>NC_138988.1:69676225-70887725 GCF_964341445.2 Mesoplodon mirus | reverse complement strand
CTATTGAGCTGCATGAGCTGCTTGTGAATTTTGGAGATTAATCCTTTGTCAGTTGCTTCATTTGCAAATATTTTCTCCCATTCTGAGGGTTGTCTTTTCATCTTTTTTATGTTTTCCTTTGCTGTGCAAAAGCTTTTAAGTTCCATTAGGTCCCATTTGTTTATTTTTGTTTTTATTTCCAGTTCTCTAGGAGGTGGGTCAAAAAGGATCTTGCTGTGATTTATGTCATAGAGTGTTCTGCCTATGTTTTCCTCTAAGAGTTTGATAGTGTCTGGCCTTACATTAGGTCTTTAGTCCATTTTGAGTTTATTTTTGTGTATGGTGTTAGGGAGTGTTCTAATTTCTTTCTTTTACATGTAAGTGTCCAGTTTTCCCAGCACCACTTATTGAAGAGGCTGTATTTTCTCCATTGTATATTCTTGCCTCCTTTATCAAAAATTAGGTGACCATATGTGCATGGGTTTATCTCTGGGCTTTCTATCCTGTTCCATTGATCTATATTTCTGTTTTTGTGCCAGTACCATACTGTCTTGATTACTGTAGCTTTTTAGTATAGTCTGAAGTCAGGGAGCCTGATTCCTCCAGCTCCATTTTTCTTTATCAAGATTGCTTTGGCTATTCGGGGTCTTTTGTGTTTCCATACCAATTGTGCAATTTTTTGTTCTAGTTCTGTGAAAAATACCATTGGTAGTTTGTTAGGGATCACCTTTAATCCGTAGATTGCTTTGGGTAGTATAGTCATTTTCACAATGTTGATTCTTCCAATCCAAGAACATGATATATCTCTCCATCTGTTTGTATCATCTTTAATTTCTTTCATCAGTGTCTTATAATTTTCTGCATATGGGTCTTTTGTCTCCTTAGGTAAGTTTATTCCTAGGTATTTTATTCTTTTTTGTTGCCATGGTAAATGGGAGTGTTTCCTTAATTTCCCTTTCAGATTTTTCATCATTAGTGTATAGGAATGTAAGAGATTTCCGTGCATTAATTTTATATCCTGCTACCTTACCAAATTCATTGATTAGCTTTAGTAGTTTTCTGGTAGAGTCTTTAGGATTCTCTATGTATAGTATCATGTCATCTGCAAACAGTGACAGCTTTACTTCTTCTTTTCCGATTTGGATTCCTTTTATTTCTTTTTCTTCTCTGATTGCTGTGGCTAAAACTTCCAAAACTAGGGCTTCCCTGGTGGCGCAGTGGTTGAGAGTCCACCTGCCGATGCAGGGGACACGGGTTCATGCCCTGGTCCGGGAGGATCCCGCATGCCGTGGAGCGGCTGGGCCCGTGGGCCATTGCCAATGAGCCTACGTGTCTGGAGGCTGTGCTCCGCGACGGGAGAGGCCACAGCGGTGAGAGGCCCGCATACCACAAAAAAAACCTTTCAAAACTATGTTGAATAATAGTGGGAGAGTGGGCAACCTTGTCTTGTTCCTGATCTTAGTGGAAATGGTTTCAGGTTTTCACCATTGAGAACAGTGTTGGCTGTGGGTTTGTCATATATGGCCTTTATTATGTTGAGGAAAGTTCCCTCTATGCCTACTTTCTGCAGGGTTTTTATCATAAGTGGGTGTTGAACTTTGTCAAAAGCTTTTTCTGCATCTATTGAGATGATCATATGGTTTTTCTCCTTCAATTTGTTAATATGCTGTATCACACTGATTGATTTGCATATATTGAAGAATCCTTTATGCTAGTATATTTGAAAACTTAAACAAAACACAAAATTCTCCTGAAAAGGCCAGGAATATCTAAGGTAATTTTGAAGAAAAACGGAGAAGAAGGGGAAGGAGAGGGAAGACAGGTGTTCAGTTTGTCAGATTTTATGATACTGTAAAATTATAGTAATTAAAACAACATGGTAAAGGCACAAGGCTAGGCAAATTAAGGAAACAGAGTACAGATCTTAAAAAGAGATTTGGATACGTATGAAAACTTTATATGTGACTAAAGTAACATAAATTAGTGGAGGAAAGCGATGAACTGTTCATTAAATGGTGCTGGGGAAATTAGCTAACCTTATGAATAAAAGGTAAAAGTAGATCTGTATTTAGTAGCATACCAAAAATAAATCCTAAATAGATTAAAGAACCAAACGTGGAAAGCAAAATTTGAGAACTTTTAGAAGAAAATATAGGGAGATATCTTTATAAATTTGGGGTTGGAAAGAATTTATAAACAAGAAAGGGAAAACACAAATCATATAGGAACAAGTTAAATATTTCAACTCAACATTAACCAAGAAAGGATTGACATCCTGCCAGTGAGGTAACTCATAGCCACAAGTGTAATTCCACTTCCATATGTGTGTGTGTGTGTGTGTGTGTGTATGTGTAAATATATACATATATATGTCTTACATATTCCTTGAAGAAACTCTTACCTATGTACCCAAGAAGACACATTTGTAATCACAAAGAAAACAATGGTAACAATCTAAATGTCCCTTTGGTATATTTATACCTCGAAATATTTTATATACTTTACACAAATGAACTAGATTTATCTGGCTATTGAATGTTCCTTCATCCTGGTTTAATGTTTATTGTAGACGTTAATATTGTTGACCAAATATTCCCCTTCTTCTCCTGGGCACACAACAAGTTAGCCCTCTCCTATCCCCTTTGAAGTTAGGTAAGGCCCTGTGACTTGCCTTAGTCAACAAAATGTGAGCAAAGTGATGTGTGTTGCTTTGGGGGAGGAGTTTTAAGAGCCAGTGCCCAGTTCACTCCCTTCTCACTGCTGCTGTGATTGAAGAAGCACATATCAATCTATACAAACCTTCTGTCACTAGGTTCCCTGCGTGATGCAATGCTCAGAGTCACCTTGCTGATCATCACTGAATGCATAGTGTGGATGAAAAATAAATGTGTGCTATTTAAGCACCTGGGAGAATGGAGACTGTCTCTTACTGCAGCTTAAGCTACCTACAGTGTGATTTTATGTCTCAGCTCAGTTTATTGTGTATCTTGTGCCACATCCTTTAGTTCTCTCTTCCAAATCACAGAATACTTCCCCTTTTCCATGAGATGGAGGTACCATGACTTAGCCTCTAAATATAGTCCTTTATCTCTTCTCCTTTCAAAGTCAGAGGGGGGCTTTTCTATAAGTCCCTTCTCTGCCAGGAAACTGTCCTCACAGGTTACTTTACCAGAGATTCTGCTTATTGCTTTAGAGTTAAGCTTCATAGTCAAGGGATTCATGGCCAGAAAATCCAATCTCTCTCCCTTCCTCCTTCCCTTCCTCTCTTCTTTATCTGTGGATGGCTGTCCTTATCTACAGAGATCAGAGCAAGCAGTGAAGGTATATGAGATGAGGGAGCAAAGCAAGTAGTGAAGGTAGATGAGGGCTCGAGTACAGGCATGCCCACCTTTGGAAAGTAAATGCATTGCTTAGGAGATACATGGAAGATTATTTACTCCGCATCATTATAAAGTTAGAAATGTTTTGGCATGATAGTAGTACTGCTCACCCTCTCTCTTTGCATAGAGTATAATATTATACTGAAAAGTATAGTGTATATCTAATAAGAAATTGTCTTTTTTTCAGTCCATTTTAAAATTTTGTAAAGTAAGCTACACATCTTGAATGTAAGTAGCTAAGGTTAATTGTAGATTTAGGTTAAATAACTTAAATTTCTGAAGAAAATCGCAGGGCTAGTAAATGCACAAAAAAGGTCCCAGTGGACTTAAAAGGCTCTCACCTTTTATCATTCTCTTCTCAGTGTTTAGAGAATCTACATCATTTTTGGACAGCTATATCATTTTGTGGATACCCTAGACTTTTGTAAATGAACAGGTGGATGTGGACTTGAAGTACATAGAGAGACACAGAATCAAAACAGAGCTGGTGTTTCAGAATGCAGCAGTTCATGAACAAAGAGATGAGCGTATGTGTTGAATTGCTCAGAATAGTAAACAGATAAAAAAGGGAAATGAATCATGGCCGAGGGCAACTGTATATTCTGCAAAGGGATTGGTACCGTGTCCTGGATTGTTTTCCTGCTTTATGAATTCTAAAATACTAAATCTATATATGTCATGCTTCTTTAAACAAACTTACTACATTTATTAAGTGTAATAAATATGTACAGTTTAGAGAATACTAATAAAATAAGTGCTTATGTACCTATCGCCTCATGAGAATAGAAGAAAACCAGTAGTTTTGAAGCCCCTCCAGGATTTCATCTTGGAAATGAAATCAATTAATGTTTAGGCACATTGGTAGGTGTCCCTCCAAGATTTCATCTCCCTCTTTCTCATACAAATGATCATGAATTTTGTGTCATAATTCCCTGGATTTCCTTTTTAGTTTTACATTTATATATGTATCCCTAAACAAATTATATTTTTAGTTTCGCCTTTTTAAAAAGCTTTGTATAAATGAACTCATACACTGTGTTTTTCTGTGCCTTGCTTCTCACTCAACACACTGTTTTTTGATTAATCAATTTGGATATAGCTGTAGTTAATTAATCTCAGCTACTGTGTGGTTTCCCACTGTAGTAATATTTCACAATGTATTTATCTGTTGTATATTTTATGGGGTATCATGTTTCTTTGTAATAAAATTCTTTAGGGTTAATTGCTACATGTGGTTTGGTTTGTTCCAGCCTCAGGTTCAGCTTTTTTAGAGGTTATTTGGCATGGAAATGTGTTCATATCTTGAGATAATCAAAATGCTCTGATTTCTGTTTTATTATTGATAGTAATTAATTAATTTTGTTCGTAGCACACTGTTGGGATATATTTGGCTTCTTTATCTTGATGCTGAATCTTGTGTTGGATTCACAGTTCCCATGGAGAACGTTGCAACAATTGCTGATTGTGCCAGTGTGATTGAAGGAGTCAGTCGGAGCCGAAATGCCTTGCTGAATGGGGACACTAAGAACTATGATTGGGATTCTGGCTATACATGTCATCAACTAGGAAGTGGTGCAATTGTGGTTCAACTGGCACAGCCATACATGATCGGGTCAATACGGTAAGAAGATTCCCTTTCATGTATTACTTTTAAAATGGAAGACACACGTGCAGATTGTGTTTTGGTACATTGATGATCCCAGTAACTTCAGTGAAGATACGCTTCTGTTCTTTGCTCTAAATATTGAGAGGAGGGGATGGAAAAGGAGGGACAAAGATATACAAGGTGCTTGTTTGGATTTTCTGGTGGGGAGATGCACCAAAGTTAGACTTGTGGAAGGACTAGTTTAGATTTGTGGAGGGAGAGGACTAGGGCCTCTCCCTGGATATGGCACAAGTCTCAGTTTGTATTGGTTAGGGACTTACAGGATGTCAAAATCATTTTCAACTCGAATAAATGACTTTATATATGAACCAAACAGATCTGAATATGAAACCTGGTTCTAAAAGATCTTTTTACTAATCTTCATGTCTGGGTTTTTGGTTGTTTTCATTTTGTTTTGTTTTGTTTCGCTTTGCTTTAAGAAGGGAACTTTAACCCACTATTGCTTGATTTGTAGGATCATATAATTTTGAAATGTGACACTGGTGACATCTCCCAGAGGATATACTTTAGTTCAAGAGAGTCATCTGGGTCTCAAATAGGCTGCCCCCTTTTTTTTTAAGGTTCTAAGAAGGTCTCTGAAAGACTAATGTGTGTGTGTGTATATATATATATATTTTTTTTTTAAAAATTTATTTATTTATTTATTTTTGGCTGTGTTGGGTCTTGGTTTCTGTGCGAGGGCTTTCTCTAGTTGTGGCAAGCGGGGGCCACTCTTCATCACGGTGCGCGGGCCTCTCACTATCGCGGCTTCTCTTGTTGCGGAGGCTCCAGACGCGCAGGCTCAATAGTTGTGGCTCACGGGCTTAGTTGCTCCGCGGCATGTGGGATCTTCCCAGACCAGGGCTCGAACCCGTGTCCCCTGCATTAGCAGGCAGATTCTCAACCACCGCGCCACCAGGGAAGCCCTATATATATATTTTTTGTTTTTTTTTTTCTTTTTGCGGTATGCGGGCCTCTCACTGTTGTGGCCTCTCCCGTTGCGGAGCACAGGCTCCGGATGCGCAGGCCCAGCGGCCATGGCTCACGGGCCCAGCCGCTCCGCGGCATATGGGATCCTCCCAGACCGGGGCACGAACCCGTATCCCCTGCATCGGCAGGCGGACTCTCAACCACTGCGCCACCAGGGAGGCCCAAAAATTCCTGTTTTTTTTTTTTTTTTTGCAGTACACGGGCCTCTCCGGACGCACAGGCTCAGCGGCCATGGCTCACGGGCCCAGCCGCTCCGTGGCATGTGGGATCTTCCCAGACCGGGGCACGAACCCGTGTCCCCTGCATTGGCAGGCGGACTCCCAACCACTGCGCCACCAGGGAAGCCCCTTATATATATATTTTTAACACAAGATATTTTACATTATATCAGCCTGCCAGAGGTAGAGATGTTGGTGAGACATGACTGCCTTCCTGCCATCATGCTGTACCACATTTGCCTTACTGTTTCCTGTTCTCATTTTAAAGTTAGTATGTGTAAAGAAAGAAATAGCACAAAAAATAAGGTAGTGGGATTCTAATAGACAAAGGTTTATTGATGTTTAAGCTAATAACTGCAGAGGTTAATGCTGCTTGTCAGTTCCCTGGGGTACCCTGACAAGTGATGCTGGATTTCTTGGAGAATTCAGACTGTTGGTTTCTTCATTTAAATTGTCAACCTCTTTTCTTAAAGGGCCACATACAGGATGAGTACCACAGGCAACAAATCACAGATAGAGAAGCCTTGAATTCATACTGCAGGCCAGACAACTCACTTTGTGCTTAGGAAGGGGGAGGACACAAGCCACAATCAGTCTGGACAAGCTAGCAGCATGAATAAACTTCCGTCAGATAGCCATCAACGCGCCCTCCTTCCTTCTTCTCAGCTGCATGCATTAACTAAAGTAATCATAAGCCATCTATTTAATAAGTCATTCTAGAGTCTTTGTCATAAATGGTGTGAAACTTATCTGAATATTTCCCATTACAATCTTTTCGTCTTTACTTTAAAAATCTGGAAAACAGTTGTCCTTCTCTTGTCTTATAGTCTGCACAATTTCTTGACGATTACCAATTGTGTCTCTGAGATTACATCTGCAGTTTCTTTCAGAAGGCTTGGTGTGTAACTCATCTGAGCAGGAGACTTGAAATCATTTAAAATGACTAGATACTTTCTTTCACTTCACCTATTTGGGGCTTCAGGTTTCTCTTTATTATGCTTGTTCTGCCATTTCTAATTTGAAAACCAGTCTTCTTGCCAATGAAGATAGAAGCAAACTGGCAGCTTAGCAGCTCAGCAGCTCTGCCCACTCTCTTTGTGTGTGTGTGTGTGTGTGTGTGTGTGTGTGTGTGTGTGTGGTACTCAGGCCTCTCACTGTTGTGGCCTCTCCCGTTGCGGAGCACAGGCTCGGGACGCGCAGGCTCAGTGGCCATGGCTCACAGGCCCAGCCGCTCCGCGGCATGTGGGATCTTCCCGGACCGGGGCACGAACCCGTGTCCCCTGCATCAGCAGGCGGACTCTCAACCACTGCGCCACCAGGGAAGCCCCCCACTCTCTTTTAATGTTCCCTGTATTCTGTGTGCCTACCTGGCCCCCCACATTCTCCAACCCCCATCCAACAGTGGTCCCTGTGCATCTCAAAGCAATATGTCAGAAATGGAATTCCACCATTCTCCCCTTTCCCTGCTCAAGTTGCCTCACACTGCGATATCCTCATCTGATTTAGTGGTACTGCTCATCCACCCATCCACTGAGTCAAAAACATGGAACTCTTCCTAAACTCTTTCCTTTCCCTCACCTCCCCCACTGAACCAGTCAGCTGTCAATACCAGCTCCTACATATCTCACAAATCCTTCCTCTCTTCCCCATCCCCACTGCCATCACCATAGTTGCACCTTTGTAGTTTCTCTTCTCTACCTAGCTCTTCTTTCCCCACCTGCAACCATCTCCCACACTGTTACCACAAATCTGATGTGGTCATGCCCCTTCTTAAGAGGATTCATGGCTACTATTTGCCTTAAGGAGAAAGTTCAGACAACGGCATTAAGAACATGTGACTTGCTTCTGTCTGTACAGCCTTGTCTGCTGCCTCTCCACCCACCCCTACACGTACTGTCTCTGCCTATCCGACTACTTGCAGTTTTGCACGTGTCACCCCTCTCTTACCCCATGCCTTCAACTCTTAGAACATGCTGTTCTCATTACATGTGTGTCTCACTACCTTCTCATCACCCCTTTTTACCTGGCTCGTATAACCCCTTCAAGACTTCACTCCTTTGGGAATGCTTCCCTAACCTTGTATCATCTCCTGGGCTGATTTAGACATCCCTATTCAATGATTCCGTACATTCTGTATGTAATTCCTCCCAGAGCATTTGTCATGTTTGTATTATAATTGTTTACTTGCTGCCTCCTCCCAGCCTCACCCGATATATGAAGCCTGTGGCAACTCGGAATAAGTGTTCCTTGACAGATTGAATGTTCAGATGAGGTAGTCTCTCAAGATAGAAGGGGAAATTATAGCGGGTATAGTGGGAGATCTAGAATTTTAGATCCAGCAGGGGCCTCATGAGGTCATTGCCAAGGTGACAACTCAGAAAGAGACAAACAAGCTTTTCATGTGGCAAGGCTACCTTGGCCTCTAGCTCTACTCAAACAGTCAGAGATGTTGAATCTGACTCCAGATAAAAGGTGTTACTGGAGCTTAAGAGAGACAAGAGAGAACAGTCCCATTTGGTTTTCTTTAAATGTGGAAAAAGAATGATTCTCCCAAACAGTTTTTTTTTTCCTGACTCAGAGGGGGGTGATGAGCGTGAGCCCAACCAAAGGCAGAATTGTGTATCTCAGCACCGTGTGAAGCCTCCACCTTCCTTAAGCCGAGCTATTGCTTTTGCAGTGAGAAAATCCATGCAATTGAAGCCCCATGAAACTGGCTGAATGCTCAGAGAGACACGTCTCTATGAAACTAACATTACGTAGTCAGGAACTGCATTTGCCTCTTCTGTGACATTATCAAGAAGAAAGGAAGAGGGATTTCTTTACCACCAATGCCTCTGGGTGATGCTGGATATCTCGGCAGGCCGTGGTTAGCAGCAGCTGATGTGCCCAGATAGATGTTTATTGATAGGAAACTAGATCAGTGGCGCCTCTTCATGGGGATGGGTAACTGACAAATGACAGGTTGATTAGTCAGTGACATTTGACCCATGGCTTCTATTGCTTGTGATGACTCACTTGCTTTCCTAGTCACTGTATCCAAAGAAGCCCAGATTCCAAATCAGCACCTAGAGGGAGAGCATTACAGAGCTGAGTGACTAACATTTTCTCCATCTAAGAGGGAGGAGATCTGGCAATTCTGGAACCTCTTCCTCTGGGGGCCCAATCACAAGGTATACTGACTTTAAAATTTCAGGTTTCTTTGTAGATGGTGAACACAGAGGCAAATGTGTCAAACATGGATTATCTTGATTACTGCATTCTTTATTCCTAAGAGAGGACAGAATTATTGTGTGGATAAGATTCCTTTTGTTTGTTTTCATCCACATAAACCATTTCTTCCTTTCCTGAGCGTTTCCCCTGTAGCTGGGTAGGCAAGCAGAGCTTCTTTCTTTCTTTCTTTCTTTTTTAAAACATTTTCTCTTTTTTTAAAATTTATGTATTTATTTATTTTCAGCTGTGTTGGGCCTTGGTTGCTGCACATAGGCTTTCTCTAGTCACGGCGAGCGGGGGCTACTCTTCAGTGCGATGCGTGGGCTTTTCACTGTGGTGGCTTCTCTTGTTGCAGAGCACGGGCTCCAGGCTCATGGGCTTCAATAGCTGCGGCATGCGGGCTCAGCAGTTGTGGCTCACGGGCTCTGTAGAGCAGGCTCAGTAGTTGTGGCACATGGGCTTAGCTGTTCCGAGGCATGTGGGATCTTCCCGGACCAGGGCTCGAACCCATGTCCCCACCCATGTCCCCTGCATTGGCAGGCAGATTCTTAACCACTGCACCACCAGGGAGGTCCCCAGCTTCTTTCTTGACAGACAATGCCCACAGCTAACCACAGTCAGTGGGAACCTAGTCCTGCTAGTGCGTCTGCACGGCAAGTACCCTGTGGATCCTGGAAAGGCTGCCCTTGAAACCTGATCTCTGACTGTCTCCTCCTCCCCTCATTTTCTTTCATTCACTCAACATTTTTTGAGCCTTTAACTGTGTGCTAGGCACTATTCTAAACCCTGGGGCTACAGCATTGAATCCAGAAAACAAACATCAGTTTTCTCACAGGACTGACATTCTTTTTTTTTTTTTTTTTTTTAAGGCTATTTATTCTTTTTTTTTTTTTAAGACCATACTTCATTCAGATTTCTTTTCCTATTTTTTTTAAATTTTATTTATTTATTTATGGCTTTGTTGGGTCTTCGTTTCTGTGCGAGGGCTTTCTCTAGTTGCGGCAAGTGGGGGCCACTCTTCATCGCGGTGCGCGGGCCTCTCATTATCGCGGCCTCTCCTGTTGCGGAGCACAGGCTCCAGACGCACAGGCTCAGTAATTGTGGCTCACGGGGGTAGCTGCTCCGCGGCATGCGGGATCCTCCCAGACCAGGGCTCGAACCCATGTCCCCTGCATCGTCAGGCAGACTCCCAACCACTGCACCACCAGGGAAGCCCAGGACTGACATTCTTGTTGGGGGAGGGGGCAATGGTGGATAACCAGTAAACAACACTATTTGTAATACGTCAGATATTTCAAAGATGGAGCCATCAGGAGGGGGGACTAGGGGTTGGAGACAGCGCAGCTTTAGATTGTGTGTTCAGGAAGGTCTCACTGTGCAGAGCCTGGAGGATGGGAAGAGTAAGCCATTGGGGGACCTGGGGGATGAGCCTCACAGGCAGAGTGCCAAGGCCCCGAGGCAGAGCACGGGAGGCAGGTTGCAGGAGCAGCAAGGAGGCCAGGGTGGCTGGAGTAGAGTAAGGGAGGGGAGGAGAGTAAGAGACAAGGCGATGGAGGTGACTTGCAGAGGTGACAGCCCTGAGATGTTTTGTTACTGTTTCTATATTCAGTCACCAGCTCCCCAAACCATCCCACCCACCACCACAAACCCATCCCAGTGTTTCATTAGCACCATTAGAGGAGAGTTTTCTTTGCTGAGGAGAGGAGGGGCGGAGCTGGGGAGCCATCATGCCTTTAGAAGCCACCTTCTTTGTTCCTGACCAGCCTTTGTCCAGTCAGCTCCCAGGAAAGAGACAGCGGGAGGCGTCCTAGTCCTTGCAGTTTGTATGAAACTTTCTCCCCATCTCTGGTGTTTATTTCTCTTTCCCAAGAGCCAGAGCAGGCAGTATAACTTGGAAATAAAGGAGTTTGTCTTTGTTGTTGCTAGGTTTACAGGCACAGCATAACTTGTTCATTTTATTTGAGAGAAAAAGAGAGAAATTGCTTGGAATGTGCCTTAAAAGTGGGTAACTGAGTAGTAATTATATCATTTTCATGCCTTTTTAAAAACATTAAAATTTAAATAACAGGAAATCTTCAGAGGCCTGACCACATAAAATGACCACATAGTAACTAACCAAATCTACCTAAGTCTTAGTTTATAGTCCCTCTGTCGCCTTAGTTTAAGACTTATTATCTTTCTACTTGCTAATCATGATATCCTTTTAAGTATTTTCAGGTTAATGTGAGAAATCACATATGCTGTGCATTAGGCGTGTGTATCACCCAGTCTTTTTCAGCTAGTAAGTGACAGCACTTTGTTGAAACCCTCATTATTAGTCAGTTAAATTAACAATTCTTACATTAGCTTGAAAATGATGGTTTTGTAATTGATATATGCAATACTGTAAGTAAAATACCCGTAATGCTTTAACTAACCTAATTGTGAGTAAGTAGGCTGTTGGAAGATGAAACAGTGCAGGTAGATGCAACTCAATAAACCCATAGTCTCTCTGGGTGTTATGAGGATTAAGGAGTTAATGACACAAAAATATTTTGAGTTCCTCAGTTGGAAAATGTTATATGAATATAATATGTTAGGACAAAATGGATCTAACCCAAAATATGTTCTTGGTGGGTATTCATAATCTCTTTAGTCTGTGGGGAGGAGGTTTTTACTTTGCAATAGGAAAAAAAACCAGTTCTACCACTTATAAAAGTTAATCTGGCACAGAATTTCTGAACCACAAATCAGTTTATGCCTTGCAGTTATTAAACATAGATAAAACAAAGCAATAGAAAGTTGATCCTTTAAAAAAAAAAAAATTAGATACATCGTTGTGCTCCTTATTCATCCCAGCATATATTTCCTTCTCTTTGAGCTGTTAAGCCCACACCCAGTTCAGCTGCCCTTTCACTATTGTGTGGCTGCAACCATTCTAGATTATCTATTCAGTTTGTAAATCAGAAATCCCTTTTTCACTGCTGTTTTTCCTTCTTCCCACTGCTGACCACCCTGCCAAGCTATTGCTCATCCACTTCCCTCCCAAGGATAAGCACAGAAAAGAAAAAGGAGAGGAATCACAAACCATTCCATTTTGTGTCCTGTTTAATAGCTCCAAATGAAGGCTTAGTCCATGAAGGTGGGGAGAGAAATTGAACCAATGACTCAAATGATGTTTTGTAATTATTTGAGTATTTTCTACCTCTGTGCAGCTCTCAAGTTCTCGTAGAACCACAGATAATCTCAAGTTGAAGATAGTGATTGTAGTATAGAGATGGACTTGGGTCTTTGCAATGATTTCCAAGTGCCTAGTACAGTACTCTATGCTGTGAGTACTCAATAAACACTCATTGACTGAGCTGACAACATAGTATGTTAGTGCAACTAAAGGGAGTTCTATCTATCAAATAAATTGGACATCATATTTGCTCAGTGTGTCTGTTCTAAGTATATGTGAGGAAACTGCTAAAGATCTGGCATCTCCAGCAAACGAATAAGTTGAAACTCTGGTGTTAGGTGCTGACAGGAGCACAGGTAAGGACTCTTGCCTCAAGTTTCATGCTGCCTCCATTTCATTCTATCTGAGTGCTGCACAGGCAAGCATACATTTATTTACATTAGGACAGCCTTCTTTGCAACCTAGAGAGCGAAAAGTTTCCTTTTTATAGTCTAAAGAATACAACAAACTTCTAAAAATATGACTCCTCTGGCTTGGATTAAGATTGCCTATAATTCTAGTCAAAATTGGAAAGATATTTTACCAAATTTGCTTCATATCAGTCATGTCACAGCCCTGAACCAAGGAATTCTTCCTTGTCTTGCTGATCCATGATTTATTTACCAAACGTCGTTTCTCTCACAGCCTATCTGCATCGCACTAAAGTCTTCTCTTATCATCCTCAGACCTCAGAACTCTGGTTCCGAGAAAAATTGTTGAATAAAAAATTATAGTTGTGGTTCTCAGTAGATGCTGGAGTCTGAACTGTCATGAATACTAAGGCGACCAGAAATCCTGGAGCCTGGAAACAGCAGAGTTTTGGCGAATGGTAAATATGTCTCAGCTAGTTTCATCCCAGATGTATCTCTAGACCAGAAAGTATTGCTATGGCAACTGAATTGCTTGTTAAAAATACAGGAGGGGGGCTAGAATTCAGATGTTCTTTGGAAAAACAGGAAAGGTTAAATGCTCCCCCCAAAAGTGTGTATGTGTTTGATTTACCTCACATGTCAACCATTTATTTCTCTTGAGCGATTAGAGGAGTTGACAACTAGTCATCATAAAATATAGCTGAATACATGAAAAGAAAAATCCTTTCAGTTTTCAAAGATTAACCCATCAAGAAGACATTTTTACAGAGGATATCACCCCATTTGACGCATATTTCATGCACAAATGTATGTTTAGTAATTATCCAGAATCGTTAATTTGATACCCCTCCAAAACAAATACTTTACCAGTAGTGCTTTAAACAGTCATTTTAAAAACTGGAATCATTCACCTTGGAAGATCAAATGAATGGAAAGCATCAACCTTCTCCTTCTGTGGTTTTACTTTGACAGATGTTTTAAACACTGCTTCCCCCAAGATCAGCCATACAGGATCACAGAAATGTGGCTGTTTTCCTAAGGGCTAGCAGAAGCATAGGACTTTCAGCAAATTCACCAAAATTTCTACAGATTTAATACATCAAATTGCTTAAATCTATCTTTTGAGTATTAAGTAAATGAAGCTATTCTGAAATCTGATGAAGGGTCACCTTCATTTAAGAAATTACTCCTTGAATTAATCCAAAACAGTAATCTATCTTTCAAAACCTTCAATCCTCAGATACTCTTAAATCAGAGATTTTTTTCCCGAGGAGCCCCAATTTGTCACCTTGTTAAGATGCTTTTGGTGCATCATGGTAGCACTTGATGTCTGTCTGTCTTGTCTCTCTCTCCTCTCCCTCTCTCTTTAAACTTTGCCCTTTGTAACCTGGTAACCACAGAGGCACTTGACCAAAACATTCTTGTATCTTTAGTGAAGAACAAGTAGAAGCACTGATATCAAGAGAAACTCTTCCACTTCCCCTTCTTGCTTCTTCCCCATCCATCCACTTCCATTCTGCATCCTTCTCTTAGGAAGAGTGATTATGATGACAGGCTGGTTGGTACCCCTCAAGGACTCCTTTCAGCAACTTTCCTGGACACTCAGGGCCTTAGCTCCCGCTGAGGAATCATTTTTTTTTCTGCTGTGTTACCTCTTTCAACAATGTGTCAGATTCAGTATAAGAAGTATTGGTTACATAGATAAATGCAGAGTGTGCTTTTACTTCTGCCTGTATTTTCTTTCCTGTGCCCTTAAGACCTAATGGTAAGGATCCTCTTTCTTCCTTTTACTTATGACATCTGAAACCATGTCCCTCAGTGATTATGACATTACCACCCTTGCCACTTTATCCTTTTACTGTAACCAAACACCAGTCAAGACTGTTTAGATTTTCCATACAATTTAATAGTCCTTTTAGTTGCCATGTCTTTCAGTAGCTCTGGAGTTTTAGCTGTTTCACTGTCTCCATTTAAGATGTGAAGAGACTACAGTATAATTTGAGTTCCTTCTCTTCTTCTCTACCATCAACGTGGTGATACCACCAGTGCTAAAACTCTTCCTTCAAAGATTCCAATTTGTTGCAGAATCCTACAGAGCCTCTTATGGCCTTAAAAAGAACATGAGAGAAGGCACTGTAGCTTCTGGTTCAACCCACTCTCATTTCTTTTTTTTTTTTTTTTTTTTTTTTTGCTTTATAACAAATTTAATCAGTTATACATATACATATGTTTCCATATCCCCTCCCTTTTGCTTCTCCCTCCCACCCTCCCTATCCCACCCCTCCAGGCGGTCACAAAGTACCAAGCTGATCTCCCTGTGCTATGCGGCTGCTTCCCACTAGCTATTTACCTCACGTTTGGTAGTGTATATATGTCCATGCCGCTCTTTCACTTTGTCACAGCTTACCCTTCCCCCTCCCCATATCCTCAAGTCCATTCTCTAGTAGGTCTGTGTCTTTATTCCTGTCTTACCCCTATGTTCTTCATGACATTTTTTTTTCTTAAATTCCATATATATGTGTTAGAATACAGTATTTGTCTTTCTCTTTCTGACTTACTTCACTCTGTATGACAGACTCTAGGTCTATCCACCTCATTACAAATAGCTCAATTTCATTTCTTTTTATGGCTGAGTAATATTCCATTGTATATATGTGCCACATCTTCTTTATCCATTCATCCGATGATGGACACTTAGGTTGTTTCCATCTCCGGGCTATTGTAAATAGGGCTGCTATGAACATTTTGGTACATGTCTCTTTTTGAATTATGGTTTTCTCAGGGTATATGCCCAGTAGTGGGATTGCTGGGTCATATGGTAGTTCTATTTGTAGTTTTTTAAGGAACCTCCATACCGTTCTCCATAGCGGCTGTACCAATTCACATTCCCACCAGCAGTGCAAGAGTGTTCCCTTTTTTCCACACCCTCTCCAGCATTTATTGTTTCTAGATTTTTTGATGATGGCCATTCTGACTGGTGTGAGATGATATCTTATTGTAGTTTTGATTTGCATTTCTCTAATGAGTAAAGATGTTGAGCATCCTTTCATGTGTTTGTTGGCAGTCTGTATATCTTCTGTGGAGAAATGTCTATTTAGGTCTTCTGCCCATTTCTGGATTGGGTTGTTTGTTTTTTTGATATTGAGCTGCATGATCTGCCTGTATATTTTGGAGATTAATCCTTTGTCAGTTGCTTCATTTGCAAATATTTTCTCCCATTCTGAGGGTTGTCTTTTGGTCTCGTTTATGGTTTCCTTTGCTGTGCAAAAGCTTTTAAGTTTCATTAGGTCCCATGTGTTTATTTTTGTCTTTATTTCCATTTCTCTAGGAGGTGGGTCAAAAAGGATCTTGCTGTGATTTATGTCATAGAGTGTTCTGCCTATGTTTTCCTCTAAGAGTTTGATAGTGTCTGGCCTTACATTTAGGTCTTTAATCCATTTTGAGCTTATTTTTGTGTATGGTGTTAGGGAATGATCTAATCTCATACTTTTACATATCCCTATCCAGTTTTCCCAGCACCACTTATTGAAGAGACTGTCCTTTCTCCACTGTACATTCCTGCCTCCTTTATCAAAGATAAGGTGACCATATGTCCGTGGGTTTAACTCTGGGCTTTCTATCCTGTTCCATTGATCTATCTTTCTGTTTTTGTGCCAGTACCATACTGTCTTGATTACTGTAGCTTTGTAGTATAGTCTGAAGTCAGGGAGCCTGATTCCTCCAGCTCCATTTTTCGTTCTCAAGATTGCTTTGGCTATTCGGGGTCTTTTGTGTTTCCATACAAATTGTGAAATTTTTTGTTCTAGTTCTGTGAAAAATGCCAGTGGTAGTTTGATAGGGATTGCATTGAACCTGTAGATTGCTTTGGGTAGTAGAGTCATTTTCACAATGTTGATTCTTCCAATCCAAGAACATGGTACATCTCTCCATCTATTTGTATCATCTTTAATTTCTTTCATCAGTGTCTTATAATTTTCTGCATACAGGTCTTTAGTCTCCTTAGGTAGGTTTATTCCTAGATATTTTATTCTTTTTGTTGCAATGGTAAATGGGAGTGTTTCCTTGATTTCTCTTTCAGATTTTTCATCATCAGTATATAGGAATGCCAGAGATTTCTGTGCATTAATTTTGTATCCTGCAACTTGACCAAATTCATTGATTAACTCTAGTAGTTTTCTGGTAGCCTCATTTCTTAAGGATATAAATTATAGAAACTTTCATTAAATGCTATGGCTAAGACCTGACACATTAAAAATAAATAAATAAAAATTAATTTTTATTACTAGCCCTCATATGCTCCAAAGGAGCTTACATTTAGCTGCAAATAACAAAGAACCTGATTAAGAAATACTCTTTATTTATTTATTTTTATTTTTTTATTGTTGCACCGTGTGGCTTGTGGGATCTTAGTTCCCCAACCAGAGATTGAACCTGGGCCCTTGGCAGTGAGACTGCGGAGTCCTAGCCACTGGACCACCAGGGAATTCCCAAGAAAGCCTTTTTAAATGTTTCTAAAACTATTTTGGTTTTGTTTTGCTTTTGTTTGTTTGTCTCGGTCTCACATGACAAAAAGTCTACAGGTGGGTGGCTGCTAGAATTGGTTCTGCAATTCAGTGAGCTCTTTGATTTTCTTGGTCTTTTCTACTTGTATTTTTGCCTCAGAGAACAGGACAGCTGCTACAGCTTTACCTACCACATCTGCATTTAGGCAGGAAGAAGGAGGAGGGCAAAGTGGTAAAAGTGTAAAGAGCCCTGCCAGTCAAGTCTGTCCCTTTTTATTAGGAAAAGCCAAAGCTTTATTTGAAGCCCCACCTAGCCAACTTCCACTTAGTTATCAGGTAGACCTATGTCATGCAGTCATTCCTAGCACGTCTGGCAAAGAAGCTGAGGGTCATGGTAAGGAGTTGGCTCATCCAGTCAGCAACTCTGCCACAGACACTACCTCCTGCTTGACATTTCAGATCTACTTTGGAATTTTTATAGATCTCCATATTTCATGTGTTTGGTTTATTTTTTTTAAAAAAACAGCTTTATTGAGATATAATCCATATACTGTACAATTTACCCATTTAAACTGTATAATTCAGGGGCTTCCCTGGTGGGGCAGTGGTTGAGAGTCCGCCTGCCGATGCAGGGGACACGGGTTCGTGCCCTGGTCCGGGAGGATCCCACGTGCCGCGGAGCGGCTGGGCCTGTGAGCCGTGGCTGCTGAGCCTGCGCGTCCGGAGCCTGTGCTCCACAGCGGGAGAGGCCACAACAGTGAGAGGCCCGCGTACCGCAAAATAAATAAATAAATAAATAAAATTTTAAAAATAAAAATAAAATGTATAATTCAGTAGGGTTTTTTCCATTCTTTTTAATGCCCACAGCTTCTGGATGCATCTAAAACAGTAAATATAATAATTGTATTTTATATTATTCTCAGCTTCAAACATTTTCTGTAAATAAAAAGGCTGTATCTGCTTACTGGGTAATTCTGCTCCAAAATGAGAAGTATTACTGATTATATATCTTTGATCTCTTATTCATGAAATTTACCTCTTGAAAAAAAACTTTACGTTTCTGTTACAAATTGTTACCTAGCATTTAATTTACTATGACTGGTCTTCATGCTTTACCAGCAGAGTGATAGTGGATGTACCTAATAAAATTCGGGAGGTAGGCAAGATCCCAAGTGCCCTCTGATCAAAAGGAGAATAAATTTTGTTTGGTGTGGTTTTACTCTAGTTAAGTTTATTTTAAACATTTCTGAATTTTTGTTAAAATTGGCAATCCATATGGAGTCTGTTAACCAGACATATCTGATTAACCAAAATACCTGTTCACCTAACCAGGTTATAGGGACTTGACTTTTTTTCTGTATATATAAAATTCTAATATCAGAAATTTCACTGCATATCCATGTTATTTTGAAATGGTAGATTAAATTATGTCAAAAGTCCTGCTGGAAATAACATTTTCAGTTTTTTCAATTTTATTTATTTATTTATTTGTTTGTTTGTTTATTTATTTATTTATTTATTTTTGGCTGTGTTGGGTCTTCGTTTCTGTGCGAGGGCTTTCTCTAGTTGCGGCGAGCGGGGGCCACTCTTCATCGCAGTGCGCAGGCCTCTCACTGTCACGGCCTCTCTTGTTGCAGAGCACAAGCTCCAGACGCGCAGGCTCAGTAGTTGTGGCTCACGGGCCTAGTTGCTTTGCGACATGTGGGATCTTCCCAGACCAGGGCTCGAACCCGTGTCCCCTGCATTGGCAGGCAGATTCTCAACCACTGTGCCACCAGGGAAGCCCCACATTTTCAGTTTTTAAGATCTGGAGTTAAACACTCATGCCCATCAGCCCTAGCATGAAAAGATACATTAAAAGACCTCTGATTGTCTAAGGGAATATTGGGGAATAACTGTCATACCACCTCCAGTCTTTTCCTCCTAAGTCTTGGAATGTGGTGTTTGTAGGATTACAATGAATATTTCTGGTTTCTGGGACTTTTGAAACGTGAAGTACAGTAAGCGGGAAGGTGATTATAGCAATACCACAATTCTAGATCTTGGGAGAAAAAATTAAAATACCTTCTGCTTTTCCTACCAGCATTTCTTTGTGCCTTCCCCGATCCCCATTTCACTCCTCCCCAAAATGGTAGTCATGGTCAAAGCATTTAGTCTCTTTCTGGGGGAGATGCTGATCAGATGCGTGAGTCTGCAGGAACAAGAGTGGGCCACATTTCAGTGGAAGCACTTCTTGTGTCTCTTGTCTTCCACTAGGCCCTACGTGGGATGGGCCAGGACTAATTCTCCTAGAAAGAGGCCCTGTCCTCCTTCTTTGTTCCTACCTCTCCCCATCTCTCTCTCTCCTCTCTTCTGTCCTCACAACAAACACACCTATCCTTTCTTCTCCTTGGGCATTCTTACTTCCTCTTCTGTCTTTTAGGATGGCCAGGGTAAGATTACTGCCTCAACCCAGGGATAGCTCAGTGCTAGGCAGCAGGGGACCATGATCTCTCCTGTACTCACTCTGTTTTGGTGGTACTAAAATGTGTATTGGGTTGATCCTTCCTTAAATTGTAGTGGTAAGAAGCAAGAATAAGTTTTGGGTGTGGAAAAGGGACAGAACAGGCCTCCTAGCTTGCTTCGGGTGAAGCTGTTCAGGCATAACCAACTTGGGGAAAGGGAGTGCTTATGCCTTTTGATTAGAGTTTTGGGTCAAAAATTCTACTAGCAATAAAGTGTCGCTTTGCTTCCCACTTGCTGGGACTTTCCTTGGCATGTACTTACCTCAAGAACCTTGTGGGAACGAGTAGTTGCGGTCTAAGATAATAGATCTTGTTCCTAATTCTCTTAGGCATATATCATTTAATTGTCCCCCGATGTCTAATGCAAACCCTTGTCAATTTTCTTCTTGATATCTCACTTTCTGTATTCACTTCTTCTCTAAGGTTTAAAATAATAATAAACATCTATAATCAAATAGTGTCTTTATTAGGAAGCTCATGATAGTCCTATTAGAAATAGATAAAGCATTATCTGTAGAGAATTGTTTGAGAATTGGCAGTGACCCAATAAATAATATCTTGTTGATAATAACATTCTTAGTAGAATAGGTAAATTGCTTTGTCATGATTGTGTTCACTATAGTGAGATTTTAGGTGTATATTTTAGACTCAGAGAAAAAGTAGAGAATTCACGGCGATTATTTGGGTCTGTTTGGGAAGAACATGGAAATAGAGTCATCCATTTAAAACTGGTTTCATTAAAGATTCCAAATGAGTAGTTTTGTTAAAACACTAAGCAGTATAAGGTTTTTATTGTTTTGTGGTCATAGACTGCCCTGGTCAGGAATTCTTGTAAGATGCTTTTTATAATCACACTGGACAGCACTGGAGAGATGGCAAGGGGATAGAGCCTTACAAATCCATTTTCTCCTGGTGACCAATAAACAACCCTGTCTACCTAATTGGTGTGGTTTAGTCTGTGGTGTCACCTTCCCATATAACTGAGATATTGGTGTTTCGTGGGTTTTTTTGTTTGTTTGTTTGTTTTGCGGTACACGGGCCTCTCACTGTTGTGGCCTCTCCCGTTGTGGAGCACAGGCTCCGGACGCGCAGGCTCAGCGGCCATGGCTGACGGGCCTAGCCGCTCCATGGCATGTGGGATCTTCCCAGACCGGGGCACGAACCCCTGTCCCCTGCATCAGCAGGCGGACTCTCAACCACTGCGCCACCAGGGAAGCCTGAGATATTAGTGTTTTGCTGCTGTCATATCAACTGCCTTGTCATTGACTATATAACTTGTGTGTGTGTATTACTTACTGACTTTAAACGTCTCTATAACTTCTTCACCCTACCCTGCTGCCTCCATGCTATTTAGTAGAGGTCTGGAGGGTGGTGGTCAGTGACTGTGCTGCTTGCAGATATCTTCAGTTTGAGAATGTAGCACCTAGGCACTTCATCAGTTCTGGGAACAGAGAGGGTTTGGGAATGGTGTTCAGGTTTTCATTTTTAATTGGATTTTTTCTCCCTCCCTTCCTTCCTTCCTTTTCTTTTACTCTTAGCAGAAATACCAGAAACTTGGGGTGAAAAGCAAGCCAAGAATTATCAGTACAGTTGTCACAGTAACAGCGATGGGATTAGGACTATAGCATAATCTAAAAACTCGGTGTGGAATTTGCTACATGAAAATCTATTGAAACACTTTGAACAGAATAAAGGGATTTTAGCCATTTCTGGGCTAAGCTCAGCTTTAAACTATATCTTTATTTCTTACCTTGGTGCCATAAATCTTTACTGTTCAGTAAGAAGAGCTTTAATTTTCTGTCTATTCCTGGCACTGGCAAACTTTTTCCAAAAAGAGACAGATAGTAATTTTAGGCTTTGTATGCTATAGTCTCTGTCACCACTGCTCAACTCTGGTGAGAGAACATGGCTGTGTTCCATTAAAAGTTTTTTACAAAAAGAGGCCATAGTTTACCAATGCTCTATCTATTCAGCTCCTTTCCTCACTAAGAACTCTAGGCCATAAAGGCAAAAGTGAAGAATTAGGGAACTCACTTGCGTTCATGGTTTCAAAAAATGTGAATAATAATATTTATAAGCCTGTTATTAAAAGATATGAACATTAATATCAACATTTAGTTTGGGGTCAAGATATACACCATGACCCAGTGGTCTTTCCTTCTCTGTTTTATGGGGGATGAGCCTTGGGGGCTGCCACAGTAGGAAGTCTGGCAGATGAGGCTTCAGCCCCAAAGCTGACCTTAGTAGAGCAGTTCTGCTTTTATCTGTTACAGATATTGATATTCTTCTAAGACGTTGTTTGTAAAAGGGGTTCTGCTACTAAAGAATATTTTTGAAAATATTAGTTTACGTTTTTTGCATTTAGTAAACACCTTTTTATTATGGATACTTTATAAGAAGTACCAAAGGATCTATCATGTATTACTTTGTAATTAAAAGAAAAAAAAGATTAAAGAAACAAGGAACCACAGATCATCCAAATTAGAATCTGTCTCCCTCTTTTCCGCTACCCTCACACCCCATTTAACAGATTATAAATCTGAGAGGATAAGGTTGCAAATTAGAAGCAGAGTTGGGACTCTTGTCCCATCTGATGCCACTGCTGCGTATTGCCTTGGAATGTCCTTGTGTCCATCAGAGGCTGAAGGAGAGTTAGTAGAGCCCTTTGTGGTCCAAATAAGCTGAGGAGATAACTTGATCTAGAATGTCACCGAAGCTACACCATTTTCTTCTTCCTTGCTCATATTCCTTCTTCCTTTGACTTGCCAGGATCCCCCAAGCTCCTAAATGCCCTAAGCTATTAGGGCACGAACGGTGCTTACAGCTGGAACAGTTCTAACACCAGCTCCTGGGAAATTACCCCCAGGGATGTCTCCCAGCCCCTGACACTTAAACATTGATTGTCTGAGGAGTGTTAACTTATGACAGTTTCATGTGTGACTCAGACCGGCTGCCTTAACCAAGTCCCCTTCTGCCTTAGCCAGGTCCCCTCAGCATGGATCTCAGTGTTGATCTTGGGGATTCAGTACCAGAGTGGGAGGATCCTGAGAAGTCTGTGATCTCACCACTTTGGGCATGATTCCTTCCCTGGTTTGTGAGGTTCTTAATCTTTTCTGCCTATACCTTTCTGAATGTGAGTCAGGGTAGTGATGTAAATTGGGGTGGCGTGAGGTGTTTGTGTGTTTGTGTGTGTGTGTGTGTGTGTACGCTCGCATGCCTGCATTGGGTGCCTGCGTGGTACCAGAACTGTGTTCTTGGGATGCCTGTGTAGGTCCTATCAGCCAAGCAAGAAGAAAGTAAAAAGGGATCCAACAGATAGGGCTGTGGGGCACAGGGGAGATAAATGTTTGTTTTTCTTGATGAGGAAGGATAAGCTAGATGAACAAAAGAAACAGTTTAATTCACAGAGTACAGTATTCTAATGAAGCCTCATGCTGTGCTTGAGTCAAAGTGGCAAGTCTAGCTGCAGCAGGGCCTTAGACGGATATGAGTGATTTATTCATCTCTGCCTCCTTCACTCAGATTTTCTCCTTTCAGCCATCCAATATCCATCACCTGAAAGCCCAGTTCCCGTATAGGAGTTTACCCTGGTAGCTTGCCTGGAATACATTTTGAAGGATTAGTGTACATGGCATGGAGACTGGCCCCTGTGCCCAGCATACTCTTGTGAATATTCATGTCAGCACCTGGGAGGGTTATTTCTAAAAAGGCAGCTCATGCAGAATACATTCCAAAGAGGGAGTGTTTTTCTCTTGTCTGACGATCCTTCAGCCAAACAAACGTGGGAGGGAGGGGGAAGCTATTCTGCAATTCTGGTGAGTATTTATGAGACAGAAACTGCACCCTCACATCTTCTGCAGAAGTGGGAGAACCACAACCCCATCCCATTCACAGCCTTTGCCTAGGCCTCCCACTCTGGGGAGATAGCATAGGTGATTCCAGAAAAAAAAAGGCAACTGCCCGTTTAGCTTTGGTCCTGTAACCCACACCAGTTTGATTTAATTATGGCTGTTTAGCAGTTAGAAAAGTTAGAGTTACTAATGTTCAGTTGAAAACATTTGAATTAAAACTTATGATCCCAGGGCCTCCCTGGTGGCGCAGTGGTTGAGAGTCCGCCTGCCGATGCAGGGGATACGGGTTCGTGCCCCGGTCTGGGAGGATCCCATATGCCGCGGAGCGGCTGGGCCCGTGAGCCATGGCCGCTGAGCCTGCGCATCCGGAGCCTGTGCTCCGCAACGGGAGAGGCCACAACAGTGAGAGGCCCGCGTACGGAAAAAAAAAAAAAAAAAAACTTATGATCCCAGCTTTGAAGACCTGGATCAAGAAAACCGTTCTGAGTGGCCAGTGATCAAAAGAATTCCATTGAAAAACATAATTAGCTATTTTTCCCTCTAGCCGTTATAAAAAAATTACATAAAATCTCACTTTTTTCTTGCTTTTTGCCATTCTTCAAAAGATTTATCACACGGTTACTTATTAAATTGATTAATTATCTTTTGTTTATAAGTACTTACCATTGTTAGGATTCTCACTTTTACATATTTGTGAAGAAGATGCTATTATTATAATATTATTCTCATCAATGTTGTCTTTATTTTAATGGTATATCATGTACCACATGGAGGATTATGATTTGTCAGATACCTCAAATTTCAAATAGAATAACCTACTTACTCTAAGTGTTTAAATTTTATAGCACTTGCAACTTATTATAGTTTTATTTTTTCTGTTTTAGAGTATAGTTGTTTTCATGTGAAAGCCTTCGCAGAAGAATTTCGTGAGGCAAGTTCATTAGAGAAGGGATTTAGGCCAGGTAAATAAGAGGGAGAGCTCAGGAAAACATTTCTTGCAGGACCTAATGGAATAAATACGAGATTTGGGAATGCAACAAGAGGAAAGCAGCAGCCACTTAGGGGAGAGAGGACCTGAAGGAGGAATGAGCCAGGGCCAGCACGGGCAGTACTGCGGAAGGAGCATGGGGGTTTAGATTGGATGGGCAAGTGTTTTAAAATCATTTTCAGAAAGAGCTCAGAGGGCCTCCCTGGTGGCGCAGTGGTTGAGAGTCCGCCTGCCGATGCAGGGGATACGGGTTCGTGCCCCGGTCTGGGAGGATCCCATATGCCGCGGAGCGGCTGGGCCCGTGAGCCATGGCCGCTGAGCCTGTGCGTCCGGAGCCTGTGCTCCGCAACGGGAGAGGCCACAACAGTGAGAGGCCCGCGTACAGCAAAAAAAAAAAAAAAAAAAAAGAAAGAGCTCAGAACTCTGTAGAGGGTGCCCTGTAGGGAAAAGAAGATGATTTGAAGCTGGAGCAAAGGTTGAAACCCAGATCTGATTTGGGTGAAAAGGTGAAAAGGTCAGGCTGGTAAGAAAGAGGGAGCTGTGGGAAGATAGTACTGGCAGTGTTCAGAGAGACCAGAGAAGAGATTTGGTGAGAACAAAAATAAAGAGATTACATGACCGAATAGGAAGAGTTTTGCCGTGTAGTTCATCCCTGCTGGAATGTTCTCTTGCCTGTAATATTCGGAGTCCAGCCTTCCCACCTTGTTTTGCCCTTCCATTCTCTCCCTTTATCACCAGGTTGAGAGAATACAGAGATCTGCCTGTAGCTAAAGTGTGAGTTCTCCCACAGATACGGATTCCTATGAAAACCTGACCCGAGGGACTGAAAAGGAACTGTGGAGCTTATTAAATTCCCCTTTGGCTCTGCTTCTTGGTGCTTCATAGGCTGTGCACATGTGGGCACATATTTGCAAGTGGTCAGAGGAGGGGCAGGAGAAGGAGCTCAAGAGATGAAATAGTAGTCAGAGTTGGTACATTTCATAAATTATCTCTTCACTGAGACTCTCCAGAAGGGCGTGGGGGTAGAGGACTGGCTGGGGGTGTGTTCGGATTGAAATGTAACTCAGGCTATAGAGCTTAAAAGATGCTATGCTGCTAGCTTATCATGTGAGAAGGGTGATTTACCTGTAGTTCCGTCTCCTTTCCATCATTGTCTCCTGTCCTGTCCCCTCCCCATGTCCCCTTCAGTTCAACCCAGTAGAGCTTATGATCTGTAAGGCACTGCACTGGGGACGACGAGCCATGCATGGTCCTGACTGGACTTGGTCCTGAACGCTGCAGGGGGTGTGGGGTGGGGATTGGGTGGTGTTAACGCAGGGAACCTGGAACCAGGTGACTTTACTCCCCTGCCACACTGGGGCCACTTGTTCTACAAGGGTCAGAGGTGTAAGTAAAGATCCAAGAAGGAAAATCCCTACCACTCAACTGATAGATGAATGAGTTCGGAGCTATTTAACATGCCTGTCGCTTCTTCTCACCCTCCTAATAATTTCATAGAATTGTGGACAGGGGAAAGGAAAGCTCACATAAATGCATACTGCCTTCAGCTGTTAACGGAAGAAACTGATTCTGACCTTTTAAAATCACAACAGCCCCTAATAGCAAATGAAGCTGAAATGGAGCTGGACTTGATCCCTAGGGAGCTGAGCCCTGTGGTCTGGGCAGGACCTCTCCATTTCTACCTCTTACACATCCTTTTCCGATCCTACTGTTGAGCCAAATCGGGCCAAGCTCACTGACTGTGTATATACGTCATGATGAGGAAGCTGCTGAGATCAAGGAAGCTAGCCTTGCTGCGGAGAGGGGAACTGATGACGCCAAATTTAAACGCAGGGAGAGATCTGTAAAGGCCACATACCTGCTTAACGTGCCACTGCCAAAGAGGTCTGCCACTGCCAAAGAGGTCTGTAACGGTCTTTTAAAATATAACGAGACCGTTTGAAATGGTTCCCAGTATTTTTGATGCCAACATCCCGCTTAAGGAAGGGGCTGTGTTGAAAAGAGTCACCTTGGAAAATAGAACAAAACTGATTTTCTTCTCAAGGGCTGTTTGGCCTGGACAAAATTTTCTCATATATCCACACTGAAAACATAAAATGAAAGAATTTTCATCAAATTGGACTGTGTAGGATGAAATCTAAGCCTAGGCTAAAACTTACTTATTAATAAAGGGTTTGCCAAGTGATTGCCCAAGCAGTCTTTTTTACAGATTATTCAATGTTTAGCTCATGTAAAAGAATTAACCAAGTAACTTAGAAAAATAGATTTGCATTGAAAGCAGGAAATGTGCTGATTATAAATTGTTTTATTTCCAAATGTGATAATGTATGCAAAAACATTTTGAAACCGTTGAGGTCTGTGTGAATGTGAGGTGAGATTATGATTAGCTCTCCACCATTCTTTCCACACTCAGTGTTTACTGAATATTGCAGCTGCAGCCATGTTGTTTGGTAGTATGCTGTTACCTTTTATGTCATCACCTAAAATTTGAAATTAAAAACTTAATCCCTTCAAGGAGTGAAATGATGGTCTCAATTAGCTGTTAAAAGTTGGTAGTTTTGTATTGTCTCAAAGTTGTGTCCCATCCAGCTTTCCATGTAGCCGTATCCTGCAGGTATATTCTCTATTGGCATTTCTCCACTTTCAGAGAACTCACCTGAATTATACTGTATAGAACATAAGATTTGATGGGAGGAAGGCCCCTCCTTTTATCCCCCCCTCTCTCAGTGAACTAGCCTATGCAGTGGAGCCCGCGTGTACACATAGCCTCACCTTTCCTCATCCTGGGGCTTCAGTGACTAAACACAGAAGCTGCATGTGCCAGGCAGCCGAGAGCTTGCGCTTACCTTTTCCCTTGCCAGCTGCAAAAGAAGATAATTTAGCCAGTGTCATTATTTCTTCCTCTCTTAGAGAAGTCACCCTCTAAGATATATGAGAGATTAAACAATGTCAGACAGTACGTGGACTCTCTGATGTACTCTAACGTATTTCCCAAGT
Organism: Mesoplodon mirus; assembly: GCF_964341445.2. Taxonomy (NCBI): domain Eukaryota; kingdom Metazoa; phylum Chordata; class Mammalia; order Artiodactyla; family Ziphiidae; genus Mesoplodon; species Mesoplodon mirus. The sequence goes on along the minus strand of NC_138988.1, from coordinate 70,859,891 downwards.
TCCCCTTCCATCTGTCGAGCAGTCTGTGTTTTCTTCTTCTCCTGGTGTCCCCTTTGCCCTGAGAGGTTGTGGCCCACTTAGAGGCAGGGCCCCCGTGGTGGCTGCTCCTCAGGAGTTCCCGTGTCTGGAATCTGCAGGGCAGCTACCTGGTCTGCTCCACACGCTTTGTTAAAGCGCTGGCTCTCAATTCCAGTCTCCTGCTGAGAATCTCATTTTGGGCCTGTGGCCTCCAGCAGCTCTTCTCAGCTTGACCTTGCTCCCCACCTGAGGAGGAAGCTACATAATTGAACCCTGTGACAGCTGACAATAGGATCCCTCTCATCTTTGGGAAAATCCCAGTTTTTCACCAGTAAAGTTGTTCCTCTGAAACTGTACTGACTTCTGGCAGCTATTACAGGCTCCCTCCTGCCTCCCAATAGCAGAGATTAAAATAGAGCCTCTAACATGATGTTTGTCTTTCTGCTCCTCATTCAGAAGAGTGAGAACTGTACTCTTCTGAATGAGGTGAGAGCACTGAAATTTCCGCTTGTGACCAGAACTTCATACCTTTCTCCCTCACCTTCATGTCCATCACATCTGCTCTTTTGCATCATGACCTCCAGTCCCTCTCTATTCTGAAAGGTAGTCAGCCCCCTCTGACCCCACTTAACTCCTCAGCAGCCTGAAGTGGTAAATACTCTTTAACTACCCTTCACTTCCCTGATCCTGCACTGTCTCTTCCTTGTCACTGTCGATCCTGCTTTCTTCCCTCCTGTTCCCTCGGTGCCACTGCGGAAGAGAGTTATAACCCATGCTGATTGCTCCATCTTCGAAAGGCCCCTCCCTGCAGCTCGGCCGGCCTCACAGAGCCTATTCCAAAACCTGTTTTGCCTTTCCACCCCACACTGCAGTCCTCCCACTCTTGGCTTCAACAAAGGATCTCCTTCATGTTTGAATGAAAAGGTTGCTATCCAGAGTGAGCCTCCTCACCACACCTGTTCTTCACCTCATAGTCTCTCTGGTCTCGTAGCCATCCCATCATCATTGTCATCCTCATCATTGAAATGTCTGCTCTTTTCGTGCACTCTGCTAGGAGCTTATCTTAGGCCCTTTTGTTTCCAAGCTGCAGAAACCAAGTAAAGATGGCTTAAGTCATAAATGGTGAGTTTATTAAAGTGATTGGGAAATTTCTCATAGAACACTAGGGCAGGAACTCTGGTGGCTCCCATAGGGACTAAAATCAGATGTTGGAATCCTGCGAGGGACCCAGACAGCCTTCCCTGGGCCATACCATCTGTCTTCTTGCTTCTCACTGCAGATGACTTTCTTTGCTTCTTTGAGCTTCTGATGAAAGAGGGTCACTCCAGAATGTCTACATTTTTATCATCATTTTAAGTGAACAGACCCAATTATGCTAAAATCTTACATAATTCTAATTTTTTTTTTTTTTTTTTTTTTTTTTTTGCGGTACGCGGGCCTCTCACTGTTGTAGCCTCTCCCATTGCGGAGCACAGGCTCCGGACGCACAGGCTCAGCAGCCATGGCTCACGGGCCCAGCCGCTCCGCGGCATGTGGGATCTTCCCGGACCGGGGCACGAACCCGTGTCCCCTGCATCGGCAGGCAGACTCTCAACCACTGCGCCACCAGGGAAGCCCTTATAATTCTAAATTTTTGATATGAAATCTGATTGGCCCACCAGGGGTCATATGTCTTCCTGTAATGCAACTGGGTCTACAGAGCTCAGGGACCCCCTACATATACCTCAAGGTTGGGCCAGAAATAGTTCTCAAAGAGAGGAGTTACTGGGACTTCCCTGGCGGTCCAGTGGTTAAGACTGCGCTTCCACTGCAGGGGGCACAGGTTTAGGAACTAAGATCCCATGCATGCTGCAGAGCACGGCCAATAAATAGATAGATAGATAGATAGAGAAATAAAGAGGAGTTACTATGTAAAGGACAGATATGCCCCCCAAACCCCCAAAACCCTGTACTGCATAGGCTGTTGCAGAAAATTACAAAATGTTGGAACTAGAAGAGCCCTTAGAAACCATCAAGTCTAGACCTTTGATTTCACAAGGGATGAAACTGAATGACAAGTTAAGTGACTTGCCTAATGTCACTTAGTCAATGCTCAATAAATATTTGTTGAATTGTTGAATGGAAGACAATTATTTCTGAAGAACTTAATTTCTGAAGTTTTTTTTGTTTTTGTTTTTGTTTTTTTTTTGCGGTACGCGGGCTCCTCACTGTCGTGGCCTCTCCCGTCGCGGAGCACAGGCGTCAGACGCGCAGGCTCAGCGGCCATGGCCCACAGGCCCAGCAGCTCCGCGGCATGTGGGATCCTCCCGGAGCGGGGCACGAACCCGTGTCTCCTGCATCGGCAGGCGGACTCTCAACCACTGCGCCACCAGGGAAGCCCAATTTCTGAAGATTTTTTTTTTTTTTTTTTTTTTTTTTTCTTTTTGCTGTATGCGGGCCTCTCACTGTTGTGGCCTCTCCCGTTGCGGAGCACAGGCTCCGGATGCGCAGGCCCAGCGGCCATGGTTCACGGGCCCAGCCGCTCCGCGGCATATGGGATCCTCCCAGACCGGGGCACGAACCCGTATCCCCTGCATCGGCAGGCGGACTCTCAACCACTGCGCCACCAGGGAGGCCCTCTGAAGATTTTTAACAAAGAATAGTCTGTGCAAATTTTTGAGGTCAGCAGTACCTTTGACTTTGAGAGATTGGAAATGGATTTTATGATAAATTATTATTTTATGACTAATATCTTGGCAGTTGATCTTCCCTTAGTTGTCTGTTTTCACCCAAATGGGAAAACTCAGCAAGAGCAGCAGTCTTGACCCCTGGCCTTCCAGTGGAGTCTCCCACGAACGATGGACAGTTAGAAGCAGGCAAAACAGACACTTGCTGCTGATCTAAAAGACACCAATTCAGTGGAGAAGCTGTTGATCTCAACTGTTAAACCTCAGCCATTGTTCACAATCTGGCACAGAATTAATCCCTTAAGAAAAGGATGAAAAAAATGCCATTCAGCACAACATAGTTTGTCATCGCATGCATAATGCAGACTTTCCAATTAGAATGCTATAATTTGGAAACTTTCTTCACAGACTGATGAGAGAGCAATTATTTTAAAGAAGGGAAAACTCAGTCCACTGGGTTTGCCTCAAGTCACTTCTGACTCAAGTCACAAAGACAAGAGTTTTGAAAACATATTCACTATTGAATTTTGTATCAAAACATCAGCAAGGAGAGCAATTAGTTGCTGTAAACTGAACCCCAGTAATCAATGGTATGCAGCCAGCCAGAGCACTTATGGAAGATGTAAGCAAAATCACATCTGCTAATCAATTTTAAAAAGCCCAGCTCTTCACTGCTTTTCAGGGAAATTCTGCAATGAGAATAAGGAAGATGGAGGAGTATTTAATATCACCAGGCATTTCATGCAGTGCTCATTAGGTGGAGGGGTTTGTGGCCACAGCTAAACACAGATTTGATCTGCATCAATAGATCTTGGCTCGCAGCTTCCTTTATTCGGCCCCTTTTGAAAATGGCTTCTGATGTGTGGGTGGGGGGATGTCGGGTATGTTTAAGGAGCTACTCTCAATTAATGTCAGAGGGAGTGTGTCTGTCCTGGGCCAGCTCACCAGGCAGACCTTTTCTGGCAGATTACAAATCGGAAATATTGCTGTGTTGTTGCAGGTGCAAAGATAGGGGAACAGACTTTGCTGGCAGGGAAAGAAATGAAGGGAATTGGTGGGCTTTACAGTTGTGCCTTATTAGAACAAAATTTCTCTCCATGGGCAAGAAAGAGATTGAGCCGATTTTTCCTTTAGTGTCCTTAAGCTGTGCTTGCTTTTTTTTCAGTTGAATCAACAGAGGGGTTTTCATTCCTGGCTAAGCCTACATTCCAAGCAAATATGCATCCTAGCACATAAATTAGAATCCCTTTTATATAGAGAACAAACTAGTGGCTACCAGTGGAGGGAAGGGGAGGGGGAGGGGCAATATAGGGGTAGAGGATTTAAAAAATGGTTATTATGGGATTATATGAAATCATGTGTGTGAAATTTTTGAAAATTGTGGAGCACTATAGAATTTGAAGAATCTTTCATTCAATTTTTTAAAAAAGAATCTCTCTTAAAAACTCCTATGTGTAGGTGAGTCTGAGCCCTTGCTTGACAGCCTGAGACCCATCAGTGTCCCTTTTCCACTCAGGAGTCACCCTGACCCCGCATTTCCAGCCCCCAGGGACTCTTAATAGAGGAATAAAGAGGAGATGTCTCAACTGGTATGTGCACTTGGCTACTGTTCAGAAAAAAGAATTTAGGCCAGGAGAAATTATTGAGGTAAAGATTGATAGAGTAGGCTAATAAAAATTAGTCTCTTCAGCATGCAAACTGTGATAGGCAGTGGATTAATATCCTTTAAATATAAAGGGCATCTTGTAAGTCATTAACAAAAGGATAAATATAAGTAGAAAATGGGTAAAATGTTCAAGTTCAATGCTAAGTAAAAAACTGCAAATTAAAATAATGAGAGATATTTCATCTATCAAATTGGCAGTATTTTTAAAGATAATATACAATATTGGTGATGACGCACAGAACAGGCATTTTTATACACTGCTGGTAGTGTGAGTATAAATTGGTGCAGACTGTCGTTGCAGGTGAGGGGACAGGTGTGCAGCTGTTCTATAATACATATCAAGGCCTCATAAGCCCTGCTCCAGGAGTTTCACTTCTAGCGACTTTCAAAGGCAATAACCATAGATTTAGCTTAAGAATGCTCATAACAGAGGTTTCATAACAGTGCAATATTATCAACTACCTAAATGTCCAACAATAAGAGACTAATTAAGTGAATTATGGGACATCCACACAGTGAAATTCTATGAAACCAGTACATATGATGAGGAAGAATATTTGATGATGCAAAAAAAAGATATTCATAATAGGTCATTAAGCAAAGAAGCAATTTGCACCATGTGTATGTGTTTACAAAATTACTGGAATTACAAGTGATCTTCATTTTACCTTGAAAGAAATTGGAGGACTTTATAGAATAAGTTACTGTAACTTTTTCTATGAAACATTTTTCCATGAAAAATATTTTTCCATGAAATATTTCAAGATCTGGTTAGATTTTATCCCAAAAGGGACTGATTATTTTCATTTGGATACACTGGTAGAAGCACTAACTCATGATTATCCAGAAGGATATGGATTATGATAAACCTGGCTCTCCATAAATAATCCAAAATTCCATTGGGAAACAGCCTCAACATCATCTCCCAAAAAGCCTGTTACCAGGGCTGTTCAATAAAGAGAATGGTTAATTATTTTGAAGTTTTTTTCCTGGTTTTAATCTACTCTGGCAGAGTTATGAATGATTTCAGCCCAGAACATATATGGAACATATGCTATAAACAGAGCCCACATGTTTGGAGTAGAATTTTTTAAAAACAGAGAGATCAACGATCTTTCTTTCTAAAAGGTTTATATTCATTCTGAGAGCCAAACATAGAAGCAAAAATTACATTTTTAAAAGTTACTAAGTATAAATTAATATAGGCTAACTGCATAAAAGTGCTGAGAGACTAGAGTAATATTTGAGGAAATGACTAATGAGGGAAATGATTCACTTTCTTATCACGCACACTGGTATAATCTAAAAGTAGAATTATTGAACACTAAAAACAATAGGGTGGATTCCTGTCTGATTGATTCAGAGTACTTTGAGAGATTAAATACTTAGGTGAGTTCAAGAGAATCAGTAGCATGTACAGTATTACACATCTGTTTATGCTTTCCAAAACCTTTTAACAGTTTCCTCTACTTAAAAGACAAATTCTAGCCTATTAAGTAGTGTGTACTCTCATTGATAGCAAACAAAATTACAATTGAAAATAAGGAACTAAGGGGAAAGCGGAGCACAGTGGCATTTCTAATCCTTAGTAATAGCTTTAGAGGTGACACTAAACTGAACTTGTGTAAAAGATTGTCATTGATTGTAATTGCAGGATTAAGGAGAAATAATACAAACTACTTTTGTAGAGTGGTAGGTTATAGGTTGTAAACTATGACCCAGATACATAACCTGGGAGTAAAGGAAACATTTGACAGCAGAGTACAGAAAGGGGCTTTGGTCAGGACACCAGGTTGGAACCCTCACTGAGTTTAGATAAATTACTTAACAGCTTTAAGCCTCACTTTCGCCATATATAATTTGATGAGAATAATAATGCTTGCTAACAGGACTTTTGGAAAGATTTAATAAGTTACATAGAGCATTTAGCATAGGGCCTGGTACATGGTAAGCATTAAAGAAATGTTGGCCATTATAATAATAATGATCATTGTTGTTATTGTTACAAATGATCTACTGATATTCACTCAGCAAATATTCATTGAGCTCTGTGTGAGAGTCTGTGCCAAGTCCTGCATGTGGAAAAACCAATAAGACATAGACATTGTCTTCAGGGAGCTCGCTCTGTTCTAGCTGGTGGAGGAAACAAATGTGCATGCCCAACTGTAAAGCAATAAGATAGATATCTTCTATGGGAAGGACTTTGGAGGCTGAAATGATAGAAAACAATGATCTCTCACCACAGTGGCACTGTCAGAAGCAAAAGACTGGACTGTGGTCTGCTCCCATATTATAATATTTTGATTCTTTTTTTATTCTATTTTTAAAATTCAGGAATGACACACATACAGTGCACAAACCTTTTGTGAATAGCTTGCTGAATATTTACACATGTATATACCCATTTAACTTCCACTAGATCAAAATTAGCCCATTTCCAGCATCCTAGAATGTTCCCTCACCCTTTCCCAATCATTCCCTCCCCCAGAGGTAACTACCATTCTGACTCCTGTCACCATAGATAAATCTTGTCTCTTTTGAGCTTCAAGTAAATAAAATCACATAGTCAATACTTTGGTTCTTATCTGAGCTGAAAAGGGGGATAAGAAGAACAGGACCAATATAATCAATTTCTAAGAAGTAAAAAGTTTTACTGATGAATACATGTTTGCCTGTATCTCCCAATCAGGCAGTCTTATGAAAACTATACAGAAAGTCTGATCAGAATGAGAAGGAACCTGAAACATGTTTAAGGTCATTGGGGCATACTAGTAACTACCACTTAGAATACCAATTAGAAAGCACAGATTTCCCCATGAACAGTGGTCTCAAGGGTGTTACCTTTGTTCAGCCCAGCCAAAGAGATGAGAGCTGGAAGAATCAGGAAGGGGGATTTGGGGACATCTCCCTGAGAAGCCAATCAGAAGATCTTTGCCACTTGGGGGACAGAGGCCGCCTGGGGTTGGGTGACTTGTGAAATAAATTTTTAAAGAAACAAGCCTCTCACTGCAGGCTGACTCCACCTTCTCCGAGCTTGCTTTCGTTGGGGATTCACTTTCTTTCTTTGGTCCTGGAAGTGTGTGGGCAAAGAAGACAGGTTGGAAGGCTAGAGTAGACATAGATCCCCTCACGCACACAGCCTAAGGAAAGAGCCAGGTGGAGCATTCACAGCATTCTTACGTTTTCCTCCTGTTCAGGTTATTACTGTGGGACTGTGACGATCGGAGCTATAGCTACTACGTCGAGGTTTCCACCAACCAGCAGCAGTGGACCATGGTAGCCGACAGAACTAAAGTCACCTGCAAGTAAGTTACATCCTTCATGAATTTATACCACTTTAAAAGACAGTCTTTCCACTAGATTCAGAAGGTTCCAATGAAGATTCATGGAGTCACCAAATTGTATTCTTATTTGGAGGTTAAAACATTCTGATGATCCTTTACTTCAGTTTTGACTATTAAGTACTTGGATGAGAATTTACTTTATATGACCAAAGAAGCATCTCTTATTTTGTGGTTTTAACTTAACTTTTAAAAATGGCATGTATCTAAGCAGGGAAAAGAAAGATACTTTCCACATGCAATCCTCTCTCAGGCCCTCCCCCCACATCCCATACTACCCCTTCGGGACTTTTTTCTTCCTTAGTGATTTTTGCTGATGCAATACATACTTTAGTAGTATTCTGAGACTCTCACCTATTCCCCACCCTCATATCATTCTCAGGGTTACCTTTAAATATTTATTTCATCTCCATGTTTGTTACACTGTTACCTAAACTAAGGAAAGTTTGTATCTTAGGTCTCCTGTGGGAAACACAAACATTTCATGCATATGGCATTGGGGCTCTGTTTGACCTTACTTGGTTATGGGTGAAGCCAGGCAGAAGGATTTTGAGTTCTGACCAGCTTAGAATCATGCTAAGAATGAATGTAACCACCACTCAGATTGAAATGAGCACATCTGCAGCATCCTAGAAGGTTCCCTCATACCTTTTCCCAGTCATTGCCTGAAAAAAGCTCAGTGCCTTTTTGTGTAGAGTCAGATGCTGTGGGAGGCAAGATAAAGCAAATAGCTGAGATTTCTTTTTTTTATTTTAATTGAGATATGATTCCCATACCATAGAATTCACCCTTTTAAACTGTACAATTTAGAGGTTTTTAGTATGTTCAGAGTTGTGCCATCATCATGACTATCTACTGTTCCAAAACATTTCACCACCCCAGATAGAAACCTCCTGCCCATTAGCAGTCTCCCCATTTCCCTCCAGAGCCCACAGCCCCAGCACCCAGTAATCTGCTTTCTGTCGCTCTGGATTTACGTATTCTGGACGTTTCATATAAATGGAATCATATAGTATGTGATCTTTTGCTCCAGCCTCCTTTCACTTAGTATAATGTTTTCAGGGTTCATTCATGTTATAGCATGTATCAGTACTTCATTTCCTTTTTATGACTGAATAGTATTCCATAATATAGGAATATATATAGCACATTTTGTTTATCCATTTATCAGCTGATGAACAGTTGAATTGTTTCTGCTTTTTGGCTATTATGAGTATTGCTGCTATGAACATTCCTGTACAAGTTTTTGTGTGAACATATGTTTTCAGTTCTCTTGTATATATACCTATGAGTGGAATTGTTGGGTCTTATAGTAACTCTGTGTTTAAGTTTTTGAGGAACTGCCAAACTTGTCCACAACAGCTGTACCATTTTGCATTCCTACCAGCAGTGTAACAAGGTTTCAATTTATCCACATTCTTGCCAGTACTTGTTACTGTCTTTTTGTTCATAGCCGTCCTAGTGGGAGTGAAGTAGCATCTCATAGTGGTTTTGATTTGCATTTTCCTGATGGCTAATGATGTTGAACATCTTTTCAAGATTTCATAATAGCATTAATGATGGCTTGTTTGATGCAATGTCTGACATCCTCACCATTATTATTATAGTAATTTAATAGCATGTTTGTATTGGTTAGGGTAACATTTGCTGCTGTAACAAATAGTGGCTTCAATATGTCAGTGGCTTAACACAATAGTGTACTTCTCAGTCATGAGTATTCCTAGTTGTCAAGTGGCTCTTCACAGATGATTGAGGAACCCAGGTGTCTTCCTTCTTGTGGTTCTGCCATCATCTAGGGCCTCATCAGCATCATTTGCATCTAGCTGATAGATGGGGAAAGAGCAGAGAGAAGGTAAACCTGGATCTGAACAGCCTTGGCCTGGGTATAGTAAACATCACTTCCACTTGCATCCCACTGGGGAGAACTAGTCAGTTGCCACACTAGATGCTAGTAGGACTAGGAAACATAGTCAGCTCCTGGCTGGGCAGCCACTTCTCAGTGGATCACAGATCTTGTAGCCATCTCTACCATACCAGAAGAAAACTAACAATTATTTAGTGACTAGTATTCCTTTACCTGCATGTATTTTATCTTATTCTGTCCTGAATACAAGATACCTTGTGTGGGATATTGTCCTCATTTTATAAAAGAGAGAATGAAGGGCTCTTTCTCCGGTACCACATTCCCTCCTAGAACCCAAAGCATTGCTAAACCAAGGTGGATGATGAACACTGGGAAATGAAGTGATTCACTTATTTCCAAGCTCCCAGAACCCTTTTTATACACTAGGAAGGCCTTCAAGGCCCATGAACAACCACCCATTTATCTTTCCAGAGTCATTGCTTATTGGGTATACAGCTCACAAACCAGACCCTCTCTTCCTCATCTTTTACACATCTCACTGGTTACCATCACCCATCTCTTCTGTCATTTTATGAGTTATAAATTGGATTCGTCATCTCTTTTATGTCCCCCTGTTGAAGGTGTTATACAATTGGGTTTTCAACAAGAACTGGTTGACTAACTACTGACAAGGTACATATCATAATGATTTTATATTTATTTAAATGGGTTTTTCTTGATTCAAAAACCCATTCACTCATTAGATCCTCTCCCAGTAGCCTTGCATTAAGTCATCAGCATCTTTTTTTTTTCTCTTTTTAATTTTTTGTTTCCATTAGTTGGTGGGTTTCAATAATATAAGTGTTTTTAACCTTATATGTTAGCACTTAGATACTATAGCAGTAAGTGTTTTACAAATTAATAAATAATATATTAGAAGAACAAGAGTAATAGCAAGAAGGCGAGTGCCTGTTAATCCTCTAGGAATCAATGGAGCCAAAGGTTATGCTTTAATGTTTATAGACATAACCTGAATCTATTGTGCCTCCCATTTTTGAGTTAGTTCTTAGAAGATGTATTGGTTGGCCAACAAGTTCGTTCGGGTTTTCCTGTAACATCTTATGGAAGATATGTAGATGATAAAAGAAGAAAGCCTTTCCTTTTGAACTAATGTACTCCAGGGCAGTCCTCAAGAGAGGATCCTATTAGCTTCAAGTATTGTAGCCTGTTTTTTTTGTGTGTGTGTGGTACGTGTGCCTCTCACTGTTGTGGCCTCTCCCGTTGCGGAGCACAGGCTCCAGACGTGCAGGCTCAGCGGCCATGGCTCACGGGCCCAGCTGCTCCGCGGCATGTGGGATCTTCCCAGACTGGGGCACGAACTCGTGTCCCCTGCATCGGCAGGTGGACTCTCAACCACTGCGCCACCAGGGAAGCCCTGTAGCCTGTTTTTTAGTGAAGTAAAGTATGCAAGTCATGTTATAAATGAAATTCTATAGGACCATTAGAAATCAATAGCCCTGCCTCTTGATAGCATTCTGCCTAGTCAAGAAATCAGAGGACAAATTTTTGCTGTCCTCTGAAAAAGACCTAGGGAGTGAGATTCTCCAATGTCTTCCTATAAATTCCTGCTCCTGGATTAGTAGTTTCCTTTTTTGGCCTGCTACAGTCGGAGTTTCAGGATAAAGGCTCATTTTCTATCACAGATAATCCTGTTTTTGTATTGACTGATTTGGGGTGTTCCCCAGCTTATTGAGATGTAATTGATATATAACATTGTACAAGGTTAGACTGTACAACACAATGATTTGGTAGATGTATATATTGCGAAATGATCACCACAGCAAGTTTACCATCCATCACCTCACCTAGTTATAGTTTTATTTCTAATGGTGAGAACTTTTAAGATCTACTCTCTTAGTAACTTTGAAATATACAAATGTACTGTTAACGATAGTCACCGTGCTGTACATTACATCCCAAGAACGTATTTATCTTATAATAGGAAGTTTGTACCTTTTAACCACCTTCTCCCATTTCCCTCACCCCGCCCCCCCAGCACCTGGCAACCATCAGTCTGTTCTGTTTTTATGAGTTTGTTTGTTTAGATTTCACATATAAGTGAGATCATACAATATTTGTCTTTCTCTGTCTGAGTTACTTCACTTAGCATAATGCCCTCAAGGTTTATATATGTTTTCACAAATGTATCAGCTGTTTTGTTTATTTATTTTTTTATTATTTTTTTTTTAATTAATTTATTTTATTTTTATTTTTGGCTGTGTTGGGTCTTCGTTGCTGTGCGCGGGCTTTCTCTAGTTGCGGCGAGTGAGGGCTACTCTTCGTTGTGGTGTGCAGGCTTCTCATTATAGTGGCTTCTCTTGTTGCGGAGCACGGGCTCTAGGTGCGTGGGCTTCAGTAGTTGTGGCGCGTGGGCTCAGTAGTTGTTGCTCATGGGCTCAAGAGCGCAGGCTCAGTAGTTGTGGCGCATGGGCTTAGTTGCTCCGTGGCATGTGGGATTTTCCCGGACCACGGCTCGAACCCGTGTCCCCTGCATTGGCAGGCGGATTCTTAACCAGTGCACCACCAGGGAACCCCCTATCAGCTGATTTTATAAAATTACTTTTTGTTCTCTTTTTTCACATAATCTTCCTGTACCTTTTAACCTTATTTCACTTTTTTTAGAAAATAAATTATTTATTTTTGTCTGCGTTGGGTCTTTGTTGCTGTGCGCAGGCTTTCTGTGGTTGCGGCGAGCGAGGGCTATTCTTCATTGCAGTGCACGGACTTCTCATTGCGGTGGCTTCTCTTGTTGCGGAACCCGGGCTCTAGGCATGCGGGCTTCCGTAGTTGTGGCTCGTGGGCTCTAGAGCGCAGGCTCGGTAGTTGTGGCGCACGGGCTTAGTTGCGCCACAGCATGTGGGATCTTCCCGGACCAGGGCTTGAACCCGTGTCCCCTACATTGGCAGGTGGATTCTTAACCACTGTGCAACCCGGGAACTCCCTTATTTCACTTTTTAATCGTTGATTCCTTTTCTCTACTGTCTTCTAAATTGCTGAACCCTAAATCTGTGTCAGTACAGTAAAATACTAACATCAGTTTTTCTTTTTTTATTATAAATGTAAAACATGCCCATGGAAAGTTATTTTCAACAGTCCAAAAAGATATAAGTGAAAAGTAAATTTTTACCCTCCCATCTTCTTCTGTTTCATTCCTCAGAAGTAACTACTTTTGACTTTTTTTAGTTTTTATAACTTCTCAATTATAAATAATATTTTTATATCTCTATTTATCAACTTCACTAACTCCTTGGTATAAAAATAAATGAGGAATTTAGCTCACTTAACCACTCCTCATTTTTTGTTATGTTTTTCTTTTTAGTTCTACTATTACTTACCTTTTAAAATTAAACAATGTACTTAAACCTCTATTTTTTGATCCATCAGTTGTGGATAGTGTATTTTGACTCCCTACTATGTTAGTAAAGAAATTACTACCCCTACATTTCCTTCTGTCTCTCCCCATCTGTTAGCTGTCCCACCTCATTGACATTGTGAAGATTTATGATATTATTTTCTGTTTTTTTTAATTTATTTAAATCTTCCATGTGTTGGCTATAAACTGATCCTGAAAAGGGAAAACCACTAAGAACTCATTATAATATTATGATTATATGAACATTGCTCCCTACAGATCTAGTAATTCATTGGCTCTGTAGTGAGGGAAATGCTGTTCAACGTCACTGAACTTGTGCCCCTCTTGGAAGAATTGTACTGTGTTCAGATCACAGATTTGATTTTCTTACAAGTACTCAGAAGTACTCCACAAATGATAAATAACTAGCTTCATATTAGCCAGCTTTTTGTTTTCCTGGAGTTCCTAATTGCCTCTTTTTCCTGTTACAGAAGTTCTGAAGCATACTTTTGTTTGCTGGTTAATTTTTTCCCCTTTTTTTAATTGACGTATAGTTGATGTACAATATTACATAAGTTACAGGTGTACAATATAGTGATTCACAATTTTTAAAGGTTATACTCTATTTGTAGTTATAAAATATTGTCTATATTCCCTGTGTTGTACAGTATATTCTTGCAGCTTATCTTATACGTAATAGTTTGTACCTCTTAGTTCCCTACCCCATATGGTCCCTCCTCCCCTCCCCACTGGTAATGACTAGTTTGTTTTCTGTATCTTTTTTTTTATTATTATTTTAAAAATTTAAAAAATTTTTTGGCTGCATTGGGTCTTCGTTGCTACACACGGGCTTTCTCTAGTTGTGGTGAGTGGGGGCTATTCTGTTGCAGTGCGTGGGCTTCTCACTGAGGTGGCTTCTCTTGTTGCAGAGCACGGGCTCTAGGTGCGCAGGCTTCAGTAGTTGCAGCACACAGCCCTAGAGTGTGCAGGCTTCAGTAGTTGTGGCGTGTGGGCTCAGTAGTTGTGGCGCATGGGCTTAGTTGCTCCACAGCATGTGGGATCTTCCCAGACCAGGGATCAAACCCGTGTCCCCTGTACTGGCAGGAGGATTCTTAACCACTGCGCCACCAGGGAAGTCCCTCTTCTCTGTATCTTTGAGTCTGTTTTTTTTCTTTCACTAGCTTGTTGTATTTTTTAGATTCCACATATAAGTGATATCTTACGGTATTTGTCTTTCTCTGTCTGACTTACTTCACTTAGCATAATATCCTCCAAGTCCATCCATGTTGTTGCAAATGGCAAGATTTCATCCTTTTTTATGACTGAGTAGTACTCCATTTTGTGTGTGTGTGTGTGTGTGTGTGTGTGTGTGTGTGTGTGTGTATCACAGCTTCTTTATCCATTCTTCTGTTGATGGACACTTAGGTTGCTTCCATATCTTGACAATTATAAATAATGCTGCTATGAACATTGGGGTGCATGTATCATTTTGAATTAGTGGCTTTGTTTTTTTCGGATATATACCCAGGAGTGGAATTGCTGTGTCATATGGTAGTTCTATCTTTAGTTTTTTGAGAAACCTCCATACTGTTTTCCACAGTGGCTGCAGCAGTTTACATCACATCATTGGTTAATTTTTGAACAGACTGCTTCCTAGGCCTACTCTACAGCTGTGATCTTTTTGTAGAATGTGGGTAAAGGGGTAATAAAACCCTTTTTCCTTTCCAGGAGATATTGTCCTTTGGCCCAGTTACCTTTCTAGATCTCTTCCCCTGAAAATCTGATCGAAGTGGAATGTCAGCTGGGTTATTAGGCAACATTGCTTATGATAAAAATCACCCCTGATTGGTCAATTGCATCTGGCTGGGAGGACTTTTAATATCTGGTTGGAAGTCATAGCTTTGGGTTTCCTGAGTGTGATGACTTGTGACTAGACATGTCCCTCATGAAAGTTCTGGGATCTGTGTTTATGGAACTGTTATAAGAGATATGATTTTCAATTTGAAATATAAGGCTTCTAGGCCAGAGAGGCCCACACCTGCCCAGAGTAAGTCTTATACACTCACCTGAGCTGTGTCACTTGCATGCCAGCAGGAATGACTCCTGTACATTTGTATGGACTGCTACAAGGACTCCCCCTGAGGAGGAATGCCTGCTGCTACCCTGGTGGCACACTGTCTTTTCTCTTCTCTCTCCTGGGTGAGAGAAAGCCAAATATGACTTGATTGGGTCTTAGTTAAGAAGATCCCTTATGAGCATTGCACAGAGTAAAGCTATAGGTAATTTCTTCAGAAAGGGTATGTGGAAGGCAAATTTTCAGAATACTTGCATACCTGAATCATAGTTTAACTGGGTGTACAGTTCAGTTCCTTCAGAATTTTGAAAGCTTGGATTTATTGCCATCTATCATCTAATGTTGCTGATGAGAAATCTGATATAATCAGATTCTTATTCTTTGTAGTAATTTGTTTTTCCCTATAGAAGCCTTTAGGATCTTCTCTTCATCCTTGGAGGTCTTAAATTTCACACTGGTATGGCTGGATGTGGGTTGTTTTTCTTCCATCCTGCTCAGTTTGCTATTATATGGAAATCTGCCCAATTCCCCTCAGATTTATGAATAATGTTTCATCCACCTACCATTTTCTAGAAATTCAACAAAATCTTGATTTGCTAATAGCCTTCTTTTGAGTTTGCAATACTATTATGAAGGTGTCTCCTTTGTACTTCTTTGATGTCACCTCACTGGTTTCCAGGAAGGGAGCAAGGTAAATGTGCCTATAATGTTGGCCATCTTGAACTTGCAGTCCCAGAAGCTCTACTGCATGGGCTATTGATACTCCCCAGTGACCCCACATCCTTTACCTTTCCTTCCTTGTGCCTGGCTGCATTTCTCCTGTGTTATGCAGCTGTCTTGTTTTCTGCCAGCATGTGCTCCCTACATATTGACCTCCTACATGTTCATTTTTTAACTGTTTCTTCACTTTGTCTTGGTTCCATTGACTAATAATTCTGTCTGCCAAAGTGTTAGTGATGTAGGCCATCATCTTTCCAAGACTGTGCCCCCTTGGCAAACATTTTGGCAAATATAAAAAATTAGATATAAAAAATTGGGTAATACTGAAGATTTTCTTTTTCCACTTGAGATTTCTGTGGTCCTATTCTGGAACTACCTAGTGTCTCTAGATTTTAGGCTGATTTTCTCACAGACTGTCCATCTGCCTGCCAGATATACTAACCAGATTTCCTTTTATGTAAGTTTTCTTCCCTAGCCTAAGTGGTCATTAAAATGACGTTGTAAAGAGTTTTTAGGGAATTCCCTGGCAGTGCAGTGGTTAGGACTCCGAGCTCTCACTGCCAAGGGCCTGGGTTCGATCCCTGGTTAGGGAACTAAAATCCCATAAGCCATGTGGCATGGCCAAGAAAAACCAAAAAAACAAAAGAAACAGAGTTTTTAATAACTTAAGAAAATACTTATACAAGATTTTTTTAAACAGGATACAAAATTATAGAATTATAATCACAAGTAGAAAAAAAAACAATGGAAGAAGAAAGCCAGAAGAAAATATGCCAAAATGTTAATAATGGTTGACTTTGTATATTGGGATTAGGGAAATTATTTCTAGTTTCCTACATTTTTGACCAATTTACATGTACTTCTTTTAAAATCAAAAGGAAAACTTTATTTGAAAAAGATTTTTTTTTTCTAGATGCTGCCATAAATGTCTTGTAGAGATTTGTCCTTGACATTATTTGAGTAGCATATGCTGGCAGAGTGGCATGGTTTATTTACTGTCAGCAATAAATTAAAGAAATTAAATAAGTGCTGTACATAGCAATATCCTAGTAGCTTTTCAGAACCTTGAAGCCACTTACCCTAAGCACAAGTACTTCCCTGAAAAGGACACCTGAGCCACACTTTTCCTTATGCTTCTCCCCTTGGGCCTCTCAGAGCCCAGTTCTCCAAGAGTACTTCTTCCTTTCGTCTTTCCCCAGGACTTCAGAAGTCCATTTCCACTTGGGTTTCCCCACTCAGAGGGGCCTGGCTTACTTGAGACCATGGAACACTACCTTGGATCAGGCAATCTCTATAGCATCCTAACTTTAGAAAGTTTCTCCCCTGGGCCTTCCCTGAGAAGCACTTTGACAGTCTCTATGTCACCTGGAAAGGCCTCTGTAAGGACAGCTCGTCTGCTCCCTGTACTTCAGCCTGACAGTATTCCTATCTGAGAAGCAGTGTGTCCCCTTTGCTGAATGTTCTGTCATTTAGTCCTGGGGAGGGGCAACATTCTGTTCTGGGGTCTGTTTCTATTTATTCACTAGGAATCTTAGAATGAGAAGTCATGTTTCTTTCTCTAAGTGCTGCAGTGGTTGAGGACAACGGGATAAATGAAAGGTGGAGAGCCACAGCCTCAGTAAACTCTGCCAAAGTGTAGCAAGATTGAAAAATGGGACATTTAAACCTAGACTGTTTATTTACCTTGCTGCATCTTCTTTGCCACTGTTAATGATAAAGTTGAAAAAGCTTCTTTTCCACCAGCTTTGTTTCTTAGGCTGGCACCTAACAAAATGAAAATCTTGGGTTGGTTCCAGGAGTTCACTGCTAATCATGTGACCTGGGGTTGTGTGTAGAGGGATTGGGGTCACTAATGTGATGCAATAGAAAGAAAGTGGGATTTAATGGAGAAAATAACTTCACCTTTGAGACCGCTGATGAGAAGAAGTTCCTGTTCAGTGTCAAGTTTTAGTTTCCAGGATGGGATTGCAGATCTTGGCTGTTGCATAGGTCCTGTATTGAAATATTACCATTCTTTGTGAGTCTACTGTGGTAATGGGTGGGCTGCCCTCCTCAGATCCCCTTCCCTGAGCCGTTGGAGGGGTGTGCTTGCTGCTCCTTCTTGAAGCGTGAGCCAGTTAATGGGCTCTGGTTATGTAATTGTCACTTTTAAAATGTTCGATGGAGATTTTATTTTTCTCTTTTCATACTTAATTCCATTTCTCTACACAGCATTTGACAGCAATGAAAAAAGCTAGTCATGTTCTTTCCTGTGTGTTTTTTTTTTAAAGGGCAAACATTGGTGTTAATTTTGTCAAGAGTTTTAGAACTTGAATGATAGAGAAACATGTATCTGTAAGAGGAATGGCAAAAAAAAAAAAGAAAAAAAAATAACAGAATTCAGATAAAACACAGAGGATAAGTCTGGTACTAGGCAGACCCCTGTGTTAATGATGAGGTATCAGAGCCTGCCTTGTGGAAGGCATCTATCTGTTAGACCAGACTTGGAAACACTTGTTAATCACACTTTTGTTTATGGGGTTATGAAGTAGCTGGAGTAGATGAATATTTTGGAATAAAAAACATCAAAAGGGAGTCAGTCACTTATCCTTGCATGTCTAGAGAAGGGATTTACCTTTTGTATTACAGAAACTTTTTAAGGAAAAGTTTACCCCTGTGTTGGAAGCCACATGGAAAGTAGATTTTGATGCTAAGTGTGTGAACTGAGTTGTAAGTTTAGAGCTATCGGCAGGTTCTGTGGACCACCAGTGGAGAGGCTTCTCCCCACCCAGAACATTAGACAGGTGACGGCTCTGGAAGGAAATGAAGTCCCCTTGGATAGCCAATGATCAGGAGAGAAAAGCTGAGAGCTCTTTTCCCTCTTCCTTGCTTAACCCAGGAGCCTTGTTATTCTGTGAGGATAATAATTTTTCCATGCCTGTTATTTAAAAAAAAAATGAGGCATGCCTCAATAAAACTTTCTCAGTGAGCTGTGTGAGTACACTTAAAATGTACATAGTCAGAAAGATTTTTCTTTTTTATGGAAATAGCTTTCATATTAATATTATAGTCCAGATGACAAAGATACGTCAAGACCACCTAGTCCAACTACCTTCATCTGTCTCCTCTCTCCTCTGCTCTGCTAACTGACCCCTCGACATTCTCTCTGTACCCTCCCTCAAGTTTACCTCACTTACTGTAGCCAGAGTGGCATTTTTCAAGTACAACTCTTGTACTGTATCTGCTTAGAACCCTTAACTGGCTTCCCATTGCTTTCTGGATAAAGACCATGATTCTTCACGTGGCCTAGAGGGCCTATACAACCTGCCCCCCTCCTGCCTCTCCAGACTTACTCTGCATCACCCTCCCTGTGCTCCCCATGTTCACATCAGCCTAGCTTCCTCTCACATCCCACCACATGTCATACTCTGTCCTCCCACAGAGCTTTTGCACGTGCCATGGCCTCTCTCTGGAGCCCACACCCCTGCCCTTTGTCTGGTTAACCCTTATTATCCTTTTGTTCTCAGCTCAAGTCCACTTTCTCAGGAAGTCTGCCCTGACCACCTGTGGCGACCATTGTTTGTTATTCCCTCTCAGAGAACCGAGCTTCTTTCCTTTGCAGCTGATACTACAGTTTGCACTGACACTTTGCTTAGCAAGGTTATTAAATTACTGTTGTTCTTCCCCTATAGAATGGAAGCACCATCAGAGCAGGGATTTAGTCTGTTTCACTCACTCTTAGCCATGGTTGCCTAGCAAGGACCTAGCACTTGTATTGTTTGAATGAATGAATGGCTGAGTGCTACCACTCTGTCTCCAATCATGCATGCGTGTTGGTTTCTTCTGTCCTCCTTCTGTCTGGAGCTCTGGTCATCACAGGGCTCAATCAGGACCTCTGTCCATCCCAGCTCAGTTGCTGCCACACAGAACAAGGAAGAGTTTGTGGGAGAAAATAAAAGTCGCTTGTTGCCCTGATAATGTAGTCCTTGTAGACTAGAAATGTGTCTTCCCAGCATCCTGTTATTAATCGATTATTGATCTGTCATCCTTGATTCATTTATAGTCTTATTCCACAGCTTCAATTATTGCCAGAGTTTAGTTTTCTCTGGTCTCCACCATCTATCCTTGCCCCTCAAGTTAATGACTTGGATCCCCCAGTAACAGTTTATCACTTGAGATTGGTTACTGGCTGGAAGTCCATTACTTTTATTTGTAAACACTCACAGAGAGAGTAGAGTTTTTCTTTATGGAGGAGCTGAGTGCTTTAAAAACTGTTTGCCAGCTGTGTCCCTTTTACTTTGGAAATTGATTTGATTTAAAATCCCAAATTTGAAAGGTTAATATGTTTCAGTTGTTTCTCTGGATTTTCAGAGTAAAAGGTTAAAAAAGAAAAAAAAAAAATTGGCCTTAATCTCTGAGGAGGAGCTCTAAACCACTTGGTAAGGCACTCCGTGTGCTTCTCCTAGCAGGGTTAGAGTTTGTTCCCCAGAACAGATCTCACTCTGGGACCCTGGAGCTCTGGATCCCTCCCGTAGTTTTAGGATGGCTTTCAGAGAGTCCAGAGAGGTGCTTGGGAGGCACCCGCCCCTCCTTACCATGACCAACCCTTGATTAACCCCTTCACTGAGGCATTGCCAATAATACAGTGCAGTCTGCCCCCCTCCCCTGGGCCTCTAGTCAGAGTCACAAAACCCTGAGTAGGCAAGCAAACTGGGCACCTAAAGACACCAGAGTAACAGTTGTCATAGAAATCCACTTATTAAAATGAATGGTCAGCATGTGATCTGCAAAAAAGGAAAGCAGAGCCTATTTGTTGGTCAGTGAACAAACGCAGCAGGAAGGAAAGTCAGTGTAGTTTTGACCATATCTTCTAAGAATGACCTGCCTCAGTTTGTCCTGGGTTGGAATGAGAACTGCTGTCTTGGTAATCATGCCATGATTAACGCTGACTCAGCTGAATCCCAGAGTGCTAAGAGGCTGGTGTTTTCTTCCTAGGTTAAAGAATAGAAAGTGGGGGGAAAGTGTTCCTGTGAATTCAGGTGTCCAGCATGCACATAGAATTAATTTTTAGAGCTAAAAGGGCACTCTTCCTTTACTATCTGATTTATTTTCTTGGCTTCAGGGGTCTTTTCCATTCATATTTTCTATTAAATGTTGGCCCCTTCTAGAATGGCTTCTCAAACTCAGTTTGTCTAAACCTTGGCTCATCATCATTTTTCCCTATAAAGCAGCCCCTCTCTTGATGTCCCTGCTCATGTTGGTGGTAGTACAACTTCTCCAGGCCATCTCTTACCCCTTGGTTCTTTCTTCTTTGCCTTCCACAGCCAGTCAAGTACCATGTCTTTTGTTTTACACCATGTCTTCCTTTATTTCTATTCCCTATGTTGCTTCCATCTTAATTCAGACCTTCATACCTCTCTCCCAGAATATTATAGTGGCCTCGAGTGGACTTCCCTTGATCTATACTCTGCATCCGTTGCTGTTCCGGTGTCTGGAACACTGTTGCTGGGTTCGTCTGGCTGTGATTTCTTATTCCCCTGTACAGGCACCTCCAGTGCCTGAGAAAAGCCTCAGATCCTTGCCTGGGTCATCTTCTATTTCTGTATGACCAGCTTTCCCCAAACTTCTTGTTTTCAAATATTCTGTCCCGCTGTTAAACCTCATGCCCAGATTTCAAATATATAATTACCATATCTCTCTGACTCTTGCCAAACTTTCTAACTTTTGTCTCTTTAATTCTGTCTTTACAGGTATCCTACTTAACTTTCAGTCTGGTCCAACTACTATTGCCAAATAAGTCAGTGTTTTAGATCAGCTAATTATCTTTATTTCCGCTGGCTGATCTTCATGTCTCTACCCATCCTCTGTTCCCTTCAAGACCCAGCTAGAAATGCTCTGTGAGTTCTTCCTTGATCTTTCTCCTCCCGAATGCAAGTAACTGCTCCATTAGCTGTATGCCCACTGTAACTTGTTTACATCTAAGTTGATAACATTCACTTTTTCTTAGATCTGTTTCAGAGAAGGGAGGAAATAAGGGGCTAGGCTGGGAGGAAGTTTGCTTTTTAAAAATCTAGCCATTTTTCAAGGTGCAATGGCATCTCCCCCACCCCCCGCAGAAGTATAGGGCCAGATTTTCTCAGAGTAGCCTCTACAGTAGTTCATAGGTCTGTAATCAAGTCCATAGCCCGACCAACTTTGAGGCATATTTGTTGAGTGACCCTAGTAGGTAGAGGCTACCTTGTAAAGGAAAATACTGAGGAACCAGGAAGACATTTCTCCTCTGAAGGAACTTACAGACTCTATACAACTTCTGAATGTTTGGGAGCCATCGCAACACACACACACCCCCCACACACACCCCACCCCACCCCCACACACAGAATGTAAAATATAAAACAGGATCCTATAATCATAAAATATTGTGACTCAAAGTACCTTGGAAATCATAGTCCAAGCCTCTCAGTTTACACATGAGCCTCTCAGTTTACACATAGTCCAAGCTTCTCAGTTGACACAAGCCTCTCAGTTTACACTTGACTTTCCCAAGTCCTCATCTAATGAAAGGGTCCAGATCTCCTGATTCTGAGTCCCCTTTTCCCAGAATTTTGCGTGACCTATAAGACCATGGTAAAAAACAGACATATAAGGGCTGTAAGAATATAGACATGGTCAGAAAGTGGCATGGGGTTAGGGAAATTTTTCTGGAAAAAAACATTTGAACCTACCCACCTACTACTGGCCTACATGGTAGCTGAGAAAACTGGTAATTTCCCAACCAAAGGGACCTATGAACTTCAGATTTAAGAATCAGATAGACATACAAGTCAGAAATAGACTCATCTTCAAGAAGGTATGATGAGAACTATAGATTACAAAGAAATCCACTTGCATTTTCATATAATTTCCTACATTGCTATCACTACTACTTCCTCCACACAGTATTAATTTGACCAGCTTACTAATGTTTAATCTAATCTAATGTTTGTAATGAGCACTTGTATCATAATTCATACTTTAAAACTTGATTTTAAAAGTATAGTCTCTAAACCAGATTACCTAGGTCTTCATTATCCAGGTTTAGAGTTATTAGCCTCTGTTTTTCTTCCCTTTTTCTTCCTATTGCCTACTTTTAAAAAAAATCGTTACATTGTTCATTAAGCTATTTATTAGACTGTTTCCTTCTACCAAAAGAGACTTGCATGTGTGTTTTTCCTCTGTTTTAAGCCAAGATCTATGAAGCATATTTTCCCCACAGTTGACATTTTCTTTTCATGATCCCTTGACATGGAATGTAAGTGAATTTCACCATGGTGGTTGTAAATTATGTACTGAGTTGTCAGTAATAAACATTTCTTACAAAGTTTTAAAGTGTAGTTTTAGAGTGGTGATCATCTGGAATTGCACACATTTACCAGATGTTTTGGAAGGAGTTAGTGAGTGCTTTCTGCTCACACACTTTTCACCTCTGTATCCAAATCTATGCAACAGTTCAGAGCCCACGTAAAAACACCTAAACTGAGCAAAAGAATGTTTGTGCTCTTAGTGACGTGGCTGCACAGTCTTGACCAGGAAGGAGTGGTGAGTAGTCACCTTGTTCGTCCTTCTACCTCCAGGCAGAGTTGCAATTAAACTCGTCCCAGAATGTTCATGGTTTTCCTCTGGTGAAAAACTCTGGATAATACCCCTTACTTCCTCATCTCCAGTTCATGCTGCGGGGCGGGGGGGGGGGGGGATGCTCAGGCAAAGGAGGGCAGCAGACATGTTGGTACTGCTGGTGTCAGATGCAAGTAACTTGTTTGTATTGTTCTTGTTACCTTCCTAATTCTTTAGGGAGTTACCAAATTCTCTGTAGGATTTGGCAATGGATATATAGGCATACTAGAAATTCACACTGCTGGAGCTTTGAAATGTGTAGTCTTTTCTCTAGGGTGTGTTGGGGGTGGGGGAAGGAGGGGCTCATGGAAGCTTGGCTATTTGTTTCACATTTCTGAAACTCTTCAATTCATTTTTCCTAATTAAAATAAAAATCCAAACCTATACTCATCTAACGTTGAGATCCCAGGTTTAAACTAACAAGAGGATATGATTCCAAAGTCCATGTTCTCACAGTACCAGTGAGCCCCTGTATCACAGCCTCTGCCTGTTTGTAAGTGCTTCAGGTAGATTAATTGAAGACCTCAAATGCTCAGATATGTGGCTGTATTGCGCTGCGAGGACAGAGAGCCACAGTAACGTCTCGTAATCAAGTTTTTAGTAAGACATGGCATGTGCTGTGACCTACAATTACAAATTCATTCAATTTGGGATTTCTAGTCTGGTTTTCAAATTTATACCTTCACATTGCATTAATATCATATTCTTACATTAATATTAATTACCTTTATAAATTTCTGAGGAGATGAGAAGGGAGGACAGGGCACAGTCTTCTAAGCCATTCATATTTGTGGATGGAACAATGGATTTTCTTGGGCACAATTTCCTTAAGTTGCTTCCTTAAGTAAGATTATCATTCAACTCATATTGAATCATTGCCCTGCTAAAACCCCCAATTCGTGGGACACAGGCCCATGTTAACTCAAAACCATGTTATTGATCCATCCATAACTTAGCAGATATGTTTTTGCCACTGCTCTAGGTCAGGCCCTGTGCTGCGTGCTTCCCTCCTCTCATGGGCTTGTCAGCTAAGCTTTCCCAGTCAGCTCGGGACCAGTAGTAACTGAGGGGCCTTGATCCAAATGTAAATAGAGGCATTTGTGGATTCTGACATACTTAGCTAGTCCAAATCTTCTCTGAGTGAATCAGTAGGGGTGACATTTATGGGAGCAAGCAGCATGCTAAATCTGGAAACACATACTACATAGATGGGAGTGAGCTTGGCCTTGGTGGATAAATAAAGATCACTCGTTCTCCCTTCATCCTGCTAGAGGGAAGTTCAAGTGTGCCTTTGAGCAGAGAAGATCTTCCTGGAGATGGCAGAATTGCAGCCTGCACACTCAGCCCATCCACTTCTTTGTTACCTTTGTACTGGAAACAATAACCTCAGTCATAGGGAGGCTGAGCAAATTGAGCATGTTTTGTTGCATGCCTGTGCCAGTGCTCTGGCTGCCCTCTCTGATGATAAGTGTGATGTTCAGTTTGTAATGAGCACTTGTAGCTTCTGTAAACTGTGTAATACCATATAATAAGTAGTAATTTTCCACTTATCCTTGATAACAGGAGTTTTCTGCTTGGCTTTTAGCGATAGCCAAAATGTGAGTGGTTTTTTCCCCCCTCACCATATGATGGATTTCCAGAGGCATCTTTTTTCACAAGCTAGATTGACAAGTTGTTTTCCAAGTGTGTCCAAAATGTGTAATAGCTAATCTTGCCTTTAAAAAGTCAAAGTCAAATAAAATGGTTCTGAAGTAGCCATGTATAATAAAATGACTATATACATTCTTAAGCTTGTTTTAGCTGTCTCCTGGCTGTGCTCTTCCTCAAGGGATTAGTAGCTTGAAGCTTAGCCCAGTAGCTTGGATGATAAAACTGCCATGTCTCAAGTTATTGTTTTAAGTTTCCTGAAAGACATTATATCTTAAGTATAAGGTAAACTCGCCCAAGATAACTTTGGTGCCCTTTCTGCTGTTATGCTGTGTATTCTTCTCCCCCGAGTCACACACTGTCCAGATTGGTTGGAGTTCTTGCTCTGATTTCCTTTTTTAATCATTGGGAAATACTTTCAGAAAAGAAATGGACACAGCTTTACATTGTAAACCTTCTTACCTCCATTTAAAGTCATCCCTTGACTTTCCCTTGATGCTCAGAACACCGTAAAATTCAGTGTTTTTCTGTAATAAGTTAAGACTGCTTTTTCATCAGACTGTCTTCTCCCTTTCTGAGATACAGCTGGCATTATCTATTCATTCATTTATTTCTGTAGGCCTCTTGGTAACCACTTACCCCTATCAGATGGCTTGAGCAAGACCAGCAGCTGTTGATTTTGTGATATCAGGGAAGTCTTATGAATCATGTTGATGGGAGCCTTGGTACTTCCATGATCACTGGGCACTACATTTTATCTGTCACAGAGCTGGCTTTCCTGCAGATTTCTTGCCTGGGACTTCGGTGTGTCTGACTTGCTAAAACTAGGATATCAGTGAACAGTGGCAACTAAGATGCAGAATTTGCTTGAGCTGACCTCACTTAAAAGATGATTGTGCCTTTTTGGCACAAAAAGTTGGATTTGGGGCTTCCCTGGTGGTGCAGTGGTTGAGAGTCCGCCTGCCGATGCAGGGGACACGGGTTCGTGCCCTGGTCCGGGAAGATCCCACATGCCACGGAGCGGCTAGGCCCGTGAGCTGTGGCTGCTGAGCCTGTGCGTCCAGAGCCTGTGCTCTGCAACGGGAGAGGCCACAACAGTGAGAGGCTCGCGTACCGCAAAAAAAAAAAAAAAAAAAAAAAGTTGGATTTGTTCATCAGAATGACTGATCCTCTCTGTGTGCAGAGCTCTGTATGGGGTTATAAAGAAAAGAGAGGATAGACCACTTGCCTGTAGTCTAGCTCAGAAACAACATACACATCAAAAAAGACTCTCCTATCAGCTGACTCTTTCCAAGTGTCACCTAAAAAGCAAACTGAGGTTGAATAATTCTTTGTTTCCCATGGCTGCTTAAAAATTCATTCAAATCACAGAAGAATTAGTGTGCAGTTTATGAAGAAAGTTTATTAGAACTGAAAAGCAAGCAAGTCACACTTTTACAGACTTAGGATGGTGATCGGCAAGTTGTGGCAGACGTGTGCTTGGGCAGGGACCTGGCTTCTTACAGACACCAGCATTTCCAGCAGTGCTCAGAAAAAGTGCTTCCCTCCCATTTGGTACATCTATACTCTCGTCGCCCTTTGCTTCTCAGATCTGAATCCAGATACACCATCTCAATGGCTCTGGAGTCTGGGGAGCTATTGTTTTGTGTTCTTCCTCCCTCAGGGCCTTCCACTGAAAGGCTCCCCTGCATGTGGAAATGAATCGACTCTGCACATAAATGCTCTGACTCAGGTGGAAGCAGTCTTTTAATCAAACACCAATAGAACAAACCATTCTCTACTGAAATCTCTGGAGTTGTGGTATCACTGATGCCCACATTTTCCAGTTGTTTCCTAGGATTTGATATCTAGCCCAGCAAGTTGTCTTTGGGGTTTACTTAGATCAGTGTAATTAAATTAGAATTTACAGTCTTGTGATCCTTCTACTTAGGAATTTTACACGGAGACCCACCCCGATGCAGACTGAACATTGTGTGTTGGCAGTCAGTCATGATCAGAATGAGGGTCTTTACTTTAAAGCAGGAGTGGTTTACCCTACATTTGATTTGAATGTTACTGTTTAGCTTCTGTTAGGATGTTGGCTATTTGGCTTTCAGGTTTGGGCATAGCTTCCCAAGTTGTTTGAAATGATGTCACAGACCAGTGTTCTCCTTTAGAAATGTATACATCACATGATTTGTTCATTTTAGTACAGTGAAAAGTAAAGTAACAGGGGGAAAGCTATGGAAAACTCAGGATTGTATTTTCAAAGAGAGAACCTAAAATTTGTACCACTGTTTCCAATTCCTGGTCTCTATGCTGTTTGGAAAGGGAGCTGAGGAGGAAAAGCACATAATGGAGAGCGAATGGGGAAAAGGGTGTAGGGAAGCAATGTGAAAGCCGTTGTCATAGTTATTATTTCTTAAATGAGGCACGCCTTTCCTTTAAGAACGTCTAACTTATGTCTTCCTGAGAAATGAGAATTCTGGCTTGTAAAGAGATCCAGAGTCTCGGGCCCCATTCAGCACCCTTATACCCAGTGCTGAGGCCTGCCTTCCCTTTTCCCTCAGGGCAGGGATCTTTCAGTGTCATTTTGCCCAAGGAGTCTGTGGGCAGCACTGCATGTCAGTATCATTGGTTTCCTTGTGTGGTTTGTTTTATGCATTTGAAACCATTCTGAGAAGGGGTTCATAAGCTTTGCCAGACTGCCAGAGAGATCCGA
This sequence comes from Mesoplodon mirus, assembly GCF_964341445.2. Classification (NCBI taxonomy): domain Eukaryota; kingdom Metazoa; phylum Chordata; class Mammalia; order Artiodactyla; family Ziphiidae; genus Mesoplodon; species Mesoplodon mirus. The sequence goes on along the minus strand of NC_138988.1, from coordinate 70,832,171 downwards.
GGCACAAAAAAAAAGGGAAGGTCTAAGTGTCAAATGAATACTCACATATGAAAACCTTTGGATAAAGCAGGCATTTTGAAAAAATAGGAAGCACGGGTTTACAAACATCTTTGTTATCGTGTTTTTTCCTTACCTGATTTCTACTTGATCTCCCATGACCTTGTCCATCTGGGGCGCACCATAGGTCTGGGGCCATTTGCCGCTAAGATGAGCACGTCAAGCTCATCTTCGTCACTGACCTCTTCATCTTAAACCTTGAAGTGTAGTGACCTCAGTTGTTACACTTCAGCCAGTGTTCCTGGGAGCCAAACGAAGTTCTTTGCAGTGGAACCTGAGACCTCCTCCCCAGGCTCAGATTTCAGAAGCAGTTCTCTCTTTGGAGCTGCATTTGCATTTGCACAGAAATCCTGAAGGTTTGTTCTAAGAGATCAGGGGTGGGGGTGGGGAAATGAGGCCACCCCTGGCTTCACTTCAGCCCTCGCTCTGATCCTCCAGGCCTGCCTGCCTTCTTTCAGGACTCCTTCTGTACTGACAGGAGAATACAGTATCTACCTGCTGGAAGCTTGTGCAGACCTTTATCATTCAACCCATTTTATGAAGTGCAGTTGACCCTAGAACAACACGGGGGTTGATCCACAAATAACTTATAGTCAGCCCTCTGTACCCACAGTTCCTACACATCCGGGTATTCAACAAACCCCAGACTGTGTCATGCTATGGTATTTACTATTGAAAAATATCCACGTATAAGTGGACCCTTGCAGTTCACACCCACATTGTTCAAAGGTCAACTGTTCCTACTATGAGGTTGGTGCTATGCCAGACAAAAGTCCACCTGACCACAAAGTTCAAGAGCCCGTAGGAGTGGGCTGACGCTTGCAGTGTGGCTGCCCCAGGTGACTGCCCCACCCCCAAGGAAAGTTGACCCTGGTGGAGGAAATAACACAGGCATGGATGTGAAAGCCTGTGTTGGAATTGTTTGTTGTAAATGTAAAATGGTTTCAAGCTCAGCCTTTATATTAGTGATTATGTTCTTGAAATATTTACCAGTATCTTGCCATCAGAAAGAAAAGTGTGTAGTGTGGCAACATTAACTGCACATGAGTGAAGTAAAACAGGCAAAATTTAAATCCCTGGACTAGAAACCAGGAAGCCTGGCTCTCAGCCTCGGTTCTGTCACTGATTGGCTGAGCATCCTTCAGCAAGCCCTTCACTCTCCCTCTACCTCTGTCTCTACAGCTGTAAAACACCACTCCTAAAATGAGGCTCAGTGCTGGACTCCCAGGGCTGTTTTAATTAAAATAGTACAGTTTATTGTTATATTATCAATAGAAACGTGAAACAGTTATGTAAAACATAAAATCCATCATACTTTTCTAAAGTTCCTTCTAATTTTTATGTACCGTTGTTCTAAAGTTCTACTGGATAGTGTATTGTTTGGACAGATATAGAGATACCAACATATATGTGTGCTATACATATAAAACATATGTGTGTGAGCTTTTAACTCTTACATATGAGGTAGAATCAACCCCTGTAGCTGCTTCTCTGCATCTCCTTAGGTCTGGACTCCAGGATTTACTGTCATATACCTGTGCCTAGATGGCCATAATGACCTCCATCTCTAGAGAAAAGCTGACAATCTCACATAGTCTTATTGGAAAGTGGAAAATTATAATAACAACAAACTGAAATGCATTAAATACTTTTGAGCTTCCTGGAGATGGAGACTGTAACATGTATAGTTAAATTATATTTGAAAGAAATATAGTCATGTGGAACAACAAATAAAGGTGCTGAATGAAGCACAGGTCAGAGGAGTTGGTGTTGAAAGAAGGGTCAGGAAGTTCACCTTTTACTCCAGAAATCACTGAGAACATATCTGCCTGGAAGCCTTTTCCTAATGAACCGTTAACATCCATTAAATGTTGGGTGTGCATTAAAAATGTCCTAATATTTGTATTTTTAGCATTGATACAGTGGTATCAGTTAAAATAATCAGCCCTTGCCTGTAATCTAAAAGTCTTATCCTTACTCTTACGTTTTTAGAAGGCAGATGTTTTAAAACTGATTTGAAAATCAGATTTGCCCTTCAGTGATTTCATTTGGAAGAAACATAGAAGTAAACATTATAAAGAAGGCTTTTCAGTACATTATGCATGCAAATGTGGCAGCCAAATTCAGATTCACAGCGAAGGTGGATGACTGCTCTGGTTGAGAAAGGTTGAGTTGTCTAAATGAATACAAAGGTCATCGACACACGGATTGTGCTTTTTTTGTCACTTAGTAGCAAGGCTGTTGCTTTATGTTTAACTCTACCTGCCAAAGGTAAGATTTGAAAGGCTGGGGCAGGCAAAGTGAGGCCTGTTGAAACAGTCTGTAGTGTGCTCTTATCCAGCCCTTGCTCTCTGCCTAGCGCTGTGCTGGATGCAACAGGTTCGGGTTAAGGGGGGTTTGGGGTCTTCCCAGAATACCCCACTGCTGATGTGGAGAATCTGGAGGCTGTGGGCATAGAAATTCAATACGTGCTGCAAAGACAATTTCTGATACATTTATAGGTTTGTCTGACCCCTCAAGAGTCAGGGGCTATGTCTTTGAATCACCAAAACAGCAGAGAGCGTGGCATGTGGTAGGAGCTTAGGAGCTTAGAAATGATCCATATACAAATGAATGAATGAACTTTTGGATGAATGAGTGGTTATATTTTGGGGGCAATTTATTATTTTTTAATGGAATTGTAACAGATTGTTCAGACTTACAGTGAATTAGATAAAGGTTATCACTATGGTAGAACGGAAAAAGAGATTTAGACTAATCCGAACCAAATTCTTGCTCTCTGTCCTGAAGATCAAAAACTTGAGCCCTCCTGCAGGTCTGGAGAGAAGAAGTCTCGCATCTAAGGAAGTGTGACCACCCTGCCTAAAATTTGAATTAAAAACCCAGTTGGCCCAGCTCCTCAGTGGGTGGATTCAGGAAGAGGCTGGTTTCCCAGGGTGAGCAGAGCATCCCCTGGGAAGGGCTAGCTAGAATGGGCGGGGCTCAGCCTGGGCGTTAGGAGGAAGCCTGACCTCTTTATGTGATTCTAATCCATGCTCCAGAGAGACTCATTTAAAAAGGCCTCATTAGCCACCATCACCCTGATACCAAAACCAGATAAAGATACTACAAAAAAAAGAAAATTACAGACCAATATCACTGATGAATATGGTGATATGCAAAAATCCTCAACAAAATACTAGCAAACAGAATCCAACAACACATTAAAAGTATCATACACCATGATCAAGTGGGATTTATCCCAGGGATGCAAGGATTCTTCAATATACACAAATCAATCAATGTGATACACCATATTAGCAAATTGAAGAAGAAAAATCATATGATCATCTCAATAGATGAAGAAAAAGCTTTTGACAAAATTCAACACCCATTTATGATAAAAACTCTCCAGAAAGTGGGCACAGAGGGAACCTACCTCAACATAATAAAGGCCATATACGACAAACCCACAGCAAACATCGTTCTCAATGGTGAAAAACTGAAAGCATTTCCTCTAAGATCAGGAACAAGACAAGCATGTCCACTCTCACCATTATTATTCAATATAGTTTTGGAAGTCCTAGCCACAGCAATCAGAGAAGAAAAAGAAATAAAAGGAATACAGGGCTTCCCTGGTGGCGCAGTGATTGAGAGTCCGCCTGCCGATGCAGGGGACACGGGTGCGTGCCGCGGTCTGGGAAGATCCCACATGCCGCGGAGCGGCTAGGCCCATGAGCCATGGCCGCTGAGCCTGCGCATCCAGAGCCTGTGCTCCGCAACGGGAGAGGCCACAACAGTGAGAGGCCCGCAGACTGCAAAAAAAAAAAAAAAAAACTAAAAATAGAATTACCATATGACCCAGCAATCCCACTACTGGGCATATACCCAGAGAAAACCATAACTCAAAAAGACACATGCACCCCAATGTTCGTTGCAGCACTATTTACAATAGCCAGGTCATGGAAGCAACCTAAATGCCCATCGACAGACGAATGGATAAAGAAGAAGTGGTACATATATACAATGGAGGATTACTCAGCCATAAAAATGAACAAAATTGGGTCATTTGTAGAGACGTGGATGGATCTAGAGACTGTTGAAGGAAGTCAGAAAGAGAAAAACAAATATCATATGTTAATGCATATATGTGGAACCCAGAAAAATGGTACAGGTAAACCAGTTTTCAGGGCAGAAATAGAAACACAGATGTAGAGAACAAACGTATGGGCACCAAGGGGGAAAAGCGGCGGGGGTGTGGTGGTGTGATGAACTGGGAGATTGGGATTGACATGTATACACTAATATGTATAAAATGGATAACTAATAAGAACCTGCTGTATAAAAAAATAAATAAAATTCAAAAAAATTAATTAAAAATAAAAAGGCCTCATTAAATGAACTGTAGCTCGAAAGTCCAATGACAGGACCCTTCTGCGAAGAACTTTATGCTACACTACATCTTTATTGTAACTTTTATCTCATTTCTGTTGAATCTTTATTTATCTCTGGTTTCTTGGGGAATATGATGAAAACGTTTGGAGGCTGTTCTCCTCTAGTTTCCACCCTCCTTTCCTGCTAGGAGGATTCAGATTGGGCGAGAGGCCTGTTCTATTCATGGTCCCTTGCTGCTTGATCCTTCTAGCATTCTTAGGCCAGGCAGGCAAGACTGCAGTTGCCTTTTGTTTTGAACTGCTGCTGATGGCTCCCAGAATTTTCTGAATATATCTAGCTGAAGCTATTTATGTATCTCTGATCATTGGAAATTATAAAAGGACCTTTTTTCAACAAATAATGTGAGCACGCACTGCACTGAGGCACAGAGTCAGTGCTACATTCCTACTCATTGTCCTGTTTCCAGGCTCAGGTTGAGAATTCACTGAACTCTTTCCTGTGTCCTGGAAAGTTGGATTTCTTACATCATAGGCCTCCCCAGGAAGCTCTTGGGAGGCAAGACTCTCAGCAGCCTCTTAAACAAATAAGAAAGTCAGATATCACAGAAACAGTAAGAGAGGTTAGGTTCTGTGGCTTAAGAACTTAGTCAGTTGGTGGATAAAAAAGATGTACATGTACATAATGGAATATTATTCAGTCATGAGAAAGGAGGATATTCTGCCAGTTGTGACAAAGTGGATGGATGTTGAACACATTATGCTAAGTGAGATAAGTCAGACAGAAAAAGACAAGTACTGTGTGATTCACTCAGAAGACATGGAATCTAAAAAAGTCAAACCTGTACAAAACAAACAAACAAACAAAAAACAGATAGTAAAATGGTGGTTACCAGGGGATGGGGATGGGGGTGGGAGATAAGATTAATGGTGTTTAAGGGTATAAACTTGTAATGAGTAGTAAATAAGCCATAGAGATCCAATGCACTGTATAATGAATATAGACAATGATATTATACTATAGTTATGTAATATAAATATTGCCATAAAGGCAATCATATTATAATATATAAATGCATCAAAGTAACATGCTGTATACCTTAAACTTATACAATGTTACATGTCATATTTATTCAATTAAAAAATATATTGTTAAAAAAAGAACTTCATCATTCAGGGAAAAAAAGGGTGGGGTGGGAGAGGTAGGGGGTATGCCTGCCAGATGCATGGATGACTGATGTTAGGAAGGAGAGACTCTGCCAGCCCCACTAATGTGTCTCTGGTCTCTCAGAGATGGTGAAGGAAAATATCTCTTTGGTTTCCTCTAGGATTGAGGCGCTCTGGTAGAAACGAGTCAGGAGATGTAGCACTGGTGCTTTCCACTTTACTCTTGCCCGTGAAGAGAGCCTCCATCACCAAGGGACAGGGCAGCCTGTGGGACTCTATACTTCCGGCGAGAGGGGATGGGGAATCCTCCATGGCCAGCTTCACACAGTGACCCACACAATCCAATGCCTTTTTCTATATTCACATCCATCTATTCCCCCACCTAGAAACATCTAGTCATACTCAACTCCATGCTCTCCATTGTCTAAGTCGATTCTGTCTGCTTCTGTCCTCTCACTGACTCTGAGGTGGTCTCTCCTCAGTCTCCTCCCTCCATCTCCAGTCTGTCTTCCAGTCTACCTCTAGAGTTACCACTGGGAAACAGAGCTTTCATACACCCCCTTTCCCACAATCCAGATGCCTCAGCCTAACATGCAGGATCTTGCAGTCTGACCCCAAACTTTATATCCACCTCCTCTCATTGCTTCTGTATACCCAATCTGCTTTCATTGCTGTGGGCTACTACTTGTTCTCTGGACATGGTCTATGCTTTCTCATCTTTGTGACATTTCCATATGCCACTGCCACTACCTGGAATGCTGGTCTTTATTGTCCCTCCCCACCCCCTGCCCCTTCTCTGACTGGTGAATTCTAGGTCATTCTTTATGTCCATCTCAGTGGCACCCCCTCTTTGAATCTTATCCTGACCTCTCCAGACTAAACTTGGAAGAGCTAGAATCCCCAACTCAGGCTAAATGTGGGAAAGCCCTTCTGCTCTTGATGGGTCATCCAGTCCCTTTTATAGCCGGCTTCAGTGTGTTGGCCACTGGGTCAACAGTAGGAGTTCCTACTGTAAATCAAGTTTCACACTGGCATTGTAATGGGATTCTAAGTCAATAAAATTCAGATTTTGAAGTCAGAATGATCCCTGCCCCTAATGTTATATTGGAATATATATAAGTATATATAAATACAGGAATTAGAGACATTTGACCTGACTGAGCCAGTGCCCTCATAAATGGCTCTTTTGGTGATGAAAACAATCTAATCCTGTAACCACAAGCTACATACGAGATGTTAATTCTGTACCAACATCAGAGAGGTCTCTCATAGTACATGGTTTTTGAGTAGCATGTCTGTGTTATCTTACATAATGCATTTTTACTACCAATTATTGTCTGACCTAATTCAATGTTAGTAATTCAGTTTGATTATTTGATGACATCATAAAATATTAATTACAAAGCTGATGATAATAGTGGTGAAAGAATGGAACCAAGGACCATTTCTATTAATGCAAGTGAAGTCATAGCAAATATATTTGACTTATCCTGATTCTATGAATCTCACTATTTTTCATTCATCCAAGAAATAAATATGTATGACTGATTCACTTTGCTATAAAGCAGAAACTAATAAAAAATGTTTATTGAAAAAAAAAGAAATAAACAAATTGAGCGCCTACTAAGTGTTAAGCACTGAACAAGGCAGACAACATCCCTACTGTCATCAAGTTTACATCCTAGTAGGGGGAAATAGGCAGTAACAGATAAATAAGCTTTCACTACTGATAAATGCTATGAAGCAAATGATACACAAGGTAGTATGTAGATAGTGACAAGACTGTGGTAGGCAAGAAACAGCTACTGGAGGTCAGAACAGCCTTTCTGAAAAAGTGACATTTGAGATAAGTGATACAGAAGCCAACCTCACAAAAGCTGGGGGAAGAGAATTTAAGGAGGAGTTAAGGCCATGAAGAAGGAATGAATTTGGTGTGTATGCAGAACAGAAAGATGGCTAGGGCAGCTGAAGCTTGGAGAAGGAGTCAGAGAGCAGTACAAGAGGAGGTGAGGAGGTCTGTGCATCCAGATTGTATATGACCTTTAGGTCTTGGTAAGGAGGATGAATTTGATTCTAAGAGCAATGGGAGCTATTGGAGGGTTTTCAGCAAGGGAGTGGTATGAACTGATGTCTGCTTTTTATTTTTTTAATTTTTAAAAAATTTATTTATTTTTGGCTGCGTTGGGTCTTTGTTACTGCGCATCGGCTTTCTCCAGTTGCGGCAAGTGGGGACTACTCTTCGCTGCAGTGCGCGGGCCTCTCACTGTGGTGGCTTCTGTTGTTGCGGAGCATGGGCTCTAGGTGTACGGGCTTCAGCAGTCGTGGTTCGCGGGCTCCAGAGCGCAGGCTCAGCAGTTGTGGCGCACGGGCTTAGTTGGTCCGCAGCATGTGGGATCTTCCTGGACCAGGGCTCGAATCTGCATCCCCTGCATTGGCAGGCGGGTTCTTAACCACTGCGCCACTAGGGAAGCCCGTCTGCTTTTTAAAGATCACTCTGGTTTCTGTGTGGAGAATGAATTGTAGGAAGATAAATACGGAGCCGGGAGACCAGTAAGGAGGCTGATTCTATAACCCTGATAAAGAGAATACAGGGTCTTGGACTAGGATGGTGACACTGGAGATGGTGAGAAGTGGTTGGCTGTGGAAAACATATTGCTGATGGACTGGACTGGAGACCAGGATGGGGACCGGGGAGAGGAGAGAAAGAGATCTTGGTATGCACCTTCTGGCTCTGCCCTTGGTCCTGGACATTTCAACATTTCGCTGTTTTTATCAGTGCCCTGAAAAAAGACAGAAGGCGTGCTTCCTGGGTTTCTAGATGAGACAAAGCTAGGAGGGATGGCTACTGTGATAGATGACAGACATGAGATTCAAAATGATCCCTCCAGCCTCTAATGTGGGACCAAACCAACAGGATGGGACTTAATGGGGATAAATGTGATGCCCTCCACTTAGGTTCAGAAAATCAATTGTATAAGTACAGTATGGGGGCAGTCAAGCTTGAGAGAAGTTCATGTGAAAAAGAGCTGTGGTTTTAATTGGCCACAAACTCAGTACGAGGTAATGGTTAGGATGAGGCTGCTGCAGACCTTGGGCAGTCTTAGTGTGCACTGACTGTGTAGCGTCCATATGCCCATGCGACCTTCCTATTGTGCTCTGTGCTGGTCAGGACAGATGTGTTCGTGCTTAAAGAGGTACACTGACGGGGACCAGGTGATGAGAGTTCAAGAAGGTGAAGCTGTTTCATGGGGAGGGGGGATCAGCTGAAGGAACTAGGGATAAAACAAGACGAGGTAAGACAAGACTGAGGGAGTTGTGAGGTCATGATAATTACCTTTAAATGCGTGCAGAGCTATTTTGTGGAAAAGAGACCCTAATTCTATTAACTCCAGAGGTTGGCACTCAAATTTTTTATTCACACTTTGAACATATATTTAGTGAGCATCTACTCTGAGCCAGTTACTATAAAATTAAAAAAAGTCCCTGAACTTATGGAGTTCAAATATGGTCCAGAGAGAGGGATATATAAACAAGTAAGTGCAATAAAGTACTCCTGATGCCACCATAGAAGTGTGGGACACAGTGGGGAGAGTGACCATTCTACCTGAGAAGGGTTGAGAACAGTCTCTGGGTGGAAGTACCACTGATGCCAAACCCTGACAGATGAGTGGGTGCTGGGCGGGGTACCAGCTAGGGTGGGGAAGGGCATTTGGAGGCCCTTCAGGCAGAAGGAAGAGCGTGTACAAAGGCATGAGGTGTGAAGTAGCTTGGCACATTCAGGTGATAAGCACGGTTTGGCATGATCGGAGAGCAGATGGAAGGTCCAGGGACTGCCCTTTCTTGGTTAGAGGATGAGGAGGGCTTGTCCAGCAGTGTGCTCCAGGCTGCCCCTGAAGTCTAGTGAGAGAAGACTGGAGGGACAAACTGGAACCAGACTGTGGAAATCCCTGGATTCCATGTCAGAGAGTTTAACCTTACTCTTTGGGCAGAAGAGAGGAGTGATAAAAGTGTGCTTTATTCAGGTAGATTGTTCTTGTAACAATAAGTAGACTGAATTGGTAGTAAGAGAGACCAGAGACAGGAAAACCAGGGAGCAGCAGTTAGAGCTGAGAGGTCATGGGAGTCTGAGCTAGAGCCATTGCAGTGGGGACATGAAATCTTCCAGGTGAGAAACTGAAGTGGGGTGGCCCCCTTTAGGGAGGGCAGGAAAAACTCATCATAACTCTGTGTCCTGGTGCCCAGAGGCAGACAGTAGAGCAGAGTTGGGCAACCATTCAGCTGGCTGGACACCCGAGGGCCAGAGGGTGAGGCAGAGGGACTTCTTCTGAGGAAGGTAACATACATCGTTCCAGAAGTGCCAAGTGCAACAGAACCCACTGTTCTCAATTCTGTCCACTCATCAGACTCGAGGTGCCTGGGTTCTCAGCATGGACACACTGCCAGGCCCACGCCACCTGTTCCCTTACACTCTCACCCCCAGCTCCGTCAACAGGAGGAGCTGCAAGCATGAGGGAAAGCGAGCACTTGTTCGTAGACACGGAGCCGTGACCTTGTGCAGATGTGATGTGGCCTCTTCTGAAGCTCTCAAACCTATTCCTCAAGCAGCTAACTCAGCCTGCCCCTGGGGCCAGCCAGCCGTGCTGTTCTGGACACTTTCTGCTGTTGGATTATGTTCCTTCCCTCCTGCCCATCAGAGCAGAGGGGACAAGGACAGTAACCGAAGCAGGGGTGGGGGGAGCGGGGGGGCTCCTGAGCATTCAGCTAGGCTTCATTGTGTGGCTCTTTATTCTTTAGCTATTTTTGAGAGGCTCATTGGTTAGGCCTTCAAGAATCTTTGGATTAAACATCTGAGGAATTTGAAGCCAGGAGGTAGAAGAATATGACTGTGAACCACATAATAAATATGTGCTCTTAAAACAACATTAAGTGGCAACACTAATGACTTCAGCCAGGACTTCAAAGCACAAACCCCAGAACTGGTCTCCTCTGGAGAGCAACCAGAATCCCAGAACTCTGAAAACTGGAGGAAAGGAAATATCTGACCGCCTCTCTAGACGATGCTCTGCGTCTCCTTGCAGTACAGCGTTTGGTCTCCCTGGGAAGTGACTTTGCACTGGGGGAGCCTGAGGCGCATGCTGAATGAGAAGGCCACTCCAGGACACGCTTGTGAAGTGGTAACACTCACACTGCCCAACCTTTGCTTGTTTCAGCTGTAAAATCCTGGGTCAAATTGTGGTTAGAGAGTCGATTGCTTGCAAGGCAACCCTGCCATCTTTAGGTCTTTGTTTTATTCAGGGCTGCTCTGTCAGCCGTAGGCTTGCCTTTGATGGGCCACAGCAGTTTTTCATGTCTAACTAGTGTTTTAATGTTTGTGAGAGACTGTGGTTAATTGGATCCCCATGGTACCACAAATGGCTTCAGAAGCCTCTTACGTCCAGGGGTGGGGGTGGGGGATAATTCTGGGACTGCGTGTGCTTGCACATGTACCCATGTGCCCTCACACCTGAGCAAGCACCATGAGATTTTAAGTGTTCTTTGACCCACATCTCAGGTTTGAGAGTTTTTAATACTTGTTTTTCCAAAGTCAGTAGTCATGGCATCACCCCTAGATTCTTAACCTTTCTCTTCTCACCCTTCTTTGTTGTGTGTGTTTTTCTGGGGCCAGTTGGAGCTGCCCAGCCAGACTCATCTTGATCACGTCTCATCCGCACTCACGGACCTGTTACGCACATCCACCACCTTGCGGTGGATTAGGGTTCGGGTTAGGGTGTGCTGTGTGCCATCAGCCCCCGTTTGCTGACTTCCCTTTTGCAGGGTCGCAGCAGAAGCAAGGCCCCCCCCTCACTTATCTCTGTGGTGCTCTGCTCAGTTGGTGTGAGAGCATCCAAGGGCCTGCCTGTTGTTCCGTCTTGAGATGGGCGGCCACAGGCAGTTCCTTAGGCCCAGATCACCGTTCTTTGGATTGTGCAGTCTGACTGCCTAGGTAGGGATCGGCATCTTATCACTTCTCCGCAAGAGAGAGGATCTTGCCCTCTCATCCCCTCTCTGAAACCTGAGGTGACCTCTTTCTCATAACCTGAACAAGCCTAACATTCCTTTGGACGAGCAGAGAGCGCAGGTTAGAGCAGGTGCTTTTATAAGGGAGCAAGCAGGCACAGGAATAGCTCAGTACCTGGGGGCAAGACAGGCTGTTGTGCCTTAGGATTTGGGACTCCTGGGAAGTGGAGAAGCTAATCCACCTCTTATCTTTAGCCTTGTATTCTGTCCCAGCCAATGGACTGTGCTCTCTGATTGAGCTGTACTTGTATCTTGTTAGTCTTCTCTGGTTATCTACGCGTCATCTGCCTCAGGTGAATTGGTGTACTGGAGGTGATCTCTAAGTGGTAAAACTCTAAACAAAGAGAAGATGTCATTAGGGACTTCCCTGGCAGTCCAGTGGTAAAGACTCTGCGCTTCCACTGCAGGGGGTGCAGGTTTGATCTTGGTCAGGGAGCTAAGATCTCTTCAGCTAGATCATAAGCTCCTTGAAGCCAAGGTTGCCCCTGAGGCTTCTTTGCATTCTCATAGGTAGTCCCTAATCTCTCTGCTCTTTGCCTGGCTTGTTAAATGACCATTTCCAGCCAAGCTAGAGTTGGCCTCCTCTGCTATTCTCTCATAGCACCAATTTCTTTTCCTTCCTAATACGTGTCACAACTTATAATGTTATGTTATTTGTAATTTACTTATTTATGTATGTCTTTCCCAGTAGGCTTTAAGTTCCATAACAGTAGGGGTCTGCTTTGTTCCTATCTACATTCCTAGCATGCATATGATGCCTGGCACATACAATATTTTTTGAGTTACTAAAAGAATGGTTCCCCAGGAGGACATCAGCAACTTTAGGGCCAGAGAATGCCTCTGTTTTCATAGATCTTACCAAACGGGGACGTCCTTGGCCTTCACCTTCAGGTTCTGCTAGGCTAGCTTCCTAATGTACCCTGAGTATTCTGCCTCTTCCTGTTACCTCTGAATGTGACTGCCGGTGACTTAATTCAAATGGATCTTAGAGATGCTGGGGCACACCACTGGGCAAGAGATGGCAGCTACCTTAGCTGATTTGTTCTTGTTCCATTTGTCCGTGGGAGGAGGGATGGGTGACTTTAGGGCTCCAGATGCAGAGAAGTGAGTAAATGGACTTCTGACCAAGTGTGTAGGGACAAACGCAGAGGCTGCCCTGGGGGCACATGCAGAGGAAGCATGTGCTTTCCTGTCTTCTGTCCATGATGGTGGTATGTGCCCATCTCATAAGGAAGCTCATTAAGACAGTCACAATGTACCAGCAGGAATTCCATCAGAAGTTAGTTACCTTAAACTAAATGTGACTTTCTGACCCTTTATGGATTTACACTAATTAGATTGTAGAATTGTAGCATCACATCTCATTATTACCTTGAAATTACAATTTCATTCTGAACGACCAAGCCTTGTAAGCAGTGTAAGCACCACCTGACACATACTCTGAAACAAGTCCCATGTTAAGCTACAAGTGTGTAGTGGACAATATTTGAATAACTCTGATTAAATATATAAATCATGAAAATCAGAAATGGAGAAAAAGTTAGCTTTATATTTGAACCCACTATATATGGTCTTTGGCTCGCTCAATGATGGATCATTCTCTCTCCTGTACATCTTTGTCTTAGACAAGCTCTTTCTGTTACGTTTTTACCTTTCGTTCATTGGCATTCCCTTACCCCTGTTCAGATCTTCCGGTACAGAGTCTCTCCATTGCTACTGTTTATACATTGTATGAACTTTGGCTGGTAATCTCTAAAAGCCTTTGTGTTTCATCCAACATTGGTTTTGCCCCCAAGGCTCCTTTTTCCCTAAGCAGTGGCACTGGTTTTGACAGTCCTTTTTTCCCCTCATCGTTATGAGATGGACCTCATCCAGAAGTGTGCTTATGGCCATATCCAAGATTAGGAACCCTTGGGTAGGGGCCTGCCAGCTGGACCAGGCAGACAGATGAAATCCCAGAAGAGAAACGACAACATAGAAAAGGAGGTTGTGCGGCCCTGAGACTCGAATCTTATTACTGAATTATCCATACCTCAGAATCGTTAAGAACTCCCATAGGGAGAAGTAAGACGAAGACAGGGATTTCCAGAGCAAGATGAGAAATTGGGAAAGTTTGGGAAAGATGTTGGGGCTGGGTGTGACAGATTTTAAAAAAGGAAAGGAGCAAAGGGGACAAAGAAAATGTTTGGCTGAAATGGTAAAAGTGAGCAGGAGGAGGGTGACAGGGTGAGGGCGGACCTGTGGTTGGCGAGGAACTGGGTAGGAAGAAAGGTGACTGAGTATCTAAATTCAGAATTCCTATGTAGGCACACCTTCCCCTTCTTAGAAGGGTGATGACTTAGCACTGTAGTTTGGTGGGCTCAGTTGTTAGAGTGCTTTAAAATCGTTGTGATAATCTACATATCTTCCCCCAAACTCAGGATTAGAACCTCATTTCTTTTGGCTTGCCCATCAGATCTATTTTTTAAAAAGACAAAAAAAAGAGGTAAAGAATAAGTGAATAAAGCAGTAGGAGGAAAACTAGAATGGGATGCCAGAAAGAACACATGTGGCCACATGACCTGCTTACGTGTGTGTAACACATCTAGCTTTAAATGTACGTTTTACTTATCTGTTTACATTTGCTAGGTGTGGTTTTTCCTATGAGAGACAGAGATGAGTGTGATCTGTTCTTCAGCTAGAGCCTTTTTAGTTCATGGTGCCCCCACGGGGTTATATACTACATCTCATTTTGTCCATGATTAAAATCAGAGCTCTTTTGTTAAGTAAATAAACTGAATGAATTATCAGTGCTAATTTAGTCCTTTCTCCCTTCATCAGTGTGATATTTAAGCGTTTTTATTAGTACTTTTAAGTGTTATATTTGAGTGGCAATGAGCCCTGTTTTTAAGACAGATCTTATAGTTCAATGCCAAATGTATCTGATTCACAGTAACTGCTGAGACCAGTCTCTTACCTTCTCTGGGCTTCATTTCTTCTGAACAATGAGTAGTTATTCCAGCTCCTCCCTGCACTGGGGAGGTATTTGGAAGGTAAATGAGATCACATCTCTGACAGCACTGCCTACTCTTCAGAGGAAGTCTGCAGTATTGCTGTTAGTCGTTAATATTGTTCTTTTCCAGAGTACACCCCACCTAATACTTGTGATGCCACTGTCGCGCTGGGCTTTCACTGGCAACATGATTTCAGTGCAGTGGCTTGCTGTGCGCTGAGCTCGGGGTTCACCGTGACATTCTGTAGGCAGGACTCTATGGTGCTCTTGGCCTGTGTTTGTGCATTGAGGTGTTAGATATCTGAGACGGAAGGAAAGATGGTGCCAGTGGCCTCTTAGGGGAAGGCTTGGGACTGGGGGTGGCTGGGTGATTACAGGAAGGCAGGTGCCGATTTACCTGTTTGCCAGTTTATTTTCTTTGGGGAGGCAGCGTTTCAATTTACTGCACTCCTTGGAGGTTTGACATATCAATTAGATGTTATCGACGGTAATAGAGGGGCAGTTGCTGTAAATGTGAAGTTTTTACTGGTAGGCCATGAAATGACACCCCAAGGGACTGTAAGAGAGGGCGTGATAAATATCGCCTTACCTGCACACAGGCAGAGGGACTGATTAATAGGGGAGGATGATTCTGTCTCCTGCACTAAAATGTTATTTATTCATTTGTTGTCCATCAAACCTTCTGTTCTAATTGGCTGAAAGGTTAAATTATCAAGATCTGCTCATAAACCAAGTTAAGGTAGGAAGAAAAGCAGCATTAAATCATAATCAGAAGCTTGTTTATTTACTGCATTATTGCATCTGTGTGACCTTGGGGAGCCTTCCTCTCCCTCTGGTTACAGTAGCAGCCCTGAGCTGGGGACTCACGCGTGGGTAGGGGTTGCAGGGAAGGAGGAGATGTTTGCTGTGCCTGGTGGTGTCCCTGGAATCTGAAGAAGACAGCAATAGTGCTCCATGCAAGGCTGCCTTGGCATAATTAGACCACGGCTACCCCTTCCACTGCATCTTTAATGTACGGCCCTTGTATTGCACGACACTTGTAAAAGGAAGAATTATTTGTCGAAAAGACAAATATATTTCCACACTAACAGTTTTATAAAGATGTCAGTGAATAAGTATAGGCATCATTAAATCACATTTTAAAGGCAGGCTTCTCATTGTGATAAATCTGCATTATCAAGTCTCATTTCTGAAATGAATCATACATTGTAAAACTTTATGAGAGTTGAGTAAAGCGTCCCTTGTTGGCCAGTACAAGTGTATATTGTCAAACCGTGCAGAAGGATAGCTTCAAGTCCCAGTGAGAACGCTGATGGTGTTCCACCCCTTTCTTAGCATTATTTCAAGTACAAGCTACTTCTGGGTGGTAAGGAGCTTTTCTCACTGCCAGAGTAGCTTATTCAAAGAAAGCCAAGAGTATGCTCCCATTCAAAGGATCTTTCTCCTCAGCTTGATGCTGAACACAGCTTGCTCTTCACTGGGGCTGGAAAGCTCAGTCTCCCAGAACCACAGTGCCAAGCAAGGTGGGGCCACTTTTTTTTTTTTTCTTTTCTGCTTTTTTATAAGCAGTTGCATTGCAGGCTCACTCTTAACAGTTTCCACCAGACATAAAACTGGTGTCTCTTGAAAACAGGGCGTCTGGCGAAAGTATCTCTCCCCAGCTGCCCAGAGGCAAGGTTCCCACGTAAATGACAGTGTAAACGGGTTCCTTCACCAACCAACGGCTAACATCCACGGATGGTGCCGGTGGGGGACATTCGGGGGTTTCATCGCAGCTGCCCATCAGTTTCGATTTTTCTCCAACTTACCCCAAACCCTCCCTCGCAGAGAACATGAATGCTGCAAGTGTGGAATTATCTAGGAGCAAGCAAAGTACCCCCTAGGATACTTAGACCACCCGTCTGCACACCTGGCCCAGAGAGCCAGACACTGCAGCCTTCAACATGGACCGCCTTTCCTTCATCTAGATGTTTAACAAATTCACGACCACAGTTGTTGACTTCAGTATTTCAAGCACAGAGAGCCATGATAACTCATGTATCTGACATACCATATTACTGTATCAAATACCATTGATATGCCATATTAAAACTAAATTAGCCAAAGAGGGTCTAATTGTCAGCCCTTTGGAGAGCGTCTCTGAGATGACAGGGATAGCTGAATGCCTTCCTCAGTTTGGGGATTATTTGTATATGTGTATGTATTTTAGGTTATCACGTTTGTGGAAAAGTATAACAAATGTATAATGGTGGCTCATATGGCAAAAACGGCGAGCATTATCTGCTTCTTCATCTTGCGTGACTGCTGAGTTAATTTTCCAGTAGGAACACTCACCCATCTCAAGACCACCTGGCCTGTGTTACTCTCAGTAAATAACACAACTTTGTGGTTGTGTTGCTCCACAGTCAGGTCGCATGTGAGATGCATGACAGACTCCTAGTTGGTCTGACAAAACTGGAACAATTTCAAGTCAGAGAATTAATCAGAAAGATGAACTTTGAGAAGGTGGACTTAGGTGGCTAATTTAGTAAGGAGAGAACATTTAGTCTAAGGAAGAGAAAGTAATAAAGTAATAGCCTCATTTTCCTTCTGAAGGAACAGACTGAACAGCACTTGGATGTGTGTTGCTTTTTACTAGACCTACACAAAGAGCTAGTCAGTCATCAGTAGCTGTCGGTGTTGCCAAAGTTGGTCACAGTCTGGGTGGGCACTCACAAAAAACCCTATGAGAGAGGAGGGTCTATCTAGAAAGCCAGACTCAACAAGTGGATTGTTTTTCCGCAATTAGATAAAATGCTATGTAGAACTAGAAATTACATTTCATAGACATAGAAATTAAATGTCATATGTACCTACTCATTAAATGTTTGTGTCGGGCTTCTGTGCCAGCGGTCTGTGCCAGCACACCCTCCAGGTGATACTGAGGCGCTCAGGTTGGAGACCCAGGGATAGCACATCAGAATCACTATGGACGCACCTCTTATGGACTAGAGCATCACCTTTGTTCTCTCCAGAAGGTAGTTGCTCTATTCTTCACTGACTGTGAAGATGCTAGTGACAGCTACAGCACAGGTCATTGTGTGCTGGTTCTGTTAAGAGGACCAGTGAGAATTTCACTGCCGTGGCAAATTCTTCAGAGTTTGCCAGCTGCTCAGCACTCCTGTACTGGAGGGAAATAATAGAGTTTAGGAATATGGCACATAAACCAGCTACTATACATGTGGACCCAGACTTGGGAGTCCCAACATCTAGATCTTCAGAGGGAACCTGTGTTTCCCAAATCCTGCATTTCTGTGGAATGCACACTAGTGCATCTAACCAGACTCACTTGCTATGAAAAGGGGTCCCAACCAGGGGCTCTCAGAAGCATTCTGCAGAGTCCCAGATCCCCTTGCTAACAGGACATTTTGACTCAAAGTTGGGAGTCATGATCTTTCCAACAGAGGTTATGAAATTGAAGATAAGAAAATCACAAAAGCAAAGATGGATCTCCCAGAGGTACCGCTATCACCCATCACGTGCACTGAGTCCACAGGTGGTGCAGTGTCACAGTTGCATTCTTAATTTAGTATGGGTCCCTCTCTTGATGTTTTGTCACATACAGAAGAAATGGTTCCAAAAGGACATTTGTCATCTTCAGTTATAGAATAGAGCAATGGTCCTTCAAGGAGTGAAGGGTGAAAATAGAGGTATCCTTCCCAAAGCCTTAAAATTGATACTGAGGGGTCTTCTCCTCAGGTCAGTATCTAGGCAAGGGTTGGAATTGTTATTAGTGGCAGTGGTATTAGGAGGGTTTTTGGTTGTTGTTAATCTCTAGATTAAAGGCTTCTCAGTACAGATTTTCAGATCTAGAGTTCTGCTGACTTGATGGAAAAAAAAAAACCAGCTGAATGACAAAACAGCTGAAATTTCATCCATTTCAGCATCTCACACCCCACAGCCCTTCAGGACTGCCCAGCAGGACACCAGTGAGATCCTGATGCGGGCAGAGCCATAACAAAGCAGGGAGATGAGCAAAAATCATCTAGCAACTTTAGGAAAATCCACTTTGTGCTTTCACACACTTGGCTGAACTTTTCAAAAATACTGACTAAACCGCTTGCCAGCTGTGATTACCAACAGCTCTATTTGACAGTCTTTGACAGAAAGCCAGTGGGCATGTGCGACGTCATCCAGCACTAACAGGGCTTCGTTAGCAGCTGTTGGGGGGATGAGTGGGCTCCTGGGCCTGGACGAGTGATTCCTGTCCCCGGGTGCTGTTCACTCGAGCATCACTGAACTGTTTGCCTAGCAAGCCCAGGGGCAGGCATGAAGCCTGCCTGTACATCTCCATCACTCAGAGGGCTTTTTATGTTCCAATCTCCAGGAACACAAATAATATTCTTTCTAAGCCGCTCCAAAATACAAGGGATAGAAAATATCACGGAAAAGGTGAACTGCCAGACAGTAAGCCCTCATGACCAAGAGTTTATACATAAAATGATGACAAATTTATTACACACATTCACTGCCAGCTTTCTGAGATTAATAGCTGATCTATCTGAATTTAAAGCCTGACAATGGAATCAGAAAGAGTTACTGGTTAGTTTTCTCACCCATCGCCTTCACCCAGCAGCCTTCCTCCCCAAGAAATAATACAGAAAAATAAGCTGATTTAGCTTCAGCAATGGTCTTACAGTATTTCATGGTAGGAGATTTCCACGTGCCAAGGATAACTTTTAATCTCATTGAATGCAGTTTGACTTCTTGGCATCTGCCTTCAACTCTGCAAAACCCTCAGGGCAGGAGACTAGCACGGTGAATAACTAGGGGTAGATTGAAACACAACCTGAAAGGAAGCCATATTTTTGTGTCTCATGGTTGCTTGTTTACTATGAAGTAGTAAAGAAGTCATTGTTTGATGTCTTAGCCTTGGGGGCATGAACAGAATTCAAAGCAGATGTTAAGAAAAACACTGCATCAAATCTTAAGCATGCAAACACACACACAGCCTAGGTTCAGAAAACATGGGGAGGGGGCTTCCCTGGTGGCGCAGTGGTTAAGAATCTTCCTGCCAATGCAGGGGACACAGGTTCGAACCCTGGTCCGGGAAGATCCCACATGCCACAGAGCAAGTAAGCCCGTGCGCCACAACTACTGAGCCTGCGCTCTAGAGCCCGCAAGCCACAACTTCTGAGCCTGCGAGCCACAACTGCTGAAGCCCACGCACCTAGAGCCTGTGCTCCTCAGCAAGAGAAGCCACCGCAGTGAGGAGCCCACGCACCGCAACGAAGAGTAGCCTCTGCTCACCACAACTAGAGAAAGCCTGCGCTCAGCAACAAAGACCCAATGCAGCCAAAAATAAGTAAATAAATAAAATTTATTTAAAACAAAAAAGAAAATATGAGGAGGGACTCTCTGAGGTTGCTGGCTCGTGGGGAGTCAGGATTCGTCACAAAGAGCGAGGTGCCTCCTGTGCAGCTTCTACCTGGCTTGGCATCTGACTGTAGTGTCATAAATTATCTAAATTATTCAATTTATGTGTTTAGCACATGCCCCGGTCATCTCCTGTCCTATCTCCTTGTCCACCGTGCTTTGTGAGTTCACGGGAGCCAGCGGCTGCCTCTTTCTAAGATGGTACCAGTATGATGCCGGCCGGAGGCCTGGCTGAGGGTGCTGAGAGGGGCAGAGCAAGGTTGCGGAGGAAGTTCATTCTGGCCTGGGTCTAGGCCAGCGTACAGCAAGAATCCGGGGAAGGGGCCAGAGAATGACTTGGAACCAGCCCTGGAGAGCAAGGGGCCTGCAAGAGAACATGTGCCTCTTCTAGGTCTTAAGAGAGGTCTAGGCCAACAGAGGCTGGATCCAGAAAGTCACCAACAGGTGAAGGTGGCGGTGATTTTTTAATCAAGAAAGTGCTGGAAAAGAGAAAGAGATGATTTTTTTTTTTCAATTCAACTTTTTTACCATCAGAAAATGTCCCAGAAGAAAGGCTGTCACATGCACGTACTGCCTTACATCTGCTTGCGGATCATTCACTGTCTTGCTTTAATTGTGTTGACTGTGGCAGCCTATGCAAATTCCAGAAAAGGCCTTTATGGGGCCTGCCACGAACACCTGTCACCTCTTCATTACAGAACTCACAGAGATTTCAGTGCATTAAATGGCTCTAGGCTAATCTTGGGCGGCTCTGTGCTAAGAGCGATAGTTTTCATCATAAAGAAACCTTTTTTTTGTATGCTGGAGATTTTTAAAGCTCTCCCCAGTGCCCCCAGTATCTTACCTGTTCAGTTGCAAATATCAGGCCCTTAATGGCTGGAGAGGGAGAGTCTATTTTTAAGTTTTTACTGAATATCTCCCCAGGGTGAGGTGCTGAACAAATTTGGCATGTCATCAGATCTGGACTCCCTGCAGGGGCTTAGTGTAATTTTTAGGTATGAAATTGGTCAGGTTTGATTCAGAGAATTCCTGGTGGTCCTTCTGGAGGCCGCTGGCTGGCTTAGCCGTGTGTACTGTTGTGGGCTGCTGAGGTCAGGGCTGGGCTTTGTTCTGCACAGGCTTTTGGCATGGATTTCCATAAAAGCAGCCTTTTTTATTAAACCTGAAATTCAGGGGGCATTTAGTCCTCATTGTGTTCTAAGTCCTTTTGGTATTTAAAACACTAGGAAATGAAATTGCCAAATTCTTAACATTTGAGAATTGGCTCCTGCCCACGCCTGGTCCTCACGTTTCCAGCGTGCACGACAGGGAGGGAGGGTTCTGGGGGAGATGTGGAGGCGGCGCTGCCCTGGAGGAAGCAAGCCTCTCGGAGCGAGCCACTCACGTCATTGAGTCAACACTTCCGTTCAGCCTTGTGCTTGCCGGGGAAAGCCAACTGAATCTGCCCTCCCTACCAGCCCCCAGAGCTACCTGCTGGCAGAAAGTGCGGCCGAGCCGCCAGCTCCCCCATCCTTTCAGTGGAGACGTAGACCCAGGTGGTGATTGTATTCCATGAAAATTTCAGCAAAATTTCCAAGCACCTGAGCTGGACACTGAGAGATCAAATGAAGGAATATCCCTAACGAACAACGTGAGCAAATCCAGGTATTTGGAGCCTGTTCAGGGCCGTGAGGGAAGAGAGGCGAGTCCTCCCTCACCCCTTCTCAAGCCCCCTGAGCCCCACCAGAGGCCTGGCTTAGCTTGGCCCAGTCTGTTACGGAAAGGAACATCACAACATGTGAAACCTCAGCTGCATGAAGAGCCCTTGCACTTCTGCTCTCCTCAGCTCCAAGGGAGGGCCACGTCTGTGCACCTCTTTACCACCACCAAGGACAGCACTCCACAGCCTCTCCTGGTTACCACGTTGACTGGCTTCTCATTCGCCTGTGTGCCGAGAGTTACTACTCAGTGGCCAGCATGGGCAGCTTGCTGATTTCCCTTCTGCTCATCAGCCACTAGTGGGCCATGTCACACCAGAGGGGCGGTTGGTGGACTCAGCCCAAGGATGGCAAAAGGTTGGTCTAGACACTGCCTGGCTCCCGAAGTCTGGCCTGAGTGTTTATTTCCAGGAATAGCGAGGACTTTTGGCCTCTCGCAAGTGGCAGCAAGAGTCCCCTTGTTAACTCACAAACACAGCCCTGTTCAGCCTCTTCCCGCCAGTCCCCCCAGTGCAGGGACAACCTGGTGGTTCTTCAGAGGAAGAAAAACATTTTTGTTTGTGATGTGGACCTAGAACCATATGAGTAATGAGTTTTGTCTGAAGAAGATGATGGATAATCCTTCAATATCAGACAAAGCTGAGCCAAAGTGGTTTTTTATACAAAATCCTTAATTTTGGAGCCTTCTAGAACTCCAAAGAAATGGACAGAACGTGGAGAATTTGTGGGTGAGGACCTCCCAATCTCCACACTGTGTCTTGTGAATTGGTTTGTTGAAATTCTTTCAGGCTCTAGATCTCTACATTTTGAGCAAGGTTATCTTTGGTAGTAGCTATTTCTGAACCTATTTCTTATTCCCTTTATATGTTCATAAATCTCCTTAGAGGTGTGAACTTTGTAGCATAAAATCTTTGTACCTAAAAAGCTCAGCTGTATTGGTCAGCTTCATCAGAAAAACCAGTGACCAAAGGCTGCTGAAGAATACCTTTTGCCCTGAGGGGGAAGAGGAGGGGCGCTGTTAGGCCAGGAACTGGGAGGGCAGGTGACCCAGCTGGTGTTTGGGAGGGTCTGTAGGGACTCCTGACTCTGTGGTAAGACACACACACGTTCCCTTGGAAGAACCCCAGCTTTCTCTCTCCTCCTGACCATCTCCTGGAGAAGGCAGATAATAGGCAAGGGTAAGAGTCATTAATTATAAGATCCAAGTGTGACAGAAACCCTATAAGAAAGAACGCATCTCTTCAAAAGACTTACCAGACATTTAAAAGTTTCAACAGAGTTTAAATTTGCGAGGGAAACCATTAAACCTTGTAAGAAAGATATGCCAGACCAAGAGGGTGCTTTATAGACTCTAATTGGATTGACAAGGCCTCCCCGGTTTCTACACCACACAAAAGCTCTTGCCCAGATGCAGGTGTGTGTGTGTGTGTGTGTGCACGCGTGCACACATGCACACAAATACACAGCAACTCCCAGCACCAGCTGTGTACAAACATGAATACAGAGGCAGAAGGAAACATGAATTTTCTTTTTTTCTGCATGATACTCAAAACCATCGTGTTTCTAGAACAGCTGCTTGTGAGAGAGAGAAAAGCACTTGGCCCCAGAGTCTGTTTATGTGTTTGAGCCGAGAAAGCGATTTTTGTTGCGGGAGCTCTAAGTGAGACAGACAGAGTCAGAGAATAAGAGAGAGAGATAATTATCTAAATTATGTTCGTGCTATTATCGAAGACGAATATAGTTAAAATGTAATTAAATATGACGGGCTAGCAGGATGTAAGCCAAGCTTTGGAATGCTAATCATCAATTACTGCATCCCCTTAGGGGAATCAAGGAGAGCTCTGTGGCAGAGAGTGGGAGCAGGGAGCTTGGGGATGGGGGGATGAGCGAAATGTGGAGTGTGGAAACAGCCCCCTCTCGTCTGTCTCCCCCGCACTCTCGTTCAAACACTCCACAGAGGTCCCAGGACACATACCTTTCTGTAGGTGCCACAGAGTTAGAAGCCTTCAGCTCAGCTCTTAGGAGGAGATGGCAGGAGGGTCCTGACCTTATTTTTGAAAGGAAACTTCTCTAAAAGGGAAAATTAGGCTATGAGCAGGGAAGGTAAAGCCAAGACTGGCTCAGGTTGGAGCAGTAAATGCAAGTGCATTCACCAGAGAGTCCTGAAATCCCTCTTGGTCAGAAAGTGTAAAAAGCCCCCCCTAGGTCCAGAAATCCCAGGAGCGGGAGGAAGCTAGGGGAAGGCTGATCTGGACTATAATTAGGACAGAAGATGACATGCGTCGCCCTAGCCAACTGCTCCCCACCACCCACCCCAGCCTGAGGAGGTGCTCCACCAAGGCTGAAAACTGACCATGACCTGAGGAGTTCAGATGAGACTCAGGCAGGGCCCACCCCGGAGAGTCTGAGCTTTAATTGGTCTGGGGTGTGGCCTGGGAGGTGGAAGGTTTAGAAGCTCCATAGGTTACTCTGATGTGCAACCAGGATTGAGAACCTGCTGGTCCAGCTAGGACCCGACTTCCATTAAGCTAGTCACAGGAAGCAGGCAGCAGCTACTGGGGACTGTATCGGCTGCAGCGTCTTTCCATGAACCCCAGTTCTGCCTGTCTCGAGGCAAAGAAGAGATCAGTGTAAGACAATAGATAGATTTTTTTTTTAAACTGAAACATAATTTGTGTATCAGTTCTGTTACTAGATCCCCAAAGTGTTGAGTTTTCTGGGATTCCTATATAAGAGTTAGAAACTTAATTCTCTCCATTTAACACTGCCTGAGCTCTGTCTAAGGCTGGGGTAGAAACCTGGCCACCTCTTGGGCCAGGTGGGTGATGTACAAGGCAGGCTAGGGCAGGCTCCTGGGCATGAGGGAGACACCACAGGCTGGAGGGGCTGAGTCCATCACCTTTACTTCGGAACTAGCCAGTGTTCTCTCAAGACGACCCCAGGATGCCAGATCATCTCGTTTTCAAGAGAAACCAGAAATGTGTATTTTTATGTGAAATCTTCTAATTTGTAAGTGGCAGCTAACTTAAGTTTTTAAAAAATACTCAGTAAACCAGCGAAGTATGTCTGTGAGCCTTCCCTGCATGACCTTTGATCTCAGTAAGCATTTGGCTGATCAGCATGTGACTAAATGATCACTAATCCCAGTGGCTCCTGACAAGCTGTTTCCCTGCCACCTCAGGGCTGCGGTCAGGTTAGACAAACTTGGCACTGCTTTTCCTAAGCCTGGCACATAGAAGGCTCTCAATAAATAGCTGTTGAATGGAGGGACAGACAGAGTGAATGGCATGAGCCCAGAATTCCCTGTAAGTCGGGGCAGTGAGTTAGCTATAAAATCCAGTTAAGCATCCTGCTAGACAAAAGAATTAACTCCCAGGTGCCAGATTGGTCACTGAGGACTGCACCAAGGAAGGCTTCCATGTAGCCTGGCACCAGAGATCTGAGCAAGTGAGCGGGTTGCAGGACGTGCTAGGCTGGGAGCCAGCGGGAGTATGTGCAGGGCCCAGTTTTAAGGCTGTTACAATGCAAGGGTTCCCACCTCACCACGTCATGGAAGACGCACTCTCCCTCACGTGCCTGGTCCACGGAGCGTCTTCAGATGTGATTAAAGAGATGAGTATGGTCCTTGGCCCATGGCAGCAGCAAGGCAGACGAAGAACAGCGTGCTCAGAGGGCCAGAGGGACGGCAGGCAGCTAGGGGACCAGCACGAGAGGTGAGTTCATAAAGATCCATCAGAGGGTCTTCAGGCCAGACAGGCCTGGAGGCTCACTCAAGACCTTCAGCACCCGCCCTGCTCGGTGCCACATGGCTAGGAGTAGGCCCCACCGCCACTGTATACGCTCACTTGACAGCAGACAGCCTTTAATATTTCCTCCCTTTTCGAGAATCTTTTCTGAAGGTTCACGTTTTCCTTCTGGCCCTGCACCCAAAGGTTGTAAATAAAACGCTCCCCACGTATCCTTGCCATTCCTCGTCACCACAGGCTTCCTCCCTTTCTTGGCTCTGTTTTTTTTTTTTTTTTAACTTTTGAACTTTAAATTTTTATCAAAGATATACATGTTCAGCTTTCAAAGTCAAGTAGGAGCACAAGGCTTATAACAAAAAAAGCAACAACCCCCTGCTTCACCCTTTTTCGCCCCAGACCCCGCTCTCCAGAGGCAACTGCTTTCCTTTTTTCTCTTTAAAATTTTAAAAAATATTTTGAAAAGACAATACATTCAAAGAAAGTATATTTAATATGGTTTAAAAATGTAAAACTATAGACAGTGAAATGTCTCCTTCCCACCCACCTCTGCCTCCAGAGATGATAGTTAATGTGTAAACATATAAAAATGTGTGTATTTTCCCCATTTTTTAATACAACTTTTTCTACACCTTGGATGTCTCTAGAAATTCTCCCTCCCTGTCTCTCCAGCTGCACAGTCTTTCATGGTGGGGATAGAGACGTACCATAATTTACTTAACCAGTCCCAAGTGATGAGCGTTTAGGTTGTTTCTGTTCTCTTGCTGTTCAAACAATGCTACTGCCTTGTTCCCGTGCTCAGAGCACATCTAAGCTAAAGCTTTTGAAAAATCTCATGTGATTCTGGTTCCCACATCTTTTTTTTTTTTTTTTTTTTGCTGTACGCGGGCCTCTCACTGTTGTGGCCTCTCCCGTTGCGGAGCACAGGCTCCGGACGCGCAGGCTCAGCGGCCATGGCTCACGGGCCCAGCCGCTCCGCGGCATGTGGGATCCTCCCGAACCGGGGCACGAATCCGTGTCCCCTGCATCGGCAGGCGGACTCTCAACCACTGCGCTACCAGGGAAGCCCTCTTTTTTTTTTTTTTGCGGTACGCGGGCCTCTCACTGTTGTGGCCTCTCCTGTTGCGGAGCACAGGCTCCGGACGCGCAGGCTCAGCAGCCATGGCTTACGGGCCCAGCCACTCCGCGGCATGTGGGATCTTCCCGGACCGGGGCACGAACCCATGTCCCCTGCATCGGCAGGCGGACTCTCAACCACTGCACCACCAGGGAAGCCCCAGGTTCCCACATCTTTGTGCTGACCTTCTGTCTTCCCCTCCAGAAGCATTTAGATCTTCCAGAGTTTCTCAATAATATGCTTTGCTTTCTCATTCATTGTGGTGGCCACTCAGTGGCCTCTAACTTAGAAACTTATGTCCTTCATATCTGGGAAAATTTCTTGTGTTGCTTTCACATTTTATAGTTCATATCTTTTCTGCTCTTTTTTTCTGGAACATCTGCTAATTGAATAGTGGACCTCTTGGTTTGATCATCTCATTCTCTTATCCTTTTTCTTTTATTTTCTATCTTTGTCATTTTGTTTGACCTTCTAGGAAATTTCCTCAACTTAAGCTTCTAACTATATTGTTGAATCACTTATTTCAATTCATAGTTTTTTTATATATATAAATTTATTTTATTTATTTATTTTTGGCTGTGTTGGGTCTTCGTTGCTGTGCGTGGGCTTTCTCTAGTTGCAACAAGCAGGGGCTACTCTTTGTTGTGGTGCGTGGACTTCTCATTGCTGTGGCTTCTATTGTAGTGGAGCACAGGCTCTAGGCGCGCGGGCTTCAGTAGTTGTGGCTCACGGGCTCTAGAGCGCAGTCTCAGTAGTTGCGGCGCTCGGGCTTAGTTGCTCCGCGGCATGTGGGATCTTCATGGACTGGGGCTCGAACGCATGTCCCCTGCATTGGCAGGCGGATTCTTAACCACTGTGCCACCAGGGAAGTCCCATAGTTTTAATTTACAAGAGCGCTTTCTTGTTCTCCAAATATTTCTTTTTCATGTATTTTATTCTTATTTCAAGGGTGTGATACTGTTTTCTTTTATGTTTCTGGTGGTAATATAAGTTTCCCTGAAGTTTTATTCTGCTTACTGAACTATATCTATATCCTTTGAGATATTTTTCTTTTCTCTTTGCGTTTGGTCTCTATCTTTCATGTTAGAGTCTTTGGTGATCTTTGACTGGTTGTTTGCCATTAAGCGTTAGGCACTGAGAAAGCAGGCAGAAAGCTTTTTGAGTGCAGGCGGGTTTGTGGACTTCATTCAAGGTTATCAGACAGGGCTTAGGCGTTTCGTTGGGAGACTTCTGCCTGCTCATTCAGATCCAGCACACTGGCCACCTTCGGTTCCTTCTCATGGAAATGCTCTTCAGATCTGCATGGCCATTTCTTCCATTGTGTAGGTCTTAGCTCGGTTATTACTTTACCGGAGAACTTCCTTAAATACATTATCTAAAGAGGCGTGACCCTCTCAGTTTACTTACATTGCTTTATTTTTCTCCATGGCCCTTCTTTAACTCTGATATATTTGTTTCTTTTATTTGTCTCTCTCTCCCACTAGAAAGTAAGCTACTTGAGGGCAGAGTCTAAAATAGGGCCTTCTTCATTAGCACTTGATAAATATTTACAGAAGGAAGAATGGAGGGACAGAGAGGAGGAAGGTAGCTCAGTATCTCTAGGTCTTTCCTCTTGGGCTGGTCCGAGTCTCAGAGGGATCCTCCAGTCCCCTGCCTGGGGGTTAAGCCTGGATCACTGCGGCCTGAAAGCCAAGGGAGGGAAGGGGGCTGGAAGTCTTGCCATCTGGGATATTCACTTCTGTGTGTTCCTCGATCTCAACCCCTGCAGGGTCCCACCCTCTGCTGTGCATGGTGTCCCAGAGTCTAGACCCTCTCTGTTCACAGACTCCAGAGTGGAATCCCTGTCTCTGCCGAGGTGGAAAAGGGCTCATCCCCGCTGTGCAGGAAGAAGGAGAGGGGGGTTGAGGAGTCCATCTGCTCCTTTTACCTGTTTTCAACCAGCCCCCTGCCTGCCCCGCACCTTCAGAAGTAGCTGGTAGCTCAAGGGTCTGCAGTGTGAATTCGCTTGCTTCCTGTGTGTTTCTCTCTGAGGTTTTGGCAGAGAAAGATGGTGACACCTCCTCATGCTTTCTTTGTGCTTGTTTTGTGTTTCTGTGTGTGTATTGTAACACATATATTTGATATGAAACATACATTAAATTTTCTTACTGCCCTTTTAGTGGAGGGAGCAAAGCTTGACCCGTGTGTTCAATTTGCTATGTTTAACTGCCAGTCTGGCCCTGGCCAGACACTCCTGGCCATCTCCCTGGTGTCCACCACGTGTGCTGCAGAAAAAGTCTGATATTTGCTTTCCCTTTATAGCGTAGGCAGCAAAATCACGTAATTTTTCAGAGCTGAAAAGACCAGGCACCCTTGCCACAGGATCTGCAGGATCCCCAGAGAAGGCAGGATGAGGCTTAGGACGGGAAGCCCTTCTAAGCTGAGCCCTTAGGGCCTGTGTGGTGCTCTCATCACCCAGAGCCACTCTCACAAGCCCTGCACTCACAGAGGGCAGCCGCACCCTCCTCCCCAACCAGGCAGCTCTCCTGTCCTCTGCTTGCTTCGGACAGACTCCGCTGTCCTGGGACCTGGCGTCCCCCCGGCAAACCCCCAGCCCCACCGAGGGACTGACTCCACCTTTCCCCTGACATAAACACAGACACCATTTTAATTCCTTTCTTCTCTTTCTTTCTTTTTATTTATTTTAAGAACTGTTTAAAATGCAGAAAAGAATGAAAAGTATTGTAACATTCACTCACATACTCATCCCCAGAATTGACTGTAGTTAACATTTTTCACGCTTTGTCTTTTTATTTTAATCAAAGAAATAAAACATTCCAGTTGGTGTTGAAGTATCCTTTGTTCCCCATCAGCAAACCCCAGTCCTCACCCTCTCCTGAGAGACAACCACTATCATGAATTCAGCATATCTTCTCCCAGAATAGTAAAAAAAACATTTTACAAGCATATATGTTTTCATGAGTAGCATGTTCACAGCGATTGTGAAGCACTCTGTAAACCACATGGTGGTCTGCAGGCCGAATAGGCTTTTAGAAGGACAGTCCTTGGCCCACTTTTTCATTCTCCTTATTAACAGACCACCTACCATATTTCAGCTGCAGCCCTAGGATTTTATATGCATTACAGTATTTAATCCTCATTCCTCAAGCAGTAGCTTTAGAGAGATTGTTTTAAATCACTTGTTTTTCTGGCTTGTTTAATTACTACTATGGCGACAACAACATTTTTTCCTTCCATTTTTAAACTTCATATACATAGTATTTCAGCCTCATTATGGGTTAAATTGAGTTTTATGGGTGGGCCGAGTAACTCAATCGAAATGTATAGCTTTATTTCTCTGGAAAAATTGCTTCCAAGCTTCAAATAGCCAATTACCAGGGAAGTTTTGGAACGCTGCAAGTTTATGAGTTGGGACCACAGTACTGTTTGCATTGTTCTCCGACTAGTTCATGGAAGGATAGCTGATGTCCCCAAAGAGATCCTAAGCTTCTTTAGGGCAAGCACTACATCTTGCATGTTTCCCATAACACCCAGCAGGTACCAACCTCAAGAATGTATTCAACAAATGCTTGTTTAATTCCTTCAAAGCCCAGCTACCTTGTCTGCCTCCAGGAAATGGGTGCTGATGGGAGGGTGGTGGGAACCTCTGCAGTAGTCACTAAATCATACACCATCAAACTCAGTGACTCACAGATGGGGCCCAGGAAAACGGTGTGTCTCGTCCAGGTTCATGTGGCTGGCTGGTAATTACGGTAGTAATAACGATATCAGCTGTGTTTCTGAGAGCCTAGTTTGTGCCAGCACTGTTCTAGGTGTTTTACATTTGCTAATGTATTTAATCTTCACACACCAAAAATGTAGATAGGTATTTTTATTATCCTCATTTTACAGAGAGGAGACTAAAGCCCAGAAAGGTTAAGCAGCTTGCCTAAGGTCACAAAGCGGGTAAAAATTCAAACCCAGGAGCCTGACTCCAGAGCCCATGCTGTCAACCACTTTGCCATCCTACCTCTAGTTCATGAAAGGCCATGATTAAAACCTGCTGTCTTGACTGTCCCCCAGTGATCCTCTCAACTGGAAATATTTTACATAATAATACAGTGCTGGCATTTTCACTTGCTTCATGTCACACGATCTGTGTTAAAGCCTTGGGCAGTAGGCAAGATAGGTACTTTTTTCTAATGCTTTCATATACATTCTACCAAACTCAAACAATACAGAAAAGTACAAAAGTACAATTAATGTCTCTTGAAATTCTTCCATCCAAACATTTTGGCAAACATTCTTGTAGACATCCCTCTTTGAATGCATGTGTGTATAGGTATTTACAGTTTTAACATAATCAGGACCTCTTTCTAGATGCATTTTTGTAACCGAGGGAGTGGTATTATTTCCATCAGCATTGGACAAATGAAGAAACTACAGCTCAGAAAGCAGGCATGACTTGTCAGCTGGAGAGATGGCAAGTGCCAGAGTTGGGACTTCAGTCCCGTGTGGGTTTTTCTGTTTGGGGTAGGTGCTCAGAGCAAAGACCCGCACGTATTTTTTTGACACCCATTGTTCCTGTTCAGACACTTCCTCCCAGCACCCAGTCTTGGCTCTGAACTGAGTGGTGCTACACCCCTGTTGTTCTGTTGTCTTTCTGGGAGTGTTGCCTACTAAAGAGATTCTAAGTCCTGGGCGAGCAGGAATATTTATACAGCTCTCCATAAGCTCAGTAAAAATGGCAGTCGAGCTTTTGTGTAGCCTAAGTGGTGGTGATGGTGTCCTGGCCCTGTGAAGCGTGAACCCTCCTCAAGGTTGCACCCTGACTACAAATGTGGCTCAGATGTGACAATGTCCTGATGCCGCCTTATCCTTTCCGCACTGGGCAGCACTGAGAGTTGTTTTGAAAAAGTTCAGGGGAAATGGAATCTGATATTTTGGAGGGAGAGATGCTCATTATCTCATCCTCACCAGCTGCCCTTCCTACTCGTATTTTGGTCTTGGGGTTGATATCCAGTTTGCTGAAAATGAAATCATCTATTCAACTCTCGGGCTGTGTTAGTGAAAATGAACTCTAATGTGATTAGATATTAATGCAGGGTAATGGAGGATTGGTATTAAGTTGAAGCCCTCTGATCTTATTACTCCACAAATGCTCCCTCCTTCTCAGGCTGCTGCCCTGCCAGCCCTGCTTCCCCCAGCAGAGGTGGGGGCTGGTGGTGCCAGCCCAGGCCCTCCACGGAGGCTGGGGCAGGAGATGGGAGCCGAGGGGGCCATGGTGAGGAAAGGGAGACTGGTGTTCAGGCCTGGCTCTGCCCAGGATGACTCACAGCGAACCCTCACTTCCTTCAGGGCCTTGGCCTCCACTCCACACTGCGGAGGGAGGAGAGGTCTTCCACAGAGGGAATGATTAAGGGCCTGTCTGCACTCTCAGAGCCCTGAGCATGTTGTCGAGTACCATGAGCTTATCAGAGTCAAGTTATACCTTCACGTCCAGAAGCACTGGGCGATTTTTTGGATTAGCATAGGACTAGAAATCTAAGAAGAAAAGTCTTTACTCTGTCTGCTCCACTCCCGCCCCCTTCTCTACACCAGTCCTGTTTGTGAA
Organism: Mesoplodon mirus; assembly: GCF_964341445.2. NCBI lineage: Eukaryota > Metazoa > Chordata > Mammalia > Artiodactyla > Ziphiidae > Mesoplodon > Mesoplodon mirus. Next base: position 70,799,963 of record NC_138988.1, on the reverse strand, counting down.
ACTGGCTGAACCTAATAGTTGTCACCATCTGAGGTCACTTGCCCTGCCTAGTTCTGTTTCCCTTTCCTGGAGGGGTGGTCTGAGAAGCAGGGTGGACCAGCTTTGGTGTGTGCTGCCTGTTGCATTAGCAGCAGGGATGGGACTCTGATGCCCTCGCAGCGTGGACCTTCCTGCCGGAGGAACTTCGGCAGGAACTTCCCCTGACCTGCCGGAGGAAGGATGCAGATCTGCGCTCAGTTACCCTGCTTAGCTCAGAAGTGACCCCGAGGCCTGTGGGAGCGAGCCCAGGCCCAGAGTTGAAGCCCCACAGGGCCTTCCTCATAGGCCCACCCTGGCCCACAGGCTTTCCAAGGGAGCTGCATGGGTCTGGGAGCAAAACACTGAGAAAATGGGCCAGGAGTGCAGGCCCTGGGGATGGCCAGATGGCATCACCTTCATGTATGAATAATAGCCTTTTTACAAAGAGAGTGATATTTCTTATGCTGTTCCAGAAACATGCTTCCAGAGGCACAGACTTTGCACACAGGATGGTAACGACTTTTTTAATGACCTTAAGGGGCCTGGTGTCCAGGCAGCAGTGAATCGGTCTCAGTGGGAAGCTCACAGAGAGAGAGAAGATGGAACACCTGAAAGCAAAGGGGGAAAAACAAACCGCAAATACGTGTATTTTCTTTAGTAGCATTACTTGGTAATTAGACAATTACAGGAAACAGCTTCCCAGCAGCTGGCACTTCCACTGTGTGGACAGAGGAGGGATGCAACAACTGTGAACTCCTCACATTTCTTATGAAAGTATTACTGGCGTTTGCAGCTGTGGATGCTGAGCTCCCCGTGTGTTCTGATGAACTGGGCGGTAAACCGGGAGCAGACTGCCTCCTCTCAGGGGCGGCTTGGGGCCCGCTCGGCTGGGCTTTAAATGAACTGGCCCAGCCCCTGCTGATCCTTGAGGAATGGCTTTTAAAATAGTGGGGCTGCTTTTGAGCCCACCCGGAGACTGGCTGGTCCAGAGACTAAAGTGTTTGGGGGACATATTTGGAAGTGGGAAAAGGAGAGAGCTGAAGGGGGGAGGCCTGTGGAGAAACTGCCTCTTCTTCCCCAGGTGCCACCACTCGCAGAGGGTGGGGTGAGGGGTTCAGACAGGAGCCTGGGGCTCACACTGCAGCGAGTGCCGCCCAGCCCCGTCCTCCCCTTGCCGTGCCTCAGCTCCTCCTCCTCCCAGGGCTCTCCAGCGAAGTCACTGCCCCCACCTGGACGCATCCATTCAGCCCACAGCCCTCTGAGGGAAGCCCCATCGTGGCCCTGTTACTTCATGAACTCCCCCAGCCTTGGTCACTCCTCTGTTTGGCCCCACGCTTGTCACTACGCGCACGCAGTCTGCCCTTCACGCTTACGTCGAGCTTTATGAGAATCCTGTAGCCTCCGCAGAAGGGCAGGGCGCCGTCTTTGATGAGATTGTAGGGAACACCGTGTGCTCCTGCCCCTGCCCCCACAGTGGGTGGAGCCCTGTCCCCCCCACACACACCGCAGGAGGCCCTCCCCGTCCACGTACTGGGCTCTGCTGGCCCCGTGCTGTCAGCAGGGTCAACTGGGTGGTCTAACCAGGCAGTGCTTGTGCTTCTCCTCACAGATCCTGGCAATCAGTAACTTTTGAAAGACGGCCGGCCTCCTTCATTCGAATCGTTGGAACACACAACACAGCAAATGAGGTAAGGGTCCCCTTTCGTGAAAGACACGGTGATACTTCCTGGCGTACAGGTAAATGCCACATCCTGAGTTAAGTGGAGCTGTTTGTTCCACCCGCTAAGGTCCTGTTGTTCAGACAGCTCGTGACAAAAGAAAGTCTGCTCTTGCACGGTGGGGACATCGTTACCATTTCTGGGTGTCTCTTCACCAGCGAATGGAAGCCAGCTCCTGCGGCTTTGCTTCCGCCTACCAGCCACTCTGCAGAGACCTGGAGAGGTCAAACGCCCTGTCCTCAGAGTCCTCTGCCCTCCCAGATGTCAGCTGTCTCAGGGGTACCTGGGCCCTCTGAGCACGGTGTGTGCAAGGATCCCCAGCCCCGTGGGGCAGCTGAGGCGCACAGTTGCTGGTTTCTTCCGTCCGGCCACCCAGTCCTGTGCTAGCCTGCACGTAAGTGTTCTTGGGTGAGCCTCTTCCTCCCTGGCCTGTTCCTCACCTAGGCCCAGGCCTGGATCCCGGGGCAGCAGCCATTCCATTGGGCTGCACTGTTTGTGGATGTTCCGCCACCTTTGGATTTCACGAGGGAAGAGTGGGCAGGTTATTCTCCCCACTTTGGGCTCCTGCGGTCAGGGCAGCAGGCAGGTGAGGTTCCTGGGCCTCAAACATGCTGTTTTACTCTGGAGAAGTGTACTGGGCTCCTCCAGATCAGAAAGGAGAGGACAGTGCCCGCAGTGAGTCGAGAGCGTGAGGAGAGGGCGCTTTGAGTGCTTGCACCAGGACCGTGAGCACAGCCCAGGGCCGCGCCAGGCACGCCGGAACTGCCCCCCTCAGCAGTGTGGATCCCCGCTGGGCTCACAGAGGCACCTCAGGTTCCACTCACACCGTTTGAGATGAGAAGACCATCTGTTTCCATTTTGAACGCAAAATAATCACCCCGTCAGTTAATTATTACTTAGCCTTTCTGTTTCTCAGGTGGGCGCAGAGTAAGCACCGGTGCTGGTGGGTTGGAGTCTGGCAGGTGACCTGCTGTAGGCTCCATGTGCTCATCAAGCTCGTGCTTTTACAGTCAGATGTGCTTAGCATGCACCCCTGAAGACCGACCTGACTGCTGGTTAAAGACCGCAGTCATAGGAACAGTAAGGTTGAAACTCGAGGTAATAAATGAAAGGCAGAAAATTAGTAACCGTCCTGCAATTTCATCTTAACATGAACTTTCTCAGATCTGTGCAGGACCTGCTTCCTGGGCGTGTGACCAGGGCTATTGCGTGGGGCTCCGTACCCAGAAGGGGGCTCAGAGATTAGGGTTTAATGCTCTCCAGCACCCTCTTGATAGTCTTGGCAATTTTACCTTTGAATTTTCTTTTATAAGGGAAGCCGCCATGGGACAGTGGAGCGCCCACCAGGGCTCGGAGCCTCGGCTGACCTGCAGGCCAGCCCCACCCCTCCTCACCTTCCTGGGACAGGTTCTCAGCCACCCACCCCCTGACCCCTGGTGCATGGACTTGCCCAGCCTCCCCCTCCTCAGCCTGCCCTGTGGCCACTGCCACCCGCCACTCCCAGTAGGGGCCCCGCACGCTTGTGGGGAGAGTCAGGATCTGGTGTGAGTCCCACGTGCGAGTCCCAGGATAGGGCCCTGGGTGCCGTGAGCACCTGCCCTGACCTAAGGCCCTCCCCCAAGCCTGAGCCCGAGCGAGCGCAGCATCAAAAAGCAAATGAAAACCCCAGGACACGTCAGGAGAGACACTGTGGGAGCAAAGGAGAGGCTTTTTTCCTGCCATTTTGAACAAGAGGCTCTACATTTTCATTTTGCACTGAGCCCCACACCACACATCATGCAGCTGGCCCTGGATTCATGCATTATGTTTGTCAAGTCAGAATTCTCCAGGGCACATCAAGGTGCTTCTGGTACTTCAAAAAGTATTTTAAGAAGTGCAAATATTGTGATAATTTATATTCATTTTGCCTTTTTATTTATTTAGAATAAAAATGATACACGCCCACAATGTGTTTCTTGCAGAGAAGAGCTTATAAACAGAAGCCTGAAACGTTTTCTTACCTCTTCATTTCAAAACAAACCTGAAAATTACAAAAGTAAACCAACTGGTATTTTTTAAAGCATAAAATTAAAGAATTCTAAACATCAGGTCATAAAAACACTTTTTTTTTGATAATGGAGCAAAAGTAAATTTGAATCTGCATTTTAATATATATTTGAGCCCCAAACCAAACATCATAGTTGTTAAATTTTGCCAATAAATCTCGATTTTTCTTACCACTTAAATTAATTATGTATGTATTACTTACTAAATTGGAAAACAATTTGAACTTATCTTTACATAATAGTATATGAAGCTAAAATTAAATATTTTTATTTGCAGTCACTTGTTTCTTATATAATGCATTAAAAAAAGACACATTTTTTTTCTTTAATTCCTAAATGGGACTCTGTAATTATCATTTACAACAGAAAGAATTCTTAAGTCAGAGAAGGCTGAGAAGCACTGGAGCAGGTCTGGTTAGAGTCTTTTTCCAGCCCTCAGCCCCAAGCCCATCACCTCAGAGACCAGATGAAAAATAACTTCCCCTTACAGAACTCTAAAGCTGGAGTGTAAGATCCCCTCTCCCTGATGAGTTTACAAAAATATCTGTGCAGGGAGCCCCAGCTACTTTGGACCTGCCAGTTTGAAGACTGGACCAGCCAGTTTGCATGGGTTGACTTAGGTCACTAATTAACGGGTGACCCGTCATATTTGGCTGATGAGCAACTTGCTCAGCTGCCTTATTGGGTGGGTTATTGATCAAGGAAAAAAGCCTGTGTAGTGTTGCCAACCTGGGAACATCTCAAATCATAAACCAATCAATGACCAGGATTATAAGACAAGATCCATAAACTGTCATTCTCAGAACAAACAAGAAGGCACAAGAGTTGAATTTCACAGAGCACCAAGGATGTAGTGAACCCTCAAAGAGAACGTTCTTTACTGCAGCACACTGGGTTCTGGGCGTCATATCCCCATTCTTAGAGAAGGGCAAGGATGTGGGGCAAAGGTCAGAGGTGTGAGGGAAGGAGGGTGACTGGGGTCGGTCAGGCAGGACTCCTGGGGAGGCCAGGCCTGGGAACCGTGATGGCGCCGATGGCCGGGGAAGGCAGGCGGGGGTCCAGGACAACCCTGGTCCCGAGTCCCATGGAGCCAACACCGTGTCATGAGGAGACAGCGGTCAGGGAGCCTCTTCCTCACAGTGGAGCGGAGGCAGGGGTGCCTCAGTCTGGCCCTGCTTGTTTGCTGAGTGACACCAGTGGCCTTGGTTTAGTCAGAGCCAGGACCTCTTTCCCTTTAGATGCCGAATGTTACCAGCCCAGAGACTGTGTGGGAATTTCAAGAAGCATAGATGGAATTGGTTTCTAGCATGGGAAGGTTAGATGGTCTTTGTGGATAGCGGAAGGAGAAATGTGCCACGTCTCCCAGGTAAGACTGGTTTCTGCAGGTATTGCCCCACCCGGGAGGGGCGTCCTCGCAGGGCACGGTGGGGAAGCACAGCTTGGAGCTCCTGAGGGTTGAGAGCATTCAGCAGAGACCGGCGGCTGTTCGGGCAGCAGGTGGAAAGTGGCCTGTGTGTGTGGCCAGAGCTGCCGGCAGCTCAGGAACTGCCCCCGCCTCCAGACATCCCAGCTGCTAGCGGGATAGCAGAGGTGTCCAGAGCTAAAACTGATGGGGAATTCTTGCCCGATGAGGGCACGTGTCTGTCTTGCCGTAGCCGGCCAGGCCTTCCCGCGTCAGGCTCGGCATCTGCGCTGCACGCTGATCCCTACCCGACCCCGGATCAGGGCCAGCTCTCAGGTGACGCAGCCGAGGAGGGCTGTGGACGTTCAGATTTCTTGATCACCTGTTTGGGCACGCTTCTGATGTCCTCAGCATTTCATCCCTGTCCTCTGGGAAGTGCATGTCTGCTCCTGGCATCTGTCTCTCATTTTCCTTTGTGAGCACCACGGCAATGAATCCATTTAATTTTTTAGCTACGTTTACGGCTTCTGTCAATAAATTCCCCTAATGTTTACCTCCCAAAGACTCCACCACTTGCTTCAGTGACCTCCTGCGCCTTGTGTACTCAGCATTTCCTTGTCATTTATCTTAACTTCTTAGAACATTCTCCTTTCGTTGCCTACCAGCGAGTTTGTCATCCTGCTCCTCCTCTCTGCTCTGTAATCCTCCCTGGGGCGTGCTTCTCACGTTTCTCTGCTCTGCCCTTGGATACGATCCTCCCTCTGCCCTTTCGCAGGCTTCTTTCCTCTGTCTTCCTCTCACGCTTAGCACTAGATGGCAGGCACGTGTCAGTTTGTCTTTCAGCGAGTGCCCCCTCCGTCCTGCTCTCCTTCAGTTGTTTTCATTCATCTGAATCTTCCCAGTGCCTGTAGCCAAAAAGGTCTCCTTGGCTGTTTCCTCCATCACTTTCTCTTGGTCTCAGTCACCAGTGCAACCGCGAGGTCATTCCAGCCCACCTGCCTCAACTGCTACTTGACTCCGAGCTACTCGAGAGTCAGGCATTGCTTCCCTTTCTAAGGCTCTCTTGTCTGAAGGACGTTGGATATGGCCTTGTCAATAGGACCACCTTCGGGTCCTGGTGGATCTGAAGTTTCCACTCATGCCGTGCAGCGGCCGTGCTAGTTCTGATGCAGCTCCTCTCACACACCCTTCATTTTCATTTCACTAGTTACCACAGCAAAGCCGCAAAGGCACACTGCTTTGTCCTTAAGGAGGTCAGGCTGGGTCCAGATGAGGTCTGTCTGTGGACCTATGACAATCCGTTAGTCTATTAAAAGAAATAGAGGTTATGCCTGTTTCTTCTTATGGCTTTGATGAAACCTGGGTTGGAGAACAGGTTCTGGAGTGATTTTTTAGGAGGCAGAGACCTCAGGGGCACAAGCAGCCCCGGGGGTTAGAAAGGACTTGTAGGAAAAGCTAACTTTCTGCAATATGGAAAGACCCGCGGGAAAGCCTTTGCCTAGTCAGTAATAGAGAGTGAGGATGGGGTCGACGGTCTGTAGGCAGCTCTCAGGTCTCCATTTACGTATTGAATTTATGTAGCTGAGGAGACAGGCTATGTGGTATTTGTCTTGTATCCTAGCCTTAGCCTGGGCCTGGGGCATGTGAGCAGAGAGTACCTGCTGCCTGAGTGAGCAGATGAATCGTTCGGTCTGTCTGTCCATCTCTCCCTTTCCCCATCAGGCAGCCAAATAAAGGAAAAGATTTAGTGAAACAACTTCTCATCCCCGCGATCCACAGGGATGAACATTACAGCATGTTGAAGGACAGACGCCAGTACAGAAGAATCCATGTAGTAGGATTATGTTCATACAAACGTCAAAAACAGGCAAAACTAAGTTGTAACATCTAAGGATGTGTACAGAGAAAAGAAATGATTATTATTAAAGCCAGACTGTGGTCTCCAGCAGGGAGGCTCAGATCAGGAAGGGACCACAGGGCGCCAGCGATTTTTCTGGTTCTTGACCTGCGTGTGGTTTACACGGCTGGTGTTGACTATATAGTTATTCAGCAAGGTATACATTTGTATTTCATGCACCTTTTAGTGCATGGTTTTCACAATAAAAATGTTCTGGTTTAAGCAAAAGGGATAAATTGCCGAGGACACCAAAGCTAAGCGACGTTCAGTGACTTGCACACAGTCACGCCTGGTGTTTGAATCCAGGCAGTTGGCACTTAACACCCAGGCTGCTCTGCCTTCCCAAAGGCATAATAAATGGTAAAGCTTCAGAGATGAGCCCAGCTCTGCCCGGACCATTCGTCGAGTCAGGCGCTGGTGAGCAGATGGTCCCTGCGGGCAGGCTTCGTGCACCAGCCGGGCTGGAACCAGGAGAGAAACCCAGGCAGGGCCCTTCCCTGGGGTGGGGTTGCAGCTTCAGCGCCTGACAGAAGTCAACCCACGAGAAGGCGCCTTCACCTGGAGTGGGGGTGGGGGGATGCTGCGAGGAGCAGCGCTGGTGGAGGCCGAGTGGTGGAGTGAGCGGAGCAGTGGCGGCTGATGGGGATGGTCCTGAGGCGGGGTTTTGGCCTCTGAAAAGTGGATCAGGTCATCCTGATGGGCAGACAGGGATGAGGCTGTGCTGTGGCGGGCTTGGGAGGGCGGGGAGTGTAGATCCCTCCGTGAGCTCCAGGGAGCTTGCCGCTGGAGGGTCTGCACCGCCAGCACGAGCAGGATGGAGAGTCTGTAAGTGGCTGCTTGAGCTGCCCTCCAGGACCACTCAGCGCCGAGCCTGGAGTGAGGCAGAATTTATTTACAGGCGCTGTCAGGCCGGTGAGTGGCTCTGGGCTCCCTGTGCCATCCTTGTTCCCATAGCAACATGTAGCTCTAGTGAAGAAAAAACAAAAAGAAGGAAACAGACTCTGCTTAAAAAAAAAAAAAAAAAAGCTCCTTCCTGGCCTGGTGACAGTTATTTCCCAGGCCCCACCCCCCCAGGTCTGGTCACTCCCTGAGTCCCCAAGGATTCCCTCCCCAGCAGTATCCTCCAGAGGATGTCGTCTGAGACACAGCCATAATGCACAGGGTGGGGATGTAGGGAATGAGCTGAGGAGGAGAGAGAAGTGGGTGGAAGGAAGGGAGGGGCCTTGTCCAGTGTGGACCAGGAGACCTTGGCACTGGTGCCAGCCTCATGCCCAACCAGCTGTGTGACCCCCAGCAAGTCACTTCACCTCCCTGGCTCTCAGGACACTTGTCTTTAAAATAAGGAGAGTGAACTAGATCTTAAAGGTTCCTTCCCAGTGAGACAGAAAAAAAGCAGAAAAATATTTAATTTATATTAAATTATATATAAATTATAAATTATATATATATTATAAAAAGGCATCTTTAATAGGCATCTTTATACTTAAATGTCTATTAGGAAAGATTTTATTGGAAAAAGAGAGGGAACGTGACACAACAGGGAGCACGTCATTGTTCCAGACACTCCACAAGCCTTATGCCTGTTGTAGTGGAGCAGCAGTAATCCTGCACCAAACAACCAGCCTGGGAGGAGGTGCACACAGCACCTGAGCAGGTGAGGCCTGGGGGCTGCCGGGCAGCGGGATGGATAGAGACGCCAGCTGGTGAGGATGATGTCCAGCCATGTCCTGCTGCAGAGCCAGCGGTGAGTCAGGCCTGCAGTCTCCCTGCAGCTGGAAGCCTTTGAGACAAAGCAGACACATCACCTGGATGAAGTGAAAAGCTGCCCAGGGCAGTGGGGCCACCCGCGCGGCCTTGCGGGGAGAGCCAGAGCCCTGGTAAGGCCGTGTCTCCCGGTTCTACCTGGGAACTAGAACATTTCTCCTTTTTTGTTTTAGTTTTTCAAAAATAAAAAGATACCTCTACCACTCTAGGGCCAAATTAATTAAGACAAGGGAGTGAATCACTCCCTGGAACTCTTGAGTGTGCACACATAAAAATCGGTGGTCGGGAGTTCTGGGACTACCTGGGGTGATGTGTTTTCTTTCTTTTTTTTTTTTTCCTTTGGCCATATGGCATGTGGGATCTTATGATCTTAGTTCGCCAGCCAGGGATTGAAGCTGTGCTCCCTGTAGTGGAAGCACGGAGTCTTAACCACTGGACCACCAGGGAAGTCCCTGTGATATGTTTTGGAAAGGCTGTTTTCCAGAACCTTCCAAGCAGTGGAGTTCCGGTTATTTGTGAGTGCCCTGGCCTATGTGAAGATGGGAAAGTGACATTGGAAAGTTAAAAAAACTGTTGCTGTATATAAGCAGTGTCACCAAGAAGCTTACTCCCATACCTAGTAGGAATAAATACTTGTGCAAAACTATGGGGTTATCCTGTCACCCCTAAGCAATGCTGAAAAGTTGTTGCTCACAAACTGGAAGTGTCTCCCTGTGAAATGGGTTCCTTAACTGAAAACCATGTTTTGGGCTGTTCAGATGTACATACGTGAAACTTTGGTTTTAACTTGCAATGTTTTGTTAGAAACACTTGGTCTTCATTTTTAAGGAACAAAAATAAAACATCTCTCCAGTCTAAAGATGGACTCGTAACTTGTTCCTGAGATGAGTGTAAGAGGATGTACTTGTCATTGTCATCAGGCTCAGTTAATGTGTGCTGAGTGCTGAGTGTGTGTGTGATGCTGCTACACCACACATTGCGAAAGGAGAGAGGAAGTCTTCAGGGCGTGTAATTCAGAAGCCACGTCTCTGTGTCTGACCTCTGGGCAGATATCATTGAGAGGTATCTATTTTATAAAGATGTAAGTGTAAGTTGAAAGCTTGGCTCAAATCCTATTTGTATTGGTTGGCATGAAAGCAATCTGTGAAAATTACTCAGGAGAAACCAGAAAGGCAAGGTAGAGTCATTGATCAACATTTATTAAATTTTCCTGATTTCTGCTACAGTTCACGGTGGACTCTTAGCCCAACTTGGGAAAATTAGCAGAGGCTTCTCTGCTTTTAAAAACCTTGAAGACACGTTGAACAAAGTGCTCAGGGAATCCCTCTAATGAAAGGCGGCAAACTGGCTAGCCAAGGAATTCGCCTGTTCGCCAAGAAGGGGCCAGCACGTTTGTGTACATCCTTTCCAGGGTTCACCCCAGACTATCTCAAACATGTCAAGAATTATTATGGCTCCCAGAGAGGAAAGGCAGAGTGATAATAAACAGCAGCTACAAAAAAGGACACACGGATGTGACTCAGGCTGCATCGGATTCATACACACGACTACATTCCAATTTAACTGGCTCCTCTCGGAAGACAGATCCAGAGGCCGTTGAAGCTGGTTCAGCGAAGGTGCCCCTTCATGAGCAGCAGCAATCAAACAGGCTAATGGGATACATGATTGCCGAGAAGGGAAGGGAAAATGATGCGGCGACTGGGGTAATGGATTTGCATAAATCAGTAGTGTGACTCTGCCCTGTATGCCTCATTCACTTTGGTCACATCCTTTCCAAGGGGTATCGCAGTCTTGGGAAGGCTCGGAGGAAAGAAATTGAATCACACAAGCTTCTGAGCAAAGAGAAACTCAGCACCTGGCTGTTCCACCGAGAGGGAGGCCTGAAGTGCTCGGTGGGGAGAGGAGCTTAGGGGTGCGAGGGACAAGCGGCAGTTTCCACATGGCACCCGGTACCGCCCCTCGTGGCAGTGACGACTCCTCCAGGCAACAGCGACCTCCAGTGTCTGTGTGAAAAGAGCAGAGGCATCCCAGCCTCTCTTCCCTTTGCACCTCTGCAGGGGCGGCAGGCATCTCGGGCCAGCCCCAACCACTTGGCCACCAGAGAAGGTGCCAGTTTCTCCAGGACAGGCTCACTTTCCACCCCTGCTCCCATGAACAGAGTCAGGACCGCCCACAGGCCCCCTCTCTGGATGCCCGTTTGCAATGGATGCACATCCGAAGGGGCCTAGGGTCGTAAGGGAAGAACCCCAGCTTTGCACAAGATGATGGTGAGGCACAGACACCATGATGTTCATCCTCGTCTGCAGTGGTCCAGGACCTGGCTGGGTGTTGGCTTCGCACTGTTGTCATGTTAGGTTCAAGGCCAGTGGGTTGGATTATCGACTGAGACAGCTGAGCTGGCACGTTGTTGTACAGAAAGCGAGAGCGAGGCCCCAAGCCTTTATCTGGAAGTCCTCCCTGTCCCTTCTGCCTGGAAGGCCACTCCCGCCCTGTCTTCAAGGCCTAGTTTATGCACACCTTCCTCCCTGATCTTCCCTTCCAGGTGAAATTAATTTCTCACACTGTGTGTTCCTTCTCACTTGCTGTTATGTTGTCTGTGTGAGGAGGCATCCTGATATGGAGAGAGCACAGATTCTGGAGCTGCTCCACCCTGAGGTTGAATCCCACTCACCACTCGTGGGCTGAGTTCCATCTGGCAGAGGTCCTGACATCAGGGACTGTGTGATCTAGCCTCAGGCCAGTGTTTATGCTCAGTGAGGTCACTGAAGTTTAAAAAACAAAAGCAGTGAAAGGAAGGCCCTGAGGATGAGTCCAGGCCCCCGGTGCTTGGCTGGGCCTGGAGCCCCCTCGGACCCCCCTGCTGTGCCCGCTGCAGCACCATAGTCCCCCAGCCTCCAGCCTCCCAGAGGATCCTTAGAGGCTGTGAAGAATCCTTCCCTCTCCTGTGTCAGTCTTACCAAGCCTGTTATCAGGTTCTGTTGTTTATCCTTTAAAAATGATTCTTTCCTGTTTATCCCAAATTGCTATGTTCTATCTCAGGGTATTTCAAGTTTAAGGGTTTGTTGTCATCTACTTTCTTTCCTCAGGCACTTGTATTATTTGTCACCACAAATGTATTCTTTTTGTAATATTTTTAATTCAAGAAATACTTAATTTTTTAAGACTCTCCTCTGTCCGGCAACCCTGGCTCCCTGCCCAGGTCCAGGCCGGGCCCTCACCCAGTCCCCTGAGCCATGGCCTCTTGCCTCTGCCGCCCTGCTCCCCACCTCCCCCACTCCCACGTTTCTTTGTCATCATGCTGGCTGGGGAGTCCACAGTGGTCGCCCTCCTCCTGCACCAGGCCTCCCTCCTCTGACCAGTCCTGCTTGACTGCCTCATCTTCCCCGACTCGGCTTAGGTGGCATCCCCCGCTCCACTGGCCGACTGGGGGCCCCTCCTCTGCACCCTCATGGCTCCCGTGATGGCCAGAGCCTGTCCACTCACGTGTCTCTATCCTTACTGGCTGGTGCACCCTTTGAGGGGGCCAGGCCTCACAGGAGGGGGTGCAGGAGGTGCCTCGTGTTTTGGAATGAATGAATGAATGAATGAGTTAGTGAATGAAAGAATGCGCTTGGACCTCCTGACCTGCAAACCCTCCTCACTGTGTTTGGCTCCTCTGGCCACGCCTACTGTGTGGTGTCACCATGTCCTGCCCCCCAGCCTGAGCCTGGAACATGGAGGCGCCCGTCCTTTCCCAGCTTTGCCGCCCTTAGCCTGCTCGCTCTGTTCCCACTGCACGCTCTACCTCCACACCCATCTTTCCATCTGTAAAACACCCTTTTTCACTTGGAATCTTCACCACGTGGTTTGTGACTTACAAAGTTAACTGTTTCCTATGCGTTGCCTTTGACTTGGCAGAGCCCGCTTGGCTCTGGAGATGCTCAGGGAGCCCGCATCAAAGTTAGTTGGTCCCTTAGTGACACCCTTGGGACTCCGGGGTCACAGCCTGAAGCGCAGCCCTGACACAGCCCTGGTTCCTCACATCTGGCCACGGAGGCTCGGCCAGGCTGCTGGCGGCTAGGGCTTCCCGGGGCTCCCAGAGGCTCCCAGTTTCCCCCAGCTTAGAGGGCAGAGCCTACGCTGAGCTCTGCAGGGTCAGGGAGAGGCATGGCTATGGTTTCTCCAAGGAGGAGCATCCACAGGAGGACACCAAAACAGTACCGTTAGGTATGTTAGGAATAATAGCCATTCGAGTAGCTATTTTAAAACAGGTTGGTTAAGTGGGCTAGAGACAGTCATGCAGTTAAGTCACCCAAGTTAGAGGAATGGGAGTAACAGTGGGAATGGGGCAACAGCAGGGGTCCGGCTACCAGCAGTATTGAGCGCTCGCTGTAGTCGCGTCCTCCAGGCTTTTTATGGGTACAGCATGGAGCAGAAACCCACCCTGCCTCTCAGGACTGCGTCACCCATGGGGACCCTTCCTTAGGTGACAGCCAGACGTTAGATAGCGGCTGGCTGCACTGAGATCTTTTTTAAGTTTCTTTTTCTTTTTTCTTTTTTTTTTTTTTTTTTGCGGTACGCGGGCCTCTCACTGTTGTGGCCTCTCCCGTTGCGGAGCACAGGCTCCGGACGCGCAGGCTCAGTGGCCATGGCTCACGGGCCCAGCTGCTCCGCGGCATGTGGGATCTTCCCAGACCGGGGCACGAACCCGTGTCCCCTGCATCGGCAGGCGGACTCTCAACCACTGCGCCACGAGGGAAGCCCTAACTTTATGTTTCAATCCAGGGTTTTTATTGATTTGTTATTCTTGTGCAAGGCCCTGAGTGAGAGAAAGGACGGCCACGCCTCGGTCCTTGAGTCAGATGGGAACTGACAGGTCAGGACACAGGCAGGAGGTGGGGCTGGGCCTTGGGCCCTGGAGCCTCACAGCCTGGCCTAGAAATTAAGAGACCTGAAGGGAGGTTCGTGAGAGCACAAGGAGAGAAAACCCATTCACTGGGAAAGGCAATACGCAGCAGGACAGTGTTAAACCAGTTGAAGGGTTAGCATCAGCCTAGGGCTCCGAGGAGCAGCCACAGAGATGCTGACAGGGAGCACGAGAGTGGGGTGACATAGCCGACTGCGGGCGTGACGGGGCAGGGTAAGGAGGTCAGGTCAGAACGGGGACGGTGCCGTAAAGTGCATTGTTCAGAACAGGTGGAGACGCAGGCGCCGGGGACAAAAGATGACGCTGGGTGGTGTTGAGAAAGGGAAGGATGTTTGTTCGTTTACAAGGAGGTCTAGGGAGAGGATCCACTGAGAGTGCGGCGGGGGGTGTGCGGAAGCCAAGATGTGTTCTGGGGGGTTGTCTCCATGGCCCCACCCCGTGCTTGGAAAGACAGATGCTCCTAAAGCAAGAGACTGTCAATAACCCACCAGAAGGTGGTCCTGTCACTTCAGAAGCTCAAAAGAATGTGGAGCTGATGGAGAAGAGGTATTAATAGCTGCTACTTAGAAGAGGATTTTCAAATTTACCCTGAGTAGCCCAGGTGAGAGCTGACAGCCCAAACAGGTTTTAAATCCCCAGAAAAGGCCCTCCCCTATGGCTGTTGACAGGTAAGCACCTGCAGGTGGGCCCAAGGGGTAAGATTTGTTATAAAAGGGAGGGAGAAAGGAAAGAAAAGAAAAGGAAGGAGAGACTGGGGGCTGCCTCGGGTCCACAGGAAGCAGCACCAGCCTGAGCTTTAAGGAGAGAAGTCGGCTCACTCTAAGAGAAAATACACTCTGCCCATACAAAGAGGATGCGTGGTCTCGGGCTTCATATTAGTTTGAAAGGTGAAATTTGAAACAGTGGTAGATAAATGAATTGAAGTGGGAATATGGAAGAAATAGTGACGCAGGAAGGTAAGCATGGAATTTATATTTTAAGTATAATTTCACAGTTGATATTACATTTGTCTTCTCCGTGAACCTGATTCTGCGGAAGAAGGGTGCATGTGTATGCGTGCATAGTGCACGTGTGCCTGTGTGCGTGGTGTGGGTGTGCACGGTGTGTGTGCTCGAGCTGTGGAGGCTGTAGAGTTCCCAGGAGGAAGCAGGGGCAGCCGCGTCCCCCTGGCTCTCTGCACTTCCTGAGCCCCCTGCGGTCTCCTCCGCCTGGTCCTTTCTCAGGGAGAGTGGCAGGTGTCCAGGCCTGGCTGCATCCTGCCCTCTCCCGGGGTACCAGTGCCTTATCCTCTAAAGACAGGCCCTTATCCAGGACTCAGGAAACATGGGAAGATCCAAGTTCAGTAGGTCCTCTGAGCTAGCAGGCCACTTGGAAGGAACGGGTGGGCCTGACCCAAGGAGAGTGAGGGTTGAGCTCTCCTGGGAGCAGTGGGTGGCCAGGGCTCAGAGCCTGGCCCTGGCCCTGTGCCACATGGCTTGCCTCTCACAGCTGTCCACGCAGGCCCAGGCACCCACCAGTCCTTTCCAAGCACATCACTACACGCCAGTTACATGCTTACAGTTTAGCCTCAGCATTTGCGCCTAAGTTCGATGACAGCTTTACAACAACTTGCATCATCTTACTTATCTAGGGCTGGTTTAGAAGTCTGGAGGCCAAAGGGAGAAAACCCTTGGGATACGGTAGCACCAGTAGGAGAGCCGGGGCCCTACCAGGTATTTGTCCAGGGTGCTGGTTCTGCCTCCTGGTCCCCCAGCCACTGGTGGCCTCCGGCTCCCTCAGCCTCAGCTCCTGTCATGTTACTGGCTTACCACAGCAGTGTCTCTAAGACTGTCTTGTGCCATCAGGCCCCTCAGGAACTGGCACTCACCCCTAAATCCTATTCCAGCAGATCACAGAATGTTTCTGCTCCAAAGCTCTCAATGGCCCTGCTGCCGACTTTCCCCTCTCCTCACGGTTTGCCACTTGGATCTTCTCAGACATCACTTGGCTCTTTCCTCCCAAAGTCTTCACCCATATTATTCCCCTTGCCTGGAACACTTCTAACCCTAAAATGTCCTCGCCTTCCCTCCAGGTCCTGTCTATTAACTTTTCTTTTAATTTTATTGAAGTATAGTTGATTTACAATGTGTGTTTATTCTGTTCAGCAAAATGACTCAGTCATATATATATTCTTTTTCATATTCTTTTCCATTATGGTTTGTCACAGGATATTAAATACAGTTCCCTGTGCTATACAGTAGGGCCTTGTTGTTATCCATCCTATACGTAATAGTTTGCATCTGCTCATCCCAGACTCCCAATGCTTCCATCCGCCATACACCCCCCTCACCTTGGCAACCACAAGTCTGTTCTCTATGTCTGTGAGCCTGTTTTTGTTTCATAGATATGTTGATTTGTATCGTATTTTAGATTCCACATATAAGTGATATCATATGGTAATTATCTTTCTGACTTACTTCGCTTAGTATGATAATCTCTAGATCTATCCACGTGGCTGCAAGTCTGCCTATTAACTTTTCTTTTTTCTTGTTGGCTGCACCGCACGGCTTGCAGGATCTTAGTTCCCCAACCAGGGATCGAACCCACACCCTTGGCAGTGAAAGCGCAGAGTCCTAACCACTGGACTGCCAGGGAATTCCTGCCTATTAACTTTTAAAAGGACTCTATTGAGGGCTTAGAGTCTTCTAAGCACAATGAGCAATGGCCTTCAAACATTTTGTTTGCATATCCCCTAAAAGAGCTCTGGGAAAAAAAGTGTAATTTTTTGAACATTTTAAGGTTGAGAAGTAAAAATTTCTTCATAAGTTTAAATACAATTATTTTTGTTAATATGAGATAGAAAAAAATATTTTAAAAGACGGAAGATAAGGATTAATTATTAGGAATACATATTTGATGACATGATTTGGTAAAATAGATTTTAACCAACTCGTTGAATAAGGCACACCAAATCTGAAAGTAATGGTGGAATTATTCATGGGATTTAGCCAGTGTATTTTGAAAATGTTTTTATAATTCTGGGGAAATTGCAGTTACGTTTAGAAGAATTACATGAGTCACATATACAGTTCGGTTCTGAATTCAGAACATCTCACTCAGGCCAAATTTCACTCTCATGGGGACCTGGAAGGCATCAGGGCCCATGACTCATGGGAGGGTGCTCCCCATCCAGGGCTTGGCATCCATGTGAGGGAGGTCGGTGTGCCCCAGTGCGTACTGTAGCACGGGCAGGCGAGGGCTGTGCTTTCCTTCTGTGAGGTGGGGAAGGGTGTTGTGAATTCAGTCATGTTCTCAGGCAGTTTTAGAAAATACTGAATTTGAGGATCTGGAAATTGATTCCCTTAAAACTGCCAGCATGCTCCTTGGAAAGTCGATCTGTGTGCTTCATACTGAAGACGCCCCCAGGAGAGGATGTGATTCTCCTGTGCAAAGAGCTCAGGACAGGCACCACAGAGCAGGGACCCCAGGAGGACTTGGCTGTTAGTGGAGAGAGGAATTTCTGTGGGGGGGAGGGCATCCCTAAAGACCCTCCTCTGACATGAGCTTCCTCTGGCTGCCCCTGTGCCCCCGGCTCACACACCAGCAGTTACCTCCTGCTCCGGGCATGTCAGGCTCACCCCCAACCCCCAGCCGTGCTGTGTGTTCTCAAGGTCAGGGCCGAGGCTCACCCTTGTTTGCCGAGTGGTGCCCTGTCTGCTCAGTGGTGCTTCCTGAGTGAGTCACGGTGGAAGGCAGGCTTTTCCTGGCTCCTGCGGGGGGCCATTCCTCCATGTGAGGGTGTTTGTTCCTGGCTGGCCCAGGTCACCTCAGGTTGAAGTTCCCTCCCCAGCACTGCTGCCCAGAGGATGATTACGCACCAAGAACTTGTTCCATTCCGGAGGGCACAGGAGGAGGTGAGCAACGGCTCTTAGGATGCTTGGAGATAAGCCTGGGTCCTCCCCTGGGGTAATGCCCTGTAGGCTTTTTTTTAGAAAATAACTTTATTGTAGTATAATTCACATGTCATACAACTCACCCATTTAAAGCATAGTGCTTTTTAGTATATTGACAGAACCATGCAGCCATTGCCACCATCAACCCCACTGACTTTTAACCCAACTGCCAGATGTAAGAATTAATTAAAAAAGAAAGAAAAGCTCATGAGACAAAATGGAGAAATCCAGTGGGAACATTGTATAGGAATCCATGCTGTGCTGCCTGCAACTCTTAGACTCATCGGTCCACTTACTTTTATCCTGACTGACTAAAAAGCGCTTACCACCCTCTAGTTGCTGCCTGTCCATGCCAGTGGTGGGGGGGAGCGGAAGGACCTGCCATCACTCCTGTGGGGACAGTGTCCCGACTCATGGCAGCTCTGGGGTCCGACACTGACCCATCACTCACCGGGTCTCTCCTTTCTCTCACCAGGTGTTCCACTGCGTCCACTTTGAGTGTCCCGAGCAGCAGAGCAACCAGAAGGAGGAAAACAGCGAGGAATCGGGGACAGGGGACACTAGCCCAGCCAGTCAGCAGCCCGACCCCCACGCCTTGCAGGCCCCCAGCGGCAACTCACTGCACTCCAGCCCAGGCTCCAACCCATACTCAGCCAACCGGCAGCACCAATAAGGGAGGTGCACGTGTGGAGTGACTCGGCTGGGCCCAGGTGGCACAGGAGCCGTGTCCTCCCCAAGCAGGGATCCCTGTGGATGCGTCCCCCCGCCACCCCCACCCCACGAGGAACAGACCTGGCTGCAGAAACACACAGGACAGGTTTCCTCCCAAGGACACAAAGGGGCTGCTTTGTTCTCCTCAGTTTGTTCAAATCAGGCTGGTCTCCAGGGGGAAAAAGTGGGTCTTCAATCTTCATCAAGTCCGTTAACACCCTACCTCTCTAATCTAACCCCGCAAAGACCACAGAAGGAAGTAATAGGCCTGAGTCGGAATACAAAGATGGCACATGAACACAGGAATGGAAGAGAATGTATTAGGCCTTCCTTACCTGGAGGCACCCTGTAGGAAATGGGTTTCCTTAGAGCATTTACTTTTATGGAACACATTGCCCTGGCAACTACATAATTTTTTATTTCTTTTAGTTATCCTCCATTTGCTGAACCATAGGTTTTCCAGATCTTTAGGAAAGGTTCAAACAGCAAATCACTTGTTTAATCCCTTTTGACGCTGTAATTTTCCTTCCTTAGTTTTGAACGGTTGAGCGTGGGGTAGAGCTGAGGAATATCCTGCGCATCTCCTAAATGAGGCACAGATGCAGCTCATCATGGCACCTGGTCTGACAAGGAAAATCCTTGGAGGAAGATCAACAAAATACACAAGGAGCAAATTAATCTGTGGACACTGGAGTTAATAATCACTCAAACTGCCAAGTTATTAACCTGTCATTCCTGAAACGTATCCAGCCTTTAAGCTTGGGAGGCTGACAAGGAAACAGTGATTATGCCACCAGCTAATTTAATGTTCAGAAGTACGTATGAGTGTATACCAACTTCCAGTTGGGCTGGACCTGTCCTCCATTTGCCACAGGTTAGTGAGCCGTGTGGAGGCAGCCGTCCTGCCCGTCGGTGTCGGGAATGCAAAAGTGGGCCTTCCCCGCGTGGTGGTGATCGGTGGTTGCTGTTTTTCCCCCAGACCATAATACTCAGCCAGGGATTGGAAAAAAAAAAAAAAACAGCTCTAAGAAGCTTTCCTTTTAATCCTCATTGAAACGATCTCATCTGACAGTTGTCGCTTGATCTGGCTCTGTGTGTCTGAGTAATTTCCATCCCAGTGCTAACTGCCCTGTGTAACTTGATCAGATTGTGTCCGGTTTTTGCTCATCCCCCGATTCTTCCGTTGGCTGGCTGTCATGGTCAGGTCCTCTGTGCGTCCTGCTTGGAGGAGGGTTGGGGCCGACGGGGGGTCCTTTCTGTCTTAAAGACACATTGGTCATGGGTGTACAAAGAGCCAGTGGGTCAGCTGTTTCCTCCTAGTGTGATGTAGTTGTGATTTATCAGTATTGGAATAGTAGGGTAGCTTCAAGCTGCATGATTAAACGGGAAGGTTGTCTTTCTGCTAGTCTCGCTCGGTGCCCTCGACTCTGATCTCTGTCTGCGTCCCCCTGCGTGGGGTGAGTGGAACCCTCTGAGGGGGACACAGCTTTTCACAATGGGAGGGGCTCCGGTAACAAATGGCGGTGCCGCTCGCTTGCTCGCCGCGGGCGGCTGGCCGCGCTCCGTGGCTGGCGCCGCCTCCCTCAGCATCCAGCCCCTTCTCCAGTTAGAGCTGAGGATTCCTGACAGCTCAGCACTTCCTCCAGCGGTGCATTCACTGCCCACGGGGGAGGCAGGAGGAGCAGGGAAGTCAGAAGAGGGCAGGGTTCAAATGTTTTTGCAAGTGTCATCTATTCAAGGGCTTCTTTTCAAACTCTGAAGTCACCTGTCCAGAGAGGAATCCCGGCTTGGAGGCCAGCACTGCTGACCCGGGGAAGTGCAGGGTGGGCTGGGGGAGGGTCTGGAGCCTTTCAGCACCCTTCTCCATCCAGGCACAGGTTACTAAATGCTTCCTGGTCACTCAGCTTCACACCTGAAGAGGCATGAACTGTGCCCTG
The DNA here is from genome assembly GCF_964341445.2 of Mesoplodon mirus. Taxonomy (NCBI): domain Eukaryota; kingdom Metazoa; phylum Chordata; class Mammalia; order Artiodactyla; family Ziphiidae; genus Mesoplodon; species Mesoplodon mirus. The sequence goes on along the minus strand of NC_138988.1, from coordinate 70,779,633 downwards.
CATGGCCAGTGGCTCACCCTCTGCTTCCTTTCCTCTGTGAATTCTCTTTGGTGTTAGTTCCGTCCAGATCTCTGCCCTGAGGTCTGTCTGGAGAGAATAAAGCTTGTCTCTCTCCTGTTCCTCCAGCACTTCAGATGCCCCTTGTTATCAGACAAAGGGAAGGAAGGGGACTGAGAGGCAGTGCTGAGGACGGGGAGGACTGAGGCCAGCTCTGTGCCGCGGTATCGCCGTCCCCTAGCCCCGCAGCTGCCTCCCCTGAGGCCCCCTGATGGTCTAGAGGCCTTGCTTGGATGCAAGCCTGCTCTGGACCCCAGCAGACACTGATGGAGCTCAGCAAAGTCTGCTCTGGTTGGCCTCCTGTTACCAGGCAGGGGCTCTGCCTTCCTTGTTGAGCCTTGTGGTTTGGGGGAATGGGGGCTCTTTCTGTATGCCTGGCTGGAGGGGCCTGGACACCCCAGTCAAGGTGCGACACACCAGACGCGTTGCCAGGGAATGAGGGATGAGTGGGCAGCCAAGAAAAAGTCCCCAAGTGCCTGGCATTCTCCAGAGCCCTGGCTGGTCCCGCAGGGGACTTACCCACCATGAGCCAGCTGGACCAAGATGGCCCCAAAACTTGGGGAGAGACCAATAGAGCTAAACGGGAGTGCTGATGAGACCCAGCTCCAAGGAGCCCCAGATGCCCGCGGAGCCCTCAGCCCAGCACAGAGTGGAGGCTGATTTCCTGGGAGCTGTGGGACACCAGGCAGCAGGCTGGGCCAAGCTGTGAGGGGTGCAGCGGCAGATGAGGGCCCATGGCTCCCCTCCAACCCCGTAAGGATGCAGCCCCACGGCGACTGCTTTGAGGAGGTCTGGTGAGGTGGACAGAGGGGTGCTTATGGCCTCTGGCCCTTTATTGTGAAACAGCACCTTTGTAACCACTACCCAGGTCTAGAGATTGAACGTGCAGAACCTCCTGCCCTTCATTTTATGTCATGCTTTGTGGGGGAGTAAAATGCACACTTTGTTGGGGCTTTTGGCGTAAGCCTTCAACGTCACCTTCTGGTAGCTCCTTGGAGGGCTGGTGCTGAGCACGGCGGGCAGGGCGGGATGTGTGCCTCGTGGCGCCCCAGTCAAGGTGGGCTTAAAGGCGGGGGCTGCTGCAAAGCACTCTGAACTTGAAACAGGTGTAACAGTATCACACACGCAAACACGTTTTCCCATATTCTCAGTGCTTTTTCCGGTTTTCTTCTGATTGTAGTTAGAACCATGAGCCCATGAGGGATGTGGGACTCTTCTCAATTGCTCTTTATCACTTCTTTAATCTTAGTAAATGAAGTGTTGATTCCTGACAAATACATTAAAAGTGTTTTATTCCTAGAAGAGTTGGGAAAAGAAAATTACTTTCAGCAAGAGTGGGATGTGTTTGTTAGACTAATTCCTTGGCCAAGAAAAAAGTAGCTTTTGAATTGTGCAAACATTGCTCAGTAGTTATGCTGTCGCCCCAGTTGTCAAACCGCTGTGCAGACAGTGCCGACCCTGTCAACTTCACCTTTTTTTTAATTCAGAAGATAACAGAATTGTAATCACTTATCCTTTCTAGAGCCACGGGGAAAACAGGTCTAATCTGTGATAAAAAGCAGAGCATCCTGTGTGCTGAGGCCATCTGATAATAAAGAAAGGGAGCATTCCCCATTGTGGGCTTCAATTAAGAACCTCCCTTTGGACAGAGAAGAAAGGTGTCAGAGGAGGAAAAGAAACTTAAATGTATCTCCTTCTGGTTTTTCCTCATTAGTGAGTTTTTGTTTTGTTTTCTGGTGCTATCGTGTCACTCCTGCATTCCACACGGGCCGCCAGCTCCTCTGGGTGCAGCTGAGGCGTTCGGGGTGGCGGCTGGACAGGCAGCAGCTGTGGCTGCCGTGGTGCAGGCCACGCTCCACTTCCTTTCGAGGCTGCAGCCATCCATTCTGCATGTTTGTCCCAACAACAGCTCCAGCGGGAGTTCAGTGCTCATTAGTAGCCCTAGGAATTTAAAATGCAGTTCGTGGTTCTGTGCCACCATGGTTTTCGTGATTCTAATATTAAATGAGAAGTCGTCCTGGGGCCTGGTGTTTGCGCAGGAGTTTTTGGAAGAGGGGGAGGGATGTGCGCCCGTTTCTCCTCCTGGAAGCTGACCTGGTCATACCTGGTTACTGGACAGTATCCTGAGGCCCTGGTGTTTTGCAGAAAATGAGTGGAAACAGTGGTGGGAGGGTTTGGTCGGAGAGTAAACCAGCTTCCGATACACCCCATCCCCACCCGTGTTGAGGTGTGGGGAGAGGACCTGGGGGTTCTGCTGGTTTCCATCAGACTGGCTGCAGGAGCCGTCGCACCTCAGCAGGCGCAGGGAGCTGCATGTCCCCCACCAAACACCCCACGTGCCTTCAGGCAGGACTTTCTGCTGGACTGACACGGACCAGGACCTGCCTCCACTGTAGAGGTGAGGACAGGCGCACACTTTTGAAAATCACTGTTCTATTTTTTAAAAATTACTAAAGTAATAATGCTCATGGAATAACCTAGCAGAGGGGTGAGGGTGCCCTCCCTTTCATCTGGCTGAGTCACTCTTGACCTGGGCCTGGTCCTTTGCTTCCTCTGTGACTGACTATCCAGACGGGCAGCAGAGCCCCTGGCCCCCGGCCGTCCTTCCCTACACCCTGTCCTCTCCCAGCCAGAAGGCAGACTCTGAAAGGGGCCCTCCAAACCCACCAAGTTAGCTTCTGCTTCCCCCCCACCCAAAGAACTCAAATATTCCCCCAGAGGCCTCAGGGCCTAAAGACCCACAATCATCCACCTGTAATTTATGATAAATGTCTCGAGCATTTACCACGTGCATCCTGAGTATTTATAGCCCTAAGCCCAGAGCAGGAGGCTTTTGTCTCCTCTTGGCTGTCCCTGCGGCTGGGACAGCTGGAGGCCGCCACCTTTGAGAGCCAGCGGCAGGAGGAGCTGAGAGGCCTGTAAGGTGGGGTCTGGGGCCCAGGGCTTGGGTTCCCATGGATGCCCTGGGAACACTGGTGACACTGTTACGGCCTGCCCATCTGCTGCCAGATAGCCTCCTCCGAGGGCTTGTGGCTCAGGACAGGGAGGGTACTTGAGCAGCAGTGGGGCACAGAGGACCAGGCTGTCCAAGGTCACCGTGCCCCTCGGCCTCTGCTTTCCACCCTGCATGTAGGGGGCACTGTCCTCCCCGATGGCTGCTTCTAGCGCCGTGTTCCTGGTTTACTCCCAGCTGCCACAGGGGTTTTCCCTCCCAGACCTGCCCCAGGCAGTGGGTCCCCATCAGTGGCCCTGGGTGCTGACAGTGAGATCCAGAAGCCTGTGGGCAGGGATGGCAGGGAGCACAGAGCCACTGACCAGCCCAGGCCAGCTCAGAGCTCCCCAGGCCTTGGGGCCCAGCTTCTCCCGGCCTTCCGCAGAGGGCAGCTCCAGTTCTCAGAGCTCCCTTCCAGAAGGGACCTGAGAGGCAGCACCAGCTCTGAGGAACAGCCAGGCTCTCTCTCGTCAGGCTCTCCCAGCACTGAGGTTCCGAGGCTGCCCCACCCGTACCCTCACACCTAGAAAAGCCAGAGGAGGGTGAGGACCGGACTCAGCCTCGGGACTGCGGTGTGGGGAGGGAGGGGTGGCAGGAGCACCTCAGGGTGGCCGTGGGGCTTGGCCCATGAGCTACTCTTGCCAGACGTGTATAACCTGAATTCACCCAAGAACGCAGACGTCCTCTATCTTTGGTTTCTGGGTCTGTAAAGGTTGGCGAGGGCCCCTTTGATGTGGGAGGGTAGGGGCCATGCTGGGCTGGGGCTGGGGAACAGCTCTTCTGAGCCATCTGTAAAGGAGGACTGTGTCCAGAAGCCCAAAGGGCACTGTTGCTGTTTGGAATACGTGTTCATTTGTGGGCAGGATGCAGCTTCATGTTGCATAGCAGCCTAGGTGAGCAAACATACAAATTATGTTCACAACAACCGAGTTGACAGCTGTGAGACTGCAATGTGGCTTCCCTTCAGAAATCATGCGAAGACTCCTGTGCGTCGTGGTCCCTCCCCCACGGCTCCATGCTTTCTCTGCCTCTGGGCAGGAGGCAGACAGACAGCACCCAGACAAGCCCGTCCGTCTCCTGTGATCTCAGCTAGCCCTCTGTGGGGCCTGAGTATCACGCCCTGTACACGTGTGGATGGTGAGGTGTGGCTGACTTGCTCTAGGACGGTAAGAAAGAGGAATGTGGGCCCACGCTGTGACCACAGCTCTACAGCACCTTCTTCTCAGAACGCCTTTCCAGGCTCTGGGTACTGCAGACCCCAGTCACAACCTCTCCATCCTGAGATAGCCTAGTCTATCTTAAGGCGTATTAGGTGATCCTCTACACAGCATTTACATCATTCTGATCGTCCCTTCCGGGAATCTTTCTCCTCCGGGCCTATCCTTGGTTAAGTCAGGTCTTGGCTATGCCAGGACCCAGGCACACCCAACCCGCGCACAGCTGGGGGCCCTCTGGGCTGGTGCTCATCCTTCCCATCTCCCCCAGGTACGTAACCTCCCTGCTGCCAGAGAAGGCTGGGCCCAGCAGACACACCTCTACCCCAGGGTCTCCCGAGGCGGAACCACACAAGAGAAACCAGAGGAGCAACTGTGGAGCCTGGACACTCACCAGACAAGTGAGCCCCAGACAGTGCACACAAGAGCCCTCCATCTCATCCAACCTCTGGCTGGGGAGACCTTTTATTATTTTCCTGGTCATCCAGGAGGCACTTAGGAGAACCGGCAGAACAGAGAAATCCAAACTTTCATACGATTGGTTTAATTTTTTTTTCAGCAGGAGAAAAAAAGAATAAAGTTACAAGATTCTTTTAATATTTTCACAATGTTAAAACTAAAACTGAGCTCTAGGCTATGTGTGTAAGTAAATCTAGAACACAAAAGGGTTAAATAAGATTTTCTCTTTTAAAGATACAAGAATTTAAGCTTTCCTTACATTTAACAAACTTCACAGAACAGATACTGCCAGGGAACAAGCCCTCCCACCCCACCCCCAGCTCTACCATTAGGAAGTGACCATGGGCTGCGAGCCCTGTGTGCGGCCGGGCTCCCCAGAGAGCCTGCTTCCCATCGCTGCCGCCAGGAAGCAGCAGCCGGTGGGGCCTGAGGAGGGCCGGAAGGGCGCCTGTGGCCTCTTCACGATCAGAGCTTGGTGGGGGGCCGAGGTGGGCCGCATCACTGAGGATGGCCAGGTACTGGCCAGAGGGCCGTGGCTTGGTAACAGTGGTAAACGTGGGCAGACCTGGCCCCTCTGCCCTGGGCTGCCCTAGAGCAAGACGCCGGTCTGGGTCCTGAAGCAAGAATTAAGGCTGGAGATTTTGCAGCGGATTCCACTCTGGTGGGGGTGGGGTGGAAGAGGAGGCGGGGAAGAGCATGATTTCCTATTTCAGTATTTCGGACCAAAAACATTTGTAGTTGCAGGTATTAACTGTTAATTTGCAGACAGAGTTGAGCAAACACTTGCTGTGGTATAAAAGGGTAAGTTGCTGGGTTAAACTATTCCAGTAGCCTGTGTGCGGGCAGATCCAAACTGCCTCTGCAGGAGCCTCCGACCCTCACCGGCCTGGATCAGATAGGGCTCTGGGGCCATTCACCCCCGCTCAGGCTTTCAAGGGCATCTTCCTCCTGTCTACCCACCCCCCACACCTGATCGGTGATGATTTCCTAACACTGGCAAACAGGCCCATCTCCACCCATCCCCACTGGTCCTGAGCTCCTGCCTCCACTCAACTCCTCTCTGAAGAGAAACACACTGAGAAATAGGCCCTCCCCCCACCTGCCTTAGCGAGTGTCTCTCTCAAGCTGGGCCACGGCCACGAACCACTGTTTTAGACAGATCAACCTCTGTCCCTGTGACATATGCTGCCCCCCCACTACTAAACTTGCTATGTGGTAGAAGTGGACTGGTTGCCCTTGGACTATGGGGCTGCACAGACATGAGAGGCGAGGCCAAGGCGTCGTCCGCTTGGCCTTGGAGGGGCCGAGTAGGCTCCTGCTGGAAGGGACGGAGCTGCAGGCAGCTCCCAGCTCTTCTATTGATTCCTGCTGGCTATGAAACATCTTTTTAAAAAACTTCCAATATAGAAATCTAGCTGCAGAGGCCAGTTTGTAGGCCACAGTTGCGGTGCTGCAATTAGCCTTATTTGATCAACCTGCCAGATCCCTGCACTCGGCAAACGGCAAACCAGAGCCAGTGGGTCAGGGCGCGCCCGCGGTTGCTTCTCATGACCAAGGGTCCTGTGTAGAAAAGGTGGTTCTCATTCGTGGACTAGTCTTGAGTGGAGTTGATTTTCAAAGTGAGGTTACTGTTTCTCTTCTCGTGTGATGAGAGAGTTTTTTCATAGCAAGTCAGGTAAATTATCTTAACCTGTCCCCACCCCCATTTCCTGCTCAGTGGGAGAGCGAGGCCACCACCCAGCCCAGCCACGGGGCCAATCTCAACAGCCTCCCGTGGCCCAGGCACGCGTGGCCATCAGGTATCCTGGCTACTGGGACTAAGGATAGTGAAGAGGTGAAGGCCGAACACTAACCAGAGCTTCCGGCAAAGCCACGTGCGTCGTGGGGACTTGAACACCAGCTTCTCCTCCTCTATTGACTCAGAGTCTCCGTCTGGAACACTTTCCACTTAAGGCTTTTTGTAAGTTTGACTCCAGCAGTGACAGGTATGTGTTGTTTTAAATCCACTAGCCATGCTCAAAAAAAAATATTCTTCATGTTTTAATTTTATACAATGGCTAGCAGGCACCTTAATAACCAGCCAGAAATCAGTTTCAACCACCATCAACCCCTAAACTACAGTACCAGGATGGCTGGCTAAGGAAAGGAAACGGACTGGCTGTAGTCTGACGTGTGCCCAGTACAAGGTGTCTGGCTGACTTTGTCCTAAATAAGGCTAACATTAGTGAACTAAGAACAGCGTCACGTAGCGGCCAAGCCGGCCTTCAGGAGCACCCCTCCCCAATGCGCTGGCAAGAGCGCCCCACTTTCCGGTCCAGTTTCACCATTTTCATGATGGCTTCCTCTCGGCCACGGCCCATGTGGTCAAACGTACAGTCATGCTGCTCGGGGAGGCGATGCAACATACAGAACACGTAACCTGCAGCAGTGGGGGAAGCAGAGAAGACAGACCGTTAGGGTGGCCTCCACGTGCACAGAGCCCAGCTCTCCCACAGGTCCAGAGAGCGGGAGGGCTGTCCAGTGAGTGGACGATGGTTGCAGCAGGGGCTCCGGCTGCTGAAGAGCCTATTACAACATCCCCCCTCTGACAAGACAGCCAGCACTCTCACGCAAGTCCAACGACGTCCTCAGAACGTCCAAGGGGCACATCTGCCTTCAATGCTGTTCCTGCCTGGACCCTGAGGGTGGAACCCCAAGGTGACTCTGCAGCACCTGCCTCAGAAATGAGTGGGCTCTTGAGCCCCTTCCCTCCCAGCCCCACGCAGGCAGGAGAGCCCAGAGAGCTGGCAGCTCAGCGCTTCCCCGGCCTGGACAAACCTCAGTATCTACCACAAGACATGCATTGCTTCTAGGAGACCGGGGTGGGGGAGGGGGGGCGCGGCAGAAATGATTATGGGGACAGTGGGTGTGATCAAACCAAAGCTCACACATGAATGGGGGCTCTCAGAGGAAAATGGGTTACTTCAAGCACTGGACAAGGTATTACATTTAAAGAGAGGAAAGAACAGAAATGTCGAGATCCGACTGGCATCTTAATGAAGCCTGATGCTTCCAACCCCACCTGGTGGGCAGGAGGTGAGGCCCACACACTCGGGCCTCCTGGGAGCACGACGCTGGAGAACAAAGAGCTGTGGAGAGGCCGGCAGAGCAGGTAGAGGCACAGATGAAACCCCTCTGGTAGGAAACAATGAGAGGAGGCCCTCAGGGTGTCAGCAGAGAGGCTCAGAGGACAAAGGGAACACAGAGCTGTGTCAGGATGTGGCCCATTCTCCCCTTCTGGTCAAATTCTAGGAGTGCTGATGGGGGGTGTGGACGTGTGCCAGCGACAGTCACCCGATGTTCCCTGGGTCTGCCTGGCCCTTTCTTTCAGGGGAGGGGGCGTGAGATCTGGGCTGGCTCCTCCCCATCACCTCATCCCAACAGTTACATCTGGTCATACCTCCAGGTCCCACAGGCCTAGACCAGGTCCACAGGACTGACCTGCAGTGAGCTGGAATCCCTTCCTAAACCACCTCTCCCTGCGCACTTGGGGCAGGCACCCCAGAGCAGCGCCCCCCGGCCAGTGCTCTCCTCACTTATTCTCCAAGCAAATGTCATCCCTTCTCAGAGATTTCTCTCTTTTAAGCCCAGACCCCAGCAGCCAGAGTGAATGGACAACCACCACTTGCAAACTGTAATTCGTCCCTCTCCCCGTCCTCAATTCTTTTCAGAGAAGAGGGGTGGAGGCAGTGATTTTAGAAGGATATCAGAAGTTGAAGCAGAGACTGGCCATGATGGACAACATTTTCAAAAGCCTTAACTTTTAAGATCAACTTTACAGAGAATATTCCTCAGCTGACACTCACAGCCCTGCTCTGATGCCTTCAGCTCATGCTGAGTACAGACAGGGGCCCAGGGCAGCCTGAGCGACCAGGCCGAGCATGGACCATCCATTGTACAGAAAAAAAAAAAAAACACGTTATTAACTGCTTCGCAGGGAGAGCAGGGCAATATATTTGACTCTCAATTAGGACTAGGTTTAAGGAAAGGAACAGAGATGAAATTTTTGTCTCCTGAGAAGCTGAGCTCCCACTTGGCTCAAAAGCAAAGTTAAGGTTAATGAGCTAGTGTGTTATATTTACTGATAAGTTCATTACTTGAAGATATTGGATACCAGTTGTCTTTCTCCTAAAGGATTTCACAGCAGAAGCTGGATGGCCTCAATATGCATCCTGCATCTAACAAGCACAATCATCTTTTTGGAGCAAAGCCCACCTGGTCGGGGAGAACCTGCTGTTGGGTCGGGGTTTGGGGTAGGGGTACCAGCTGTGTGGCAGCAGGAAGTGTGTGGAGGCATTTCTGTCGCCGAGTCCTGACATATTTCTATACCTTCAGCATCTGTAATTAGGGGTGGGAAGATCCCTGCTTCCCTTCCTTCAAGATATTGGGATGATGCAGAAGAGGGTCCCAAGGGCTCTCCTCCCCTGATGAATGGTGCTGGCTGAATAAAAGTAGCAGGAAATGGATTACCCCTGAAATTAACTCAGCCCTGGCTCAGTCTAACACCTCACTAGTCAAAGGTAGACTGGGATGGAGGGAAGAGGCTCCAGTCTTGCCCTCACTATGCCCCTGACAACTCTGCTTTAGCCTGCCTTCCGCCAACTCCTGGGGACCACCAACTCGGTGGGTAGACTTGAGAGCCCCAGGTTCTGTCTGGAAAAGGAAACAGGGCATGACAACCACAGGAACCCTGGATGTTCTCTCTACCCACCCAAGGATTCTCCATTCAGCCAAAAACACCTTGTTTCTCTACTCAAGCTCTGTGTACCTCTGTCAGACACACCTTGCTTGACACTTGCCTTTGATTTTTGACAGGTGAAAATCACTGAACAGCAGGTAAATTTTTACCAGTTCAGCAGGGAGCGGAGCTGGTAAAAATTACAATATATGGCATTGTAATTCACTGGGGAAAAGTCTGGGGGAAATTTTGGAAGGCTAACTTCCCAAGCTGCTGCACTGAGGTTATTAGATGATATAAATTAAGCTCAATTCCCTCTCCTGTCAAGTTCACTCACCAAGTGGAAGTTACATGCTGGAACTTGTCCCAGATGCTGAGTAGGTATTATCCACTGACAGCAGCCAATTGGCTAAATGTACTCTGGTGTCAGTAGTTGGGGTGGGCTGTTCTGGATACAGGAAAGCATTCGGGGGTGACTGGGGGTGTGTGAATCTTTATTCTCTTCTCTCGATACCCACAGACCTGTTTCCAGAAACCACTGAAGTGTCATGAACGTTCAATTATTCTCTGAAATCTGGAGACCAAGCTGGGCATATGGAGAGAAGTGAGTTAGGCTGCTGGGGAAGCAGACTGTTCTCATTTCAGTGATGAACACAGTTTTAGAGCACAAGGGGGTTTACAGCCTCAGCCTCAACACTTCCTCACGCTGTTTATTAGAAACCAAGTGGGCCCTTTCCAGAGTGGGTCAGCCAAGGCAGTGTCCAGAGGGAAAGAAAGCAGAAAGGACACTGAACTGATGAGCAGAGCTGCGACAGAGGCTTTGGTATTATTACCCAGGGTATCATGAAATTCTTTATCCCTGATTTTAAAAAGTTATATATCATTATCAAACTCACTCACATATGTACAATTCATATCTACACCCTCCTTATGGTCCCATAGTTCAGCATCATGTAGTACTAAAAACAATTTCAATATACTTTTGCTTATGATAGCTATATACATACAGTGCTTTGGAGAGATAAGCAGTAGGATAATGATTAAAAGGATGCCAACCCCCCAAAAGTGAGGAAAACACCCAAGGCAAAAGTTTTTGAAAAAACCTATAATACTAAATGTGGTTTAACCTCAGCCCTTTCCCCTGCCGTATCACACAACTGCTGCCCGCTCCTGGGAGCCCCGGATCACTGATTTTCCATGAAATACTGGCTTTCCATGAAATACTGGCTAGGAGGAAGCCGCAGAGCTCCGTTAAGGCTGCGGAGCTGTTTTCAGTAAATTTCACAAAACACTCAAGAGCTTGTGTGGGTGTTTCTTTGTTTGTCAGGCAGAAGAGCAATTGGGGATGAGCCCTTGATTAGAAGGCGAGCGTGCAGAAGAGCTGTCTACACACTGGGTCCCACGGCCCACCTCCCAGGCCCCTCTCCACCTGCCACTACCTGGCTCCTGACAGGCCATCCCGGGCATGGGGAGAGGAGAGGAGGCCCGACCAGCACAGGCGAGACCAGTCAGCCGTCCTGCCCCCGTTCTGCAAGCTACGCTGCAAGGTCTCCGGCAGCTACACCCTCATTTCGAAAAGACCTTCAACTGAGCAGGCAGCCTCAGGGCTGGACGAAGAAGAGGCCTGCCCAGGGGGCCACAGGGGCTGAACCACGCGGGGCTCCTCCCAGGGTGCTGTGGCTGTGGACAGCAACAGAGGGGCAGAGCAGGCAGAAGGCAAAAAGTACAATTCAAGACCTGCTTAGCCCTCTGTCCTGAAAGGATCCCAGTGTGAATGAGAAACGCAGGGGCAGCACGCTCAGGTCACCCTCACCCTGAACAGAGAGGCCGGGGGGTTCCTGTGGGAGGACAAGCATTTCAGTGCAGGCCGCTCACGGTTATAAACAAACACACCTGGTGCAGAGCCACAGGCCACACAGACCTGAAGATGCTCGACACCTTAAGTCCCTAAAAGCACGTTCCCGGCAGAAAATGGATCCAAGGTTCACTCTTCCAAGACTCAAAGTTCTGACATGCACGTTTCTAAAAATGCTCATCTGGTGGGAACCAAGCTTCAGCTTTTAAAGCTAACATCTGAAAGTCATCCATTTCATTCAGACATCCTCATCCATAGCTAAATCTCACCTCTGCTCACACAGAGATGGGTGTGGGTATTTTGAGACTATACACCAGGATTGAGAACAGTCTGACAAATGCCATCATTAAGCAAAGATGATATAACTAACACCCAATACCTGACTATAAGTGCTATAAAGTTGTAACAGTATTTCCTGTTTCACTTACTTGTTGACAAAAATCATTGACAATCACTGCCCAAGAGGAACACCCAGGGCCTGAGGAGAAAGGGTCACTACCTCTCAGCCGTGCTGGCAGGCAGGGGCCCTGAGGGCAGCTGACCAGATAATCGGTCTCATCGGCCAGTTCCCTTTCCCCCCCTCCTCCCCCCATCCTCAGGCACCACTATGGTGTTGGGGGTGGGGAAGGTGTGTGGAGGAGGAGCTGGAGCACTGAGGGCAGAGCCAACCTGTCACCCCTCAGGCAGTACAGCCCCTATCCTTGGCTGAGGCCCCGGATCCCCAGGCCAGTGCTTCCCTCTGAACCTTAAGAACTGAGCAGGGGTTGGAACTGTCTTTTTCCCATGGAATTTCCGAAAGGAGACAAAGCGATGCCAAAATTCACAAAGTCTGAACCCTTGACATTTTTTATTCAATCCCTGCCAGACAGAAATGTTGCTTATTGGCTTTATCTTAGAGTAAAAAAGCACCATTTAAAAGTTGACAAAACTGGGCAGCTCTGGATACTTGTGGACTTTAATTAATTAAACATTTGTTTTCCTGCAGACCCCCCACTCGGGGGCTCTCCCAAAGTGGACATTTCAGTGAAGCCTCAGACCAGGGTGGGCCTCGGCTCCAGCTGCTCCGGTGTTTTCACCTCACTCACAAGAAATGTTTTACACTTTCTTGCTCATTTGAATTTCAGATTGTCAAAGGTTCAAGCAGAACCTAAAAATACTGGCAAGCCTTGGGGACCAAGGCACTGTAAAATGATCTCCAGGTGTGCAGCCTCAGGCAGCACCATGCGTGTACGCGCTATCCACACTGACACGTCTGTTCCCGGTGCCTGCCCACCAGCAACAAGCCCCAGGCAGGTGTGTCCAGATAGGAGGTAAATCAGAGACAGCACCTTGACTTTTTTTTTTTTTTTTTTTGTGGTATGCGGGCTTCTCACTGCTGTGGCCTCTCCCATTGCAGAGCACAGGCTCCGGACGCGTAGGCTCAGTGGCCGTGGCTCACGGGCCCAGCCGCTCCGCGGCATGTGGGATCTTCCCAGACCAGGGCACGAACCTGCGTCCCCTGCATCGGCAGGCGGACTCTCAACCACTGCGCCACCAGGGAAGCCCCTGCACCTTGACATGTTTATCCAAACAGCAAACAAAGCTTACCCAAGGCCTCCCAAAGCTCCCTGAGAAACCTAGGTAACAGAGCCTCCAAGGTACCATTTGCTATCTGAAGTGTCTATTTCAAACATAAACAACAAATATACCTGACTCGTGTCTGAAATGGCCGGGCAAGCGCATTAGAAGAAAAGAATCACATTTTTCCAACAACATAAAAGTTTCTTAAAACTCAGGACAGCTAACTGACCTTACAGCTCATTTGTAAGTACATGTTGGGAACAGCAGGTGGGTACAGGAAAGCCTGTTGGAAAGCATTAACCATTTATACTCCCACCAGCAGCAATCCCTGGATTACACCATGTCCGCTGACCCAATCAATGCCCAAGGTAGAATTTGTAGCACAGAAATGCATTAAAGGATCTTAATGCATTTTATTTCATCAGGCCCATGGTACAGGCAAAGCAGCCACAGGTGTTTCGGGAATGGAACGCGTCTGTTTTACATTCCCCTCCATCCCTGACTTTGCATGGAGGAGGGAAAAGCAATCACACTCCAAGAAAAAGAACTGGATTGCGGCTCACTGAGTTAGCTGACACAGTGCTCGGCTGGGCTGGGGGAGAGAATGGGTGGATGGACAGAGTCAGCTGCCCAAGGAGCTGGAACCAAAGCCACAGTGAACCACCAAGCAGGCATCAGTCTCTTTTCCAAGGAAAAGGAGAACCTGCAATTTAGAAGAGCCCAATGTACTCAACAATTTAGTAAAAACCACAGAACAACACCAAGACAGCTCTAAAACAGAAGCAATCATTTGTTTTCCCCCAATCAGTTAAAACATCAGTTAGATACAAGCTAAACACTACAACAAAAAGCACTGTGACAGAAGGCAAAGATACATAAGCCCGTGCAAAGAGCACTCGCGAAGGCCCTGGGAGCAGCCAGTGGTGAGGGGGAGCTGCGCTGTCACGGCCCAGCTTAATGAAGCTCCCGACACGGTGTGTGCACACGTCAGTTCCCAAGTATAGAAAAATCCACTATTCTTGGTGTCCTTTATTGCCGTCTCTTCAGACTGCCCCATTCTTGCAAAAACTCTGACCTCTTCCCTTTCGTCCATGGGGAATGTTCGCCCTGTCCCAGGAACATCTCCTCCTACCACCCGATGTCCAGAGAACAAGTCTTCCACCCTTCATTCCTGCCTCCACCCAGGAAAAGCCTACCCTATTTTTGCCACAGGGTGTGTGTGGGAGGTAGGGGTGGGCCGGGCCTGGGGGCCAGGTGCCCGCACCAGGAAGGAAACTGTGCCCTCAGCTTTGACCTGAGAACCCTCCCCCAGCAAGCTCTGTAACCCCTCGGTGCACGAGGAGAAGGGGGCTGGCTGCAGGCTCACGTTGTGCTAGGCTGTTTTACCTAGAGATGAACATATATTTAAAAACTGAGAGAAAATGGCTCAAGGCAGCTTCTGCCACAGGAATAATGACTTGCTCTTTCAAACATTTCCTTTCAGTAGCTGAAAGCAGGCAGCCAGCGTCAGCCTCTTAGGAGCTGGGGCACTTTTTCGCATCCAAAAGCCCCAGAAGGTGCTTGCATTCCTGGCCTCCTCTTTCCTCTGCCCACCCCCACCTCTCTGGGGCCTCAGAATAGTGAGGTACTCGCAGGAAACTTTTTTAGGGGAGACCTTATCCTCCTCTCCGCAGGCTCCTGATTTGTTGGCCTTCTCTTTCAGTATTGCCTTGTCCTGTAAAAGATTATCCTCTCAGAGAGGTCTCCTAGAAAACCAACTCCAAAGCTGCAGTGGAGGCAAAAAAAGGGCCGAACCCATCCTACCCAAGAGCCGCTGAGGGCAAAGCTTGGGCCCACGGGGGCAACTTAGTTAAAGCCAGGCTCCTGACACACGGCTCAGCAGAGAACTGTGACCTGTTTCACCACCCGTGAAGGCTACACTGGCAAGAGCCAGTTCATCCAAGTCCAGAATGTCCAAGTGGCAATGTGGTCAGGGGACACCAGACTGCAGACGCCATGCATCTCTCTAGAACAACACCTGGAAAAGAGAGGAATACTTACCCCATTTTCCTCCACTGGCCTTTCAACAATCCACATGCTGGGGTCACAGGGGAGGACAGAGATGACAGACCGGCGTTGGGAGAAACCTCTGGCTTAGTCCCACCCCTGCATGTCCCTTCGGGGAACCTCAAGTTCTCTTTCTGGATAATTCAGTGAGGATCTTGTGCTCTGGAGCCCGAGTTCTGGATTCGTGTTCCAGCTGCACTGCTTTGACAGAAAGCCATTTAGCCTTTCAGACCTTCAGGTGTGTCTCCTATAAACAGGGTTGTTGCGGGCACTAAAGACTAGAGCAGCTGAAGCCTCGACTCAAGGAAGGTTGGCTGTTACCAGGATAGCTCTTCCAGCTGTTGTCACCCCTCGCACCTTACACAGTACAACTCACTCAGCTGGTTTCAGGGCTCGGCGCCCCCTCCTCCCCTGCTCCTTCCCCCTATTCACATGGCTTTCTTTCTGCTACACAACATTTTACACAAAGAAAATTTCTTTACACAAAGAAAATCCGCCTTCCAATGCAGGGGATGCAGGTTCAATCCCTGGTGGGGAAACTAAGATCCCACATGCTGTGGGGCAACTAAGCCCGCGTGCTGCAACTACTGAGCTCACGCGCCTCAAGGAGCCCACGTGCCATAAACTACAGAGCCCATGTACCCTGGAGCCTGTGGCCACAGCTTGAGAGAGAAAACCCACAAGCCACAACTAGAGAGATGCCCATGCGCCACAACGAAAGATCCTGCATGCCACAACTAAGGCCCAACACAGCCAAAGAGAAAGAGAGAGGAGGGAGGGAGGGAGGGAGGGAGGGAAAGAAGAAAGTAAATTTTAAAATATATAAAAAATAAAAGAACATTTACTGCTGGTAACTGTGCCCTCGCCCCCTCTCCTGGAGAGGACCACCACCACACAGTTTACTTCCAACCACCTGGGTGAACAGGGTACAGCGAGCGCAATGTAAAGATGATTATTGTCTGGCTTTGGCTTTGGATGTATTTTTAGAATTTTTTTTGCAGTAGCAAGTTTACTTTCCTAATTATGCTTTTCTATTGCCGTTATTAATATAAGCCTATATTTGCTGAGCTCACTCTGAGAGGCAACCCAGAAATGTCCAAGATGGCATTAAATGCTTTCCTGGAATTAAAACTTCTCTGTAACTCATGATCACAAATGTGCTGAGTACAGATAATGAAGAACTGAACGTAAAGACACAGGTTCCCGCTGACATTCATTTCCTATTCTACCGCTAGTATTTTGGTCAATTACTCCAGATTCCAAGGAAAATTAATCCTGGGGTAGCAGTTCAGTTCAAGGGAAGAGCAATTTAATTGATGCAAGAGAATTAACCCAAAGCTGGCCCTTTAATCTGTGAGTCTGGAACTTTCCCCCTTCCTGGGTGAATCTGTAACCGAGGTGCACAGCTCTAAAGAACACATGTCATCATATGTATTAATCACAAGGACGCACAAACTCCATCACGTGCTGACTCAGAGCTTCTGTCTCCCACTGGACAGCAACAGCCTGCTGCTGCACGGCGGGTGTCCTCAGGACGATCCAGGGAGGAAGAGGCCCGCTCTTGAGCTCCTTGAGGAGCAAATGGGCTGTTAAACCTCCTTGACCCACAGCAAATGTCTTCAATGGCCGCAGCCACTGCCTGCCGCCTCCCACTCTGCAGCCTAAGAACAACCCATCTCCTGCATTACAAGCAGTATCTTGACCGATACCTAACAGAAAATTTGGCTAGAGAAAATCATCTGACACCTGCATGAACACTTCCCCCAGCTCCCCCGCAGCCCCGGAGTACTTTTCTGGAAGTACTTTTCTGGAGGACTCATTGGAATAACTACAGCAGGCCTGGCTGGCTGCTGCAGAAGAGAGCCACTGGGGGAGGTCCCCACAGGCCAGGGTCACCTGTCTCCCAGGTATCCACCAGGTACTGTACATTTTACACGTACAGCAGTTGGTGAGGTACCCAAAGCAAAGAGGGGCACTTCCTGTCGTCCCCTTTGTCCAACCATGTCCCAGGCACTGTTCTGGGGTAGAAAATAAACCAGACAGTTCAGTGGCCCAAACTCTCAACTCCACAGGGGACAACAGAGAAAGAGAACACCTTTCAAATCACAGGAGGAAATAAGCAGTGGCCCCTCCCAAGCTCACACCACCCCATGAGTCGGTGCCGGGATTCTCCAACACCACTGCACCTCAACTGCTGCTCTCTTCCCTTTTCTTTTTTGTGCCTCGGTAACTATCGTTGCCTTAACTCCTGATCTGACGGCAGAGGGTGTTTTCTGGACTGCAGGCTCGAGGGCAGGTGTTGAGTACCCACACCGAGCAGCCTCTACATGCTGCTGCCCTCACCTCTCTGCAAAGCCTGCAGTAGAGGCCTTCATTCCCTACTGGGTTCTGCCTAACTCCGAACAGGGATGGGAATAATGTCTTAACAAATAAGGAGACGTGGAAAGGTGAGAAATTTCCTAGACAAGCCAGCTGACCCAATTACTTTCGGCACTTCTCCAATAAATCACAGGGCGGGCTCACTTATTACCCTTTTCAGTCTGTGGCCTCTGAACTCTGCTCCAACATCTCACAGTCAGTCTTGACCACCCACATCTGCAGTGTGACAGCTCCTCTCCCACCAGCTAGGAGAGCACCAGCTCTCAGCACTTCCTGCCTGCCTCACGAGCACTTGTTTCTTTTCAGTCTCTGGGTCTCATGCCCTTCGTGGGTCCGTCCCAGGGACCCAGCCCCCTGGCAGGGTGACTTGGAGTCTCAGAGGCTGAACAGCTCTAGCAACACCAGGCACTGTGTGAGAGCCAACAACCCTCCACCACTGTGCCTGGGGCTCTGGCTAGTGGGCGGCCTTCTCCATATCTGCCTTCCAAAAGACAGCAGCACCCCGCCCCCCAAATGCACGTTCTCTTTTGGTAACGCTGGCTACAAAGTCAACCAACACTGCAGAGCTGTGCTATTTGCCACAGTCTTATTCAGGCTCATTTCCGACAACAAAGCAGCAAAACTTGAAGCGGCAAGGCTTTTCCTGGAGCCTGCATCTTCAGGGGCCAAAGGCTGAGGAGTAAGGACTATCATGTGATCTTGTCAGAACCTCAGTCTGCTTAGCTAAAAGCACTTTCCAGAAGCAAAAACAAACTTCACTGATATTGATCTCTTCAGAGGAAAGGTGCTATAGAAATCTCACCTAATAAATAAAGGATTCAAGCTCCAGTGTTGGGCTGTCAGTCCAGGAAGGGAAAGAAGCTATCAGACTCAAGGAGTCAAGAGTATTTATTAGTCATCTGTGCACTGTTTACAGAGCTCTATTCTAGGGGCTGGGTGGAGGAGAAGGGAAAAAAAAAAAGTCACTAGTTCCCAGCTTTTAAGACAGCTGGAGACGCACAGAGAGGAAAATGCTAAAGGACACAAGAAGCAAAGCAAGAAATCAACTGCAAATAAAATCAATACAATCCAGCTATGTGTAATAAATCGGGGGCACTGAGGTCAACTGCATAAGGTATCCTGGAGGAGGTAAGTTTTCAAGGAAAATGAGGACATGAATTAGCACTCAGGAGAAAATGGAACAAACACGTCAATGAGAATTAAGTGCCACTGTGTCTCTCATTATCCAGGCACAGTGGGGGACAAAAAAGGGGCAATGCCATGGACGCTGTCCTCCAGAAGCATCGCATCTAGATGGAGCAACAAGTGGCACATGGAACAGTGGTTCCCAGACAGTGGGTTGCATAAATTGTTACCAATGAATGTTTCCTTGAAACGGGGAAGTGCTCAAGGAACGGCTCAGAACTATACAGCTGAAAACAAGAGACAACTCATGCTGCAGTCATACCCTCACTGTTTAGGGCACCCCATGGGCCAATGTGGGAACATGAAAAAGTGGTGAGATTCTGGCAGCTCAACGGACCTGGGTTCAAGTGCTCCCTAATATTTCTGAGTTACTTAACTTCAAAGCTTGAGTTTTCACCTCTGTAAAAAGGGAGTACCATCTGTCCAACCATGCTTTTGTAAGGGTCAAATGATATAACACAGTTGCAGGCATCCAGCACATAGCTGGTGCTCAATAAAGCTGTTCTTCAAAGATTATTGTTTTGTTTTGTTTTTTAATGAATTTATTTATTTTATTTATTTATTTTTGGCTGTGTTGGGTCTTTGTTGCTGTGCACAGGCTTTCTCTACTTGCGGTGAGTGGGGCTACCCTTCGTTGCAGTGCGCGGGCTTCTCTTTGGAGTGGCTTCTGTTGTTGTGGAGCACGGGCTTTAGGCACATGGGCTTCAGTAGTTGCAGCACATGGGCTCAGTAGTTGTGGCTCGCGGGCTCTAGAGTGCAGGCTCAGTAGTTGTGGCACATGGGCTTAGCTGCTCTGAGGAATGTAGGATCTTCCTGGACCAGGGCTCAAACCCTTGTCCCCTGCAGCGGCAGGTGGATTCTTAACCACTGCACCACAGGGAAGCCCTAAAGCTGTTCTTCCTTCACCCAGAGGATCACAACTGCAGTGGTACAGGGTTCACCCATTCACTCATTCAGGCAACACTGCACACCAGGTACTATATAGCAGGGGCAGAGAGCTACTGAAGAACACAATATGGTCCCTGTCCTCCAGTGCTTATGGTCTGGGAGGAAGGACAGACATGCAGTCAATTTCAGTATGTTCTGAGAACTACAGCAACAGAGGCCAACCATGGACTCCACAGAAGACTTTTGAGCAGTCCCACAAGGATATGAGCAGGTGAAAGGCTTTATTAAAAAGACTCCCATATTTTGTGACAGCCTCTGATGAGGAAAACTACGGAGACAAGCACTGAGCCCAGTCTGGCATTCCTGTACCCCACCCTGCCCTTGATGTCCCCACACTATTCTTCAGTCCCTGTGAATGAACTTGCTACTGGAGGAACTGGGGTACTGGAAAGCCAAAGCCACTGTGTTCAAATATCTGAAGAGAAGCCTTGCAGGAGAGGAAGATGGTTTGTGACAGGTCTCTCCAGAGGGCAGACTGAGGAGGAATGAGGACATGTCATATACGGAGACTGGTTTTAGTTCAGCGGAGGAAGCACCCAGTCAGTCTAAGCTGCCTGCAACAACACAGGCCTCACTCCCTCCAGGCTGGAGATATACACGGTGGCTGGATTACCTGCCAGGGCAGGGCACTGCTGATGTAGTTTCTGCAGCATTAGCTCAGGGAGTTGGACCGATACCAGATGGATAACTTCTAAGTCCCTTAGGTGCTTGGACTCTGTGTCAGAGAGTGATAGGTTTGTTAGGCAGGACTGAGAGACTGGTGTGGTTATACACAGTAGGTCTGTGACCTGTAGTCTCTGTGACCCCCAAAGAGCCCATCTTATTCATGTGCAAGATGAATCACAGGTTTTATTTAGGCAAATACACCCATCCCCAAAGTTGAATATTTAATTAAACCAAAAGCATATCAAATACTTTTAATCAGACCAAGCAAGCACTGCTGCTCATATAGCATACCTGTCTCACCTGATTTCTCCCCTCTACCAATAAAAAGTCAAGGCGGATAGAAGTATGTAAAAATAAATGATGCTAAGGTTTCCTCTCTAAACCTTACTCCTTAAGTCAATTATTCCATTGGGAAACCCTCAGGTTGTACATGTACGCTGGCATCAAGAATTTCCATGGAAGGCTTCCCTGGTGGCGCAGTGGTTGGGAGTCTGCCTGCCAATGCAGGGGACATGGGTTCGAGCCCTGGTCCGGGAAGATCCCACATGCCGCGGAGCAACTAAGCCCGTGCACCACAACGACTGAGCCTGCATGTCTAAAGCCTGTGCTCCACAACAGGAGAGGCCACGACAATGAGAAGCCTGCCCACCGCGATGAAGAGTGGCCCCCACTCACCGCAACTAGAGAGAGCCCGCGTGCAGAAACGAAGACCCAACACAGCCAAAAATAAATAAATTTTTTTTTTTTTTTTTTTTAAAAAGAAGAATTTCCATGGAGACTGGGCCTGACATTCTCCCATTCACCTGCTTAGGCCTGCCTTCAAACACTACCACAAAAGGACGTTCCCCTAAAGAAAACCAGCAGGCTCACCAGAACACCACATTTCTTTGACTTCTAATTTTTTCTTGTATGTTATTACAAGAAATAATAACAGATGGGGTACCTACTACAGGCCACATAACTCTAACAGGGGCAGTGGGAAGCTATAAAACAACACATGGTCCTGCTCTCTGAGTATTTTAGAATCTAGCAGGAGAGAGGAGACCAGTGGAGGAAGGCATGTGTTAAACACTCAGAAGATGTAAGTCTCTGAGTGAAAGAGAATGGAGTTGCCTAGATCTGACATAAAACCTCTGACGTGCATGACCTCGTTGGAAATTTCTAGTAACTCTATTTTGTCTTAAATTACCTTTACATTTCCTATGAAGAAATGAGCTATTAAGTGTATAGGCAGTATATCAAACTTTGGGGTATATTAGAATTGCCTGAGCAACTGCATTTTTGCTTTCCAAAGACGCATCCCCCCACCTACTCAGGGACTCTGAAGTGCTGGTCTGAGGCCCGCACTTTTTAAGAAGTTCTACTCAAGAGGGAGTCACATAAGAATCTAGTATGAAGACAGAGAGTGTTTACTAGCAGATATCTGCATACAAGGTACTCAACACAAATTAGTTTTAACTACACACATAAAAGGCACAAGAAAGGACATTTCTTTAGCAACACTTTGTGAACAATTTGGTATCAATTTTGAAAGAACTAATATTTTAATCCTGTTATTTTGACTAAATACTATTTTTACCACAACTGGTCTAATTTGGTGACATTTTGCTGTGAAGGGTCCATATAAGAGTCCCAAGTCCTGAACAAGGTTATGGAGGCTGAACTAAGAGGAGGTTAAGAGAGTCAGGTGTATTAATCTGGAGGAAAGACCAAGAAATCTTCTGGGTACTTCAGAGGACATAAGAACAGAAGTCCCCCAGGGATGGCCAAGAATATGTGGCAAGAAGCTGTAGTCAGTGGGGGCTGAAAGCTATGCTGGAGGGAGGGAGAGTGGGCACTGCTGTGAGCAGTCATGTTGGTCAGAAACTCTTCAGCAGTCCTTGAGTTTCAGACCAAAGCCTGCATGAAACACCAACATTTAAGCACACAGGTGTGATATGAGGCTAATGGCAACTTTTCTGGCCTTAGTTTCCTCGTTTACAACAAACAAACAGAAATATGGGGGGGGGCGGCGTTGGACTAAATGATTGCTAAGCCTCCCTGTCATCTTCGTGGTATGTGATTCTATTACCTATCTACCCACAATTTTTTTGTGATTTTTGTATTGTAGTAAAAGCCTTTAATTCAAACAAAGCATTTCTCAGTGTGGTTTGCTTTCATTATCTCAAGTGAGAATAACCCAGAACAGCATCTTGGGTTATAAATCTGTTATGATTTTGGTTTTGAAAAAAGAAGAGTGCCCTCAGGTCACAGGCTTTCCCCACTATGGCTGGACAGACACGTTATGACTCTGAACAAAGGGCATGTGTTTCAACCGTAAGCATGGGACAGGAGAAGTCTTTAAAACACACCTTTTGGGGCTTCCCTGGTGGTGCAGTGGTTGAGAGTCTGCCTGCCGATGCAGGGGACATGGGTTCGTGCCCCGGTCCGGGAGGATCCCACATGCCACAGAGCAGCTAGGCCTGTGAGCCATGGCCACTGAGCCTGCTCGTCCAGAGCCTGTGCTCCGCAACGGGAGAGGCCACAACAGTGAGAGAGGCCTTCGCACCGCAAACAAACAAAAAACAACAGGCCTTTGTTCACCTTTTTTAGGTCACATGGTAGCTCACCATGAGCTGCATCAGCTGTTTTGGGAGAATGTATTTGAACATTTCCTATGTTTTCCTACAATGTATTCCACAGGTAACAACTATTAAACTTTGTCAGGATGGGGAACAGCTATGCAAAATCTACAGCTAAATCATACATAAATGGTAAAAAACTGAATGCTTTCTATGTAAGATCAAGGAAAAGGCAAGGAAGTTCATTCTCAACACTTCTATTCAACATTATGCCAGAGGTCCTAGCCAGTGCAATAACACAAGAAACAGAAGTAACAGGCATACAGATTGGAAAGGGGTAAAACTGCCCTTATTTGCAGATGGCATGATCATGGATACAGAAAACCCTAAGGGAATCTAGTGAATTTAGTAAGGTTGCTAAATTTATCTTTAGTAAGATAAATTTACTTTTTATCTTTAGTAAAAGATCATATACAAAAACCGGCTGAACTTCAAAGTGGCAGCAAAGAACAATCTGAAAATAAAATTTTAAAATTCTATTTACAATAGCATCAAAAAACTAAAATACTTATGAATAAATTTAACAAAGAATGGGAACTGAAAAATATGAAACACTGTTATGAAATTAAAGAAGACTTAAATAAGAGGAGAGACATATCATATTCATAGGTTGGAATACTGTTAAAATGGCAATTCCGTAAATCTTTTTAAAATGGGCGACATCTGAAGTATAAACAGACTCTTCAGAAAAGAAGATATATGAGTGTCCAAAAGGCATATGAAAAAGATGCTTAACGTCACTGGTCATTAGAGAAATGAAAATTAACATACGACAGTGAGATGGCACCACACAACCACTAGAATAGCTAAAGTTAAAAAGAATGACAATATTAAATGTTGGCCAATTATGGAGAAATTGGAACCCTAATACACTGCTGATGGGGTTTTCTTAGAACATGACCATTCAACCTGGCAATTCTACCTCTATGTATTTACCCAAGAAAGTAAAACATATGTCCATACAAAGACTTCTGCATGAATATTTATAGCAGCTCTACTCATAATATCCCCAAACTGGCAACAACCCAAACGTATGTCAAATGGTAAATGGATAAACAAATGTGGTATTATCCATACAATGAAATAATACTCAACATTAAAGAGGAATGAACTACTGATATGTAACAACATGGATGAATCTCAAAAACACCATACTATGTGGACACACAAGACTGTATATATATACTGTTTGAATCCACTGATGCTAAAATTCTAGAAAAGGTAAAATTATACCAACAGAGGCAGATCAGTGGTTGCCTGGGGCTAGGGTAGGAGAGTGTAGTGACTGACTGAAAATGAGGCCCGTGGGAACTTTTTGGGGTAATGGAAGTATTCTAAAATTTGAATTTGGTGAGGGCTGTACAACTTAAAGTTACTAAAACTCACTGAACTATAAAACAGGTGAATTTTATGGTATGTAAATTATATATCAAAAAATCCAGGGGCTTCCCTGGTGGCGCAGTGGTTGAGAGTCCGCCTGCCGATGCAGGGGACACGGGTTCGTGCCCCAGTCCGGGAAGATCCCACATGCCACGGAGCGGCTAGGCCCGTGAGCCATGGCCAGTGAGCCTGCACATCCGGGGCCTGTGCTCCGCAACGGGAGAGGCCATGACAGTGAGAGGCCCGCGTAATGCAAAAAAAAAAAAATCCAAAAAACACACACATATATACACACCTTGCTAGGCAAAGAACTAACTGAAATTATTTACTCTTCGAATTTAAAAAATTTATTTCCTTTTACAATAAGCCATTTTTTTCTCTCCATAAAGAAATATCCTAAAACAGGGTAATCTATCCAAATAGTTTTGATTAAATTATTATTGTGTTGTTATTGCTAAGACTGGACTATAGAAATAGTTGCAAATTTGCTATCCAGATGGAAAATATTCACTTCATGGGACAAGGGTCTGCTGGTTTGCCTGTAGGTAGGGTATGAGTGGGGAAGTGACACAGGCTTCAGTAAATGTGCTCTGTACGTTTTGTATTTTAAAAGCTTGGTCTTTGATGCTCCTTTGCTGGGGAGGGGAGCTCTTCATGTTTCCATTATCTCTCTACAGCCTTGTTAAAGGACATATGGTAGCTTGGATCTGTGGGACGTGGTAAACTAATGGGCCAAATATGTGGAGCTAGTGTTCAGTAAAGGTTTGATTTGTTTTGCTCTCACACCTCAACTTGCAATTTAGAGGAGCAGCAGAGGGACTAATTTGTTTGGGTTTAGACCAGAACTCTTACACATTAAAGATTAAATGGGGACTACAAATACGCATACTCTTGTTTAGGTGAAAGAACAGTGAGAGTGAAAGGAAGAGAGTAGCAAAGGGGAAACTTTTCTCAATTTGCCTCCGGAGTTTCAATTACTCTTGGCTCTCATGTAGACAGTAAGTCCCATCAAAGGTTGTCTGTTGCTGCTGTTGTGTTTGTGTTTGCTTTTGCTTTTGGGAGGGTGGGCAGGCACCTCCTTCTCTTGAGCCGGAAGGTAACGTAACACCCAGCTGCTGTCTCAGAAGTGCTGGGAAAACCTTAGCCTTTCACTGCCAGACTCAGCATAAAACAACAGGAGCTCCTAAAGGGCTGGGATCTTGGTCACCACACTCTCTATATAACACATTGCAGAGCATGAACTCGATACTCAACGGCAGTAATTATAACACCTAACTGGCGAAACCAATTTGTTCATGATAAAGGATCTCAGGTGTTTCCATGGATAGTAGGGTTTTCTGACAGATCCAGGCTAGAACTCTGTACACAGAATAAGGCCTTTTATAAGAAAATACAGCCTCGCTTTCTCTGAGACATAGGACAAAATGCCAAATGTCCCTGACAGGTTTAAATCACACTTGGAAGAGAGTTAAAATAAAGGCCTAGATATGGGCTTATCTGTGGTGGTTTCTGATGCTGGTGGAATGGACCAGCCTGGTTGTTTGACGTCACCTACATGCTCCACCACAGCTCCTCACCCCACACTCGACCTCAGAATATCACTATCCGTTCACCACTCAGTCAGTCCCCTGTAGTGGACGGGGACAGCTGTGACACGTGACAGTCTTTTCCACTTTGTGAACCAGTTCACATTCTCCCTAGATCACTCCTCTAAGAAGATTCAACAGCCTCCTGGGCTTTCCTGTGTGCTTAATTAAAAAAAACAAAGTCAAATTAGATCGTGTTGACCACATTCAAACCACTGATAGCTTTTCACTGCAAACCAACGTCCAAACTCTGCAGCTTGGAATCTGGAATCCCTTCCCTCCTTTTCTAGCAGTCTCTCCTCACTCAACCCCAAGGCTCCATCGGGCTGCACAGAGGTCACCTGCAGAATACCAGCTTGGTCCAAGCACCCCCTCTTTCTGTACTTATAAGTCCCACCCTTCCTTTAATGCCCCTATTGTGGAAGCCTGTCCAGAGTCTTCCAGCTGGAATTAATCTCTCCCTCCCCATATTCCTATAACATATGGCTTGTACCTTGATTAAAACTCTTATGGTAGGCTGCCCTGGATGCCACTTATTTCATGCATGTGGCTGCCTTCCACTCAGGACCAGCAAATTCCTACTCTGAATGCCTATTTAAATCAGCTTGGGGATCCTTGGAAAAGTGGCTGATTCCAGGACTAAGCAAGTACAAGATGCGTCCAGAACACATCATGTTAGACCAGAGAGTAAGAAAATGCTTTTTAAAAAACGGGAGGCAGGGACTTCCCTGGTGGCACAGTGGTTAAGAATCCACCTGCCAATGCAGAGGACACGGGTTCGATCCCTGGCCCAGGAAGATCCCTCATGCCGTGGAGCAGCTAGGCCCATGTGCCACAACTGCTGAGGCCCACGTGCCTAGGGCCTGTGTTCCGCAACAAGAGAAACCATTGCAGTGAGAAGCCCGCGCACTGCAATGTGGAGTGGCCCCCGCTCCCTGCAACTGGAGAGGGCTCGCGCACAACAACGAAGACCCAACGCAGCCAAAATAAATAAATAAATAAATTAATTAAAAAAAACAAAAACAAAACAGGAGGTATGTCACAAAAAAACAGAATTCAGCTTGAAGGAACTTCCACCAGCCAAATCTGAGACAATTTGAGCAACAAAATAATTAAGTACAGTAATGAATTATAAACCACTGAAAAATATAAGAGCCCAATGAGTCCAAACCAGTAAGAGATAAATAAATGGGGGAGGAGAATGCTCCGTGCAAATGGTAAATGCAGGAGAAGGACTGGAGTTAGCAAAGCATCATTTTGCAACCATCATAGTAAAGATTGGTTCAGGCAAGAATCATCAATGGATGCTAAATCTAGGAGAACTTTTTGATGATGATCAGGACATTTATATAGTCAAAGTGTTTCCCACAGATTGCTTACTAGTTGCAAGGGCAAAAATACTATTTTTAGAGACATCAGACAACACCTAGACTGGGTGAATGTAGCAAAATTGACATCAATAATGAGATGCAGATAAACGCCCGTGCCTCCCAATGAAGAACCCTGAGGGGGACACAACATCACCCATGTAGCATTCTGGCTGGGAATACATAACCTGAACCTAATCATGAAGAAACATCAGACAACCTCCAAACAAGGAGTGCTCTATTTAAAAATGTGGGGGGTTGGGAAGGGTAAGCAGAGGAGGGTGGAGAAATGTAGCCTTCAAAATGTCAGTATCATTAAAAACAAAGAAAGGCAATGAAAATGTTCCAGCTTAAGAGTCTAAAAGAGACATGACAACTAAATTCAACACTTGATCATGGACTGGATTCTGGACTAGAGGGGGGGAAATGCTTTTATGAAGTATATTATTGGATCAACTAGCAAAGCTAGAATATGGACAAGAGATCTAATAAAAGTATTTATCAATATCAATTTACTGAAGCTGATAACTGTGCTGCGGTTATATAAAATAACTATTCTCAAGAAACATTCATTGAAGTTTATAGGGATAAACGGTCACAATGTTTGCAACTTACTTTCAAATGGTCCAGGACAAACTTTTAATTTCCAAAATGTTAAAAAAACAATACCCAGAAACCTTTTCTGATTTAATTGTTAATTGTGAGGCCCAGACATTCTATATTTTAGAGGCTTCCCAGATTGAGAAGCGCCTAAAGCAGTGGTTCTCAAAGCATGGTCCTCAGACCAGCAGCATCAGTTATTACCTGGGAACCTGTTAAACAGGCACAGGCCCACTGAGTCAGAAGCTCTGGGGGTGGGCCCAGCAGACTGTGTTTTAACAGCCCTCTGTGCAATTCTGATGCCCACTTAAGTCTGAAATCACTGACCTAAACTATGAGCTTCTACATTCTGTATTCTACCTCCTATATTCCTCACAAAACCTAGCAAAATGCTTTATGCAAAATCACATCTCAATAAATGCTAGCTGAATTTAGCTTGACAGTGAATGAAAAGGCAGAAATGACCACTGAGGCACTTTAAGTCGATAAACTAAAGGTCCCAGCTAAAGCATCACTCTGAGTTTCTAAAGGGAATATAAAATTTATTTTGAAAGCAGTAAACGAAGTCAGATTACTCAAGAGGTTAGTAAAAGCACTGTTGTCCCAAAAGGGAGCATATCAGCTTACAGTTTAAGTCACTGTCAACTGAAAACATGCCATAACTTATGCAAGCTCTTAGACTGGTATTTAAAAATTAATTCTGTGGTTCTGGGAAGCAATGCATAGCGATTAAAAAGCCATGCGGTATGCATCATGCAAGATCTGATTAGAAAACACAGTATCCACGTGGCTGTGCTGTGGCCCAGATTGGATGAGGATGGCCAGATTTCAGAAGAACACCCTCCAGGTGGCATTTGGAGAGACAAGACCCCTGTAAAGACAACGAGCTGATCAATTTGCCTACTGAGTAGAAAATGAAACAAATAAATCCATTTTTATGCAACTGTTTTCCATCTTGAGAAGCTAAACTGCTGAAGATACACTAGGATGCAGGGTATCATCCCAGCCTCACCACATGCTTTTTCTGATTGGCACCCAGAAAGATTTCACAGGAAAAGGGTGTTACTATGGTATTGTTGATTTAAAGGTTATCTAGTCACAGCGAGGCAGAGGAGAATTCATCTTCAAAATTCACCTCCTTATTGAAAGCCCATGGAGTGTCTTGGCAATTAACAATTCCTATCACCTCTAGCTGTTCCCTATGTGAGAAGGCTCAGAACTCGCCTTACAAATTGCTCTTTTGAAGATCAAAGGGGAGCTGAATGTGTCTGTGTGCTCTCGATGAGACTGTGATTTAATGGAATTTTTAGAGAAGGCTTGCTGGCAGTGTTTGGATGACAGCCCCAGGCGGAGGATTCAGGGGAGCTTGGCCACTCTTCCCTTTGGAGCGTCTTCCCTGTCTTTAATTGGCACCTCATTAGAAATTAATGAAAATGACATCCTCTGTTCTTCCTGCTCTAGGCATCGAATGCTACAAAAAGGCCCATCACAATTCATAACACATTCAATTTATATAGCAACAGCTCTTAAGCATTATTTATGAGATGTGAATTTCTTGTCAGCAGTTAATAACCTGTACAGAGTGGAAGGGGAATGGAAAAAAAGATTGTGAATACATATAAAAAAAAGATTTTCTGCAGTGGAAAAGTGTTCTGTTTGAGTTCAAACCACCTTCCTGAATCTTCACTTTCAGTAGTAAATTACTGTGTTTCCTGTCTTCCAAAACCTTTCAGGGCAGTTAAACATCTCCCTAGCACTCCATGCAGCCTCAAGGAAATAACTGTACAACTCACCTTTTCCTAGAGATCCAAGCAGACAGGCAAGAGGAACACAAGAGCTATTTGTCAGGGACAGTCCCAGAGGTGTGTGTTCCCATTACTGTCCTTCACCTTTTAAAATGTGGCAGCTGACTCAGTCATTTTTCTGGGCACATAAGTGTAATGCTCTCAGTGGGCCCAATTGAACTCCCAGCTCTCTCTAGGAAGGCTACATCTGGAGGGACTGCAGAAAGCTCAGGGCTCTCTTCTCCAGCAGAAAGCTCAGGGCTCTCTTCTAGAGCAGAAAAATCAAATCTCTCTATAAGAAGACCCTCAGAATTGGGCATAAGCCAAGGGACCACGTGTTAGATCATTTAAAGAGAATGCACGTCTATGGCAAACCCAGTAGGCACTTACTTAGAAACCCAGCCTCCTGCCTGAGAGGTGAAGAGCACAGCAGAGTAATCTGCATTTACCAGAGTCAGTCAAGTTGGCTTACTTTAGGAGCACATGAAGTCATGCAACATGTATTTCTACATATTTTCAGCTTGGTGCTTAAGACCTTAGGAAATTAGGTGGTTTGCATCAAAGCTGAAGGGCAAACTGGGAGACTCGGTTACCACACCTCTGGATCTCTCAGCACTAAATTGTGAATTTTCACTGCTTGCCTGACAAGGAGAGGAGGTTATTAGCCACTGCCAGAGGCGAGACAGCACACTTGATGGACCAACTGCTTGATCCACTAAGGCAAATCCTGTGTAATACGCAGGATTCAGTTACTTTCAAGAAGGAAACAAGAATGCAAGGTACAGGAAAATCCCACGATTCTATTTTAGGAATCACCAAAGGCCTGTGTTACAAAAGCAACAGGCAAATGGTCAGGGAAGCTGCATAACACTGGTAACAGACTGAACTGCTGAAGCCCCTAGGGGTCCACGTGAAGACCAAAGCAATAATTTGCAGACCACCAAAGATCAGACAAACCACTATGGGCAAAGCTGGTTAGCCGTGAGACCCCAAAGTTTCCTTGGGTAACCACAGTATTCCTTCACTACCTCATTAAGAAGGTGGTGATAGGAATTGTTAATTGCCAAGACACTCCATGGGCTTTCAATAAGGAGGTGAATTTTGAAGATGAATTCTCCTCTGCCTCGCTGTGACTAGATAACCTTTAAATCAACAATACCATAGTAACACCCTTTTCCTGTGAAATCTTTCTGGGTGCCAATCAGAAAAAGCATGTGGTGAGGCTGGGATGATACCCTGCATCCTAGTGTATCTTCAGCAGTTTAGCTTCTCAAGATGGAAAACAGTTGCATAAAAATGGATTTATTTGTTTCATTTTCTACTCAGTAGGCAAATTGATCAGCTCGTTGTCTTTACAGGGGTCTTGTCTCTCCAAATGCCACTACCTTCACTACCACATTACCTGGCAGGGTTGATCAAGACACAACCTAAGAACAGGTTCTGGGCTCACCTGGACCACATCACATTGCAGGAACAAAAGTGAGGTTTGAAAATTCTGCTGACAGCCTCTGCACCCGCGTCTTATCCTACCTCTCTCCTTACACTTTCACACAAGCATTTAATAGGATAAATAAATGGCAGGCTAAAGAATAAAAACTTGTCCAGTGATACCTGGACTCCACATGCTAGTCACCATTTCTGCAGTTGAATATAAATATGTTTCTGATACTGCCGAGTACCACACACCAGACTGTGTAACAAACAGATTTCTACTCATGACAGGAAAGGAGTTCCAACTCAGTTTCCATGAGAGGCTGGAACTCCCTCCTGTCCTTCTTATTTCCAACAGGGCAGATAACTGAGGGACAGGAGCAGCAACGGCTATCTCTTCAGAAGATGAAGAGCTTTGAGCAACTGTAACTTTCTAACTGCTGGGAGAACCACCTAGTCCTGACTACCAGCATCAGTACTTACAGGATATCTATGGCCATCCCAGAGGTAAAAGGAAGCTTCTAAAAGCTCACTCCTAAGGACAAAGGATACAGGATTCTCAGAGGCTAGAGCCAGAGTGCCTGATGACAGCTCTGTCCCAAAGAACAATTTCACAATACTATGCTCTAAAGTCAAGAAATAAAAACAGGGACAGGAAAACTGTAAGTCAGCCTAAATAATGCAGCTACACAATTTCGCTTCCATGTGACACGATGTATGTGGTCAAGGGGAGAGGAAGGATTGTTCTAAGTTTTGTTCCACTGTGGGTAGGTATAAAGTTTTTAAAAAGTACATCCCACCAAAAATTCCAAGAGCTGGTATTACACTGGATAATACAGAAGGAAAAGGTTACTTTAAAGCTATTTCAAGGGGTTAACTGACAATGAATTATGGTTCAAAGAAAATAATTTTCTAATCAAACTGTAATTTAAAAGGGATATGGGGGAGAAATCTTCCATTTATTATATATAGTAAGAAGCTCATTCAAAATTAATTTAATATCTGAATTTTATGGTACATATCTCAGAATTTCACTGGTTTGGTTAACTTCTAAATAAGTCATCAATGAGAAGGACCCACAGTAATACGCAGTGGGGAGAAGCTGAGAGCAGTAAGCAGTGACAATGCAACTCTAATGAAATATGTGTAAGAGTCGTTGGGGAGGTTTTTGCCTTTTCTGTATGTGTGAGAGGAAATAAAGGCTGTTTAGAAGTAAGAATCCTCTACTCTGATTTCCCAAGCTCCAAACCTATAGCTCGCAGGGAGGTACTCGGGAGAAGAATGAAGGCGCTCAGCCTCTCAGGGCGCCAAGGACACAGCCTCCACTGTGCTGTGTCCTCCACTGGGGGGACGCTTACCGCAGCGGCACGATCCCAGTTCCTGCTGCACCAGCTCCAGTTTGGTTTGGCACTGGAAGCACCGACGTCGGCTTTTCTGTTTAGATCGGCTGGTTTCCTCGGATCGTTCAGTATTCTCCAGTAGTCGTGGACGTTTCACTGGCGAAGCCTCATTCTCAGACTGTGAATCTGAGCAAAACAACACATTTGGGGGTCAGGGTTAGTGCTTGGCCTGGCAAGCACAGCTGATTAATGTACAGCCAAGGCATTCTTCTGACCAGGCTACTGCCCTTTTCCAGGAACTGGATCAGTATGAGCAAGAGCCAGTTCTTCTAACTGGCCTGGTTTATGTCAAAAACTGTGACAAGCATGCACCTTTAGAGCTGACTTCTAACAAGCCAGGCCCAAGCTAGGAGAGGAGGGGGGTGTGGCTCAACAAACGTCCGTTCTGTGCTGTCTTTAAAAAACAGTCATCTCTACGAGGAGACCATTCGAGCTGGAAATGAGATCCTCTCTTTGTGCCCCTTCTTTGGGTCCTACCTGTTTACTGCTTGTATTGGTTACCTCTTCTTGGATCTTTGTCCTTAAGTAGACTGTAATTTGCCAGAGAAGGGACTGTGTCTACTATTTCTGTATGTCACCATGCTTAGCACAATTCTATACCTGAAGTCAGTGTTTCATGGGTGATCCATGATCTTTTCTAGTAAAAAGACATTTCTAGGGGCTTCCCTGGTGGCGTAGCGGTTGGGAGTCCACCTGCCGATGCAGGGGACACGGGTTCGTGCCCCAGTCCGGGAGGATCCCACATGCCGCGGAGCGGCTGGGCCCGTGAGCCATGGCCGCTGAGCCTGCGTGTCCGGAGCCTGTACTCCGCAACGGGAGAGGCCACAACAGTGAGAGGCCCGCGTACCGCAAAAAAAAAAAAAAAAAGACATTTCTATTCCTATGCACAACTAAACGCACAAGAATCAAGTTCTAATACTGAAAACGATTCCAACTTTATTCAGAGTGAAGACGTATCCTTGCTTGTTCACAAATAAGCTGTCCCATGGCCTCCAGAGTGGGGTGGTACAGAGACAGCACTTGGCACCGCAACCCTAGGGCTGGTGCCAAATTAGCAGGTGAAGGGAGATGCAGTGTGCAACAAGTGTTTTGTATAGCCTTAAAAAAGTAAAATGCGATAAAGTTCATGTCACAGGCAGACTGTAAATAACTCTTGCTTTCAAAAAAAAAAAAGAGCCAGCACATGGGGGGCTCTGTACTCTTGGAATTACTGCCACTACATACTGACGATGCACCTCTCGCAAAGGTTCCAAAGTGATTTGTGCTAAACCACCTCTGGAAGAGAGTCTCCTAATACAGTAGCTTCTTACTGGTCTCCCTGCCCTTCCCCTTGTCCTACAGTCTATTCTCCACACAGCAGCCAAGCGACCCTGTTAAAAATCAAGTTAGAATCACTTCACAATCCTGCTCAAAATCCTCTAATAGCTCCCCTTCTTGGAGGAAAAGTTCAGATACTTCCTATGACCCTCAGAAAGGCCCTGCCTTTCTTATGTGCCCTCCTCCCATCTCTATCCCCTCATCCCCTGCTACTCTCTCCCTCTGCTCCACCCACACTAGCCTCCTGACTGTCTCCTACCTCGGGGCCTTTGCACCTTCTGGTCCCTTTGTCTGGAACACTCTTCACCAGATCTACAGGGAATTCCCTCTTTTAAGTCTTTTAAGCTACATTTTCAATGAGGTCTTCTTCCCTGAAAACCCTATCTAGACCACTCTTGCCCCCTTCAGCAGCACTTCCCTTCCTCCCTTTTCCTGCCTTTTATTCCTCCACAGCACTTATCTTTTGACATTATCCTCCAGGAGAATGTAAACTCCTGGAGGGCAGGAAGTTTCACCAGCTTTGTTCACTAATGTGCCCTCTATGCCTACAACTCAGTATTTCTTACATGAATAAATCTCCTAAGGCAGTCCTGATTTTCTATTTACTGTGTCTCTAGTGAGAAGCGGTAGACTGTTGGCAGTTTTTCTTTCTTTCTTTTTTTTTCTTTTTTTTGGCCACGCTGTGAAGTATGGAGGATCTTAGTTCCCTGACCAGGGATCTAAGGGAACCATGCCCCTTGCAGTGGAAGCACGGAGTCTTAACCACTGGACCACCAGGGAAGTCTGGCTGTATTTCAAGGAAGGCTGTCTGTATCCCCTTCCCAGCCTCCCTGTGTGTGGAGAAGATGCTGCATTTCGCCCGAGCACTCACTGGCCCTGACGGTGACAGTGGTAACAGTTTGCTCACAGCCCTCCGGCCCACCGTACCTTGCACTGACTTTCAGAAGGTATGCACCATTCTTAGCAATTGTAAGCTTCATTTTTCATTTCATTTAGTTCTTGCAGCCTACATGACATTTTCCCCCAATACAAACCAACTAAACAAGACCTTTGATGAAAACAATTGAAAGCAAGTTCAGCCTATTTCCCAGCTCTGCTGGGCAAAGCTGTCCAAACCTAGTCAGTGTGATGACTGAGGCAGCCAGACACACCAGGGCCCTCCCCTTCCCCTATAAGAGCAACAAGCAACAATCTAAATGTAAATCATTACAAGGCAGCGAGACAAAAGGAATTCACCTGGTATGGGCCACACTGTTCTCCGGGGGGGTCCTTTTTTACAAACCAGAAAGGGCACTATTTGTATTAATAACCCTATTTCGACTTTTTTTTTTCCATTGGATAACGAGAAGAGAAAATTCTAGAGTAAAAACCGAAACAAAAAAATGGTGTTTGTTCTGAGGCAAGGTCCTAAATCTGGAGCATCCACATAAGAAATTATCCCCCAACCCTGGGGGTGAGTTGGGGAGAGGAGAGAGATTAGGGTTCACACAAGAAGGTGGCTGAAGCCTTTGCATTATTAAATTGTTAAAATCCAGAAGTTCTTGACACGAGGCCAGCACACCTCAAATATAGAAGAGGACCACTCAGACCCTCTTTTATTTGCACTGCGACCTCATAGAACTGAGCTTGTGTCTGGAAATGCAATGTTCATATTCGAAGCTGTTTCCCAAGTGCATCTGCTCCAAACTGTCAAATGTGCTGTCTACCTACATAGCACCTATTTCCATTTCTAAAGCAAGCCTCTGCTACAAGAAGACAATTTACTTTCAGTATGTCAATGTTATCCATGGCTAACTATTTTCAAACAAGCAAGAGAGTGATATGTGAAGACAATATTTTTTAACATATGATTCCTAAGATTGAGAAACAGAATTCATATTGATATAATCATCACTGGTCATCACCAAACAACCCAGCTGATGGAACGCCCCCAAATTAGGAGGACTGTCCAGGCCTGATCTCTTTTCTTCTAATTCTCCACCTTGTCTGACCAATGAGCACTCAATAATAACAAAACTAAGGAATAGGTCTGCTTGGTCTCATCCCAAAATTTTCCTTTATCCATTCCACACTATATATAACGACAACTGCATTATTTGTTCTGGAAGGCAGGAGGCATGGGATGTTCCTGAAACAGTGGGTCCTTAGGGAGGTCTGTGATGCTGCCGACAGCTTCTGGCGGCACTGCACTGGCCATCCTAAAGGAACACCACTCAGCCCTAGTCAGTCCTCTGAGAGTCAATGTCTCAGCATCTGTGCAAGTCCAAGACATGAGGCATCCATGTATAGAAAGCCTGGGCCATGAGAAGCAGTCCTCAATGAGGCTGAACCAAGACAGGTGAAATGTTTACCAGAATGTGTTATTTTTCAGAATCAAGGAACTGCTCCTAAACTTTAAGAGATTCGTAACTTTAGCATTCTGGAGCACGCCCACTTATCCTTCACCCAGTCAATGGTCTACGCAGTGGAAAGGAATCCTTGTGCCCTCTAATGCTCTCTACCACAAGGAGGGAGGGGAAAAAACTCCCTAAACTGTTTACCACCTTCCACATGCTGCCATCCAGTTATGTGTTATCTATAACTTCTTGGCAAAGCAAACCATTCCTTGGCATTTCCTCACAAGTCAACTTAGTATTTTAATTATAAGCTGATGAAATAAATAGCTGTCTACAGGATCATCATCATGTCTGCATAAGAAATTTACATCTCCTCTGCTAATTACTTAATGAAACCTGTGCCATGTGGGGAGCTGCCTAAATAAGAGAAACAGATGTCCAGGACAGGGATTTTAATTACATAATAATGAACTAGATAATTCAACTGTTCAATTACTAATTTAATGGCAATTTTAAAAGGACCACCAGAAAGAAAAGATCCAATTATGGTCAACACTAAAGGAACCCTCATCTACTGTCCGTATTTGAATAAATTAAAGTTTGATTATTTACTTTTTGCTCACAAATAGTAAATAGTTCTTGTTACCCTGAAGCATTTTCAACTCCTCAACAATGATGGAAAACACCTACCAGTCTACTTGCATAATCTGAACTTGGTTAGTAAGGGTTTAATGCAGAGAGAAAGGTGAGCAGAAATAACTCTCATATGCAGCTTTAACTGTCAGAAGAAACGCATCCTTGCAAGAAGCATGCTCATTAGCAGCAGGAGTGTAGCGGCAAGCTAGAAACTGTTCCCACCCCAGGAGTTAGGAGTGACTTCTAATTAAGGTCCTTCATAAAGGGCCGACAAAGCACCTTTTCCCAGTATGCTTTTTCTGGAGAACACAATCTAGTCTGTATGCACCCACACAAGAGCTGCCCACATGCCTATGACAGGCTCACAGTTCTTGATATTCAACCAGACCCCCTCTTCCTCTGCCTACGTTTAATAGCCTGAGGAGGATACCACATCAGACCTTCTAGTCAAAGGAAAGTCTGATCAAGAATCATAATGTGATTAAATGAGAAAGGAAAATCTTAAGAAAAAGCATTTTATCTGTTTCCTAGATTTAAAGTAACCATTGCGTTATTTGTGACAGAGAAATAAGTACAGTGATTTTTAAAATATATAATCCTCTGAAGAGAGAACGTCTTCTAATTGTACTTTCCTAGCCAATAGCAGAAAAGTAGTGGTAAGACTTTCAATTTAGGAACACAGTTTAACTGGAAAACTTGACTGGAGATGACAACAGACCTACTTCTTTTAAAATTCTGTTTTATCTCTGACAGAAATTCACATTTGTTCCTTACTGTCACTGTTCTTGTCTTTATAACTCATGTTCTCTCCTGAAAATTTCCAAATAAATTGTGTCAGCCCTGTCAGAGTTGAATCCCAATCTCTCTGAATCTCCCATCGCTGTGCAGCTGGCAGCCCGCACACAACTGAGACTGCTAACCATGACCATGTCCCTCTGACACCTCAGGCAGGCTCCTGACCCTCTGCACAAGCCAACACTCATGGTTTTGAACAGGAGAGTGGAAATAGCAAAGTGGCAACAAAGAGAAGGAAGCTTCTTCTATTCACTTCACCCATACCTTCCCTCACTTCTAAGAAAGAAAGATGAATCTGTTTAATCTTAGGTTTTATGACAGCTTCTGAGGTACTCAATCAGTTTTTTTAGAACCTATCACAGTCTCCTGACAGACTGACATTTATGATCCCAACCATCTGTGCAAACATCAGTAAGAGCAATAATTAATGAACCCTCACACATCACTGCCATCTCTCCTTTGGCCATTTAAAAGAAGCTTAAGGGCTTCCCTGGTGGTGCAGTGGTTAAGAATCCACCTGCCAACACAGGGGACACGGGTTCGATCCCTGGTCCAGGAAGATCCCACATGCCGCAGAGCAACTAAGCCCGTGCGCCACAACTACTGAGCCTGCAAGCCACAACTACTGAGCCCACATGACACAATTATGGAAGCCTGTGTGCCTACAGCCCGTGCTCCGCAACAAGAGAAGCCACCGCAATGAGAAGCCCGTGCACCACAACAAAGAGAAGCCCCCACTCGCCACAACTAGAAAAAGCCCACACACAGCAACGAAGACCCAATGTAGCCAAAAATAAAAAATAAAAGAAGCTTAAGCTGCTAAAACCTCTGTCCATGAAAAACACCACACTCTCACTGGAAAAACTGATAAAAGACACTTAAAAAAGAAAATCTGTTTTATAGGTACTTTCTCTCTCTCTTTCTCCTCAGGCTTCCTTTCAGTGTGTGCAGGGATTAGATTCATCCTCTCTGGCTTCTTACTCTGTATGCCATAAAAGACTTCAGGAGAGAAAACTCCCTCATTATCCATTAAAATTTTGTTTCCACTTTATTTGGCTGGAATTTCCCCCTTCTTTCTTATTTTCCTAATGGTCCTAAAACTATTTTGGAATATCACACCTGTTAAAAAGCTGTTACACAGAGAAAGAAGTTCAACTCTTTGGAAGAAGCCGATTATTAAAATTTTGTGGAAAATGCCTTCATTTTCTTTTGATATGTAATACAAATATGAATCTAGTTTGAAATACTCCTAGGATGCCATGTCTTAGATCATAACCATTTTAAAGGTCAGGTGTTCTCAAACTGCCAGGCAGTACTGTTGTGAAGCCCGAATCCCTCTCTTCTCCTTCCATCTCCACCCCCATCCCTCCAGGTTATTTCCTCTGGCTTGCTCCTTTTCTTGAGGGTGGTCTCCTCCATCACAACCTCAAGACAGCAGACCTCTGACTCTTCCTCCTTGCTGAGAACACAAGATCGGGAGACCTGGGGTGGCCAATCTGTAGAACCAATTATCTTGGGAGCACACCTGAATTTTTGGGTCTCTGTCCTTCTCAGTATGCTCAAAAGACATAAAGCATCAGAAATCTTGAGGGTAATTTTATCATCTAACTGTCTGACTTTGATCTTCACGACAGCAATGCAAAGCTGCTTCTGTAGGGACATTTTTTGATTGGAAGACAGCTTACAGAGTAGCAGAAAATGCATAAGTCATGAGCCATAATTTGTACCCTTCATGAAATGAGCATCCATACGTCCCAAAGACATGTTTTAAAGACTAGGATCAGATTTCTCACTTCCTCATAGCCCATCTTTCCCTCTGATTCCCGCTGGACAAGAAGCTGAAAGCTGATTTTGGTGGTACAAACTGACACCAAAAAAAAAGCAATTATGAATTCATCAAAGGATCAAGTAAGAGAAGCTAATGGGCTGTGGGGAGAACAGCTCTCCATTAAATAAAATCATCTTAAATGAAATCATGGCATCAGAGTCCAACAATTCTAAAGGAAGGGGTTTCTCACAATTTTTCTTTCTTTCTAATCTGTCTGCCTTTTATTTCTTTTTCTTGCCTATTGTATTAGCTAGGCTTTCTAGTATGATACTGAATAGGAGAGTTGAGAGAGGACATTTTTGCCTTGTTCTCAACCCCAAGAGGAAAGTATTCAGTCTTCACCCAATTTTTTATTTTGAAAAATTTCAAAAATATAGAAAAGTTCAAAGAATAGTACAATTAATACCTGTGTACACTCCAGTCAGATTCAACAAGTGTTAACGAACTATCTGTCACACTGCTTTATCTCTCCCACCCCAACACCAAACCATCTGAAAATAAGTTGCAAACATCAAAATACTTCATATATACACATTTAACAATAAGGGCATTTCCTTACATGACTAAAATATCATACCTAAGAAAATTAAGAATAATACTCCAGTGTCATATAACATTCAGTCCATATCCAAATTATCTCCATTGTTTCTAATGTTTACCTTCATAGTTTCAAAGGCATGTCCAATCAAGCTGCATGTGTTACATTTGGATCTTACATCTAAATCTCTTTTTAATCTAAACAGCATACACTCAAATCGTATATTCGTTCATTCATTCAAATGACATGGACTTCTGGATAGTCCTGGTTAGTTTTCCTGTGGAATATACCACCATCCGGGATTGACTGATTCTTTCTCCCTCTCTTTTCTATTTATCTCTCTATTTTTAATGGCATCCTTTACTTGTAAGGAAGGAGATTTTTAAACTGTACACCTCCTGTTTCATATTCAAGACCAGCAATTAAACTTCCAGCAAGCCCCTGACAAACCCACATCGTTGGAGGGCTGGTGAAGAAGGGCAAGCACTGTGTAATCAGCCCAGTTCCCATTCCATCTCGGCAGTGGGGGAAGGAATGTTCTTCCTCTAACTTCCTCCACTGCACACCTGCCATACAGGACATAAGGATATAGTTCATCTGTGCCTTGGCAAGGAAAGGATACTTAGGTGAACGTTAGGAGAGGAGCTAGCTGTCAGTGTTTTAGCCCATGATTTCTTAAAGTCTGATGGCACTGCCTGTGACTGAAGTTGGTCCCAGAAGGCCACAAGTCACTTCTCTAAATATCTCCTTTCCAATAGCTTCCTGGCCTTTTTCTGATTGCCCTTCCCCTCCTGATGGACTCTACACTGTTGCTAATTGTTCCTATAAGATATCTCTTTCATTGCTGATCACTCAACTCTCTAAGCCTAAGGAAAATTTTCATCAGAATAAAAAACATAAAGCAAAAGCCCAGGAAAGTTCACTTGCAATAATAATCACAATCTCATTATGTAAAATAAGATTCTCAGTTTATTTGATCTAATTTATGTATGCCTCCAGATTAATGACCACTCTGTTCAGGGCCCAGACAACAGTCAATATTTTATTAATTATTTATCAAGTACCTACTGTGTGCCAGGCACTGGGCTTTAAACTAGCAAATCAGAACTACACATGGCAATGATCTCTCCTCTCAAGGAGGCCACATTCCAGGAAAGATATAAACAAATAAACCTACAGCATATTAATGTATGAAGAGACTATGAACATAAAATGTGGAAGTGATAAATTCTGTTAAGGGGGTGATTAAGAAGCAGAAGAGGGAAAGGTCGAAAAGGTACCTCTTGGGGCTTCCCTGGTGGCACAGTGGTTAAGAATCCACTTGCCAATGCAGGGGACACGGGTTCGAGCCCTGGTCTGGGAAGATCCCACACGCCACGGAGCAACTAAGCCTATGTGCCACAACTACTGAGCCTGCGAGCCACAACTACTGAAGCCCACGCACCTAGAGCCTGTGTCCCACAACAAGAGAAGCCACAGCAATGCGAAGCCCGCGCACCGCAATGCAGAGTAGTCCCCGCTCACCGCAACTAGAGAAAGCCCACACGCAGCAATGAAGACCCAATGCAGCCCAAAATAAAATAAATAAATTTATTTCTTTTTTAAAAAGGTACCTCTTGAACTTAAGAACTATACTGTACACATATAAACCGGTGATTTTTAGCTCACATCTGTCATCCTCGCATTGTTTTCTGTTAGCCCTGCTTTATAAGATACCATTTGTATAAAAGTTGTTGCTCATCTACCTTCTACCTCATCTCTTTACCAAAAATCATATCAATTAGTAGAGCCTTTCACAGTCTGGGGAGCAAAGGTACATGGAGAACACCTGATTAATGGGTTTTCAGGGAAATAAAGCTGTTTTATATCTTTCTCCTCTTTTTGACGCCAACTGGTTCAATTTGCGGGGGGGTGGGGTGTTCATGAACACCTCACTAAAATGTCAATGGCCAGGTTAGTTCTCCTTCCATCACGTTTATTAATCTTAATACTGGTCTGTTGGTCTGATCAGACCCATACATGGCATTAACTGCCAATTTTTCTCTATCAGGAATCTTTCAAGCCCATTTTCCTCTTATTATTAAATGATTTACTCTGAGATAATTGTAGGTTCAAATGTAGCTATAAGAAATAATACAGAGAAATCCCATGTACCCTTCACTCAGTTTTCCCCAACGGTAACATCTTGCAAAAGTCTAGTACAATATCACAACTAGGATGTTAATGTTGATACAGTTAAGCTACAGAACATTTCCATCACCACAAGGATCCCTCATGTCGCCCTTTTACAGCCATGCCTACTTCCCACTCCCCCTCCCCCCACCTTACTCCCTGGCAAACCCTGGCAAACACTAATCTGTCCTCAATTTCTAAAATTTTGTCATTTCAAGAATGTCATTTATACGGTCATACATGGACTTACAGATGAAATCATATGGTATGTAATCTTTTGTCCAAACTTATTTTTAAGGTCACTTATCACAATAGGTAGATATGCCACAGGAGATTCCTTAAGTTACACTTCAGTAATAATTACAATAATAACGACTAACACAAAGCACTCATCCTGTACCAGCACTTTTTAAATGCTTTTACAAATATTAACTCATTTTGCTTTTATAACAAGGCTATGTATGAGGTAGGTACTATTATTACCCGCATTTTAAGATGAGGAACTGAGTTACGGGGTAAGTGAATTGCTGAAAATCACACAACTAGTAAGTAGAAGAGTTGGACTGTGAACCCAAGCACCACGGCCTGGAGTCCTTGCTCTTAACCACCACGCTATCCTGTCTGTAATTGTTATTACACTTCAAGACTCTACTTCTGCTCTTCCATGAGGATACCTTACTGTGAAGATGAATTTCTGCTACTTCGTATGTATCCAAAGACCCCACTGCCTCTGGGATGAGGATGAGGGCAAATACTGGGTCAAGTGTGGGGATGAAAAGCAGCACCCCTCTCACTTATGATCTCTTTATCCAAACATGGTGGTGCAATTTCTCTAAACTACATCTCTGTTGAATAACCCTATTTGTTCTCTGCTCTTAGAATATGATTTATAAGACTTCCTCCTCATACCATTTTCTTCCTATCCCTGTTAACTCTCTGAATATCTCTGGATTGTAGTCACAGTATTTTATTTATATGAAATCAGCTTTATTTTTTTCTCTCATGTTATTTTTAAAAATCTGTCCACAGATGTTTCTTTATTGATTATTTGTAGGATGATAACTTTTCCCCCAGTAGCAAAGGAAAAGGTCTCTTTAAAAAGGCACAGATAGAGCTCCCCTGGTGGCGCAGTGTTTGAGAGTCCGCCTGTCGATGCAGGGGACACGGGTTTGTGCCCCGGTCCCGGAAGATCCCACATGCCGCAGAGCGGCTGGGCCCGTGAGCCATGGCCGCTGAGCCTGCGCGTCCGGAGCCTGTGCTCCGCAACGGGAGAGGCCACAACAGTGAGAAGCCCGCGTACCACAAAAACAAAAACAAAACAAAAACAAAAAAATAAACAAAAAGGCACAGATGAGGGTGATTACCCCATAAACCACTCCTGGGTTCATCTGAAAACCTGTGGCCACCATCCCTGTTTGTTAAGTGCCATTCCTACTGCACTGTTTACTTAAAACGTATCACCAGGAGCTAAATTCTACAGAGGGGTGGCTGGTCAGCAGAACGTGTCAGACTAGCAATACAGCAGTCATCCTTTGTAGCTGGTACTGGCCTGGCACCACTTCCTTGTTTTAGCTTCCCCATTAGCAAGACCTGTCCTGCCTGCCCAACTAAACCATATTACTTTCCCCATAGATGTTTCAGTTACTCATTGTAACTGACAAATTACCCTCAACAGACCACCTTTCCTTTTTATAACCTGTTTGGGTGTTTTGGAGTTCAACAACATTACAATGCCTTGATCTTTTTAAATATTACATTTATAGCATCAGTAGCGTACAGGATACGGCAGAGCAGTACTGAGGTGAGACAAAGAGCGAGATGAAGAAACCCAAGAGAAATATGTACTTCTCAAAGGCCACATGCCTTCATGTTCGGTGACCACAGAACATGCTCTATGACCACAAGGATTTCAA
Source organism: Mesoplodon mirus (assembly GCF_964341445.2). Classification (NCBI taxonomy): domain Eukaryota; kingdom Metazoa; phylum Chordata; class Mammalia; order Artiodactyla; family Ziphiidae; genus Mesoplodon; species Mesoplodon mirus. The sequence goes on along the minus strand of NC_138988.1, from coordinate 70,735,851 downwards.
GACTCTCGGTGCTGAGACGTCTTGAACTTCTGTCCTACTACCTTTTCCAGTATTTCCAGAAAATTAATAAGATCAGCCATGCTTTATTTTCATTTACCCAAAGAAAGAGAAATTTGAGAGTATCCATGAAGTATCTATATAACCAGACTTATTTTCATATAACTGGGTCTAAGGCAGGCAATACTGTTTTCGTTTAGTTTCTTAGAACACTCATTCATTTAGATATTACACTGACTAAAAAATATGTAATAAGTCTACTTTGTAGTTACATGAAACCTAGATTTTTCAAATTATGCCTTACAAGACTATACAACTGTTTTGAGCAGCTGGGCAGTACATGTGACTACAGTCACTTCTTCCTACTGGTGACATATTTAAAGAAGCCAGGAGGAAGGAACAGGCCAGAAGTCTTCAAATAATGTTGTACCCTCATATCTTGGTCTCCAAAGCCAATGACTTGCCCAAGGGTCAATCTGATTTGACCCTGGGTCTTTTGCCAGGACGACTGAAAAATAGGTGTCCTTTATGGAAAACACTTGAGTATGGGGATAGGGTGAGGACATGGGTAAAGAAGAATGAGACATCAATTCAATTTTTCTGACTTTTTGTTAAAAACATACAGACAAAAAGTCAAATATTCCCACACAAATCATCTCACCCCTATGAAGCCTATCATTGTTTTGTCTGCCTGACTTATAATGCAAGCCTCTAGGGTCAGGGACAGAATCGGCCGCGTTTAGTACTCCACTGGTATTCAACAAAATAATAATAATAATGAAAAAGAATATCTCTATAACAGAGGACAAGTTCCTAATGACGGTAATCTTGCAATGAGAGATTGTCATCCTGTGGGCTGTGCTCCAGGTTTAATGTGGGGGGGGGGAATGTTTGAACATTTATATTTTGCTATTTAAAAAAAAATCAGCTTGAATGCATAACTAAGTAGATGCTAAAATTAAATAGCTGATTTGTTTTTAAACTATTTTTGTTTCTAATTTAGCATCAACTTAATTCAGTTCCTCTCTCTACCTATCACTTAGTTTCTTCCACCCAAGATTTAGTCTTTTGACTCATTACTCCCAGGGTAAATCCTTAAGCTTAAAAATAAATACATCTGTGCCTCATTTTAACTCTTTCCGATGTGAGCCTAAATGAACCTAAAGTTAGAACTTAACATTATGATAAAGAGTGCCCAGTGAAAGCCTTGTCCCGGCCCCTCCCACCACCCCCAAATGAGTACATTAGGCTTTCATTACTCAGGGGTGTATCAGTGTTGATGTAGATGCTACCAAGTATGTAGGGGGTTGAAGAAAGCTGCCTTAAGAAAATGGCTTATGAAGGAAAGAGAAATAACCCCATTTGTAAAATGAGCTGCTGGAAAATCAGAGGCGAGAAACTCTACCTAAAATTATTATGAAGATTTCTCTTTAGTCCATATTTGACACATGAGGAACAAGCATCTAGCATTTCAACCTCAATTCAACCAACTTTGCTCAACACTCTTCACTTACAGAATTATGATTTATCAAGATGTCCACACTATGAACCATACTAAAAAAAATCAACTATATATTTTATCAATGTTAACTTCCCAACTTTGAAAACTGTACTGTAGCTATGAGACAATACCTTGATTTTAAGAATTACACACTGAAGTTTTAATAAAAAGGTAATTACTGAAATGGCTAGGGATGTGGCTATAACACACACACACACACACACACACACACACGCACGGAGGGGGTGAATAGAGAGGAGAATAAAGAAAGCCAATGTGGTAAAATGTTAACATTTGGGGAATCTGGGTGGGGGAGTTCCTGAGAATTATCTTCTCATAAAATTTCTTTAAGTCCGAAACTGTTAAAAAAGCAACAACCACTGTATCCCAGAGTAGCCATACTGTCTTTTCTTAAGGCAGCTTTCTTCATACTTAGAGATGACTGGCTAGAGTGCCTGCTGAATTCCTTCCCAGAAATGTTGATACTGCTTAGGTCTGATGGGAAAGTGCATGACCAAACAATTGTAGCAGGTAATCAACAGTAAGGTCAAAGCTCATGCTTCTCCAGGTTTGTAGTTAAGTCAACACTTATCTGTAAGTACACTTTAATGATTAGTCACAGACTTGTACCTGTCACTCTCTTAGTCTATACTTCCTCCAATTCCAATAAGGATCCATTTTAAATTGTATCAATCACCGCAACAGCTGTTCCAGGAAGGATGATGACCAAGACCTTAAGATGTGATTTTAATCTTTCAGAAATGGATTTATCAACAGGAAGCCAAAGAAAAAATAGTTCTGAACCCTTGTCAGTTACAGGAACTATCAGTTAATGCCAAGCTGGAAAACAGACTGCTGCAGCTAACACTTCCCCTTCAAATCAGTACTACACAACCCCCGCCCCCAGCACAACTTTCTTTTAAAAGCGACCCTGCATATTTGAACACATAATTCAAGCTGTAATGTAATAACATCTTTGGAGAAGAGTCCTTCAACTTTCTCTAGAAACAAAGAAGCGGTGCCCAAAATACTTTTTTTGCAAGTAAAGTCTGGCCCACATTCAAGGTAAAAATCTTAAAGACTGTCTCCTGTATTCTTTCTTTATCCCTTGCCAAAGTAACAGAAAAGTTAACAATCTGAGTTAAATGCCCTGTTTTCTTACTTATATATGTATACATTTTTAATAAATTTTGAAAGCGTGGATGGATGTGGGAAATGCATAGCATGCAACTAATTCCTCTGTCCATTAAGCTAATAGAGATGTGGTTTATTTAAAATTCTGAGTTGTGGTTCTGGTATTTGGGAATGGCTTTCTGAAACTCTGTGGGTGGATACTGGTAATGAAACAGAGAATTCAGAACGGCGGGGAGCATAGGGCCAAATAAGCTTTTATAGCAGAGTGTGTGTATGCACTAAAAATAATTATACATATGTGGCGGGAGGCTGGTTAACTGAGCCCACAGAAGCACTTGGCTGTTCAGATAACTAATCACAATATGAAGTCCCCCATGACAGGAATGTTTCCAAGTTTAAACTGTCTGATTTTTAATCACAAAGAAGTAAATTTATTGGCTAAAGTTCTCTCATGTTGTTAGGATGCAACAGCCAGTCTTTTTATCAGGATTTTAACTACAAGAAAACTATCAACCCTCTGCGGCTCTTAAATTGTGATTTGCCTCAGAAAGGATTTCTCAATTATAAGTATAAAAACTTAGAGAAGAGCTCAGAAAATAAGAGTATTTATTGTTTTTTTTTTTTTTTTTTTGGAAAGTAAACTTGTGAAATTTCTGTAAGAATTACTTTATACCAACACATACAGTAAAATTTTACTTTTAAAACAAGGCCTAGAAACAAAACATAACAAAAAAGAAGTTTGATTTACCCGTTCTGATGCCCAGTTTTCTTAAGAAGGGGTTTTCTGGGCTTTCTGTCATTACCGCCCTCATCTGTTGAAACAGGGCTGCTAAATGCCCCTGACTCCACTATCCTCACTTCCTTTCCGGGTCTGCACTCTCCAATCTGCTTGGCCTCGGGCCCTCATTACCAGCTTCTGATTCCACCTCTTTGTCCAACCAGATCATGTGAGTGATGTGAGATCTTTCTCACTTTCCTCCACACTCCCTCAAACTCCTCTTTACCTTCCTTTCATTCAGACCATCAGGTACATTCTGTCCACATCTCTATTACCTACTGAGCATTTATCAGGCACTACGTACTTTAAATAGATTATTTCATTTCCCTCAATAACAACTCAATAGCTGGGTCTGTTATTTTACAGAAGAGAAAATCAAGGCTCACAGAGAGGTACAATTATTCTTCCAGTTACATGGTTGGTAAAAGGGGGCACTGGAATGTGAACCCAGGTGGTCTGCCTCTAGAGGCCCCCATTCAGGATTAGGGGCTTTACCTTGGGTACAATCCTATCCCCTAGATTTCCAAAGAACCACATACTACTGAGGCTACCCTTTCCTTCTGTCTTCCACCAATGATTAAATCAGGAAGCACAATCCTGACTTTGTCCCAGATAACTTTTAGTTCAAGAGGATTAAACACATTTTCCTCTGATCCCAACCCCCAGACCCAACTGAAATAAAAGCACAAAAATAACAAGAATGAACCCACTGCAATAAATATAATTGTGTGTGTTTAACATAATCAGCAAGAGATTTTAAACAAATCTCTAGACGGTGGTAGCAACGGGAGTGGGTTAAGGCTGAAACTTGGTGACTGCAGAGGTGGTAGCTGCTGCATGCAAAGGAAAAGACTTAAGAGAAGCAGAATGAGAAGCAGGGCAGAAAGCAGGGGTTGCACTGAAAACACTTTTGTTTGTTTCTTTTTTTGTAAAACAACTATACTGGTTTTGGCAGCAGGCCATATTTACCTGGCAGAAATCTGGACAGCTCCTGTCTAGAGACACTGAATGACCTGCCTAGGCAAAGCCATTTCTATGGTTCCTCGTAGTCCAGTCTTCCTCCTCCATCAGGTTCTTAACTTCCTTACAACGACCCTGCCAGTTAACACCTCGTCCCCACTCCATTCCACACAGAGCCCCAGTAAAAATTCCCATTCAAGAAAGAGGCATTGGGGGCTTCCCTGGTGGCGCAGTGGTTGAAAGTCTGCCTGCCGATGCAGGGGACACAGGTTTGTGCCCCGGTCCAGGAAGATCCCACATGCCGCCGAGCGGCTGGGCCCATGAGCCATGGCCGCTGAGCCCGCGCGTCTGGAGCCTGTGCTCCACAACGGGAGAGGTGACAACAGGGAGAGGCCCACGTTACCGCAAAAAAAGAAAGAGGCATGGTAGAAACCCTGCCCACCCATCTAGGCCTTTTCTCTTAAAAGTCAACAGAGGGACTTCCCTGGTGGCACAGTGGTTGAGAATCCGCCTGCCAATGCAGGGGACACGGGTTCGAGCCCTGGTCCAGGAGGATCCCACATGCTGCGGACCAACTAAGCCCGTGCACCACAACTACCGAGCTTGCGCTCTAAGAGCCCGCGAGCCACAACTACTGAAGCCCGCGTGCCTAGAGCCCGTGCTCCCAACAAGAGAAGCCACCGCACCGCAAAGAAGAGTAGCCCCCACTCACCACAACTAGAGAAAGCCCGCGCACAGCAACAAAGACCCAATGCAGCCAAAAATAAGTATATATATATATATATATATATATATATACACACACACACATAAATAAAGTCAACAGAAAACCAAGCTTCACCAGGCAAGTGAGGAGAACCTGAAGCATGAAGTAAAAGACAAAGATAAATAGGAAAACTGGCCTCAAAGCAATCACAGAGAACTCAGCAAACAGAAGAGCCCAAGTCTAACCCCTAATTAATACAGTCAGAAGATATTACTACATGGGACTTCCCTGGCAGTCCAGTGGTTAAGACTCCGCGCTTCCACCGCAGGGGGCTCAGGTTCGATGAGAGAGAGAGAGAGAGAGACAAGGCTTAAAAAAAGAAGATATTACTATATGATAGTAATTCTTATTATATCCATAAGCAAGAATAGGATACTATGAAAAAGAAACCTTCAGAGAACCAGAGCAAGCGCATTGAAAACTTGATTGTTGCAATGCAATCAAAAGAAAAGCTGAGAGATAAAGTCAACAGAATCACCCAGAACACAGAGAGGAGATGGAGACTATAAGAAAGGAGGTCAAGATCACCAATCTAGCAGGTCCAACATCTATATTATGAGTCCCAAAAGAGAAGAGAACATTGGGTTGGGGAATATCAAAGACAGTCTGCAGCTCCATGAAGGAGTATGTCAGTCTTCAGATCTTAGGGCCTAGCAAGTATCCAGCATCTTGAATGGGGAAAAAAAAGGATGACCACCAGATACTTACTACAAATTTTAGAACACCAAGAATAAAAACATGATCCTAACAGTTCTCGAGGTGGAAAAATCCCAGCTATACTACTTAGTATCAGTGTCATCTGACTTCTCAACAATAATATGAAATGTTAGAAAACAAGGGAGCAATGATTTTCATCCAAGAATCTATACTTAATCAAACTTTCCATCAAGCTGGGGACAGAAGAGACATTTTCAGATATGCAAGAATCCCAACACTCTTTCTCTGAGGAACTTACTTTGGGGTTGTATTTCAAAAAATGAGGGAATAAAAGAGAGAACAGTAAAGGGAAATTCTGAGGTGACAAAACAGGCTTATAAAACATCTAGTCTAGATTGAGGCAGAAAGATGGTGGGCTCCAGGAGGGAGGTCTTGAGTGAAAGGTATAAATACAGGTTAGAAAAAAAGAAAGGCAAGTATAAGTTCCAAGGAAAAAAAAACTGTATTAAAAAAATTACGATCCAAATATAAAGCAAACTAAAATGTGGCATGATTTTTGAGCAACTGATGGAATACAACAACAACAAAACCTGATCTGGCTTTGATGTAAGAACATTCTCTTTACAGGCCCAGGCACTGTGACATCAGACCCACAGAAAAAGCAATCTATTCCTATCATATAACTTGGCCTCCTGGCAGGGAACAACATTTACAGAGTCATAATAATATAAATGTCATTTATTGGCTTTCAATTTAAAAAAACAACCTATGGACATAACAAGGAAGATTTGCTTGTGGCTATAGGCCAAAAATAAATAGTTAACAACTGTGACAATATAAAAGGTATAAGTGTAGCTGACAGGAGGTATGATAAGGTAGTACCTCTTATCACAGGTACTAATATCCTCATTAAGAGATGGTGCTGAAAATTGATGGATTAAGAAAGAAAAGGTTGAAAACAAATAACATACATTTCAAATGCTGGGATGAGGAACTGTGTGAGCTAAATCTTCATGTTTCAAACCAGTTGACATCTCAAAAAGCACGAATATAAGCATTTTTTCTTTCTTCCAGTTAGTAAAAAGGAAACGTAAAGAGTGCAACTACTAAAACAGAAACTGTCAAGAGAGAGATGCTGTTCAGTTTTGTGGGGTGGGACCATCTCTACACTATCTTTCTCTTATAAACTATTCTGGGTTATGATGTGCTATCATGTGTTACTTTTGTAAAAATGAAAACATATAATTAAAAAAAGAAATGAGTACCACTTATTCTCTCTTCATGCTTTTCTTCTGGGTTAAATACAGTAGCCAGAGAAAGTCTCACTTTGCCCCAATATAAATTTAAACTATTTAATGACAGTTTGGATTAGCTACTATTTAGAAATCCTGTTTTCCCCCCTCAGTCCACAGTAGTTCTCTCAGTTCTCTGCTGCTACTGATAGCTGTATGATCTATTTATTCAGAAAATGATGACCTTCAAGGATGAACTCCGTAGTGCACCTTGTCTCAGCTGTCTATATATTCAAAGAGAAAACCTATTTATCTATATCTGTATCTCTTGGCTTATACTCTAGTAGGAGGGAACTAATGCTTCTGGGTTTCTGCCTCTAAAGAATCTTGCTTGTGCACCTTTTCTATTCCTCCTCTAATATTTTCCACTTCTTTCCCTTCTTTTTGTACTTTCCCTTTGTATCTTAACAAGGGTAAAATATTTCCCTATCTTAACCACCTCTGCATCAAGAAATGCCTGATCCTGATTCTCCCTCCAACCAGCACTATTTATTGGTTTTTAATGGCCCAACTAACTCCTTAACTGAATCACTTGTCTGCTGCCTTTATTTCCTTGTTATCAAATGCCTCTTTAATGACCTTCCATCAGGCTTTGGTTTCCCACCATATGACTATGACAATAACTTCTTTCAGGTTCTCCAATGATCTTCTGCTACCCATAGGCAACAGCTTTCCTTAGTCCTCGTATTTCCTGGCCCCTCTTCTCATAAATCTTTCATGATGCTGTATGAAGTTTTCTCCCTTCTTTAGCTTCCTTAACTGACTGGCTCCTCTTCTCCTTCCCAGCCCCTTAAGTACAACCCTTAGCCCCTTGTTCTTCTGTATTCATTCCCTTACCCACTTGCACACCTTTCATCACTGCTTCAAGATCGATGATTCCCAAACTAGGTCTATATTTTTAACTTTCTACAGGACAATCTACAACAATCTACAATCCAGCTCAGCAAAAGCTGAAAATACATTCAACGAGTTTTTCTTCCTATTCCCTCCCTGCCATCAGTCACATCTTTCTTCCCTCAGTTCCCCAAGTTTATAAACTTTGCATGCTTTCTTCAGCCAACTCTAATCAGTCATCAAATCCTGTTATTATTATTTTAAAACATTTTTCTCAGTCATCTTTATTCCTCCATTCCACTGGCCACTACCACAGAGCACTCTGAATGAACTGGTTCTTTGGTAAGTCAAATATTAATTTGCAAAAGGAAAAAAACCTACCCATATAACCCAGTGGCCAGACATTTTACACAATGAAGGACTCCTATCACATTAATTCTTGGTTTATCTAATTTGTAATATTGAGATTATAATCTATCAGGCTCCTTTAAAATAACTTAAGGCATCAAAGAACTCCATAGAAAAACTACAATTTATCTAACAGCAGGAGGTCTCCTGGTAGATTAGTTTTGAAGGTACTGCATAAAGAGGTGTATTCACTTAAAGGCACAAGTGACAAACAGCAACTCCAGAATGCTCATAAACTCCGGGGATCAAACTGGTAAACCCTTTTAAAAGCATTCCTCTGTGGCTCTGCAAAGATTTCTCCTATTGCAAAGGTCTAATCACTGTGATTTAGTGATGTTGAGTGATCAAAGTTCAACAGAGCTGTATCTCAATTTTCCCAAGTATTAGGTGCTTATCCGCTACTCAAAAAGCACTGCCAGGTTGTTTATTTGCAGCTTTCTGTTCACTGGAAAACATAATCCCCACTGCTGGACTTTCCCTCCACACTCAAGTAGCCCTCTATCACTTTAGGTTAGTCTAACACTAACCCTAACTCTAACCGTAACCCTCATACTAAGGCACTAAATTCTAAGCATTTCACCAAGAAGATAATTCTTTAAAAGAAAAAAAAAACCCACATTTGTATATTTTCTCTTAATAATTAGCATAATTTATCCTCCCTGTCCTCACTTTTTTTTTTTTTTTTTTTTTTTTTTGCGGTACGCAGGCCTCTCACTGTTGTGGCCTCTCCCATTGCGGAGCACAGGCTCCGGATGCGCGGGCTCAGCGGCCGTGGCTCACAGGCCCAGCCGCTCCGTGGCATGTGGGATCTTCCCGGACGGGGTACAAACCCGTGTCCCCTGCATTGGCAGGCGGACTCTCAACCACTGCGCCACCAGGGAAGCCCCACTGTCCTCACTTTTAAAAATAAACATTAGTTACATTTCTTGCTCTCTAAAGCTGGAATTAGTTGTATTTATGTTTCTGTACTTATTCTGTCTCTTTATGGTATAAGCTCCCAGGGGCAAGATACATGTTTATCACTTCTTTTGCATGTTCCTACAGAATCTACTACAGGACTCTGTCACAGTAGTCTTTTAATAAAGTACTAGACTGGCTGACTACAGTGTTTCCACTTGTCCTATATTCCATGTAAGCAACCACTTCTGAAGATGTGATCTATAACCACAACAGCAGGCAATACAATAAGATCACGGCTTTAATTGGCCATGATTATGAAATATTTCTGAAACTCTTCTCAACGGGGGTGCCTTAGAAGCAGACACAGGTATGAAGAATAAATGCCAGCCCACCTGCTGGCAGGAGAGGCAATGGGATGCCTCTGCAGATAGATGAGCAAGCAGGAGAATGGATAACACAACTTGTCTTGGAAGCAAGCAGCACGATGAGGCAGTAAAAACCCATCAGCATACATCATCCTATCACAGCCTAGTGTCATTCCCAGCCTCTATTAGCCCTCACTGCATCAGCACAAGTCCCAGACACTTTATCCTGTTTATAATTGCTGATGAGCAGTAATAAGGGCTCCATGCCTCAGCTCCGTCCGTTCCACTTCAGCACACACCTATTAGGTAATAACTTTTATTTACAGCCTTGCTTGATGTGCTGTTCTATTAGTACAGCCAGGAACTGAGGAGGGCAGAAAAAAAAAAAAGTCTCCTTAATGGGCAGTATCATTGTGAGGCTCGGATGATTTATAATGCAGCTCTGTGGTTGTTCTATCCCGCTCCTGGTTAAGACTGCTTCAGGAAAGCCACATTTCTAACACGCTGCCCTCCAGCAGGCACACAAGTGCTATATGGAGCAGAACCTGGAAGGCACCCCCCAAATCCACCCCCCAAAAAGTCCAAAAGTTTCAAAGGAGGAGAGGGGTATTAAATTCCCTTGATATCCTTTTTAAATAGTGTTGGCTCAGGCATTTTGCCCCAGTGGAGCAATAGAACAACTAATTAATGGAAGTTCAGGGCTTTTCTCCTTGGTAAGAGTGCAAGCTGTGATAAAATAAATGACCATAAAGGCAAAAAAAAACAGTTGTAACTACATTCAAGGATCCAAGCAACCTGAATTTGCACAAAGCACGGGGACCACAAGCAGCTCAACACCAAAGCCTAGGACAGACGGGGACACACACACACACACACACACACACACACACACACACACACACACACACACACAACAGCAACAAAGCTCATCACACTTCCTTTTCCTCTTTATACTGGAGTGCATTTTTATCCTTCAAGTGCAAAAATTCCTCTTGACAAGGCTGGCACCCTGGCTTGATATTCAATTGTATCAGCCTTTTCTCAGAGGGGGAGCCACTGCTTCTCACAAGTTAAAACTCAGCCAAGGCCTCTGAAACAAGCCTCTGACTTCAAGTTCAGCAAACTTACACATACAAGTCTAGCTGGCCTGTAACACAAACACAGCAATTGGTGGCAATGGGGCCTAACTCTCATTTAGGGGTACAAATGAAAAACAGTAAGCTTTCCTTAAGCTCTTCTGAAATCTATACATCGTGTGAGGTGCTTTTAAACTTACCTGATATTATTTACATATTGAGTATCAAATCATAGAGTATCAAATCATCTTATTATAATGAACCTGGCTACCTCATTCTATTCTTTAATATATGCAACAAATCAAGCAATTAAACTTTTTACCAAAAAAACAAAACAAAAAAAACCCACAAGAAAAAGCATTTAGTAGATTATCTCCCTTCCCAGTTATGCACTCAATGGACAAAAACCACTGTCAGTAAACAATCACTGCGGCATACCATGATAACCTGTGGCTTTTTTCCTATGTTAAACATAGCAAGATGACACCTTCTAGATTAGAGAAATTTTTGCAGTCTTGCCTAATATTTGGTATTCGTCCCCCACCCCAGGACACAAGATGATGAGTGCACAAGGTAAAACATTTTTTTTAATACTTTTCCCCTTGCCGTGACAGTTTTAGTATGTTGATCTTTCTTCAATGGTTACATTAAATACTAATAAAAATGACCACCTAGAGTGGTGGGATAGGGAGCGTGGGAGGAGACGCAAGAGGGAGGGGATATGGAGATATATGTATACATATAGCTGATTCACTTTGTTGTACAGCAGAAACTAACACACCATTGTAAAGCAATTATACTCCAATAAAGATGTTTTAAAAAATGCTAATAAAAAAATGAAAGGTTTGTATCTTCCCTAATATTCTCCTGATGGGAACTTGCATATTACATAAGTAGGTCAAATTTCTAATTTTCTATCTCAAATGCTGATATTGCAGACCTGAGGGAAAAGCTATATCTGAAGGACCAGAAAAAAAAGAATGAAAAAAGAACTGAATTACATAGTTGAACTCACACCCAAAGCCACCTTCCTTCCTTTAAAGCTTCACAGAGTCCTTCTGAGGAGAGTTACCTACAGTGTATGATATTGACCAATACAGTCTATAGTCACCCACTCAACTCTCTGGGATTAAATGCACGGTTTCCATGAATATTGAACCTACCAGGAGATAAAACACACAACTGTAGATATTTCTAAGATTTATAGGGCCACCTCTGATTTAACACTACCACCCTTTAGCTTCTGGATCAATTTAAAAGATCTTATATAAACCTCTTGGTAACATATTGACAATGAGACATTTCCCTTTAACTGGCCTCTGAACACTGATGTGGAAAGTGTTTAGCACATCAATCTTCTCTGAACTGCCAGGTGAAAAGGAGTTTCTACTCTTGTCTTTGTACGAACGGACAATAATATCATGAGCAGGCTGCCTGAGAGAAGTGAGTCAAGAAAAGGTTTTTGGGGAAAAAAAGGAAACAATGAACAATACCAGGCTATCTAGTTCATATCACGGTTCATCACACTGAAATAGGTGACCCAAAAGGATAAACATGTGCTTTAGCAAAGAAAAGAAGAAAAGAGGAGAGGGGAGGGGAGGGGAGATCAGGCAAGAGATATACAGTTAAAATGAATTAGCATGCTTCTTATAGAGTGGAAAGATGATACTTTCTGGGAAAACCTGCCTTGATGTTTAATGGGACAGTTTCTAGTCCCATCCGCTTTCATCTTAGGCAATACTACAGCTCCCTTATGGCCCCACAAATGGTTATTTTACTTGCTATTCTACCAATCATAATCACATTTTTAACATACACACAGCATTTTTTTTTTTTTTTTTTTTTGGTGGTACGCGGGCCTCTCACCGTTGTGGCCTCTCCCATTGCGGAGCACAGGCTCCAGACGCGCAGGCTCAGCGGCCATGGCTCACGGGCCCAGCCACTCCGCGGCATGTGGGATCCTCCCGGACCGGGGCACGAACCCGTGTCCCCTGCATCAGCAGGCGGACTCTCAACCACTGTGCCACCAGGGAAGCCCCACACAGCATTTTAAAACCATCATTTTTCAAGTCTATCAGAGAGAATATTATTTACTCAACATGCTTGCTGGAAGAAGAGTAAAAGTGAATATAAGATATAGTGGAGTAAAAGTCTGTTGACAGGACCACCTAGTCTGTAAACTTGTCTGTAACTTTTTTCTTATTTTAACTTCAGAAATGAAAGGACTATAAAATGAAAAAACAAACAAAAAAGCCATATAAGAGTGGTGAACTAGGGAAGGAGCAAATTCCTTTTTTTTTATGCGCTAAAAAGTCAACCTTGATAAACTCAACCTAGGGCCTAGAGCTAAGAACTGGTTAATGCCCCACTTGGAAGGAGTAGGGTTCTTGGGTTGGTCACTGTTAAGGATTCTACTGGAAGGAGACTAAATTCTCCAAGGAAATTTAAAACAAGGAAGGCAAAAAAAAAAAAAATAAAACAAGGAAGGCATGGTTCCATCTGCCCATTATAGCTTAAATTTTAAGGTTCATCAATGGCAAGCTCCAACAAATAAAATACAAAATAACATTTCTTTTGCTGTAACTCTACAAATTAAGTCTTACCAAAAAAAGATTACATAACATGTATTTAAATAAGAAATCCTAAGAAAAGGCAACAAAACTCTTCCCCACAAGACACTTTAAACATAAAAATAGGGCCTCCCTGGTGGCGCAGTGGTTGAGAGTCCGCCTGCCGATGCAGGGGATACGGGTTCGTGCCCCGGTCTGGGAGGATCCCATATGCCGCGGAGCGGCTGGGCCCGTGAGCCATGGCCGCTGGGCCTGCGCATCCGGAGCCTGTGCTCCGCAACGGGAGAGGCCACAACAGTGAGAGGCCCGCATACAGCAAAAAGAAAAAAAAAAAAAAAAAAAAACATAAAAATATGACCTCATGAAGGTATTCACCTAAGTATCCAAATACATTCCCAAAAAAGTTGACTCAAGGAGATGACTGCAGCTCAGATTACAAGTTTTGTTTAAGGTATAACTTGATAGTTAGAAAAGATGAAGGACAAGAGGGAATCTTCTGGTAGTTTGTTGCCAAGAAAGCGAGCTCTTTCCTTCACAATATACGTGTTCTTGGCAGGACTGTTGTGAGAATTAACAAGGGAACATGTGCAAAACATTCTGAGCTCTTTGAAGAAATGTAAGCGTTCTCTAGTAATCTGAAGGTGTAATATACTTTAACTCTCACATTCTAACCAAAAGCAACCTGGGACTTGGCAGTCTTTGCTGACTGTAGATATCCCAGAGCGCTACAAAGCACACACCTGCACTTAATTTTTCTCTCTTAAATACCAAAATGATCAAGGTGCCATTATTTTTTTCCATCTAAAGATCACCGAGTTTAACTGTTAATGCTATGTGACTAAAAGCCAGCATCTAAAGAAAAGCCTTTCCCACCAAGCTCATAAACACGAACTGATCTTTAATTTGCCACTACTGTTGCCTTTTGCAATCTGCTTCTTAAGACTCACAGCTACAACAGAACAATTTCTTAAAGGGTCCCCTCCCCTCTCTCACTTTTTATGGCTACAGACCCAGCACTCTGCACTGCTGTCCACCTCTCTAAATCACAATACCCTCTGATCAAACAGTAATCACCTGAGATACAAATAGAGACACTTATCAACCACTCAGGCTACATTCGTTCCTTGACTTACTAATAATGGATCTAATGCTAACCTTTAGATCTAATTTGCAAAGTACTAAAAAGAAAATGACCTGTGTACTGAAGAGGTCACTAACATTTTTTAAGTGCACACTCCCATCTAAGACACTTGGCCATGTACCTTTTTTTTTTTTCCCCCAGTACGTGGGCCTCTCACTGTTGTGGCCTCTCCCGTTGCAGAGCACAGGCTCCGGACGCGCAGGCTCAGTGGCCATGGCTCACGGGCCTAGCTGCTCCGTGGCATGTGGGATCTTCCCGGACCGGGGCACAAACCCGTGTCCCCTGCATCGGCAGGTGGACTCTCAACCACTGCGCCACCAGGGAAGCCCCCATGTACCTTTAATATGTATATATCTGTATGTGTATTTGCTGATTTTAAACTATACATATGGGCTAATACATAATTATGAAATTAATCTGTGAAACAGAAATTTTAAAGGGCTGAGATAAAGAGGTTTTATGATTTTCTCTCCATACCTCACAGACTGTACCTTGTATGCCCTTCTTGAGAGACCAGTGACTTAAAGAACTTTATTCTAGCCTAAGTATCCTTTTTCTAGCACACATCGTTATTAAGCTGGAGGCTGCTTTAGGTCCAAACTTATACGGATAGATTGGCTGGGAGGGAGTCACTAAGATCTAATTCAGAGGGCTTTACTCTATGGCTCCTAAAAAATGACACCACTGTAATTTTTTTTAACATCTTTATTGGAGTATAATTGCTTTACAATGGTGTGTTAAAGTAATTATTTACTATCAGCTGTGCCTGAAGCCCTGTGCTCTGGAAGATCTCTAGGAGCGCTATTGTCACTGTGTCCCTTGAGGTAGAAGCACCAGAGCATGAGTCCTATTCTTGAAGAATCTAGACACCAAGAATACAGGAACACTCCAGCAATGTAACACTAAAAAGTGTTGATTCATAAGAAAAATGTTCAGAATCCCCACCATGGGCAACCTGCTGATTTTAGGACAGAGAGAAAGATGGAGACAAAGACAGTCAGCTTGTGGTTCTCAAATCAAATCATTTAATTTACCTCTGAAAATCAGGAAGCTCTGTCCTCTAGAGTCAGGGCCATTATTTCAGGCTAACTGGAGGAGCCTGAGGGGGCCACTGACCGGCTACTTGAGAAGAAGTACAGCAAGCTGAACCTGATGACCTTTAATGTCCACAGTGAGAAATCTCAACTTTCCTTCAGGCTTTCTAGGAGATGACCTGCACATTGCATTAATTTCCTTCCAAGCCAGAAAATCTCAATCTTTTTCTAGTTAAGAGGGATGTATTCACCTAAAAGAAGGCCTGGAAATGTGTGACTGAGAGCTCAATGTCCCACTTAACATTTCACGTAAGGAGACTTTAAAACATTACCTTCAGTTCCTACTATAATACTGACATGCAACAAAGAATGTGATCAACATAAAGCTAATTAATGAAACTAGGCATGGCAATGCATCCTGGTACTTCTAACTCTTAACTCCTTTCTGCCTAAAATACCGATTGATGTGTTACTAACACTATCTAATGATTGGCCACTGTATACACATAATCTTTAATGGTAAGACAATATAATAGCAGCTACCATTACTGAAGATCTATTATGCAAGCTTTATGTGTATCATTTCTTTTCTTACATCAAGCTATGAGATTTATCACCTCATTTTACAGATGAAGAACAAATTTTGAGATATTTACTTAAAATCACATTTTGTAAGGGGCTAGGCTAGGATCTGAAACAAGATCTGCTTCTAGAATTCTGTTTCAAAAACTATGTCACTACCTGCTATAACTCCAAATCTGTGTTTCTCTTTCTCCACATTTCATTCAATGATATGCTTTGTACTGTCTGGTTAGGAGCATAAATAATTACAATAAAATATGATAAGCAGTATTATGATGTAGTGAAAAGCAGGCTTTAGGATCGGAAGGATCTGTGTTCAAGTCTTGACTCTATTACTTACTAGTAATATTACCCCAGGAAATATATATAAATTTCTGAGTGCCTGTCTTGGTTAACTGTAAAAGAGGAATAACTGTCTTGCAGAATTGTTCTGAAGGTTAAATATGCATGTATGTAAAGTATACTGAATGGTGCCTGGTAATGTAGTAAGCATGCAATAAATGGTATTAGTATTTTTAGATACACAAGATAGTATGGGAACAGAAAGGATGAAACAGATCTGCCTAGAAGATGAAGGACACAAGTACATGATATTCAGGAGGGGTTCCTACTAGTTTCAGTGTATAAGCTGAGCACACAAGTCTCTTTCCTAAATCTCTCAGGATGACTCAACGCGCTCGAGGCTCATGCCTTGATGATACCTGAACATGTCGGTAGTGCTAACCATAAACCCTGTCCCGAGGGCCAAAACTGGAAGGAAAAAAGAAAGACCAAAGCAACCTGTGTGTGTGTGAAGCGCTGGACCTGTAATCAAAGGGCTAGAGTGTTTTTTTAGGCTTCTGGCTGGAGTGGGTACGAAGATGGCTCTCGGACTTCCCTCTGGCTAAGCAGGACGGTCTGTCTCACCCCAGGGCACAGTTCTCTTCTGTCTCAATCAGGAACTACCCAGGGGAGCTTGGGTACTGAGCACAGGAGGGATGGGAGCATGTCAGGACTATCTCACACAGCCCTGCCTCAAAACCCGTCATTTGGAACAAAAGAGTAAAATTAAAGTTCCTCAGAGTTCAATGCCTGGATGTTACTCTGAAACTGTGCAAGGACAGGCCTGTTTGAGGTTAACATCAAAACTATGAGCATTTAAAGGGGTTGAGGTTTCAGTGTTAAGTCTGTACACAGAAGTAGTTTGTGCTATTTCTGCTGGGGAGTTAAAAGGACTTTTTAAGTTATGAAAAATACTTTGCGACCTTTAGAAAAACAAAATAATTATTTTGACTCTTTCAAATATAATCCTTAAGATACTCTAAATAGCAGGCAGCATTACTTAAAAAGGCAAATACTGTCGAAAATAAATTAAGCTACAGAGTAAGGGAGCAATGGGCATTATGAGTGCTCTTTAGAGAGCTACAAGATTCATGGTCTCATGCTTAATACAAATGTCACAGATGCACAAAGGTTTTTTGGGGACTCCGTGTATCTGAAAAGAATGATTTCAGCACACCCCATGGCTTTAGCACAAATGAAAGGAAATAATTTCCTAAAACTATTAGGACACTATACTAGTCAGTTAAACTGATTATCTGTACTACAACTTCTTTTACTCTCCAGCCATCATTTAAATAATGTTTTTTTTTTAGTAGGTCCATGACTTATACAAATTAACCACATGCTAGAAACTGGGCAATGATTTGCATTTTCTGTATGGCTTAGGTCTTAATAACATTCTTCAGACATTGGGAAGTAGGTAGATTTTGATGTCCACCTTCTTGGTTCTAGCTGCCAGCATTAACTCAGTGAATCAGACCTCCAAGAGCATCACTCCGACCTCTGCTCACACCCCACTCCCAATACTAAGCACATAATACATCACTTCACAAATCATGGAAGAAATTAGAGCGTACTCTGGCAAGGTCACTGCATTAAAACCAGTAGCTAATGCCTGTGATTAATTCAGGTAAGAATGAACCCAGATAAGAATTATGTACATACCTGTACCACAGGATCTTTTGGTTGGTGTGATTAACGAGACATGAGCTGTATCTGTGCATGGCCCACCTGGAAACAGAAAAGCAGGTACATCAGTTAGGACATATCCTCCACATACCCAGAGCTCCTATATTGGATAAAGAGAAATCTAAAAAGGAAGGGATCAACCTGTAAATATGCATAAGGAGAGGTATTAGGAAAGATGAAGGTGGTGATGGTAGTGGTAAGTTAATTCTTAGTTCAGTTATTTAGTCTACAGGTCCATATTCTTTCTACATTATAACATGCTTTTCATAAAAAATAATCGAGTCTCACATAATGTTAAGACATTAAAGAAAAAAATTTTAACTAGAATTCTGATCTGGGTAAGAGTAAATTACCCATAAGTTTGGGGAAATGAGTTTTTCCACAGAGAAATAAGCAGGTGTACTCCTTCTCAGGTTTATCTCAGTGGTCACCCTACCTTTGAATTTACTGCAAAACTGGCCTTATTTAAAGTGGGGGGGGGACTCCCTGAAGAACAAATAGCTTGTCAGAAGAAATAAGGATCACTGTAATATTTAAAGACAGCACTGCTGACTAAGGAAGAATATCTAGTTTAATTATAAAAATATGATACCAAGAGAGCCTTCATGCAATCTTTGTGGGCCCAGGGATCTGACGGATAGGTGTAATTCAAGAATATGCAAGAGATATAGTCAGTCAGTGGGCGAAGGCTTGAAAAGCAGTAATTTCATTCTACAGAATCAGGACCACCAACAAATTCTTAAGCTGATATTGATATATACTCCAACACATCTAATCAACTATGCCTTACCTACTGAAATAGGAAGTTACTATGTAAACATGGAGACCTGTGGTTTTTGACATGCCCTGGGAGGGGCAGTAGTGATGATCATCAAGAAATGGGACACACAGGCAAATGTTACACATATAAAAGCTCCCCAGGTGACTATAGCAAAGGGAACATGATTTCTTAGCATAGTTTTATGTCACCTATGACGAGACCTCATATCACTGAAGTTACTCATTAGAAAGGAAGGAAAGATGAAAGAGCTCAGAGACCTGTTCCTAGAGTTTATGCCACCAAGATCCGTGGGTTTTGGAACCTGGAGATACCACCTAAGAAGTTCATCATTAGTCTACTCTTTCCTATACCATGGCCGTAACAGCAGCAAACCTTAGTGGGTGTAAAAAGACACAGAGGAGAAATAGGAAAAGGGAGGAAAACCAAGTAAGTGTGTTGTTAATGTCAAAGAGCACTTAGCAAATACCTACTATGCGCCACCACAGGTTAGTCTCATGCTCTGGGGCTTATAATGTTGTTAGAAAGATAAAATCTGTTTACTTAAACAAAGAACAATACATGATAGCAAAAAAGAGCTGGATGCAAAATGATCAACTGCCAAAGAATATGGAACAAGTAATAAATGCTAAATGTAATCAGGAGGAAGGATTATTCATCACCGGCCAGCATCATGTGGAAATACTTCTCAAGGATTTGAAAATGATGCAAGAATAAATTAAAAATTAGAAAGACCAAAAGAACAGGGCATTTCAATTGAAAATTTTTCTACAAATGTCACATTCACCAGAGAAAGCTTAACATACTAAAATTCCAGAGGAGGCCCAAATAGGCACTGGTGACATAAAAATAAGTAACATGGAGAGACAATGAGCTGCAAGAAAACCTAATACAGACCCCACATCCTCGAAACCCTCTGGGCACTGGCTCTGTAGCTCCATAAAATGTTATAGCTTCTGCTTCCATGCGTGATTTTTTTGTCTTTTGTTTTTTTGTTGTTAAATGAATCATTCTTATTTCTGGGAACATAAGTAGTTAAGTCCTGCAACTATTCTTTATTTACTGAGTAATCCTGGGTAAGTGATCCTTAGTTTCTTTAACAAAAGAAATGGGGATAGTTAAAATTGCCCATAAGCCACAGTGTTAATGAGATCATCTGTACAAAAAGACTTCATAAACTATAAAGCCTTATGTTATGTATCTTCACTTTCTCTCCCATGAGGTTTTATGCACCCAAGGGTCAAGACTCACTTTGTCATCTACTCTTGGGTCATGACTGTATGGACAAAGGGCACTTAATAGTGTTCAATAAGTGACCACCGCAAGCCACTTGATTGAATCAGTAGAGTAATGTACATTTTTTAAAAACCCTTTTTTACTGAGGTTTAACATAAAGAGAATGAAATACTAGAATGAAGTGCACAAATCTTAAGTATATACCTTGAAGGATTTTAACATATATATAATTGTGTAACAACCACCAGATAAAAATACTGGAACATTTCTGGAATCCAGAAAATTCAAGGGTACATTTTTAAAAAGATTCCCAAATCTTGACTTTGGATGCAATAGGCTGGGGTGGGCATAGGAAGAGATTAGTGTACATTTTTAAACCAGCTGAGCATGATGTACATATTAAGAGCCCAGTTAGTTCCAATCTCTGGTAACACTAACTCCCAGCTCAATATATGGTGAAGATCACTGAGTTCACACAACATCGTGAGCCACACAAAACACAAGCATCAATAACAGCTTAACTATCAGAATATTTTTTAAAGGACATAAAATAATTCATTCAGTAAAATTATAAGAGCAGAGAGAAACTGGTTAAATCAAAACCCCTAAAGAAATTTGGCTGGGACTCATGAATTAACACTCCCATGTTTACAAACGCAATCTTTACCTCATTTGTAGGTTGAAAGTTTATCTTTTTGAAAATTCCTAATGAATGAATTTCTGTAGGTTTTGGCAAATACTCAAATAACTTCAAGGCTACCTAGCATATCTCAACATGCATCATCATGAAAGTGTTCTCCAGAGAGCTTGTTAAACTAACAACCCAATCCAAAGTATTCACTACATTATAGTAAAGTACAAATAGAACCATAATTGAGCCAAAACAAACAGACAGCAAGAGTAACTGGCAGTGATAATATATCCCAGCTTTGATGAGACAAACTGGACAATATTATAAACAGAGAGCTTGGAATTAAATTTGGTCTGGTAGACTATAACCTATGACTCTTTAAACTCCAGAACAGATGCACATGAGCACTGTATATATATTCTATACACTAATTGTGTTGTCATATAAAATTCCTATACTCTCAAATAAAAGGAGTAACCACAGGAAATTAAGGTATCTACCCTTACACAATTAACTGCAAATCAACTCTGTTAAAATGAATGCAGGAGATTAAGGGCCACTCAAGGGGAACCTTTTCAGGTTTGAGTCCACAACAATAAAAATATAACATGAGTCCCATGTGGGTATAGCAAACAAAGTAATTTTGAGAGTTGATGGTAAGGGTCAAACTTAGGGCATCTGTTCTATCAAGGAATGGAGTTGGCTAATGTCTGAGAGGGGGGCTGGAGTATGGTCTCATAAATCATTGTAAATTCTGCTCCTATTTTTGGCCTTTCTTCCTCTTCTTTCCAAACAGAAGGGTAGACAGGGCTAATACCTGAAGAGTAAGATGAAGAAGTCTTTTCTTGCCTGGGTCCTACAGGTTAATGTAGTGATGTTGTGTGTGTGTATGTGTGTGTGTTGGGATCAAGATTGGAAGGCTGGGAAAATAAATGCATTTCTAAGCACAGAATGAGTCACACCATTACCCTCTACCTTATATTAGTAGCAAGTGAGTCTGGAACAGTAAGTTTGGGGTTGTTAAGTATTAAAAATAAAACCATAGTTAAGGTACCTTGTTTAATATGACAGACTCTCTGGGAATTCTGAACCAGACAATATCAAGATTAACTCATCTAAACTTTTAGCCCATCACCATGAGTGTTTTTTGCTTTCTTTTGCTAAAGCAAAATTAAACATGTCAAATTTTTTCAAGTTTCTTCATTATCTGAAGATACTTAATACTATCATTTTTCATTTGATATTACATTCAGAACTTTTTCCTAAGTTTCAACAATTCAGAGTCTGGAATCTGCAAGTAAATAATGTGTGTGGTAGCTTCTGGTTTGTATTCTGTAAGTCTGAATACTCTATCTTGTCTTTTAGGGATGTTTCTGTTCTTGTATTAAAGGTGTCATACATAATGCAGCACTATGGATCACATTTGCAATTCCACGTGAGAGCCATGGAATGAAATTCTTCAGCTGTATTCCCAGCAACTAGAAATCTTTACAGCCTTTGCAACAGGGTAGTGGATTTTCTTAGGGAACCAGTACTGATTTCAGCCCTGTAAAGTTGAAGACAGGGGTCAAATCTGCATACTAAAAGTCACCATAACCTGCAAAACCAGAAGGACTGAA
Organism: Mesoplodon mirus; assembly: GCF_964341445.2. Lineage (NCBI taxonomy): Eukaryota > Metazoa > Chordata > Mammalia > Artiodactyla > Ziphiidae > Mesoplodon > Mesoplodon mirus. Next base: position 70,713,582 of record NC_138988.1, on the reverse strand, counting down.
TAAAGGTATCCCGTCGACTATCAACATTCACATTTCAAGCCAAAGTGGCAGGAACCTTTTTCAGCCTCCTATAGAGTTAGTTACTGAGCATGTCAAAAAACACTGAGCTACCATAGTAGTCAATCCGACTGACTGGTTGAAGACTATGACTCAGGAGAAAGATAAGAACACAGGTATGCAGGGCGGCTGCATTTATGCTGGTTATCATCTTAGGCACTCAAAATCTAAGGCTGAGTAAATATAGAAAAACAGGATTTCTCCTTAACCTTGAAAATAGAGATCAACAATCTACCCAGAAAGGTTTTGTTAAAAGAGCTGTGATGAGTAGTTATTTTTGGATACTGATTCCACTAGCCCTCATTGGCTGCAGTTATACCATGTGCTAAACCACATCAATTAGGAAAAATGGACTGTCAATAAGTCAGTCAGCTAAAAATTGCCAGAAGCTCAATAATCAAATATTCTACCATCAGCTCTTTCATGATAACTGCAAAACATTAATACACAAAAATAGCCATTCTTTTTGTAGATTTATAACACTTCAATATTCTTGCTTAATTAGCATGACATTTACATAACAGTATCTAATTAATTTCTAACTAAGGCACTGTGGGCTAATTAGAAATGCATCATCCTTTTTTAACCAGCTTGTCAATTCCACTCTATCATAATCTGTACATTGTTTACCTTTGCAACATCTCACTTTTCCAGGCTTGCTATTCAAAAGGTGATTTCAGACAACAGATTCATGAGCTACAATTCTCTCTCCACTCTAGAGATTCATAATACCTTATGGGAGTGTTTTTTGATGAGCCATCCTTAAAAAAAAAAAAAATCTATGCAATGGAGATAGTGAAATAAACTCAACACTGTCTCCTGATGTGGTCATATTAAAAATGCAAAACTATCTTTTAAAAATATTCAAAGAATGTATATTCCTTCAGCAGTAAAACATTCCTTCTTTAAAAGCCTTCAAAATACACACAGATACTTAAAATAGTAAATGGTAATAAATATTAAGGACAGACCAGAACGCACAAGAAAATAAGCCATCTCTTCAGAAAAGAAAACCCTATCCTCCAACTTTACGTAAACCTGCAATTCATGAACTGTTTTAATCAGAAAGGACACACCTGATCTGTCTACATAATTGAGTTTGAAAAGCACCATCGATTATAAATAAGGATACATAAAGATATAATGAGTGGGAATCTAAGTTTACAGAAAATCTTCAGCCCTGATAACAGCCCTCCCATTTCTCCAAATGAAACTTCCAAATTAAACCATTTACGAAGCTTGTTACAGAATATAAGTGTTAATCTCTCAGAAATTCTAATCCTAACTCACTGCATGATTTTTCACACCATTTAGCTCTAAATTAGGGATTCATGAGAAGGGGATTTCCAAAGTGGGTAAGAAACTGCTACTGGTAAGCTCTCTGTTTTGTTCATAAAGAGGGCCTCTCAACAAAATTTCATTACCATTCCACCCCGACTCCCCCTAAATAATTGTAGCTGGTCAGCTCTGCAAATATTAGTGTGTGTGTGTTTGTGCATGTGTGAGTATGCTTATTAGTCTATCTGCACAACAGAAATAAAGTTTAAAATTCTCCCACACCACCTTCCTCAGGGAAAAACACTACAAGCAAAATGAAATCAGGAATGCTTTCCATTTGCCCAGTACTGACAGACTCTTTTACGGTAGTGTGGACATCCCTGTTGGGGCCAGGGTATGTGTTTTGGACGAAATGCTTTCTCTTGACCCAGCAATGGCCTTAATGGCATGACCTTTAGGGGTAGTGGCAAAGTCTTATGCACCTTGGTACCCTAGCATATGAGGTGTTCAAAATATGTTTTTCACTATTGAATGAAAATGATCCAAGCCAAAATCAATTATTGAACATACATATCTATTCAGAAGGGAAATGGAACTATTAATAAACAGTTGATTTTCACCATATTTACATGTTAATCTAGCACAGCAGTTCTCAAACATTTGCATCTTAGGACCTTTTTACACTTAAAAATTATTAAGAACACAAAAGAGCTTTTCTTTATGTGGGTTATATATCTACTGATATTTACTTCATCTGAAATAAAAAATACAAAAATTCACAAAATAATTAATGTCAACATAAAAACATTTTTATGAAAAATAACTACAAATTTTAAAAATATGAGAGCAGCCTGGCTTAAAGAAGAAACCTGGATTTTCACATCTGCATTCAATCTGTTACAATGGATTGCTTATATGAAGCATATGAAGAAAAACCACCCTCACACGGATATATAGTTGGAAAAGGAAGGACCTCATGGACCCTGTGAATGGGTCCTGAGGACCTCTATAAGTCCTTGGACCACACTTTGAGAAAGACTGGTATAGAACAAAACAGGTTAATATAATTTCCATCTTCTCCACACTCTGCTCACATGCCAACTGACTTGTTCTAGTCCTGCAGAGACCCATCAATGCACTAGTACAAGAAGTAGTAAAAGGTTTGCCCATTCTCAACAAAACATTAATATTTAAATAAATGAAGGCAAGAATAGTGGAATAAACTCTAGAATTATAATTTCAACCCAGAACATTCTATTTCTGCTACTTATGTAGGAAGAGTAAAACCATGTTTCATGTAACTCAAAGGATTCTGAGCAGTTAAATCTGTTTGTTTTCTAGATGTGATCTCTCACCTAGAACCCTTGTAACCAAAAAAGAGCATCCCATATATTAAGATACCGACAAACACTCACCACTAATACTCCAAAATGTGATAAAGTCCAACAGCAATTAACACTGAATTTCTAAGACACCACTATCTTGTGGTTCAAAACTAGAAAGAAACCTTTTTTGAGAGGTCAAAATATCACCTGCCGAATGAAGTCAGTTCTATTTTTAGACACTTGTTTCTGTGACAAAGCATACTTAATATGAATATGAAATCGGGAGCTGTCACTTCTCCAATTTAGACTTCAGTTCTGACTATTTACAGGCTTAACTAAGGCCCAACTCAGGTTTCTATATTTGCATTTTACCATCAACACAAGCATGAATCTCATAACATTAATGAAGAAACCACTCAGTATTACAAGAGCTTTTATTTTTTTGACATATTTTAGCTACCAAGAGTGTTTTCATAAATCTTGTCTTGCGTCTGCAAATGAAAGAATGCACTGCCTTCCTCAGAAAAGGAAGTGACCTGTGCATGTTCTCTATAAGAGGCTTCAGAGAAGCCTCTTAAAAAATACGTCTATTTGGGCCATAGGTACTGCCCCGTGGACATTTAAAAAGAATTCTGAACATAGGTGCCCTTCTTCCCTGACCCTGTGCTGAGCCTCTCCTGTAAGCAGCTGTACCACAGCTGGCAATGTGTTCAAAGTGTCAATGATTGAAAGGAAACTTAGCCAAACCTCCTTGCTTTACAGAAGTGAACACTAGCAGGTCTTACTAACAGGACCTTTCTTTGCAAATAATAGTTGAAAATGTCACAATTTGAATTATGTAAAGAAGTGTTTATATTGATATTTGGGAATTTAAAAAATTCCTTGCCAACATGGCATCCTATTGTTTATTAAATCTAAAGAATCCTCCTTTTGACAGATCAAAAAGTGAAATGGTTTATGAAGCAATAGAACATATGAACACAAAACGTAAAGTTACATGTAGTCATTTTTTGGCATGGGCAGCTCTGAATTTTCAGAGAGAAGTTCACAAACACCATTAAAATATATTCACGTAAGTTTAAAATAACTACTTCTAACTCGCAAATAGATAGATGACCCTATTATATGATTTTTTTCAGCCAAACACTTCTGTCATAACAAAACTTAGATTTAATTTAAAATCAGCACAGTGTCACCTATTACCTGTATCTAGACAAAATAAAAACAGTATGACAACTGCAAAGGGCTAAAGCTATGTGATATGTGGTTGTTCACTGTGACCTTTACTTTCACAGTCCAGTGTAGAGCATTTCATTTAATAAGAACATAAAAAAAAATCTGCATTTGCAAAGAGGGGGCAGTGATGATGCTGCTTCAAAACCTAGTATGAATAGCAATAACTGTATAAACTCATTAAGTGCCTGAGGAAACCTTTATGGGAAACTAACCTTTCAGATTTGCAGACTTCTTAAGGGATCCTTGAAAAATGGGTGTTTAAAGTTTGCTAGTCTCTCTTGCAAAGGGGAATCTTGAAGAGGGAAATTCGGGTGATAAAAGAAATACCCATAAGCAGAAACTGCTGTTTCACAACAGGCAGGTGGCTATTTGCAGTTAAAACAACAACAGAAAAGACAGTCTCTCATTATGCTAAAAGCTCTGTTAAAAGAGATGAATTGTCACAACAACAAGACAACCAAATTTCAAAATTAGGTAGGGCAACTGCCTTTTTGAGTTACTTCACCTTGAGGTTACTGAATGGCACAGAAAACAATAAAAATATTAAGTAGCTGCTCAAAATCAGGTTCAGGCAATGAGAAGCCTCTCTTTAGTGTATCAAAACACATGAGCACATGAAGGTTCTCAAAAGTATGAAAAACTAGTAAACTTTTCTAAATATTTAAATCATTTACTGAGTATTGCCTTGCTGGGTGCTATGGGGCAGAGCAAAGCAGAATAAAATTAAGTCTCTGCTAATTTGGGGTATAACCTCTAAATTGGTACAGAGAGATGAGATTCTCATGTCAAAGAGGTGACCAACACAATATGTGATTAGGTGTTACAGGGAGGAAGTCAGGAATTCCTTGGAGGGAGCAAGTGTGGATGAAATGGTTCTGAGGTAGGCTTCCAAGAGCATGAATAAAAATGGTAATATGAGTTGCCATGGTGTCTTTTGGGGACAACAAGGATCTGGTTCTGTTCAGAGCTGAGTATCAGTGCTGGGAAAGGTAGGGAGGTCAAAAACAATGAGGTTCCAGATTATGTGGGGGAAGGATGTCTGATACAAGATTAAGAATCTGGATGATCAAATAGGCAGTGATGAGTCAATGAAAGAATTCCCTTTTTTGTTTAACATGATATCAATGGGGATTCATCTGACTAGTTTATTGACTAGGACAAGATTAGAAGCAAGAACAGTCTAAAGATTATGGCTGTAATCCTATGAAAACACAATGGTGGCAATAACAACTTCCCAGACCTTTAATATTTCTCCACTGAGCTAACACTAGAGGATCATAAACAAAGACAAATTAGGAAATATAAACAATATTAGACTAATTAAGAATAAGATTTAGTTTGTGTACTTGGTACAATACATATTCTAAAATTAAGAGCACCTTCAATAGAAAAAAAAATTTAAATAAGAATATGTTCCAATAAATTCCAATAAATTTAGAAATGTAGATGAAATAGATATTTTTATAGTAATACTAATTGCCAAAACTAAATGAGGTCAAAAATATAAATAGTCCAATATCAGATATCAGGCTAATCAGTTTTATGAATAAATTCTTCAAGCTTTCAAAGAATAGATACATTACACAATGTCAGAACATAAGACAAAAAGCAGTGTCTGAGATTAATGTAACTAGTATCTAAACTAGACAGGAATAGCATGCCTACCATATATAAGCACACATGTACACAAAATTAACTCAATTATTTAAAAGGTACAAAATTTAAAATAAAATTAGCATTTTGAATCCATCAGTACACTGAAAGAACTAACAGAGTTTATTCAAGGAATGCAAAGATGGTTTAACACTGGAAGTCTATTAAATTAAGAGATTACATATTAAAGGAGAAATGTATATGATCATCTCAACAGATGCTGAAAAGCATTTTATAAACATTCCTCTCTGATTTAAAAAATTAACAAGCTAAAAATAGAAGTTTCTTAACCTGATAAATAATATCTACAAAAAAACCTGTAGCAAATACTACATTTATGTGATACACTAATATATTTCACATACATTAGTAATAAGAAGTAGTATCAGAGTTAGAATAGGAAATACATATATAAAGCTATAAAGAAGAATTTCTAACAAGAAATGTGTAAGGCTTACACTAAGAAAATAATAAAACTTTACTCAAGAATATTTAAGAAGGTTTGAACAAATGAAGACAAATGATATTCCTATATGAGAAGACCCAATAATCTATTAAACTGTCAATTATTCCCACATAAACCTATGTTTTCAGTGTAAACTCAATTAAAAATCACACTGTAATTTTTAACAGAATTTGACAAAGTGCATTGAGAAGAAAAAATGCAAAAAAATAGCCAACAAAATTTAGAAAAAGATAAACTAAGGGGGAACTAGCTCTATCAGATACCAATACACACCACAAAGTTATTTTTCAGTCTCAGGAATATACAGTTAGACCAATGGAACAAAATAAAAGAGTCTAAAAACAGATTTACATTTATAAAATAGTAACGGAATTCCAAACCAGGCCTAATTGATAAGTGGTTCTGACATAATTGGTTGGAAAAATAATTTGGAAAAATTATTTTGGAAATATAATAATATTTGGAAAAATAATAAAGGTAAATCCCTATACCTCATATATACAAAATAAATTCCAGATGGAATCAAGAGCTAAATATAAATATAAACTGTAAAATATAAAGAAAAATATTTTTATAACCCTGTGATGGAGAAAGCCTTCTAAGAAACACACAAACCTAGAAGACAAACTAAGACCTGAACTTTAAAATCTGTGAATTTTCCAATGGAATACAAGGCACCCAAATCAAAATTAGAAGTCAAGTGACATACCAGAAGAAAATATTTACATGATATGTAACAAATATATAAGAATACATAACAAATATCCAGAATATATAAGGAGCTCCTACAAATCAGTAAGAAAAAAAGGCTAACAAAAAAATAAGCAAAGAATACAGATAGGCAAATCAATGGAGACACAAATAGCTAATAAACATATGAAACAGTGCTCAATCTCACCATCAGGAGATGTCAGGGAAATGCAAGTTAAGATAAGCTTTTCTTTCGCCTGTTGCCCCCCAAAAAAGAACACCTAACACTGGTAAAAGTATGGGAAAAATGCTCACTCAAATAAAGTGGCATATAGGAATAAAGCAGTAATGTTATTTTGGAAATTAATTTGGCGGTGTATATAAAAATTTTAATACATATTCTTTGACTTGTTAGTTCCTCTTCCATGTATTTATCATGGAAAAATGATACATGCACCATTACCTATGTTTAAAAATGTTTACATCATATGGTTTATAGCAGTGAAATATCAGAAACAGTCTCAAAAGAAAAGAGAAAATAATAATAATAATAATACAGAATACTACAGAGCAGTTTAAAAAGAATTAGGCTGACCTAGAAAGATCTCTAAAATATATTGTTAAGTAAAAAAGCAAGTTACAAAACAATACGTATAGTATGTTCTCATTTGTATAAAGAAAACCTTATATTTATGTAGACATGTATATAACTGCATAGCAAAAGAATATATATAATCCAAAATAAATAAACAGTGGTTATCTCTGGAAAGAGTGGGAATTTGGGGGGTGGGGAACGGGGTGGAGGCATTAAAAGAATATATACCTTCTAACATACATAAACCTGTATGTCTTTGCTTTACTTGTATACTTAAAAGATAAAATAACTTAAGACAAAAAAGAGGGCAGCAAATAAGTATTTAAAAGTCATGGTTTTGCTTTAATTTTGACTTTATTTTTAGACTACAAAAAAGGTCAGATGACACTCTAAGTACCTGAACAAGTTCTGATTCAGCTAACAATGTGGAATAAAAGTAATTTCCATAAGAAAACACTGCTAAACTGGTCAGTCCTTTTGCATTTTGACCGGGACTCATTCAATGATCCCATACATTGATTCCTGGTGAATTACAACCATTCAATTCAATACAGCACATAACTGTACGTTATCAAACTGTACTGCCAAGTACCAATCCTTTCAGAACACAAGCCCTAATAAAAGCACCATGCTTTACAGAATCAGCTTCAAGATAAATAAATGCACTGGAAAAAAAAGTACCTTTAAATTAAAATCAGAAGAGACATTTAAAATTTTGGCATTCTTCATTATGGGAAAGAATCTCCCACTTTGATACTATTATATATCAGAAAAGCTCCATCTGTTGTATAATTATCTCTGATAAATGGCCTGATGCTCCAAGCTTCATTAGAGATAAAGGAAGAGAAAGACACATACAAAGAGAACTGTAAATAAATCTCCTCACCATATTTCACTTAAAACCAGCCCAAGAGGAAGGCATGAAATATTTTTAATAGGTAATATTTTCTGAATGTTCTACTAGAATAAGTCAGCCTGTTTTGCAGACTATCTGGTCTTCAAGCAGGCATAGTCCAAAAAGGGAAAACTAGTTTCACTTAGAGATTATTATAAATTTAATTGGTAAAAACAGATGAACATGAAGTTCAGCCACTCAGTGGCAGTGATATTAATTTTCCAAGGGACAGATCTGTCAGACAGGGATGAAGACTAGCAGCCAATGAAGCCCAATTCATGTTCAAAGACCCAAGGGCAGTTTGGCAAGGAAATCTGTTAAAACGTGCCACCAGGCTTCCCTGGTGGCGCAGTGGTTGGGAGTCCACCTGCCGATGCAGGGGACACGGGTTTGTGCCCCGGTCTGGGAGGATCCCACATGTCGCGGAGCGGCTGGGCCCGTGAGCCATGGCCGCTGAGCCTGCCCGTCCGGAGCCTGTGCTCCGCAGCGGGAGAGGCCACAGCGGTGAGAGGCCTGCGTACCACCAAAAAAAAAAACAAAAAAAACAAAAAACAACAAACAAACAAAAAAAAAGCGTGCCACCATTCTATTTTTTAAATGCCTGGGGAAGTTAGGCTATGACCAGGAACCAGTTTCCAAGGAAACAATGGAAATCTCTTTGTTCAAAAAAATTAATTTAACACACAGATAAAGAATACCCTCAAATTCTGTTTTGGGAATCACTGTCATATTAAAGGAAGATCCAGCCAGCACTTGGAAATGAAGCTTTATTCATTAAAAGTCTTCACTAACATTCCAGTTAGTATGGTTCTCACTTTTTCCGTATATTTTCTTTTGGTTACAACAAAATCATCTCTTGGGTATATGTAGTAGAGAAGAACAGGAAAAATTTTCAGCATTATGGATGAAAAAAGGCCCAGAGCTGAGTTCTAGCCCTGTCATGTGACTCAAGGCAGGTCACCATTCAAACCTTTTCCTTATCTGTAGAATAAGGAGGAGACTATCTGCCCTGCCTATGTTGCAGACTGTTAGGATGATCCCAGAAAAATAACGTTTGTCAGAGGGCTTTGTAAAACAGGGGTTGACGAACTTTCTCTGCAGAGGACCATTGGGTCTGTGTAGTAACTACCCAGTTCTGCTGTTAAAGTGCAGACGCAGCCACAGGCAATACATACATGAATGAGCATGGCTGTGTTCCAATAACAATTTATTTGTGAACACTGGAATCTGAATTTCATATAATTTTCACATGTAAAATTACTGTCCTTTTGATCTTTTTCATTTAAAATCATTCTTAGCTCGTGGGCCATACAAAAACAGGTGATGGGCCAATTTGGCCTGTGGGTTATACTTTGCCAACTTCTCTTAAAAACTATTGCTTTATATATGTGTTGGTTGCTGTTTATTGCTTAGTATGTGCCTCTACACAGTTTAGAAAAGTGTTCTGTATGAGGTGGGCCCTCTCTAACTGTTAGATTAGAATGTCAGAATATTTAAAAACAAGCCCATTTCTTGCCATTACTCTTCCCTAGTAGCAGGTATCAGTTCTCTTCCTCTCCTGCCTAGAAAGAAATAGAGCAGCTAACTCTCCACCAACACCTCAATTTCCCTCCAGTACATAGTGGGACTGGCTAACCCCTGCCCCCGCCACCAAAAACCCCACAAAACCTAGCTCTGTATGCATGTACACCATAAGGCTCCCCAGAGGGCACAAGCAAGGATGTCCAGGCCTTTAAGAGCATAACAATAGGAAATCTAATTTATAGGAGAAATAGACAGAAGGGTCTTTTAAAAAATCTTTTAAGTCCAATCTTATAAGACTCTGACTGAAGGTGACCAGTCATCTGCTCATCTTGTTAAGGCTATCTGGGCAGATGCACTGTCTAAGTCAAGAGTAGATAACTAAAGTGATTGCTAAGTAGCAGTGAAGACACAGGGGATCCACTGACACCCTGCAAATTTTTTCAACTGTGACCCACCTAGGAGAAGAAGGGTGGAGGAAGAGGCAGCAGGGGATTACTCATATTAATCTTTTAGTACCCTCAAAGAGACCAGAATTTCATATAATGCATCTGCCGTGACAGCTTTAACAACCATTTCCAGCGTTCTACCCACAACCTGACATTATTTCAAAAGTTGGCTCAAGAAACAAAGTACAGGGCTTCCCTGGTGGCACAGTGGTTAAGAATCCGCCTGCCAATGCAAGGGACACAGGTTCGAGCCCTGGTCCGGGAAGATCCCACATGCCACAGGACAACAAAGCCTGTGAGCCACAACTACTGAGCCTGTGCTCTAGAGCCTGCAAGCCACAACTACTGAGCCCACGTGCTACAACTACTGAAGCCCATGCACCTAGAGCCCATGCTCCACAATAAGAGAAGCCACTGCAATGAGAAGCCCGTGCACCACAACAAAGAGTACCCCCGCTCGCCACGCACAGCAACAAACACCCAAGCAGCCAAAAATAAATAAATTTAGTTTTTAAAAAAATCAATGTCTCCTAGACTAGATTTGAAGCTTCTAGGAAAGTGTTCTATGCCTGTTTGGGGTCACAGATATCTTTTAAAAAAAGAAGAAAAAGGAAAAAAGAAACGAAGTACAGTAGCTGATTCAATTTGTTGTAAGGCAGAAACAAACACAACCTTGTAAAGCAATTATACTCCAATAAAGATGTGGGAGTTAAAAAAAAAGAAACAAAATAAACCACAATTTATCTCCTCTATGAAAAACCTGGAAATTGAAAGAACAATAAATTGGTAGTAGCAAGAGCATTAAGAAATGTATGTTATTTTGTTCTTTTTAAGTGTTTGCGCAACATTCCTTCCTCTGTAGTTTACTTGCAAGCAACGGCCTTTACACTACAAATCACTACAGAGACAGGCAGCAATGGGGTGGTGCTGGAAAGCCAGGCTGCTCTGTGATGTTGGGCAAGATAAAGAATCATCCTGTGCCTCCATTTTCACATCTGCAAAATAGATACAGTAATACCACCCGCTTTACAGGGTATTATGAATATGAGGTAGGTTAATACAAATAAAAATTTGGAACAGTGCCTGGTACTTAGTAAGTACTCTGGTGATAGCTGTTACCATTTTTATAGCATTTAAATGTTACGACAAGTCCTTTGGTCACTAGTAGAATTTTGTTTACCAACTGCTTTTTGAAAATGCTTCTAATGGCTAAAGTTCCATGGACTCTTCTGCAGACACACATAAGATGGGATAGGAAGAGACACATGTGTGTTTAGACAAAGAAATATCACTTTGAGCTTTTGGACACCTGTTTTATTGACCTCCAGTCAAGGTGTTTTAAGAAATTCTTTTGTATAAAAGTCTGTCCTGTTCTCTGCTTTACACATTCTTGTCAATAGTTCTTACTCTATCTGCAGTCTTTTCAAAACAGCATTAATATACCCAGACTCTCACCACCTTTCTGTTCTTATATTCTTACATCTGCAGAAAGCAGATGTAATCAAGAGAATGAGTATTGCTTATTAGGAAGAAAAGTAAAACCTTTCACAAGCCCCAAAGAAGACTCAGCACTTCCAGTTCTACAATAACAATGGATCCATAACTACTACAGAGTTTACAGATTACGTAGTACTTGGATTTGGAATCCCAAACCCATCTCCCAGCAACTCCCACACCTTACTCCTCCATGACTCTCTAGGGGAAGCTAAGGACCAACAGATAAAGTTCTGGTCTCTTGAGGATACTAAAAGCTTAATATAAGTCATCTCCTGCTGCCTCTTCCTCCACCTTTCTTCTCCTAGGTAGGTCACAGTTGAAGAAATGTACAAGGTGTCAATGGATCAGGCTGTCTACTCTCACCTGGGTCTTCACCGCTACTTGGCAATCACTTTAATTACCTCCTGTTGACTTACAATGCATCTGCCCTGACAGCTTTAACAAACCTTCCTTACTTTTCTTATCCCTATATCCCCCCCATCCACAAACCAGGCACATATCTCCTCACTCTCGCATAGTTTTCGACCTAGGCAAGATGGCAAAACTCGCCTGAGAAAGCTTTTGCAAATGACGTGCTTATTAACCACTATTCCTGCTACTGCCTCCCTTTCACCCTGAAATTCTCATGCACCTGTTAGGGAGAACAAACCAGAAACTCAAGGAGAGACCTATGTATCTGAAAAGGTGACCTTGTGGATAGAGACCTAATCTTATTCATTTCTGTACCCAGCACTTAACCTAGTGCCATTTAGCAAAGACTGCTAAATGAATATACAAACCACTGAAACAGTTTATTAAATAGTTTATTTAGAGAATTAATCACATGATCGCCAAATCCAAATTTTTCTTGTCAGCTTACAGTTTCCTGAAGCATTTTCACAATGTTGAGGCAATATACTATAGTGGTTGAAAGCACAGGCTCTGGAACCGAATCAGTGGGTTGGAGCATGAGCTACGCTGGGCAGCAAGAGCTCTGAATTTTGGGTAGAAGTTACTGAACCACTCTATGCTTCAACTTCCTCATTTGTAAAAACAGGGATAATAAAAGCACCTACCTACTGTGAAAATTAAATGTTAGTATGTGTAAAGGGCTTAGAAGAGGGCTTAGAAGATAGCCAAACACTTCATAAATATGAGTGAATATTTTCATTATTATTAATAATATTATTATTTCATTATTAATATTTCATTATGAGTAGTAGTATTGTGAGAATTAAATGTTAGTATGTGTAAAGAGCTTAGAAGATAGCCAAACACTTTATAAATATGAGTGAATATTTTCATTATTATTAATAAAGCCTACACCATATGTTGAAATTTGTTCCTTGCCTTTTGTGACCTTGCCCACTATCATTTGCCTCCTCTCTGACTTCTTCAGTTGCCTCCTCTGTTTTGGTTTCCCTCTAGGTTCTATTCTCACTGCTTTTCTTTCTTCTCACCTTTGGCAATCTCACTTAACCCCTAAGGCTTCACTTATCATCTGCATGTGGATGAAGCCAACCTTGACTTCTTTCTCCTGAGCTCCAACTCAAACTGCCCACTTGAACACTTAAGTCATCATTAAACCTCATATTAGCAAACCTCCTCCTCTCTCCAGATCTATGAAAATCCAAGGTTTACAATAATGAGCTCCACAAGAATTAGGAAATGAGATTAGACTCTGAGAGTTTCACTTGAAGAGTTAAACACACAATGGTTTAAAGCAGTGATGTCACCAGAAAGAGAGAATGGATCTGAAACTGGTAGAACTACACATCTTTAATCAGATTGAAGGTATTTATGTATATATCGAAAGGAAAAATGGGGCAGTCTACAGCAGCCTAGAGTGGCAAGTTATGGAAACACAGGAAGTACTGTGTCCTAGGGACTCCAGAGCTCAGGGTAGGTCTAATCCCCAGCAGAGGAGGGGAAAAGGGCATAAAGATGGAATCTTGTACTGAACGTAAGACCTTCCCTATATGTCCTCAGAGTGCACCTGACAATCAGCGTGATTCAAACTTTCACTTCATCTAACTCCACTTGTTCTGAGTCCACACTCTGCCATTTGCTATGTAAATCCTCGTTATGGGTCTGCTTCCCATAAAGATCTGACTCCAGAGAAAATATTTTAGTCATAGAGTCATATGGATATAGTGTTTTTATTTTCAATCCCTGTTATAAGGATATTTCATGATGAATTAATCAAGTAACTTTTGGTTACCATGTGAGTTTCCACATACCTTAATTTCACAAAAAGAAGTGTTGATCTTACCAACACGAATATTTCTATTCTCTGTGGCAGTTATATTTCACATTGTGAATTAACTAATTAAAAGCATGAGTTCTAAAGCCAAATGCCTGAACTTGAATGCTATTCTGGTTACTAGTTTGCTACCGCAGGCAAATTACTTGATCTCTTTGTGCCTGTTTCCTTCTATGCAATGGGGAAACAGTACTTACACCTCAATGAGTTGTCATGAGGAGTAAAATAAAAAATATGCAAAACATATAGAACAGTGTCTTGCACATAAAGTGCTCAATTAAAGGTAGCTGTTGTTATCTCAGAGCACTTGGGCTGCTCAAGTTGTTTTGATCCTGGCCTGATCCTGGTGTGTGTGAATCCAGTCAGATGCCATTCCATAAGATGAGATTCTGATCAGCTCCAAACTTTCCCTTAGACAAGGAGTGCCTAACCAAAGGCCACAGTGAGCTTTAGAAAAATTTTATTCAAAATTGAGTATAAATGGTTGGTGTGTATTTTTCTGAGACAAGGGGCCAGAGCTTTCATCAGCCTCTCAATAAGTACACAACCCTCGGGCTTCCCTGGTGGTGTAGTGGTTGAGAGTCCGCCTGCCAATGCAGGGGACAGGGGTTCGTGCCCCAGTCTGGGAAGATCCCACATGCTGCAGAGTGGCTGGGCCCGTGAGCCGTGGCCGCTGAGACTGCGCGTCTGGAGCCTGTGCTCCACAACGGGAGAGGCCACAACAGTGAGAGGCCCATAAGTACACAATCCTCAACAGATTTTTAAAAATGAAACAAAACCTACTGCCTTAATATTATCACTACCATTCTCATCTTTTTTTCTCCTCTTACATAATTTCAACACCTTTGCCTAGGCCTCTATTCAATAGGTTACAATAATTTAAAAATTTTCTCTGTGCAATGTTATCTAGTATAATCCTTCCCATTTTCAATACTGCCATGCTACTTCTGCAAAATAACTGTAGTAATATTACTTCCTTTGCACAAAAACATGACTACTGTCTAAAGTCCAAATATCTTCGCTGAGCATTCAAGCCTCTATGGCACGGCCACAATCTACCTGCCCAGCCTTGTCCTCCATAAATGGCCCTAAAGGAGTCACTTGCCATTGCAGAACTCCATGCAGCTTTCCTCCATATTGTGTCTATCTTCAACAGCACCTTCTCCAGTAAACCAACACCCTTCTTCAACAGTCGATGTCTTCAATACGTAAGAAAGACCATTAAAATAGGTGCATACAACCATGTATCAGGGTTTCTCAACCCTGGCATTACTAACATGTCAGGCTGGATAATTCCTTGCTGTGGAGGGCTGTCCGATACAGTGTCAGATGTTTACAGCATTGGGGGGAGGGGGAGGGGCAAACTCACTCCTGGTTGAGAACTACCGATATAAGAAATATATTTAATTTCCGCTGCTAAACAGTAAATTCTTTGAGGACAGGAACTATGGCCTTTTTTACCTTTATATTCTCAACTTTACCTAGTACAGTGGTTTATGATAGGGGTTCAGATAAACATTTGTTCTCTGCTAATCTTTCCAAAGTTAGTAGACAGAACATTCTAACCTACCATATTCTAAGGATTTCTAGCTATTCATTAAATTTGAAACACCAGATTTCAACCCGTTAAGTAAAGCTTTTAAAAGGTAAAAAGCTGCTATGTCATAACATCACTACAATTTTCAACAAACCCTGTCAGTTACAGTTGTGCCCTAAAGGAAACGGTTACAGCATTATAAAGGTTAAGGGGACAATGGACTTCCATATCACATATATGATGATAGTATTCTGTCACTGAGAACTTACAGAAGAGTAAAAGAAACTACTTCCTCCTCCCTTCAAATATCCTATGTTCTATGAAGTATATAGTGTTATCTCATTAACTGCCTAGAAACACTTGAGGCCCACTTAGTGACAGAGGCAAGGCTTCAATCAAAGGTTCCTAAATCAGGTTAGGTTCCCTAGACTAGTGGTCCTCAATTCTTGCTGCATATTTGAATTCTCTGAAGAATTAAAAAGAACAGATCACTGAGCCTCACTCCAGACCAATTAAATTACAGATTCAGGGAATGGTGCTGAAGATTAAAATTGTTCTAAAAATCCCCAGTGGATTCTAATTTACAGCCAGGACTGAGAACAACTGCCCTAAACTGGTTCAAAACCTCGTGTACCCTGACAGTTAACAAAAGGCAATCCTTTAAGAAAACCTTAAGCGGGCTTCCCTGGTGGCACAGTGGTTAAGAATCCGCCTGCCAATGCAGGGGACCCGGGTTCGAGCCCTGGTCCAGGAATATCCCACGTGCCGCGGAGCAGCTAAGCCTGTGCACCACAACTACTGAGCCTGAGTGCCACAACTACTGAAGCCCACGTGCCTAGAGCCCGTGCTCCACAACAAGAGAAGCCACTGCAATGAGAAGCCCGCGCACCGCAACAAAGAGTAACCCCCACTCACCACAACTAGAGAGAGCCCGCACACAGCAACGAAGACCCAACATAGCCAAAAGTAATAAATAAATAAATAAAATAAAATTTTAAAAACACACACACACAAAAAAACCTTATGCTCAATGGAAGGCTGAAACTTACTCTCTACCTTGCTGACTTGGGCCTATATGTTAACACTTAATCTTGAATTGAAAGAGCTGCTATCATTTTTTCTGGAAGAGGCATTAACAAGAAACTCGTGATATGATTCTTAGGCTGCTTTCTCTACCACTTCACAGGATCTGAGACTTACACTCCTCTTTACTTGGTGAAGTTACATTCAGTTCTGTCGGAAGCGGCTGCTGGCTGGGACTAAGAGTTGGCGTGGTTATCGAGGTATTGCTGTTGTCACTGGTGGTCTCTTCGGAAAACAAATCTGATTGGCTGTTACTTGTACTTGGAGCGGAATCATCGTCTGGTTGTTTCTTTTGAAAATCTGAAGAGAAAGAGTGAGAAAACCAGTTTAAATAAGGAGTTCACAATTGCCTTGGGTATTAGAAAATAATGCAAGTTAGTATAAAAATTAAAACTAATTTGGGTGATAAAAAGAATTGAAGTAAAATACTGGTCAAAAACATAGAAGATTGGTGGAGGGTAAGTGAGTTAAAGATTTCCAAGATGAGTGGTAGACATACTGATTTTAATGTAAGACTCTGCAAACATGTTAAAATTTTAGGGTAGGGGTAATCAAGGATAAAACAAATAAAGAAAAGTTGTTCAAACCAATAAAGGACAGATGAGAAGAAAAAAACAGCAGAGGAAAAAAGGGTAAATAGAAAACACATAATAATGTGGTAGAAATAAGTACAGATATATCAGTAGTGGTAATAAATGTAAACAGACTAAACTTAGCAGTTAAAAGATAGAAAATTCAGACTGAATAAACAAAGTCCCGTTTTATGTAGTTTCCAGGAGACACACTAAAAACATTAACATGAGAGAAAACTTTCAAAGTATATAAACAAAATACCACCAAATACAAATGATTAAAAAGCCAGTAATAGCTATAGTAGGAAATGCAGACTTTTAAGGCAAAAGCATTATTAGAGATAAAGAGGATCATTATATAATAGTGAAAAAAAATTACCAGAAATATAAAACAACTCTTAATCTGTATGCACCTAATAACAAAGCCTCAAAATATGTAAAGCAAAAATGATTGTATCTATGGGAAACTAACAACTAGATAATGAATTACTTTTAAACACATTTGGAATATTTATAAAAACTGCCTAAAACCTGGAAAAACCTTGACCACACATTAGGTTATAAAGCAAAAGTCTCAACAGATACCAAAGAATTAGTAAGATACAGGCATTATTAATTGACCACAGAGCAATTAAGTTAAAAATTGGTAACAAAAATCCTACATATTTGGAAGTTTCTAAAATACACTTTAAACTCATGGGTCAAATTAGAAATTAGAAAATATGTATAATTAAATGATAATGTAATTACTACTTATCAATATCCATTAAAGATAAAGATGCACATACATTACCTATACCTATTACCAGGTATATGCCTGACAGAAATTCAACACACAGGTACAAGGATGTTGATTACATACTGTTTGTAATAGTAAAAAGTCAGACCTAAAGGACCATAAATTATATTATATTCAAATAATGGAATAATGTACACAGTGAAAATAACTATTGCCACACACATCAACATGAATAACTCTCAAAATTATAATGTTGAACAAAAAAGTAAGTCACTAAATAACATAGTAAGACTGTACTGCACAAACCTTAAAAACAGGCAAAACTTCAAATAATATATTGTTTAGGAATATGTATCTATAAACACTAAAAAAATTAACACAATTCAGGAGGATGGTTACGTCTGAGATTTGGGAGGTGTAGGGGGTGTGAAGTGAGAGCTATGCAGAAATATTCAAAATTATAGGCAATGTCCATTGACAGAAAATAGATTAAAGTGATATATTCATTCATACGATGAAATACTCTATGGCAGTTAAAATAAATGAATAGAGCTCTAAGTACAACAGAAAAATCTCAAAAACAATGTTGAGAGAGAAAAGCAAGCTACAGAAAGATATATATCTAATAATATTTATATAAAAATTTAAAATATGTAAAAATACCATATATTGTTTATTGGTACATAATTACAATATAAAAACATGTGGAAATGATACACCAAATGTAGGATAATAGTTATCTGGGGGTGGGAGGAACCAGGATCTTCAATTCTACCTGTAATTTTTTTTATTTCTTAAAGCTAGTGGTCAGTGTATGACTGTTTAAATTATTATGTTTAGTCTTGGTATGTTTCATTTAAAAAAATCTTAGACTAGTCTATGAAGTACAGATTATACTTCACTGCGTCAATTCAGAAAAGGAACAGAAGATCCTGACAACTCCATTTTGCCTTATCTTTTGAACCAGAGAAGCTGTTGCTATTATGCTCTATAACCTCATCAGAATCACTATTCTGACATATTCTGAGCATAATAATAGCTAGCTAGCATTTATGTTGCATTTACCATGTGCCAGGCACTGAACTAAATGTTTTATGTATTTAACTCATTTACTTTAATCCTCTG
Organism: Mesoplodon mirus; assembly: GCF_964341445.2. Lineage (NCBI taxonomy): Eukaryota > Metazoa > Chordata > Mammalia > Artiodactyla > Ziphiidae > Mesoplodon > Mesoplodon mirus. The sequence continues at coordinate 70,694,622 of NC_138988.1, read as the reverse complement.
AACAACTCTAACAAGGGAGTTATAATTACCATCACTTTACTGATGAAGAAACTGAGGCTCAGAAAATTTAGGTAATTTGTTCCAAGTTAATAGCTAGTAAGTAGCAGGATCAGGATTTAAATACAGATCCATCTGACACAAAAACTCATGGTCTTCAGTCTCAACCACAGGATGTAGAATGGTGTGCATTAGACTGGCCCAAGGAAAAGGCCTCCATGTCAAGCCCTCACCCATTTACAGCACCAATGGTGAAGGCAATGAATTTAGCCAAAGAATTGTTAACCTGCTGTGCATGCCCATCAGTGATCTAAAGCCTCTACTGCTTCTGTGTATTTATTTCTCCTACCCACTTTCTTATTCAGTGTTTTGGCATTTCAAAATGGCTTATTATCTCAATGTTATTTGTACAGCACCCTCAGAGAAAAAGGTACTGTATAAGTGGAATAAAAATATTGCAAATGATGCTTCTTTTTTATATCATATCATCTCATTAGCTCTCCTATGTCAATAAATCATTGTGTCCCTCCTATAGCCACCTCTCTACCATTTAATTGGAAATGTTATAAGACCCTAAAAGAATTGAAACTGAGTCATCATTGTACTATTTAACAGAATCCCCAATGCCTCGAGACAGACAAACACATAGAATCACTCACTGAGGCACAATAACCCTTTGAAGTTAAATGATGTTGGTGTCTAAAGACAATTACCAGGTCCCACCTACACAATCTCCAGCCCATGCTTGCCACGTTCCTTGCATGATGTTCAGGTACTTTTCTTTAAGTTTTCTTTTGTAAATCTGCAGCTGTCATAATGCACCTTCCTGTAACCTATCCTCCCACTGATGCCTTCTTCTGCACCTCCACTGGACGATGGTGTGAAAAAATCATCAGGCTAAAAGTAAAGATTACAAACCAAACTGGCTGCAAACAAGAGAACTCAGTAGAAGCTTTACACATTCTCCATTTCAATTCGATAAAGAAACCAGAAATGACAGAATTTTACAACCAGAATTAACTTTAAAGATCTAGCTCAATCCTCTCAGTTTACAGATGAAGAAAGAAAGAGCCAAGAAAGTTAATGCAACCCACCAGAAATTCAGTTAATTATAAGAGTTTTCTAACTCTTAAGCCAAAGTTAGCAGCTTGTACGATACAGAGAGCTTTAGTTGGACCTGGATTCAAATTCTGACTTGGCTATTTACTGGGCATATGGCTAAAAGCAAACTGTTTACTCTTTTGTGGCCTTGTCTGTAAAACGAAGGGAGGGAGTTATTTCTACCTCTCAGGATAGTGTGGATTAAACAAGGTAATGTACATAAAGTATCTGTGCATGGGTACTCAAAAAATGATAGTCATTAAAGAGAAAAGGTATTTTCCTGGTTTAAAGAAAGAACTATCTCTTCCTTTTAGCCCTGATGTTTGCATTATAGTTCTTACTCTCTTGTTCCTTTCTTTCTGAATCATTCAGCATCCAACTTCTGACTACTGACCAAAAGAAACAGAAGGAAAAAAAATCCCAGGAGTCTACTCCAAGGACAAAGGGGAGCAGATTTATGTCCCATGTAAAAAAGTAAACAATAAAACAGGCAGAGACTGCCTCTTGTTAACTCTACTCTGGAAAGCAGTGCAGGAAAGGAACAGAAATAGTCACTCTAGTTGATCCAGACACAGAAAAGACTTGTTCACTTGTTGTTTTACAGTTCTCATATAAATGGGAAAACTAGAGCTCTCCAAGCTTATCTATCTCTTTAAGAAAAAAAATTAGGAAAAATTATCTACTTTTGTAAATTGTTAAGAGTTTATGGTATACACAAAGGTATAAACTTGGTCTTAAATAGAGTTTTTCCAAAATAATCTGCTATTTGTAAAACATAAGTAAAAACCTTTGAATTTTAAAGGGACTGCTGTTGAAAAGTGAACAGAAGCCAAGATCTTGGCAGCTTACCTTATTATCAACTAAGAGGAAAAAAAAAAAAAAAAAAAAAGCCCAGCTTGCAGGGGTGACTTTTCCAGTTCCCACATTTCCATTCCCAGGCTCAAACCCCATCTGACTCTATATCACAGATTACAACTCCACATTCCCACTGGAAGCTTTAATTTGGTATTTCACACCATAAAATGCTTCATGTTTCCAGTAGCCAATTAAAGTAAAATGGAAATGTTGACAATAAAAATTTAATTCTGATCTCTCAAAAGTTTGGTTCATGCAAGGCATAGTATAAAAGTCTCCTTTAACAAAACAGGGTCCTTTCTCTTTTCTTCATCTCTTCTCCTAATTTATCTCCATAACAGACTACAGCTTCCATTCATAAGCACATTTCTATGTTTTCAAAGCTTCACATTCCCAACCCAACCACAAATCTTAGATATCTTATTTTAAAAAGCTACAAAGCTGTTAGCAGTAGCCAACCAATTCATAAGCCAGAGTGCTAGCCTCCTAATTAAAATCTTAATAAAATTCTAGTATTTGAATGTTAATCTGGGTTAACAGCCTCAGAAAAAGACAAACTGGTTTAAATAAGAATTAGCAAGAACCAGAGGACTAACTAATTACTATTATTAAAGTCTTAAAATGCACTCGCTCACCATGGATCCTAGCTTATGGGGAAAACTGTGATCTGCTCAAGGTGGCTGTGTTCATTTAAACTTTGTTTCATGAGTAATCTCTTCTAACTTCTTTAAAAAACAAAAACAAAAACCTTTACCCTACCAAATTCTCTCTCTTGATGATTCCTTCCCTTTAAAATTCAGACTCTTCATCGACTGATGATACTGTTTTGATACTGACTGATACTTTCAAACAAGTTTTAAAAATACACACACACATCTGTATGTATATATACACACACCCACATACCATATATATATCCTGTTGAGGATAAATGACCCCTGTCCTGTGTTCCCTATCTATGCCCACAAATCTGTCTACTTTGAGGTATTACCTCAGAAATTAAAAGGGACCTTGTCTTCTGTCCTTTTCTGGGGATGGTGCCAACATCCTCCTAGAGACTGAAGTCAGAAGCCTGGGAATCATCTCAGACTCCACATTCTCCCTCTCTTAATTCTACATCTCAAAAATCACCAAGTCTAGTCTTTACCACTCCTAAATATCTCTGGAATCCATCCACTTCTCTATTTCCGCTCTAATCTAAGTCATCATCATCTGTCAGATTCCTTCAATAGCATGCTAACTGATTTCTTTGTACCCTATCCTCTCTTGGCCCACACTCTAATTCATTCTACACAAAGCAATCAGAGTGATGTAAAAAACAAATTTTGACACAGTCATTTTCCTCCCTAAACCCTGAATGAGTTTCCATTACCTTAATAATCATATCCAAATTCCTAAAACATGGCTTACAAGTTAGAAGTCCCTCCATGAACTGGTTTGTGGCTCTCTCTTCAGTCCTGTCTGAAGCCACTGCCTCCTCTCCCTCCTCTCCCTCCTCCTGCTTCAGCCATACTGGAGTGCTTTTGGTTTTTTCTGAACACGATTCTTTTTCTCATCCTGGAGTACTTTGATCAGGCATGTGGGAGACGCTTTTTCTTTATCTTGCTATTCATCTTGGTAACTCCTACTCATTTTGAACCTTAACTTAAGCACTCTTTCCTCAGGGAGGCTCTTAAGATTAACCACAGAAGACACAATAAATATTTTTGGGTGAATGAATGAATGTCTTATTAACTGTACATCCCAGTCCCTAGCAAAATGCCTGCCACACAATATACAATATAGATTTGTTGAATTTAACTTATTTGATACTGGTGAACATACCAAGTTTAAAAACATTTGTTCTCTCAGACATTAATAAGTAGACTTCAAATTGCTATAAACTGTATTTCTAGGAAACAGGAATGCAACTACATACAGTAGAAATATTAAGCACCCCCGTCAATAAGCAGATGTATGTATTTTACAAACTATCCCTGCACATATAGACCTTTTCTTCCTTACTACACACCACAGGTAACTGGTTCTGATAGAACTCAAAAGGTCTCTCAAGTCCTGTTTGCTTAGATTCAAACCACAAAGCTGCAAGCTTTTATTTCAGAATACTAGAAATAACACTAGACTGGCTCCCAAAAGCATGTCTTCAAATGCTTCCTGCGAAAGTAGGCAGTAGAGAATATATGAAGGTGACAAAGCTTATAAGCAAAACTCTTATCAGTAATTAAGCTTATTTTATAATCTGGTTTATCACTGAAATTATACAGTCCCTAAATTCTTCACACCTATAGCGCCTACTGCTCAGAATTGTGAACTAGCAAAAAAAAAAAAAAGTTATTTGGAAGAAGGCTTGTTTCTTATACAGCATTTATTGCGCAGACTATACAGTTTTCCCAGCAATAGTGTCTCATATTCATTTACAGGGCATAAATTAACATGTAACATTACAGCAAATACCTAACAATCCATTAGTACTACAATAACATAGTGCACAAGAGACACATTTACCTCATTTTGGTCTAACCTCAAAAACGTGTCAATTTTCTAAAAAACTGAAAACACAAGGAGAAGTTTTCTGAATATTGTGACATTCATCTAGTTTCAACAAAATGAGAATTTGATGGTGTGTGTGCATATACATACATCCTACACATACAGCTCAACCATCAAAATAAACAGTTGAGTAGGCATATTGTGTAAATATTAGACAAAGCTGACAAAATAAAATAGGCAAATTAGAACCAAAAAACGAAACAAAAACCTCTGACCAATCTGTTTACAGCTGATCCTTGGTACCATTTAAAGACCTCCCTCAAACCAACAGTCCTTACTGTCATTCATGAATCATCGGATGGCACAGGTGTGGCATGAACATAACTGCTGGAGAGGCTGGAGCCCGGAAGATTTTTTTCAGTTCAGACCGAAGGTTACAAATGCCCCAGAAAGACTTCAGTGACAACAGAACAGAAAATTAGAAAAGCTTTGGGAATACACTAGAAAAAGAAAATCCTCCTTTTTTAGATCCTTGATTGTTTTTATAATTGTATGCACAGTCTTCATGCTACCAGCCCTTCATTTTACCATGTAGAAGTGACAGGAGAAAAGACAAAACAAAGACAAAACTCCCTCTCACTGGCCCTCCCTTTTGGGGAAGTGGAAGGAGAGCAGTGTTTGTGCTCCTGCCCACTGATACCCTTGTAATTTGGTCCTCTTTGTCTTTGCTCCCCTCCATTGGTGATGGGCAGCTCTTGCCTTTAATGATATTTCATTTCCACTTAGTTCTCAGTCTCACCATCTCACATCAGGGTCACAGACCACCAAGCTTCAGTCCTCCTACAGTTAAGCCCTATATGCAAGCTGAGCACTTCACGTTTCAGAAAATTCAACTCAGGGTGGTGATGGTGTTAACTTTTGAGACACACTTTCCCTTAAGATAAAACCTGCAAATGTTCAGCACAAATAATTATTTTTCAAACAGTGCAGAATGGTATATTTTAAGAATGGCAACCTCTTTCTCAAAAAGTTAATAGACCACACATTGGTTTAAACTGCTAAGAGAAATTTTTTTAAAGGATGAAGTGATAGGTTTGCTAACATTTTATTACATCTATTAAAGCATATCAGGGGATGTTCAGCAAAGACCATGATTTTCACAAGATCCAAAGATCAGGGCTAACTGACTAATGTTTATCCGATGAACTCAAGGTTAGCAAAAGAATATATAATGCCTGTATGATTCACAATGCCCAAAAAGGCATTTGTCTAATAATAGAAAGAGTACATGTTCTCTCTGAAGAACACTATGGATAGTTATTAAAAAGCTGTAGCATAAAGTAAGGGAAAACTTGTCCTTCACGTAATGGTTACCAGGTAAAGACCTAAGAGATTTTTTCACTCATGAGAAAAGCTCGTGCAGTTACCTACAGATCCTCTGTCATAGTGTGGTGTTTAGGAATGCAGAATCAGACTGAGTTCACACCCTGGCTCAACCTCTTAACTGCTGTGTGACCTTGGGCCAGTTATTCAACTTCTCTTCCTTCAGTTTTCTCCTTCTCTAAAATGGGAATAACAATCACATCTACTTCATAAGGTTATTATGTGGATTATATTAGATAATTACATGTGAAAAGTTTCAGAACAATGCCTGGCTAGTAAGTCTCAAATTAACTATGGACTTTTTATTACACTTCTGCCTTCTTGCACAAAATTTAAATATTTGCTAGTTTGAGACTGTGACAATGAAAAATAATTTCTCTGGAGCCAATGAATGAACAGAAGGGAATTACATCTAACTCATCTTCATAACATGCACACTAGGTAAGCCAATCTGGGCTTATAAACTCAAAAGTTTACAGGGACCAGGTAGATATTATAAATGTACAAAGTCAGCTGGCTTAAAGTAGCAGGAAGTGATGGTTACTGTGGCTAACTGGCAAGTGTAAACCTCGCCTAAAAGGTATCTGATTCCAAACTTAAAAACAAAATTAAAAACCTCCAAATACAACACATTTGTGCCCTGGCAAGCCTGCAGTTTATAAGATGGCTGATTTAAATAGAGACAAAGTATTTAATTATATAAAAGTTTTGTACACTGTATTATCAATTCCACATATTGGTAAGGAAATGATTCATCAGATATATGTGCCTAGAGCAAATAGGAAAGTATAGAGATACAACACAAAGAGAATCAGACAGACCTATGTTTGAATCCTGGCTAAGCTAATCAGAAGCTGTGTGACCTCAAGAAAGTTATTTACCCAATTTATGATTGTGTCCTCATCTGCAAAAATGCTGAAGACCTATCCTCTAGGATTGTTGTGAGAATGGGAGATAATGTGGGTGTCCCCCACATTACAGAGGTATTGCATAAATTTTTTAATGAATAACAAGTGAGTGTCAAAACCCTCATGTAGGTCTAGAGCAGAGATTCTTAATCTAGGGTTCTTATATCAGCTTAGGCCAATGTATGCTGCAATTACAAAGGACCCTAAAACCTAGGTGCTTACCACAACAACAGTTTGTTTTTGCCCACATGTATCTTCATTCCAGGAATCCAGAATGAAAGAGTGGCCCTAACTGGGACACGACTGGTCTTGTGGCAGAGAGAACAGAGCGATGTGGAGCCATACCATGGCTGTTAAAGTTTCCATTCATTAGTGACATATGAATTTTTTTGTCCACCTTTAATTTGTTAAAAGATGTCTCATGGCCAAGTCTGATGATGGACAGGGAAGTATAATCCTCCCACTGTAAGGGGTGGCAAACACGTGGGAACCATAATACAACCTAGGGTTCATAACATGTGTGCACAGAAAATTTTGCATATAATTCTGGGTTAATCTTATGAAACTATATGCAATACTGTGTATACATACAGGCCCATTTTTCCCCTCAGAAAAATAGAACACAGATATTATATTCTGAAAGGTATCACAGACTAAAAGGGCCTAAAAGAAATCAGACTGAGTTTGAAAGAAGTCAAGTCTCAAAAATATGGCCATTACTAGTGAGCAATACAACAGACCTAACTCTGGTTTTCTGAGTTGCTGATTACTGGGACAATGTGGGCTGGGAAAATAGTCTGAATTTTCTACCAGGCTCCATCAAATTCGATTATTGTCTTATGAAAATCTGAGTATATGAAATGCAGTAAAACTATAGTAGGCTGATAACCGGTTTATTGAAAATAAAGTCTTATCTGAGAAAACTGTGATTTCCTGACAAGCGAAAACCCTGTTCTTTATAAAATACAAGGCAGTCTGACCCTAATTCAAAATTTAATTTGTTTTAAATTCACAAGGCCATGCTATGTTTATTTTATTTTATTTCTCTTTTAATGATTATAACCCAGTCTTGTTCCTGATTCTCAAATGGATGAAGGCTACTAAGTCAATGTGCTGAAATATTTATAGCTCCCTACCAAATGGGAAAAATAAGCTATTAGAAAATTCTTCTTAGGAACCAACTGCCTTATACTAACCAAATAATCCAATCTGATTTTGTCTAAATTTCATTTAAGCAGGTGAAATCTGATATAACTCATTTTTAAAATATTTTTTCCATTTGGGAATATGCTTTTATTTCACTTGCAACTGTCGGTAAATGCATTTTGAATGGGACGAGGAAGAGGAAGTTATCCATTTAAAAATTATCTTTCGGGGCTTCCCTGGTGGCGCAGTGGTTGGAGTCCGCCTGCCGATGCAGGGGACGCGGGTTCGTGCCCCGGTCTGGGAGGATCCCACGTGCCGCAGAGCAGCTGGGCCTGTGAGCCATGGCCACTGAGCCTGCGCGTCTGGAGCCTGTGCTCCGCAGCGGGAGAGGCCACAACAGTGAGAGGCCCATGTAACAAAAAAATATATATATATATCTTTCAAATATTTAATGGCATGTGATATAGGCAAATTCTTCCTTTTAAGGTCATAATAGTACTAAACAAATTAAGTGTTAATGTTCTGTGTAGATACAACTCTAATTGTCCCTTACTCTTATTCTAGGTAGCCCAACAAGAGGCCATGTAATTCAAATCCTTTATAAACTTCTAATCTATGCAATTAAATTTGGGCTTAGATCTTACATTAGTTTGAGAGAATTTGCTTACTATTAACTCTGAGCAGTAAGAAAAAGGAAAATGAGATGCACTTCATGGGACTTTCCTGGCGGTCCAGTGGTTAAAACTCCATGCCTGCAGGGGGCGCAGGTTCAATCCCTGGTCGGGGAACTAAGATCCCACATGCCACGTGGCACGGCCAAAAAAAATTTTCTTTTAATTTAATTAAAAGAAAAAAGAGATACACTTCAATTGTCACCACCAATACTCAGTCTTTATAGATAATGCCCCTGGCTTCTAATAGGAATGCTATTAAGAAATAGCCACATAAAACACACCACTTTTTTTTTTAGTTGAAGTATAACTGATTTACAATATTGTGTTAGTTTTAGGTGTACAGCCTAGTGAGTCAGTATTTTTGCAGATAATATTCCATTATAGGTCATTACAAGAAAATGGGTATAATTCCCTAAGTTATACAGTATACCCTTGTTGCTTATCTATTTTATATATAGTAGTTTGTACTTGTTAATCCTATATCCCTGATTTGTTCTTCCCCCACTTCCTCTCCCCTTTGGTAACCACAAGTTTGTCTTCTATATCTGTGAGTCTGAAACACACTACTTTTTGAAGGGCTGTTACTGAGAACATGGTTCACTACTCTTCTCACTGTCTACTTTAGAGCTCACAGGATGTTGACCTTTGAACTGTTTGCATTTCCATTTTTGCTTTGACTCCTAGGAAGCTCAGATCTCAATCTGCACTCTGTCTTGAATGGTTATACAGAGGTTTATGGCATGAATTTCTGTGTTGACATTCTTCGTCTTCATCTTGCTAATCAATCTAAATTTTCCCTTTGTCTTGATTTCTTCTTTTAAAAAGAAAAAGCGTATTGTACTCTGTATGTTATTTTTTACTAAACTACCATTTTTTGGAAAGTAATGATAATTAAATAAAAATAAATACCATAATCTCATTTTTATGTGGGGATTTCATAAAGATAAACATCTGTAAATAATACATATTTATGCCTGTATCTATATTGAAGTGAAGGCTACTAATTAAACCAAAAAGGTAAGAAAATTACTAGAAAATGTATGAGTGTATCAAGTTAGGAATAAAATTCTACGTGGACTGTATTATATTTTCTGTATGAGGAGCCCATAGTTATGGTTGTTGTTTTTTTGTTTTTGTTTTTTTCATTTTACCTTTCAGGGCAAAGAAAGCATGCAGAAGAAATATCAACTAAATAGAACTGAACAGGCTTTAAGGCAAGACATGCCAAGTCTAAGTAACAGATCTAAAAATGTGAGGAGCTGAAAAGTAATGGGCAAATGAAAATGAACAAAGGATGCTTAGGAAGCTAGGTATAACATTGCCAAAGCAGTACAACAGTTTCCCTTGCAGTTTACACTTCAGTTGTCTCAGCACAAATCATACAAACCTAAAAAAGATCTGCTCCATCACTTTTGCATCTTCACATGTGCTTTATCAAAAGCAAAAACATCTCCTCAATACAACCAGCCCTAAAGCTCCCATTTCATGAAAGTGATTTACCAGTTCACTTGACTCTCTATATGTGAATAACACTGTAGTGCAAACTCAAGGGAAAAGGCTAGCATGTCAAGAAAGGCTACAGCACATTTCCAGTTTCTCTTTTAATACTGTTTATCCATTTGATCGCTGTTAAATTCCATTCATCTTTTTTCCTAAAAACTATAAAACTGAGAGTGACAAGGAAAATTACATTCTCTTCAGCCAAGTTCTTGCTGAGACATTAGAGATGCTGGCATTCCAAGTCAAGAGTGAATAGTGACTCTAGCAAGCAGGAGCTCAAATTCTGCAAGCCAGCTAAAGGATGAGCTTTTGTTTCAATTTTACTCATTTCAGATAGAGAAAACATTATAGTTACAAACTTATTTGCATAAATAACAATGTTTCCCCCCACAAATCATTTAAAAAGTAAGAGCACTGACTAGGCCTTACTGTCAACCAAATTAAAATCCAGCAATACTTTTTAAAAAAAATCAATCTTTTCCATTAACCATTTAGTCATAGTCAGAAATAAATGCACCAAAGGTAGTAATTAGTATATTGTGATGGATGATTGATGGATGATGGGAGGATGGGAGGATGGGAGGATAGGAAGGAGGAAGGGAGGGAGGAAAAGGGTGCAGAGGATTAACGGGAGAAAAATAGCAAAACTGACTTATACTAGGAGTAATTATAATTGGAGGGACAGATTAAAGACTATGGACTAGGTTTTTATTGGACTCTTTTTATCGGTTTTTGTTTAATTGGCTACAAGTAACTATATAAGAGAAGTGGTTCTTTGTGACTACTCCAGTGACAGACCTTGTCACAGAATCTACATTCTTCACCTTGTCATTTTAAAATAATTTCAAAGAATATACTCATGTAATTTTGGAACTGAAAAGCTTTTATAAATAATCTAGTACAAGGTTTCTGAGCTAAAAACAATTTCAAAGGTACCACCAGCATTTTAAAGAAACAGTAAAGAAAATATGAGAATGCCCTGCAGATAGTAAGGTTAAATTTTGTTTTATAAAATTTTGTTATACATATGTATTAAGCCCATACATATGTGTATACTGATTCACAATGCAAAATGTATTTCTTATTGTAGGACGTAATAAAAAAGTTAAATACCAATGATCGAATACATCTTCATTCTACAGATGAGGAAACTGAGGCACAGAGAAGGAAAGAAGTAGACTTGTTCCGGACATCTTAGTCACTGAAGTAGGAGCTCAAATGAGAAACACAAAAATGTCTGATCCTACAAGGCAAATGCACCCCACTATGAATGCTAATCAATAACTTTCCCAAGTAGGTTTTATATACTGTTAATCATCTATTCTTTAAAATACCCCTTAAAAGTCTGGTATGGCATTCCGACAGTTGTGAACTATTAGTCCTGAATAGCACTAAAAGAAAGATAAACCCTTCTTGATCTGTCTGCTTCTCTTGCAGATGTTTCTTCTAGCTGAAAGCCAGTAATGACAAAAATATCCTTATGTTTTTTAAAAAGTTCAAGAAATATATATCATAAGTTTAAATGAGCATACTTTCCCCCCCTCAAACCAGCCATAGGGATGAAATGTGCATATTTTACAATCCAGCATTTTCACTTTAAGAAAACTGTTTTAAGGAAAACAAAAGAAGTACAAAAAGTTGTTTTTTTTTTTTTTTTTAAGTGGTGACCTGAGAAAAGAACATAGAAGTCAGCTTGAAAAGATTCACAATGGCCATATCTGGGACATTTTGAGCATTAAAGACAAAAAAGACCGTAATGGATTATAATGTACTGCATAAAATAGGAATTCATGGGTTCATATTGATATAATTTAAAAATGAAGGAGAGGGCTTCCCTGGTGGCGCAGTGGTTGAGAGTCCACCTGCCGATGCAGGGGACACGCCCCGGTCCGGGAAGATCCCACACGCCGCGGAGCAGATAGGCCCGTGAGCCATGGCCGCTAGGCCTGCGCGTCCGGAGCCTGTGCTCTGCAACAGGAGAGGCCACATCAGTGAGAGGCCCGCGTATCGCAAAAGAAAATAAAAATAAAAATAAAAATGAGGGAGAAGGGAAAGCTCTTGTTACAGCAGAAAGCAAACTAATAAATATAGAAGAAATATGGTTAATAAAAATCATCAATGGATGCTAAAACTAGTGGGTGAAATTTTGATGAGGAACAGAATACTTATATAGTCTCAAAGCATCTCCTCACAAATTCCTTATTAATTAGAAAGGAAACATAGTAATTTTATAGTGGAGAAACCTGGAGATTTCACCTTAATCACACATCTCCTGATACGATGCAATGAGGATACAACATCACTTTTGCAATATTCCTCTCAGAAATGTGTAACTTGAATCTAATCGTAAGGAAACATCAGACAAACACAAATTGAGGAATAGTCAACAAAACAATTGACCTGAATTCCTAGTGTCAAGGTCAAGAAAAACAAACAAAAACATGGTGAGGGAAAATTCCAGACTAAAGGAGACTAAAGAGACATGACAATTAATTAATTAATTGACTAATTTGTTTTTTAATTTTTTTTGAGACATGACAATTAAATGTGATGACAAACTCTGATCTTGTGGTGGTGGGGGGGAGAGAATAGCATAAAAAGGGCTATGAGACAAATGATGAAATTTGAAGGACTTCCCTGGCGGTGCAGTGGTTAAGACTCCACACTCCCAATGCAGGGGGTCCAGGTTCCATCCCTGGTCAGGGAACTAGATCCTACATGCATGCTGCAACTAAGAGTTCACATGCCGCAACTAGGGAGCCTGCCTGCCACAACTAAGGAACCCACACGCCACAACTAAGGAGGCCGCCTGCTGCAACTATGACCCAGTGCAACCAAATAAATAAATATATATATTTTTTTAATTTGAATATGGTCTGTGGATTAGATAATAAAATGGTATCAGTATTAGATTTCTTGATTTTGATCATTTTACGGTGGTGGTTATATAAGAGAATGTCCTTGTTCTAAAGGAACTACACAGTGGAAATATTAAGGATAAAAAGGCGTAGTGTCTAATTTATGCTCAAATGGTTCAGGAGAAGATGTGTTTGTGAGTGTGTGTGTGTCCACACACACATATACAGAATGATAAAACAAATGGGGTAAACAACTGTTGAATCTGCATAAAGGATATACTCAAGTTCCTTCTATTATTTTTTGCAGCTTTTCTTTTTAAGTTTGAAATTGCATCAAATAAAAATAGTTTTTAAAAGGTGTGTAAACGGAAGCAACCCAAGTATCCACTGGTGAATGAATTAATAAACAAAACATAGTATATGCATGCAATAGAATATTATTCAGCCTTAATGAGGAAGGGAATTCTGTCACATGCTACAACATGGATGAACTCTGAGGACATTACGTTAAATGAAATAAGCCAGTCACAAAACGACAAACAGTGTATGATTCCACTTATATGAGGTATCTAGAGTAGTTAAATTCACAGAGACGGCAAGTAGAACGGTGGTCGCCAGGGGCTGGGGGAGAAGGGAATTGAGAGTTGCCGTTTAATGGGTATGGAGTTTGTTTTGCAAGATGAGAAGAGTTCTGGAGGCTGGCTGCATGACAATGTGAATGTACTCAACACTACTGAACTGTACACTTAAAAATGTTCAAAATGGTAAACTGTATGTGAATTTTACCACAATTAAAAAAATCTAATATATATATAATGAATTTCTTTAAAAAGACACATACAAAAATAGTCATTGCAACCTTTTCTGTAACAGTGTTAACAACCAAAATGTCCTTCAAGAGGAGAGGAGGCAGGTCTTGTATGTACACACACAGTGGAAAGAAGGTGGAAAATGCAGGCTTACAAATACTACATTTAATATACTACTTGTGCATAAAAATAAATTGTTTAGGGTTTTTCTTGTTGTTGTTCTTTTATCCATTTTGCCCCTAAAGTCTACTAGCGATACACCGTAAGTTTAGGGGTAGTAATATCCAGGTGGTAGAATTAAGAAGGGAAATATTTTCTACACTTATGTCATAATTGGCTTTTTTTAAACAATCAGTATGTATTTTTTAATATTGAAAACAAAACACAGAGAACATGACAAATACCTGCATTCTCAACACCTAGATTCAATGAATTTTAGTATCTGTTGTATTTGCATTACGTCTGTGTGCCATCAATAGGCTAGAGGGTAATACAGCTTTCTAGCAGAGCTACTTCTACCCTTAGGTTCCTCAGTACAGCCATGGCAGATGAAAAGACAGGATAAGATGCCTAAGACCAGAGGACTTGGACCAGCAGATGAATCCTCGAAGCTCTGCTTTGGCTGAACTGCAGAGCAGCCTTGGAAGCCCCCTTCCCCATACGTGGATGCCCATTAAGGAGCAGAGTGTGGCCCCCGACTCTGTTTTTCCTCTGTACCCTGTCCATTCTTGGGCACTTGTATTAATTGGCTCATACCCTTCCACACAACCCCATCACAGATAATAGATATTTAGACCATGTGATGGAAAAGTCAGTCCCTGCAAGATTACGGACGTGCAGTTTGGGAAATTAATCTTTGATTCACCCAACTTTGCAGTAAACATTTAGTAACATGCTGGGTTTGCTATCAGTTATTTACACTTGGTGAACAGGCTGTCACTTGGCTGGTCTCCAGAAGAGCTGGGAGGGGACATGAGAGCACCACCTATACACTCACTCTTCAACAAAATGACAAAGATGAGCTTTTTAAAGGGCCCAAAAAGAGTCCTCATCCTAATTAAGGAGTATTGGCAGTGACTGGGTGCCCCTGTGTGGCTCCTCCCCAAAGGGAAGTGCTACTGTGCCCCCTGCTCTGGGATAAGCTGTTTCCTTTATTTACATTAAAGCATATATACCTTTTACCTAGCAGCCAATGCCTTTCAATTAATTATATCATCAACATCAGCTAAATGCATGGGCAACCTGGATTGTGGGGAAATTTTTATCAAGAAGTTGTTATCTAAGCATTTACCTTTAAAATGGTGATGAGCTGGTGGTTACAATGCTTGTTAAACAAGTGCCATTAAACTTTGTGAACCAAAAATCTGAACTGTGACACACTCTAAATTCTTCGTGGAGACAAGTGAATACTGGGTCAGCTTAAAGGAAAATGTAAGTTATTATATTTATTTAAGGACAAAAATGTTTGACACAATTTATGCATGAAATCAGGACTCAGAGGGAAAAAACATTTTCAAGTCTTATTTATAATGCATTCCTGTACTATGGATACGCCTATTTTCTTTAATTAGCTAGAGTACCCCAACCATGCTTATCCTGATCAGAATGTTACACTTCATCATTTGAAAAATCTGAGATGAGTGTATGGCAAGAAACAGTGTTTACTGACATCCTAGAAGGTGAATTCCACTCAACTACCCTGAGCTTGAACCCCAGCTTGCATCACACATCAGGAAGACCACAACAGGAGGGCTACACCAAGGCCTGGCTATCACTCAGGTAATACTAAAAACATCCTCTACTCATTTACTGATATTTTACGTTGTGTGTTTACCTATTACACTTTACAACCCTTTTAGAAGTTCTAAGCTAGAAATGGCCATGGGATTCCTACTCTCTGTTCCAAAAGTGACTCAATAGCTCAGAAAAAGAAAAAAAAAAGTCAGGTTAGCAGGATATCATATGACTATGGTTGAAATTCTGCTCCTTAGGCAAAAACTACATTATGTTCTACACAAGCTCTGAAGCGACAAGCAGAATTAAATGGACAAGTGTTGTCTGTTCAAGTGAGAAAAGTATACATTATATAGAAACTGAATTCTGATTTTATAAGTTTTTGGATATACCATCAGATAGTTTAGCTTTTAAAATATATTCAGGTATTTAATATTACATGTTAAAATTTGCTTACCAACTTCGATTAAGTTTATTTCTGTTTGGTTCATTTCTATCTATTGATACTCTATTTGATTAGTCATTGTAATCATACCTTCCTTTAAACATATTTAATTATATAATTTTTAAATATATTAAAATTTGAAATCTGTGTCTAAGTCCAACATCTGGGCCTACTGAAAGGCAGTTCCTATTGCCTGTTGTTTTTTTTCCCTACATATGGTCATACTTCCCATTTTTTTTGCATGTCTTATAATTTTTTGTTGAAAACTGGACATTTTAGATAATATATTGTACCAACTCTGGTTACTTACTCTCCCCGTTTGTGGGGCTTTTGTTGTTGTTTGGTTGGCTGGTTGGTTTTCTGTTTAGTGGCTTGGTTGTACTAACTTTGTGAAGTCTATTTACCCTGCAATGTGCAGTTCAGACTTTCCAAAGTCCCCCTTCAGACTTTTCCCTTGTTTTTATCTTTTAGCCGAGATTCCCATGGGTCACCGCTGGGTCCACATAAAGCACTTATTGATTAGAGGTTGTACTTAAGCCTCCTTAGCCAGTTAGGTTTTCAACCTCTTAATGTTTGTGTGGCTTGGAGACTGCCTTCACTTTTCAAGGAATTTATGATTTTGTCCTGCATTCAACTAGGGAACGGCAGCTTGAAGGTACTCTCTCTACTACTAGGAGGGTGCAGCCTTGGGCATTCGCACAGTCTTCCACACCACCAGGGATGAATGTGCAATGTGGCTTTCCAGAAATTCCCCCGGGTCAGAATAACCTATTGTTTAGTCAGTATTTGTTTTCAAGTTGTGCTTAAGCCCTTTGAGCCAGTAAGACTTCCACATTTTGCTGATGGATCTGTATGTGGCTTGAGGAATGCTTGCAAGTCCACCCCACATCCTGCTCAAACTGCTCCCAAATGGGTACAGTCTAATGCACGCAGCACAGCTTTCCACATCCCAAGAAATGGCTGTGATCCCAGGAGGGCTCTTTCTCGCTGTCCTTTTCCTTGGTTCTGTTAAATTTCTGGCTGGTTTACCTTTCTGTTTATTGCTACTAGTATCACAGAGCTACCTTCCCTCTCTTACTTTCACCACTGTTTTCAACAATGCTCTTCGGCATGACTTCTCTAGGCTTTGCTCCAAATAAAGGCAGTGTCTGCATGCCCCCCACCCCAACAATGCAGAACCCTTACCAATGCATAGGTGCTGAGGGTGAGGGCAGCAATTCACTTCTCCCAGAGTGACACCCTGTTTCATTCTGGCTTGCCCCTCCTGGTATAGAATCCCTATCCTTTGAGTAAGCTGAGGCAAGGGCAATCAGGGGTCTAGTATCTTCGGCTTGTTACGTCTCGGGCAGAGTCCTTGCCCTAGGAGTAGAAGGCTGGGCCCCAGTCCTCTCAGCCCCTCCTGTCCAGAACAGTCCTTCTGCAATATAAGGCTGGGGGCAGATAAGAGATGCTGGCTGCCTGTCCCTCCTAGGGTGAAACTGTATTCCTAGACTTGGAGCAAGAGGGAGAAAGAGCTCTGTATTCTTGGCCACATCTGCTTGGAGTAGACATTCTATAACATCGAGCTGGAAGAAGCAGTAGATGAGGGAGTAGGTTGTGACTCAAATGCCAAATGCTCTTGCTGTTTTTACCAAGATTTAGTAGATTTTGTTGAGTAAGTGTTTCTCCATTTGCTGTGTGCCTTTAGGACAATTTCCAGAATTTTTTTTAATTTAAAAAATAATTTTCACTAAATGGTTGCTTCACTGAGGAGAGGGTCCACCAACCTTCTTACACAGCCATTCCAGAAATTCCCACCCTGAACTATTTCTAGAAAATTAAAATATGCATATGAGATGACAGAATCTGCACCTTTCCTAGATTACTGGTATGTGCTTGTTCTGTTCTTGAATGACTCAACACTGTTTATACAACAGTCCATATTTCAGAAAAAGAAAATACAGAAATCTTTAAGAATTACTTTAATGAGAAATTCCCATATACTAATTAAGCAACATAAGTTTACTGTTTTGTCTGTGACTAAATATAAATATTACTGAAAACTCAGAATGTGAGTACATTAGAAAATGTACCACCCTCCTACTTTTCAAGGACTATTTTTAAGGGTTTCACAGGTAAGATACACCATTACTTAAATGCTGGACATTCATGCCCAGCCATGTATCATCTTGGTTGCTTAGAAACCATGAGGCATGGCTTGAATAAGCAAAATTAGAGCAGCAGAAGGAAGGGACCCTTTGTTAAAAAGAGGTTCAGAGAAAAATGTCTTGGCTATAATTATATGTTTTGAAAATGAAACTGCAAAGTAAAAAAACATAATGGAAGGTTTAGGATGTCACATGTAAAGATGTCTTCCCAAGCAAAAGCACTTTAATTCTTACTGTACTTGAGTTACACACTTCAACTTAGTTGCAGTTCACCAAGGAAAAAGAACAACTTTAATGCATGTACAAAATTTCCATAACCCCATGCATCAAAGTGTCAAAAAACCACCAAGAAAGAAAAGCTGACCTATATTTATGAACCCCAAAGGTCAGTGTGAAATCAACTTTACACTAGGCTCAGGAGGTGTAAAAATTTAATTTCCACTCAATTCTGACCATTTAATAGCATGAATCAGATGTATGGCAACCCAGCAACAACACTGTACATTTAACAGGAAATTTTAAACCTGACTGCATTATAAACAACTAAAGAAGATCTCTAAAGAACGTAGTGAGTCAGAAAACATTTACTTAGGTTGGTTCCAGTTTATATTATCTATGAAATATCCATCACAACTTATAGTTGGTTATATCTAAGCAAAAAGTGATTTGTAAGAATTAAATTAACTTGAATTCTAATTGTTGGTATTCATTCTGGATCATTATCCTCTCAGAAGATATATGTGTCTATGGTTTATGTACTCAACTTCCTCAGAAATAAAGCAAAGTTTAAAAAATAATAAATTGCAAGAGCAAGTGGCTAAAGCAAGAATTTCTCAAGCAAGAAAAAAGATGTTCTATTCTATTCCTTTTTAGAAGGAGAGGAGTAGGATGATTTTTAAAGTTGCCAAGTTACAGTTCCTGTAGCAGACAGGAAAATTACCTTAGAGACCAAAAAGAAATATCATATAAAATTCAAAAATCCTCTCACAGGCTTTATGGTTCATTTGTTTGTGGGCTATAAACCTTGGGAGACTTACACAATTTGCAAATGGTGTTCATTTTCCTGGCTGTACAGAGATCAAATAAGAGGAAAGGACTCACCACACAAAAAGGGTAGTGGCCCCCCTGTATGTTCTAAAGGTCAGCAGAGGGACCTGTATGCTTCTTTGTATTTAATAATAGTGCTGTCTCCACACAACCTGATTTCCACTTAACATTTCTTGATCATTTCTTAAAACATGAACAGTCTGAAATTCCTAAGAAAATGGACTATTTCCTCTTCTCCTATATTCAACCTAATTCTAGGGCCAGAGAAGTTTTATTTAGGGTCCAATCTGACTTTCTGTTGCAGTAATACATGTAAGGCATACAGAACAGTACCTAGTATATAGTAAATCCAATAAACAGTAACTGCTACCCTCAACCTTATCCTGCAGACAACCTCCCCAACACGAAAATCACTGAGGGCTTTCACCTCATTTCTAATGACATTTATCTCCATTCTGCTTCAGCTAACCATTCCCAAGGCAATAACTGACCCTTAGGACCCCAAACGACCTATTTCAGAAAATTTGACTCACCACCACATACTCTGAACACAATCTACTTTACTTCTACTAGGATAACTGTATTTATCAAATTAAATGTTTGAACTGTAAAATAACACGCAGTAAACAAACAATTCTCATTGGTTGTTCGATTTAACTCTTTTTAAAAATGTCTAGGTCAACTTTTAAAATGCCTACTAAAGTCGTTCTATTTTGAGAACCATTCTTTAGAACTGATAGTTTCCCATATACAGGCATACCTTGGAGATAGTTCAGGTTGTTCCAGACCATGACAATAAAGCAAATCTTATCACAGTTAAGTGAGTCACATGGATTTTTTGGTTCCCCAGTTCATATAAAAGTTATGTTTACACTATACTGTAGTCTATTAAGTGTGCAATAGCGTTATGTCTAAAAAAATGTACATACCTTAATTTAAAAATACTTTATGGCTTAAAAAAATGCTAACCATCATCTGACAACAGGATTACCACAAACCTTCAATTTGTTTAAAAAAAAAGAAAAACCCACAGTATCCACGAAGCACAATAAGCAAAAGCACAATAAAATTAGGTATGCCTGTACCCGAAGTCTCTATTTGCATAGAAGATCCATTATCAGCTTTCAACAGTCTTTTTCGTTTTTTTCTACTGATTTTACTTAATTTCAATTTTGGAAAGCATATTTATTTTTACTTACTTTGGTCAAGAATCTTTAAAAAGACATGGCATATTTTCAAGACAACTCAGCAGATAAAAGATGTGCTCCCTCTGCTGGCTTTGCAGTAGTTCCTTTTAGATGTTCCCTAGCCCTTGAAGTGGAAATACAAAATATTTTTTTTTCCTAATAAAATAACTAGATAAGGGTGGCACATCCCATTATAATGTATTGGGTGGCTTTTCAGAACAGCAGATTTATCAAGGGTCTGTCACACTAATATCAATGGACTTTCCCTTTTCTTATTCTGGATTATTTTCTTGTTTCTGTTTTTTGTTTTGTTTTGTTTTCTAGTTTTTGGCTGCATTGGTTTTCGTTGCTGTGTGCAGGCTCTCTCTAGTTGCGTCAAGCAGAAGCCACTCTTCCTTGCGGTGCATGGGCTTCTCATTGTGGTGTCCTGTTGCAGAGCACAGGCTCTAGGCATGTGGGCTTCAGTAGTTGTGGCTAGATGGGTCAATAGTGCAGGCTCAGTAGTTGTGGCGCATGGGCTTAGTTGCTCCGTGGCATGAGGGATCTTCCCAGACCAAGGCTCGAACCCGTGTCCCCTGCATTGGCACACCAGATTATCAAGCACTGAGTCACCAGAGAAGCCCTTTTCTTCTGTTTTAACATCTCCATTTCTCATATGGACTGGGGTGGAGATAGAGAAGGTAAAAGCTTCACGCAGAGAGAAATGGGAGGTCCCAGTATCTTTCACTAACTAAAAACACTGAAGCATGCAATTTGGCACATCTGAATTCACATAAAGGCTGAAATTGACTGTAAAACATAACTGGTAAATTTAAATCTATTTTTAAAAGCTGAGGAAACAACTGCTTCAGTAAAAAGGCCAATTTTGGATTAATGTTTTTTCAGATCCCAGAGGGGATGGAAGGGGATGGAAAATCGATATACAACCTAAAAAATATTCTTTCATTAGAAGCTATATTTTTTAATTTATAGAACTTTAAGTCATCTGCAAAATAAAATTTATTTTGAAACAGTATGTATCTAGAAGTAGGGTATTTAAACAAAAGCTTTAACTACACTTGTTTAAACATCTAAAGCTATTAATTTAAATTATTTTTCCAAGTGCCATTAGATGAATGTCATGAGAACTGTTATAGAGATATCCTGTGATTGACTGAGCCATCCCTGAAAGGTTTCTACGGAGAACATGAATACCTTCTTCTTGACTATCAGTAAAATAAAAGATGAAAGGACTTTCAACTCAAGGCACAGTTGTTAATTTTGTACAGTACTTTACCACAGAAAACTGTGGATTGGCATGTAAAATTTGGTACAAATAGAGAAATGTGAGTAAATGGAAGGGTAAATAATCCTTCTAGACAGAGCTGAATTACTACTTTAAACTACTGACTGTCACACACTTGCTGTTCTAATTACCTGGTTAAAGCAGCCTGCATACCATTCCTGTGAGCCTCCTACAACAGACAAGCTTGGTCTCATAATTAGGTAAGGAGGGGAACACTGCAATAAATACAAGTTCCATTAACCAGATCAAACAAGCAGCTGGCGCAATGACATCAACTCTAGCTAGAAAAACGTTTCAACTTGATTTACACTCAGAAAGGGGGAAAAAAAAAAGAAGATTGGCAAAGATATTTCAAACTAACATCTCAGGAACCTAGCTCTTGATAGGGGTATACTTGCAGCCATTTTCGCTAAAGTGTTTACATTTTTCAGCTAGCAGGTTTCTATGTCTTTTCAATAAGCTTCTCATCAGCTTTATACGAAAAGGATGCATCTTTTTACTACGTTACTATAACATAAGGCTTTGTATTAGCATGTGGGGCAAACCACCAAGGCTTAGGTCTTACGCAGAGTAGCGACATGAGCTCTGTAAACTCACAGTCACAAAACCAAGTCTGATCTTTACTTTCTAGTTCCTAGATTTGAATAGATAATAATAAATCAGTTTAGAACATATCTTTCAAATAAACCAAAGCTGATCATAAGGAAAAAAATTCGCTAGATTCTAAGTACAGCTGACCCTTGAACACTTGGGATTTGGGGTGCTGACCCTCCGCACAGTGGAAAATCCGCATATAACTTTATAGTTGGTCCTCCATATCCTCGGTTCCTCAGTATCCCAAGGATCGTGTAGTACTATACTATTTACTATTTTTTAAAAACCTGTGTTTAAGTGGACCGACAAAGTTCAAACCGATGTTGTTGGAGGCTCAGCAGTAAAATAAGACACAGCTCCCACAATGCAGGTACACTTGAGCTGAACAAAGTCCAAGGACTCCTTTGGGCTTCGACTGATCACCGTTCTCCTCCAGAGTTACTGGATAAGCAACTTTTCTCACTTGCCCTTAATTCTAGCTTTTAAAAGAGATGTAGATATTTATCAAACACCTTTTGAAAATGATCCAGACTTCTGCCTTCTCCAGCAGTTCCTCAGTACATTTTAAAGAAAATGGGTGTTCAGAGTTTTGTTCTCTTTTGGATAATGAGGTCCATGTCTCCTTATAACCTGCTCTCTCATTTACAGCCCTTCCTATCATACCTCCATGACCACTGAGCAGAGCCCAAATGACACTTCTGATACAACAACTTAACTGTCTCAAAGACTTGACAAAGATGTTCTCCACAGGGTTATTTTTCTGTTAGTGAAACTTTCAAACAATATATGCTCAATGAAAAAAATGATTAAAGTACAGCATGTCCATATATCCTGGATTATTATACCACCATTAAGAACATTTTAAAAGACTATTATCTTTCCTATAAAATAGAATTGTTATCATTATATTGATTATATTGCAATATAATATATAACAGAATTATTAGCATTATATTAACATGGATAAATGCTCATGATATAGCAAAAAATGCAGGATGCAAAACTAAGTAGGATTCCAATTATGTAAAATATACATCTATAAAAAAGGAAATACATTAAAATATATTAAAATGTCTAGGTAGGAACTTTATTGGGCAATTAAGTGTTAGCTCAATTAACTAACAAGCTTTTGAGGTAGTTATAATTATCTTCATTTACAGCTGGAGAAACTGAGGCTCATGGAGGTTAGTAAATTTGCTCAGAGTCACAGAATTAGAAAGTGGCAGAGTCAGGATACACGTACTCAAGTCTATTAGACTCTGAAGCCTGAGTACCTTCCTCTATGCACCAAGGAAGGATTACAGAATTAAGACAGGTTTGCATCTAGACCTTGAACTGAGGTCAGGACTGAACAAGCTAGGGGTAGTTTATTGTTTCCAGAGGGGAAGATAAGAAAAGGTAGGGCTGAGCATAGTGGGGTAATTAGAAGTTCCTCTGAAGAGCAGGAGAGTAATAGTTAATGGAAGACGTACCTGAAACTGTATTAAGTATTGAGGCAGTTAGGAAGTGAATGAAAGTTGTAGAAAAAGAACAAGCAAAGGATTATACAGTAACTATATATCCCTTTAAGGAAAAGAGGGCAGAAAACATGAAGCAAACTGGTGATACTGCACCAAGAATGGAAAAGAAACAAAAAACATCAGGTAGTACAAAAAAGCAGCAACTTGAATATAGAAAGACCTGACTTCTATCATGGCTATATGACCTTAAGAAAGGCAGCTTTCTCCTTTAGTTGCATCCTTAATCCATCACATTCTTATTCAAATTATTATTTTTACCTTATCCCAGATACTGCTAAGAACCTCAGCAGGTTTTTACTCCATTTATTGTCCTTCTTCCTTTTTGTTACTGTTGTCATCCATTTTGGTTCTACATCTATTTTAAACTGCAGAAGACACTGGAATTATCAGTTTTCACAGTCAATATTCACTTAAATTAAGTGACAATTTTATTTCATCTCCTGTTGTTCATTTCTTCTACTAGCTTTTTTGTCTGGCATTTTCCCCTCTCTTTCCCTAAAGGTTTCCTTCCTTCTTTCCTTGTCTTTCCCTCTCATTCTCTTTTTTACATACTTCTTTTAAAGCAGATTTGTGGCTAACAGACTCCCTTAGTTTTGTTTTCATGAAAATGCCTTCTCACCTTTATTTTTGAAGGATATTTTCCCTGTGTTTGAATTATAATTTCAAAATTATTTTCTTTCTGCCTTTTTAAAGATGCCATCCTACTGACCTCTGGATTTCACTGTTTCTGTTGAAAAATTAGCTGCTGGTCTTACTTAGTATTGCTTTTTTTTCTTTTTTTTTTTTTGCGGTACGCGGGCCTCTCACTGTTGTGGCCTCTCCTGTTGCGGAGCACAGGCTCCGGACGCGCAGGCTCAGCGGCCATGGCTCACGGGCCCAGCTGCTCCGCGGCACGTGGGATCTTCCTGGACCGGGGCACGAACTCATGTCCCCTGCATCGGCAGGCGGACTCTCAACCACTGCGCCACCAGGGAAGCCCAGTATTGCTTTTTTTAATGAAATATGTCCTTTTCTCCAAATTCTCTTACTTTAGCATTTTCACTGATTGTTACCCAATTCTCTGTGCCGCCACAGTTAGTTTTACTATGATAAGCACCAGTGTGGATTTCTCTGTATTTAATGTTTTGATGAGGGAGCTAAATAGAAATTAGCCAAACTGGATCACAATGAGAAAAAAAAATGAAAAATAAAAAACAGAGTGTCAAGGGCAGTCAAACAGTCTTACACATGTGTAACTGTAATACTAGAAGAATGAGAGAAAAATGAGGCAAAATTAGCATTGAAGAAATCACGGCTGAAATTTTCCAAAATTAATGACACCAAATCCCAGTCCAAGACACTCAGAAAACACGCAGCAACACCACACACACACACACACACGTAAATACAAAGGTGAAAGAATTTATTGCCAGCAGACTTGTGTAACAAGAAATGTTCAAGTAAGTTCTTCAGGCAGAAGGAATTTGACATCAGATAGAAACGTAGATCTTCACACAGAAATGAAGAACACTAAATATAGAATAATTTAAGGTAAATATAAACAATAGTTTCCTTATTTGTATTTGCTCCGATAGGTGACTGCTTAAAGCAAAAATGGTAGTAATGTATTATGTGTTTACAGCATATATAAAAGTAAAATATATGATAATTTACCCTCCTACTAGAAATGCATGAAAATTCCTGTTGCTCTACATCCTCACCAACACGTCATACTTTCTCTGTACTTCCCTAATGATTAAAAGCTCTAAGTATTTTTTCATGTTTATTGACCAGTTGCATACCCCCTTTTTGTAAAGTGCCTAATTTTTGCCTATTTAACTACAGGGTTCTTTTTTTTTTTAAGGGGGTGGTCTTTTTATTTTTGATATGTAGGTATTTTTTATGTTTTCTAGATACGAGTCCTTACTTTAGTCATCGCCTGAGAGATGACAACCAATTACAACCATAAGTACCGTGTTGTTTCAGTAGTATTAGAGAGATCCAAATGAGTAAGAGTAAGAAATCACAAGAAAGACATTTTATTACAGTCCTATTTAAAGTGTTTTGCTTGTTGATATTTAGTAACAACAACAACAACAAAAAAACCAACAGAGGTAAAGGCAAAAGGTAAAATCAGAATTGCTACCCTTCCTGAGACCCAGAGGCCGAAAATCTGTACAATCAGTTTATAGGATGATTGTCAGCCAGGGCAACTTTATATCAGCCATCAGAAAGAAGGCTATCCACCTGCAATAGTTTGTAGATACAAATTTCAAAAAATAGTTTTTAACACTATACTGTTTAAAGAAGATGATTAAAGATGCCTGATAGAACATTAATGGTTTCTTCTATAAACTCTAATTTTTTCAAGGTAGGAGTTCAGATAAAACTGAAATAGTTAGCCAGGTGCAGGACTGAAGATTTGGGTCCTTACTGACTTGCCAGTTCCTCCACTGGCTATTAAGTAAGGCTCAATCAAGATGGTCAAGAGAAACAGAGGTGTCTGTGATGAGAGTCAAGGTCAACCTCACTGAAAACACATCGAATCAGGGGTAATTAAAACAATTCCTTAGAAGCAAAAAATAGAGCTTGATTTAGAGTGGGCTGTTCTGCCTCATGCCTTCTTCCTAAAGTTACACTCATCAACTTACACTCTACTGTGTCTGCATGGAACGTATGAAATCTATCCATGATAAACCAGAAGTTAGGCCAAGATCACAGCATCACTTCAAGGCAAGATGAAAAGCTGCAACTTGGAATTTATTCACTGGCACAGTAACTTTGACCTTATTTTGTTGCCATACTGTTACAGAGAGGTCAGTAAGTGGCTTCTTTACTACCATAGCACTTTAGGTCAGACAAGCTTTAGTTGCAATTGGACATCACCTTCTGAACCTAATAATCAAGCAGGATCTGCAGTTGTCTGAGGAAATTAACTGGGAAAAAAGACATCTTGACTAGACAATAAATACAAGCATGGAATATCGACTACTGTACATTCAAATGTAGTTTATTAATAAGGCTAATCAGAGATGAGTTCAAAAAAAAGATAAAGTAACAGAAAGGAATGTTTTTCAAAAATCATAACACAATACAGAAAATCTGGTGTAATGTTTACCTAAAATTCTCTTTATTTACCACATAGACATTTAGGTCCTACAAACCCTATGCAAAATTTATATTGGAGGCTAGAGCCTGTGTTTTCTAATTCACATACATTGTTATCTTGTTAAAAAAAAAAAAAAAGTATGCCACATAACTGTGCTCTTAACTCTAGTAGGTGGTACAAACTACAGAACAGAAGAAAAAAAAAAAGGAAAGGAAGAAACTTGGCCTGCTCCTGGGCTTGATGGTATTTCTGGGACAATGGCTAAAAGGGAGTCTTACACAGCTCTACGAAACAAGAACCTGAAGACAATTCCCAAATATTCTGATAGCAATGTGCTCTCCTAAATAGAGCAGCAACTTGGGGAGAACAATCCCTTGAGGAATGTTGGTTAACCATCTTTAAGCCTTGGAAAAAGCAGCGTCTTCCCAGTCCCTACAACAAGAGGACTGCATGAATTACAGAGAAAACAAAAGCAAGGCTCCACAGCAGGGACAGCTCAGATGAGAACAGCTGTGCTCCTATCTTAGACTGTGGCTGAGGGCTCTCTGAGATATTTTGCTGAGTCAGCGTCTTCCACTCACCCTACCACACCTTCCACCCTCCTAAGATATCCAGATTGGTTTCAAAGCCTATGCTGAGAGCATCAGCCTTTTGTACAAATATAAATATTTTATGCCTACCAAGGCAGCCAGCCGTGAAGAACAGTTTTTCTTCAGAATTTTGCTTTGATTCCTTGCTACTCTCTCTGAGCTACTGAAAGCTAGATAAGTTACACACACACCATTGGGTTTTTCAAGCCTTAGTACATTCACTAATATTTTACAGATTTAATTCCAAGGCAGCTAAACAATATATTCTATTAAAAATGCTCTATAAAAAAAGAGGTACCTTTAGAAGGGCAAGTTGCTGCCTAAAATATACTTACGAAAGGAAAAGTTAATCTTGGAAAAAAGGTTATCTCCATATGCTATTCAAAGCTCCTTGGTTCTTTTGAGAAGGACCTTAACAAGTCCATGGGGTTACTGAATGAGAATGGACTACTTGTAAACAATGAAGCATTTTAAAAGCTTGCTGAATTTATATTTAGGAGAAATATTTTAAAAGCAGGAGGGGGCCTCCCTGGTGGCGCAGTGGTTGAGAGTCCGCCTGCCGATGCAGGGGATGCGGGTTCGTGCCCCGGTCTGGGAGGATCCCATATGCCGCGGAGCGGCTGGGCCCGTGAGCCATGGCCGCTGGGCCTGCGCGTCCGGAGCCTGTGCTCCGCAACGGGAGAGGCCACAACAGTGAGAGGCCCGCATACCGCAAAAAGAAAAAAAAAAAAAAAGCAGGAGGTAGAAGGACATGGAAGACAATCATTATGATCTACCCTAACTATCCTTTATCTTAAAGGACTAACAGATGTTTATATCCAGTAACACCATTTTTGCTTGTGCTCATTATTCATTATCCATCACTAGAGTCCACGTCCTTAGAGCCCCATAAGCTCCTGAAGGTCTCTCTTCCTGGACTGGAGACTGTGGGAAATATGTATGTAATGAGACAGGAATTCACTTAGTTAGGAAAAAAAAAAGTCAGTAAACCCATTCCTTATTTTATAAACATTAATCAGTTAAAAAACCTGGATCTGAAATTTCATCTGTAAGAGAGAAAACTAGCCAATGTGCAGACAGGAACTAAAACTAAATTTGCTTCGTAAAGAGAGCACCCACACTTTGAGAGTGATGTCTAAATTTTATACTATATACACATACACAATATAAAGAGCTATAATACCTATCACACATGTAGATGGGAGATGCCACTGTCAGACTGAATAAACATTTTAAGCTCATCTAAAGAGAGATCCTAAAATAATACAAAAACTAAACTTGCATAATGTGATGCCGAACTTCAAAGCTGAGTAAGCATACTCTGAGTCCTTATATTGTTACCAAGCATTCCTAATGTCTTCTGTGGATAAACAAAGCCCCTGATCACAGTGCTAAAACAGAGTGCAAAAGAAGCTATTCTAGGACTTGAGACTGAAGCAGGATTCATAAAGAAAAATTATAACAATGTAACAAGTATAAAATGATCCAGTATAAACTGAATAGATGAGTGTTTAGGGGACAGAGAGATTAAGGGGTGTTTCCTTTAAGAACTGGATTTTGAAGTGGATCTGGAAAAGAATTCGTCAATTTATAATTTAAATTTTTGTAATAGCTTTACTTAGATGTAATTCACATACTATACAGTTTGTACATAATTCAACAGTTCAAAGTACATTCACAGAGTTGTGCAACCATCACCACAACCAATTTCAGAACATTTTCATCAGCTCAAAAAGAAACACTATACCCGTTAGCAGTGGCCCTCCGCCTCCCCACAACTTCTCTCCAACCTCCCCTCCCAGGCCTAGGCAACCACCAATCTACTTTCTGTTTCTATAATTTGCCTATTCTGAACATTTCATTTAAATGAAATCATACAGTACATGGTCTACTGTGACTGACTGCTTTCACGTAGCTAATGTTTTCAAAGTTTATCCATGTTGTAGCAAGTATCAGTACTTCTTTCTCTTTATGGCTGAATAATATTTCCTGTATGGGTGTGACTGGCTAAAAGGGAAGTAAGCAAGTTATTTGTTAGACTCATATTCTCTTTAAAGGCTTATGTTTTATAGTAATAAATATCACTAATTTGGCATTACTAAATATTTCACAAGAAGTAAATAAACAAAAAAGAATGATGAAAAAAAAAAGAATGATCAGTTCACAAGAATGATGCAATGATATATTTTCATGTGTACTTTTAAAAACAATCTGACTACAATATTAATTCAAGTTTCAAAAAATAAAAGCAATCAGAGAAATTTTCCTTCTCATTTGATGTGCATGACATGCCGTTTTTCTTCCTTGACTTGGATATTTTGCCTACTTTTTAAGGGAAAAAAATAAATTAGCACTTCTAATTAAGAAGTGAAAGCATCGTGAGTGATTATAAAAAATATACTGAGGTGACTAAAGGAAGACCTTTGCCTCTCCTAAGTGGTGTCCACTCCTAGAAGTATGTGGCTTGTGAATTCTTTGAGGGAAAAAAGTTTTTTTAATGCTGCCATGTTTACAGTTGTTTACAGCAATTTAATTAACACCCTTGAGTTAGAAAATAAAACTTATTTCTAAAGCAAAATAAAGTAATAAATGGGTCTGATAATAAAATGTACTCTCCTCAACACTGAAATCTGGAACACTGAAACACTGAAATCTGAAACACTGAAACACTGAAATCTGAAAGAGCATCTCTCAGATGACTATGTGACATGTGCATGTACCAGAAAGACTCAACCAAAGGAGAAATAATGAATAATATGTGTACTTTTTATTGAGGTGAAATTCACATAAAAATAACCATTTTAAAGTGAACAATTCAACAGCACTTAGTACATTTATAGTGTTGTGTGACCACCACCTCTATTCAGTTCCAAGCCATTCTCATCACCCCATAAGGAAATTTTGTCATGTTAAATGGTTGTTCCCCATTTCATCCTCCCTGCTGCCCCTAGTAACCACCAATCTGAGTTCTGTCTCTATGGATCTCCCTATTCTGTGTATTTCATATAAATGGAATCATACAATATGTGACTTTTCATGTCTGGTTTCTTTTACTTACAATAAATGTTTTTTAAGGTTCACCCATGTTTCCACATGCATCTGTACTTCATTTCTTTCTATGGCTGGATAATATTCCTCTATATGGATGTGCCACAATTTGCTTATCCATTCATCCAATGACAGACATATGGGCAGTTTCTACCTAGTGCTGCTATAAACATGAATGTACATGTACTTATTTGAATACCTGTTTTCAATTCTTTGGGGTATATACACCTAATAGGAGAATTCCTGGGTTGAATAATACATCTTTGAAGAAAGGAATACTGAATATAAATAGTGATTTCTACAATTTGGCCAATATCATTAACCTGATTTTTTCCTAATGGAGTAGTTTAAACACCAATAGAAAGTATTTGAGACCAAACTGAGTAATCACGTAGAAATACCACTTAAATTACTTGAAATCTTTTCAAAAGCTATTCTTGATTCATTCCTGATTTTTCCAAAAAGTAGTGACATTTTTCTCGTGGGTGTATGAAACTGCTCTTACATTTGGATATTTCCCTCTTGCCAAAATGAAATATTTCCTCCTTGCCTATGCCAAAAAGATTATAGGCAGCTTAGAGGCAGCACATTCTAGATTTTTCTTTAGAAGAATTAGTTTTCTTTTAAAATACAAAAACTTCCATGTTGTTATTAAAACATCTAAATTGTTAGTAATTATACCTCAATCAGACCAACTAATGTTCAATGAAAAGGGGAAAGTCTACCTTAAAATTCATTTTACACACACATGCATAGCTCCTTCTCCAGAAAGGTTTTCCAAGTAAAAATCAGAAAAATTAAACCTTCCTCAATTCAGAGTGTTTGGCTAGCTCACCTATGAAAGCCCCTTCTACCTTTAGAGATTTGTTGAAAGGTAACTAACCACTTTTTCCCCTAGTAAATTAGAAGTTGAAAAATTCAGAAAGAATAGTACATCCTATTTGCAAATTTGATTTTACTTATTTGCAAAGGACATACAGGTTCTTTATCTTTAAAGCTAACCAACACCACCCCCAACACATATTCTTAGCTAAGTTTACAAGGGAAAACAAAAACAAAAAACTTGATGTTAGCAGAACTATACTAGAATCCTGATCTCTTGAATTCCAGTCTAAGGCTATTTGTACCAAGTTGTATTATGCTCTGTAAGATGAAAAGAATGGTAATCCTCAAGTCAATATTCTGAATTAGTAAAAACTATACATTTCACCTCCCTGCTCTTAGATAAATTCTGAACAAATGGCAGAGGAACAGAAAAGCACACTGGCTAAAAGGGCTCAGAAAAATTTAGGTCTGAAGCTCAGCTTTAATACTTAGGTGATATATGACCTCACCAAGTCACATTAGAATTATCTGGGCCCACTGCCTATTTCTTCAGTGGTGGTGGTGGGGGGGTGTTTTAAAGATTAAACTAGAGAACTTTATAAACTTAGTATAGTGCCTGGAACATAGCAAACTCTTAATAAACAGTAGCTGTTGTTATTAAAAGAGCTGCAAAACAAAGAGCTGACTTACTCCTGTTGCAGAAATTAGGTAGAAATAACTGCATGTACAAATAACATCTCCAGGAAGATACAGAAATAGTACCAAACAACATGGCATTGAAATGACACTAAAATCATATTCAGACTTCCTGTTGGTGAAATAAAAGGCATTTTCTTTCTTTGTAAAAACCTTTTTGCCTACTTCAAATCAAGGGGAAAACATAGCAGATGCTGATTTTAGAAAAGCAGTCTGTGGTTTACAGCAGAGCTTCTCAAACTCTGCTCAAACTCGAGTAACTTGGAGGTCTTGTTAAAATGCAGATTCTGATTTGTATTTGGTAGACTTGGGGCAGGGTCTGAGACTCTGCATTTCTAACAAGCTCTAAGGTGATGAGGATGCTGCTGGTCTGGAGATCATGCTTTGAACAGCACAGGTTTACAGGATACCATATTCAAACAACAACAAAAGCCGAACTTTGGTCCTGATACCAGATACTTGATTTCCAAATCACAGGATTAGAATGGTGCTGATACCATCCCAAGTCTGCTATGATACACAGATCTATGTTTAAGTGTTGATGGTTTCTTAAATACTCATCTAAGCAGTTTTTCTCTTCCAAGGCACACACTGCCTCAAAATGGTGCTGATGCCTCTCTCCCTGCCTCACAGTGAAGGTCTCAGAAAACAGAAGCACTTGTGGCTGAATGGGGAAGCAGGGACTGCCTGGGGCAGCCCTTCTGAGTCAGGGATTCTAAGGTTTTAACAGCAGCCCAACTCACTTTTACCTTTAATGACTCATGCAATGGATAAAGAGGAGAGGTATTACCTCTACCACCACTAATTGTTCACCCTTTCACCTTTAGGCATCTGCCCCAGGAGGAGAGATCATGGTACCACAACTTATCCAAGGAAAACAGAAGAAAACTATACCTGTACCAATAGGAATACAGAAGTAAGAACTTCTGTTATTTAAAGAAGGTAGTTTTTTTCTAACCCCTCCTTCTCTTTCCAGGTTCCACCCTACTTTCCCTAGTCAATGCAAAGTTCTACTCCTTGGGGGTACAACTGAAATTTAAAGCTTCCTTGGCACAACCAAGGGAGAAAGAGCTAGGGAATCACTAGTTTACATAAAAAAGATAAGCATTTAGCTATGAAAAGCATGGTCTGCCCTTCCAGCCTGCCACCTCTCTCACCTCCACCTTTTATTTTTTTTTTTTATTTTTATTTTTTTTAAATTTTATTTATTTATTTATGGCCGTGTTGGGTCTTCGTTTCTGTGTGAGGGCTTCCTCTAGTTGCGGCAAGTGGGGGCCACTCCTCATCACGGTGCGCGGGCCTCTCACCATCGCGGCCTCTCCCGTTGCGGAGCACAGGCTCCAGACGCGCAGGCTCAGTAATTGTGGCTCACGGGGCCAGCTGCTCCGCGGCATGTGGGATCCTCCCAGACCAGGGCTCGAACCCATGTCCCCTGCATCGGCAGGCAGACTCTCAACCACTGCACCACCAGGGAAGCCCTCACCTCCACCTTTTAAAAAAGGGCACAGTAGCAGACAATGTTCACTGGCTTTCAAAGAAAAATCATTTATCTTCTCCACATTACTTATCGCTGCAGCTAGGATAATGTTTGCTCTAATCTAACAGATTTTCATTTCAAAACCAATTGTAAAGCTCAGCAGGGTGGTATATACAACTTTAATAAGAGCTTCATACCCAAGACTCCTCCAATATGTGCTTGTTCAGAATTGTTGAATTTTACTGGTGGAGGTTCTTGAATGAAGCAAGGGAAAGGTTAACCAAGACACAGAATTTAAAAATGGAAACTCACTTCCTTATATATATTTTCTACTCATATAAGTATAAACATTAATAAATTGAACTCAGCTGATGACAGGATTTATGTTTACCTTCTGTGATACGGAAGTCAGCTCTACGTAACTCCTTTATGGCCCCTTTGCATTGCATCCTGTGGCTCCCTACAATTAAGGCAGAACAAGGGAGCAGCCCTGTAAACCTGCTGACAGCTGTTTAACTGGAGAGGTGGAAAGTAGTGGACGTATCCTGGCAGTGTGCTTAATGGACACACAAACACCACAGTCATCAGCCTGAAGTGATTCTGGCAGAAAATTAACTTAGAGATACAAAACTCATTTGGCGAGAAGACCCACAGCAATCTGGACAACATCGGACTGTATAATGGGGAAAGGGACAAAATAAGAAGATGTGTTTTCTAAACTCCGCTTTCAGGAAGAAGCATTTAAAGAAAAAAATTTTTTTTCACGTGCCACTGTGTAGCTTTTTTGCTTTAACATATATGCCTGCAATTGCCTCCTCTCTGGAAAGCAAAGAGAATAGTTACCATATAACTATAAATTATGCAATGGACAAAGTATGTCAGAGATTTGTTAACACCAAAGTGTTGCTAAAGCACAGTATTTTATCAGATAACCTGGAAGATGTTTTTATCATCAACTGAATCCTATCTTTAAAATTTTCCCCCCACCACTGTAACACTCAGGTTAGAGGAAGGAAGAAAACGAGTATATGTTGAATTATAAATTGTGATGTCCTGCTCTAAGAATATAACTTATATATTATCTTTCAATTTTCATAACTACTCTGTAGGTAGGTACAATTATCTTTAATTTACATATGAGAAAACAGAGACTTGGATTCATTTATCTGCCCACCTCACAGAGCAGTGAAGTAATGGAGCTATGATTTGACTATTAGTCTGCCTGGATGTACAGTCTATGCCATACAGGCCATCCTATAATTAAACAGCAAAGGCCATTATTATGAACAAACCAAAAATGGTGTTTTGATATTAATGTTTGATATGTCTTCTGTTGACAAAAATAAGCCTATTCAAACATAAAAAGCAAAACCAAAAAAGTAATAAAATAAAACAGGGATTTTTCTTTTTAATTTCAGAGAAGGGACAGCCTTTCAGTCTGACATAAAACCCAGAAGCCATAAAACTAAAACCTGGTAATTTTGACTACATAAAAATAAAAACTTTTTGGACTTCCCTGGCGGTCCAGTGGTGAAGACACCACGCTTCCACTGCAGGGGGCACAGGTTAGACCCCTGGCCGGGGGGACTAAAATCCTGCACACCGCACAGCCAAAAAAATAAAAAACAAATTTTCTGCCATTTCAACACATGCCATAAATGGTCAAAATGACAAATAACTGGGTAAATTAATTGTAGCACATAGTACAGAAAAAGGACTCATTTCCTTAATAAGGATTCCCACAAATAAAAAGGAAAAAGACAGAAAGCCTAATAACAGAAAATGGACAAAGGACATAAACACACTATTCAGAGAAATCTGAATCACTCTTTATGCATACGGAAAAATGTTCAACCTCAGGATATATGAATTCAAACAAACTTCAAATATTTTTTTAAATATACTAGATTGGCAAAGATCAAAAAGTTTGCTCTCTACTGCCAAAAAGAAGGGACTACATGATACTCAAACACTGCTAGTGGGGAGTATAAATTGCTGCAACCTCTCTGGAGAGCAATTTGGCAATATCAGTATTAAAAGTGCACATACCCTTTGACCAATCAATTCTACTTCTAGTAGTTCACCTTAGACATACACAATAACCTCACTTGTGCAAAGTGCCCAATGTACATAGATAATAACGCAACACTGTTTTAGTAAAAAGTGGGGGTGGGGGGCGTCCCTGGTGACACAGTTGTTGAGAGTCCGCCTGCCAATGCAGGGGATGCAGGTCTGAGCCCTGGTCTGGGAGGATCCCACATGCCACGGAGCAACTGGCCCATGTGCCACAGCTGCTGAGCCTGCGCCCTGAAGCCCATGAGCCACAACTACTGAGCCCACATGCCGCACTGCTGAGGCCCGCGCCTGGAGCCTGTGCTCCGCAGTGGGAGAGGCCACTGCAATGAGAGGCCCGCGCACCGTAGCAAGGAGTGTCCCCCAGGCCCGCGTGCAGCAGCGAAGACCCAATGCAGCCAAAGATAAATAAATAAAATAAATTTAAAAAGAAGAAGAAAAGAAAAAAAAAAAAGCGGGGGTGGGGGGGGTCCTAAATATCCAACAACAGAGAACTGGTTAAATTTATAGTATAATGTAAAACTATGCAGCCATTAAAAAAAAAAAGTCAATTTTAATGCTGTTTGTACGGATATGAAACGACCTCCAGAACATAATGAATGGAAAAAACAAGGTACAGTGGATGTGTAAATAAGAAAACCAAAATGAGTATACATAAAGGGAGGCAGACTATGTGGATGGGGGACAGCAGCAGGAGATTTACTTTTTGTGATGTACCCTCTTGTACCTTTAAAAAAAATTTTGCATGTGTGTGCACTTTCTGTTCAAAAATAAATTGGTGTTTATACTTTTTAAATTTAAAATATATGCTCTGAAAAGATAGTGAAAAACTTTAAAAATTATGAGACAGCTTAATTGTAACCATTTATGATGTGCTACAACATATAATATTTTATTTCCAGCTTTATGGAGATAGAATTGACATATAACATTGTGTAAGTTCAAGGTATACAATGAGTTAGTTTGATACATTTATAAATTGCAAAATGATTACCACCATAGTATTAGCTAACACCTCCCTCTTGTCACATAATTACCATTTCTTTTGTGTGTGTGGTGAGAGTTTTTAAGATCTTCTCTCTTAGCAACATTCAAGTATATAACAGTATTATTAGCTATAATCACCACACTGTCCGTTAGATCCCCAGAGCTTGTTAATCTTATACCTGGAAGTTTGTACCCTTTGACCAGTATCTTCCCATTTCTCTCACTCCACAGACCCTGGTAACCACCACTCCAACTCTCCATCTCTCTGGGTTTGGTATTTTTAGATTACACATGTAAGTGACATCACACACTACTTGTCTTTCTCCACCTGACTTACTTCACTTACCAAGATATAATATTTTAACGTTCTTTGTATTTTATTTCAAAATGCAAACAAATATTTTCTTCATTTAGTCACATGAGAAGATGTTAAAGGAATATGTAATATCAGTGGATACCTTTTCTAATAAAAGTTATAGATGACAAGGCTAAAACCACTTTATAGACTGTTACACTATGTTTTAATTATTTAGGAGACAGGTTACAAGTGACATTATGTAACCCATCTTATTTTGAAATCCACATAAAAACAGGCTAAGTTCATAGTCTATTGGGATAACTGGCTCTTCAGCTGTGATAGTCCACCAGGGACTGTAAAAGGGAGCTGACCCTAAAAAGTCTGTGAAAGTTGGGGAAGTGGGAGGGGGGATAAATAATTATAATTAGTTTTCCGGGAAACTAGGAATAGCACAGTTTTGAGAGTAAAGGTATAGAGACTTGGGGGGACAGGACAAAACCTAAAACCAGAGATCCAAGAATGCTGATGTGAACGTTATTTTCTGTTGTTTAAGAAAATATCTCAGTTAACACCTATTTCCATAAAGGAAACAGCACAGATGGAGAAACAAAAACAAAACAACCAACAAACCAAACAGGCCCATATCTTTGGCTAGGAAAGCAGAAGATGAAGGGAATTCCTTAGAAGATAGACAGAAATGTATATCTAGAAATGTATGGTTCTTTTTTTTTTTTTTTTTTTTCTTTTTGCGGTATGCGGGCCTCTCACTGTTGTGGCCTCTCCCGTTGCGGAGCACAGGCTCCGGATGCGCAGGCCCAGCGGCCATGGCTCACGGGCCCAGCCGCTCCGCGGCATATGGGATCCTCCCAGACCGGGGCACGAACCCGTATCCCCTGCATCGGCAGGCGGACTCTCAACCACTGCGCCACCAGGGAGGCCCTGGTTCTTTTTTTTATGAAGGACAGGGTATCCCTCTTTAGTGAGACACAAACACCATATCTTCCCCCCTTCAACTTTTCAAGTATCAAACATAGAAATTCTAAAATGTATATTTACCATGAGAGTATCATTTATTTTGCAGTTTAGTATTCACAAAATGAAAAGACAGGCTCTGCTAAAGTACCTTCAGAAAAAATATGAACAGTGGTTTAGTGGAGCTAAGCAGATCAAGCTTTCAGACTTTATTTTAAAAACACTGAGCTACCTCAGGAATGCATGGCTCACTGGGCACACTAATAACTAGCTTCAAATACCAGTTGAAGTCACTGTGGAATGCAAAGGCTGTGCTTCTAACTGAATGCCAAACAGTCCCTGCCCAGATTGCCCACAGTGGTTCTTCCTCCTGTGCTTTATCCCAAAGCTTCCTGCCTCTCTGTGAATTGAGAGTTACCCTTTGGGTTGGTGTTTCTAGAAGTGATCAATCCATTGGGAGAACCTGGACGAGGAAGTCGATCCATTTCCACAATATGGCTGGACTCAAAAAGCCATTCCCTCACTCCCCTTGGCTTTGGGCAACTGCCACACACCCACAACTCTAAAATGCCTATAACCCTTTCACTAGGGGGTCGCTAAAAATGAAATCTTCTCAGATATGGCAGTACTCCCACCCACTTCTCAATCTGATGAGTTTGACCAGCAAGCAATGCCAGGTTATGGAAATTCAAGACATTAAAAAAAAAAAAAAGTTGTTCTCTCTTCCACACACAGTAACGAAGGACTGACCCTCTAACTAGACGTCTGAGTCTGGTTTATGAATACAATGTTTCCAGAAGTCCCTAAAGCCAGTTCTCAAAAGACAGTTAAAAATATATTAACATTAATCCTATACTAAAAAATCAAGAAAAAAATCACCAGAAATAGCATCTTCACACAAATGATTTTTTTCAGTCCATTTCATCTGCTGTAGTTGTTTGAATATAGCCTTATCTGTTTTTATTCATAACTTTTAGACAAATTCATTAAGAATGGAGATTTCAGTTGCTGAAAAATTACAAGTAATTGACCTATTTTTACAGAGCCTTTTCTTTTAAAAAGCAAGGCTACACAAGAGGAAAGCACAATAACACAGTTAACCTCAATGATCTTTCATAATTAAGTTTGTAGGTAGAACTCAGTACAGAAATACAGCTCTAATGTGGTCTCTAGGTATTGGCATGGATTTTGTATTTTAGAAACTTTTAATTACACCAATCATATAGAAAACAAGCAATACTGTGTATGCAACACTTTGTCCCCACATCACCATGAATCTCTACTAAAGAATCGCTCCTTGAAATTACGATGATTTAATCTAGGTGGTTAAAGGCTAAGTGTATCAGTCGTATATTGAGTGCTCACTATCTGTCACATTTTTTTCTTTTTCAAATCTCACAACCCACCCCTAGGAGATAAGTTTGACCGCTGCTTCACACATGAGCATACTAAAGCCCAAAGTCAGACAGCTGAGTGGATCAACTGGGATTCTAACCCAGATATATTTGACTCCAAAACCTAAACCACTGCCTTTAAGTCTCAGGGTTACATGCAAGAGGTGGTCTGCTGCTCTACATTACTACTGATGACTTGAATTTGTGGCACCTTATAAACACACTACTCTGAATGTATCTAATCATGCTTTATAAATATGCAGAACGTTACAGAGAATAACATGAACTGATATCTAGCTTTGTCTAATTTAACATTTCACTATATTTGCTTCAGAGACTTTAAAAAGAAAGAAAACATTGCAGGTCAAGTTGAAGGTCTCAGTGTACTCCTTCCCCATTCTTATCCCCTTCTTTCTTTCCCAGAGGTAACCACTATCCTAAACTTGGCTCAGGATTTGCTTTCCAAGGCATGTTTTTATGCTATTTCTACAAACAAACATCCATTAAAAAGAATGATTTTTGCATGTTTTAAAACTTTATATAATGGTAACATATATATACATCACTCAGAAACTCTACTCAGCCATGTTTTTGAGACCTATTCCACGCTGACAGTTGCATAGTGTTCCAGTGTATGAACAAACCGCAATTAACGTATTCATCTGATGCTATACAGTTAGCGTGTACCTAATTTTTCTGCTAATACAAACACTTCTTGTACCTGTCTCCTTTGCACAAGCATTACAACATTTTCAGGGTACAGACGTGAATTGCCAGGCCAAAGGGAATGCTGCCTTTACCAAATATTGTCAAATTGCTCGTGAAAGGGATATTCAATTCATACTCCTACCAATAGCAGGACCCACACATCCTTGCCAACACTTGGCATTGCCAGACATTTAAATTTTTGCCAATATGAAAGGTATGAAATTATCTCATTTTTATTTTAATTTGTATTTCCCTGATTAGCAATGAGATTGAGCATGTTTGCATAATTACTAGCCACAATTTTTTTAAGAGAAACAACGGCACAGTTAACTAATTAAGCATCAAGGGCATAGATGTAATATAAAATGGATATAATATAAAAGTAGATATCAATACCGAATTCTAGATAATAAGAGAAACAGTAATATATACACACACACAGAGACACACACACAGACACACATACATACACACATATACACTTCCCTTCCCCTGAGGCCTTAAATAAAGTATAAGTTTTCATCTGTCAGTCTTGTACTGGTAGCAGAAGGCTAAATTAAATGATCAAAGGTATTTTCCAATTAAAAATGTAATTTTAAATACATTCAAACCCTTCTACAGGAAAATCATTAAACTCCATGTATGAATGAATCAATGAATCAACAACACAGCAATTAGCAAATTGCTTTGTCTTTAGAAAACCTCAATAATTATTTTCTGAATTCGCAGAATTGTACCTGTATCACCTTTAGCACCCTTAGAGAAAATAGTATTTTGTGCCTAGGAAGCAGAAAAAAGAGACAGAGAAGTGGGATGATGCTTAACTAGATACCATCCTCTCTGTATTGGGCAGGGGGAGCCTTCTCCCTTTAGAAAACAGGGCCCCAAGAGGAAAAGAATTCCAGATAAATGACAATGTGAGTGAAATGAGATGACCGAAAGCTAAGATGCATTCTGCCCACCTGTGTTTTTAGAATTAACAAAAATCTCTCAATATTTTACCAATTAGAGATCCAAGTAAACAAACTTTTTTTTAACAAAACTTTTTAAAAGTTTTATAAACGTTTACAGAAAAGGTACAAGACTAATAAAGGGAACTTCCATATAGCCTTTACAAGATTCACTAACCATTTATACTTTGCCCAATTTGCCTTATCATTCATTTTCTCCCTCTGAATATTTTTTGGAACCATTTGAGAGTAAACTGAAAAA
Organism: Mesoplodon mirus; assembly: GCF_964341445.2. Lineage (NCBI taxonomy): Eukaryota > Metazoa > Chordata > Mammalia > Artiodactyla > Ziphiidae > Mesoplodon > Mesoplodon mirus. The sequence goes on along the minus strand of NC_138988.1, from coordinate 70,653,574 downwards.
ATATACAAAATACAAAAAGAAAACAAAATTCTCTTTTATCATCAAATACCTGGATATTAAGCCTGTTAGTTATTTATAGGTTTTAAGCCATCAAAATACCTTGCACCTGATTCAGGAAAGGTATTTTCCTATAAAAAGCAAATGGCATGAGTTTAACTTTACCTATGCATTATAAGTTAAATAGGGCAGTGGCTCATAAATTTTGCTTCAGATTAAAATCGTGGAGATCTTTACAAAATACCAATGCCTGCTCCCATCCCAAATACTTTTATTTATTTATTGGTATGGGGGGGAGGTGGCCTAGGTACATGGATTTTTAAAACTCCCCAGAGTTTTTAAATGTGCACCAAAGTTCTGAAATCAGTTTTAGGGATTAGGCACCTACACACTACTTGAAATACTGGTTCCAGGATAATACATTACAGTTCCAAACAACTGATGAAAATAAACACGGAAAATATAATCAAATTTCAAATGGAGGCAAGCAGAAGCCCTCAACATATGGTTTTAGGCAAATACTTCCAATTGTGTGCTGTTCTGGGGCTATAGGATATAAAACGGCACAGCAAAGCCAGGAAATAGGCAACACACATAATAACTACAGCAGATGGCAATAAGTACCATACTAAAAACATTTTAAGACCAATAGGGGGCTTCCCTGGTGGCACAGTGGTTGGGAGTCCGCCTGCCAATGCAGTGGACACAGGTTCGAGCCCTGGTCCGGGAATATCCCACATGCCGCAGAGCAACTAAGCCCGTGCACCACAACTACCGAGCCTATGCTCTAGAGCCTGCGAGACACAACTACCGAGCCCGCACGCCTAGAGCCCGTGCTCCGCAACAAGAGAAGCCACTGCAATGAGAAGCCCGCGCACCGCAACGAAAAGTAGCCCTCACTCGCCATAACTAGAGAAAGCCCGCGCACAGCGACAAAGACCCAACGCAGCCAAAAAAAAAAAAAAAAAAAAAAAAAAAGTAATAGGAACACAGAACATACTTACTTCGAAAGTTCACAGGCATGCTGAGTGGTCCAGAAAGAAAGTGACATTTGAGATGGTCATTAGAGGATGAAGAGGACTTTACTGGGAAGGTTGAAGTAGAAGTGAAAGAATATTCTGGGAAACAGCGTCAGCAAGAACTCTGTGCCACAGAAATGTTAGCAAATGATCAGTGTTCCATTAAAACCCCAAACAAGGTTGAGAATCTTGTACCTAGGAATCAAGGCAACTCCAATCTGTATTTTAAGGATTAGGGATGATGTATTTAACAGTGCCCGGTATATAGAAGTGAGCAGTAAGGAGCTTTCTTACCCATGAATCTCCCTTAATAATACTCCTCTGGCTTAAAACACAAAAAGTTTACTGAATAAAATTAAGAAAATACACAAAGTATAATTATGAAAATAAAGCCATCCGTAATCATACTACCCAGATAACCAATGCTGTAATTTCAAGTAACTCCTTACTAAAGTTGTTCATCAATCCAGATATTTTACTCTGCAATAAGGAAAAGAGTTCTATAGAAACGAGTCCCTCAGTCATTATCCTTTCTGATGTACACTAAAAGAGGATCAGTTAAATTGCAATATGGCCACAGCAGCCACTAGAGGGTGGCCAAGTCTGATGTATCCCTCACTCTCCCCTACTTTCTCAAAGGCCCTTATCAAGTTAAGATTTCTGGAGCCTATCACCTCATTACATAAAGATTAAAAAGCAGTTTCAAACAGAAAGGAGAGACTCCCTCAGGGCAATGAAGTGTTAACAGTTGGGATATCAAATTTGGCCGCTCAGATATTTTACCAAATGTTTCCCCTACTTCTCGGGAACAAGATCCAATTTCTCCAATAGGGATGAGAGTATCTGCATTACAGGGCATGCAGCAGCATTCCACTGTCTTTCCCAACCCCAACCCCATTTAAAATGTACTGAAGCACATTAGGCTGAAAATCTCAATTCTGAATACTTCTACAGAATTTCCCTCGAAGTGCTATATCCCAATGATCAAAACTTCGGTATATCCTTCTCTTTTTATTTTAAACTTTCGTATTACCGTTCCACCAAAAAAAAAAAAAAAAAAAAAAAGACTTATGAAATACAGCTATGTATCCTTTAGTTAACTGAGAAAAAGGTTAAAACCATTTTGAAGATTTACATAATGTTTTATTTCTCCAGAATCCTAACTGATAAGGTACAATCACAAAGATTTACAGTATTTGATATTTTAAGTGTAACAGATTTCTAGACAACCAATTAATATAAAATAACGGTGCTGTTGATTGTGGAGAATCAAATTATATTCTGTGAACATAAAGATTACAAAGCAAAATGGTTAACAGGACCTGAAAAGAAAAACACAAAACCCGTAAAACGACTTCCTATTTGGTGCTTTTAACACAAGTGCCACGAAGTACATATTCACATCCACTAAAAACAAACTTTAAGGAAATGCAAATTAAAACCACAATGAGATATTACCACACACTCACTAGAATGGCTAAAATTTGAAAAGACTGACAATACCAAGCACTGACATGGATGTGGAGCAACTGGAACTGTCATACATTACTGGTGGGACTATAAAATGATATAGCCACTTTGGAAACCAGTTTACCAGTTTCTTATACAGTTACCATACACTTGCTATATTTCATGATACATACAACCCCAAAATGCCACTCTTGTGTATTTATACAAAAAATATATAAGCATATGCCAATACAAAGGCCTATAATCAAATGTTCATAGCAGCTTAACTAAAAATAGCCCAAACTGAAAGCAACCCACAGGTCTGTCAACTCAACAAACTATGGTAAATCCACACAACAAACAGCATCAAAAAGGAACAAACTACAGAAACAAGCAACAACGTAAAGGAGTCCCAAAAATATTATGCTAAGTGAAAGAAGCCAGACCCAAGAGACTAAATGCTGTACACTTCCAGTGATATGAATTTTTAGGAAAAAGCAAAATGATAGTGACAGAAAGCAGATCAGTGGTTGTCAGGAACCAGGAATGAAGGAAGAGGATGACTACAAAGAGGTATGAGGAAACCTTGGGGGGTAATGGAAATGCTATATATATCATGATCATGGTGGTGGTCACACAACTATATACATAAGTCAAAACTCATCAAGTTATATACTCTTAAACATCAGTGAATTTTATTTTAAATAAATTATATCTCAAAAAAAGCTGATTTAAAATTCCATTAAAGGGGACTTCCCTGGTGGTCCAGTGGTTAAGAATCGCCTTCCAATGCAGGGGACGTGGGTTTGATCCCTGGTTGGGGAACTAAGATCCCATGTGCCACAGGGCAACTTAGCCCTCACGCCACAACTAGAGAAGCCCACATGCCACAATGAAGGATCCCGCGTGCCGCAACTACAACCTGACACAGACAAAAATTTTTTAAATAAATAAATAAATGTATATTAAAAAATAAGTAAATAAGAAATAAAATTCTATTAAAAACCTGCAAAATAAACTGATTCTAACAATAATAGGTCAAGACTTAATCAGAAGAAGAATAAAAAGAGATGGTCAAAATGAAGGCATACATACAGAGAAATAATTTTTCTCCTTTGGCTCTTTAAAGGTCCATCACAAAGGTTTACAGGTCCCTACATGTAAAGATCTACAAATGCAAAACATGCATGTGTAGAGGTGGTAATTATTTTACTATTCACAACATTCAGTCACTGTTGCTCACCACATTAAGTCTGGAACATGTCCCCTTATCACTGTTCTCACATGGTCATCGCTACCAGCCAGCCACGGAACCTTCAGTAACAAGCCCAGCTTTCCCCAAAGCTATGTGTCCTAATACTTAATAAAATACAAATGAGGTAATCCATTCATTCCATCTCTTGGGCCCGCCCTAATTACCAGGCAGAGCAGCAGAGCATGGGAAACACCAAAATGACCTGTCTCCTATACCCTTATCACGGTGTCTAAAACCTCCACCATTAGACTCATTCTTTTGAGTTATTAAATGGTGTTCAAGAGGTATGCAACTATTGTACAAAATATGTGGTTAAGGATCCACATTAAGTATGATCAAATCAATATAGTTTATGGGTACAGAACTTCTTTTTGGGGAGATGAAAAAATTCTAAAATAAGATTGCAGTGATGGCTGCACAACTCTTGTGAATATACTAAAAACTACTCAACTGTAAACTTCAAATGGGTGAATTTTATGGAATGTGAATTATATCTCAATAAAACTGTTTTTGAAAAATCAACACAGTTTTTATCATGTTAGTTTAGAACTCTGGAACACTGGAACCAGAAAATCCTTAATGCAGCATGAAGGGATGGGTTGATGACTAGGAAAAAGACAGGTATCAAAGGGGGAGCCTCAGTGTCCCCCAGGAGAGGAATACAGAAGGGCAGAAAGGAGAGCGCATACACTGGCTCAGTGCTGGGAGAGTGGGCCTCAGGAAGGAACACCGAAAGGATGCCTGAAGGCACTCCAGGGCTGGTCCTGAACATCTGTCCTTAAGAGAAATTTGTTGCTTTTCTACAAACTATTACTAACAGTAATGTTGTGGGGGGTTTTCCTCTCCTTTCCAAATTCATGATTATCAAGGTTTTTTTTCAGTCGTCTACTAAAGTATCTTAACTAATTTACTTCTTCATTTATAAAATTGCTGTAAACCATATACAACTAGACGAATAATCAACAAAATATTGAGACCTTAAATAACACATTGTCTACTTTCCTATTTTTATAGAAGAGGAAATTAATGCACAGAAAAAGTGACTTGCCCAAGGTTATCAAGCTAAATATGGAGTAAAAACAAATTTCTAATCCAATGCTGATTTTATATACCAGCATGCATCACCTATCTTAGAAGTTCATAAAGGGTGTACTTATTTCTTAAAATCATGTAATCATATTCATATGTATAAAATTATTTATGCATATAGAAAATGGTTTTCTAATCTACCCCAGAGGAACTATACAATAGCCAAATACCATCACAGGTACACCTAATATACCAGTGCTGTCACGCACACTCAATTCAACTGGTAAAGGAAGTCTTCGCTATCAAGTTGCAGATTTTACCAGAGTGGAGCAACGAATTACAAGTCCATATTCTTTTCAGGGTTCTGGGACAATCACGAACTACTAGATATGTAAAGCAGAGCCCTATGGGAATATCTATCTTCAAATGCGACCTTACAATTAAGCATTCACTAGCTATCTTTCATATTCTGCATACAGAGTATTCAGAGAAAAGTTCAGCTAAATTAAACTGAAACAGAAAAGTTAGAGCTCTTCACAATCTGTCATGACTACATTCCCACTGAAGCTCTAACAAAGGCATGAAAAGACTCACAGCTGCAGATGAAAGTGAAAGGCATACCACTGAACCTAATCAAAATGATGCTATCATATATGAACTTTCAAAATCCTGTACTGAGGCTTTAGGCTCCAGGGTAGGCTGTATCCTTCTGAGGAGTTATCTGATAGAAATGAAACAAAGTAAACATATTTCTTCTCCACAACATTCCCCTCCTAAGTATTCTCATTTCATCAGGAAGACCAAAACAAATGATAAGATATAAACTTTAAATTTCAGAGATGGTACAATTAACTGTAACCTACTGTTATTCTGGTGACTAATCACAGTTTGTAACTTAAAAGGCAATGATAACTACCAGTCATCGCATCTGCTCCCTTAAAATGTGTCCAGATCAAAGCAAAGAGAGGTCTCTATGTTGGTATATGAATACAGTTGGAAAGAGGAGACCTAATCTGGCCCAGAAATTTTCTGGAGAAACCCCTCCAAAAGTAGTTAAATCAACCCCACTTCCAAAACAAAATCTGGATGGTGGCTACACATTATAGGTTATGGCAGGGTCTCATAAAGAGTTTAAAATACAGCTTTGGCAGGCTCTTGCAGACTAACGGATGTAAGAGAGAGATGTGGAAGATCCTTTCATCTCTCCTGATACAACCATTTTCAGATATTTACAGTGAAGACTACAGGATGGGAGATAAACACTCTCTTACAACCTGACATCCAGCAGTATTCTAGAAGTTACTTGCTGCTGAGGGAGAAAAACAAGAAGTCCACCACCAAAAGTGTGGGATATTAGTCAGAAGTGAGGCCAAAATCATTTATCCTTTGTCAAAATGCCATCTCAACCTCATATTTTCTCCCTTTCCACATAAAATTGCCCGGCATCAGAATCACACACTCTTAATTCAAAAGATACAAAAAGGTATATAATGATTCCCTTCTGCTCAGATACACCAATCATTCAGTTCCTCCACAGAAGGCAATTCAAGCACTTAGTATTTACTGATAACAGATATAAAGGAACCAATTCTACTACAGGAATAAGAGAGCCAGCCTTTGAACATGCTTGCAGGTAAGCATCCTCAAGGGAATTCTTAATTACAGGGGCCTAAAAGCTCTGAACCCTGTATATAAGCATAAAGGAGTGATTATATATTTAAATATCTATTCCTAGAAATTCCACTGTGATTCTCACATATCATATCACACTCAGCAGGTCTAAACCTATTATACCCTTCAAGAGAACAACAGTCTTCGTGTAAGTACTAGACAAAGTCCTCAAGAAGTTTAGTACTGTCCTCAAGAAGCTTAAACAGTGAAACTATCTGTGGAGCAGAAAAGAGGGAGAAAGAAAAAAAAAAAAAGATAGGGCGGAGGGAAAAACAGGGAGAGAGGCAGTATCTCCCAGTGGCTACACATGTCCAGAGTGGAAGCCTCATATTCAAAATGCTTACTGTAAACGGAGCCCTGAAACTGGATGGGCTAGAGGAGTGGGGGGGAGGAGGAGGAGTGTGAAGTAGATAAACTCCGAAGGTACTTTCCAACTTTTCATTTTTAATTTCAAAATTCCATTGCTTGTTAATGGTGTAGTTCAAAAACTGTGACATAAAATTCTTCCTGTTCAAAAAAATTCCCTGGGGCTTCCCTGGTGGCACAGTGGTTGAGTCCGCCTGCCGATGCAGGGGACACGGGTTCGTGCCCCGGTCTGGGAAGGTCCCACATGCCGTGGAGCGGCTAGGCCCGTGAGCCATGGCTGTTGAGCCTGAGCGTCCGGAGCCTGTGCTCCACAACAGGAGAGGCCCACGTACCGCAAAAAACAAACAAACAAACAAACAAAAAATTCCCTGTATGTGATTATACCGAGGTTTTCTAAATACAAAACTAAACCTGAAAAGATAAAACTTAAAAACAGCTTCCAATTTCTTTTAAGATACCAATTTATATCTAATTGATAAGCTAATTATAAATCACATTATCATTTGTCAGTCTCAAGGCCTCTCTGTACTATATTTTTAGGCTAGTCTTAGTTGCTATTTTAAGCAATTTACTTCCTCTGATAATCCTAGCTTTGGAACACCTGTTAAGGAGACGAGGCAAAGGCTACATGAAAATTACCTAATTGAAACTCTGGTTTTTAGAAAGATCCCCTAAATCAGTGTCTTAACTCTGCTATGCATGTGAATCACCTGGGAGACCTCGTTAAAATGCAGATTCTGATTCAGCAGGTTTGGAGTGGGGCCTGATAGTCTACATTTCCAGCAGCTCTCAAGTGATGCTAATGTAGATTGTCCCTGGATTATACCTGAGAATATCAAGTCCCTAAATCATTCTTCAAGAATTCAAGATATCCATTCCACAATCTCACGAGAATTACTGTCAATAATTCAATATGGCAATGTATACCACCCACCTTTGTGAGTACCTACTGAAACTGATTTGGGCTGCTTTCTCAGTTGCGTTCAAATTTTCTAGAAGCCTCTCTAGTTGTTGAACCTAAAATTAACTAAAAATACTATTCTGCAGCAGTGCTTACCACTGGGCAAGAACTTTGAGTTGCCATAGGCTAATATCATAATTTTTAATTTTAAATTGCTACGTTATTGTTCAAGTTAATTATGACTACTTGATTAGTAATTCCTAAATCCTGGGCCATAGTTAAATAAGAGTAAGGGGGACTTCCCTGGTGGTCCAGTGGTTAAGACTTCGCCTTCCAATGCAGGGGGTGCAGGTTCAATCCTTAGTCGGAAAGCTAAGATCCCACATGCCTCAAGGCCAAAAAACCAATAAACATAAAACAGAAGCAATACTGTAACAAATTCAATAAAGACTTTAAAAATGGTCCACATCAAAAAAAAATCTTTAATAATTAAGAATAAGGGGCTTCCCTGGTGGCGCAGTGGTTGAGAGTCTGCCTGCCTATGCAGGGGACACAGGTTCGTGCCCTGGTCCAGGAGGATCCCACGTGCCGCGGAGCGGCTGGGCCCGTGAGCCATGGCTGCTGGGCCTGCGCGTCCGGAGCCTGTGCTCCACAACGGGAGAGGCCACAGCAGTGAGAGGCCCGCATACCACAAAGAAAAAAAAAAAAAAAAAAAGAATAAGAACATACCAGTTTTTCAAAAGCTAAATATATTCTACATCGTTACCTATTACGTTTGTTAAAATTTATGTCAACTGTATGTTAGTGATTTCTTTTCAAATATCCAACTAAATAAAATAAAAGCTGGCAATCCTACGTTGGTCACTTTCCCTTCTCTCTAATATTCTTTTAAACAACTTAATGCAATCCAAAGTCTGAGAACCACCAAACTGAAATAACTTCTCCATACCTCTCCTTTCTCTGGGAACGCTGGACTCTCAATAGGACGCGCGTGTGTGTGGGGGGCGCGTGCGCTATGTGTGGGGTGGGGGGAGAAAGGGAGAGAGAGAGAGTGACTGTGACTACAGGAGCAATTAGAACCACTTGTCCAATTTTTTAATCCTCTGCTCCAATCCCCAGGTTGTGACTTTACTATTGGAACAGTGCTGGCTCTCTCAGGTGAGTCTGGATTTGGGGTGGGGGACAGAGTGTAAGATATTATACACACTAGGTGAGGCGATTCCTAAGGTCCGTGGAACTTTTGACAGCCTGTGATTTCAAGGAATCTACACCTTTTGTTCCTCCCTCCTCTGAACAACCCAGAGCTGACAAAACCATCAGTTAAAAAAAAAAAAATCTCATCCCCTGCTCTGCAGGCTGAGCACATGTCAGTATTATGCAGAAGTTTTGTTTTCTCCTCAGGAGAAGCATGTGGATGAATTTTGTACCCTGTGTTATTCATAAAGAAGCTATGTTTTAGCTGGGTGCAAGTAGGTTATTTTGCATTTAAAACACTGCAGACCTCCTGAAGAAAGCCAACTTTGTATTTAATTTGGAAAGGACAGCCTCTTAATTCGGCAAATTTCACATGTTCTGTATAAAAAAGAAACAACTAGAATTATTTAGTGTGAAATAAAGTGAAATAAAATTAGTGTGAAATTTCTCACCATCCCACATTCTATTACATTAAACGTAGAGACACAACAGCTGGTCAATTTAACTTACATCTTCTGTTACTAAACATTACCTCAGGTCCCTTAAACACTCTCTCTCCCCCAACTCCTTCCCATACAAAAGGTTATACATGAATTGTATACTGTGTGTCAAATTGGGCAGATGATGACCTTCTCTGAGGTAGGATGCATGTGGAATTGTCACTACAGGAAACTGAAGCAAAAGTAACCTACATTATGTATCCTCAATGTGAGCCTCAGAACGATACCATGAAGGGGAGAGTAGCTAAATTAGCTGGCTCTGCCTTCATCTGAGTTCATTTAGCACACCATGAGAAGATCCTCTGGTTCAATGATCTGTGATTACCTAATTAATAACTTTTTTAAAGGGATTTCAAAGAACCAGAATTATAGGCTTAATAAATCTGCCAAACGTCCATATATGTGCTCATGTCCCCTGAATTGTACATTCAGTTTAGTACAGATTGATGACACCCACGTTGTCTACTTTACCTCATACATAGCAAAGAACTATAAACCTACAGTAATTTCTGAATCCTACCCTGTTCTAGAAACCTGGTCAAATTAAGATTGTTCAGCTGTAATATTCTCCTCCTGGCAAGCTGCACGTTATTAACTATGCAGAATGTAATAACTGTATAATAATTTAAAAGATTTTTTAAAAATCCATCATTATAGGAAAAATGATTGATTTAATGTGTTCAGATTCTTATGTAACACTGTATAAATGGAAAGCTATTTGTCGAAACTGGCAAAGGAAGCAAAATTACTCTGACTATAATGGTGTTTTGAGAAAGGCAGCTTCTGTCAACACTATTTTCTACTTCTTACAATAAATAATTCCACCACATATGCTGAAAATATAAATGATCATGACTTACTTAGAATCAAGTAAAGAAACCTCACAGGTCTTACTGGATTCTACCCATAATGGCCCCAGCCTTCAGAAACCTCCACCATCAGAGAGCAGAATACCAGATAATCAGATTTGATCAAACTAGAGCTTGCCTGTTAAAATCTAGAATCAGTAGGAACCCCTTGACCACAGTTCCACTTTCCACAGTTTCAGTTACCTGTGGTCAACCTCAGTCTGAATGTACTACATGGAAAATTCCATAAGTTTTAAGTTGCACGCTGTTCTGAGTAGTGTGATGAAATCTCATGCTGTCCCACCCCATTCCGCCCAGGACGTGAATCATCCCTTTGCCCAGCATACCTACACTATATACACTACTGGGCCCTTAATTTAGGGAAAAAACATAGTATATATAGGGTTCAGTACTATCTGCAGTTTCAGGAATCTGCTGGGGGGCTTGGAATATATCCCCTGCAGATAAGGGGAGACTACTGTACATTTTTTATTTCAGTGCCTTAGTTATAATTATTCTTCCAGAAATCTAAAATATTTTTGTCTAAAAAGGAAATAAGGGTACAAAACCAGTTTTTACCCCCTTCCTTTCCTTTTCCTTCTCTTTCCTCCTTCCTCTCTCTCTTATGAGGAAGACCATTTTTAAGAGAAAGACAATACTTTTAAGAGAAAGTACATATCTAAATTTGAGTCTAAAGGAAAAAAACTATAATCAATATGGTGTGCAGAAAAAGAGTAACTCCCTGGTGGCACAGTGGTTAAGAATCAGCCTGCCAATGCAGGGGACACGGGTTCGAGCCCTGGTCCAGGAAGATTCCCACGTGCCGCAGAGCAACTAAGCCCATGCGCCACAACTACTGAGCCTGGGCTCTAGAGCCTGAGAACCACAACTACTGAGCCCGCGTGCCACAACTACTGAAGCCCGTGAGCCTAGAGACCATGCTCCGCAACAAGAGAAGCCATCACAAATGAGAAGCCTGCGCACCACAACAAAGAGTAGCCCCCGCTCACCGCAGGTAGAGAAAGCCCGCGCGCAGCAATGAAGACCCAATGCAGCCAAAAATAAATAAATAAAAATAAATAAATTTATATATATAAAAAAAGAGTAACTGGATTGTTCAGGAGACAGACATAAGTCACAGTCCTGAATCTGCAACTTACTAATTATGTGAGACAGACCTCAGTTTCATTAATTCTGAAAAGTATGTAGAAACTAGTTCAATAAATAATTTTAAATTATTGAAAGATTTCCCTTCCCAATCGGAAAATGCACTTGTGACGGTACCATGGCCATGAATTCTTTGAGTACTACTTTCAAAATGCTTTAATATACATTATGTCATTTTTTTCTCATGAGAATTCTAAGATACAGATGGAATAGGTAGTATTATCATTCTACAAATAAGTAAACTGTCTCTCAGAGTGATTAAATGACTTGCCCAAGAGCCCAAAACTGAGAGGACAGAGACTTCTTGATCTTCTTTTAGAGTGCCTTCTACTACATTGCATGATTCTGATCTAGACAAGTTGGGTGCTATTAAAAGTATATTTTTGGCAATCAATGTTAGTTCTTATTGGCAATGTAACAATACACACCTATATTCATTTTATATATTGGCACTAAAAAGAAATTAAGGTTTGATTGCAAGGAATTATCCTTAGAAACTATCTGTCAATGTCTGTATCTTTTGGTAAAGATATTAAACCCCATCTTTGAGACTTCAGTACTCTTTTTCAAAAAATGCACCAACAAGTGAGACTAGATATAAAGAATACGTCCATAACAGAGCCCAAAATAAAGCCATCCTATGTGGAGCTGCTGGGATTTGAAATGGCACTAAAAATTTATCAAAGATTCTCTGCAAATGTGCTGAGTAGACTGTCATTTTCAATCTTACTCATATAAAAACTTCAAAGCCACTGCTCTTTCAGAAGCTGATTATCTCCTTGAAGATTGTGCGTCTCTTCTTGTTACAGGTTGAGCATTACACTACCCACATATACTTCCACCAATTTGTGATGCCAAGAAAATCACCAACTTTCAGTTAGAAGGAATCATAATGATTTTCTAGTTCAAGACCTGTATTTTACAGACTTTGGCAAAGCCCTGGCTGGTTATTCACTGAACCTGCAAAAGAATCACTCTGTTTTTCACTTTAGTATACATTTACCACATGATGCTGATCTTTTTACATCTAGACATTTAATAAAAGGGATGAAAATTTTAACTTTAAGTGGTTAAAGTTTGAGAATATCTCTGGATCTCATTTTTGCACACCATTTCTATTCTACAATAACATCATGTGTTGGGCTAAAGGATCAAGTTTGAAGGTTATGAATTTATATGTTGCACACTCAAATATCAAAAATTTAGAAATTACAGAATCAAAGGTGCAAATGAAACTTTGTTGCATGTAGTATTGGTCATTTCCATCTTAATGAACAGCTACCTAGTCTTGTCAAAAACAGGTAAGTTTTTGTATTTCCTATAGTATGTCACCAGTATCCATCAGGACACTACTGTCCTAAAGTAGAAGGAAAGAAGAAGAGAGGGAGAGAGGGAGGGCGGGAGGGGGAAAAAATCCCACAGAAAAAGAACACCCATGACGGGAATTCCCTGGCAGTCCAGTGATTAGAACTCTGTGCTTCCACTGCAGAGGGCACGGGTTTGACCCATGGTTGGGAAACTAAATCCCGCAAGCCACGCAGCGCAGCCAAAACAAAACAAAACACCACCCATCACATCTCCAAGGCAGGCAATACAGTAATGCTAAGAGCTAATGTCTTAGAAATCAGGTTCCTCCTTTGCCTAGATTCTACCAAATATCTACTATCAGAAATCAACTTCAAAATAACTCAAAAGTTTTCTAGAGCCACAAGATCCCAAACTGAATACATTCGAGTTCTAGGACATTAATTTGAAGCTCCTACCATAATAACCTCTCATCTTCTATACCCAACTCCATGTTACCAAATTTTTTAAATACAGTACTCAAAATTTCCTCCAAGGGACCACACGGTTACACCTAGAAAGCTGGCCCCAGGAAGCTGAATGTCGAGCCTTGGTCATCCTTCGGTCTGATATGAAATATAATAAAATTAAATAGGAAAGCTGACAAGAAGAAAAAGTGAGTTGCCACTCAATATTAGAGCCCTGAAGAAAAAATAGAGTGTTTTCATTCAGAACACAGAAGATGATGGACAGATATAGAGAACGACAGTGATAAAGAGTGATTGAGGGGTGTCCCAAAGGCAGAAGGAAAAGAGATACAAACAGGAACCTTGACATTGTGCATGGCTTTTAACAGTACAAGTTCATTTACTTAAATTTCATTAATTCCCATTTATAAGCAAATACAAAATGTTTTAATAATTATAAATTAAAATACAACAATATAATTCAGAACCAGACTCTAAACTTCCTGTGGGTATCATCTTTGTACTCATAATAACTTCACAGAGATTGTCAAGTGTTTATTGTTGAACCAAACCTAATTTATGGATATATAGGCTTATATAACACACACATAGTACTATGTTGTTATTTTTTTTTAAAAATCACATCTCTTTTTGAGTGTTCTATAATTCAGACTCTATTAAATTGGACAAAACTTCTGGAGTCTCCTTTATTTAAAATGTTCACACTTGGGACTTCCCTGGTGGCACAGTGGTTGAGAATCCACCTGCCAGTGCAGGGGACACGGGTTTGAGCTCTGGTCCAGGAAGATTCCACATGCCATGGAGCAACTAAGCCCATGTGCCACAACTGCTGAGCCTGTGCTCTAGACCCCATGAGCCACAACTACTGAGCCCACGTGCTACAACTACTGAAGCCCGCGCGCCTAGAGCCCGTGTTCCACAACAAGAGAAGCCACCACAGACCACGCACCACAATGAGGAGTAGCCCCCGTTCACCGCAACTAGAGAAAGCCCGCGCACAGCAACAAAGACCCAATGCAGCCAAAAATAAATAAATTTATCTTTAAAAAAAAATGTTCACACTTGATTGTATTTTCAATTGTAAAAACATATATCCTTCTGGTAATACAATAAACTAGCTCAGTTTTTCTTTGTCTGCTAATTAGAGACCAAAGGTATTGGTCATAAAAGAGGAAAGGGGTGGGCTTCCCTGGTGGCGCAGTGGTTGAGAGTCCACCTGCCGATGCAGGGGACACGGGTTCGTGCCCCGGTCCGGGAAGATCCCACATGCCACGGAGCGGCTAGGCCCGTGAGCCATGGCCTCTGAGCCTGCGCGTCCGGAGCCTGTGCTCCGCAACAGGAGAGGCCACAACAGCGAGAGGCCCACTTACCGCAAAAAAAAAAAAAAAAAAAAACAAGAGGAAAGGGGTAATTTTTACTGAACAACCACTATTTTAATACCTGCTAGGCACTGGGTCAGATATTCCAGCATCTCACCTTCAAGGATATTAAAATCTAGTTAATCAGGAAAATATAACTATTTCCTTTTGATCACTGAGCAATTTGATCTTGGAATTAGTCTTCTTTTCGGTTTAATACGTCAATGATTTCAACAGAGAAAGAGAAATATCAGAAGCCCAGTAGAATTTTACCTACTTTAAATAAAATCTAAACCAAAGAGGCAAAGCTGACAGATCTTGAGCCCTAAAATTTCAGCGAGTTTGAGAACTATTCTTATCTCTATTTCAAATATGGGAAAACTAAAACATAAATGAAGCATAAAGGTTGCACATGACTGTTAAATTCTGCAGTCACTTAATAGACCAATATTTAGACTAAAAGAAAGGGGCTGAGAAGAACTCAGGCCAACACAACTCACTTCTTTGTGTGCAACTAATTTTTATTCCCAGGGACGAAGAAGTCACCTTTACTTTTATTCCCCTGAAATTCTCTACAGAGCTTGTTGGGAGCTACGGGAATGTACAAATACATGTTTATCCATGTTCTGAAAATGGTTTTCCAAAACTGGATAAATCAGACATCTCGCTACACCAATTACATCACATAAATTTGGACTATTTACCTGTGACCATAGGATGAATTAATGGCTTTAAAAAAGAACAAGTACTAACATCAAGCCTGTAATTTTATAGCGTAAGAAGTAATGCTACACTCTCTAAAATCTGGAGCTCTGGATATCTGGCCAAAAGCCCACTAAAAGATAAGATTCTAATACAGTTTGTGTTGCTCTGTGGAAAGATCCCAGGAACACAAAATAAATTGAGCAGGAAAGAACACTAAGATGGAGATCATTTGTAACAGCACACAGACTAGCTCACAAAGTACATCTGCATCAGTCTTTTAGTTCTCTGACCTAACTACAGTTTCAGGGGAACTCTGTACCTTCCAGAAGGTCAAACACTAGTAGAAATGAACTTGTGAAGAGCGGAACTGTGAACCAGTTTCAGAAATATCTGAGCAAACGTTTCTAGGGGATTAAGGTTATTATTCAACTTGGAAGTTTTTACCATCCACTACAGGTCAAGTTTAAGAAGAATGAATAAAGATGAATCAGAATGCTTTCCACACAAAGGCTCAGAATTTATTTTGGAGATTAAAGATCCTCCCTTACAAAAGGATACACAGGCATTCTTGCTTTTCTAAATTATCCTGCATTCTTCAACCTGTTCTCCTTCGAGTACAATCAGAGCAAACTTTGAGCTTTATCACTGCATCAGAGGAGGATTCAGTGTCTATAATTTTTTTCATTTATGAATACTTCTACTGATATATAAAAATAAAAGAATTATTAAGTAAAGTAGAAGGTAAGCATAAGACCCATAATTAGGATCTATGGGCTTTTCGCTCTTTCATAAACTTGTTTGGAGGGCATGGGAAAACCAGTTTCTATTTCTCAATTTCAGATTAGATGAAAAGAGTTTATAGTTAATTAATAGAAGCTGACTGGGTCTTTGCAAGTGATAAACATGAGAATCAATATAGTTCTCATATTGGAACTTAGGTTCATCACAGGAAACTTTTTGCTTTATCCGAATTTTCTTTCATTTAAAAAAAATTTTTTTAATTCCATCAGGAGATAATTATAAGCAATTCTAGCTGCATGTCACTCAGACGTATTTTCTTTTTCTTAATAATAAGCTTTATTTCTAGGACAGTTTTAGATTTACAGAAAAGTTGCTATGGTGGTATAGAGAGTTCCTATGTACCCAGAACCCAATTTCCCCTAACATTAACATCATACACTAGAGTATGGTATGTTTGTTACAATTAATGAAACAATATTGATACACTATTTTTTCTGCTTTGTTATATTCATCCATTTGTTTTAATTTTTAGGTTCCACATATAAGTGATAACATCGTCTTTCTCTGATTTATTTCACTAAGCATAATACCCTCCAGATTCATCCACATTGTTGCAAATGGCAAAATTTCATTCTTTTTTATGGCTGAGTAGTATTCCATATATCACATCTTTATCCATTTGTCTGTGGATGGACAATTAGGTTGCTCCCATGTCTTGGCTATTATGTATAATGCTGCTATGAACACTGGAGTGCACGTATCTTTTCAAATTAATGTTTTCATTTTCTTCAGATCATATAGTAGTTCTATTTTAGTTTTTTTGAGGAACCTCCATACTGTTTTCCACAGTGGCTACACCAATCTACATTCCCACGAAGAGTTTATGAGGGTTCCCTTTTTTCCACATCCTTGCCAACGTTTGTTATTTGTGGTCTTTTTACTGATAGACATTCTGACAGGTGTAAGGTGACATCTCATTGTGGTTTGTTTTTTTTTTTAAGTTTTCTACATACAACAGCTTTCTTTTTTTAAATTAATTTATTTATTTTTGCTGTGTTGGGTCTTCGCTTCTGTGCGAGGGCTTTCTCTAGTTGTGGCAAGTGGGGACCACTCTTCATCGCGGTGCGCGGGCCTCTCACTGTCGCGGCCTCTCTTGTTGCGGAGCACAAGCTCCAGACGCGCAGGCTCAGTAGTTGTGGCTCACGGGCCTAGTTACTCCGCGGCATGTGGGATCCTCCCAGACCAGGGCTCGAACCCGTGTCCCCTGCATTGGCAGGCAGATTCTCAACCACTGCGCCACCAGGGAAGCCCTCATTGTGGTTTTGATTTGCATTTCTCTGATGACTAGCAATGTTGAGCACCTTTTCATGTGCCTGTTAGCCACCTGCATGTCTTCTTTGGAAAAATGTCTATTCAGGTCTGCTGCCCATTTATCAATCGAGGGTTTCTTTTTGATATTTATAAGCTGTTTATATATGTTGGATCTCAACCCCTTATCAGTCATATCATATGCAAATATTTTCTCCCATTCAGCAGGCTGTCTTCTTGTTTTGTTGAGGATTTCCTTTGCTGTGCAAAAGCTTTTAAGTTTAATTAGGTCTCATTTGTTCATGTCTGCTTTTGTTTCCTTTGCCTTAGAAGACAGATACAAAAAAATATTGCTACAATTCATGTCAAAGAGTGTTCTACCTATGTTTTCTTCTAGGAGTTTTATGTTTTCCAGCCTTACATTTAGGTCTTTAATCCATTTTGAGTTTATTTTTGTATATGGTGTGCGAAAATGTTCTAATTTCATTCTTTTACATGTAGTTGTCCAGTTTTCCCAGCACCACTTATTGAAGAGACTGCCTTTTCTCCATTGTATATTCTTGCCTCCTTTGTCATAGATTAACTGACCAAAAACGTGCGGGCTTATTTCTGAGCACTGTATTCTGTTCCATTGATCTATGTGCCTGTTTCAGTGCAAGTACCACATTGGGCTGATTACTGTAGCTCTGCAGTATAGTCTGAAGTGAGGGAGCATGATATCTGCAGCTCTGTTCTTCTTTCTCAAGATTATTTTTGGCTATTTAAGGTCTTTTGTGTTTCCATACAAATTTAAAATATTTGTTCTAGTTCTGTGAAAAATGCCATTGACATCTTGATAGGGATAGTGTTGAATCTATAGATTACCTTGGGTAATACGGTCACTTTAACAATATTAATTCTTTCAATCCATGAAAACAGTGTATTGTTCCATCTGTTTGTATCATCCCCAATTTCTTCCATCAGTGCCTTATGGTCTTCCAAGTACAGGTCTTTTATCCCTCCTTAGTAAGTATTTTATTCTTTTTGATCAGAGTATAAATCGAACTTTTCCCTTAATTTCTCTGATAGTTGTTGTATATAGAAATGGAAGAGATTGCTGTATATTAATTTTGTATCTTGCAACTTTACCAAATTCACTGATGAGCTCTAATAATTTTTTGGTGGCATCTTTATCATTTTCTATGTATAGTACAATAATGATACACTATTAACTTCATTAAATATGAAGTCCAAAACTCATTCATATCTCCTTGGTTTTCACATTAATTCCTTTTTCTGTCCAGGATCCCAATCCATAATATATACTATATTTAGTTGTCATGTCTCTTTAGGTCCCTCTTAACTCTGACAGTTTCTCAAACTTTCCTTGTTTTTGATGACCTTGATAGTTATGAAGAGTACTGGTCAGGTATTTTGTATAACATGTATTGATTTGGGTTTATCTGGTGTTTTTCTCATAGTTGGACTGGGTTTATGAGTTTGGGGGATGAAAACCGTAGAGGGAGAGTACCCTTCTCATCACATCATATCAAGGGTACATGCTATCAACATGAATTATCACTGTTGATGTTAATTTTGATCACCTGGCTGAGGTGTTTGTCAGGTTTCTCTATTTTAAAGTTACTCTTCTCCCCTTCCTTTCTCTTTGGGGAAAAGTCACTGCTCACAGCCCACATTTAAGGGGTAGAAACTTGGGCTCCCCCTCCTTGAGGGCAGAGTATCTACATAAATAGTTTGGAATTCTTTTGCACAGCAAATTGGTCTCTTCTCCCACTTTTATTTATTTAATCAATCACTAATTATATCAGTACGGACTCATGGATGTGTTATACTTTGGGTATAATCCATTACTACTTTATTTACCTTATTGCTCCAATTGTTCCAGCTTTGGCTATTGGGAGCACTTTTTGTTGACTCCTATGTCCCTCTGACATGCTCTCATCATTGTGGGGTTTTTTTTCTTTCTTTTAAAGCACTTCCTTTACTTTCTGGCATTACAATATGATCCATGCTTATCTTGTATATTTTTGGCCCCAGTCTTAGAACTGGCTGTTTCTCCCAAGAGACTGGATGGTTCCTTTTGTTGGAGAATGGTATTAAAAACCAAGATCTGGGTGCTAGGTATGCTCACTGCTAATGGGATGTCATTGCTTCCAGGCCCTCTCAGCTGACAGAGCAAGAAAATATATCTACATAAACTAACCTGTGTGTACACATATTTATAAATATTGTATATGTAACTATTTACATCTATAATAAGCTAAACATGAGTTCCTACTGGTGTCTCCAACTCTAATCCATTACCACACAGACCATTTCTTTTTATCACTGAATAATATTCCATTGAATGGATGTACCACAGTCTGTTTATTCATTCACCTATTGAAGGACATCTTGGTTGCTTCCAGGTTTTGAAGATCATTATAAAGCTACTAAAAACATTCATTTTTTTCAGGTTTTTGTGTGGTTTTAAGTTTTCAAAGGAGGTTTCAATATAGCAGTTAACATCATCTCTTCTTCCTAAACAATTTTTGAATTCTGTTAACCATCCACTGAAGCCATCAGAATCTCTTCCCACCAACTCTGTGCATTTGCCCAAGCAGCCCCAAGTTATCTAGTACAATTTTCACTGCCTATCTGCTAACCACTCTTTTCAAAACTCATCCATGAATTTAACTCAAGTGAATGGCCTATTATGTGCCAGGCACTGTACTAGAATTCAAAAGATGAATGAAACAGTGTTTTAGCCGTCAGTGAGGGGAATAAAGCACTTCACCTGGAGCAAAAAGCACCACAAGAGTGCTTCACAGTGCACCCAAGCTTGCTCCAACAGTTACCTCTCCCTGCAGTGGCTGCCTTCAACCCAAGCAGGAGCTAGCCTGGGGCTCCCTAGGGATATGACCTGGCTGTGTATTTTTATGAGTCTCTCCACTTCTCCCACTATGCATCTGAGATGGTTAAATTCCTAGCTGTCTGGCATCTGCTGATATAAAACTGCTGATGACGATAAAATTATCGTCATCATAGTTAAATAGGCATTCCTGAACCTTACTCTTCACCAGTGCAATGCCATTCTTCCCTCTATCCCTATTTTCTTTACAGGGCTTGGAATCGCATACCAGTTATACTCCTGAAAATATAAAAACTAAAAGACCATGTCAGAGAATGAAAAAACTGAAATGCTACAGGCACTTCTAACTTAGTATTGCCTATATCTCTGTAATTTTTACTTTTCCCAACAGAAATAAGAAAATGACATAACTCAACCTCTATTTTTTTATATGCAAAATGACTTTAAAAGGAAAATAACACATCTTATTCTGCAAATTTACTTATCCCTATCTAATTAACATAAAAAAGGTATTGCTAGGCATAAACTAACACATGAGGTTCAAGAGTGTATCTGACCCACTTCTGGGAATTTATCCTATAGAAATAATTCAACAGAAGAATACTATTCTGTGTAGAAAAATATTCATTATTTCATTATGTATAATAATGAAAAACTGAAAACAATTAGAACAGTCCCAAAGTGGGGAAACAGACAGCAAATGTGGATAAATTAGGTCAGAGGTATAATATATAACAATTCAAAATAATTTTTAAAAGAGAAATATGTGAAATGTCTGATACAATGACAAATAGTAGAATATAAAATCACAAATGCAATTACACATTGCAAAAATATGTGTATTTATGGGAAAATTGATTTAGGTAATGAAATTAACCACATTTTCCCGTATAATTTTCCTTTTACAATATAAATTTGAAGAAAAAAGTTACCTTTATTTTAAATTGAATTTTGCAAGTTCTTCCAAATCATATTAAAAAAAAAAAAAAAGGAACCTAGAGGCGGGGTGGTGGTGGAGTGGGGGGACATGCAGAGGATGACTGAGCCCAAGAAATAAAACGAGTTAAAACATCTGACTTGCCTGGTTTGAATCCAGGCTCTGCCAGCTAAGCTCTATAACTGTGGGACAGTTACTAATCTCTAAGAGTCCCCTATAAAATTTACACTTAAAGTTTATAAATAAAAAAGAAATAAGTGTATAGCAAGTATATGATAAATGTAAGCAGTTATTATTTCACTGCTATATATGCTCATCAGGTAACAGTGTTGAAGAGAAATACTGTGAAGACTATCAATATAATCTTAAAGCAGCACATATTTTGTGTCAATTATTTGTCTGGTGTTCGCAAGACTACAACTTTTGAGAATCTGCTCTTAAAATTTTTTTTCTAGAGACTTCCTTGGTGGCACAGTGGTTAAGAATCCGCCTGCCAATGCAGGGGACACGGTTTCGAGACCTGGTCCAGGAAGATCCCACGTGCTGTGCAGCAACTAAGCCCGTGCGCCACAACTACTGAGCCTGCACTCTAAAACCCTCAAGCCACAACTACTGAAGCCCACGCGCCTAGAGCCCGTGCTCCGCAACGAGAAGCCACTGCAATGAGAAGCCCTCACACGCAACCAAGAGTAGTCCCCGCTCGCCGCAACTAGAGAAAGTCGGTGCGCAGCAACAAAGACCCAACGCAGCCAAAAATAAAAAATTAATTAACTAATTAAAAAATTTTTTTTCTATAAAATAAGAGCCCATTGGTTTAAAATATTTTTAATTAGAATTATTCATTTGATAGTATCCTGCAAAAAAATACCTACTGACTCTTTAATATTTCAAACACATATTTACTCATTTACTTGTTGTTTGTGTTTGTTTTACTTTTTGTGCTCATTAAAAGGCTTTTTAAAAAATAAAATTTCATTCGGGGAAGGGCCTCTGCTTTACTCATCTTAGGATTTCCCCCAGCAGAGTAAACAACATATACTGTCAACATTCAATAAATATTTATCAATTGAATTCTTTAAACATTTTTTATTCCCACTGCAAAATTAAATTATGCAACACCTGGCTAAGGAACAGGTATCACTGCACATTCCTAATGCAATTTTCCAAAAGAGAATTCCTTTCTCATTAACAGAAACCCAGAAATAATGTGCACAAGAAACAAACAGAACGGGGCAATCTAGAATTCAACTGCATTCATACATAGCTTGGGCTGCTAAAGGCAACTAATGTCTGAAGACAGTAAGTTCTCCTAAAACCCTTGCCCCTACAATTGCGAATGAGACTGATACCCAAGATAGAAGTTTCCCTCACCTTAAGAAAGGTGAGAGAAATAAATTCCAACTGAGTAAATCACCTAAAAAGGAGGGAAAAAATATGGTTAAAAGGATCTGCCAGGGGGGCTTCCCTGGTGGCACAGTGGTTGAGAGTCCGCCTGCCGATGCAGGGGACACGGGCTCGTGCCCCGGTCCGGGAGGATCCCACATGCCGCGGAGCAGCTGGGCCCGTGAGCCATGGCCGCTGAGCCTGCGCGTCAGGAGCCTGTGCTCCGCAATGGGAGAGGCCACAAGAGTGAGAGGCCCGCGTACCGCAAAAACAAACAAACAAACAAAAAGGATCTGCCAGGAGCCAATAGCTGCCTTTCTGCCCTTGATACAGTACACTGCATCAACAGACTTAATATCCTCACACAGGTGTCTCCAGCATTATGTCACCTTCCCACTTCTACCCTTACCTTTTACTCTCATTTATTCAAAGAAGCTGTTCAACTGCCACACCACTTGCCAGCAACAAAGGCAGTTAGAACCGCTGGATCAGCTAGGGACAACATTCTAGAACACTATCATTAGGATCACCCCTCCTCTCTGAGATGGGAAACCTTGGGGGTGGCCACTATCGTACACCAGTCTGCTTGCAGAACCTGTCTGAAGTCTAGCCACTAAGGCTGAATGTTAACAAAGCACAGAACAGCACCAGCAAAAATCTGGCCCTAAAAATCTGGCTTGGTAAATCTTCATTGTTTCAAATTACGCTAATGAGCCACAAGATATAACAAACTGCTTAATCCAGCCTGATTTATAACTGAGTAGCTGTGTTTTATTGATGGAAATTGGAAGGTAAGAGTTACCAATCATATATTTAATATTATAATGGCATCTACATTGTATTTGATAAATACAGACACCCTGAAGAAGTACCCTACACCCTGCCAAGCACACAATGTCAAAACAGCAAAAAATGTTAAGACTCCAGCTTATAATTAGTCATTCTACTGCCAGGGAGGTGATGGCAGGCAATTTCTGTGGGAAAAGTAATGCCTGAGCTTGGAATAAGCAGTTCTTCTCTATCAAAGATGTGGACACTTAAGAACTGCCTCAGCCTGCTCATAAATATTCCTCTTCACTCAGAGCCAGACACCAGGTGGTCTACCTAATCTAACAGATCTCCTAGTAGAAGGAAATGCAAGAAAAATAAAATGAAAGAAAGAATAATTGTTTTCTCATTTCCATGGTCCACTATGCGAAGTAAGCCACCTGTCCTCTTAAGACACTTTAGGATTTTCCCTCCAGGGGCTTTAAGCTCTTTGCTCCATCTTTGGAATTATAACATTGTAATCATTATATAAGTATCATTATTTTCTAACAGAAGCCAACACACATACAATCAACTTGTTCTGTGAACCACACACACACAATTCTAGTAAGTGAATGTAAACGGCAAAAAGTCAGAAATCAAATTCTCTCACTGGTTCTATGGCATACCCTGTTTCTGTGGTAGTTCAATAATGACTTACCTTTACTGGTGACATTCATTCTTTAAAGGAGGATTTCCATGTCTTTACCAAAAAATGAAAATATCATGAGCAGCCCCAAAAGAGTTCAGAATTACATGACGGAGGGAGGACGGAAGGAAGGAGAAGAAAAGAAGAAAGAGAAAAACACTACTATATTGTGCTCTGCAACGTATATATTTTTAAGCTAATCATTACTATGGGACAATTTCGATTTGGTTAGGTTGAAGACAAGCTACTAAGTAATTGAGAAAACACTTTTTTTAAAACTTCAAAGTTGAATTCCTAAGCTTTTAAAGAAAATGGATAGATCTGCACAAGCACTTTATTGTTATTGATAATAAACAGCCCATGTTGCCAAAAATTTGAATAAAGAATCGTTAAAAATGGAAAGCGAGAGAGTGGCATGGACATACACTACCAAACGTAAAATAGATAGCTATTGGGAAGCAGCCACATAGCACAGGGAGATCAGCTCAGTGCTTTGTGACCACCTAGAGGGGTGGGATAGGGAGGGTGGGAGAGAGATGCAAGAGGGAAGAGATATGGGAACATATGTTTATGTATAACTGATTCACTTTGTTATAAAGCAGAAACTGACACACCATTGTAAAGCAATTATACTGCAATAAAGATGTAAAAAAAATAATAATAAAATAAAATCATGGGCTTCCCTGGTGGCAAAAAAAAAAAAAAATTGTTAAAGGTTAACAAAAATGAGCAATAGCTGTATTTCTAGCTCTGTGGTTTCATTAGGCTTAGGATCACATAACAAAGACCAAAAAAGTATGCCTTAGGCTAATAAATATCCAGATTTTCTTTCTAGATTGATAAAACACTTCTTACACATATTAAATTTAATCCAAAGGTGAGCCTGGATCCCAAAGATTACTTAGTCACCACAGATGAAAAAATATACGTATATAATGAAGCAATCTAGTAGTCACCAACTTGGGCAAGTGATCAAACGTAGCTACTAGTACCAAGAGTAGCACGACGTAACTTTGTGGAACACCTGAAGAAGAATATGTCATCTACTGCACAAAGCAATTCTTGCAAAATAAAGGTGAAGCTGAATGTAACCATCAGGAAACCAGTAAGATAAATCTGGAATACTGAACAGTGTAGAATCTGACCAAGACTCAGATTCTTCCAAAAAAGAATTTTTTTAAGTCAGGAAAAACAAAGAAATAAACCAAAAAATGGCAGAGAAACCACTGTGAATTAAAATAAAGAGACATAATCAAATGCTTTACCCTTGACTGGATCCTGGATTAAAAACAATATTTTAAAAACTGCTAAAACAGGGCTTCCCTGGTGGCGCAGTGGTTGAGAGTCCGCCTGCCGATGCAGGGGATACCGGTTTGTGCCCCGGTCCGGGAAGATCCCACATGCCGTGGAGCGGCTGGGCCCGTGAGTCATGGCCGCTGAGCCTGCGCGTCAGGAGCCTGTGCTCCGCAACGGGAGAGGCCACAACAGTGAGAGGCCCGCATACAGCAAAAAAAAAAAAAACAAAAAACTGCTAAAACAAAAATGGGGGGACAATTAGGGAAATCTGAATCAAGACTGTGTATTAACTGTTATGAAATTATTGATACTTTTCTTAGGTATGATAATAGTATTGTGGTAATGCAAAAGGATATCCTTATTCTTAGGAAATGCATGCTAAAGAATTTAGGGATAAAGTGTCAGGGTTACTGCAACCTGCATGCAGCAAGGTAGCAAAGAAATAGAAGAAAAGCTTGTTGGTCTAAGTGAAGAATATACAAATATCGTTGTTCTAGTCTTTTAGCTCTTCTGTAGGTTTGAGATTTTTAAACTATAAAGTTGGGAGAAGGGAAGAATGGGTGTGGGGGCTTCCATGTTTTCATCCAACTGCAGTACTGTGCTTTGCTTATATCCTCAAAGAACACCCACATCATCATTACTTTTCTCTCAGCACCAAAGATGACAAATTAAATGCTGATGTATGATATGCAGCACAGATACAAATTTTTTTTTGCAAGTACAGGAAATGCTGCCTAAAAGAACAAAAATCAAATTCAGAAGAGAGAGCCCTTCAAGGGTGAGTGAATTTTAAAAAGCCTAGTCTAGGACTTCCCTGGTGGTGCAGTGGTTAAGAATCCGCCTGCCAATGCAGGGGGACACGAGTTCAAGCCCTGGTCTGGAAAGATGCCACATGCCATGGAGCAACTAAGCCAGTACGCCACAACTACTGAGCCTGTGCTCTAGAGCCCACGGGCCACAACTACTGAAGCCTGCATGCCTAGAGCCCATGCTCCGCAACAAGAGAAGCCACCGCAATGAGAAGCCCGCGCAACACAACAAAGAGTAGCCCCTGCTCGCTGCAACTAGAGAAAGTCTGCGCACAGCAACGAAGACCCAACGCAGCCAAAAATAAATAATAGATTTTTTTTTAAAGCCTAGTCTAAGAAACAACACAGTTCCCAAACCTTATTACATAAGTTAAAGGAAAAGCCCCAACCAACTTAAAGAAAGCCAGTCAGCAAGAGTAGTAAAATATTTTCAAAAAATGTAAATCATATTGCCCATTTATAAATTTAAAGGCTTTATCAAATGTGATTTATCACCATAGGCAAGAAAATCTTAACATTTTATTTGCTTATCTTCAAATGAGTTAAGTGTGAAAAGAATGCAAAACAAATATAAAAAGTTTAATAACCAGAAATCTTTTTTCTAGTAGGATTTCATTATGTTGCTTACAATATGTAAAACCTAGAAGATGAAGAACAATCCTTGAAAAATACAGAACTCCAAAAGAGGATCTGTAAAGAATAAGAAAACTGTGCTGCACACATAGTGGGAACTCAAATATTTGCTAAATGAATACTTACAGAAGACAAAAAAACAACATATACGTTTAAAATGTGCCACTGTGTCCAGTAAAATAGGGACATGTGAAAAAAAATTATCTACTTAAGATTAAAACATTGCAATTATCAGATATATATAGTATACCCTAACAAAATCCTAGCAAACAAAACTGGCACAGTGGCTGTTTGAAGTAGTATATTTATTCTGTCAAAACCGAATCACAAGGGGGAGGAGTCAAGATGGCAGTGTGAGAAGACTCAGCCTCTCCCCACAACTAGAGCACCTGCTGGCCTTTGGTGGGGGACTATGATCCCCAACGAGACGGGAGGAACCCCAGAGTAACGTAGGGAGACTGAAGTGGGGGAGGAGAAGTGGAGGCCAGACAAGATCGGTGCACCTGAGGTGGGAGAGATCAGGAGAGGCAGCTGGGAGGGACGCTCTAGGAAGAGCGGGAAAGGAATGGAGGGCGATCACCTGGCCCACTCGGGCAGGGAGCCTGCTGAGCTCCCAAGCCGGTTTCCCCCACCTCCAAAGCCCCACTCGGGCCATGTGGATCCTGGGGGCAAAGGAGGGAGGCAAGGAAAACAAGGAGTGGCAAGTGGGAGGAGCCATCCAGGAGGAGCAGAAGAGAAGCAGAGTTCGTTTGCCCTGCCTACTTGAGCCCAGGGAGCCTGCTGAGCTCCCAGGGTGATCCCCTGCCCTCCAAAGCCCAATCCGGGTCACGTGCGTCTTTGGGGGTATAGAAAGGAGGCTGAGGGGAGAACAGGAAAGGCAGGTGAGAGGGGACTCCAGGAGGAGTGGGTGAGGAGTGGAGGGCGATTGCCGCGCCCACTCAGGCATGAGGAGCCTGCTGAGGTCCCAGGTTGCTCCCCTGCCCTCCAAGCCACCTCTCCCACGCCACCACCCCCACCCTGGACCATATTGGTCCTGGGGGGCATAGGAGGGAGGCGGGGGAGATCTGGAGAGGCAGGTGGGAGAGGTCCTCCCAGACCCCAGACCAGAGGAGCAGGAGACGAGAGGAGGGCATTTGCCAGGCCCACTCGAGCCCAGGAAGGCTGCTGGACTCCCACGTGATGTCCCCTGCCCTCTGAGACCAGGGGTGGGGGGCACACCTGGGCCCCTTCTGTTCCTTGAGCCTAAGCCTCAGCCCCCACAGCCCCCAGGGCCTTTTCCAGCCCTGTGGGTCCTGAGCATTGGCGCCACCCACCACCCAAACTTCACCCTTGCTTAGGCCCTGCTCTCCACAGCCAATACCTCCCCCACCTTTTTTCTTTTCCCTCCTCCTCTTTTCTACTATAGTGGTACTGATGTACCTTCCAGTTGTTGATTCATCTACATTTTTTATTTTTACATTCTTGCTAGCATATCTGTTTGTTTCCTAGTCTAATTTTATTTTTCACTTTGTTATTGTTCTCTCTCTCTCTTTTTCTTCTTTTGGCACCCCAGGCAACTTGCAGGATCTTGATTTGCAAGCCCGGATTGGGCGGAAGCTCCTGAGTGGGAGCTACAAGTCCAAACCACTGCACTAACAGAGAACCTCAGACACCAGGGAATATTCATCGGAGTGAGGTCTCATAGAGTTCCTCATCTCAGCACCAAGACGCAGCTCTACCCAATAGCCTACAAACTCCAGCATTGGAAGCCTCAGGCCAAACAACCAGTAAAACAGGAACACAATCCCACACATAAAATTTAAAAAAATAAATGAGACAGCAAAAAATATGTCACAGATGAAGGAGCACGGTAAAAACCTACAAGACCAAATAAATGAAGAGGAAACAGGCAATCTATCTGAAAAAGAATTCACAGTAGTGATAGTAAAGATGATCCAGAATCTCAAAAATAGAATGGAAGCACAGATTGAGAAAATACAAGAAATGTTTAACAAAGATCTAGAAGAACTAAAGAACATACAAAGATGAACAACACAATAAGTGAAATGAAAAATACACTAGAAGGAATCAATAACAGAATAACAGAGGCAGAAGCACGAGTAAGTGAGCTGGAAGACAAAATGGTGGAAATAACTGCCAAGGAGCAGAATAAAGAAAAAAGAATGAAAAGAATTGAAGACAATCACAGAGACCGCTGGTACAACACTAAACACACGAACATTCGAATTTTAGGGGTCCCAGGAGAAGAAGAGAAAAAGAAAGAGTCTGAGAAAATATTTGAAGAGATTACACTGGAAAACTTCCCTAACGTGGGAAAGGAAATAGTCACCCAACTCCAGGAAGCACGAAGTGTCCCATACAGGATAAACCCTAGGAAAAACACATCAAGACACACAGTAATCAAACTAACAAAAACTAAATTCAAAGAAAAAATATTAAAAGCATCGAGGGAAAAACAAAACATAACATACAAAGGAATCCCCATAAGGTTATCAGCTGATTTTTCAGTGGAAACTCTGCAGCCAAGAAAGGAGTGGCAGGATATACTTAAAGTGATAAAAGGGAAAAACCTACAACCAAGATTACTCTACCCAGCAAGGATCTCATTCAGATTCGAGAGAGAAATTAAAACCTTTACAGACAAGCAAAAGCTAAGAGAATTCAGCACCAACAAACCAGCTCTACAACAAATGCTAAGGGAACTTCTCTAAGTGGGAAACACAAGAGAAGAAAAGGACCAACAAAAACAAACCCAAAACAATTAAGAAAATGGTTATAGGAACATACATATCAATAATTACCTTAGGGGCTTCCCTAGTGGCGCAGTGGTTGAGAGTCCGCCTGCTGATGCAGGGGACACGGGTTCGTGCCCCGGTCCAGGAAGATCCCACATGCCGCGGAGCAGCTAGGCCCGTGAGCCATGGCTGCTGAGCCTGAGCATCCGGAGCCTGTGCTCCGCAACGGGAGAGGCCACAACAGTGAGAGGTCCGAGTAACGCAAAAAAAAAAAAAAAAAATTACCTTAAACGTGAATGGATTAAACGCTCCACCCAAAAGACACAGGCTTGCTGAATGGATACAAAAACAAGACCCATATATATGCTGACTACAAGAGACCCATTTCAGACCTAGGGACACATTCAGACTGAAAGTGAGGGGATGGAAAAACATATTCCATGCAAATGCAAATCAAAAGAAAGCTGGGAAGCAATACTCATATCAGATAAAATAGACTTTAAAATAAAGAATGTTACAAGAGACAAGGAAGGACACTACATAATGATCAAGGGATCAATCCAAGAAAATATAAAAATTATAAATATATATGCACCCAACATAGGAGCACCTCAATACATAAGGCAACTGCTAACAGCTAAAAAAGAGGAAATCCACACTAACACAATAATAGTGGGGGACTTTAACACCTCACTTACACCAGCGGACAGATCATCCAAAATGAAAATAAATAAGGAAACACAAGCTCTAAATGACACAATATACCAGATAGATTTCACTGATATTTATAGGACATCCCATCCAAAAACAGATTACACTTTCTTCTCAAGTGTGCATGGAACATTCTCCAGGATAGATCACATCTTGGGTCACAAATCAAGCCTCAGTAAATTTAAGAAAACTGAAATCATATCAAACATCTTTTCTGACCACAATGCTATTAGATTAGATTAGAAATCAATTACAGGGAAAACAACGTAAAAAACACAACACATGGAGGCTAAACAATACGTTACTAAATAACCAAGAGATCAATGAAGAAATCAAAGAGGAAATCAAAAAATACCTAGAGACAAAATGATAATAAAAACACGACGATCCAAAACCTATGGGATGCAGCAAGAGCAGTTCTAAGAGGGAAGTTTATAGCTATACAAGCTTACCTCAAGAAACAAGAAAAATCTCAAGTAAACAATCCAACCTTAAACCTAAAGGAACTACAGAAAGAACAAACAAAACCCAAAGTCAGCAGACAGAAAGAAATCACAAAGATCAGAGCAGAAATAAATGAAATAGAAACAACAGCAAAGATCAATAAAACTAAAAGCTGGTTCTTTGAGAAGATACACAAAATGGATAAACCCTTAGCCAGACTCATCAAGAAAGAGAGGGAGAGGACTCAAATCAATAAAAGTAGAAATGAAAAAGGACAAGTTACAACAGACACCACAGAAATAAAAAGCATCCTAAGAGACTACTACAAGCAACTATATGCCAGTAAAATGGAAAACCATGAAGAAATGGACAAATTCTTGGAAAGGGACAATTTTCCAAGACTGAACCAGAAAGAATTAGAAACTACAAACAGAGCTATCACAAGTAATGAAATTGAAACCATAAGTTAAAATCTTCCAACAAACAAAAGTCCAGGTCCAGATGGCTTCACAGGCAATTTCTATCAAACATTTAGAGAAGAGCTAACACCCATCCTTCTCAAACTCTTCCAAAAAACTGCAGAGGGAGAAACACTCCCAAATTCATTCTACACAGCCACCATCACCCTGATACCAAAAACAGAAAAAGATATCACAAAAAAAGAAAATTATAGGCCGATATCACTGATGAACATAGATGCAAAAATCCTCAACAAAATACTAGCAAACAGAATCCAACAGCACATTAAAAGGATCATACACCATGAAAAAGTGGGAATTATGCCAGGGATGCAAGGATTCTTCAATATACACAAATCAATCAATGTGATATACCACATTAACAAATTAAGAAATAAAAACCATATGATCATCTTAACAGATGCAGATAAAGCTTTTGACAAAATTCAACACCCATTTATGATAAAAACTCTTCAGAAAATGGGCATAGAGGGACGCTACCTCAACATAATAAAGACCATATATGACAAACCCACAGCAAGCATGATACTCAATGGTGAAAAACTGAAAGCATTTCCCTTAGGATCAGGAACAAGACAAGGATGTCCACTCTCCCCACTCTTATTCAACATAGTTTTGGAAGTCCTAGCCACAGCAATCAGAGAAGAAAAAGAAATAAAAGGAAAACAAATTAGAAAAGAAGAAGTAAAACTGTCACTATTTGCCAATGCCATGATACTATACATAGAAAACCCTAAAGATGCCACCAGAAAACTACTAGAACTACTCAATGAATTTGGTAAGGTTGCAGGATAGAAAATTAATGCACAGAAATCTCTGGCATTCCTATAACCCAACAATGAAAAATCAGAAAGAGAAATTAAGGAAACACTCCCATTTACCACTGCAACGAAAAGAATAAAATACCTAGAAATAAACCTACCTAGGGAGACAAAAGACCTGTATGCAGAAAACTATTAAACACTGATGAAAGAAATCAAAGATGACATAAACAGATGGAGAAATATACCATGCTCTTCGATTGGAAGAATCAATATTGTGAAAATGACTATACTACCCAAAGCAATCTACAGATTCAATGCAATCCTTATCCAACTACCAAAGCCATTCTTCACAGAATTAGAACAAAAAATCTTACAATTCGTATGGAAACACAAAAGACCCCGAATAGCCAAAGTAATCTCGAGAAAGGAAAATGGAGAAAATCAGACTCCATGACTTCAAACTATACCACAAAGCTACAGTAATCAAGACAATATGGTACTGGCACAAAAACAGAAATATAGATCAATGGTACAGGATAGAATGCCCAGGGATAAACCCATGCACATATGGGTACCTAATTTATGACAAAGGAGGCAAGAAATACAATGGAGAAAAGACAGTCTCTTCAATAAGTGGTGCTGGGAAAACTGGACAGCTACATGTAAAAGAATGAAATTAGAACACTCCCTAACACCATACACAAAAATAAACTCAAAATGGATTAAAGACTTAAATGTAAAGCCAGATACTATAAAACTTTTAGAGGAAAGCATAGGAAAAACACTCTCTGACATAAACCACAGCAAGATCTTTTTTGACCCACCTCCGAGAGTAACATAAACAAAACCAAAAATTTTTTAATGGGACTTAATTAAACTTAAAAGCTTTTGCACAGCAAAGGAAACCACAAACAAGACAAAAAGACAACTCTCAAAATGCGAGAAAATATTTCCAAGTGAAACAACAAAGGATTAATCTCCAAAATATACAAATAGCTCATGGAGCTCAATATCAAAAAAAACAACTCAATCCAAAAATGGGCAGAAGACCTAAATAAACATTTCTCCAAAGAAGATATTCAGATTGCCAACAAACACATGAAAGGATGCTCAACATCACCAATCATTAGAGAAATGCAAATCAAAACTACAATGAGGTATCACCTCACACCAGTCAGAATGGCCATCATCAAAAAAATCTACAAACAATAAATGCTGGAGAGGGTGTGGAGAAAAGGGAACCCTCCTGCACTGTTGGTGGGAATGTAAATTGATACAGCCACTATGGAGAACAGTATGGAGATTCCTTAAAAAACTAAAAATAGAACTACCATACGACCCAGCAATCCCACTACTGAGCATATACCCTGAGAAAACCATAATTCAGAAAGAGTCACGTACCACAATGTTCATTGCAGCTCTACTTACAATAGCCAGGACATGGAAGCAACCTAAGTGTCCATCGACAGATGAATGGATAAAGAAGATGTGGCACATATATACAATGGAGTATTACTCAGCCATAAAAAGAAACGAAATTGAGTTATTTGTAGTGAGGTGGCTGGACCCAGAGTCTGTCATACAGAGTGAAGTAAGTCAGAAAGAGAAAAACAAATACCGTATGCTAACACATATATATGGAATCTAAAAAAAAAAACAAAAAACAAAGAACCTAGGGGCAGGACAGGAGTAAAGACACAGACCTACTAGAGAATGGACTTGAGGACACGGGGAGGGGGAAGGGTAAGCTTGGACAAAGTGAGAGACTGGCATGGACATATATACACTACCAAATGTAAAACAGATAGCTAGTGGGAAGCAGCCGCACAGCACAGGGAGATCAGCTCGGTGCTTTGTGACCACCTAGAGGGGTAGGATAGGGAGGGTGGGAGGGAGGGAGAAGCAAGAGGAAAGAGATATGGAGATATATGTATAGGTATAGCTGATTCACTTTGTTATAAAGCAGAAACTAACATACCATTGTAAAGCAATTATACTCCAATAAAAGTGTTAAAAAAAAAAAGAAACAAAATTGAGTTATCTGTAGTGAGGTGGATGGACCTAGTGTCTGTCATACAGAGTGAAGTAGGTCAGAAAGAGAAAAACCAAATACGGTATGCTGCATATATATGGAATCTTTAAAAAAAAATGGTACTGATGAACCTAGTTGCAGTGCAGGAATAAAGAGACAGGCATAGAGAATGGACTTGATGACACGGGGTGGGAGGGCGAAGCTGAGGCAAAGTAAGAGTAGCATTGACATATATACACTACCGAATGTAAAACACTTGGCTGGTGGGAAGCAGCAGCATAGCACAGGGAGATCTGCTTGGTGCTTTGTGATGACCTACAGGGGTAGGATAGGGAGGGTGGGAGGGAGGCTCAAGAGGGAGGAGATATGGGGACATGTGTATGCACATGGCTGATTCACTGTGCTGTGTAACAGAAACTAACACAGTATTGTGAAGCAATTATACTCCAATAAAGATTAAAAAAAAAAAAAACCGCAATCACAAGTCCTAATGGGATCTTCCTTCACAAGAAAGAGTCTCCACAGACACACAGAAGGGAAATGCCTCTCCCATGAGTCAAGGGGCTGAGTTCTAGAAACCAATGACAAGACATGCTTTTAAGAATCAGGGCAAAAGGGAGGGGATATGGAAACATATGTATATGTATAACTGATTAAATTTGTTATAAAGCAAAAAATTAAAAAAAAAAAAAGAATCAGGGCTATTCCTTGTAACTCTGACGGTTTCCACAGCCACTCTTTCAGGAAGAAATACTCAAGCCTGCAGAACTTACAAGACATTGGGTTCTAATGAAGCCAGCTATCCTTGGTGGAAACATTCTCAGGAATACAAACTCTTGTCCCCAGTTCATCTCTTAAGAGACTAAAAAGCCTATGCCCTGCTCAAGGACACTTGTCATGCCCAGAATCATTCTTTCCACATCAAGTGGAACAACAAGCTTCACTTCCAAGTCTATAACTAATTAGACCAAGAATCAGTTACCTGAAGTAAGGCTAGACATAATGGAAGAGACCAGGAAGACCGGGTGAAGAGGAATGCTGGTTAGACTGGCACTATCTAAAATAGGTGTCACTGGCAACGTGTGGCTATTAGGCACTTGGAATTTGTTCAGTCTGAATTGAGATGTGCTGTAAGTATAAAATACACACCAAATTTCAAAGACTTGTTATGAAGAAAAGAATGTAAAATATCTCATTAATAATTTTATATTGATTATATATTGTAATATTTCATATATATTGGATTAAAATAATTAAAGTTAATTGCACCTTGCTTGTTTTATTTTGCTTACTTTTTAAAATATGGCTACTAGAAAATTTTAAATTACATGTTGTTCATATTATATTCTTATTGGACAGCACTGGCACTATAACCAAAAAGAGAGCTCAATAAAAGCATCAGCAACTTTATTAGTGGCAATTACCATATTTCAAGGATATGCTAACTACTTCAAATACAGTATTTCTCTTAGTCTCCTCACAGCTTTAAGAAATACACACCCCAGGACTTCCCTGGTGGTCCAGTGGGTAAGATTCCGTGCTCCCAATGCAGGGGGCCTGGGTTCAATCCCCGGTCGGGAAACTAGATCCCGCATGCATGCTGCAACTAAGAAGCCCGAATGCCGCAACTAGGAAGCCCGCATGCCACAACTAAAAGATCCTGCACGCGGCAATGAGGATCCCACGTGCTGCAACTAAGACCCGGACAGCCTAAATAAATAAATAAAATAAATATTAAAAAAAAATAGAAAGCAATACACACCCTGGTTCAAGGAAAGGAAAATCTGGCTTGTGGGGGAAGGAGAGGAGACAGGAAACGCAACAAAACAAAACCCTACTCCAAATCACAGAGCTACTAAATACCAGAACAAGGATTTGAATTCAAACCTTCTGATTCCAGACCTTATATCCAGATCCCCTATGCCAAAATGTTGTCCCGGGACCAGCAGTATCACCTGAGACCTTCTTAGAAATGAAAGCTCCCAGGCTACACCCCAAGCCTAGAGAATAAAACTCTGGAGGTGGGGCTTAGTAGTCTGTATTTTAACAAGCCCTTCAGATGATGCTGATTCAGCCCAAAAGTCTGAGAACTACTAGGGCTTCCCTGGTGATGCAGTGGTTAAGAATCTGCCTGCCAATGCAGGGGACACAGGTTCAAGCCCTGATCTGGGAAGATGACACATGCCAGCGGAGGAACTAAGCCTGTGCGATGCAACTACTGAGCCTGTGCTCTAGAGCCCACGAGCCACAACTACTGAGCCTGCATGCCACAACTACTTAAGCCTGTGCACCTAGAGCCCGTGCTCCACAACAAGAGAAGCCACCGCAATGAGAAGCCTGCAGCCGCAACAAACAGTAGCCCCCATTCACCACAACTAGAGAAAGCCTGCACGCAGCAATGAACACCCAATGCAGCCAATCAATCAATCAATCAATAAGTAAATAAATAATTTTTTTTTTTTAAGTCTGGGAACTACTGTCCTGAGCTATACTGGTAACAGCCAATCAAATCATCCCAAATGAGGATAACTATAAGAAGTCTGAGAAAAGGGTAGTCCCTGTTACTGTGTCTTTTGCTGAAGCTCTCCTTGAGACCTTCTCTATCTGGTAAGCACTGAGATTCTGCAGTAACATCCTAACTTCCCAGAGCATCCCTTCAACAAGCCCATCATCTAGGACAGCTTTTCATTTCATTTAACATCCAGATGGATTGAAGATTTAAATGCAAATAAAAACACAAAAGTACTAGCAAAAATATATATAGTTTTCTTTAATGATATTAGGGTGAAAGCCTAAGTATGACCTTAACTCTGACACTGTAAAAGACTGATTAACTCAATAATACAACAACAACAAAAAATCTGAATTGCACAAAAACACCATGAGCAAGTTTTAAAAACAAAAACAATTGGGGCAGAGTGATTTTTGCAACAAATATCACAAAGGGCTAATTTCTTAATTTATAAAAAGGATCCCTACAAATCAAAAGAAAAAGAACCATCCAAGAGATAAATGCCTCTCCAAAATAAACTAATTAAAACAGATGAGTCACAATAAAGAAAATGCAAATGTTAAATTTCACTCATAGTAAGAAGAATGAAAATTAAAATGAGATTTTTTTTCTTCACTTTTCAGACTGGCAAAGATCAAACGGTTTGAAGTCATGTCTAAAGGTAAGCTTCAAATATTGCTGCCCACCCCCATGCCTTCTGCAATTCAGTTTGTGGTCATTTCATTCAGGAATTATTTAGGCCAAAAAACCTTAATTTCAAATGTGATTTGACCTCTCTCTCTGTTTCTCTCTCCCCCTTTCCCTCCTCCCCCACATCTGATCTGACAGCAATCCTGCCAAGTCCACCTTCAAAGAAAGATTCCAAATTCAACTACCTTTCATCATCTTTACTGTCATCACTCGGATCCAAGCCACTGTGAACTCTCTCTGGATTACTACAGTAACCTCCTCACTGTCCTTGCTCCTGTCGCCCAGTCATTTCTTAACAGAAAAGAATCACTCTAGGTGCTAAAGTGCACAGCAGATTATATCACCACTCTGCTCAAACCCTTCAAATGGATTTTCATCTCCTTCAGTAAAAGCTAGTCTTTGTCATGATACACAAGCAGTTACATGACCTGAGCCCCTGACCCCTTGACTTCATCCCCTACTACTCACCGTTTGCTCTCTTTGCTGCTGTCATGCTGGCTCCCTTGCTGTCATTAAACACCGAGAACACTGCTGCCTCTGGATCTCTGCACTTGTGTTCACTCTGCCTAGGTTGCTCATCTCCTAGATATCTACATATCTAGATATCTAGCTACCTCACATCCCTCAGATTTTTATTTAAAAGGCCTTCTCTGGTCACTCCATCTAAAATTTTACTCTCCAACCCTGATGCTTCATATACCGTTTTGAAGGCATCCCCTCATTGATTCATAGCATCCAAAGATGCTATGAAAGTCTGGCTATCTCACTCTCCTTAACTAGGGAACCTGGTGTGAAATTTCTTTTGGAAGCATTTTTTTAAATCTGCTGAGTTATGATATTTTATCTTGTATGATAACAAATTTTATCTTACCTCATTTACCTTGTTATTTGGTGTGGGTCCACTGACTTTGAAAATCTCAGTCTTGAGGAGATTAGCTCAAGATGTAGAGTAGAAAGTAGAAGAGCAGTAGAAGAGTAGAAAGACATGCACTCACTCCCTCTTGTGAGAGAACAGGAATCACAACTAACTGTTGAAGAATCATCAACAGGAAGACACTGGAACTCACCAAAGAAGATACCCCACATCCAAAGAAGTCACAATGAGATGCTAGGAGGGGTGCAATCACAATAAAATCAAACCCCATAACTGCTGGGCACGTGACTCACAAACTGCAGAACACTTATACCACGGAAGTCCACCCACTGGAGTGAAGGTTCTGAGCCCCACATCAGGCTTCCCAACCTGGGGGTCCGGCAACGGGAGAAGGAATTCCCAGAGAATCAGACTTTGAAGACTAGTGTGATTTGATTTCAGGACTTCGACAGGACTGGGGGAAACAGAGACTCTACTCTTGGAGGGCATACACAAAGTAGTGTGTGCATCGGGACCAAGGGGAAGGAGCAGTGACCCCATAGAAGACTGAACCAGACCTACCTGGTAATGTTGGAGGGTCTCCTGCAGAGGCAGGGGGTGGCTGTGGCTCACCACGGGGACAAGGACACTGGCAGCAGAAGTTATGGGAAGTATACCTTGGCGTAAGCCCTCACAGAGTAAACCACTGGCCCCACCAAAGAGCCTGTAGCCTGCAGTGCCGGGTCACCTCATGCCAAACAACCAACAGGGAGGGAACCCAGTCCCAAGTCAAGCAGATTAAAGTTTTACTGAGCTCTGCCCACCAGAGCAACACCCAGCTCTAGCCACCACCAGTTCCTCCCATCAGGAAGCTTGCACAAGCCTCTTAGACAGCCTCATCCACCAGAGGGCAGACAGCAGAAGCAAGAAGAACTACAATCCTGCAGCCTGTGGAACGAAAACCACATTCACAGATAGACAAAATGAAAAGGCAGAGGGCTATGTACCAGATGAAGGAACAAGATACAACCCCAGAAGAACAATTAAATGAAGTGGAGATGGGAAACCTTCCAGAAAACGAATTCAGAACAATGATAGTGAAGGTGATCCAGGACCTCGGAAAAAGGATGGAGGCAAAGATCAAGAAGATGCAAGAAATGTTTAACAAGGACCTAGAAGAACTAAAGAACAAACAGAGATGAAAAATACAAACTGAAATGAAAAATACTCCAGAAGGAATCAACAGAAGAATAACTCAGGCAGAAGAATGGATAAATGATCTGGAAGACAGAATGGTGGAATTCATTGCTGCAGAACATATAAGGAAAAAAGAATGAAAAGAAATGAAGACGGCCTAAGAGACCTCTGGGACAAAATTAAACGCAACAACATTCACATTATAGGGGTCCCAGAAGGAGAAGAGAGAGAGAAAGGACCAGAGAAAATATCTGAAGACATTATAGTTGAAAATTTCCCTAGCATGGGAAAGGAAATAGCCACCCAAGTCCAGGAAGCACAAAGAGTCCTAGGCAGGGTAAACCCAAAGAGAAACATGCTGAGACACACAGTAATCAAGACAGAAATTAAAAACAAAGAAAAATTATTAAAAGCAACAAGGGAAAAATGACAACATATAAGGGAAATCCCATAAGGTTAACAAATGATTTCTCGGCAGAAACTCTACAAGCCAGAAGGAAGTGGCATGATATATTTAAAATGATGAAAGGGAACAACCTACAACCAAGATTACTCTACCCAGCAAGGATCTCATTCAGATTTGATGGACAAATCAAAAGCTTTACAGACAAGCAACAGCTAAGAGAATTCAGAACCAACAAACCAGCTCTATAACAAATGCTAAAGGAACTTCTCTAAGTGGGAAACACAAGAGAAGAAAAGGACCTACAAAAATAAACCCAAAACAATTAAGAAAATGGTCATAGGAACATACATATCAATAATTACCTTAAACGTGAATGGATTAAACGCTCCACCCAAAAGACACAGACTTGTTGAATGGATACAAAAAAAAGACCCATATATATGCTGTCTGCAAGAGACCCACTTCAGACCCAGGGACACATTCATGAAAGTGAGGGGATGGAAAAACATATTCCATGCAAATGCAAATCAAAAGAAAGCTGGAGTAGCAATACTCATATCAGATAAAATAGACTTTAAAATAAAGAATGTTACAAGAGACAAGGAAGGACACTACATAATGATCAAGGGATCAATCCAAGAAGAAGAGGTAACAATTATAAATATATATGCAACCAACACAGAAGCACCTCAATACATAAGACAAATGCTAACAGCTATAAAAGAGGAAATCGAGAGTAACACAAAAATACTGGGGGACTTTAACACCTCACTTACACCAGCGGACAGATCATCCAGACAGAAAATTAATAAGGAAACACAACGTTTAAATGACACAATACACCAGACAGATTTAATGTGACATTTGTAGGACATTCCATGTGAAAACAGCAGATTACACTTTCTTTTCAAGTGCACATGGAACATTCTCCAGGATAGATCACATCTTGGGTCACAAATCAAGCCTCAGTAAATTTAAGAAAATTCATATCATATCAAGCATCTTTTCCAAGCACAATACTATGAGATTAGAAATCAATTACAGGGAAAAAACATTAAAAACATGAACACATGGTGCTAAACAATACATTACTAACTAAGCAAGAGATCACTGAAGAAATCAAAGAGGAAATCAAAAAATACCTAGAAGCAAATGACAACAAAAACATGGTGATCCAAAACCTATGGGATGCAGCAAAAGCAGCTCTAAGAGGGAAGTTTACAGCAATTCAATCTCACCCCAAGCAACAAAAAACATCTCAAATAAACAATCTAACCTTACATCTAAAGGAACTAGAGAAAGAACAAACAAAACCCAAAGTTAACAGAAGGAAAGAAGTCATAAAGTCAGAGCAGAAATAAATGAAATAGAAACAAAGAAAACAATAGCAAAGATCAATAAAACTAAAAGCTGGTTCTTTGAGAACAAAATTGATAAACCTTTACCCAGATTCCTCAAGAAAAAGAGGGAGAGGACTCAAATCAATAAAATTAGAAATAAAAAAGGAGAAGTTACAATGGACAACACAGAAATACAAAGCATCCTAAGACACTACTATAAGCAACTCTATGTCAATAAAATGGACAACCATGAAGAAATGGGAAAATTCTTAGAAAGGTATAAGCTTCCAAGACTAAACCAGGAAGAACCAAAAAACATGAACAGACCAAGCACAAGTAACGAAACTGAAACTGTGATTAAAAATCTTCCAACAAACAAAAGTACAGGATCAGATGGTTTCACAGGTGAACTCTATCAAACATTTAGAGAAGAGCTAACACCCATCCTTCTCAAACTCTTCCAAAAAATTGCAGAGGAAGGAACACTCCCAAACTCATTCTATGAGGCCACCATCACACTGATACCAAAACCAAAGATACTACAAAACAAGAAAATTACACCCCAATATCACTGATGAATATAGATGAAAAATACTCAACAAAATACTAGCAAACAGAATCCAACAGCACATTAAAAGGATCATACACGATAATCAAGTGGGATTTATCCCAGGAATGCAAGGATTCTTCAATGTACGCAAATCAACGTGATACACCAATCTAACAAACTGAAGAAGAAAAACCATATTATCATCTCAGTAGATGCAGAAAAGGCATTTGACAAAATTCAACACCCATTTATGATATAAACTCTCCAGAAAGTGGGCACAGAGGGAACATATGTCAACATAATAAAGGCCACATACAACAAACCCACAGCAAACATCATACTCAATGGTGAAAAACTGAGAGCACTACCTCGAAGTTCAGGAACAAGACAAGGATGTCCACTATTGCCACTATTATTCAATATAGTCTTGGAAGTCCTAGCCACTGCAATCAGAGAAGAAATAAAAGGAATACAAACTGGAAAGAAGAAGTAAAACTGTCACTGTTTGCAGATGACATGATACCATACACAGATAATCCTAAAGATGCCACCAGAATACTAATAGGGCTAATCAATGAGACTGGTAAAGTTGTAGGATACAAAATTAATGCACAGAAATCTCTTGCATTCCTATACACTAACAACGAAAGATCAGAAAGAAAATAAGCAAACAATCCAATTCACAATTGCAACAAAAAGAATAACATACCTAGGAATAAACTGACCTAAGGAGGTAAAAGACCTGTATTCAGAAAACTATAAAACACTGATGAAAGAAATTAAAGATGATACCAACAGATGGAGAGATATACCATGTTCTTGGATTGGAAGAATCAATATTGTGAAAATGACTATACTACCCAAAGCAATCTACAGATTCAATGCAATCCCTATCAAATTACCAATGGCATTTTTTACATAATTAGAACAAAAAATCTTAAAATTTGTATGGAGACACAAAAGACCCCGAATAGCCAAAGCAGTCTTCAGGGGAAAAAACAGAGCTGGAAGAATCAGACTCCCTCACTTCAGACTATACTACAAAGCTACAGTAATCAAGACAGTATGGTACTGGCACAAAAACAGAAATATAGATGGAACGGGATAGAAAGCCCAGAGATAAACCCACGCACCTATGGTCAACTAATCTATGACAAAGGAGGCAAGGATATACAATGGAGAAAAGACAGTCTCTTCAATAAGTGGTGCTGGGAAAACTGCACAGCTACACGTAAAAGAATGAAATTAGAACACTCCCTAACACCATACACAAAAATAAAGTCAAAATGGATTAGAGACCTAAATGTAAGACCAGACACTATAAAACTCTTAGAGGAAAACATAGGAAGAACACTCTTTGACATAAATCACAGCAAGATCTTTTTTGATTCACTTCCTAGAGTAATGGAAATAAAAACGAAAATAAACAAATGGGACCTAATGAAACTTAAAAGCTTTTGCAAAGCAAAGGAAACTACAAACAAGACAAAAAGACAACCCTCAGAATGGGAAGAAATATCTGCAAACGAATCAATGGACAAAGGATTAATCTCCAAAACATATAAACAGCTCATGCAGCTCAATATTAAAAAAACAACCCAATCCAAAAATGGGCAGAAGACCTAAATAGACATTTCTCCCAAGAGGACATACAGATGGCCAAGAAGCACATGAAAAGCTGCTCAACATCACCAATTATTAGAGAAATGAAAATCAAAACTACAATAAGGTTATCACCTCACACCAGTTAGAATGGGCATCATCAGAAAATCTACAAACAACAAACGCTGGAGAGGGTGTGGAGAAAAGGGATCCCTCTTGCACTGTTGGTGGGAATGTAAATTGATACAGCCACTGTGGAGAACAGTATGGAGGTTCCTTAAAAAACTAAAATAGAATTACCATATGACCCACTACTGGGCATATATCCAGAGAAAACCATAATTCAAAAAGACACATACACCCCAATGTTCACTGCAGCACTATTCACAATAGCCAGGTCATGGAAGCAACCTAAATGCCCATCAATAGACAAGTGGATAAAGAAGATATGGTACATATACAGAATGGAATATTACTCAGCCATAAAAAGGAACGAAACTGGGTCATTTGCAGAGACGTGGATGGACCTAGACACTGTCATACAGAGTGATGTAAGTCAGAAAGAGAAAAACAAGTATCGTATATTAACACATAAATGTGGAATCCAAAAAACGGTACAGATGAACCAGTCTGCAAGGCAGAAATAGAGACACAGATGTAGAGAACAGACGTATGGACACCAAGTGGGGGAAGCGGGGGTGAGGGGGGTGGGTGGTATGAATTGGGAGACTGGGATTGACATATATACACTAATATGTATAAAATAGATAACTAATTATATACTAATATGTATAAAATAGATAACTAATAAGAACCTGCTGTATAAAAAATTAAATTCAATTCAAAAAAGGAAAATCTCAGCCTTTAACAATGGACATTTTCATTATTACTTTGACCCTCCTTCCATTTTTTTCTGCTTCCTCTTTTTGGAACTCCTGTTAGACAAAGTTTCTGAGGGAAAATAATTTTGAATTTAGACCCTTATACTCTGTCAAATAGCATTCACACCAAAGAGCAAAACACTAACATGGCTCTCAAATTTACCACATGGATATTTTTGATAACAATACCATAGCATGCTCTCCAACAACAACAAAACAGTGATCCTCATCAGTAGGAAGAAAGAGTTGTAAGGGGGAAAAAAAAGGTTAAACTTACAGTTATGTATAAGTTGATCACTATTTTTGTTGTTTTTAACCAAGCAAATAGCTAATTCCAAAGAAACATGATTATTGAAAAACTTTTGGTGCCCTTATCTAATATAATAGCATCTCAAATTTAACATGTCCAGAACTCAACTCCTCATTTTCCCATCAAAAGTGCTTCTCTGGCAGCCTTCTTCATCTCAGTAAGAGAGTCATCTTTAACTCTACCAAAAAAATCCTCTCAGATCTACCTTCAAAGTAGATACCCAAAGTACTAACAATTCCTCCCAGCTCCACAGTCCTGGTCCACACTATCATGATCTCAAACTTGAATTAATGTATTAATCTCCTAAATGGTCTTTTTGCATCCTCCTTTACCCCCATATAACAGCCCAAGTAACCCTTTTTTTTTTTCTTTTTTTGCAGTTCGCGGGTCTCTCACCGTTGTGGCCCCTCCCGTTGCGGAGCACAGTCTCCGGACGCGCAGGCCCAGAGGCCGCGGCTCATGGGCCCAGCCGCTCCGCGGCATGTGGGATCTTCCCGGACAGGGGCACGAACCCACGTCCCCTGCATCGGCAGGCAGACTCTCAACCACTGCGCCACCAGGGAAGCCCCAAGTAACCATTTTAAAACGAAGTCTGGTCACATCACTACTCTGATGTGATCAAACAAACCCTACTTCACACTGACTTCCCATCTCATCCAGAGTAAAAAGCCTAC
This sequence comes from Mesoplodon mirus, assembly GCF_964341445.2. Classification (NCBI taxonomy): domain Eukaryota; kingdom Metazoa; phylum Chordata; class Mammalia; order Artiodactyla; family Ziphiidae; genus Mesoplodon; species Mesoplodon mirus. The sequence continues at coordinate 70,608,749 of NC_138988.1, read as the reverse complement.
AAGGGCCTTAAGACTCAAGCCTCTTATTACTTCTGACTCCAGCTTTTACTACTCTTTCGCTGTGCACCAGCCAACAGTGGCATCTTTGCTGTTCCTGGAACACATCTTGAAGGCTTCCCATCCAGCCTCAGGGCCTTTGTATTTGCTGTCACCTTTGCCTAGATACTCTTGCCCTAGATAACCACATGGCTAGGTCTCTACCTATTGACCTCCCCTACATAAAAAAGGAAACCTACACATTCACAAACGGTTTTCCCTAGCACCCCCTGTCCCCTTAATTATTCTTTTTTCCCATAGCACTGATCACCATCTCACATACTACATATTATATACTGATCTCTCCTCCCACGAGAATATAAGGTCCCTGAAGATAGAGACTTTGCCAGCTTCATTTTCTGCTATATTCCCAGTGGTAGGGTAGTGCCTAGTATACATTAGGTCTTCAGTTAGAGTCCCTGACATAGAGCATACTCAGTAAATGTTGGAGAGAGGGAGAGAAGGAAAAAGCTAATGACCTACATTAAGGCCATGCCCTTAAATGAGCAAGAAGAACAAGAGGAGTTCTTGGAAGAAATATGAAAAACAAGTCAGTGTCAAATATTTATTTTATCTCAGAGTAAGGGCTGGCTTCAAAGGAGACATGGAGCTAATAAGAAAAGCATTTAGCAAGTAGTATATTTTAATTTTGCAAAACAAAACAAAGAAACCCAATAAGCTTATAGTTAGAAACTGAACTGAGAGAACGTGAACGGCTTGAATTACATGGTGGTGGGGGGGAATAATGCAGAATGTAAGGAATGGAGAGACAAAATGACAAATTTCATAGCAATGACATTTCTGGCAGGGGGTGGGGGGACGGGAAAGAGTTTGCAACATATGTAGCAAGATACCACAGCAAGGACAAATTTTGGCAGGAATTGAAAGTATAAAGGTCAAATTGGAGATACATATTGAGACCACATATTTACACAGCTTACTGGGAAAGCAGCACTAAAGTTCATACCCAGTGATACAGAAAGAATCCTATGTGCTTCTATGGTTATCAGGGAAAAGCATTAAGCACACAGTCCAATGGGGTAATAATACAGCTGTGTGAGGGCAAAGATAGCGTTATTATGGGAACTTTCCTTCATTTTTTCAACTTTTTTGCAAAGTTAGTATTTTACTTCAAATGTAGCACTTAAAACTTTTACCAAAAAATCTAACTTATATAGTATTTTCTCTCAACTCCAATAACCTTAACAATCAGTTTTCAAAACATACTCTATAAGAGCAAAGATATACAAATAATTAGAACAGTTCTTGATCTGCCTGAGAAACTCAGAATTTCTTCCCAGAAAATACTAACAAATCTATTAGAAACCATTATTTTAAAGAGGATGGTTCATTTTGAAGGTATGTCCAACATTAATAATACTCCCTTTTAGGGACTTCCCTGGTGCCACAATGGTTAAGAATCTGCCTGCCAATGCAGGGGACATGGGTTCGAGCCCTGGTCCAGGAAGATCCCACATGCTGTGGAGCAACTAAGCCCAGGTGCCACAACTACCGAGCCTGCTCTCTAGAGCCTGCAAGCCACAACTACTAGGTCCTCTCACCACAACTACTGAAGTCCATGTGCCCATGCTCCGCAACAAGAGAGGCACCGCAATGAGAAGCCTGCACACCACATGAAGAGTAGCCCCCACTCGCCGCAACTAGAGAAAGCCCACGCGCAGCAACGAAGCCCCAACACAGGCAAAAAATATAAGTAAACAAACAAACAAATAAATAAAATACTCCCTTTTAAAGAAAGCGCAGTTGAAACCAAGCAAATCATAACCTAGGGTCATTAGATCCACGCCAGTTTCCAGTGAGAAGAGTCCCAATGTCACTAACCTATCTGGCTCTTACTTATTCTCCTCTCCTCTTAATCCTGATTCAACAACATGCACGCAAATAGTCTCAGAAGTTCTGCATCAGGACAGTAGTGTCTACACAGGGGTTAAGATTTAGATTCAATTAAGTCTGAGGCAGGGCCAAGGTATTTAGAGTTTGCAAAAATCCTGCAGGTAACTCTGAACTTACTGTTTGACAGTGGACAATTACCACATTGAGAATGCTTATGATTTTTTTAGGTTTTATAGGTTTAGGTTTATAGTCCCAATACCACACACGAGTACAGTTATCTTTATTTTTCTCAGAAGAATGCACTCCAGGATCACATTTTAAATCTCTATAAAGCGAATTGTTTTCTACTAACTTCCCATACGACTGTAAACTTTTTTGGAAAAAAGGTTACCAAATCAAGGAATGCTAGATATTGTTCCTGGGAGGACTTCTACAACAAATTCAAACATCGGAACTATTTTTTCAAAACCTAGAAACTAGTTCCTCTGAAGATCATCACTGTAATCTCTTTCTCCTCATATCACAGAAATGAATTTTTCTCACGCTCAGAGATCTGCTGGCTACTCACCTCGAGTCTCCTCTTTTGTTCTGAGTATTTACAATGTCTCCTAGAAGTGGAGTTAAATTTCAAACTTTGCCAGCAGATACCATAATCTGATTCAAAGTAAAACCGTACTCCAATCTAAATATTCTTGAATTTTTTCAAGGTCACCGGGTCACTGAGATAAATCACTGACCTACATTCAGGAGTAAGCTTTAAAACAGATAAATCACAGGCTATCTGAATGTTAATCATCTTTGTATTCCTCATGCCTGGAACATTTAATAAACTTTCTGAAATTTTTTTTCACTGACACAGTTATGACTTAGGCTTAAGAACATGTTGAGTATGAAACAAAGTTTGCCTTTAAACACAAACTAAAGGAATAAATTTTAAAAATCCTTTCCGGTTACGTATGAACGGTTAAATATTTTAACATTCCTTCTTTCTTCAGAGATTCATCTCTTGCTCTAATGATTAAACTTTCTTGGATGGAAAGATAAAAGTAAATGATTTGACAAAATGCTTAAAAAAAAGCTAGATAAATGTAAATCTGGACAGAGGATTCAGGGGGTTTTACTAATTAAAACACTTATTTTTATCCACTAAACTAAGGATAAAAAACCTAAAAATGGGGGCTAGCCACTATATGTCATTTAAGAAAATTGGTGGAGTTCTTTTTTCACTTCCCAAAGAAAATATTTATGTGCAGGTGGTACTGGTAGCAGCTTACAAAGCATAATTTTTGGTGCCTACAGTGACATGCAACCTCTGTCACCATCCCTAAGTCTGTTTAAATCCTCTCCTAGGCAGTAGCTGATAAGTGCCATCAGAGCTCAGTCACTTAAGGGCACATGCTACGAACTCAAATATATTATCTTAAGTAATATATGTGAGCAAAGTAAGCTAGATTCAGAACAAAAGGCAGTGTGAGTCTGTGGCAAACTCAAGAATGCCTGCCAGTCTAAAGGAGCAACATCTGATTGACTCCAGCAAACTGGAGCTACACAGATATTAAAAGAGAAAAGAAAAATACTACATTTTGTATAGAGAAGCCAAACATTCAAAATTTTTGTGAAATCTCCCCTAGTTTTAAAATACTGGAGGCCAAATCAAACACATCTGCAGACAATCTCTACTTTGTTTCCTGTTAAAATACAAATGCCCCTGGAAGAACTGGCTATCAATTTCAGTCTAGGGATATCAGCACAATGCCCAGCACAGTAGGTACTCAATAAAGACTTGTTAGATGGGTGGCTAGATCTGAGTTTAAGAGGTAATTCAGGTGTTAAAAAGAAACCAGAAGAATAAAAGGCAAATTTCACACCACTTCACATAACAATTTCACAGAGATCTGCCTCTCCTGTTTACCTCTTCTCCTAAATTCTCTTTTACCAGTTCCCCTCTTTTCTTCCACAATTGCTATGCTTTGTTCTGTTGGTGGAACTAACAGCTTAAGTGGTAACATCAAACTAAATTTTACTGATGATTTTTTTTAACTTTGAAAATTAATGCATTAGAAATAAGGTGTTTAAAAAAAGGTGTCAAATAAATTCTAAGATTTCCTTTGGGCCAAGATTATTAGAGTCATGCATCTTCCAACTACCACTTCCCTATTCCTCGCCCCACCTAAGATCGTAATACATAACTATTTGTTAAACTGAATGTCATTACAAAGAAATTTTAAAATTTTTATTTTACAAAAGGATTCCCTTCAATATCCCATTCCTCTAATGCCTCACAAATGTCTGGTGCTCAGTAAATACTCATAAAAGATCGTTATTTACCAAGATAGAAGAAGCTGAGGGAAATAAAGTACTTAAGTCTTACACAATTGAACAATTACAAACAAAACATTCCTTCTAAATTTTTTCAGACAATTTCCACATTCAACTTGAGACTATGTTAAAAAGAAAAGTACAACTGCTGCATCAGCCCCATGTACATATAACACATACAGGCAATGTCCTCTCTGAAAATTAACAGACTAAGTCCTAGGCACTTCACATTCTCAAAAGGGAGATATGCTGACAGCATCTATAACTGGCTTACTGTCTTACACAGCTTAGCTGGACCTTCCCCTAACATCTAGAAGAAAAACTCACTCTCATAGATTGGAGTTGTGCTAACAATGGATTCTGGGATGTGGAAGTCCATCCTGCTTCAACAGAAGTTTTGAACAAATCGCCCTTTCTTTAAGTCAAGGTTTACGCCAACTCACCATTAGCAGTGTGTCAGGAATAACACTGCTTTGTTCAAATTATATAATCAAATACAATTTAAAAGTTGCCAGGGGGCTTCCCTGGTGGCGCAGTGGTTGAGAGTCCGCCTGCCGATGCAGGGGACGCGGGTTCATGCCCCGGTCTGGGAGGATCCCACATGCCGCGGAGTGGCTGGGCCCGTGAGCCATGGCTGCTGGGCCTGCACATCCGGAGCCTGTGCTCCGCAACGGGAGAGGCCACAAGAGTGAGAGGCCCGCGTACCGCAAAAAAAAAAAAAAAAAAAGTTGCCAGAAAGTTAAATCTCTACAGGCTGCCATCAACTAAAGAAGAGCCAATAAGGAAGTGACTGGTATTCAAAATTTTAGTTTGCTTTCTGACATCAACTGGGGGAACGCAGAAGCTAAGATTGCCTACATCTGATCCACCATTTCAACCCATGGTTCTGCCACTTCCACTTCTCAAATGCCCGATGGGAGACCCAGACAGCTTTACCTTAAAGCTCTTAACCCTCAGTTCATCAGACTCAATGTTAGTTTTCAGTTTCTTTTTTAGCAGTTCTAACTAATTGTAAGGATTGATACTTATTGACCTTCATTCTTAGAGTCACTGAAAGAAATTCTATGCTCTATCTTGCAATTACCATATCAGACCATTGGATCCATTTTACAATTATATTATAGGAGCTTAGAGATCTTATTTTTCCTATACCTTTAAACATTTTGCCATTTCATCATCCTGGGAATTATTTTACTACACTCATTATTCATCAAATATATCAAACTATGCTTTAAAAAAAGACTATAATAAGAAAAAAGAAAAATGATGGAATTGCCTACATTGAGGGATGATGCAAAAGAGAAATAAATCATATCCTTCCGTTTCTCACTACATTGTATAAGATATTTACATCATCTTTCAAAAAGAAATAAAAGAAGACTGCAGACACCATCTTTGTAGACTGCTTTTAGCTTCTAGTGAATACAGCTGAGAATTCAAAATTTTTCATTTTCTGCCCTTGATAGCAAAGAGAAGACAATTAACAGAGGAGGATGGTTAAACAATTATTAGACAAATCAGATGAGCACAAGGAACCAGAAAGCAGCACTCTAGACTCTAAGAATATATTTCTAGAGATAAAAAGAAATCTTAGTCATTTACCAGGAAGGACACTGTCACACAGTGTTTTGCAAAAAGAATATAGACTACCCTATCTTGCTAAAAGCAAATGTTATAGCATTTTCACCTTTTATGATGTTTGCATGCCAAAATTTACTTGATACAAAGAGGTTTGCTATATTTAAATTCAGTTTTTCACTATTCTTACTTCTGTACATTATCCATAAAAATGACTTAAAATATAAAAAATATGAATACCCACTGTACCCAGGTGACAAATGTTGATTATTTTTCCAACCTACCAGAGATTCGACATCAACTTTCCTCAATTTTCCTCATCCTAGCATCTACACTCACCCTCTTGAAGGTTGCTACACTGCTTACACCATTTACAAATACAAAAATATATATCGGGCTTCCCTGGTGGCGCAGTGGTTGGGAGTCCGCCTGCCGATGCAGGTGACGCGGGTTTGTGCCCCTGTCCGGGAGGATCCCACATGCCGCGGAGCGGCTGGGCCCGTAAGCCATGCCTGCTGGGCCTGCACGTCCGGACCCTGTGCTCCGCAACAGGAGAGGCCACAGCGGTGAGAGGCTCGTGTACCGCAAAAAAAAAAAAAAAAAAAAAAAAAAAAAAAATATATATATATATATATATATATATATATATATATAATTGGTTAAAAATTTACTATACAACTCATGTTGACTTTCTACACGGAAAAAATTTTTATCTTTTTATATATTTGTACTAAATATAAATATATTTTACAAAACCGAAATATTATAACTATATCTATGTAACTATATCTCAGCATGCTTCTTTCATTAAAAAATATAAATAACTGAAACTTACCTCTTGGTTTAAATAATTACTGTAGGATTCCTCCTACAGTAAGAATTAGCATTCCAGATTATCTACCTAACCATGACCAGAAATCACCCAAATACCCTGATATCTTACTACAGAGGTAACAGACATGAGATATCTGCACCCATATGGGTAAAAATGTTAACTTTTTAAAAAATTCACAGAAAAGCATCATTCAGTCTTAATTTTGAAATAATGATTAACAGCTCTCTTTATTTCTGAGTCCTGATTATGACACTATCCTGATTTATAGGTATTAACACCTCATTGTGTAATTTTTAAGTGCCCCTAAATTCTTGGAATAGAAGAAACATGTTATTCCTATGAACAGAAGATAACAAGATTCTAAGTCAATCCAAATTCTTCTACTTATACATCTAATGCCACCAGCATTTCCATCAGCCTTTAGGCTGGAAGCACTCGCTAGGTGTGGTTCCCCCAGGCTCAGGTCCCTGATTTTCTTATTTCTCTCTTTAGAAAATCTTACACACTTTAAATTTACCCCCTTCCCTCATTATAGTATGCTTGTGCCCTTAGAAGTATGTTCCAGTTGTTCTTTTTGTGCACATGAACAAGTAGAAAGCACAGAAATAAATTCATGTTGTAATTTTTCCAGGAGGATTCTACTTTACCAAGCAAGGTACTGCTTACCCTACAATTAATTTTAATATTGTAGCATGGAAGATTTTTTCCTCTATGTTTTAATCTAGGGACAAGAACAAAACCAGTAACAGAACGTCAACATTAATTTGAGGGGAGATGAAAAATGGCTCAATGACCCTGTAGCAGGATTAATATTGTACTATAGATAATGGAACCATCTTGACAAATTCATTTTTGTATCCCTGTATATTCTTGCTAATAGGGCAGGGCATATCTGAAAGGCTGTTAATACCTTACTGCACAAATGCCAATCAAATTGCACTGCAAGAGGATGTATTTTGCAGAAGATGGGAGAACAGAGAATTGTCCTCACCCATATGCAGCTTGCATTTAAATGCAACGTCAGAAGAATAAGAGCAGAGTGATTTCAAGCAGGAAGCTAATGCTTGCCTGAAATCAAGTGGTGCAATTCAGAAAATGAGTTGATGGTTACCAGGAAATTTGCTTCCACTTCAAGACCCTCTAGACAAGGAATTAAGAGTGGGAAACAGATCAGCAAATGACACAAGACAGATTTTACCCCAGTTATCAAAACCAGGTGCCAAGCCAACAGACCATATAGGAGAATACTGGTTTGACACAAAAGAAGTTAGCAGGTCCTTAAACAAAATGAAACAAAGCAAAACACAAATAAAAAGAAGCTACCAGATCTTTACACTTAAAATAGCTTCTGCTTCCAGCTGAGATGGACTAACAGGAACTGGATTATCCTCCTGCCCGAAACAACCAAAACCAACCCCTCCCCCCAAATACATGAGATAATAGTTTTCAAGACTCTGGACATCCGGTAAAAAAGGACAGTGATTCCTGATATACAAGAAACAAAGGAGCCAAGCCCTATGGCTATCTCAGCTTACTGCTTTGAAGAGAGTTCCAGGCCACAGAAGGAACATGAGGTGAAACCCAGCAACAGCACTGGCTTCAGGGGCATGCAACCTGTGCAGCTGCAGTTCAGAAGGGACCTATGCTTGGTTTAATGCTCTACTGGTGCCATCTTGAAATTCTAAATAATTTTTGGACAAAAGGCCCACAGTTTCATTTTACACTGGACCCTGCAAACTGTATACAGCAGATCCTGCCCAACAGATGCCCTGAGCTGAGGAAATGAGATGAGTATGGTTAAGACTGATGCAGCTAGAGTTCACAGGACAGAATAACAGAGTACAGATCATCACATGCATATTTTAAAAAAAAAAAAAAAAACTATCTAAGGCCAAGGAAATAATCATTCAAAGGATTGGGTGGAATAGTACCTGTCTTGCACACAAGGCTGGGAACAGCACCTATTCCCAAAGGTCAGACAGAGAAAACTCATAATTCAGGGACAGTGGGTAAAAGCACTCAAGATCTGGCCTCGGAAGTGAAGAACAATTAGCCCTAGAGAGAGCACCACTCCAGATCCATCTAAAAAAAATCATAAAAGCACAACTCCAAAAGATCAAATTGCTCCCAAGTAAGTTAACTACATCCCAGAACAAAGCTCAAGAAGATTTGTAGGTAGACAAAAATCCCCAGCATCCAACAAGGTAAAACTCACATATTTGGCATCTAAACAGAAATTATCAGGTACACAAAGAATTAGGAAAACACAACCCATAATAAGAAAAATAATCAATCATTCCCAATTGCTACAGTCTGAATGTCTCCCACCTCAAATTCGTATGTTGAAATCCCAACCCCAAAGGTGACAGAATTAGTAGGAGGGGCCTTTGGGAGGGGAGTAGGTCACAAGTATAGAGCCCTCACGAATGGTTAGTACTCCTGTAAAAGAGATGCCACAGAGCTACCCAGGCCCTTCCACAATGTGAGGATACAAAGAGAAGTCTGTGATCTGGAAGACAGTCCTCACTCAACCTTACCTGCACCCTGATCTTGGACTTCCAGCCTCCAGAACTATGACACCTAAATTTCTGTTGTTTATAATCTACCCAGCCTGTGGTATTCTGTTATAGCAGTCTGAAAGGACTAAGCCAGCGACCAACCCAGAACTAACACAGATGTAAGAATTAGCAGATAAGGACATTAAAATGACATTATTAGCAGAATGTGTAGGCTGCTACTAAAGCAGTACTTAGGTAGAAATGTATAGTATTAAACATCTTTGTTAGAAAACATCTTAAATCAATAAACTCAGCTTCCACCTTAAGGAATTGGAAAATGAAGAATAAAAAATTAAACGCAGTACACAGAGGAAAGGAAATAATACAGATCAGAGTGAAAATTAAACAAACAAACAAAAAAACCATAAAAACAAGAGAGAAAAAAATGAAGCCAAAAGCTAGTTCTCTGACACAATCAATAAACTGATAAACCTCCAGCCAGACTGAAGAGAGACAGAGAGTGAGAGTGTGTGTGTGTGTGTGTGTGTGAGAGAGTGAGAGAGAGAGAGAGGTAGTGAGTGAGAGAGGAGATGCAATTACCAGTATCAGAAATGAGAAGTGTCATCTCTACAGTTTTACAGATGTTAAAAACACAGTGGAAGGACTTCCTTGGTGGTGCAGTGGTTAAGACTCCACGCTCCCAACGCAGGGGGCCCAGGTTCGATCCCTGGTCAGGGAACTAGATCCCACATGCAAGCCGCAACCAAGAGTTTGCACACCACAACTAAGGAGCCTGCATGCTGCAACTAAGGAGCCCCCCTGCTGCAACTAAGACCCAGCTCAACCAAATAAATAAATAAATATTTTTAGAAAACACACACACAATGGAATATTATGAACTGTATTCCGTAAATATGACAAGTTGCAAGAAATGGACAAAATCATTGAAAGACAAGCCACTAAGACTCACTCAAGAAGAAAACAGATAATCTGAATAGCCCTGTATCTTTATTAAAAGTAATTGTATTTATAGTTAAAAACCCTCCCACAAAAAAACCTCCATGCATAGATGGCTTCATTGAATTTGTTTGGTGAGTTCTACCAAACATATAAGGAAGAAATAATGCCAATGCTAAACAAACTCTTACAGACAATTGAAATGGAGGGGATACTTCCCAACTCATTCTATGAGGTCAGAATTTACTCTGATAACAAAACCAGACAAAGAAATTATAAGATAAGAAAACTAGAGACTAATATCAATGATTAATACAGATGCAAAAATTCTAAATACAATTTTATCAAATTGAATCCACATTATCCATTAAAAGGATAATGAATCATAAAGTGGGGCTTATTTCAGAAATGAAGGACTAGTTTAACATTTGAAAACTAATTAGTGTAATTAATTCACCAGATTAACTAAAAGAGAAAAGCCATATAATCATCTCACTGTATGCAGAAAAAGCATTTTTACAAAATCCAACATTCATTCTTGATAAAAACCCTGAGCAAACATCTTAGATAAGATGTCTGCTTTCACCACTTCCATTCAACATTGTACTTCGGGATCTAGCCAGTACAATCAGGCAAGAAAAGAGAAATGAAAGTCATCCAAACTGGAGAGGAAGAAGTAAACTCCCCTTATTCACAGAGAATATGATTGTTTATGTAGAAAACCAAATGAAATCAACAATAAAGCTACTAAAACTAATATGTTAAGTAGTTTGCCTAAGTAACAGGATACAAAAATCAATATACAAATGATCAGAAACAGAAAAAACTTTAAATAATATTCATAATAAGAACACAAATATTAAATGCTTAAGGAAAAAGATGTGAAAGACCTATACAATAAAAACTATAAAATACTGCCAAGAGGAATTAAAGACGTAAGTAAATGGAGAGGGAGATTCTGGATCATGGATCAAAGGACTTAAGACTGTTAAAATCTCAATTCTCCCTGAGTTGATCTATAGATTCTCAGCAATCCCAATCACAAACTGATGGCTTCTTAGTAGAAACTGACAAACTGATACTAAAACTCACATTGAAAGAAAAAGAACCTAAAACAGCCAAAACAACTCTGAAAAAGAAGAACAAGGTTGAAGGGTTAACACTACCGGATTTCAAAAATTATTATAAAGCTTCAGCAGTCAAAAGAATTGGCATAAAGATAGACAAATAGATCAATGCCAGTCCAAAAAAAATCCACATATAAATGGACAACTGATTTATAATAAAGGTCCAAAAGAAACACAGAGGGGAAAAACAATAGCTTTTTTCTAACTATTGGTGCTGAAAAAAAATTAATTAACTTGGATCCATATCTCATACTTCATATAAAAATTAACACAAATCATAGATCTAAATGTAAAACCTAAAATAATAAAACTCCTTGAAAAAATGGAAAAAAGTGTTCAAAAGCATAATTTTTTCCTTGAAAAAAATACAGGAAAAAGTCTTCAAAAGCATAATCTATAATAGACCAAATAAATAAACTGAACATCAGCAAAACTAAAACTTCTGCTCTTCAAAAGTCACTGTTAAGAGAATGAAAAGACAAGCCACAGAGCAAGAAAAATGTTTACAAAGCATGTATCTGAAAAGGACTTGTATCCAGAATTTCTAAAGAATTCTCAAAACTCAGTAAAAATAAAACAAACAATCCAATCTAAAAATAAGCAAAAAATTTCAACAGTTCATCAAAGAAGATACAAGGACAGCAAATAAGCCCATGAAAAGATGCTCAATGTCATTAGAGAAATGCAAATGATAACCACAATGAGATACCAATACACATCTATTAGAATGGCTAAAATTAAAAAGACTGGCCATACCAGTTGTTGGGGAGGATATAGAGGGAACAGAACTCCTATATACTGCTGGTGGGAGTCTTAAATGGTATAAGTTTGGTAGTTTCTTAACAAGTTAAACATATACCTACCATGAGATCTAGCCATCCCAGTCCCAGAAATTTGCCCAAAAGAAAAGGAATATAAGGAATGTATGTCCATATAAAGACTTGTACATGAATATTTACAGCAGCCTTATTTGTAATTGCTAATACCTGGAACAACTGAAATGTCCATCAACATATAAAGGGACAAATAGCTTGTAATATATCTACACAATAGAATACTGCTTAGCTATTAAAAGGAATGAATTATTGATACAGCTAACAGTATGGATGAATCTCAAAATAATTATTTTGAAAGAAGGCAGACACCACCCCCAAACAGAGTACATATCGTATGATTCTATTTATATAAAATTTACAAAGTGCTAACTAATCTGTAGTGACAGAAAGCAGATCAGTGGGAGTAGTAGGGAGAGATTTCTAAGGGGCAAGAGAAAAACTTTTGTAGATAACAAGTATGTTCAATCTCTCAATTGTGGTGATGGTTTCACAGGTATAATACATATGTCAAATATATCTCAATAAATATAACAAAAATAAAAATACTTAAATGTACAATAAACATTTTTCCAATATAAGCCACATAAGCTAATTGAGACCACTATCCTGTCTCCACTAATAACACTTTCTCCTTTCTTTTCTTCACCATTTACAACTACTAGTAAAAGTACTTCTCAAACTGGAATAATGTCCTTCAAATTTTCCCTCAGATTTCTGCATTAAAACTAAGCAATGCGTTTTATATTATACTTAACGAAATGTTTTGGTAAGTCTTTCCACCAAGCTGATCTTCCTACAGCCTATTTATCTCAGCAGTGCGTTATTCTGGGTTATACACAGAGTAAGGCCGCTTTGGGTTAAGACCCTACTTATGAAAAGGCCGAATTACCCTTCACTTCACAGTGCCTCCTAAGAACCCCTTTTCTCATTCAGAGAATGAACCTGAGTGAAACCCCTATTTCTCTTCATTACTTATATTAATCTTAACTTTACAAAAATAGACTACTTTCTGCTACAGTATAAGCAAGGAAACTGAGGCAGCTTAGAATGAAGTATGTAGATGGAAATGTGAGGAGACAGCTCACCAGTTCATGGCTAACTGGCCAGTGTCCTAGGGCAGTGATGCCTCACTTCATCCAATATGTGATCAAAATTACTTTTTTGTACACTGAATTCTACTTTTGCATTGGTTAACACAGCTTCACTTCCAACTGACCTTCAACTGATGAACTGAATAACTTAAGGTTAATGACAACGTTAAAGGTGCTAGTTAGAGGAAACTGTAAAGACTACCTCGAAGAGCAAGAATACTTTTGTGATGTGAAAAATTACTCCCAAATTTACCTACATATGAAATTTTGTAGCAAAGAACACTTGTAGGCAAAAATTTTTTCAAAGACAATAAGTAATGATGGTAAGAGTGACAGGTATGGGAAGCAGCCAAAAGAAGAATTATCTGTTGCAAAAAGGAAAAAGCTGTTATTTCTACTTCCAAGTCCAGAAGTTTTGAGTAAAGCAAAAATCAATTATTTTCCTACAGATAGCAGGCAATAAACTCTCAGGTCACTAAAACTGTCTCTCTGAGACAGAGAGCTAATCTAACTTATAACACAATATACCGATTACTGTATTGCTCATTTAAGATGATAGTAAATGCTTTACTAAGTAGATGAGAAAGAACATTTCAGAAGTTCCCCAATGTAAAAATTGGGAATAGTGGAAGACAATTCTTAATTTATTCTATGGAAAAGTCAAAAAGAGTAACTCCAGGCAGTATTTACGTCTTCAGCTTCTTTCAGAACCGCCAACTTAGTACTCAATAATGCTCCAAAACTGTGCTAATACAAAGTACATCAGAACAGAACTGTGAAGTCACATGTGGCTATTTAAATTAAATAAAATGGAAAATTCAGTTCCTCAGTCACACTAGGCACATTTCAAGTGCTCTATAGCCACATGTGGCTAGTGGCTACCATACTAATAGCACAGATGTAGAACATTCCCACCATCATAGAAATTTTTATTGGACAGTGTGCTACTCCAGAGTGACCAAGTTTAGAGTAAGATGGTGGCTCTCTTTCACAAACTCTTTAGTCCTTTAGATAAATGACATTTCATTTTTGAGAAACTTATATTTTCATTAAAAAATACAGTTTTTACCCAATCAAAAATAGGCAGAAGACCTAAATAAGGCATTTCTCCAAAAAAGATATACAGATGGCCAATAGGCACATGAAAAGATGCTCAACATTGCCAATTATTAGAGAAATGCAAACCAAAACTACAATGAGGTACCAACTCATACTGGTCAAAATGGCCATCATTAAGTCAACACATAACAAATGCTGGAGAGGGTTTGGAGAAAAGGAAACCTTCCTACACTGTTGGTGTGAATGTAAACTGGTGCAGCGACTATGGAAAACAGTATGGAGGTTCCTTAAAAAACTAAAAATAGAGTTGCTATATGATCTAGCAACCCCACTCCTGGGCATATATCTGGAGAAAACTCTAATTCAAAAAGATACATGCACCCCAATGTTCACAGCAGCACTATTTATCAATACAATAGCCAAGACATGGAAGCAACCTAAATGTCCACTGACAGATGGATAAAAATGTGGTATATATACACAATTGGAATGCTGCTCAACCATAAAAACAAATGAAATAATGCCATTTGCAGCAACATGGATGGACCCAGAGATTATTATACTAAGTGAAATAAGTCAGAAAGAGAAAGACAAATACCATATGATATCACTTATATGTGGGATCTGAAATATGAACTTATTTATGAAACAGAAACAGACTCACAGACATAGAAAACAAATTTATGGTACCCAAGGGGAAAGGGAATGGGGGAGGGATAAAATAGGAGTTTGAGATTAGCAGAAACAAACTTCTACATATAAAACAGATAAACAACAAGGTCCTTCTGTATAGCACGGAGAACTATATTCAATATCCTGTAATAAACCATAATGCAAAAGAAAAAAAATACAGTCTTATGAATCAGTGCTTTTTAAAGTCCAGGTACTGAGGCCATCCATGGAGTGAAATTAGCTTTAGACACAATCAACATAGAATGCAGCACAGATTTTTTTTTTTTAATCCTATAAAGTTCCCTTTACCTTGGGTGTATTTAACTACTTTGCAAAGAGCCATCAATAATCTGTTGCACTAAGGTTGTTCTGCCCATTTGGAACATTTGAAGGCTGACAGAGAAGAAAATCATGTCAGCTTTACCAAATCAGCAACTCAGGAATTGAGACAAAGCAGTCTACAATTAAAAGCCACAGATATAGTTACAGAAGATCTAATGGCTTTGACAAATGAACTCAAGGGAACGAAGTGCCAACAAAACTCACTAAGTGCAAAGGTTGCTCAAAATACACTATCACCTTATTAATGGATGTAAATGTTGGTAAACTGCATAAATAATTCTGGTTCAGTTTCATTTAAGTGGAATCTTCACTGAAGCCATACATTACTGACTTCACAGCACCTGTCTTCCAGCTGACTGCTAACAAAACCACTCTAATTTCAGTTTGCAGCCAACAGTGCAGAAGAGTATTACCTATTATTCACCTAACTTTCACTTAAGTCCCTTCGGTCAAAATAAAATCTTTCCCCAATGTCATATATAATTTAATAAGGCCAAAAACCTTATGAAGGAAAGGGAGAGCATAAAGTATACCACCTTGTCCCAACTATCAATCCACTAATAACATAATCCCATTCAAATAAAATAACAGCTATTGTGACACTAAGAGCTATTCTTCTATGTTTCAAATTATACTTTGGTAAGTATTAACTCTTCATAGATCTTCAAAATGAACATGCTCACTCCATATACCTGCAAGGGCCCCAAAAAGGCTAAGCAGCCACATCTGTTATTCTAACAACATATTTGATGTGCATCAGGCATCTAGGGATGTATTTTCATTAACAGAAGAATCATCGATTACTTCTGAAGCCTAACAGAGGCAAGTATAGACTTTGAATGGCTGACAAAAAAAGAAGACTGGTTTGATGAATTGAGGCTCCAAGAGTGAGGTTTATGTGCTGAACCCAGCTTTATGAGAATCTTCTGTGTGCAGCTCAAAGAGCAGCTAGTGACTAAGTCACTATTAAAAAAAGGTACTGCACTGAGTGAGGTGTAACAGCTGGGTCATACCAAGCCTGGTAAATTGCTAACAGGTTAAAAAAATTGCTAACAGGTTAAAAAATAGTAGGAAGGTTTAACCTGAAGGAAGGAAGCAGGAGAAAAACTCAATGCACACAACTAACTTTGGTCTTCAATTTTTTCCTTCCCTCCTATGTACCCAAAAACCATCTGGGGAAACCACTATTTAATAAGGACAAGAAATATCAGCTAGAGAAAGTTGATACAAATGTAACATGAAACCCTCATTTCTGCTATTAAGACAGAGGGAAAATAATGCAAATATGAAAAGCAATTTTTGTGACTTAATTTTTACATAATTCCAAACTTCCAGTAAGAATAGTACAAAGAACTGCCATATACCTTTTACCCAAGATCCACCAAGTCCTCACATTTTCTTGGCATGGAAAAATCTGATAAGTTTTTTTAATCTCTGACTTATATTTTTTCCTTCTGGAAATGACTTTACATTCTAACAACCCTCTAATTTTTCTCACTTTAATGATTCTAAATCAATTCAGTAACCACAGGGAGATCTGATTGTTTCCTAAAGATAAACACGGAACAAAACCTTACTAAGCAGGGTTCCCATCAGAGAAACAGTTTCCCTCAAATATTCAGGGAGTAACTAACTCCTAATTACTGAATTCAGGTAGGAGAGGGACAGGAAAAAATTATGAATTAACTGGAGCAAATTTCAGTAACTACTAGACCAATTTTCTCCAATATCTTAAGTTTTTCTGAGTAACTCATGGCTCTGGCCACTATTATATATTTAATTCACCAATACACCTTTCACTTGCTAAAAAAACAAACCTCCAAATAGCCTACAGTTTAACTGCCCTGAATTACATCTTTAAGAATTTTAGGGGTAGGATTTCACGATATCCCCAAATTACTGAATACACTATGGGGTGTTTCAAAAACAGAGTAATTTTCTTATCAGCTTGTTCTGATGAGAAAAAAATGATAAAGTATGTGGTCCTGGAAATGAGTTTGCTCTAGGGCAGTGTGCCATCTTACTCATTCACCGTCCCAGTTCTCACTGTTAAGAGATTTAAAACCTCCCTCTGGTAATTGCTGGCCATCCTTCCTGCTTATTTTCCCCACAGAACAGCACAGACCAAATATAACTGTCACCCTACCCCCCCCTCCCCCATATTAACACACTTAGCTTCATGCCTCCTACTGATCTTCTGTCAGACTGTCTGTTCCTTCACCCTACACTAGAGTCTCTGCATCTAGTTTGCCCCACCCTAAGTCTCCATCCTGTTTGGCCTTTTGAATGCCTAATATCCTGCCAATGGTTAGGCCTACCTCAATTAGTCCCTACAGAGAAGATCCTTTTTTCCCATCCCTTCTAAACCCTCCTGCCCACCCAGGAACCTACCACATTCTACATCCTCTGCATAACAGTAAAACTTGTTTTTCTTTTAATCTCTAATGAGACTTGTAGAGACAATCCATTAAGCCCCAATTTCTTGTCAAAGAAACAATTCTAGTGCTGTGATAATCTGCAGAATACAAATTACTGACCCAGGCTGATCCCAGGAAGTTTTATTTTTCAGTTCTAATGTTCCCAACTTAGACATTTTAGTTGGTGCTCTCCTACCAGCAGGACAACTGTTTTCAAGAACTCTTAATGTTGCATTTTATATATAGTAGCAAAAACACCAAAATAAGAGGACTGAGATGGCATAATACAGTCACTATGAAAAGTCACTTGGGAACCCAAGTTGGGAGGATGGTACCGTACATTGGGAGAAAGAAAATGTGGAAATGTCTGGAATGAGGAGTCAGAGCCCAAGAAAGAAAAGCAGGGCATTCATGCAGGGGAGGAGGTAGTGACAAGATAAAGATTGGTAACATACAGGGGGATTATAACAATATTAAGTAAACAGATTAAAGGACACTTATATATAATAAATATATTAAGGACAGTGGAAGCCAAGTTTCTCACTGTAAGAGAATGGCATTACAACAAGAAAGAAAGTGGTGTTAGACTGGAATTGGAGTTAATATGAATTCATGATTTTCAATACACTTAGATGAAGATGTAAATATATACTGAGGTTCAATGTGTATGTATCCACTGGGAGCGTCTGAGAGCAACACCACCCCAGCAACAATAAGCACATTAATTACCCAGATCTTGGCTTCTGAATACTAATTTCCACTAAAAATAACCAAAGTTCCTTGGAGAAATGACTGATTCCAGGGCTGGTGCAGGGAAAGTATGAGATGAACCTAGAACATCATCTTGTGCCAGAAAGCAAGAAAATGCTCAAGTATATTCTGTCAACAGACATGTGAAAAAAGACACAGAAATCAGCCTGAAGGGGCTCTCACTGGCCAAATCTGGGACATCAAAATATGCAATGGTACTAACAGATTATAATTCATTGAATAAACTAGGAAAACATGAGTCCATACAGACACAAATTTAATGAATAAGTAGTGTCATAAAGATGGAATATTTACCTAGTTAAAAGGACTTTCCCACATAACATTTATTAATTACAATAGCAAGAAGAGTAACTTTACAGTAATAAAGCCTATCAGACAATACCTCAATAAAGCAGTCAAAGTAGTCATCATTAGCAATGGATCAAAATGAAATTGTATGACATGCTGACAGGGCACAATGAGAAAAACATCACTTACGTGATATTCCTCCAAAAGTACATAACTTGAATCATGAAGAAATAACCAATAAAATCAAATCAAGAGACAGTCTACAAAATAACTGCCTTGTAAGCTCCAAAGGTGCCAAATTCACAAAGGTAAGAAGAGACTAAGGAAATATTCCAGAAGGAAACAAAAAGACATTATGGGGATATATGATATAAAAGACATCACTGGGACAACTGGCAAATTTGAATGCTATCTAACAATTAGATAATAGCAATGTATCAATGTTAATTTCCTGAATTTGATCATTATACTTCAGTTATGTACGAAAATTTTGTTTTAGAAAATAAACACTAAAATATTTGGAAGTGATGGAACATCAGGTCAGCAACTTACTCTCAAACGGTTCTAGAAGTTATGTGTGATATTTTTTAGGGTGAAAAAAGAAAGAAAATCCATTTAGGTAGAAGTTATGTGTGATATTTTTTAAGGTGAAAAAAGAAAGAAAACCCACTTAAGAATCTGGCAAATCTAGTTTCAAAATCAGGTTCAGCCACTTACAAACTACAAAGCTTTAGACAAGCTGCTTAATCTCTCTAAACCTTGTTTGCTCATTTAATAAAGGGAATCAATCTCATGATGTGTGGTGAGAATTAAATGAGATATGTTTAAAACACCTTAGCACAATGCCTGGCACTTAGTATGTGCTTGCTGACAGTTACACTTTCTCTGAAGATAAAATTTGATAATGCTTGGTTTCCCCTAAACTACTTGGAAGAGAATACCCAATCCTGGCTACATCTAGCATTTTGCAGACTTTTGGTTGTCAACCACGGCTGCAATTTGTAAAATCTGCTGGTTGCAATTCTGTACCACAGATGTATGGTCGGTCACTGCCTCTGCATAGAAGGAAAACACAAACGCCAAGCTCCTCTGTCTATAGTTCCCCATTTGTCCACAAGCATGCAGTCTGGCTTGAGGTTGTGCTATAGGGAATCCTTAAGTTATTTTTCTTGACCACACCGCCAACGATTGCTTCACCTCAGCCCACAAGGCAGCATTACTCAGCATCCTACTCTCACTCACTTAGCAGAACTAATTTGTCCAAGACAATGCATGCTTATCTGGACTTCAGCAAGGAAAGTTTTCTAAATTGAAGAGCAACTAGGGGAGAACTGCATAGTTTAAAGAAAAAACAATAAAAACTCCATCATCTGGAAAGGGTGGAATAACAATCTTATAAAGGCATTCCAGATGCCTCAGATGTCCCTCATACTCTGTCCAGGTCAAGAAATGGATTTGAATTGTTAGCTACTAAATGTTGTAAGAATGGTTCTTTTTTGTTCCATAACTACATGTTAGTGCACACGTATTCTGTCTTCTTTGAGATTCTCCATACAAACTAAGATTGGGCTACTCAAAGTACGATCCAAGGACCAACGCCACTCTGCAAAGTATTAAAGATCTATAATGAGATAGGCAGCAATACTAAGGGTAAGAACTTGGAAATTTTTGTAATAACTTAACAGAATAACTTTGCCTATTGACTATAATAAAAAACTAAGGCTTATATTCTACGTCTTTATTGTTGGGTTTTTTAATCTTGCAATTCATTTTTACTGTATTTTTCAATAATATTGGATTGTGACAGGTTGGGAGAGAAAAGAACTGGTCTTTCACCACAAACAGTTTGAAAAGCAATGCACTAAGATTTTCACATCCTAAGTTTATATACAATAAGCTAACAATTACTGAGCACTTACTACATACCAGGTACTGTTTGCTTTACACACATTACCTTATTAAATCTTCACAGCAAGCTAAGTCTTATCTCTACCCTCATTTTCCAGATGAGAAAACTAGGGTACAACTTGCCCAAGAAACAGAGTAAATAATATGTCTGACTTTTGAACTGAAGCCCTTAACTACTAAGCCAAAGAGTCTTGAAAACAATACAAAGTAGAAAGAGAAAACAGTCATCTCACTTAGAAATGATGGAAAAAATTTTCCTGAACGCATGATGTACTGGTTGGCATTCACTGAACATGAGTATTTTCACCTAGACTTCATTATGTCCAAGAGAGAGAATAAGCCATTTAACTTGCCCCGTGCAGAAACAGAATGGGTGGTCACAATAACACACCCATCTCACAGGGAGCCAACGGCAGGACCTGGGTCACTGCCAGAAACTAAAGCTAAATCTGGCTGCTGTCTCTCTCAGGGGCTGTGCAGTCATTGACATTATGCATGCTTCTACTTTGTTCTCTCTGCCCAGGGCTTCCTCTACTTCAACCTTACATGCATACCTGCCCATCACTAGTTTAAATTTCCCTTTGCCTCTCCTAGAAGTTCACATTTCTCCCCAGAGCCACACAGGTCAGAGGTTATAGGTTAGCTACCTCATAAATCAGGCACCTCTTCTGGTCCAGTAGTTTGGCATGGTGGTCAAGTGACACAAAAAACCAGGGTGAATCCATCCACAATAACTAGGGGTCAGAGCAGGACTCTAAAGTCTGAATTTCTTCTACTATATTATATTACCTGATCTTTGAGAAGGTGGTAATAGTTCATAAGGTCTGAGGAAAGATTTGGACTCAAAGGTCTGTTTCATTTTGTAGGACTTGAGGAGAGGAATACAGGGGAAAAAGCTAGGGGGAAGAAAAGAAAGAATGGAACAGAAAGAAAAACAGAATTCAAAAGGAAAAATAAGATATTGAAAAGGATTTTAATATATGAAACATTGGCCTCAGCCAAAAACAGTCAACAATTATTGCAGAAAAGCAGGATTAGTAAGATAACAGACCTCACAACTGAGATCCTGAGAAAAGTACAGAAAAACATACATTTATATATCCACCTTACGTACCTTATGTTATGGACTAATCCTACTGCAGTATGGTCAAGTATTACATCCAATATAGTACTAGAGAGAGAGCTTGGATAGAAAGGTTTGACACCTAGATCAACAAAACAACGTTAGGTTCTAAGTTCAGAGGCATAAGAGCATAAAGTCAAAGAAAAGAAAGGATTTGAGAGGCAAGGCTTCCACATTCAGAAGCAGACTATAAAACTTCACAGGAAAAGCTTGTGGTATTGTTGAAGCAGGAGGGAAACCTAGAAACTAGAAACCATCCATGACTTTAATTTTTTAAAAGGGGGGGGAGGGATGATCTTGGGAAAGATGAGTATCATTTAACATGGAGATCAGTAAAAATTTTAGTAAGAGTAGTTTCCATAACTAGAATGAATCAACAAATAAGTGAATATGGCAGCCTTTTCTAAACTTATAAATAAAGGGAAAGTATGCACATGGAAAGGTAGCTACAAGGTTCTGAGATGGTTGTTTGAATACATGCTAAGAGGATGTAACTCTTGGAGAGTGAGCAGTTTCACTAAAGGGAGGAAGTTGCCAGGCTCAGGTGAACATCACTGATGGCGCTCCCCTTCACACTCTATCCAGAGTGCAAGGTGTATGTGAATGCATGCTGGCAACAAAGACCTGAAACATTTGTCACACTCAACATTTGGCATTCAAGGATTTAACACTTGGGGTTTCAAGGCTCACTACATGTAATCAATTATTTTGCTAAGTATGAATTTAAATTCTGTTGCAGGACAGCTGTGCAGGCATGAGTTACTTAGCTGAACACTGAGCCTAAGCAGACCAGCTCACTGTGGTTTTACAGTTTTTATTTCACACAGGATCTCAAGTAATTCTCAGAACAATTATGAGAGGTATGGTACTACCACCCATATTTATAGCTAAGAAAACTAAGGAAAAGATATGCTTCACTGGTATCTTAAAGGTTTCAGAACACATCTCCCACAAATTTCAAGGGTGTACTGTATTGCCACTTGTTTATGCCTAAACTCCCCAATTCAATTTATGGTCTTTGAGAGTAGGTACTATATATACACTTCTCCCTACAGTGCTTTATGTAAGCAATAAACATAGCAGATATTCAAGAAAATTATCTTCTGAACAAATGTAATTTATTTCCACATAGCACTTCTTTTCAAGTTTCAGAGGCACATGTTACAAGTGTTCTCAGAAAAAAAAAGAAACAAACAGTTTAAGCTGAAATTGGAAGCCTGAAGAATTTGCCTCTATGTGTTCTCAATTTAATTCTGGATCTGAAAGATAAGTTACCCCTATTTAATGGAAAGATTTTCGAAGTACACATATAACCAGAAAGCAGTTCCAAAAATGCCCACTTATATAAAGCAAGGATTACAAGGATAAGATCTTTTAGTATGGTCCCACAGTGTTCATATCAGATTCTTATATATTCAGCTATTTATATTTGTATGTTTGAGAATTTACATGACATCATTACCACTTCTATCTGTAATGTGCATCCATGTTATTCAAACTGACATCCTTTGAATGGTGAAACTACACAGATGAAACACCACCACAGAAAATACAGGGTTAACTGCTTAAAACTGTAACTATTTTTTCAAGTAAAAAATCTGTTTTTAACATTGTGCACAATGTTAACAGTAGTAGGCCAGAATTCACAGATTTAAAGCCATTTTTATGAGTACAACGCTAACATTTCTATCTTGATGAAGTCAGGCTAAATGCATTTGCAGGAAACCATCACTACTGTGGAGAAACTGCACTGATAACATTGGAACAGCATCTGCTGTTGCTGCACGTTAATGTCACAGAGCTAGACTGAAGCTTGATTTATTCATCTTGTAACTGGAAGTTGTACCCTTGGACCAATATTGATAACACTTATTACCCAAATTTGAAATCCTGAAATACCTCCTTTCTAGAATCGATATCACTGGTGTCATTTAGTGACTGATGGTCACCATCTCTGTGACTTCATTTATCTCCTTTTCTTCTTCCTCCCCCAAAGAATCTGAGCACATCCTTTGTGCTCTCTATGTTCACTTCCCCTAAGTCAGTGGTTTTCAAAACGTGACCCCTGACCAGCAGCAACAGCAGTATCACCTGAAAATTTGTTAGACATGCAAATCACTCCAGCCCCACTCCTTCTTGAAGTATACCCTTCAGACAGAATGAAAATGACACCAGACAGAAACATCAATCTAGATAAAGGAATGTCAAAAGCAGTGGAAACAACTATTACTCTGATAAATAAGATTTTTTCTTAAATCTCTTTAAAAGAAAATTGACTACTGAAACACAAATAGTAACAATGTAATAAGAGTTTTATAAAATATGCAAAAGTAAAATGTATGACAACAGCTCAAAGACGGGGAGAGAAGAATGAAAGCACAGTATTATAAGGTTTTTATACTGTATGTAAAGTAATACAATATCACTTGAACACAGATTGTGAGAAGTTAAAAATGTGTATGACACACCCTAAAGTAAGCACTAAACTAACAAAAATAAATTAACAAAGGAGATACAATGGAATCATTAAAAAATGTTCAATTAATCTAAAAAAAGCA
Organism: Mesoplodon mirus; assembly: GCF_964341445.2. Lineage (NCBI taxonomy): Eukaryota > Metazoa > Chordata > Mammalia > Artiodactyla > Ziphiidae > Mesoplodon > Mesoplodon mirus. The sequence goes on along the minus strand of NC_138988.1, from coordinate 70,584,480 downwards.
GAAAAAGAAGAACAGGTAGGATAAATAGGAGACAGATAGCAAAATGACAAATTTAAACCTAATCATACCAATAATCACACTAAATAAAAATGGTCTAAAAACCCCTAATTAAAAATAAATAAATAAATAAAAATAATAAAAGCCCCTAATTAGGGCTTCCCTGGTGGCACAGTGGTTAAGAATCCGCCTGTCAATGCAGGGGACACGGGTTCGAGCCCTGGTCCGGGAAGATGCCACATGCCGCGGAGCAACTAAGCCTGTGTGCCACAACTACTGAGCCTGCGCTCTAGAGCCTGTGAGCCACAACTACTGAGCCCACGTGCCACAACTACCGAAGCCCTTGCACCTAGAGCCCATGTTCCACAAGACAAGCCACTGCAATGAGAAGCCTGCACACCACAATGAAGAGTAGCCCCTGCTCGCCGCAACTAGAGAAAGCCCGTGCACAGCAACGAAGACCCAATGCAGCCAAAAATAAATAAATTTAAATAAATAAACACTCCCAATTAAAAGGTAAAGACTTGGGCTTCCCTGGTGGCGCAGTGGTTGAGAGTCTGCCTGCCAATGCAGGGAACACGGGTTCGTGCCCCGGTCTGGGAAGATCCCACATGCCGCGGAGCGGCTGGGCCCGTGAGCCATGGCCGTTGAGCCTGCGCGTCCGGAGCCTGTGCTCCGCAACGGGAGAGGCCACAACAGTGAGAGGCCCATGTAACGCAAAAAATAAATAAATAAATAAATAAATAAAAGGTAAAGACTGTCAGAGCAGATAAAGAAGCAAAAACTATAGGCTTCCTACAAGAAATGCATTTTAAATATAAACATAAATAGGTTAAAAGTAAAGAATGGAAAAAGACGTACTGTGCTAACACTAATCTAAAGAAAGCTTGAGGGGACTTTCCCTGGTGGTCCAGTGGTTAAGACTTCGCCTTCCAATGCAGGGATGTGGGTTCGATCCCTGGTCAAGGAGCTAAAATCCCACATGCCTCGCAGCCAATATACCAAAACATAAAACAGAAGCAATACTGTAACAAATTTAGTAAACACGAAAAATGGTCCACATCAAAAAAATCTTTAAAGAAAAAAAGAAAGAAAGCTTGAGTAGCTTAATTAATCTCCAAGTAAATTTCAAAACAAATAATATCACCTAGGATAAAGATAAGTCATTTCATAATAATAAATGGATCAACTCATAGATATATAAAAATCCTAAACATTTATGAACCTAACAACAGAGCTTCAAAATACACGAAGCAAAATGTGACAGAAATATAAGGGGAAAAAACAGAAAAATCCACATTTACAGTCAGATATATCAATGCCTATCTCAATAACTGATAAAACAAGTAGGCAAAAAAGACATAGTAGACTTGAACAAACACCATCAACCAACTTGACCTGATGTTTACAGAACACACCACCCAACAACAGCAGAACGCACATTCTTCTCAAGCACACATGACACATTTACCAAGACATGATATATTGAGCCAAAGAACAAGTTGCAATAAAGTATTAAAATAACTGCATTCACACAAAATGTATTTTCTGAATACAAGAGAATTCAAATAGAAATAACATTAAAATACCTGGGAAATACCCGGGGAAGGAAAAAAGAAAGAAAAGGAAATACTATAGTACACTGAAATGTCCCAAAGGTCATAATACTTTATATACCCATAATAGCATAAATACTGAAGAATTATTTAACCACAAGTTGCACTATAGACATATCTGGAGTGGAAGGGGATAGGAGAGTATGGTGTAAGAAAGCAAACATTTTATACATATAACAAAAAGTAAAAAATGTCTAAAAGTGATAAATCAAAAAGTAGCAATATATGTATATTAATCATAAATACACAGAGTATAAATTTAGAAGAAACAGAAGAACTGAAAGTAGCTAGCTGCTTCTGGGGAAAACTGGAAGGAGTAGGGACGTGTGGGGCATTTTGTTACATGTAATATTTTGACTATTTAAACTATGGGCATGTAGTACTTTGACAAAACAAATACTTTTATCAATAAAAGAGATTTCATCTACATCATCATCTCATTTGATTCCTAGTGAGGTACGTATAATGACCTCCATTTGACAAATGAGTTAACTGATATTGCAGTTAAGTAGCTTGCCCAAAAAATCAAAGCCACCATACTTTCTTTGATAATTATATATACGACACTTATCTGGCATCATTTACACAGATAATTAAAGGAAGGAAAAAACATAAATTGTTTTCAGTTCTCATTTTTATTTATTTATGTAAATACTTTTAGTTTTTATTCTCCTCTACTGAAGATCACTAGTTTATTGGTTGCAAAGAACAAGAAAGAATATTCACAATTAACCTCCTGTTAATAATGGATTTTTAAAAGAAACTGGAACAAAGATTGATTCTTGGCAAATATGGAGAGCAACATTATACTCAAAATCCAAGATTAAACACTTCTTTTAATCATTATTTTTAATTGTGGTAAAATACACATAACATCAAATTTACCATCTCAACCATTTTAAGTGACAGTTCAGTGGCATTTTGTACATTCATCTCTAGAACTTCCCATCCTTCCCTCCCCCAGTCCCTGGCAACCACCATTCCTCTTCCTGTCTCTGTGAATTTGACCACTCTAGGCACCTCATCTAAGTGGAATCAAAATTATTTGCCCTTTTGAGACTGGCTTGTTTCACTTGGCACAATGTCCTCAAAGTTCACCCATGTTACAGCAAAACTTTTTAAAACTAGTTTCCAAAGCAGTAAAACCAATTTCTTTGATAATGCTGTGACAAATTAAAGCACCAGCGAATTTAAGAGATACTAGTTAAGAAAAATTGTTTCCCTCTCCTTCAACCATGACCCAGGCACAAAAGAATAAAAAGAGTACGTCACAACTTTAAACTACCAAGAAAGGGTTTATTGGTACTTTATAATGTGCCTGAAGGAAGGGAAAAACCCAGTTCTGTCTTTGAAAAATCCAAACAATTACTTTTCCTCTAAGGTTGTGCACTTTTATGTTGAACAGCAAAGTCTACAAGAAAGAGTTTCTGTAAACTCAGTCTTTGTTTTCTATATTAAGGGTGAGGTCACACAAAGACAAAAGTGCTAACAATGTTAGGTGGTCACAAAATACTGAGTCATGGTAAATATCTTATAAATCACAAGCGAAATAGCCTCCATTCAGTCATACAGAGCACAAGTAGAAAATACATAAAATCTGACCTTTACAATATACTTTGAAAAGGTTCCCTTGGTTGCTTGCAGTTTTTTAAAGTAACAAGCTTGTTGTGTGCCTTTCCATTCCCCTCCATTCTGTCACTCGGAATCTCTACCCTGAATACCCTGCATTTATTTCCATCTGAAACGCACACAGAGGTCCCAGACAGCCTTTCAATGGAGGCACTCAACAGACAAAGGACACCAGCCCTTTGAGATATCAAAAACACCACTCTGATATTGGGGTGCGATGGTTCTCTGAATTTTGATATATGATGCAACTAGAGTCACCCACAGAATTTTAACAAGGACTGATAACCAGTAATGCCTCAAGTGTCCAGGTGCCTGACAAGCACTTAACCAAGAGCTGTGCTTTTCACAGGCTCAAAATTATTAACACCAAAAAACAAAAGCTTGCTTAAAACAAAGTCAGACATTTTATATGACAACTATACATTTTTTAAAAGTCTTTTATGCAAGACATTCATTCATTTTTGTTTTATAAAGATTATATCATCTGGCATATCCAAAAATAAGTGATTACCACTGCTAATTAATATAAGACTATGTCAATGATGTTCCAACACAAAATTTCCCACTGTCCAAAATTATCTGCTTCATTGCTATTTTTCTAGATACTATGCAGTTCCCCCAACACCTCAAAAGACAAAAGTATTAAGTATCCAGCACTGCCACTACCTAAGTTCTTAAATTGCCACAAAAGCTATAAGTGACACCATCTCTATGTAACACCCACCATATGTCAAAACACAATACACCTCACTCATCCCAAAAGAAAATTGGATTTATTGCTTTTGACTTTCCTTTCAATGAAGACAAGTTTCGGCCTGAAGGAAGCATACAAAGTTTTTTCTCTTTTCTTCTTTAGGCTCCTCCTCTGGCAGGAGCTTTTAAGAATTTTAAGAGGAGAATTTTGTCTGCTTTGTGATATCTCATAAAGCCAGACCACTTGACAGTTGAGGGGAATATATATATATATATATATATATATGAAATAAAGACTTGTCGGGCTTCCCTGGTGGCGCAGTGGTTGAGAGTCCACCTGCCGATGCAGGAGACATGCGTTCGTGCCCCAGTCCGGGAAGATCCCACATGCCGCGGAGCGGCTGGGCCCGTGAGCCATGGCCGCTGAGCCTGTGCGTCCGGAGCCCGTGCTCCGCAACAGGAGAGGCCACAGCAGTGAGGGGCCTGCGTACCGCAAAAAAAAAAGACTTGTCAAGTTCATGGGGGTTTAAAGTACTAATGATGTAGAAAATATTTTTAGGACATTTTAGTGATTCTTTAGTTGCCTTATGGGATAAATCTCATTTATAATGCAAGCCTCACATTAAGAAAAATTCTAAGATTAAAAAAATTGTAATAAATGTAACACAAAGTTGTCAACTGTACCTACTCTATCGAACAATGAATAAGCTTAAGTAACTTTGCAAAACAATCAGGAAATGAATTAATAGATGGTAAACAGAAAAACACATATAATCACTTACAAATACTCACAAATAAAAATGTTGTCGCCACTTTGTTATAGATTTCTTTCTGGTCCCATCTTCAAGGTTACTAACAGCACAGTTACAATGTTAGGAGAAAGGAAATGGAGTTTGAAAGATACACATAAAAGATGAAAGGGCTTCCCTGGTGGCGCAGTGGTTGAGAGTCCGCCTGCCGATGCAGGGGACACGGGTTCGTGCCCCGATCCCGGAAGATCCCACATGCCGCGGAGCGGCTGGGCCCGCGAGCCATGGCCGCGGAGCCTGTGTGTCCGGAGCCTGTGCTCCGCAACGGGGGAGGCCACAGCAGTGAGAGGCCCGCGTACAGCAAAAAAAAAAAAAAAAAAAAAAAAAAAAAGATGAAAAAACAAGCCACTTTTTACCCCTACCACTTCAGTTTACTTTGAAACTCATTAGTTCAATAAACATTTGGAATAAGCACCAGTGTTTTAGAAAGACTCTAAGATTTCTTCCAAATATTCCATGATCACCATTTTCTAATACCACTTGATTAATGGAGATTTAACACTTCTAGACCTCCTAAAAACAATGTTATAAAACACTTATGACATACACTGAGTAATGGAATGGGCATAGAAGAAATGAACAATCTAGCTTTCAGTTGCCATTAGAAGTCTAGGACCTGTGTTAAAAGTATTTTTAGTAACTTTTCCTGAGGTTACTATCTACTGGATCTTAAACCATATTAGCCAAAGAAAACACCATTGTCATCTTATGCAAAGCTGGCAAATTCAGTGATTTCTGAAGATGCTGAATATTTTAAAAGATATCTGTCTTGGCCTGTTAGTTCAGCCACAGCTTAGAACAGTGCTAAGAAGGCAGCAGCAGGTTTAAGCCTTAATTATCTTTACTCAAAAAACTGTTCAAACTTAAAATATTATCGTTCTGTGTGTTAATCTTCAAAAATGGAGTGTGGGGACTTTAATAATTCTGTTATAATGACTTTCTCTTAAAACCATCAATAGGGCTTTCAAGACTTTAGGACAGTGTTAGAAATGTATAGGTTTAGTTTAGTCCAATTAAACTAGCTTCCTCCAGTACAGAGCTCATTTTTCCAGAAATAATTTTTTTCAACAGGGTATACCTATATACTTTTTTTTTTTTTTTTTTGCGGTACGCGGGCCTCTCACTCTTGTGGCCTCTCCCATTGCAGAGCACAGGCTCCGGATGCGCAGGCTCAGCGGCCGTGGCTCACAGGCCCAGCCGTTCCGCGGCATGTGGGATCCTCCTGGACCGGGGCACGAACCCATGTCCCCTGCATCGGCAGGCTGACTCTCAACCACTGCGCCACCAGGGAAGCCCTATACTTTTTAATTGAATTATTCCATCGAAATACATTCCTCTTGTTCTCTCTTGCTTGTATATGTTAATAAATGTTAAAATGTTGTCTAAACCCGTTACCAGTCTTTATATGTACAACTTTCCCCTTGGTGTTTATGTTTCCAAGCTTTTGATAAAGTTCTATTTTTTCCTTCAAATCAAGTCCTATGGAAAACAGAAAAAAATCAAGCACCTTCATTGCTTTCCTTGTGCCAATGTTGAATTCTAGAGTTTATGTGATATATCAGCTAAAAACAGAACTCTATTCTTTTTAGTGTAGATATAAATACAACATTTGAATCAACGTATGAAGGGGTCTCCCTATGGAGTGAATTAGTAAACTGTCAGCCTATAAAGATCTATTCAAAGACATTTGTGCTTTAAATATTTGATGAAAGTGCTGCTAAAATTCCAAATAGTCTTAAGTCACTGATAGCTCAAAATTCTATTATCACCTAAAAATAAAGTAACATTCATACACTATGGCAAAATCTTACATTTTCCTCATAATTTTCAAGTATCTTTTGGGGGCGGTTCTCTATTACGTTGAAACCCTGGCTTGATATATTAGAAAAATAAAGAGGTGAATATAGCTACAGTTTTATACACCCTCACCTTCCTAAACATGAATAATTCAAAACTTGCAAACTGCAGCAGAATTTAGTCTGCAGAAGTTTAAAGAATTTTGCTAACATGTCTTGATCATGAAGAAAAAAAGGGGATTTGAAATAACAAATTTTAAATTTATTCAGTCCATAAGGAAATTTATAAAACTATTTTTTATGAAGGTAAATATTTACCTTTCTTTCCCCCCAAAAAAGTGCTGAACTTTAGTAATGGCTCTTCTTTGTGAGTCAAAGAGTTAAATCCATCTCTTTTACTCCCAAATGACTGTCAGTCCCACTCAGAGGTGCCATGTTTTATTTAGAACATACTCTTTCTCAGTAACCACTTTGTTCTAATTGGCAAGGCAAAGCCAGGTCCCTAAAGCACATAGCTCATTACATTCAGTTTGGATTACAAAAACACACAATGAAACAAACTGCCCTGAAATGTACAAATTAACTGTGCAGGAATATGGGACAGGGAGTTGGAATGAGATTGTAATAGGGAACAAAATCCACAGGGAGGCTGGGGAACAAATCACTAGTGTCTCAATAAACTATACAAGGTTTCCAAATGAGCAAATACACAAGGCAGAGGACAGGCTTTTCCATGACTCAACCAAATTGCTTAAATATGGATACAACAAAACAAGACTTTTTTCCAACGCTATTATGCATACATGAGAAAATGGGAACACCAACAAGAAGGTTTAACAAATGAAACCTGCAGCTTGCACTGTCTAAATATGAAACTTATCTTTGCCTTCACACTGACAATGTGCAAAACAGCCCTGCAATTAAATCACACCTCCAAACATTTTTGAAAAAATCTTCTGAGAAGCAAAACACAGAAGACTAAATTAGAAATAGTGCATCACTATGCAGTTCAGAGAGCAAGGTTAATGAGCTAAAAGTTATACGAACAAGATATTAAGAAATGAAGATCTCACCACCAAAATAGAAAATGCGTCAGACAAACAACACTCCCCCAACCACACATGCACACCTTTTCCCAAATTAGCCACTGTGTGAAGCTTCCAGCACTGCTTCTCTGATTTTCCCGTGATATCTAAAGACAAACTGCAACTGAACTAAATAAAAGAAAAGAGAACAGGAAAAGTGTGTAAACCCTAATCTACACACAAATGCAAAACAATGCCACTGCTACATCTTTGCAGGGTTTTTACAGTACAACCCCATCTACACCAGCTACCTTCACTCCTGACAACATCAAACAGTGGTAGAAGACTGGGACTGGTGTGTAAACACCTAAAATCAAATTTCAGTTCTCTGCTTTAAAATTTAACCTTGGGGGCTTCCCTGGTGGCGCAGTGGTTGAGAGTCCGCCTGCCGATGCAGGGAACACGGGTTCGTGCCCCGGTCCGGGAAGATCCCACGTGCCACGGAGCCGCTGGGCCCGTGAGCCATGGCCGCTGAGCCTGCGCGTCCGGAGCCTGTGCTCCGCAACGGGAGAGGCCACAACAGTGAGAGGCCCGCGTACCACAAAAAAAAAAAAAAAAAAAAAAATTTAATCTTGGGAACATTATTTAATCCATCTGAGCTGCAGTTTCTTTACCTGTAATATGGAGATACAAAATTGCCAAAGTTGTGAGGATCAAATGGGATAATATTGTACAAAATGGCTTTATAATATAAAAGGACTGCAAAAATCTTACTTACTATTGCAATTACTTCATTTCAGGATTCTATTGCCTTTTTAAAAACATAGATATAATTGTCCATGTACTTCTTCCATCTTATTTTATAAACAGTAATTCTCATTCCATTACTATTTTAGGTATCCTTTTTTTGGCATTCACTTTTAACATTATGCACCCTTGTTGTTTTTCTCCAAACCAGAAGTCTTGGGTTAAGGTATTTTTTTCTTCTCTATAGCCAGTATTTAGTCTAAAAAGTAAATTAAGAAATTTAAAACTTTGGTAATAGTTAAAACTATTAACATACACTTAGTTCTACTTTACACACTAAGACCCAGCTGAGCAGTTGGGGCTTTTAAATGATATAAAATTTTGTATCATTAAAGATCATATTTTAGCTATACATTAATGGCCTATCATTTTTCCCACCACCCCTTCTGCGGACTAAGAATTAAGTGTAAGGGGATTATAACCAAGAAAAGTATAAAAAAGCAACCTTATTATAACCCTCTAAATCAAGCACAAAGGAAACAGCCAGACTAAAAACTACTCTAGGGACTTCCCTGGTGGCACAGTGGTTAAGAATCTGCCTGTCAATGCAGGGGACACGGGTTCGATCCCTGGTCCGGGAAGACCCCACATGCTGTGGAGCAAGTAAGCCTGTGCACCACAACTACTGAGCCTGCGCTCTAGAGCCCATGTGCCACAACTACTGAAATCCATGCGCCTAGAGCCCGTGCTCTACAACAAGAGAAGCCACCGCAATGAGAAGCACACACACCGCAACAAAGAGGAGCCCCCTCTCGCCGCAACTAGAGAAAAACCCGTGCACAGCAACGAAGACCCAACGCAGCCAAAAAAAAAAAAAAAAACTACTCTTAAGTACCTGTAGCATGGTGGAATCAAGACCAGTGAAGCACAAAAAAAGCCTCATGGTGCTTTCCTGAATCTACCTGTTATCCATTTTCCCACCAAAGCTAAAAGGAAGCCCATAAAACTAAGTGATCATTTTGATTTAGTTTGCATTAGACTGAGAACATGAAACATTAGCATTGAACTCATCACTTTTCATGTCGTAGAGGGCTGACTTTATTACATGAAAAGGGGCCAACCACATCTAACCTAAGCAGGTCTCAGGACTAGGGATCTCCAAGCCTCTTTCACAGAGGAGCACCATCAGTTTAAAATTTGAGCACATACCTCTCACATGTCTTTTTGTTTTAAAAAGTTATATACTCCTGAAGGGGATTAAATGGTGTGCCCCCTCACAAAACCACCCCCTCCTCCCAAAAAAGTCTACCTGGAACCTGTGAATGTAATCTTATTTGGAAAAAGCATCTTTGCAAATATAATTAAGGATTTTGAGATAAGATCACCCTACATGAGGGTGGGCCCTAAATCCAATGACACTCATCCTGAGACAAGACAGAGACACACAGGAGAGAAAGCCATGTGAAAATAAAAGTAGACTGGAGTAATGTGTCTTCAAGCCAAGGAATGCCAAGGATTGCTGGCAGAAACCAAAAGCTTGGAGAGACATGTAATGGATTCTCTCTCAGACCCTTCAGAAGGAACCAACCCTGCTTGCTGATATCTTGATCTCAGACTTCTGGCCTCCAGAACTCTGAGAGGATAAACTTCCGTTGTCTTAAGCCATCAAATTTGTGGTAATTTGTTATGGCAACTCTGGGAAACTAATAGCAATAAGATTATATACATTATAAAAACCAACAATTTTTAAAGAATGACAAAAATAAGTATTAGTAGAAAGTCTAACATCTTCTCTTTATGCCTCAATGGACAATCCTGTGCACCGTTACAGAGACCACAGCTTTAGACCAATATGTGGGCAGAAATAAAGCCAAATAACAGAGCCAAACTATCTTAAAAGACTCAATGGCTATTAAATTTCTTCCACTTAAGAATGACACAGGGTCACAATTTTTCTACTCAAGGCCTAAAAGAAGTTGCCTTTCTGCTACTTAAAGCACTGAGCATTTTGTTTCCCATTAGAAATGCAGCAATTATTTTTGACATAATTTCCATAACAACATCATCTTCAACACACTGCTTCATTTATCCTGACTAGCATAATAATTAACCACACAATTTAAGAATGCTTATTAGTAAGACAGCAAAGTGCTATAGACTAAGAGGTCAGAAACGGCTGCCAGAGTTCAGCTTTGCTAATCAGTTAAGGACCTGCTGCCTCTGAGTTGCTTTCATTTGAGAGCAAGGAAGCTACACCACAAAGAGCAGGGTTTCTAATACAGAAACAGTCTCAACATATTCAAGCAAGTGTTTTAAAAAAAATAGAGAAAACATGAGGTTATTAAAACTGTGGTATAAAAACAGTAGTTGAAAACTATTTATATGTCCATCAAACAGAGGACTAGATAAACTGGAGCATGTATAATGAAGGTGACCAATAATTTATCAACGAAACTGGGACACTGAGGAGGAGTACAAAGGGATGTTATTAATTTCACTGATATAAAAAGTATAAACTAAGACTGTTCGGGTAAATTAAGACATTTGTTATAATAGAATATTATAATAGTTAACATGAACTAGAGCAACGTGTGTCAACATAACTAGTTTCTTCTGTTTTTTAATTTTATTTATTTTATTATTTATTTGGTTGCACTGGGTCTTAGTTGCAGCAGGCGGGCTCCTCAGTAGCGGTTCACAGGCTCCTTAGTTGTGGCATGTGAACTCTTAGTTGTGGCATGCATGTATGATCTAGTTTCCTGACCAGGGATCGAACCCAGGCCCCCTGCATTGGGAGCACGGAGTCTTAACCACTGCACACCAGGGAAGTTCCAACATGATTAGTTTCTAAAAGCATTATTTAAAAAAATACAAGTTTATAGAATAATTACTGTAACAAACCACTTATACATATTAAAAACAGAATCATACATTGTTTATATAAATACCTATTCATAGTAAAAAGTGTAAATATAAAGATAAGAAAGATAATGATTATCTCCGAGGTAGAAAGAGGATGACTGGGGTAAAAGAAACCTATAAGATTTTAGTTCCCTTTTAAAACATGTTATAAAGCAAAAAAAAAGACAAAACGTTCATTAATTCTGGGTTGGCTTGTGGACGTTTATTATATTACTTACTATAATATTCTGAATTTTCAGACACCCACACCAGACAGACACCCACCAATGGACATAAAATGGTTCAGAGAATCTGATAAGCTGAACTGTCACTTTTTAACAAATACATGACAATGTGTGTTATACTTGAGTAACTGGACTTTTCGGCTTTAAAGAAATCAAAGGGTATACAACAGTAATCAAGTTAACAGAATCACGAAGACATAAATACCCTATTCAAATGCTCCATTTTAAGAGCAGCAGCTGCCTTTCTTCTGGGAAAAAGTGGTTTGAAAAATCAAGGTATGACAAGCATACAGATTCTACTATACTGCCCAAACCTCACCATGCTATATAAAATGACTCATTAGAGTGGGTGTTTTGTTTTACACTATTTTACACTATTTGTTTTTACACTATTTGTTTTACACTATTTAATGGATATGGGGTTCCCACAATTTCTAAAAGGAAACATGCATTACAAGAAGTGCTTAAAATTTTCAGATTCACTCTGTTCCTCTTACTGCAGATCCTCAAAATTCAGCTCTAACCTATAATTCTTCCCTTTCAAAAGTGAAAGGGAAGTGGCCTAGAATCAGGCCACTTCTAGTCCAAACTTCTAACAGGAAATGGAAGCAGAAAGGAAATCAGAGTGTAACTCCAAAGCAGTAAGAGTTCCAGGTTCATGAGGAAACATTTTAGTTTACTTGTTATGAAATGGGAATGTTGCCCTGTTCTGGAAATTACCATGAAACTCAAGTCACCTCAAGGAAAAATGTTTGCATTTGGTTTACCATTCCATCTTATGCCCACCACTGCTGTATCACTTACCCTGGATGTCAACATTGAGATTCCCTATGCTGCTAGCTACAGCCAACTTTATTTTGCTCATTCCAGAATGAAACTAACCACTTCTGGAGTCTGTCAGACATATGTAGAATGCACTTTTACTTTTTAAAAAATTTATGTTTCCAATTAATTAATAATAAAAATCTCAACTATAGACAAAATCAAAATTAATTAAAATCCCCCCAAATACTCCTACTCTGAGACTACCAAAATTAAATTTTTCACGTACCTTCACCCAGCTTTATTCCATGCAACTATATACATATAATGTGTTGTCTAACTAAAAACAATATACATCACGTACTTCAATCAACAATTAATTAATGTCCCTGTGTTATTTATCAGCACTTAATTAATGTTCGTATGTTATCTTTAAAAGGGAAAAAAATCCCAAACAACTTAATGGCATGTTAAGAGTATAAATTACAAAACTCTATTATTCAATAATCACTTTGGACTTATATAGAAGATTAAACAGCAATGAACAAGCTTGGTAATTTTCAGATTGGACACAAAGTATGCAGCAATGAGGAAAATGAAATGTTGCTTTAATACTAGCTATTTCGATTCCTTAAAGCCTCTCGAAAGTCCATTTTAGGTTTAAAACAATAACTGTAAGATAATATCAAGAAATAATAAAAGTGAAGATGAAATTACTATACAAAATTAATAATTTTCTCGAGCTGACAAAGGCTAATAACAGAAATATATTCATTTATAACCATATTTCTCTCCGATGTTAAATATCAGAACTCAACATCTAAGATCACTCATTTGAATGGGTACCTGAAAACAGATTCCTACAAAACCAAGTACACAGCTCTAGAGTCATTACCAGAATATGCTTCCTACATGGCATGTATCATTTTCTTTATTTATTGCAATATTCTTCACCACTAACAAGGCACAAGGTACAACTAACCATGAAACAAAGGTAAGCTTGATTAACTATCTTTCCATTAAGAAATACACATATTTGAAAAGTTACACTGAAACTAATTTTCAGAAAATAACCATTCAGAAAATTAAAAACCATGTTTTATCTGCTTTAATTAATCTTCAACTGACAAGAGACTCCTCTCCTCACACTTTAGTTCTTCTAGTCTTATTCTTGTCTTTGTATAAATCAACATAGTAATGCATTAAAAGTACTCCTTTTTAAAGGAAACATTCTGTAAACAGTTAAAAAAAAAAAAAGAAAAGAAACCTTCTTGCACTGTGAATAATCATCCCTCCCTTATTTTTCCAATTTTATGTGAATTATGGAATAGCAAGTTTCCTAAAAGTTAGGCTTAAATGGAACAGTATGTTCAGATCATGTCTATAGTTTAAAAAGAAATTGCTTACTTTGATTTCTCAATGAAATACTTTTGTCAGTCAATAAATAATAGACATTTTAGTGTCCGTTTTTAAAGAAATTGCTGAAAATTATTTAAAAACCACATACATACACTCTAAAAGTCCACAAGACCAAACTGATTCTTTTTACACTGAGCACTTGTTAAGTCTGTCTTCTGATAAGCATCTGTCATCAGTGCTACTCAAAGAATCTTCCATCCCTTGGGATCTATCTTCAAGCTCACTCTCTTATAATGTATAAAAAATGGTCTATGGATTATAGCTACTTCCTAGTGACCAGACTCCTCTGTCCCCCACAGCAAGCATTTCCAAGTGTGGTAGAGATAATGCCACATTGCTAGAGCTGTTACTTCAGTCAGTTCTTTAAAATTTCCGCCTTCCCCACCTTGTGATGATCCTGGTTGATGTTTCTGTCATACACACTTTTATTTAGCAAACCCATTCTGTGAAAAGCACTGCTTTATGATAGCTGGGCTTCAATACAGTAGTACAGGAGGTCATTGTGAATTTGGTACTAAATGTCCCTAAATATCTAGACCGGTTGGTATCTAAAACTCACAAATTCAAAAATTGGGTTTGCACTCAAACAGAAAATAATACCCCAGGCACTTCTATGGTCGTTAAGAGGCAAGACCACCCTTTAGATGCTATGGTTGACCTTTCATATATCTTAACACAGCTATAGGCAATCGGGATTAGTTCATGCTTTCACACAGAAAATCATATAATCCAAATCAGTCAATAGCTCAGAATGAACAAAGATCACAAGAAATCAGTTGGTTAACACCTTGCCTAAAGACAGAAAGGAAATATGCCCTATTCTGCAAAGAAAATGAGATCTCAAGTAACTCAATGGCTTTCCAGTGAATTTCTGCAATTTGGTGGTTTTAAACTTTTTAAACCATACTCCACAGTAATATATATTTACATCACAACCCATTACATATATAAATGAAAATAACGTGTAACTCAAACAAAAGTTTTACAAACAATACTTATCCTTAATATCTGTGATGCATTCAGACTGTTTTCTATTGTAATCAATTTTTAATTGTGGATCATGACCCACTAAATTGATTTCTCTACCCACTAATGAATCACAATACCCCCAGTTTGAAAAACTGCATTAAAAAGTAGTGTTTCGACCAGTAAGTGTTTATATCACCCTAATATAACTATTAGTACCATGTCATGAAATTTTGTTGCTTTCTATTATAGATATATAGATATTTACTGATCCTTTTAGTAAAGTCATACGAAAAACAATATGAAATGTTTAATGAAAAACAGAAGAGCATGACAGGTAGAATATTATAAAGGGGGTAGAAAAGCCAAAACTAGACAAGACTTTAAACATGTTTTTACTCATTTCATTCAATTTCATGTAAACAAGTTATAACAAACTCACTTTTCCACCACAGTTTTAAAAAGGAATCCTGAAAAATCTCTTTAACCTAATGGTACACAATAGCTATTTTTAAAGTAATTTTTCCACCTTTTAAAGTACATTGTACACTTTATGATACACTTTAAAAGACTATTTAAAATCACAGTGGCTTTGGCCAAAGTAATCTTCATGTTGTCTTTCACATCTCATGCCTCTGCTACAATGCATTTCTATACTCTCCCTATCTTCATAGAGAAACAAAATACACAAATGTATCTTTAAAGTTCAATGATCTTTTTTCTCTTGAATTTCAAAAAGAACACCAAAAATGCTGCTTCAGCAAGCAGGACGTTATTTACAAGTCATTCCTTTCAACTGATGTTGGGGAAATCAGGAGTGTGGGGGCAAAGATAAAGAAGAAAGAAGAGAGTATTTTCTTTACACACTTGAAAATATCCTCTTAATATTTTTAAAAGCAAAAATAACTAAGCTGTGTAAACAGTCAATGGACACAGGCCACCAGAGATACAATAAATAATGATAACCATAGAAACTGAAAATGTAACAAGTCCAAAGAAATGCAAAGACCATGGCTGAACTATCTTCGCTGATACTTTTTTAAACTTTATATTTATTTAGGGACATGAGACAGTTCTTTGAGTATTTGATGTGAGCCACCTGACTCACAGGTGCCTGGCTTCTCCCACAGCCACGCTTTACTGAATTATCAGGGGGAACTAGTTCTACATGGAGACAGACACATAATATACATTTTCTCTCATTGCTACTTCATCTTTACTACTCATACATATAAACTCTCATCAGTAAGGAAGCATTTCTTCATATCTGTAATTGTAGATATGCGCGTGGAGACAGACACAATATACATTTTCTCTCATTGCTACTTCATCTTTACTACACATATATATAAACTCTCATCAGTGAGGAAGCATTTCTTCATATCTGTAATGGTAGATATGCAAAGTAAGAAAAGCACAATACATTCACTTAACATGGCAGAGATTCTGTTAATTAAAAGCTGGATAAAAACCAAACTTACCAGTATTTTTTCTTTTAAAAACCTAAAGTATTTGACAAATTCCAGACCTTTAACAGATACATACTGCCAGCTTCCCCAACCCTCCCAACTCCATCCAACCTATCCCCTAGTTTTGGCATAAATATAAAGGTCTAAAGCTTACACTATGATCATTTCCTTGTCCAAATAGCACAATGAACAGAAGATGAAAACTGACAAAGATTCTCTCCTTGACCAAATTCCAGCCAGGCTCCTCTGAGCCCTCTTCTCAACCAGGCCTCAACCTTTACCTATAAAAACTACCGATTCCCAACACAAATGATTTCATACACTCATATCCCCCCACATTAACAGATTTAAGCAACCGACTAACACAGTTTTCAAACAGCTTAAGGCCCCTTCCCTAGGGTGATCCTAGTCCCTCTTAAAGTGCCTGTCTGAGAAAGCTCAAAGCTGCCAGAAGAATTTAAGATTTGTTCCAACAAACAGCTGACTATAGGCCCCTGACTACCCTATCTTAGAGCATTTACTAAACGGTTTAAAATTGTGAACCCTTCCTCTGTCCCTTTGAGATGTATATGTGTATCTCCTACAACTCAATCACTCAGGAGTGTCTTTCTCAAGGACATGAAAGCCATTCCTTTAAATGTAATCATCAGGAAGAACAGGGTCTCAATCTCTATCTCTGTAGGAGGATAAAATCCTAACTTTCGTAACTTCAGTAACTGTCAACTAACAGACAATGCCAGTCTCATTTACAATAACCAATCCTTTGTAATTTTTCTACTCCCCTGATTATACTGAGCCAAGCTAGCAGCCCCTCCCCTACTCCTTCATTCTCCCTTTAAAATGTCCATTTCCCTCTGCACAAGTCCCCTCTTCCCTACTGCAGCGGTATATTACTGATTAAAATCTGTCCTTACCACTTTAGCTTGTGTCCAGGTTTGTCTTAGGCAAAACAATAAAGTAATAAAAAGTAATAAAGAATGAAACTTAAACATATCCCAATTAGTAAGACTTAGTTATTTTACATAAGATCATTAGATGTGAAGTTCTTTAAAAAAAAAAAAAAAAAAAACCTGAAGGTTTTAACTTTATTAAGGAGTCATAATTCAAGGAGTCAACCAATCAGCATTTAGGGGGTGGAAAAGGCCCTTGGCAAACATCAAGCCTAAGCCCTTCATGTTACAAATGATGAATCTAATGCCCAAAGAGATTAAGTGACTTACCCAAGGTGATTTCATTGAGGGATTGGATTAGAAAGCCTAATTCAGCATTATTCTCTTCCTGACTCCAACATGAAAATATTCTTTCTCTTGTATTCTCATTGGTAAAAGCAACATTCACCATTAATCATTCAAATCAAGATCAGAGATGAACATATATATTTTACCCTACTACAACACAAGTGTTTACAATTCCACTATATGCCAACAACTGTAAACTGAGGAAAGTTTGTTTGGTACAAGTACACACAAGATTTCCATTTCACTCAGGGAAGACTGTTTCAACAGTCCTAAGTATATGAAGCAACTTAGTGACGAGAAACTGCTTTCACACACAAGCAAATAAAACCCCATGCATAAACCCAAAAAAGGGTATACAGTCTTAAAATAATTTAGACAGTCTTAAAAACAACCAAAAGAAGAAAATTAAAATAAATTAAAAACCCTTTTTCTGCACTTACCAGCAAAGCATTTGGAACAGAGGTTCATAGTCTTGCTGGACCTGGGGCAAAAAGAAAGAAAGAAAAGAAAGAAGAGCTAAAAATTCAGTTATCACTCTAATCAAAACATAAAGATGTTTGAAACATAGGCAAAGAATTTCCTGGCCAGGCAACTGAACTAATAAACTAATGAGAAGTCCCTAACCAGCCAGCCACCCTCCCCCACAACAAAACAAAAACAAAACAACAAAAATAAGATTTTTTTTGTTTGTTATCTGTGAGTTAGTCAATGCTTTATTTTTTGTGACTAGCAGCTTATATGGGGCAAGTTCAGGAATACTGTAATATGCCCAGAAGATAACAGAGGACTGAATTTATCCCACATGATTGCCACATTCCCTCTGTTTACATTAGAACATATACCACAGACTCATCACTAAAAAAGGGAAAATTTTGTGTGTAAAGAGGTAGAACTTGCTCCTTATTTACACACTCAATTACCTCTATAACATTACTTGACCTTTTGTCCTCTTTCCCCTCATTCTAGTCCAATTTCAGATCCTGGTCATATCATGACCCAGCCATTTAAAATTCTTTCTTCAGATGTTCCCAATCAAATTATTTTTCATGTCCTTTCATCTGTTAATAATAACTACAATTCACTGAGTACTAACTTGGATGGGCACTTAACATACATTATCTTATTAATCTTCCCAACATCCCTGAGACTGGGCATTACCAGATTGCTTTGTTTCTAAAATACACCTTTTAAAAAAATCACATAAACATTTCTACAACCAGGAAATATTATACCACTGGCTACAAGTGATGAATAATTTAATGAGGAAATGTTTCCACCACCTCCTTCCAAGGTGTTATTAAACTGAGTGGTCTTCGAAATCAAGGACATACAGTCATCCCCATTTAACAGGTGAGCAGCTTGCCCATGGTCACACAGGTGGGGAACTAACTGCAGAGGTATCTGACCTAAGGTCTGAGCTAACTCCAAAGGCCACCCTAACTACAAAAGCCTCCTAGAATACTCTTTCTTGAGTAAACTGACCTATCTACAGCTTCATTCCTCAGCAGCTCCCCTCCCAACATCTGAGTCTTCCCAGAGCCACTCCTACACATGGAATATGGCAACAATCTTCTGCCCTCCACAGTAAATTTAACAATTAATAAAAGCCTCCCTCGGGAAGTATTCCCTGATGACTATGACTGTCTTCCAATGTACTGGGACCCAAGATCTAACTGTCAGTAATTGTCATAGGGTGATAAAATGAGGAGGGTGGGTGGGAGAGGAGGCAGGAAGGGGTCACTAATTCTCTTTCCCAAAAGAGATGCTATGTTAACAGGTGGATCTTTCTTTAGGACTCTGCTTAATATAAAGACATCAAAGGCAGTAAGGAAATTTAAGTATCAACAAAATGAATAAAAATGAAAAAAACAGACAAAGAGATGTATTAACAGTGGCATCTAACATTTATTACAAGCCTACCACGTGGTAAGTATAATAGCACATGCCTTCAACCCCATTTTACCAATGAGGAAACTGAGTCTCCAAGAGGGTATATAACTTGCCAAAGTTACGGAACTAGTAAGTAGATGAACCTGGTCTAATTCCAAAGCCTGTGTTCTTTTCACCATGCCAAACTAGGGCCTCTGCCTCAATACAGAAATTGAGACGAACACACTCTGGTGGTTTGGGAGAATGGTCCCACAACCAAGATTTAATCTACGGTAATCAAGGCAGCTCCTGGAAAAAGTAAAGCCTTTAATCTGGAGGAAGCACAACTACTGCCCGACCCTCCAAATACACATATATATACACAGGGAAGCGACCCAAGGCTGCCAGTCATTTCAGTTCCAACTCAAGGAAGAACTGGGAATGAAGCAATTCCTTTGTTGCTAGAACTACCCCAGGGAGGAAGGCCTCTTCCTGAGGTGGTCGCCATCTCTTGCCCATGCAGTGCCACAGAGAGCCAGAGGTAACTTGTTTATCCTCCGCTGCTCCCCATGATCCAGCAGGAATCATGGACAGCCTGCAGAGAATTACTGAGGGCAGCTGAGCACCAAGTGTGCCAGTTATAACATCTGTGTTCCACAAAGCTGCTAAGAAAAAACGGCAAAATACAATAGCAATTTTTTCGACTTGCCATTATATCTCTTCAGATGGCTGATGTATTTTAAATGCCCACTATACCTATATATTACCTAGATAACATCTACTCTACTTTCTGAGTAAGAACTTTTCAGCAACACAGTTATCAATCAGGTTACAAAAGAAATAATACAGATATTGATATTATTAATCAAAACAGAGATGTCGTCTAAAATCTGAAAGAACCAGATTTTGGATATAGAAGTAACAGCTACTGGTAATGCCAACTTGGATCACATATGTCAGCAACACTGAATGTGAAAAAAATGGCAGAGGCTTCTGAGAACTTTGCTCCTTTCTCATGTTCAACATGTAAGACGTGAAGCTAACCACAGGCATACAACTACCAAAAAACGCAGTGTGATCGACTTGCACAGTCTTGGGGTAGACTACAGAGTTCTCTATGTGGCCGCAAGCATGAAAGGTAGGTATGATTCTCTTATGTCTCCAATGCTCCAGAGAAATTGCTCTTATTGAGATATCCAATGGCTACCATGTTTCTAAAACCAAGGTTTAGTAGGTTGAATAATGGCTGCCCAAAAATATCAAATCCTAATTCCTGAAATTTGCAGTTCCCAGAATTTCTCTTATTTGGGGAAAAGGTCTTTGCAGAAAAATTAAGCTAAAGATTTTGAGCTTACTCTGTATTATTGAGGTGGGCCCTAAATGGCATTACAAGTGTTTTTGTGAGAGGAAAAGAAAGTTTGGAAAGACACAGAGAGAAGGCAATGTGAAAATGGAGGTAGAGACTGGAGGAATGTGGTCACAAGCCCAGGAATACTGGAGCAGCCACTGGAAGTAGAAAGAGGCAAGGAACGGATTTTTCCCTAAAGCCCCCTGGAGGGAAGGCAGTTCTGCCAGATTTGGGGCTTCTAGGCTCCAGAAACTTAAGAGAATATATTTCTGTTGTTTTAAGCCATCAAATTTGTGGTAATTTGCAGCCCCAGAAAACTGATACACAGGGTTATGACCCTGATCTCATCTTACTCCCTCTCTCTCAGCACCATTCAACTAGATCCATCCTTCCTGAAACTCTCTACTTTTGCCTTGTCATTCAGGTCCCAGATCAAATCTACCCCTACCCTCCACCCCATTTTCCTCCCACATAACAGCTCCCTCTTAGCCACCTTTGCTGGCTCCTCCTCCACTGTCAAGGCCTTATAATTGGAGGTCCCAGGACTTGGGTCCTCATTATCCCTACTTCCAACTTAGTGATATCACACAGTCCCATGGCTTTAAATACTATATCTATACACTAAAGACTCACAAATGTTTACCTTCTTCCCAAACCTCTTCACCTTGCTCCAAACTCATACATCTAACTGCCTATGTGACATCTTTACATGCAGCTCAGTCACAACATTTCAAACTAGAACATTCAATATTCCCCCAAAACCCGCTGACCCATTTTGTCCACCTTTATAAATAGCAAACAGCTTCCTCCAAGTTGCTCAAGTCAAAATCCAAAACACCAAGTCGACATAAGTCGTTGGTCATAGACCTTTGGCTGAATAACTTTCTTTAAAACTGACTCTGGAAAGGAGAATTACTGAGATGAAAAAGTATGATTTGGTAAATACTGCCAAATTACTTCCCAGATGAGTTCTACCAATTTACACTCTCATGAAAAGCATCTGAAAATACTTTTTTCAATACACTCCCACCAACATTAAGTAAATAGTTAATTTCAAATCTTTGTTTAATCGGAGAAATGGTTATCCTGCTTTAATCATGTGTCTTCTTCTGAAATTAAAAAAAATTCTAATTCTGAAGGATATTAATTTTTTAAATGAAAAATAAATTAATCTTCCAGCTAGTCTGTCTCAAGGAATTAAAAGAACATTCCTAATTTCTGAGAATTCTAAAAACATTTTATTTACAGCATTTTCTTGACATTCATACAACACTACTAACTCTTACCACTCAGAAAAATGCATACATGCCAGGTCCCCCCCGCCCAAAATATTTTAATACAAATATGAAAATAGAAAACAACCCTGTCACCATATCAGTGAGGAAGAAACTGAGGCACACAAAAAAATAAAGAGGCGTCAAAAGGAAAAACAAAAGTACCATTACATAACTATGCCAAGCCATTCCAGCCATTCCACCCTAAATTTCTCTAGGTAAGACATGGATCATAACATTTTTAAAAACCTAGACTACACAGGGATTTCCTTCTTAATGAAGAAAACCAATCTGTAAAAACCAACGAGTCACATTTTCTAATTCAATCTCCTTCAATAATCCAGAGGAAGGAGAGGGGAGCTGGGCAGCGATGTGCGTATACATGCAAAGGAAGAGAAGGAATAAACGAACAATGCCTCCTCCACTCTAAAAACCATTCCAGTCACCTTAGAAGTAAGATTAGATGATTAAAGACTAGTAACAATCCACGTGCCACCTCATACACGTTAAGCCAGAAAGTCTTAACTTCCTACAACAGCTAGAAAGCAGCAAACAACTCTACTAAATCATCACTCTTTGCTCACCCCAGGCAAAGAAAAAGGCCAGTTCAAACAGATGACATCCTAGCAGGCAATGACAAAGGAGGCTTTCAACAGTGCATCCAGCCTGTCTGAATTGTTATACATCATTCTAAATCATTCAGACAATATCTGCAAAGTTTTCTTTTTAAGGGAATATTACAAAGGAAAAGATAGAGTTGTTATTAAGGGGGATTAGTTGCTAGAATGTAAGCAATATGGGTCATGCTACTTTAAAAGCTAATTTCACTGTAATAATTTAGATTCCAGGTAGGGTACTGTAATGAACCGTGTCTTAACATTTTATACTCAAATTCAAGGACAGGAAGGACATAGCATACACCTCTGGTTTTCTGTGTTTTAAGTCCCTGCACTAAAAAGATATACAGATGTAAAACAAGTCACATTATCATCTGTGGCCCTGTACACATTACTAAAAGGTTAGCCCAGCACTACCCAACAATTAAAACAAGATGAGGCATGGCCATCAATAAACTGATAAAAAGAAGAAGAAACATTAAAACGTAAATATTTTGGAGAAATGCAGGGGAAAAAAATACAATGAACTGAATAAAAATGGCAAATAATTTTTCCACGTAAGAGAAACTTAATGACCCTATCGATTCTAAATACATACTGTATACAGTGGCTGCAGCTGTCTTACCATATATGCCCAAACATAAGGAAAGGTTTTCTTCCCTAAAGTTATCCTTCAAGAAGCAGGAACTGCTTTACAATTAAATCCTTACTTTTGAAGTAGGCACCAACAATTTTATATTAAGTACAAACAGGGGAGAAAGAAAAAAAAGAAAAAGCTTCCCAAAAACCTTGAAGTGAAAACTCCAAGCGAGCAGTCATGCCCAGGGGAATGGCATTTGGGATTCCAAAAGAGTAAGACCCTACCAATGGAATCAAACTCTCAGGGACGTCCATCCAGTCAGAGTCTGTGAAAGGGGCAAGACAGGGAAGGAAGTTCTCATCTCTGGGCATAAACACTGAAGTCTGGAAAAACATCACACAACACTAGTGCTGGATGCTTTGTCAAAGTTATTACACCAAACAAGTTTCAAAAGGGAGTAAAATACAGATTTAAACACAGATTAAATACTTATTCCTGGAGTGTGATGTCACAATTACAAGAGGTAGCTGCCACCTGAAAAAGGCCTCTGAAGATCATTTAGAAAGAAACGTAATAAAAAAAAACCTTGGAAAGTTAGGAAGATCACAAATAACATCAAAATGATGGCAATCCTCCTAATGTTATATGAATGAATTCTGTGGCTTCAGATAAAACTTACAGAGAGCAACATTTACAGATTTTTAAAATGCTCTATATCTCAAATAACTTGTAAGGAAGTAAATAACTGAAAAACTGGGCCAATACCTTTAAATGTGGTTTCAGTAAATAAATATTAAAGTTATTTATTTATATTAAAATATTTATATTTTAATTTATATATATGTATGTATTTATATTTTATATTTAAATATTTATATTAAATAAATATTTATTAAATGTTAAATCATGGCTGTGAAGATGTGGAGCATTCAAATAAATGTTTCATAAAATGACTGTGGGAAAGTAATATTTTTAAATGTGTATTAGGAATAAATTCAAATACATGGAATTTGATAGTATAATCTATTCTTAAATATGCATGTGCAATTACTACTGGGGTAAACTGAGAGAAGAATATAGGAGATCTCTCTGTTTTATTCTTTTTTTACAATTGCATGTAAATCTAAATTATCTCAAAATGAAAAAGTTAAAAAAAGATTTTTTAAATATATATATGCAATTATTATAATTAACTATTTAACATTTTAATTATTTCGTCTACACCCCTAAAATTTTCTATATTTATGTTGACCAAAACACTTCTTTTTCTTATTGAGAAGATGGAGAAATGCCTTATATCTGGATCTCTTCACTTTCAAATATACGTAATATTTTAGGAAATTCAAACCCTGTATTAGAGGAAAATAATGCTCAGCAGAATTCACTTTTGTAGTAGAGAAAACAGCAGCGGAAAAAAGAAGACTAAGCTCACTGCTGTCCAGTTACTTAAAGAAACTGCATACGAGTTGATTATTAAACTTCTCCCTTGTTGATTATTAAACTTCTCCCTTAAGTTATTCCTATCCTTTTTTTTTTTTTTTTTCCTTTTGCGGTACGCAGGCCTCTCACTGTTGTGGCCTCTCCGGTTGCAGAGCACAGGCTCCGGACGCGCAGGCTCAGCGGCCATGGTTCACTGGCCCAGCCGCTCCGCGGCATGTGGGATCTTCCCGGACCGGGGCACGAACCCGCGTCCCCTGCATCGGCAGGCGGACTCTCAACCACTGCACCACCAGGGAAGCCCTATTCCTATCCATTTTATTAGAAGTTTTTTAGAACTGTACATCAAAGGAGTGTACTTTCTGGAGTGATGCAAATGCTCTGTATCTTGATCTGGTGGTGACTACATAAGTGTATATATTTGTCGAAATTCACTATATTATACACATAAGATTGTGAATTTTACTGTATATAAGTTATAGCTCAATAAAGTTATTATTGGTGCAAAAAACAATTTTTAAAATTCTACACCATATTAGGTACTATATACTGGTTCATTACAAAAGGAATTCTTTGTGTTGCTCTGAAAACAATACACAGAAGATTTCC
The DNA here is from genome assembly GCF_964341445.2 of Mesoplodon mirus. NCBI lineage: Eukaryota > Metazoa > Chordata > Mammalia > Artiodactyla > Ziphiidae > Mesoplodon > Mesoplodon mirus. Next base: position 70,559,434 of record NC_138988.1, on the reverse strand, counting down.
CAACCATTTGGTATAGAAACAAATACCTGAGAATTTAACTGAGAACAGAAAATTTAAGAGAGAGAGAACAGTGAGGTATTCCCTGTCCTTATTTTTCTCCTGGCTAGCCATGGTGCTAATAGGTGAGGGTTAGGAGACACTACATTTATGGAAGTCAGAGTGTTTTCACCTGAATAGTGATCAAAATAATTAACTGGCTATGAAACTTCCGTAATGGGTTAATAATTATACAAAAGAACCACTTCTTCTAAGAAAAAATACTGAGCCTTGCATTTTCCATCATCTTTGCAACCATCATTACATAAAAACTACTGAAGAATTATATATGTACCTGTCCTACGCAAGTGACAAATATTTCTGCTTCATCCTGGTGAAGTGTGTATTTATCTACTCTTATTATTAAGACAATTTAGGCTTGCAAACAGAGGCATTCACTTACCCATATTTAAGGAAAATCAGATCAAACACAGGATAATTTTAATAAAAGATGAAAAGTAAACCTAACACATTATTATTAGATCTTTCTTTGCCAGAAAATGAGACATAAACCTGGGAGATGATGGTTACAAGGGTTCAAGCTGCAAGGTTAAACAGGCTAACACAGGTACTGTACAGCTAAGAAAGAAAAGCATAAGGTGCTTCTAACAGCTGGAAAACATCCAGGTAAAAAGACACCTACAAGATGTAACATTTCAGTTCATGTCATTCAGTTAAGACTCAGGTACCAAAAGAGTATCCACTAAATATGGAGGAAGAGAAAGTAATATCCAGCAATATACAAACACAAAAAATTTTTAATGTGCAGTTACTGTCACTGACATCAAAAAAATGTCTTCTGTACTTCAATAGCACCTTTCATTTTGTTCAAATTCTGAACATTTCATATATTACATCGGTCTACCAGGATATTCTTAAGGCGGGGGGGGTGGGGGTTGGGGTAGGTGAAAGGGTTGGGATCACACCTACCATGAATCTAGATGAGAAATGGATGAAAGGTGACAGCAGAAGAGAAACTGCTCTCCTTATTCCCAGTCCAATGCTCAGTGAAAAGGAAGAAAGTTCAAAGTTTAAAATTTCCATTTCCTGACTATTTTAGTCATTCACCACAAAATACAAGATTGCCTAAAGTCTGCAAAAGAAAATTCTCCATGTAATCAACCTGAGCAGTTATAACCCCCAGCAGAAAAAGAGAAAGAGCTAGAAGGAAACTAAAGGGTACATCTTTTCTGTCTCTGCCTCAATAAGATAAAGTATCCCTGTTCTATGACCACAAGAGATTCCACTGCTTCTTTGTGTGTCACGTTTCACTGCCTCCCAAACCTCAAAAACATTAATACCTAATGTCTTATTTTATAACCTTCCTACTATTGTAAATGCCTTAATAATCTTGTCATCAGAATAAAAACACAGGCTGCCACAGGGATAAGTGGTAAGAACCTGAGAGGAAAGGGCCTGTCTTGAATGTGTGACCTCAGGTTTGTGTTTTCTCATCCATTAAAACAAAATGAGTTTCTTAAACCAGTGACCTCTGACATTCTATGAATCTATGATGACACAATAATACAATCATATATAATCTAATAAGAGAATTACTAAAATCTCCATTATTTCTAGGCTATATATCTACTAAAACCTTCTGATGGGGACTATTTCCTAATTTTTCAGTCTTCTCACTCTGGAACATTTTCCTGAGATCGTCATTTAATGCTTACACTGTGACAAATACTAAATATGGTGAAGGAATGGCCCTATGATTTCTTTAAGTGCCATTCGAATTATATGACTTGTTATCAATGGTTTTAAATGCAAAGACATCATGACTCTTATTTATTAACTAGTTTTCTTATCACCTTGGGACTGTTTTGTACTACCACTGGTATAAACCCAATCCTACATCCATACTGAATTTCCACAGCTATTTATTTTCCTTAAGAAAATTATCTTGTCTTAATCCTGTTGAATGCCGTATTATGTATATTCACCAACTTTTCTAAAATATCAGATATTCTGAATTTTAATCCAGTTGTCTGTTGAGCCACCTATCCCACCCAACTTGATGCCATTCACAAACTTAGTGAGCGTATTCTGTGTACCACTCACCATCTAAGACTCTGCTGGAAATATCAGAAGCTCAGGACCCATCTGACAGAATTCAACTTAAGAGTGCACAGCTCCCCTCCCCTCTGTGCTGAGGCATGGCTGAACTGTTCTAAGAAGAACTTAGTAATCATGGGTCGGTCTATCTTCCTGGCCATACAACTTTGCCACCTCTCACAAACATGCTACCTAAACCATCAAAAGAAAACCAAGATGAAAGGCTGTAATATGGCAGAAAACAGACCCATAAGAAATAACCTACAGTAGGTGCCCTAAGATGGTGAGTCTGCAGCAGCAGCATCTTCTTCAAAGAATACAGCAGTTTTCTTGACAAGACTCCACTCAACTGGCTATATTAACCTGTGCTCTTAAGACCCTCCATAAAACAGACTAACATGCCCAATGTTAGTGTGCCAAATGCTCTCTCAGCCAGCAGAGCTGTTTTCCAGTATAGAGGTTTATATACACCCCTGTCATTTGAGCTGAATGTTTCTGCAGAACCAATTATTTTTTCCCCAAAATCTGTCTATGCCTTACAATTACACCTATTTTTACTTGTGGCTGTGATCACATAGTTTAGTTACTATCTAAACGAGTAAGTGCAACAAGAAAGCATTATTTCTATGAAATCTATGTTGAATACTTTGACTTGATTAAAAGACAGGTTGCTATTTTTAAAAAAATAACGATGCTGCCAGATTAGGCATGAGCAAGACAACTTAAAGACTAAGGAACAAATCATAAAAATCTAAAGAGTGCCCTCAAATTGCTTCATAAATGTCTTTAGATTCTTACCCCATTAATGAGACCAAAACTGGATGTCAATTAACTAGCAAACATTTATTTGGGCATTCACGTGCCAGTCACCAGCAAGATATTTTAAATGAGTTAACCATTTCACGCTAGTATATGTTTTACAATTACTAACACATTGTTTTTATCGTCAGCATTTTTCACACGAGAAAACTGAGGCACAGAAAAGTTAAGTAACTTGCCTAAGTTCACATGCTAGTAAGAAGTAGAGTGACGGTCCCAGCCCAGAAGGCCAGTTCCAGAAGGCATATGCTACACTATTGCAGATGACGTATTATTTGCATGGTGAACGCAAGAAAAAGTGTATGGCTCTCAAATCAGTTGACAGATATGCAAAGAAAAGGTTTCAGCCTACCACCCAATACACACACACACACGTTTTAAATTAAATGCAGCCGTAAATAAATAAATAAACAAAAATAAATAAATAAATATATAAAATCAAAAACAAACCAAATCATAAGACAGCAATGAGACAAAACTAAAAGGTGGGAATAACTGGCCTGTATTTTTCTAAACCTCACTGACATGAAAAACAGAGAGGAAGAGGAACTATTCTAGATTACAAGAGACTAAGAAAAACAACAACCGAATGTTATCTAGAAAATCACTTTTGGATCCTGGATTAGAAAAAAGGGGTAAAAAAGCTCTAGAAGACATTTTTGGAACAACTAGGGAAATTTTAATATGTATATAAAATAGCTGATACAAAATTCTTGCTAATTTTTTTAATATGATAATGATACTGTGGTTATGTATGAAAATGTGTGTCCTCATTCTTATAAGATTCATGTTGAAATATTTAAGAGGCAAACTGTCATGGTATCTGCAAATGGTTCTGAAAAGGTATATTTATAGAAAGAGGTAAAGCATGGGTAGCAAGTGTTAACAGTGAATCTAGATGAAGAGTATATGGACATTCAGTATACTACTTATCTCAACCTTTCTGTGGGGTTGAAATTTTTCAAAATAAAAAAGTTGAAGGAGGATGTCTACACAAAGATTCATACATGAATGTTTGTTATTCATAACAGCCAAAGACTAAAAGCAAGCCAAATGCCCATCAACTAATGAACAGATAAATGAAATGTGGTATTATCCATAGAATGGACTACTCTTCAGTAATAAAAAGGAACACCCTATGGATACATGCTATAACACAGATGAACCTTGAAAATACTCATCTCAGTGAAAGAAGCTAGAGTTCTATATATTATGATGCCATTTATGTGAAACATTAAGTAAATGCAAATCTACAAAAACAGAAGACAGATGAGTTGCCTGGAAGTGGGCAAAGAAATTTACCACCAATAGCCCTGAGGAAACTTTTCAGGGGGATGGAAATGTTCTAAAATTGTATGTGGTAATGGTAGTAGAACACTGTGAACTTACTAAAAATCATCAAACTGTACAATTACAATGGGTGAATCTTATGGTAGATAAATTATACCTCAATAAAATTGTTAACAAAAAGTAAGGAAAGAAACATTCAATCAAAAAAAAAAAAAAAAAATCAGGGACTTCCTTGGTGGTCCAGTGGTTAAGAATCCGCCTTCCAATTCAGGGAATGCAGGTTCAATCCCTGGTCAGGAAACTAAGATCCCACATACTGTGGACAACTAAGCCTGCACGCCACAACTACCGAGCCCACGCACTCTGGAGCCTGCACACGACTAGAGAGAAGCCCGCGTGCCACAACGAAGAGCCCTCACACAGGGGCTTCCCTGGTGGCGCAGTGGTTGAGAGTTCGCCTGCCGATGCAGGGGACACGGGTTTGTGCCCCGTTCTGGGAAGATCCCACATGCTGCAGAGCGGCTGAGCCTGTGAGCCATGGCCACTGAGCCTGCACTCCACAACGGGAGAGGCCACAACAGTGAGAGGCCCGCGTACAGCAAAAAAAAAAAAAAAAAGAGCCCTCACACAGCAACTAAGACCAGACACAGCCAAAATAAATAAATAAATATTTTTTAAAAATCAAGGTAAAACAATAATAATTGGGAAAGGAATCAATTTGGTTATCTGCTAGTATAGACTGGACGCAGGGAGCAAGACATCAGGCTGAGCTATATAATTGAAGGGAGTTACATTTATCTAAAAATATAGATGAAAAATAAAACATGCAATAAAATGTTACTTTAAAAGAACGTCAACCCCTTATTGTCATATTTCCAAATAAGGTCTCTATCCAAATGATGGTATATAAATTAATTTTATAATCAAAAGACTCTGCTTTCAACAACACAAAGACAAATAACCCAATTTAAAAATGGGCAAAGGAGGGAATTCTCTGGCGGACCAGTGGTTGGGACCATGCACTTTCACTGCCAAGGGCCCAGGTTCCTGGTCGGGGAACTAGGATCCCGCGGCCGTGCAGCGCAGCCAGGGGAAAAAAAGGTGGGGGGGGGGGTGCCGCAAAGGACTTTATATATATATATATATATATATATATATTTTTTTTTTGGTGGCTGTGTCGGGTCTTAGTTGCGGCACGCAAGATCTTTCATTGCATCACGCAGGTTCAGTAGTTGCAGTGTGCGGGCTTAGCTGCCCTGCGGCAAGTAGGATCCTAGTTCCCCAACCAAGGATTGAACCCACATCCCCTGCACTGGAAGGCGGATTCTTAACCACTGGACCACCAAGGAAGTCCCAGGGCAAAGGACTTAAAGAGACATTTCTCTAAAGAAAATATATAAATGGCCAACAATCACATCAAAAAGATGTCTAATGTCATTTAGTTGTCAGCAAAATGCAAATCAAAACCATAATGATGCCAACAAATTTGACGACCTAGAACAAATGGATAAATTCCTAGAAACATACAACCTATCAAGACTAAATCATGAAGAAAAAGAAAATATGAACACACTAATTACTAGGAATGAAATTGAATCAGTGATCAAAAACCTCCCAAGAAACAAAAGTCCAGGACTAGACAGCTTCACTGGTGAATTCTACCGAATACCAATCCTTCTCAAACTCTTACCAAAAAATATTAAGAAGAGGAAACGCTTCCAAACTCATTTTACAAGGCCAGCATTACCCTAATACCAAAAGCAGATAAGGACACCACAATAAATAAAATTACAGGGCTTCCCTGTTGGCACAGTGGTTAAGAATCTGCCTGCCAATGCAGGGGACACGGGTTCGATCCCTGGCCCAGGAAGATCCCACATGCCACTGAGTAGCTAAGCCCGTGCGCCACAACTATTGAGCCTGTGCTCTAGAGCCCTCATGCCACAACTACTGAAGCCCGTGCACCTAGAGCCCATGCTCCACAACAAGAGAAGCCACTGCAATGAGAAACCCATGCACGCAACGAAGAGTAGCCCCCGCTCGCCGCAACTAGAGAAAGCCCACGCACAGCAACAAAAACCCAACACAGCCAAAAATAAAAACAAATAAATAAACTTATTTTTTAAAAAAATTACACGCCAATGTCCCTGATGAACCTAGATGCAAAAATTCTCAACAAAATAAGAGCAAACCAAATTCAACAATACATTAAAAGGATCATACATGATCAAGTGGGATTTATTCTGGGATGCAAGGATGGTTCAACATGTGCAAATCAATGTAATACACCATATTTAAAAAATGAAGGATAAAAATCATATCATCTCAGTAGATGCAGAAAAAGCATTTGACAAAATTCAGCATCCATTTATGATAAAAATTCTCAATGAAGTGGGCAAAGTGGATATATCACTAAAGACTTGCATGGAAATTCTGAAACCATGAAATTCCTAGAAGAAAACATAGGTGGTAAGCTCCTTGACATAGGTCTTGGCAATAATTTTTTGGAGTCTGACATCAAATGCAACAAAAGCAAAAATAAACAAGTGGGAAATATAAACAGCTCATACATCTCGTATTTTTTTAAAATCTGGTTTTTAAATGGGCAAAAGATCTGAACAGAGATTTATCCAAGGAAGACATAAACAGGTACATGAAAAAAAGCTCCACACAGCTAATCAGCAAGGAAATGTAAATCAAAACCACAATGAGTTGCTACCTTATACTTGTTAGAATGGTTACTATCACAGAGACAACAAATAACAAGTGTTTGTGAGAATGTGGAGAAACAGGAACCCTTGTACACTGTTGGTGGGAATATAAATTGGTGCAGCCACTATGGAAAACAGTATGGAGGTTCCTCATAAAATTAAAAATTGATCTACCATAGGATCCAGCAATTTCATTTCTGAAGTATTTATCTGAAGAAAACAAAAAAGCTAACTCAGAAAGATATATGCACCCCCATGTTCACTGCAGCTATTTATAATAGCCAAGATATGGAAACAACTTAAGTGTACATCAATGGATGAATGAATAAAAAAAGAATATAACAATGGAATATATTATTCAGCCATAAAAAAGAATGAAATCGTGCCATTTGCAACATGGATGGACCTTTAAGGCATGCTCGTGAAGTCAGAGAGAAAAAGATAAATACCATATGATCTCACTTACATGTGGAATTTAAAAAAACAAAAACTGAGCTCATAGACAAAGAGAACAGAATGGTGGTTGCCAGAAGTGAGAGGGTAGAAGTTAGACAAGCGAGTGAAAGGGGCAAAAGGTACAAACTTCCAGTTATAAATAAGTCATGAGGATGTAATGAACAGCATGGCAACTATAGTTAATAATAATATATTGCATATTTGAAAGTTGCCAGGTGAGTAGATCTTAAAAGTTCTCGTGACAAGAAAAAAAAAATTTTTTTGGTAACTATGTAAGGTGACAGATGTTAACTAGACTTGTGATGATTATTTTGCACTGTATACATTATGTATACATTATGGTGTACACTTAAAACTAATTTTTTTAAAAATCTAACAACAACACAAAAAACATAATGGGATACACTTCACACCTAATAGGATGGCTATAATTTTTTTTAAAGTTTTGGCCAGGATGTGAAGAAACTGGAACCCTCACCCTCATGCATTGCTGGTAGGATGTAAGATGGTACAGCCACTGTGGAAAACAGTTTGGCAGTTCCTCAATTAAGATAAATATAGAATTATCACATGAACCAGAAATTCTATTCATAGGCATTTACCAAAAAGAACTGCAAACAAGCGTTCAAACGAAAACTTGCATATGTATGTTTGTGGCAGCATTATTCACAATCACCAAAAAGTTCAGAACTCAAATGTCCATCAACTGATGAATGGATAAACAAATTATGGTACATAACCACACAATGGCTTATTATGCAGCCATAAAAAGAAATGAAATGCAGATACATGCTAGAACACAGATGAACCTTAAAAACACACAAAGTGAAAGAAGTAGACACAAAGGGACACAAACTGTATGATTCCATTCATATGAAGTTATATAAAATAGGCAAATCCACAGAGACAGAAAACAGATTAGTGGTTGCCAAGGGCTGGAAAGAGGGGGAAATAGGGAGTGACTGCTTAATGGGTACAGGTTTCCTTTTGGAGTGATGAAAATGTCCTGGAAATAGAAAGTAATGATGGTTCAATGCTGTAAATGTACTAAATGCCACTAAATTGTGCACTTTGAAATGGTTAAAAAGATGAAGTTTGTGTTATATGTATTTTTAACCACAATTTTTTAAACTCTGTTTATGAGTATACAGCATATTTGACTTGAATTTCAACTACTTCTTTTAGCTTTTCTGTATAATTTTTCTATTTCTTTTGGCTTTTCCGTATACCATAGATCATATAATAGGTACGCCATAAAATCTAACATTTGTTGATCACTTACTACATGCGAGATACATGCTAGTAGGCATTTTTTGTGCATTTTAATCCTAAAAAACCTATAAGCTAGGTTAAGTATTATTACCCCCATTTTAAGTATAAGAAATGAAAGCTCAGAGAATGAGATAACAATGAATAACAGACAAGGCTGGGATTCAAACCCTACCATTTTTAAGGTTAACTCAAAGATAAAAGGAAAGGAATAAACTAAATGATTTCTAAGGCACCTTCTAGTATTACAACTCTACAAATATGCCACAGGAAAAAAAGAAAATCATATCCTTCCCCAAACTGTCCTGATGATAGCTTTCTGGTAAAATATACGGACAGAAAGTCAACACTGATCCTAAACGACCTTCAGTATGACATATGCTAGCATTTCTTTTCTTCCACCAGCATAAGACCAAGACATTAATTACTGTGCTGGTTATTGTTTCCAGAGAACCCAAAAGGTCCAAGGTAATTGTCACCACTCATTTTGAAGTACATAATGAAGCGGTGTGGGAAGACTAGCTGTACGTAAGCACCCAAGGAAAGGAAATTTCTTTACAGTATATATTCCCAATCTCCACCTCAGACCTAGTGGATCAAAATCTCTGGGCTAATACCTTACAATCCTTATGTTTTTTTAAAAGCCCACCCAGGTGGGCGGCCAAGTTTGGGAATTGCCACAGACAAGTGGGGGAAAAAATTCTTTTTTAATCAAATAGAACACAGCAAATAAGCCTGGTCCAATTAGCATTGATTTTAGAGTACAGGGGCACCAGACTTATTTATAATCTAGTTATGATGTCAGATCTCTTTACTATAGTACAGTTACATTTCAGATGACATGATTCTGCCCAAATACACTTGAATCTTTGAATAATTCATGATACTCACTCAGCATATCAAATTGTACCTAAAATGCCTTTAAGAAATCTTTTACGGATTAATTCGAGCTGCACATGTATGTCTATGTATTATGTATATTACGTATAGGTACACAAATGTACACACACACATTATATTAGTAACCTTCACAACATTTAGCAAGGTGCCTGACAATCTAGTCCCAAATAGCTTTCAAATAAACAAATACAAATAAATCCAATAAATATTTACTGACACCCACATTATGTACCAAGTACTGTGCTAGGTGCTGTGAATATAGCCAAAAACAAGGCAAATTCTCACAACACTTATTATTAGCAGGGATATCAGTTGTTAAGCAGGCTGCTATGAAAGTACCCACCCCTCTTCATCATTTTCCTTATTTTACTTTTAGATGTGAACATTCTGCTTCATCCTTCCCTGGGGCATTATAGGATTCTCACTTTGTCGTATCAATCCCTTTAAATTCCAATTTTCACTTTACATGGGGAAAATGTACATCCAAGCAGCCCCCATTACTGTTTCAAAGCAACTGGAAAAATCCCAGAATCCACATTTCCATTGGGCTGAGACGTTCCAATATGCCTAATAATGATACTTTATGACCTAAAAGTTCCAATGAATTGGTAGTAAGAAAACACTGGTGTGCTTCAGTGGCACTGTAATTGGAATGGTGATTAAATGCATCATGTTAAATTTACCCTGGGCCTTTTCCAGTGTGGCAAATATAAAATGAGCTATCAGCATCAGCAGAGCCTAAACCACTCTTTCCTTCTAAAATGATACTTCTCCTGCATGTCAAAGGTGATATGTTTGAGCTTCTCCATTATTAGGTAGCATAACACAACAAACTGTATACACCCATACAGGCTTCCATGGGATGTACACTGCCCAACATGGTTTACTGTACTTAGCAACTTGGGACAACCTTATGTATGTCAGAGCAGTGCATCTGCACCACTAAAGTTAATGGTCTGTCAGTGTTTCCATTATAAAGCAATTTTCAAAGGTTTATTGCTCTGATGAAGAATTTCCTCTGAGCTGAAATTTAGCATTCCAGAAAAGCAAAAACTGTAGCCCATAGTTGTTTATTCCCCTCCAAGTAGGCCAAGTAGTTTGTTTTTGGTTTTGTTTTCTTTTGTTTTTAAGTTAATCTGGCCCTTTATTTCAGAATTTCCTCATATAGCCCTTTGGGACTATCCACAGAACAAAAATCTTAGACCTCACAAAGGGACTACTGGTTTGGTAATAGCAGCTACCAAGGTTCACAGCACAAATTCCAACTTATTTATGGAAAACAATTTTTAAAAAGCAAGCATATTTTTGATGAACAAACTATAAGTTTAAAAACTTTATCAGTTCTACCTAGTTATGTTAAATTATTCATGCTATCAGACTATGCTGTCATTTACATTAAAATCAATGGTAATTTTAAATCCTCATCAATTGTTAAGCTTTCTTTTATCCTTCCCACTCAAGAAGCATAGCTAGGGCTTCCCTGGTGGCGCAGTGGTTGAGAGTCCGCCTGCCGATGCAGGGGACACGGGTTCGTGCCCTGGTCCAGGAGGATCACACATGCCGCGGAGCGGCTGGGCCCGTGAGCCATGTCCGCTGGGCCTGCACGTCCGGAGCCTGTGCTCCGCAACAGGAGAAGCCACAACAGTGAGAGGCCCACGTACCGCCAAAAAAAAAAAAAAGAAGCATAGCTACTACTGACCTAACACGAATTTTACCTACTCTCAATTCCCTCTTACCCTACAAGTTAAAGGGAGTAAGTTCTGTAAGTAAGAGCTAGGTAGCAAGAAATGTTATATAGTAGATAGAAGCCTGAGGCAATTTAGAAAATTCAGAAGATGATGATCAGTCCCTGAATGACAAAGTTCACAGAAAACAACTGTGGTAATCTAGAAGATTGGTATATTAGTGATAAACTAACAGTTTTATCCAATCTCTGGAAACTGTTCTATTAATCTGAAAGCCTGCCAGAATATTTCATGCTTCAAACAAAGAAGAAATCAACTATTCTAGTATTTTGGTTTCTTGTTATTGAATCTAACTTGAAAGCTTAAATATTTACACTTTAAATTACAAGGTTTTTCAACTATACAGCTAATTATAATTCTGATACAGCTCTACTCAATAAATAAAGGAGTTATAACATAAGAATGGTTTTCCAAGCTTAAAAATTCTCATTATGTACAAATAAAGACTCTCTAAAACTGGAGATTAGTGATCAAAGCAATCTTCTAAAAATGAACACTTTTTAGAGAAGTATATTTATTCCAAATTACTACTGATACAGGTTAATATATTTTGCCAATTTCCAACTTTACATTACTCTGAAGACAACCAGCTATATAATCTCAGAAATTATTTATATTAAAACCATCTATGAAACCACTTCCAGACAAAGTAACAACACAAAATAACGTTTGTAAAATGTTAAGTAAATGGGATCCAATTCATGATTATAGCTATTGGAAATACGAACACGAATGCACCAGACAAGGACTAGAAGGATGTAACAAACATTAAAAGACAAGATTTTGCTTTATTATTTTTATTGATGTTGTTATATTCTTTTTATAACACACCTTCTATTCAGATTCCAAATTGATTCTACCTTTACCTTCATCAGGTATTAATAACCATACTTGCCAAATTTACAAGTATAAAAGCTAAAGTCAAAAAAAGTTACATTTAATAAGGACAAAACAACAAAATACTCAAGATTAACCCTCAAAAGCATCAGTGTTACAAGTTAATTGCTTTGATGTATAGAATCAGAGATCTAGGTAAAAAAATAAAGTTACTTTTATCTTTTGCAATTTTGTTAAATGCCCTAGAGCTAGTAGGTCTGTCCAGTAGTTAACCCAAGGACCTGTGAGCCCTTTTGGCATTTGTAAAAGATACCCAACTCAGCCTGCAATGGCAGTTCAGATGCAGTAATGAAGAGGGAGCAACCTAGCATATGGGGTTGGCCATCACACCTCTACTCAGCTTCAATGCTTTTATGCCAATGACTGAAAGTTCTCTAAAAAACCACTGAAGCACACCAGACGTTAGTTATCAACGGTTTCATTTCCATGTTAGAAAGACAAACACAGCCTTGTTAATGATGTAAAATAAATCAGATTTGATAATAGCTTTTCATCTTCTACCCATTTTGACACTCAAAACTCCCTTACTTTCTTAGAAGTCCTTTTCCTTAATATGCTATTAGTAGGGACTTCCCTGGAGGTGCAGTGGTTAAGAATCTGCCTGCCAAGGCAGGGGACACTGCCTTTGTGCCCTGGTCTGGGAAGATCCCACATGCCACGGAGCAACTAAGCCTGTGCGCCACAACTACCAAGCCTATGCTCTAGAGCCCGTGAGCCACAACTACTGAAGCCCACGTGCCACAACTACTGAGTCTGCGCGCCCCAGAGCTCATACTCTGCAACGAGAAGCCACCACAATGAGAAGCCCGTGCACCGCAACGAAGAGTAGCCCCCACTCACCGCAACTAGAAAAAGCCTGTGCACAGCAAGGAAGACCCAACACAGCCAAAAATAAATTTAAAAACATTTTAACAACAACAACAACAACAAAAATACGCTATTAGTAGGAAAATACAATTAAAGAACTACTTCTGTCTAAAAAGGCCTGGGCCACAGTGAAAGGACCAATGGACTGAGCAAAGCAGGGCAGCTCTCTGCTTCCTCATCTCTAACATCACAGTAGCCTCTTTCAAAAAAATTTATTCTTATGAATGTATCACATAACAGAAAATTCAAAAGACACTAATAAAGAGTATTAATGAAAGTGTGTCTCATCTCCATCCCTGTCTGCCAGACACCCAGTCCCCCATTAGAAGCAACCACTATTACCAGTTTCTTGTAGATCCTTCTCTGAGGCACATCCTATTTTTAAATATCCATTATGGGGCTTCCCTGGTGGCGCAGTGGTTGAGAGTCCGCCTGCCGATGCAGAGGACACGGGTTCGTGCCCCGGTCCGGGAGGATCCCACATGCTGCGGAGCAGCTGGGCCCATGAGCCATGGCCGCTGAGCCTGCGCATCCAGAGTCTGTGCTCCGCAGCAGGAGAGGCCACAACAGTGAGAGGCCCGCATATCGCAAAAAAATAAAAACAAAAATTAAAAAAATAAAATATCCATTATGCTCCAAACCTCAGGACTCCCTAGTCTTCCTGCATGCTTCATTTTTCTCTCTAGCACTGATCACCAATGGGCTTATCATTATATATTCATTATTTACTACTACATGTTTGATTACTTTATTCTTGTCTCACCGCCACCTGCATCGAGAATAAAAGCTCCATGTAGAACTCCCTTTACTGCTATATTCCCAGAGCATGGAACACTGCATGGAACAAGTTTGCTCAATGAGTTAACAATCCTATTATTACAAACATGAGTAACAAGCAGGTTATCTATTCTCTACAAAATACTAATGCTTTCCCCAAAATGAAAGAAAAACTACAGAAATAGCATATATACTCTGCTTAGGGAGCTAAATCAGTTTAAGACTAAAACTGCAAACATTCAATATTGCCTATTATTTGAGATTATGAATTTTACACTGACTTTCTACATAAAGGTCTTTTACTTAAACTCTACTTGTAAGATTACTTTCCCCTGAGATTTTCCTGAAAATAGATGCCTTCTAAAAGTCTATGTGGGCTTCCCTGGTGGCGCAGTGGTTGAGAGTCCGCCTGCCGATGCAGGGGACACGGGTTCGTGCCCCGATCCCGGAAGATCCCACATGCCGCGGAGCGGCTGGGCCCGCGAGCCATGGCCGCGGAGCCTGTGTGTCCGGAGCCTGTGCTCCGCAACGGGAGAGGCCACAGCAGTGAGAGGCCCGCGTACAGCAAAAAAAAAAAAAAAAAAAAAAAAGTCTATGTAAGGGAGTAAATTTTTAAATGGTAATTTGCATCTCAAAAGCACTGAAAACATAGTTTGCAATGCAATTTATTCAGCAAAAAGTATAAATACGTTATAAATAAAAATATTAAGAATAAGTATGGGGCTTCCCTGGTGGCACAGTGGTTGAGAGTCCGCCTGCCGATGCAGGGGACGCGGGTTCGTGCCCCAGTCTGGGAAGACCCCACATGCCACGGAGCAGCTGGGCCTGTGAGCCATGGCCACTGAGCCTGCACGTCCGGAGCCTGTGCTCTGCAACAGGAGAGGCCACGACAGTGAGAGGCCCGCGTACAGCAAAAAAAAAAAAAGAATAAGTATGGGAAGAAATCATCACACATTTGCAGAAGGACATCTATTATAAGGTTTCCTGAAGCATTATTTCAAACAGTTAAATGATTAAATAAATAAGAGTTAAAACAAGATTGGCAAAAACCTGCATGTCTATCAAGAGACTAATTAAAGTATACTGTAGCTACTGAGAATAATATCAAGCTATCCAAAAGAATAATATAATTCTACACACAGTGATATGGAACAATCTATAAGATATATCACAAGAAGCTGAACAATATGTGCAGTACATACTAATATGTATTGTTTAAATGTATAACTGTTAAGGACAATACAGTATGGAAAGATACCCCACCACCACCAAAAAAAAGCTGGTAAGAGGCTGCCGTAGGAAAAAGAAACTGTGAACTGGGGTAAAAAGATTCACTTTTCACTGTAAATCACTTGGAACTGTTTGAATTTTTACTGTGTGAATACTATTTTTTTCAAAACAGAGAGGAAAATTACAGAATAAAATTGTAAAGAAATTTTACTTAAAATATGCAAAGATAATGGGCACCTCTATGTCTATTAGGCATAGGCTTAAAATCAGATCAATCTTATTTGAGTAATGCTTATTTCAAGTATTAATTTACATACTTTAAATTATGTAAATCCAAATACACATCTCAATTGGACAGATGAACAATACTTTTGGATCATGAAGGTAAAAGAGCCACCTCAGAAAAATCACAACATAAAAACAAACAGTAGGGACTTCCCTGGTGGCGCAGTGGTTAAGAATCCGCCTGCTAATGCAGGGGACACGGGTTCGAGCCCTAGTCCAGGAAGATCCCACATGCCGCGGAGCCACTGAGCCCATGCACCACAACCACTGAGCCTGTGCTCTAGAGCCCGTGAGCCACAACTACTAGGCCCTCGTGCCACAACTACTGAAGCCCATGCGCCTAGAGCCCGTGCTCCGCAAGAAGAAAAGCCACAGCAATGAGAAGCCCACGCACCACAACGAAGAGTAGCCCCCGCTCGCCACAACTAGAGAAAGCCCGCATGCAGCAACGAAGACCCAACTCAGCCAAAAAATAATAATAATAATAAAATAAAATTAATAAAAAAATAGTAACACAATGACATATCACTCTAACCATCAGAATAGCTAATTTAAAATAATGACAATAGCAAGCTAACATCACACTTAATGGTGAAATACTGTACACTTTCTCACCACCCCTGAGTCAGGAAAAAGGCAAGGAGTACACTAACATGACATCTACTCAACATTATACTAGAGATCTCAGCCAATGAAATTAAGCAAGAAACGTAAAACCAAAACCACAAAGATTAGAAATAAAGAAGTAACCCTATCAGTATTTATACATGACATAACTGGATATATATTGATAAAAAATGTACAAAGGAATCCGTAAACATTAAAATTAGCAAGTGAACGTGGCAAGGTCTCTAACTATAAGGTCAACATACAAAAATTTTATTTCTACATTTGAAGCAACAACAATAGTAAATTTAAGACCAGTAGTATTTACCACAGCATTAAAAAAAATCAAATACCGAAAAATAAACCTAAAAGGTGTACAGGGTTACTTACTGAAAATTTCAAAACACTACTGAGGGACTTCCCTGGTGGCACAGTGGTTAAGAATCCACCGGCCAATGCAGGGGACACAGGTTCAAGCCCTGGTCTGGGAAGATCCCACATGCCACGAAGCAACTAAGCCCGTGCACCACAACGACTGAGCCTGCACTCCAGAGCCCATGACCCACAACTACTGAGCCCATGTGCCACAACTACTGGCACACGCCTAGAGCCGGTGCTCTGCAACAAGAGAAGCCACCGCAATGAGAACCCTGCGCACCACCAACAAATAGTAGCCCCGCTTACCGCAACTAGAGAAAGCCTACGTGCAGCAACGAAGACCCAACACAGCCAAAAATAAAAATAAACAAATAAGTGTATAAAAACTAAAAACAAACACTACTGAAAGAAATTAAAGAAGACTTACGTAAATGGAGGTACATACACAATGCTCATAGTTGGAAGACTCAATGTGATGAAGTGACAGTTCTCCCCAAACTGATCTATAGATCCAATAGAATTTCAGTAAAAATCCCAGCAGCTTCTATTTAATTGAAATTGATAGGCTGATTCTAAAATGTATGTGGAATTGCAAAGAATGCAGAGTAGCTAAGACAATCTTAACTACAAAGCTGGAGGACCTACACTACTAAATATCAAGACTTACCCAAAAGTTACAGCAACAAAGACAGTGCGTCATTGGTATAGACAAACACAGCAATGAAACAGAAGAACCCAGAGGCAGACCCACACATGTTTGGTCACCTGATTTAATACAAAAGACACCACAGCAAATCATTGGGGGAAATGATCTTTTCAATAAATTGTACTTCATTAAAATGAAGAACTTCTGTTCATTGAAAGATAACACTAAGGGGAATAAAAAAGTAAACCAAAGATTGGGAAAAGATAGCTATAACATCCATATTTTATGACGTGTGCATGTGTGTAAAATATAAAAAACTATAAATCAATTAGATGATGAGTGACATCCCAATTTAAACTGGACAAAAACTTAAACAGGCATTTAAAAATGTGGATACCTATGTAGTCAATAAGCAAATGGAAAACTTCTCAACATCATCACAACCATCAGAGAATGCAAATTAAAATCACAATATAATGCCAATATACCCATAGAAAGACTAAAATTAAGAAGACTGGGACTTCCCTGGTGGCTCAGAGGTTAAGAATCCACCTGTCAATGCAGGGGACACAGGTTCGATCCCTGGTCCAGGAAGATCCCACGTGTCGTGGAGCAACTAAGCCTGTGTGCCACAACTACTGAGCCTGAGTGCTGCAACTACTGAAGCCTGCATGCCTAGAGCCTGTGCTCCACAACGAGAAGGCACCATGATGAGAAGCCCGTGCACTACAACAAAGAGTAGCCCCCGCTCGCCGCAACTAGAGAAAGCCCACGCGCAGCAACAAAGACCCAACGCAGCCATAAATGAATGAATGAAAATACCCAAATGTTGGCAAAGGTACGAAACATGGAATTCTAATACACTGTTGCTGATACACTGTTCCATGGTGTATGGCCACCATGGAAAAAGCTAGGTATACATAACCTATGACTCACCAACTCCCTCCTGTGTATATACCCAAGAGAAATTAAGCTGTATTTCTACCAAGAGATATGTAAAGCAACACTCATAGCAGCATAATTCCTAACAAAGACTGAAAATAATCCAAAATCCCTATAAATTAGAATAAGTGAGTTGAGAAAGGCTGCTTGATACAAAGTCGATATGCAAGACTACACTGTATTTCTATATAACAGCAATAAATATATTTGGTGATATTAAGGCACTATCATAAGGCGTTACATTAAGGTAATTATTTTATATAATAATGGTATCAATGCTCTGTGAAGAGAAAAACAACTGTCCTGAGTATTTAAATACATTCTAAATTACTTTTAGGTGAAACGATATGATGGCTAGAATTTGCTGCAAAATAACTGAAGGGATATACATTAAATAAAACAGAACTCAAGTTGATAACTGCTGGAGCTACATCATGCGTACAAAGGTGATTTATAATACTATTCTAATTTTGTTTGCATTTTCCCATATAAAAATGCAAAAATATACAGAATGAGAAGACAATCCACAGACTGAGAGAAAATATTTGCAAAAGATATATCTGATAAAGAACTGTTATCCAAAATATACAAAGGACATCATATGTAATTAGGGAAATGCAATTAAAGTGACAATGAGATGCCATTACATATCCAACAGAATGCTAAAATCGAAAACACTGACAACACCAAATGCTGACAAGAATTTGGAGCATCAGGAACTCTCACATACCGGTGAAAATGCAAAACGGCACAGTCACTGTGGAAGACAGTTTGGCAGGTTCTTGATATGCCTACCTCACTTCATACATAGAAATTAATTCCAGGTGGATTACAACTCTAACTATAAGAGGCAAAACAGTATAGCTCCTAAATGATAATATAAGTAAAATGTTTTCATGTGCCCTAAATAAAGATTTCTTAGAACACACAAAACACTAACCATAAAGAATTACTCCATGGGAATACATTCAAATTAAGAACATCGCTTCATTGAAAGACAACAAAATAAAAAACTAAACTAGAAATTAAGAAAAACTATCTGTAGCACACACTTACTTAGTGCTCACGCCCAGAATGTATATGAACTCCTACAAATCAATGAGAAAAAGACAAACCAAAAGAAAAAGGGGCAGGACTTCCCTGGTGGTCCAGTGGTTAAGAATCTGCCTTCCAATGCAGGGGATGCGGGTGCAATCCCTGGATGTGGAATTAAGATCTCACAAGCCATGGGGCAACTAAGCCCACGTGCTCTAGAGCCCATGCACCACAACTAGAGAGCCCATGCACCACAACTAAAGAGCCTGTGCACCACAACTACTGAGCCCACACTCTGGAGCCCACATGCCACAACGAGAGAGAGAGAGCACCGCAACTACTGAGCCCACGCTCTGGAGCCCATGAGCCACAACTAGAGAGCCCAAGCACCCCCAAGCACCACAACTACTGAGCCCGCATGCTCTGGAGCCAAAATACCACAACTAGAGAGAAGCCCACGTGCCACAACAGAGATCCTGCATGCCACAACGGAGACCTGATACAGCCAAATAAATAAATAAATAAATATTTTTTTAAAAAAAGAATAAAAGAAAAAGGGGCAAGGACCAAGAAAATATTTTAAACATATGAAAAATAATGCAGTAATCAAAGAATTGTAAGTTAAAACCACAATAAGATAATATGACAATATCAAGAGAATGGATAATATTAAAAAGAACCACAATACCAAGTGTTGGCAAGAATGTGAAACAACCAGAACTCACTTGTACAATTTTGGAAAATAGTTTGCCATCACCAATTAAAATAGACAAATACAGAAACCTATGTCTTAACTCTCCTAGTTATATACCCAACAGAAACACATGCTCAGGTACACTGTAGGATATGTACATGAATATTCATAGTAAACAACCCAAAGGTCTATCAACAGCAGAATGGATAAATATACTGGCATGCTCCTAGAATGGAACAGTATATAGTAAAGAAAATGAATGAAATAAAACTACACCCAGCAATGTGCATATATCTCCCAACTCTGACCAAAAGACTTGAGAACCGGTCAGACTTGAGAGGGTACAAAGTGAGCCTCTGGGATGCAGACAATGTTCTATTCTGTGTTCTGGGCAGTGGTTACACAAGAACTGATATGTGATAGTTCACTGAGATGTACACATCAGTGGTGTACAATTTTATGGATGTACGCTATATACATTTAATTTCATACACAAAAAAAATGAAAGATGAAGACTCCCACTTTCAACCAAGACAGAATAACAAGAACGACATTTACCTTCCCACTTCAAACAACAACAAAAATAAACAAAATATAGAAACAAAAGTTCTCAAGATACTGCACATCAGAAAATGAAGGTCAGTGATCACTGAAGAGAGAGTAATAGACAAAGTGAGCTTCTAATTTCTTCAGTTTACTGAAAGGAGAAAATGTATGGAGGCCACAGCATAGGACATGGGAGTCTAAGAGGGCCAAGGCAGCTAGAGTTTTCAGCACAATTACAGGAAAAGAGAGCTGCACACACAACTCTGGAGATCTACATAGGGTCTTCTCTGAATTCTCATTTGAGTTATTTAATCAGTGTGTACATGAGAGGAAGAGAGAAGAACCACCAGAAAGGACTAGGGACAACAACTGCCATACGTCCCAGGTTATTGGAACACAGGCCTGGAATAGTGGCTGCTCCCATCAGTCATAATGGAAAATGGAAACTCACAATTCACAGGGCACTGGGTAGAGTGCTCAGAAAGGTTTTTGCCTCAGTAGTGGAGTAAATGAACCCTAGATTAAAGAATAATCCGGTACAGCCTAAAAAAGCTTAAAAGACATGAAATAATCAACCTCTTTCCAAGAAACTGAACTGCATTCTAAAACAAAGCTCAAGAATATTTACAAAAATAACTATCACAAGGTAAAATTCACAATGTCTGGTATACAATCAAAAATTACAACAACCATGCAAAGAAACAGAAAAATATGACCCAGAGTGACAAGAACAATTAAATCAACCAAAACCAGCCCAGAACTGATGTAGATGACAGAATCAGTAACCAAGGACACTAAAACAATTATTACAATGGTATTCTACAGGTTCAAAAAGTTGGGACTTCCCTGGTGGTCCAGTGGTAAAGAATCTGCTTTGCAATGCAGGGGACGGGGGTTCCATCCCTGGTCAGGGAACTAAGATCCCACATGCCGCGGGGCAACTAAGCCCATGCGACACAACTACTGAGCTTGCGCACCCCGGAGCCTGCGCGCCACAACTAGAGAAAACCCGCATTCCACAACTATAGAGAAGCCCACACGCCACAACGAAAGATCCCACATGCCTCAACGAAGATCCCACGTGCCACAGCTAAGACCAAACACAGCCAAAAATAAAATAATAATAATAATTAATAATAAAAAAAAGTTAAGTAGAGACTTGGAAGATATTAAAAAAGAACTAAACTGAACTCCTACAGATGTAAACTACATTGTCTTGAAATGAAAAATACACTGAATAGACTTAACAGCAGAGTAAACATTGCATAAGATAAATGAAACTCTAGTGATAATAAATGTTCACAATGATGGAAAAAATGAAAAAGAAGAATAACATATGAGTGAGAAAACTTCATAAGGCTTAGCACATGTATAACTGAAGTCTATGAAAGAGTTAGAGGGAGACAGAAAATATATTTGAAAAAACCATATCAGAAATATTTAAAATTTTATTAAAAACTATAAGCCCATAAATACATACACACACACACACACACACACACCCCCATGTTCTTTATCCATTCATCTGTTTATGGACACTTAGGTTGCTTGGCAACTGTAAATAATGCTGCTATGAACACTGGTGTGCATATATCTTTTTGAATTAATGTTTTTGTTTCTTTCAGATATATACCCAGGAGTGGGACTGTTGGGTTATATGGTAGTTCTATTTTTAGTTTTTCAGGAAACCTCCATACTGTTCTCCACAGTGGCTGCACCAATTTACAGTCCCACCAACAGTGTACAAGGGTTCCCTCTTCTCTACATCCTAGTCAAAATTTGTTATTTCTGTTCTTTTTGATGAGTGCCATTCTGACAGCTGTGAGGTGATATCTCATTCTGGTTCTGATTTGCATTTCCCCAATGATTAGTAATGTTGAGCATCCTTTCACGTGCCTGTGGGCCATCTGCATTTGCTCTTTGGAAAAATGTTTCTTCAGTTCTTCTGCCCATTTCTTTTTTTTTTTTTTTTTTTTTTTTTGTGGTATGTGGGCCTCTCATTGTTGTGGCCTCTCCCGTTGCGAAGCACAGGCTCCGGACGCGCAGGCTCAGCAGCCATGGCTCACGGGCCCAGCCGCTCCGCGGCATGTGGGATCTTCCCGGACTGGGGCACGAACCCGTGTCCCCTGCATCGGCAGGCGGACTCTCAACCACTGCGCCACCAGGGAAGCCCTCTGCCCATTTCTTAATTGGGTTGTTTGTTTTTCTGATGTTGAGCTGTATAAGCTGTTTATATATGTTGGATATTAATCCCTTATCGGTCATATCATTTGCAAATATCTTTTCCCATTCAGTAGGTTGTCTTTTTGTTTTGTCATTGGTTTCCTTTGCTGTGCAAAAGCTTATAAGTTTAACTAGGTCCCATTTGTTTATTTTTGTAATAAAGATGAAATCTTAAAGCACCCAGGACAAATAGGCATGCAGGGGAAGGAAGATACGGGTGACAACAGATTTTTCCCTGGAAACAATGCAGGCTAAAAGACAGTGGAACATTATGTTTAGAGCACTAGAAGAAAAAACTGCCAAACTAGAATTCCATACCCAGCAAAAATATATTTGAAAAATGAAAGCAAAATAGACTATAAGAGCTAAAGAAATTCCACACAAGCAGACCTGCATCCAAGAAATGTTAAAATAAGTATTTCAAGGAGTAGGAAAATGATACCGAACGGAAATAAAGACCTAAACAAACGAATAAAGAGCATGGAAACAGTGACTATGTGCATAAATAAACTTTTTTCTAATTATTCATACCTCTTTAAAAGACTTTTTTAAAGCAAAAATAACAATACAGTATGGATTTTTATAACATATGGAGAAGTAAAAGGACATGATAACAATAACACAAAGTTCAAGTGCTGAAAAACAAAACTAAGGTCCTTACACTATACATGTATACACTACACCACACATGAAATTGTACAATATCACTTTAAGCCGACTGTCATAAGATAAAGATAAAAGTAACCACTAAAATAACAATTAAAAGTTGTATCTAGATGCCTTTTATCAGGCTGAGGAAGTTCCCCTCTATTCCTAGTTTGTTGAGTGTTTTTATCATGAAAGGTGTTGAATTTTATCAAATGCCTTTTGAGTCAACTGAGGTGATCATTTTTTTAGTTCTATTGATAAATTAATTTCAGATGTTAAGTCAATATTATACTCATGACATAATCCCACCTGGTCATGGTGTATAATTCCTTTTATATGCTACTAGTCTTTAGCTGAGGATTTTTACGTCCATATTCAAAAGAATATGGTATGTATTGGTATGTATTTTTTTTGTGGTATCTTTGGCTGGTTTTGTTATCTGGGTAATATTGACCTCATAAAAATTAGTTGGGAAGTGTTCCTCCCCACCACACACCTTTTTTTTTTTTTTTTAAGTATATACTCTTTGTTTTTTGGTTTTTGGCTGCATTGGGTCTTCATTGCTACACGCAGGCTTTCTCTAGTTGTGTCGAGCAGGGGCTACTCTTTGTTGCAGTGCACAGGCTTCTCATTGTGTTGGCTTCTCTTGTTGCGGAGCACGGGCTCTAGGCGCACAGGCTTCAGTAGTTGTGGCACGCGGGCTCAGCAGCTGTGGCTCGTGGGCTCTACAGTGCAGGCTCAGTAGTTGTGGCACATGGGCTTAGTTGCTCCACAGCACGTGGGAATCTTCCCAGACCAGGGCTCGAACCCGTGTCCCCTGCACTGGCAGGTGGATTCTTAACCACTGTGCCACCAGGGAAGTCCCCCACCCTGCGTTTTTTAAGGGTTTGTGAAGAACTGGTATTCTTTCATTTTTCTTTAATAATGTTAGGCAATTTTGCTGATCTTTTCAAAGAACTGGCTTTAGGTTTTATTAAATTCCATTATCTATCTCATTAAATTCTGCTCCAATATGTATCATTTCCTTTTTTCTGTCTCCTTTTAGTTCGTGCTTCTTTTTCTACTATCTTAAGGGGGAAGACCAGAAGACTGAATTGAGATCTTTCTACTCTCTTAGTATAGGCATTTACAGCTGCAAATTTCCCTGCAAGCACTACTTTAGCTGCACCCCATACATTTTGACATGTTGTATCTTCATTTTCTTTAATCTCAAAGTATTTTCTGATATACCTTTTTTTCTTTGACCCACTGCTTATTTAGGAGTGTGTTAATTTCCACATATTGGTGAGTTTCCTAAACTTCTT
Source organism: Mesoplodon mirus (assembly GCF_964341445.2). Classification (NCBI taxonomy): domain Eukaryota; kingdom Metazoa; phylum Chordata; class Mammalia; order Artiodactyla; family Ziphiidae; genus Mesoplodon; species Mesoplodon mirus. Next base: position 70,535,072 of record NC_138988.1, on the reverse strand, counting down.
CCTGCTACTGATTTCTAATGTCATTCCATATGGTAGGAGCATTATTTACATAATTTGCATTATTTCTGTGCTTAGAAATTTACTGGGCTTGTTTGACCACCTAGCATATGGTCTAACCTGGAGAATGACCCATGTGCACTTGAGGATAATGTATATTCTGTTGTTAGGTAAAATATTCTATACAGGTCTGTCAGCTCCAGTTGGTTTACAGTGTTGCTCAAGTCTTCTGTTTCCTTATTTATCATCTATCTAGTCGTTCTATACACTATTGAAAGTGAGGTTTTGAATTCAACTATTACCGTTGAATTGTCTATTTCTCCCTTCCTTTCTGTCAGTTTTGCTTCATGTATTTTAGTGCTCTATTATGTAGAAATGTGGAAACAAAAATGCCCATCAAATGAAAAATGGATAAACAAAATGTAGTATATCCATAAAATGGAATATTTGGCCACAGAAAGGAAGCAAGCATCAATACTACTACGTGGATGAACTCTGTAAACAGTATATTAAGTGAAAGAAGCCAGTCACAAAAGACCACATTTTATCTGATTCCATTTCTATGAAATATCTAGGAGAGGAAAATCTATAGAGACAGAAAGCAGATTAGTGGTTGCTAAGGGCTGGCAGGGAAGGGGGAAGGTTGGGTTGGTAGGGAGGTGATAGCTAAAGTACACATGGTATAATTTGTGGTGATGAAAATATTTGCTTGGTTGCTATAACCTTTTGACTGTTTTCCAGATTCTGACAAAGTTAGCTCTGACAGTTTCTGTTTGTTTTTCAATGTTTCTGTGGAGGAACAAGCGTTTGTTTGGAGCTGCCTGCTCTGCCATTTGACTGAAGTCACTCCTGGCTTTACTTTTAAGATATTATGGTGGGAGGAACTATCAAAATAGTTTAAAGTGTTTGAAAGTAAAAATTGAATTTAGAATAACTTCTGCTATTCTATATGTTTATGCTCAAATTCTCAGATTATTAAGAACTCCAGAATACTAGGACTGTGCTTATCTTAAAAATAAATTGGTAAAACAATGCTGCTTTGTGAATTAGCAAAAATTAAACTAATCTGATAGTGTTCCTTTAGCCATACTTCTGGTGCTTTGGGTACCTTTTAACTATCTGATTACTCCATAAAACTTACTGTTAATGATAATAATACATGTCGGCTACATTTGTGAAATCTTTTAGAGTATTCATAATCTAATTCATTCCACACAACAACCCAATGAGAGAGAATGACAGAATAGGTATTACAGAAAAGGCAACCATCTCTCAAAAAGGGAAATGCCTTCTTCACACCACACAGGTAGTCAATAACAGAGTCAAAAGGAGAGCCAAGGGCTCCTGGCTCTTAGACTCATGGTCCTCCATTCAACCTGTACTCCTCTATGGAAACCCAAAATCAGGGATCACTCATCTAAGTATCTCAAATTTAGTAACAGTTAACACCGTAGGGACTCAAACTGAGGCGGTGTTTAATTTTAAAACCAAAAGGCAAAACACATATTCATTAAACAACTGTTAACTAGGATTGTATTTATAAATCACATGTATAAATTTCTCACTCAAAATTATTAATTCCAGACTGATACCAGCAAAGCAATGCTTGTATGTGTTGTTAGCTGGGATATGAATACAGAAGGAACTAAAGTGATTCTTGCTATTATGAGCAGCTATACATAGCAGCTACAGATCTTTTTTAAATTCCTGTTTTTGTCTTATCTAAAAGAATCAGTGCTAAATGCAAACAGTAATATAACGAACTACAAGGCTTAGTTGTTCAAATGAAGTATCATGGGAAGTATCCCAAAGATGATGGATGGAACATGTCTTAACATAGCAAATCTTTTCACTTTTCTAACACAGCTGCAAAAGTAATCAAAAAAATAATCAAAATAAATTGTTGCTTAAAATATATACTGTGTAGCTTCTAAAAATGAAATACACACATGAAAACAGTAAAAATAATTATACAATCAAGGTTATATCAACAAACAAGAATACATTTTCTACTTTTTTCAAGTCTTGCTGGTTACTGAATCATATTCAAATCAAACATACTCTAATCGGTAGGCAAGTATTTTATAGCAGCAATGCCAAGGGCAAAATCCCAGATTCACCAAGAGGGGCCCATAATACAATATCAAGGACACCGCGTCTCAAAGGCATTTATTATTTTCCTCTCACCTTCCTATGCTTTTCTTAACTATGGCGCAAGAAATAAGTTATTAAATTCAATGCCTGACTCTCTCAGACTGACCTCTCTCTTCTCAGTGTGGCATATACTTCTGGTAGCATACCCAATCATTCCTCCTTCCTCATAACTCACAAAATCCCCATTTTTCATCTGGTGACCCTAGACGTAGCACCAGGAGAGAAATCAAGATTGGTCTAAGCCAGCATGGCACCCATCGATCCTCTCTGCCAACAACTGATGTAGACGTGGCTATGTGACTCAATTCTGGCAAATGAGACGCATAAGGGAAGTTTCTGGAGGTGGGAGGTGGCAGAGGAGTTACTGGGAAAAGTTTTATTCCCCAACTATATAGAAAACAAAGCAGAGGAGAAATTCCTTTTTTCTCCTCTTCCTTCATTCCCTCTTCAAATGTCCTCACATGAAGGGGGATACCTGCAGCTGCTGTAGCCATTTTATAAGACAAGCAAATTGCAGAGCTGCTGAATCCACCCTGGAATCACCAACTCCAGACTTCTTAAGTGAAATAACAAATGTTTGTGCAGTTTAAGCCCATGCTACTCAAAGCGTGGTGCACGGACTGCTGTCAGACTACAAAGTGTGTGATACTAGCCCACAAAGAGAAATGTACAGAAGTTGAGGGCAAGCATTCAGAAACATTTTAGCAATTTTTTATTCTCCCATTTTTGTTTTATTTTATAAAATATAACTGCAATAAATTGAAAATTAAAAAAAAAACAAAAAACTGGTCCATCACATAGTGGAAAAGCATTTCTTTAAGCCACTTTTTTGGGATATTAAGTCACTTGTTGGCCAAAAACATCCAGGGACTCAGCAATATCCAAGAGAAAGTAGCCTATACAAGTCCTTATATCCTCACCCATTTTAAGAGTAACCTTTCTACAAATAAAATATTCCAGGTGAAATTAAACACAAACAGAAATGAATATGATCTGAAGAGCACTTTGGTCTCTCATCTAGTCATAAATTTCCAAGGATCCCACAGCACTGTGGAAAAGGGAAGTCATGTAAGAAAATTCAATGCATATACAATGCAAATGACATGAAGAAATTAATCTCTAAAAGAATAAAGCATAAATGATTGAATCATTATACATTCCTACTGATGCCATAATTATGCAACTACATTTCAGATGTTAATTCTCTTTAGAATATTATCTGACTTCATTAAACCAGTTCAGAGCTCAGCTGAGCTGATCAATTACAGTATCAGAGACTGAGCTATGTGCCATTCAAACTTGCCAGTCTAGCTTTAAAGAAGGTTAAACAATGCACAATGAAAAACTATTTTTTACTGGTCTATTAAAACTTTTTTTCAAATCACAATCTGCAAAATTTTTAATCATACTCTGAGATAGAAAAGCTGAAACACACATATGAAAAATTTATAGCTGGAGACTTAGAAAACTACTTACACCAGGAAGATGTAACACAGTTAAGAAAAGACCTTAACTTGTGGTTCCACCCTACAGTTTTTTTTCTGTTTAGTAAACTAGGAAAACACATAGGAAGAAGAGTCTGTGAATACCTTCTTAGGACAGTCAAAAATGATAGACGAGAACATAAAAGTAAAAATCTCAACACAATGAAAAGCCCAACTGCACATGAGATAGCATGACTTTACAAATGCTTTTGCCAAGGTCATTCATTTTTCAAAAGGCTATATATTAATTTCTCAAAGAATATGCCACATTCTGTAATCAACAGCTACAAGAGCTTGTCCTGAAATTATGGGTGTATTAACAAACATCTTAACAGGCTTATTAGATTAACTCATTGATTAAATGCTTAACTACTAAACCAGGCAACCATATTTTTGGCAAAAATTATGGAATCTGGGCTTCCCTGGTGGCGCAGTGGTTGAGAGTCCGCCTGCCGATGCAGGGGACACGGGTTCGTGCCCCAGTCTGGGAAGATCCCACATGACGCGGAGCAGCTGGGCCCGTGAGCCGTGGCCGCTGAGCCTGCGCGTCCAGAGCCTGTGCTCCGCAAGGGGAGAGGCCACAACAGTGAGAGGCCCGCGTACGGCAAAAAAAAAAAAAAAAAAAAAAAAAAAAAGTATGGAATCTGCATCTAGCACCAAATAGAGTTCTCCAATCTACACAGAAACAAAACTAAAATACAAGTGTACATTCAAATTGCCATGGACTTAAACTATCAATAAGATACCTTCCCCCCCTGGAGGAGAGGGGCAGTTTACTGCACACAGAAGTCAATATATATCTTTTACCAGAAAGGTTAGAATAAAGATCTCACATTTGTAAAGGCACATATGAAACATATTACAGCAATGACAGAGGCAGTGAGAACATAAACATACACAACTAGGAGCCATATCTAAAGACTTCATAAAAACAGGAAGCTGCAAAAAATACTATCAAAAGTCAGTTTTATACATGCCATAACTGTATAAAACTAGCAAGCATAAGTTTATTTACTGATATTTAAAAAGCACATAGAATAAAATGCATGGTTTTATTTAAGGCTTTTAATATTATTAAATTGAGAGGGAGTCTATACCACAGACAAGATTCTTCTATCAGAGAGTACAGTTTAAGGTGGGGTTTTTCTTTTTATCACAAGGTCATTCCCAACACCAGAAGTTCCACTTTGGTTATGACTTTCTCATAATATACATTAAGGTTAACTTAACTTGTTTAAAAGATAGATTATTTCCTTTAATAATCCTGATATAAAGCAAATGCTTTAGTTGGTAAAAAGTACTAATGATTTTTATTTTAAAGAAGAAAGTCACGATAATTACATATTTAATACAAATTTTTAACACATGACAAGAACAATAAATGCATTTCTTTTAAACTGAGAAGTAGCTCTGATGTACTTTTAAAAGAAAATTACTTCCATTACTCTGCAATTTCATTGCTTTCAAATCCAAGAACAAAATTTATACCTAAGAATGAAGCTTAAAAGAAAAATAAAGGGGGCTTGTTTCACCGTATCACCACATTTCCTACTTCATTAAAACTTTCTTTACACTTTATAATTTTCATTGATTGAATTACCAGATAAAAGAATAGAAACATGATGTACAACCAATAGCTTCTTGATTATAACATCCGTAACAAGGAATTCTTACTTGTAGCATATACACGGATATTCACATAAACATATACTAAGCCACCTTCTTAAGTTTTTAAGGTAATGGCTTTAACTGAGCAAAAGTTTGCTGAAGAGATCAATGTGGAATTGCAGGTCCTTTCCATGCTATGACAATGGAAGGTCTCCTCCAATTTTAGAAATCACTAGTCCTGCCCAATCTGAACTGTTTTAGGATTCGATTTTTCAAACCAACTAGGCTTGTGCTTTAACAGGTCAAGTCTAAACTTCTAATCATCCACACAACGAAGTGAGGCCCAGAGGTGCTTAACTAACCTAACTCCTCAGTTAAAACATAGCATTAGTTTGTCATCTAGTTTGGTTGTAGTACTCAAGGCTGAATTTTAGCATATTCTTTGGACTTAAAACATTTTTGCAACATCCCAGACCAGTCAATTTTGTCCAGAACTAAAAAGAAATGAGCTATCAAGCCATGAAAAGACATGGAGGAAACCTTAAAGGTGTATTACTAAGTGAAAGAAGCCAATCTGAAAAGGCTCCAAACTGTATGATTCCAACTATATGACATTCTGGAAAACTCAAAACTATGGGACAGCAAAAGGATCTGTGGTTGCCAGGAGTTGGGGTGGGGAGTTGGGTAAACAGGTGGAGCACATAAAATTTTTAGGGCAATGAAAATACTCTGTTATGATATTATAATGATGGATAGATGTTCATGTATTTGTCCAAATCCACAGAAAGTACCACAAGAGTGAACCCTAACATAAGCTATGGATTCTGGGTGTAAATGATATATCAGCGTAGGTTCATCAGTTGCAACAAATGTATTCAGCTGGGCGATGCTGATAATGGGGGAGGTTATGCATATGTGGGGGCAGGAAGTATAATGGGAAATTTCTGTACCTTTCTCTCGATTTTCTATGAAACTAAAACTGTTCTTTAAAAATGAAATAAAAACATTTGCTCAGCTGCTTTTGCTCAGAATTATAAAGACTTTTTTCCTATCTATCTATCTATTTATTTATTTATGGCTCCGTTGGGTGTTCGTTGCTGCACGCGAGTCTTCTCTAGTTGCAGCAAGCGGGGGCTACTCTTCGTTGTGGTGCACGGGCTTCTCACTTCAGGGGCTTCTCTTCGTTGCAGAGCACGGGCTCTAGGCACACAGGCTTCAGTAGTTGTGGCACGAGGGCTTCAGTAGTGGTGGCTCGTGGGCTCGGTAGTTGTGGCTCGGTCTCTAGAGTGGAGGCTCAGTAGTTGTGGCGCACGGGCTTAGTTGCTCCACGGCATTTGGGATCTTCCCGGACCAGAGATCAAACCCGTGTCCCCTGCATTGGCAGGAAGGTTCTTAACCACTGCGCCACCAGGGAAGTCCCTCCTTTTTCCTTTTTACAAACAAACAAACTGTATGCCCAATTAAGTGCTGTCTTTTAAAGAAGTAATCTCAAAAAAGTTATTCTGGCCATTACTCAAAATCAGTGTTAGAATTTTTCTTCAAAATTGTCTTCAGATCTATACTTATAAACGGTAAGCAATTAACATATGTGAAGGCCAACTAAAAACCAGGCACCGAGACTCTCCACTTGCCCCTCATGCCAATCCTATAAGGTGGATATGCTCTTGGTTTTAGAGATGAGGAAACCAAAGTCAGGCAAGTCACCTCAGTAGAGACCTTAAGTATTCTTCAAGGTGATGATCATCCACCTTTTTTTTTTCCAATCTTGTCTCTAACAAGTTTGTTAGTCATTTTCCCCAAAGACATACCCAAGCTCCAGGAAATGACTGGCCACCATAAGGAGCAGTCAGAGAAATGTTCTTCAGTGCCTGAAGACAGACTTAATATTTAGAGTAGTAGATACAAGGTACCAATGAGAAACTTTCACAGGTATCTTGTACAGCTTGAGGCCACACTAGAACTATATCCTAGCACTCTCTCAAAGGACATGCAAATTTACTGGGTGGAATTCTCACTTTGTCAGTCAAGACAAACTTCATTTTCAACCATCTGTAAAGCCCTGATTGGTCCCAAACAACATCAAAACCATATCAACCACCCACTTTCTGGGACTTCCCTGGCAGTCAAGTGGTTAAGACTTCACCGTCCAATGCAGTGGGTGAGAGTTCGACCCCTGGTCAGGTAGCTAAGATCCCACATGCCTCGGGGCCAAAAAACCAAAAACATAAAACATAAGCAATACTGTAACAAATTCAATAAAGATTTAAAAATGGTCCACATCAAAAAACAAACAAAAAACCAACCACCCCACTTTTATGTGAAAAGTTCAAAACTAATCTCTATTACAAGAGCTACAAATATATTCCAGAACTCTAGATATCTTTTCATCCACACAAGTTCTTAGGGCCCTAGAGCTCTTGGTCAACCAGGAAGGATGACTGTAAGCTTTAGAAGCTCTACATAAAGGCTCTCAGGCCTGAAAAAATCTCCAGAATATCATGAACTACTTGGGTGGGTGGAGGAAGGGAAAGTAGACAATAAAAGGGATACACCATTTAGGAATGGGGTAATTTCTAAATGCTCAATCTGAGTATTTTCTATACTGCCAAGAGCCATAAGGAGAGGGAGAGGGAAGGGGGGAGGTAGGAGGAAGGAGAGAGACAGAAGAAGGGAGGGCTAAAGAAATCAGGAAGAAAAGAAAAATCCAAGTTAATTCTCTTCACAGTGACAAATAACCCTGCTGATACAAGATAAAATTTTCCTAGGATGCACTCACCCTCCCACATGTGCCTTGTCCACTACTTATATTGTCTATGACTCACATTACTGGTTTATTAACTAGACGTATAAGATATTTTAAATATAACTATATACTGAATAGTGCTAATGAAACATTAAGCAATCACTAGAATGCCCTGAGCAGGAGAATAAATGTTTATGGGAAAAACACCAGAAACATTCAAAGTCCCACAATGAACAAATATACAGAGACACAGAGGATGTGACAAGAAATGCCAAAAGAACTGGCCAACTACTCCCCATTCTTCATCTTTACATATAGCCCAGGCCAGGAACTGGGCTAATCTAGTCCTGGCCCTCACTCTAACATCAAAAAGGAGGGTAAGGGGCAGGACAGGAATAAAGATGCAGACGTAGAGAATGGACTTGAGGACACGGGGAGAGGGAAGGGTAAGCTGGGACGAAGTGAGAGAGTGGCATGGACATATATACACTACCAAATGTAAAACAGATAGCTAGTGGGAAGCAGCCGCATAGCACAGGGAGACCAGCTCGGTGCTTTGTGTCCACCTAGAGGGGTGGGAGGGAGACGCAAGAGAGAGGAGATACGGGGATATATGTATATGTATGGCTGATTCACTTTGTTATAAAGCAGAAACTAACACACCATTGTAAAGCAATTATACTCCTATAAAGATGTTTTTAAAAAAAAAGAGGATAAAGATGTAAACTCTCCAAGTTAAACAAATGGGGGCAGGGTGAGGTTGGGGGAGGGGTATGCACAAACCAGTGAGGTTGGTGTCCCTGGATCATATAGGAATTAAACTCATCTCTGCTTTCCTTCTCCAGAAGAGAAGTGTAGCAGCAAGGACTGGGGACCCCCTAGCACTGGAAAAAGTACCTTCTAATATAATCCTTTCACCCATTAGAGGAACCCTAGGCCTGGGAGTCCTAACCTTAACAAGTATTCCCTCCTTGGACAAAGGGAGAGGGAAGAGATTAAGAGGGCTATATCAAGCATCTGATTTGATCACTGCCCCTCAATGAAGAGAATCTGAAGAGCCTAAGGTTAAATGCTTAATTTGGACATCTCATAATAAGAGGGAAAACAAGAAACCACTGCTAGTATGAACAGCTTTAAACATTTTTATCTAATTCAGCGTTATTAACCCAAGTCCACTGTTGATCCTTTCTATTTCAGAGGAAGTTGAATTTCATTAGAGACAGACACAAAGAGGATTACTTTTGTTAACACTGGCCCTACATTAAAATGCCCACCTCCCAGCCTCACGATATGAGACCTAAAAACACAACTGGCCTGTCATTGTAAAGCACACTATCTTTGCACTAGCCATGCTTTAGAGAACCTGGAAAATTCAACACTGGGCATATTTCTACTGCATCACCAGTGAAATTAAATTGTCTATTAGGAAGTGAAAAGAACAAAACTGTACTGCCACACACCACGTGCACCCCAATACCCTGTTCATGTAATTATACAGGGACACTTTTGAACTTATTTAACCATATACTAGCATCCAGAGGAATATTTTTTTAACTACATTTGTTGAAATTCTAAATACAAATAGTCTTCATTCCCACCCCTGCCTCAACCCCCACCCCTGCAGCCCTCACTCTCTCAACACAGAATCTTTTCTTTCAAACCCTAAGAAACCAGGAAGAAAAATCTCAATGAAGGTTCAAAAGACTTATAATTCTTGTTTTTACCACTTAGTGGTCTATTGCTATGTCCAAAACCCTATATCACAGGTACCTTTTGACTAAGGAGACTGGAAACAGCCCAGCTGTTTTCTTTTCTAATTAGTGAAAGGGGAACCTGTGGAGGAATTGAAGATTTAGCCTTGCCCCAGAGCTAACAGCCTCCCTCCAGCTACATCTTGCTGGCCTAAGCAGAAAGAAGGAACAGGCAATCAAATCTGCATCTCTTGCGTCACTTTATGGGACATTAACAATGACGCCGACAGTCTGGCCAGTCACCACCCAGCTCTGTAATTCAGCCCTCATAATCCCAGCCCACCCTTGCAGGCTATCTGTTATGACGCGCCAGCACACGATAGCAGGGACCTAACACGGAACTTTTAGAAGTATTTGAGATGCAACAGCAACTTATGATCTAGAACTGTATAGCTTTTTAAAATACTTTCCATTATTCAATATATCCTAATGGAAAATGTTTGAAGAGCTTAAAACATACCTGAAAAACTAAATTCTGAATAAATTATTTTAGGCAATATTTTCTCAAAACTTGTAATACAAACGTTTTAATTCCTTTAAAAATTTTAGTGAGGAGTTATCTCATCCTGGAGGATTTTTCCAGCTTGATCTTCAATTCCAAGTGGCTCATTCTAGTCAACTCTGAAACATCTCTAGTGGAAGATTCTCACTGAACTCCCTTAGCAAGTTATTCCACTGTCTGAGTGACCTCACTGTCAGGTAAAATTTTAGTAGCAGCTTAGGACATTTTTCTTTTTCAGTTCCAGAACAAAGTTGTTTTATATCAAAAAGAACTGCTGCAGCATCCCTGCTGACACAATAGGATAAAGTAAAGAAGAAAAGCACTGGTTAATACCACTCAGCTACTGGAGAGTTTATTTCTAAAGCTTGAAAATAGTTTTGAAATACGAAGCTTAAAGTAACATGGACAGCCGGAGTGTGTGGTTTTGCTGCTACATTTTTTAAATTAAATCCTTTAATGGCTATTTTGTCCATTCACCTTTCTTTTAATACCAAGAAAGGGGGGGGAAAACATTTCATGTTAGTAAATACTTTATTGACCTAACTCTTACCTGAACAAAAATGACCCATATCTCACAACCTCCAAAAGCTTGTGGGGTTTTTTTTAAGCCAAATATACAAAACATCACGTACAAAGGTTTTGCTTTTAATCCTTATAATACAGCCATGCAGCTAGCGCTAATGGTTTGTACCCATGCATAGCCTGCTACACAACTCCCTCAAAAAATTCCAAATCAACATCTTTGAGGTATCGCGACATTAGTTCAAAATTAGTTCAAAAGAATTAAATATCAAATATATCTGGTAACAAATGTTATTTAGTTTTTCATACCCAAACTCATATTCTAAAAGATCTACTACATGAAAGATAATACCTTCTACCAATAATGAATTTATTTACTATTATCCATATTTAAACAAATGGCATGTTTATTCATCTACTTCATTCAGTTATTTGAATACTCTTTTAAAATACTCACTAAATACAGGCAAAACAAAGTTTCAGACCCACACATTCAATTAACTTTGATTATGCAGTTAATTCATTTAGCTGGGTTCTGATACCTGGAGATACCTACGTATTTGTTAATTACAGACAAAAAACTGTATTGCATATCCACAAGAAATAATTACCTCCAGTATGCAAATCCTTGAGGACATCAAATAAAGATGGTGCCATTCAATCCTGCTACTTTCTAAAATCAATTCCATCTCCCACACAACCCTTAAAAAACCACTTCTGCGTTTGGAATGAAAATCAGAGGTGAAGTGGAAACCTGTTCTTGCTGGACAAAAGATCTATGAAGCATCCTACCTCACACAAAGACAATTTTGAGCAAAGTGGTCCCAACCTATTCTCTCTTTGCCATCCTATCCACTTCCCACTGTAATTCCTCCAAGGTTCAGCTTGTTAGGAACATAAAGCCAGCAATTACACAGGTCACAGGGGTTGAATGAAGAACAGTAAGTTTACTCAGGCTGACAGTCAACCACACACGGGCTGGGTATGAGGGGTTTCCCTCTGAAGTTCCTGACCCCAACTCTGACCAGCAAGGATGTCTGCTCCAGTCACAATGTTAAATCAATCCAATCAAACCCTGTCTGTAGGATTAATTCAAAGGATTGAGAAGTGGTTATCTGGAGCAGTTAGCTGTCCTGAAGCAAAAATGAGACACTTTCCTAGCCCTTTAAGAACCTTATCAGGAACACTGGGGACTGAGTACTACCTATGCAGTGAATGAAGCAAATTCCCCTTTTTTACCTCTCATTTCCGTCTCTGATTATAAAGTGTCTCTCCCTTGCCACTCTGAGAAACCTGACCAACCAGATCAGTACAAATCCTTTTGAGAAACTAATTCTCCCAAACGTAACAGCTTGAAGTTGCTTCCTTTCTCTTATTTCTCCCAGTTTCAAAAAAATATCTATACAACCAGGAACCAAGCAAATAGTTCCCATGGTAATCTGGGGCTCATATTAAATAATAAATGAGCATGCTACACTAAAGGATTTTTCCCTCCACAAGCATGGGGAAAATACCAATGAAGCAATGCTCCCAAATGAGAAGTGGTACGATTTGTCCATGCTCAGGATAAACAGTAAACATCACTGTATTTATTCCCATTGGAAAAATAACATACTATCAAGAACGTCTTTAAAATATATATACCATTGAACACCTATACAAAACTCTCCACCTTCCTTTCACATGCATAAACTGCTTGCATAAATACACAAACATTAAAATCCAGGATCCATGTGTCACTCAAGGAAATGACTGCTACAGGCACAGAATTAATTAATACATTTCCAGAGTTTCCACAATGAAGCAGTAATACCTTCAAAGCAATTTAGTAAATTTGGATAACTGATAACTTGAATTGATTTCATTTCTGCTGTGCCTTCCCCATCATTATATTAACCCAACTTAAAATAACCAATTTCCTTTATCTTCTGCCTCACCTTTTCCTATTAGGTTACACATGCTATACCAGCAACTTTCCAAATATTCAAGAAGTAAAAAACTTCCTTTTCAAATGACACCTTACAAAGAACATGAATATAAAATTGAAAATAGAGTCTTCTACAGTAAAAATATTTTCTAAGTTCAAATGTAAAGTCTTCACATAAAGTCAACTACTGTTAAAAAAAAAAGGCTAATTTGATTAACATACACTGAAATCAAGGGTATGGATAAGAATCATATACAGATATTAAATACTATACAAATAAGAATATAGAGATGGCAATCAGGAACATCCTGATTCACACACAAAAGTTGCTCACAATAACAGATTGATTTTTATTTTAAACAGGTCACCTCACAGTCTTGGGAAGCTCTTTAAAAAGAGATGGCAAGGGCTTCCCTGGTGGCACAGTGGTTAAGAATCCACCTGCCAATTCAGGGTACACGGGTTCGAGCCCTGGCCTGGGAAGATCCCACATGCCGCGGAGCAACTGGGCCCGTGAGCCACAACTACTGAGCCTGCACGTCTGGAGCCTGTGCTCCGCAACAAGAGAGGCCGAGATAGTGAGAGGCCCGTGCACCGCAATGAAGAGTGGCCTCTGCTCGCCACAACTAGAGAAAGCCCTCGCACAGAAACGAAGACCCAACACAGCCAAAAATAAATTAAGTAATTTTAAAAAAAAGAGAGATGGCAAAAATTTTGAGATCTGCACAAAAATGACAACATAATAGCAACAAATAATGCATTAGTGGTAACCAATGTATTAAAATTGAGTTTATTTTTTAAATAAAATTCTTATCTTTACAAAAGCCATGAAAAAGCACCTCCACAGAACACTAAGCAACTATTTCAAATCACTGTTCTAAGCCACTTTCTATTACATTACAACTCTGACCCACCTCCCAGGAACATCTCCAAAGGGGAGGTAGGGGACAGGGGGTGGAGACAGGATTTATTCTTCCTAAAATTTAAAATATAAAAATGGTTATTTGAACCTGAACTATAAATATGTCTCAGAAGATATAATCCTATACTCTGGTAAATCAATATAAACTGTTGTCCTTCATATCCAAAGATGAAACTGATGACTGTTCCTCTATTGAAACTGAGAAGTTCACTAGATCAGCCATCTCACCCAAAGATGTACCTAGACAAGCCTTTTGGGCTGGTAAATCCTACAGGTATCATCTCTGCCCCAATAAAATAAGCCAAGGGCCAACAAAGTGCAGCCAGCTGGCCAAGTCCAGCCCACCACCTATTTTTTAATGACCCACAGCTAAGAATGAGGTTGTGGATTGAATTGTATCACCCCCACTTTCCTGCCAAAAAAAAAAAAGATATATTGAAGTCCTAACCCCCAATATCTCAGAATGTGACCTTATTTGGATATAACGGCCTTCACAGAGGTAATGAAGTTAAAACGAGGTCATGAGGGTGGGCCCTAATCCAGTATGACTGGGAAACTGTGTACACAGAGACAGACACAAAAAGAGGAAGAAGATGTGAAGCGGCACAGGGAGAAGATGGCCATCTACAAGCCAAGGAGAGAGGCTAGAATAGATCCTTCCCTTGCATCCCTAAAAACATCCCTAAACACCTGAAGTAACTAATTTGCCAACACCTTGATTTTTTACTTCTAGCCTCCAGAACCCTGAGGCAATAAATTTCTGTCATTTAAGCCATCCAGTTTATGGTGCTTTGTTACAGCAGCCCTAGCAGACTAATACAAATGTTTTTTTTTTCATTTTCAAGCAGTTAGGGAAAAAAAAAAATCAAAGAATGTATTCTGTAACATGTGAAAATTATACAATTTCACATTTCATTGTTGATAAAGTTTTACTGGAACACAGTCACACTTCTTCACTTACATATTGCCTATGACTGCTTTTGCACTGCAGTGGCAGAGCTGAGTATCTGCAACAGAGTATATGACCTAAAATATTTACTCTCCAGCCCTTTATAGAAAAAGTTTCCCAGTCTGAAATAACTTTTGTGTCACAAAGCATCACACCATATAGTGTAGATGCACCTCAGGAAGGTCAATCTCTTACAATTTTCCATCTTTCTCTCAGCTGCTCTTCAGTTTCCTGCTTTTCTTCCAAAAATTAGTTACATCACACCTACTTTCCAAGGCTACTGTGTATAGATTAAGTGAATGATAAGTGTATATACCTCTTTAAACTACAAAATATAATAAACATATAAAAGTTATAAAATTCCACCACACACAACATAAGTAAGTTGTAACAAACAATTTTAAGGGCAATACTTACATATTTCTGGACCACGAACCTGATAAGTCCACCAATGTTAGAATTTATGTAACTAATAACACACCTCATGACTGTCAGTAATAGATCCAAGAAGCATAATGACATAAATGATTCCACTAAAACTCAGTAAGACTGAGCAAGCAAGCAAACAAGTGTTACATATTAAGGCTATATTTGCCTTTTATTATCAAACTACCAATTTATCAAATACTAGGGGGCTAGCACATGAAAAGAATGATAAATTGTGCTTGCAGTAATTCTAGCTCCAATTTCCTAAAAGCTAAAACTTCCTAATAGTCGTTCATTCAAAAAAAAACAATTAGGTACTACTGCTTTAGTCAATTGTTTGGCAGTATCTACTATAGCTAAACAAAAGGGTCATATACCCTATGATCCAATAATTCAATTACTTGCTACCACCCAATAGAACTGCATACACATGTATACCAAAAGACATGTAAAAGAATGTTCAAGCAGCACTTTTTTGAAATAGGCCCAAAATAGAAATAATTCCAATGTCCATCAATAGTTGAAGGGAAGGACTTCCCTGATGGTCCAGAGGGTAAGACTCCGTGCTCCCAATGCAGGGGGTCCAGGTTCGATCCCTAGTCGGGGAACTAGATCCCGCATGCATGCCGCAACTAAGTGTCCGCATGCCGCAACTAAGAACCGGCGCAGCCAAAATAAATAAATAAATAATAATTTTTTTTTTTTATTAAAAACAGTTGAAGGAATAAACAAATTATAATATTCACACAATGAAATACTTTTCGGCAATGAGAATGAACTACTCCTACACACAACATGGAATAATATCAAAAACATTAAAACAAAAAGCAAAATATACATATAATACCATTTTTTTGGCTGCACATGGCTTGTGGGATTTTAGTTCCTCTACCAGGGATTGAACCTGGGCCCTGGCAGTGAAAGCGCCAGGTCCTAACCATTGGACCGCCAGGGAATTCCCAAGAGTGGCTACTCTAGAGAGGCAGGTGGGAATAGTGATTGGGAAGGGGCATGAAAGGGTTATTTGGGGGGCTTAGAAGCCCCTTATGAAAGGGGCTTCTAAGATGATGGCAATGTTCTATTTCACTCCCTAAGTCATGTCCAATTAGTAATGGCATACTGAGCTATAGAGTTATAACTGGTGCACTATGTCTGTATGATATATCATACTTCAAGAAAATGGTTAACCGGGACTTCCCTGGTGGCACAGTGGTTAAGAATCTACCTGCCAATGCCAGGGATATGGGTTCAAGCAATGGTCCGGGAAGATCCCACATGCTGCGGAGCAAATAAGCCTGCATGCCACAACTACTGAGCCTGTGTGCCTAGAGTCCATGCTCTGCAACAAGAGAAGCCACCGCAATGAGAAGCCCGCGCACCGCAACAAAGAGTAGCCCCCGCTCACCCCAACTAGAGAAAGCCTGCGCAACAAAGACCCAACACAGCCAAAAATAAATAAATAAAGTAATACATTTATTAAAAATAAAGAAAATGGTTAACCAAAAACTTAAGTTCCACTTCCAGAAGCTGCTTCCTAAGACTTAATATGCTCCCACTGGACTAACACTCCCAAAGATAACTATAAACTCTGGACAAAATATAAAAAGTAACTACCTGAAGGCACTGGAGAGCAATCAAAAGCAGATAGACACTTAGGAAGGTCACTGGAAAAAAGAAACAGCACTGACAAAGTTTTTCTTTTTTTTTTTTTTCTGGCTTTTTGCCTAAAGGGAGGCCCAGTTTGGCATAGTCAGGTAATAGAATTTGAATAGAAACCACATTCTTACTGAAATGAAGAACCAGAAGGTAGAGTTCAGAGTGACCCCACCAGGTGGAAACTGAGGGGTGAAATCAAGGAAAGGAGAGAGCCACAGAAGGAGAGGTCCAGAATCTACATATAAACTTGGCCCAAATCTCTGGCTAATCCCTGAAACATGCATGTGTGGAACAGACTACAAACATCCCAGAGAAGACTAAACACTGAATACAGAGCTAAACTGACGACCACAGGTGTGGATAATTCGGAGTTCGAGCCCATCCTACTAAAATAAAAATCAATATTCTTTGGAGGTACAAAAGGATCCAGAATCTCTACATGAATTGTTCGTAATGTCCAGAATGCAATTCCAAATTACTAGAATTCAGAGAGGTAAACATGTGCTTCCCTGGTGGTGTAGCGGTTAAGAATCCGTCTGCCAAGGCAGGGGAAAAGGCTTCGAGCCCTGGTCTGGCAAGATCCCACATGCCTCAGAGCAACTAAGCCCGTGCGCCACAACTACTGAGCCTGAGCTCTAGAGCCCATGCACCACAACTACTGAAGCACGCGCACCTAGAGCCCATGCTCTGCAACAAGAGAAGCCACTGCAATGAGCAGCCCGCACACCACAACAAAGAGTAGCCCCCCCTCACGGCAACTAGAGAAAGCCTGCGTGCAGCAACAAAGACCCAACACAGCCAAAAATAAAAAATAAATAAAATAAATTTATTTTTTAAAAAGAGGGAAACATAATCCACAGAAGACAAAAGAACCAATAGAGACCAACACCAAGATAACTTGCACGTTGTAATTAGTAGAGAAGACTTTTTTAAACTACCTTTACCAAGGTTTTTAACATTAACATCTTACATAACCCTTGTACAGCTATAGCAACCAGTAAATTAATGACACAAAACTATTCATTTACAAACTTTATGTGTTATCTGTCAATCAATCCACTAATATCCTTTTTTGGACCTAGCATCTAACCCAAGATCCCACATTGCATTTAGTTGTCATGTACTGTTAGTCTCCTTAATCTGAGGTAGTTCCCCAGCATTCCTTTACAGATAAGAATTTTAAAAGCAGCTACTATGACCATGCTCAAGAATTAAAGAGGAAGATATGCTTACAACAAATAGGAAATCTCAGCAGAGACACAGAAACTATAAAAAAGAACCAAATGTAAATTCTAGGTTGAAAAATATCTAAAATTAAAATATTCATTGGATGCAGATTAAAAGTGGCAGAAGAGTCAGTACACTTGAAGATCAATAGCAATTATCCAATCTGAACAACAGAGAGGAAAAAAACAATATGAAAAGTGAACAGTCATATGTGTAATAGGTATTAACTGGAGTTCTATAATCAGAAGTGAGAAAGAATGGAGCAGAAAAAATATTTGAAAAATAATGGCTGAGAAGTTCCCAAATGGAGTATAAAATGGAAATTTATTGATTCTGGGAGCTCAGTGAACCACAAGCAGGGAAGATACAAAGAAAATATCTAAGCATATCAAAGCCAAACTGCCAACACCCAAAAATAAAGAGAGAAGTATTAAAACAGCCAAAGAAGAATGACAAATCACAATAATATGAATTACTTCTGACTTAAAAAAATAGTGGAGGCCAAAAGACATTGGAAGGACATTTTAAATGCTAAAAGGAAAAAACTCTGACAACCCAGAATTCTATATTCAGCAAAAATTCCTTCAAGAATGAAGACAAAATAAAAATATTTTGGGAAAAACAAAAGCTAAGAGAATTCATCACCAACAGACCTAGAATAAATGCTGAAGGAAGTTCACTTAGCAGAAGGTAAATGATACAAGATGGAATCTCCAATCTTCAGAAAGATATGAAAAACACAGGAAATAGTAATTATGTGGGTAAATATAAAAAATTATTTTCTCTCTTAATTTCTTTAAATACATGTGACTATTTTAAAATATTAAATAGCACACTACCAATGGGTCAAAGAATTCACAAAGGAAATTTAAAATACTTTTGAGAACAATGAAAATGAAAACCTAACATATCAAAGCTTCTGGGATACAGCTAGAGCAGTTTTCACAGGGAGACTGATAGCTGTAAATGACTACATTTTTAAAAAAAAAAACTCAATCTATAATCTAATCTTTCACCTTAAACACTAGAAAAAGCAGCAAACAAAATTAAGCCCAAAGCAAGTGAAAGGAAAGAAAAGTATAGAGTAAAAACCAATGAAGTAGCAAAAAGAAAAATAGAGAAAAATCAATGAAATCAAAATGTGGTTCCTAGGGACTTCCCTGGTGGTCCAGTGGTTAAGACTGCACTTCCACTGCAGGGGGCATGAGTTCAATCCCTGGTTGGGAAAAAAATATCCTGCACACCGCATGGCTCGGCCAAAAAAAAAAAAAAAAAAAAAAAAAAGTTGGTTCCTTGACAATATTATTTTTAATGCCTTTAGCTAAACTGACCAAGGAGAGAGAAAAATCAAATTACTAAAATCAGGAATGAAAGAGGGACATCACTACCCACCTTTCAGAAATAAAACAGATCATAAAGGAACAGTAATTTAGAAAAACTCTATGCCAACAAATTAGGTAATTTAGGTGAAATGAACAAATTCCTAGAAAAACACAAACTACCAAAACCAACTCAAGGAGAAATAGAAAACTGAATAGATCTATAAGAAAAGGATCAAATTCTTTCCCCCAAAGAAAAGCCAGGCCCAGATGGCTTCACTAGTGAATTCTACCAAACATTTAAAGGAAAATTACTACCAATTCTTCACAGACTTTCCCCCAAAAATGGAAGAGGGAACACATGCCAACTTATGCTATAAGGCCAGCATTACCCTCAGCCAAAACCAGATAAAGACATCACAACAAAAGAAAACTACACCCCAGTATCCCTATGACTACAGATGTTAAAATCTTCAACAAAATACTAGCAAACCAAATCTACCAAAAAAAGATTACATACTCCAACAAAATGAGATTTATCCAAGGACAGCAAGTTTTACTACTTAAAATCAATTAATGTAATATACCGTATTAACAGACTAAAGGACAAAAACCCATATGGATCATCTCAATAAACAAAGAAAGCATCATACATACACACACACACACACACACACAAAATCAATCACAGACCTAAATATGAATTAAAAATTTAATAAAACTCTTAGAAGAAAACAGGTATAAATCCTATGGCCATGGATTAAGCAGTGGTTTCTTAATATGACACCAAAAAGCACACGCAACAAAAGATAAATCAGATTCATCAAAAGTTAAAACTTTCATGTTGCATACAATCAATATAGTGAAAAGACAACTCACAGAATGATAAAAAAAAAAAAAATTGGAAATCATGTATCTGGCAAAGGGACTTGCATCCAGAACATACAAGGAACTCTTACAACTCAATAACAAGATAAATGACCCAATTTAGAAATGGGTAAGGAATAGACATTCCTCTAAAGAGACATACCAATGGACAAATAAGCAAATGAAAAGATGTTCAACATCATTAGCCATTAGTAAACAAAGCACAATGAGATAGCTGCTATGATGGCTATAATCATAAAGGCAGATAATATCAAGTGTTGATGACGATGCAGAGAAACTGGAACCATCACACTGCTGGAACCATCATAAACCAACACACACTGCTGTTCGAAATGATCAATGAATGATGTGGCCAGTTTGGAAAAACAGTTTGTCCCTTCCTCAAAAGATTAAGCATAGAGTTACCATATGACCAAACAACTCCACTCCTAGGTGTATATTCAAGAGAAATGGAAACATACAACCACATAAAAACTTCTATTCAACCGTTCATAGAAGCATTACTTGTAATAGCCAAAAAAATAAACTGATGTATAATAAAAAGTAGCATAACCACATAATGGACAACAAAATTCTGCAACAAAAAAGGAATGAGTATTTATATATAACATGGATGCACCTTGAAAACATTTTAAGTGAAAACAGCCAGGTGTAAAATCATCAGAATAGCAAAATCTACAGGGACAGAAATTACATTAGTAGTTGCTTAGAGCGAGGGCAAGGGGATGGGTGGAAATGGGGAGTGACTGTTAATGAGTACATAATTTCTTTTAGGGGTGGCAAAAATGTCCTAAAATTAGATTGGGGTAATGGCTGTACCAACCTGTGAATATACTAAAAACCACTGCATCGTATACTTGAAATGGGTGAATTGCATTGTAAGTGAATTATACCTCCCAAAAATAAAAAGAGGTATAGCAAACATGCCAATAAACTAAAATAAAATTCCAAAAATGTTCAAGTAACCCAAAAGAAACAGGAAAATATAAAGAAAGGTGCAAAAGAGTTGGGACAAATAAAACAAATATTAAAATAGTAGACCTAAATCAACAATTACAACACACATCAACAATTACATTAAATGTTAATGGAGTAAGTACTCCAATTAAAAGGCAGATATTGAACAAATGAATTTTTAAAAACAAGAACTAAATGCATGCTGTCTACGAGAGACATACTTTAAATACAAAGAATCAGAAAGGTTGAAAGTAAAAGGATGCAAAAGGACATACCAAGTAAGGAATAAAAAGCATAAGAAGGCTGAAGTGGCTATATTCCTATCAGAGGAAGTAAACTTTATTGGCAGAGAGAAAGAGGGGGATTTCATAAAGATAAAAGGCTCAATTCATCAGGAAAAATGACAATAATAAACGGATACAAGCCTAATACTAAGGCTTCAAAATATATAAAGCAAAAATTTCCAGAATTTTAATAAAAGAAAGACAAATCCACATAGTTGGAGATTTAAATACTCTTCTCTCAGCAACGGATAAAACAAGATTTACAAAATCAATAATATAGAAGGTCCAAAAACACTATCAATACCCTTGAACTAATTAACATTTATAGAACACTATACTCAACAAGTGCAACAAGAATATACATTCTTTTCATCAATTCCAGCATACTTCTAAATAACCTATGGATCAAAAAAATCACAAATGAAATTAGAAAATACTTTGTCCTAATGCATAATAAAAATACAATATACCAAAATTTATGGAATTTTGCAAAAGCAGTACTGAGAGAAAAAGTTATACTTTTAAATGCCAGTATTTGAAAAGAAGAAAGGTATAAAATGTGATGAGTCTGCCCTAAGAAACTAGAAAAAGAGCAAAGAAAACCCAAAGAAATAAAGGAAATAAGGGAAGGAGCAAAAACCAGTGTCACAGAAAAAAAAGGAAAACGTTGGGTTTTTTCAAAAGATTAGCAAAAGTGATAAACAACTATATACCAATATCAGAAATGAAAACTGGCAATATCACTATAGACTCTACATATACTAAGTGAAAAATAAATATAATGAACAACTTAATGCCAATAAATCTGACAACTAAGATGAAATGGACAAGTTCCATGAGAAATACAACTTTTAAAAATGGACATAATGTAGACTAAAATATCCTAATAGCCCTGACTCTATTAAAGAAATTGAATTCCCTATTATCAAATGAATTCTCAAAAAGAAAACCACAAGCCCAGATGGTTTTACTGGCTAATTCTCTCAAATATTTAAGGAGTAACTAATGACAGTGAACACAAACTCTTTCAGAAAACAGAAGAAACCTTTACCAGCTCACATTGAGGCCAGCAAAACCTGATAAAGAATATTACAAATATTCTTCACGAGCGTATGTGCAAAAACTCTTACCAATATACTGAACAAATGGAATCCAAAAACACGGGGACTTCCCTGGTAGCACAGTGGTTAAGAATCCGCCTGCCAATGCAGGGGACACGGGTTCGAGACCTGGTCAGGGAAGATCCCACATGTTGCGGTGCAACTAAGCCCGTGCGCCACAACCACTGAGCCCATGTGCCACAACTACTGAAGGCCACGTGCCTAGAGCCCATGCTCCGCAACAAGAGAAGCCATCGCAATGAGAAGCCTGCGCATCGCAACGACGAGTAGTCCCCGCTCACCGCAACGGAGACCCAACACAGCCAAAAATAAATAAATAAATAAATAAATAAATTTTTTTAAAAAATAACACATCATGACCAAATGAGGTTTATCCCAAGAACGTAAGGTTGTTTTAGCATTAAACAAATAACTCATCGTCATCCATACTAATCACTGCAGAAGAGATCTCTTTATCACAAAAATCTAATAATGTAACTCCCATTTTCTCAAAACTCTTTGGTGACTCCCCACACCCAAATACAAGACAGAAACTTTAACACAGCATGGAAGGTTCATCACCCTCCCCCTGCACAGCAGCCACATTTCTGGCTACCAACCTCCAATAGCATCCCATACTCCAGCTACAATGGCCATGCCCTCTAAGATGTGGCACTCCCCTCTCCTTCCTTCCACTCACAAATTCCAAGTCTCCACCTCAGCTGAGTTCCTCTGAAAGCCTTCCTGACTTCGTCAGGTGGATTTCATTACTTCTCTCTCTACATTCCCACTGCATCTTTTGCAACCCTCAATTGTAATAGATATTACTATTATTTCTTTGTTTTTCTCTCTATTCAACTATCACATCAGAGGCCAAATCTTTTCACCATATTAACAGAATAAAGAAGGAAAAATCATATGATCATTTCAATAGATAAAGGAAAATCATTTGACAAAAGTCAATACACATGTGTGAAGAAAAAAAAACTCTCAGCAAATTAATAATTAAAGAAAATGTCTTCAATCTAATAAAGGCATCTAAGACAAATCCACAACTAACATTATACTTAACTTCCAAGAAGCACTAGCCTCAGTAGCAATATTCAACATTTATATATGCTTTTGTATCGTCAATGGTCCTTCAGCAACCCTGTTGAAAAAAAAGTGTTTTTTTTTTTTACGTAGGGAGCTATTATTCTCTCAAATGGTATTAATAGCAACTCTGGGTCAGAAATGGTAAATGATATACCAAAGTAAGAAAGCCAGTACTAGAATCCAGTCTTTGACCAAAAGTATTTTTCAATTATAGTATGCCATCTAGTCTAGGTGATTACAGCAGATAGTAAGATATTCAAACAGCTATTATAGTTCATTAGTTGATAAAATAAAATAGGATAAGTAACAGTAACATGGAATGAAAAAAATTTTAAGCCCACAATAAGAAAAACCTCAAATGGCTGTGCCACAAAGAGAAAAGGGCACAATGAATGGTGTGTAATATTTCCCTTTATAGGTCTAAAATGCAGCAGGTAGATAATTCAAGGCCTTATCTGAATTTACATCTCTAATCTGCTACTTGTCCATGCCTTAACTGAGCAGCTGTCAGCTGGAAGCTTCGGCCCACAGCTCCTTAAAAAGAAACCAGAGTGGGCTTCCCTGGTGGCGCAGTGGTTGAGAGTCCGCCTGTCCGCGTCCGGAGCCTGTGCTTCGCAACGGGAGAGGCCACAACAATGAGAGGCCCACATACCGCAAAAAAAAAAAAAAAAAAAAAGAAACCAGAGTGACATGGCTACTTCTGAGTTTCTGTTTCTGATTCAAGTGAATTTTTCATGCAAGAATATATGAATGCTGTCTTAACATCTTTCCATCTGTGATACACCCACAGCCAGCGAGTTCCACAATGAGGCTGGATTTGCTTCTTTACTGCTCAACATGCACTTCACTTCAAAGCATACAGGGAAATTCGAGTGTCTTCAAATAACCTGCTAACAAAACTACAAAAAAAAGATAGGAAGAATTATTCTTTAAACTAGCTTCGCCACCCAGCTGCCTACAGACCAATCATTTCTATGCATCTTCTTGTGTTCCCTAAAGGTGAACATCTGACGTGGAGTCATTTGTCTAGGACAAA
The DNA here is from genome assembly GCF_964341445.2 of Mesoplodon mirus. Taxonomy (NCBI): domain Eukaryota; kingdom Metazoa; phylum Chordata; class Mammalia; order Artiodactyla; family Ziphiidae; genus Mesoplodon; species Mesoplodon mirus. Next base: position 70,510,525 of record NC_138988.1, on the reverse strand, counting down.
ACATTAAACAATTAAGATAAAATAAGCCTTCTCCACAATTGTAGTTGTCTTCTCTGTGAACATCCCAGGCCCTTATAAAGGAGTCCAAGTGTTTCTTGATAACACAGTGCCCTTTATACACAAGTTCCTAAAAGGCTTCTTATCTGACCTTACTCCTGCTGAAAGTCAGTGACCATGAGGTATCACTCACTGACATTTATAGTGATTGAAGTAAAAATACGGACCTCTTTTCTCCAAGTGACACAGAAAATTCAAAGTTCACTGGATAATGTACTATCAAGTAGAGTACACCAGTATCTCAGATATGTCTGTACTTAAAATGTCTGCTTTCAACAATCTTTGGAACTGTCCTATGAAAACCAGTGGGTGACCTAAATTTTTAATCAAGAATTCGACAAAATAGTTTTATTATGATTACTTTATGGATAAGCCAATATTATAACTTCAAACTTCTCTTTAATTCCAACAAGGGTTCAGAAATGTCTGGTTAATGTCTGAAAATAAGATGTTCTTTTAAAATTTAATTTTTTTTATTAATCATCTAAGAAAAAAAGAGAGGAAGGGTTATCAAGTTAATTCAAAATTCCCTTAAGTACCACACCATGTAACAACATTGAGCAAACTATAGACCAATACCCCTAACTTTACAGTATCACCCTCAAATCTAATTTCAGGAAGAAATTAAAAATGTTCAAAGAATGATAACCTCAACCAATCACCTTCTAACAAACTTTTTGGTAATGCCTGCCTCTAGCTGAATAATTCCAATCAACCCTCTCAACCTGAGGTTGGCAGAGCTGCTGCTGTCTCAAGATTAAATTTAACAACAGGCAGGAGTTGCCACTAGAGATGTGGCGCTGGGGCTCATAGACCAAAAATTAAGTAAAGCAGTCAGAGATCCAGGAAGACTGAAGGATGAAAGCCCCTCTCCCAGTTTCATAGTCTGAGCACAGAAGACATTTTTGCACCCACTCTTTCACCACCAAACATGCTGAACCACATTATCTGGACCCACTCCTATTCAACCCTGCTCTCCATTCCTAATGGCAATTCCTGCCTCCTCAGAACCTTTAAACTCTGAACTAAATTCTGAAGCTAATTTACTTTCTTCACTCAAACTGTTCAGACCACATCCCCAAGCCATAAAGTTCCATTTCACATAAAATTTGTTCAAAGATACAGCATTACAGATATTACAAGTGAAATAACAGTTTCTAAATTTTCATCAAAAAGGGGAATTCTTCAGTTAAAAAGAAAAGCTAAGACAATGCTTATTTGCAATTACAGATATTGTTTTACCTGGGTTTAAAAAGCATAATTTCAACAGAGAAAAAAATTATATATATATGAAAATGTAGAGAAGTCTTATTTTACATATGTGTCTGTATAATTTTCCTGAATTGGTCTTCATACAAAAAAGGCTGTTCAACCCTTGTGCATTGTTGGTACTAACGTAAACTGGTGCAGCCACTGTGTAAACAGTATGGAGGTTCCTCAAAAACTTAAAAATTGAACTACCATATGAAACAGCAATTCCACTTCTGGGTATTTATCTAAAGGAAATGAAATCACTATCTCACAAAGATATATGCACCTTCATGTTCACTGCAGCGTTAGTTACAATGATCAGGCCATGGAAACAATGAATGGATACAGGAAATGTGTTTTATAGATACAATGGAATATTATTTAGCCATGAGAAAGAAAGTAATCCTGTAATTTGACCCAACATGGATGGGCCTTAAGCGCATTATGCTAAGTGAAATAAGTCAGACAGAGAAAGACAAATACTGTATGGATGTCACTTATATGTGGAAACTTAAAAAACAAACCTCACAGATATAAAGAACAGACTAGTGGTTGCTTGGCGGGGGGAGGGGGAGGAGTGGCTGAAATGGGTGGTGAAGGTGGCTAAAAGGTACAAACTTCCAGTTTAAGATAAATAAGTCCTGGGGATATAATGTACAGCATGGTGACTACAGTTAACAATACTGTATTGTATATTTGAAAGTTGCTAAAAGAATAGATCTTAAAAGTTCTCATCACAAGGAAAAAAAAATTTGTAACTGTTTTATGATGGATAGTAAAATTATTGTAGTGATCATTTCACAACATATACATATATTAAATCATTATGTTGTATACCTAAAACTAATAAAATATTATGTCAATTATATCTCAGGATTTTTTTTTTTTTTTTTGCAGTATACAGACCTCTCATTGTCGTGGCCTCTACAGTTGCGGAGCACAGGCTCCGGACGCGCAGGCTCAGCGGCCATGGCTCACGGGCCCAGCCGCTCTGCGGCATATGGGATCTTCCCAGACCGGGGCACGAACCCGTGTCCCCTGCATCGGCAGGTGGACTCTCAACCACTGCGCCACCAGGGAAGCCCTATCTCAGGTTTTTTTTAAAAGGCTGCTCAACACAGATATAATACATTTGACAATATGCTATATCCCTTCTCCTAACCATTCTTCATCATGTCCCATTGGGAAGAAGAATCTTACAGGGAAATCTTTAAGCCTTCCCATGTAGAATTATGGTAACTACTTAACAGTTCTCATGTTTAATTAGGAAACCATTATATTGCTTGTCTTAGATCCCCAGATAAGTGTGCAATTATGGAGAAGGTTATCTGGTAAAAACATAAAGGAAAATTGCTTATATATGTGAATGCAAAAATAAATCATGTAGATAGATCCAGGCCTCAAAGCAAAAGCCCTATTTAATTTTTTATTTAAATTCAAAAACAGAACTTTTACGTTGTCACTAATCTTAAAATTGATCAAGGTATGTCTCATTGATGTCATAAACTTTGTAAACATTTACCCTTAAATGACCTTTTGGAAAAGAGTAAATGTCTCTAACTTAGTCCTCAATGATACAGAGAAAGCCCTGCACTCATGGAGGTTAGTGTATGCCATCAATCCAATCCATCCACCCATTTTAGACAAAAACAATTTGATATGACAGGAGTCAGCAAATGGTCCAAATGCCACTTGTCCTGGACTGTCTAGTTTGTGTCCCAGAACACATGGATGCCTAGCCCTAGAGTTAGGCAGTTATTATAATCAAAGCCATGAGCACCCATTTGAAAATATGTTTGATAAATCAATTTGGTTAAACTGGATGGAAAATCTGTGAAAGCTAAAGCTTTTCAACAATAACACCAAACAGGTCATTGTTAAAAAGACAAATCAAAGTATAACTTAAAGAATAAAATTAAACTCACACAAAATTTTCTTATGTCATTCCCTCCTTGAGTGCATTTTTTAAAAAGAACTCTGGGTTTCCCTGGTGGCACAGTGGTTGAGAATCTGCCTGCCAATGCAGGGGACACGGGCTCGAGCGCTGGTCTGGGAAGATCCCACATGGCACGGAGCAACTAAGCCTGTGAGCCACAACTACTGAGCCTGCGCGTCTGGAGCCTGTGCTCCTCAACAGGAGAGGCCACGACAGTGAGAGGACCACACACCACGATGAAGAGTGGAGTGAGAGGCCCGTGTACCGCAAAAAACAAACAAACAAACAAACAAACAACAACAAAAAAAGAGTGGCCCCCGCTTGCCACAACTAGAGAAAGCCCTCGCACAGAAACGAAGACCCGGGCTTCCCTGGTGGCACAGTGGTTGAGAGTCCGCCTGCCAATGCAGGGGACACAGGTTCGTGCCCCGGTCCGGGAAGATCCCACATGCCATGGAGCGGCTGGGCCCATGAACCATGGCTGCTGAGCCTGCGTGTCCGGAGCCTGTGCTCCGCAATGGGAGAGGCCACAACAGTGAGAGGCCCGCATACCACAAAAAAAAAAAAAAGAAACGAAGACCCAACGCAGCCAAATAAATAAATAAATAAAATTTATAAAAAGAACTCTGAGGCCAGATCCAGACTAAACAGGAAACAGTGCCATATATCAATTATCCCATTTCCCCCAGTGCATTGGTGGGGAAAAGGGATGCAGAGCAGAACACAACATATTTTCTATCCCCACTACCACTAGGTCAATAAAATTTTAGCAAGCACTAAAAACAGTGAAATTTTAGAATGAAGCTCCAGTTACCCAGACTTAATGGCTACTAAGAAATATTTGTAAGTAAATTTTGGAGTGTGAAAATCACACATCGTAATACCTATGCTCCATGTCCCTATCCAACTGTCTCTCTAGTTACAGCCAGAGGAGAAACAGGCTTCGTCTGCACCCAGACACATGCAGGATAAAAATCCTAGAACTTTCATGACTTGTAAATGGAAATGTTAACAATAGTTTTAACCCTTGTAAGTCTTTCTTACTTTATCTGTGAAATGTAGAGTCACACCACACCAAAGGATTAATGTAAGGATTAACTCAATTGAGTGTGTAAAGCTGTTGGGACAGTGTTTTCCACTGTACCCTAAATAAAATACACTAATATTCTACTCTTGGCCTGGAATGCCTGTCCTTCACCTCCCCCCTTCTGCCTATCCAAACTACATCCACTCTTCAGAGTCTTTTAAGTCATTCTGATGCCTGGCTTTTAACTTTAACACCACAATGACCTTCCTAATCTTTAATATTCAAATGTGTTTAATATCCAATAGCATTCATCATACTATTTAATGAGACACAGGTCTGAATATTATTTAATATTTCAATGGCATATAGTATAGATGTCAAGCAGAGAAGAAGCTCCAAGCCTTCATGCAGTATCACCTCATCCTTCTATATTCACCTCAATGCCTATCAGGGCTTTACAGAAACTAAGCAATTCAGTAAATAAATAAATGCCGTATGAATGAATGACCAAGTAAAGGCACACAAATTACAAGGTGTTGGTTGAAAAAGGTAGCTGAGGTGGCTTTTGAGAACACAGAAAAGTAAATTTATGACACATGCTATAACTAAAATCTAGTTTACCTTTTTAAAAAATGCTAAATGAATATCCTCTGGGCCTAAATACCACTGCAAACAAGTTACAAATGAAGAAAGACATAATGCAATCAATTCCTTACCCAAATGACATCTCCTATAATATTAGCCACTTCTACAAAGACTATAAATTTGACAAATATTCTCAGCTCAGAATTAGTATTCCTCTTTTCCCTATTTCATTGTACTTCTAAAGAGTCAGCCAGCAGGGGGAGTGGGAGTTCATTAACAACGTAGTCACATAATACTAACGGCTAACAAATTTTTGAAATTGTGGAAATTTTTTTAAATTAAACTTCTGAATATTAATCACAAGAATCACCAGTGCCCATGTACTTATAAATTATAATATTTCATAATATTATTTCTATATCATGTAAGTACTCCATAAAACTGTCACTCTTCTTACCTCAAGTTCTTTTGGGATATAGAGGTACATTCCAAACAAATAAAATGTAAACGCACATCCTTTTTAGAGCCAGAAAAATAAACCAATATTAATCAAAATTCAAATGACAATGGAGAAAAGTCGCTTTCTAAAACATTACCCAAACTGACAGAAGCACAAGGCCAGTCTCATAATCCCAGCAGCCACTCATCAATTTAGTCTTCATCTATTTGTTCATCCCAAAGCCTCACCAGCTGGTCTCCAGGCTGCTGCTATCATAACCCTCCCCCAAAAGCAAACCTCATTTTAAGTCTGTGACCATAATATTCATCAGAAAATAGCTAGGGCCCTAGAAATCATATACTTCTGAGACACAATTTAAGGAGCATCACAGTCTCTGTTGACAATTACAGACAAGCATAGTTACAAATGGTATGGTGAGGAGGGTACAACAGGGGGATCAACAATAGGAAATACTGAAAGTTAAGTTCAAATTGCCAAACACAGACTACTCAGATAAAACCTGCTCTAAGCAAAGGTGAGTCATGACTGACTTTATTAAAAAGGACTGAGACAAACAAAACCTTAATGTAATACCCAAATTTTCTCTGTTCTGCTTAAAAGTACTTCCATGCACGTTACCATATTTGATCCCTAAAACAACCTTTCTGAAATGCAGGAAACATGCCTATTTTACAGTGAAGAGAATTAATATGTGCAGAGATTGTGTTACTCAAAATAACAAAGCTAACAAGTGGTGGGGAAAAGATGTTAACTTGGGCTTTCTGGCTCCAAAGGCAAAAAGCTCTATGCATCACAACATGATGTCTTTCTGAAGCCTGGGCTAGAACATTGTATTGGAAATGTGGTTAACCTGCTCCCATAGACAGAGAAATTATTTTTCAATAATAGATACAAGAACAATTATATTCCAAGCCACTGGACAAACTAGAAGAAATGGATAAATGTCTAAAAACATACAACCTAACAAAATGAGGCATGAAGGCAGAAAAAGCTGAACAAACCAATTACTAGTAAAAAGAATGAATCAGTAATCAAAATCCTCCCAACAAACAAAAGTCCGGGCATAAATGGCTTCACTTGTGAAATCTACCAAACATTTAAAAAAGAATTAATACTGGACTTCTCTGGTGGCACAGCGGTTGAGAATCCACCTGCCAACACAGGGGACACGGGTTCGATCCCTGGTCCAGGAAGATCCCACATGCCACAGAGCAACTGTGCCACAACTACTGAGCCCAAGAACCACAACTACTGAACCCCACAAGCCCTAGAGCCTGTGCGCTGCAACTACTGAAGCCCACTCACTCTAGGGCACACGTGCTGCAACTACGGAAGCCCACATGCCTAGAGGCTGTGCTCCGCAACAAAAGAAGCCACCACAATTAGAAGCCTGCACACCACAACAAAGAGTAGTCCTGCTCGCCACAACCAGAGAAAGCCCGCACACAGCAACGAAGACCCAATGCAGCCAAATAAATAAATTAATACCAACCCTTCTCAAATTCCTCCAAAAAGCAGAAGACAAGGGGACACTTCCAAATTCATTTTATGAGGCCACCATCACCTGATACCAAAACCAGGCAAAGACACTACAAGAAAAGAAAACTACAAACTAATTAACGCTAATGATCATAGATGCAAAAATCCTCAAAAAACAAAAAATCAGCAAGCCAAACTCAACAATATTATTATTATTTTTTTTTAAAGGTGTCACATTTTATTTATTATCTTTGGCTGTGTTGGGTCCTCGCTTCCGCGCAAGGGCTTTCCCCAGCCGTGGCGAGCAGGGTCCACTCTTCATCGCAGTGTGCAGGCCCCTCAGTGCTGTGGCCTCTCCCGCTGCGGAGCACAGGCTCCAGATGCACAGGCTCAGCAGTCGTGGCCCACGGGTCCAGCCGCTCCGTGGCACGCGGGACCCCCCCAGACCAGGGCCCGAACCCACGTCCCCCGCACCAGCAGGCAGACCCTCAACCACTGCGCCACCAGGGAAGCCCCTCAACAATATTATTGAAAGGATCATACACCATGGTCAAGTGGGACTTATGCCAGGGATGCAAGGATGACTCAATATCCACTAATCAACGTGATACAAAAAAATAACTAACTGAAGGATAAAAATCATATGATCAGCTCAATAGATGCAGAAAATCAACTCGAAATGGATTAAAGACTTGGACACAGGTCTTAAAACCATAAACCCCTACAAGAAAACACAGGGGGTAACCTCCTTGACATCACTTTTGTCAATGATATTTTGCATTTGACACCAAAAGCAAAGGCAACAAAAGCAAAAATAAATAAGTGGGACATATCAAAGTAAAAAGCATCTGTGCAGTGAAAGAAATCAACAGAATGAAAAGGCAACCTACAAATGGGAGAAAATATTTATGAATCATATATCTAATAATGCATTTTTATATATATATATATATATATATATATATATATATATATATATAAAGAACTCATGACTCAGCATAAAAAAAATCCCCAATTAAAAAATGAGAAGAACTGAATAGACATTTTTCCAAAGAAGACTTGTATTGATAAATGGCCAACAGGTATATGAAAAGGCGCTCAACAACACTAATCATCAGGAAAATGCAAATCAAACTACAAGGCGGGGCACAAGCCTCTTAGATAGTCTCATCCACCAGAGGGCAGACAGCAGAAGCAAGAAGAACTACAATCCTGCAGCCTGTGGAACAAAAACCACATTCACAGAAAGACAGACAAGATGAAAAGACAGAAGGCTATGTACCAGATGAAGGAACAAGATAAAACCCCAGAAAAACAACTAAATGAAGTGGAGGTAGGCAACCTTCCAGAAAAAGAATTCATAATAATGATAGTGAAAATGATGCAGGACCTCGGAAAAAGAATGGAGGCAAAGATGGAGAAGATGCAAGAAATATTTAACAAAGATCTAGAAGAATTAAAGAACAAACAAACAGAGATAAACAATACAATAACTGAAATGAAAAATACACTAGAAGGAATCAATAGAATAACTGAGGCAGAAGAATGGATAAGTGAGCTGGAAGACAGAATGGTGGAATTCACTGCTGCGGAACAGAATAAAGAAAAAAGAATGAAAACAAATGAAGACAGCAAAGAGACCTCTGGGAAAACATTAAACGCAACAACATTTGCATTATAGGGGTCCCAGAAGGAGAAGAGAGAGAGAAAACACCCAAGAAAATATTTGAAGAGATGATAGTTGAAAACTTCCCTAACATGAGAAAGGAAATAGCCACCCAAGTCCAGGAAGCACAGAGTCCCATACAGGATAAACCCAAGGAGAAACACACTGAGACACACAGTAATCAAACTGGCAAAAATTAAAGACAAAGAAAAATTATTGAAAGTAACAAGGGAAAAACGACAAATAATATACAAGGAAACTCCCATAAGGTTAACAGCTGATTTCTCAGCAGAAAGTCTACAGCCCAGAAGGGAGTGGCATGATATACTTAAAGTGATGAAAGGGAAGAACCTACAGCCAAGATTACTCTACCCAGCACAGATCTCATTCAGATTCGATGGAGAAATCAAAAGCTTTACCAACAAGCAAAAGCTAAGAGAATTCAGCACCACCAAACCAGCTCTACAACAAAGGCTAAAGGAGCTTCTCTTAAGTGGGAAACACAAGAGAAGAAAAGGACCTACAAAAACAAACCCAAAACAATTAAGAAAATGGTCATAGGAACATACATATCAATAATTACCTTAAACGTGAATTGATTAAATGCTCCATACAAAAGACACGGGCTTGCTGAATGGATACAAAAACAAGACCCATCTATATGCTGTCTACAAGAGACCCACTTCAGACCTAGGGACACATTCAGACTGAAAGTGAAGAGATGAAAAAAGATATTCCATGCAAGTGGAAATCAAAAGAAAGCTGGAGTAGCAATACTCATATCAGATAAAATAGACTTTAAAGTAAAGAATGTTACAAGAGACAAGGAAGGACACTACATAATGATTAAGGCATCAATCCAAGAAGAAGACATAACAATTATAAATATATATGCTATAAGACAGGAAATCGACAGTAACACAATAATACTGGGGGACTTTTAACACCTCACTTACACCAATGGACAGATCATCCGAACAGACAATTAATAAGGAAACACAAGCTTTAAATGACACAACAGACCAGACAGATTTCACTGATATTTATAGGACATCCCATCCAAAAACCGCAGATTACACTTTCTTCTCAACTGCGCACGGAACATTCTCCAGGATAGAACACATCTTGGGTCACAAATCAAGCCTCAGTAATTTAAGAAAACTGAAATCATATCAAGCATCTTTTCTGAACACAACGCTATGAGATTAGAAATCAATTACAGGGAAAAAAACGTAAAAAACACAAACACATAGAGGCTAAACAATATGTTACTAAATTACCAAGAGATCACTGAAGAAATCAAAAAACACCTACAGACGAATGACAATGAAAACACAACGAGCCAAAACCTATGGGATGCAGCAAAAGCAGTTCTAACAGGGAAGACTATAGCTATATAAGCCTACCTCAAGAAACAAGAAAATTCTCAAATACACAATCTAACCTTTCACCTAAAGGAACTAGAGAAGAACAAACAAAACCCAAAGTTAGCAGAAGGAAAGAAATCATAAAGATCAGAGCAGAAATAGATGAAATAGAAACAAAGAAAACAATAGCAAAGATCAATAAAACTAAAAGCTGGTTCTTTGAGAAGATAAACAAATTGATAAACCCTTAGCCAGGCTCATCGAGAAAAAGAGGAAGAGGACTCAAATCAATAAAATTAGAAATGAAAAAGGAGAAGTTACAACAGACACCACATAAACACAAAGCATCCTAAGAGACTACTACAAGCAACTCTATGCCAATAAAATGGACAACCTGAAAGAAATGGACAAATTCTTAGAAAGGTATAACCTTCCAAGACTGAACAGGAAGAAATAGAAAATATGAACAGACCAATCACAAGTAATGAAATTGAAACTGTGATTAAAAATCTTCCAAGAGGGCCTCCCTGGTGGCGCAGTGGTTGAGAGTCCGCCTGCCGATGCAGGGGATACGGGTTCGTGCCCCGGTCTGGGAGGATCCCATATGCCGCGGAGCGGCTGGGCCCGTGAGCCATGGCCGCTGGGCCTGAGCGTCCGGAGCCTGTGCTCCGCAACGGGAGAGGCCACAGCAGTGAGAGGCCCGCATACCGCAAAAAAAAAAAAAAAAAAATCTTCCAAGAGGGCTTCCCTGGTGGCACAGTGGTTGACAGTCCGCCTGCTGATGCAGGGGACACGGGTTCATGCCCCGGTCCTGGAAGATCCCACATGCCGCAGAGCGGCTGGGCCCGTGAGCCATGGCCGCTGAGCCTGCGCGTCCGGAGCCTGTGCTCCGCAACGGGAGAGGCCCCAACAGTGAGAGGCCACATACCGCAAAAAAAAAAAAAAAAAAAAATCTTCCAAGAAACAAAAGTCCAGGACCAGATGGCTTCACAGGTGAATTGTATCGAACATTTAGAGAAGAGCTAACACCCATCCTTCTCAAACTCTTCCAAAAAATTGCAGAGGAACACTCCCAAACTCATTCTATGAGGTCACCATCACCCTGATACCAAAACCAGACAAAGATACTACAAAAAAAGAAAACTACAGACCAATATCACTGGTGAACATATATGCAAAAATCCTCAACAAAATACTAGCAAACAGAATCCAACAACACATTAAAAGGATCATACACCATAATCAAGTGGGATTTATCCCAGGGATGCAAGGATTCTACAGTATACACAAATCAATCAATGTGAGACACCATATTAACAAATTGAAGAAGAAAAACCATATGATCATCTCATTAGATGTAGAAAAAGCTTTTGACAAAATTCAACACCCATTTATGATAAAAACTCTCCAGAAAGTGGGCACAGAGGGAACCTACCTCAACATAATAAAGGCCATATATGACAAACTCACAGCAAACATCATTCTCAATGGTGAAAAACTGAAAGCATATCTTCTAAGATCAGGAACATGACAAGGATGTCCACTCTTGCCAGTATTATTCAACATAGTTTTGGAAGTCGTAGCCACGGCAACCAGAAAAGAAAAACCAATAAAAGGAATACAAAATGGAAAAGAAGAAGCAAAACTGTCACTGTTTGCAGATGACATGATACTGTACATACAGAATCCTAAAGATGCCACCAGAAAACTACTAGAGCTAATCAATGAATTTGGTAAAGTTGCAGGATACAAAATTAATGCACAGAAATCTCTTGCATTCCCATACACTAATGATGAAAAATCTGAAAGAGAAATTAAGGAAACACTCCCATTTACCACTGCAACAAAAGGAATAAAATACCTAGGAATAAACCTACCTAAGGAGACAAAAGATCTGTATGCAGAAAACTATAAGACATTGTTGAAAGAAATTAACGATGATACCAACAGATGGAGAGATATACCATGTTCTTGGATTGGAAGAATCAATATTGTGAAAATGACTATACTACCCAAAGCAATCTACAGATTCAATGCAATCCCTATCAAATTACCAATGGCATTTTTTACATAATTAGAACAAAAAATCTTAAAATTTGTATGGAGACACAAAAGACCTCGAATAGCCAAAGCAGTCTTGGGGGGCAAAAAACGGAGCTGGTGGAATCAGGCTCCCTGACTTCAGACAATACTACAAAGCTACAGTAATCAAGACAATATGGTACTGGCACAAAAACAGAAATATAGATCAATGGAATGCGATAGAAAGCCCAGAGTTAAACCCATGCACCTATGGTCAACTAATCTATGACAAAGGAGGCAAGGATATACAATGGAGAAAAGACAGTCTCTTCAATAAGTGGTGCTGGGAAAACTGCACAGCTACACGTAAAAGAGTGAAATTAGAACACTCCCTAACACCATACACAAAAATAAACTCAGAATGGATTCGAGACCTAAATGTAAGACCAGACACTATAAAACTCTTAGAGGAAAACATAGGAAGAACACTCTTTGACATAAATCACAGCAAGATCTTTTTTGATCCACCTCCTAGAGTAATGGAAATAAAAACAAAAATAAACAAATGGGACCTAATGAAACTTAAAAGCTTTTGCACAGCAAAGGAAACTACAAACAAGACAAAAAGACAACCCTCAGAATGGGAAGAAATATTTGCAAACGAATCAATGGACAAAGGATTAATCTCGAAAATATATAAACAGCCCATGCAGCTCAATATTAAAAAAACAAACAACCCAGTGTAAAAATGGGCAGAAGACCTAAATAGACATTTCTCCCAAGAGGACATACAGATGGCCAAGAAGCACATGAAAAGCTGCTCAACATCACTAATTATTAGAGGAATGCAAATCAAAACTACAATGAGGTTATCACCTCACACCAGTTAGAATGGGCATCATCAGAAAATCTACAAACAACAAATGCTGGAGAGAGTGTGGAGAAAAGGGAACCCTCTTGCACTGTTGCTGGGAATGTAAATTGATACAGCCACTATGGAGAACAGTATGGAGTTCCTTAAAAAACTAAAAATAGAATTACCATATGATCCAGCAATCCCACTACTGGGTATATACCCAGAGAAAACCATAATTCAAAAAGACACATGCACTCCAACGTTCACTGCAGCACTATTTACAATAGCCAGCTCATGGAAGCAACCTAAATACCCATCGACAGAGGAATGGATAAAGAAGATGTGGTACATATATACAATGGAATATTACTCATCCATAAAAAGGAACGAAATTGGGTCATTTGTAGAGATGTGGATGGATCTAGAGACTGTCATACAGTGTGAAGTAAGTCAGAAAGAGAAAAACAAATATCGCATATTAACACATATATGTGGAACCTAGAAAAATGATACAGATGCACCGGTTTGCAGGGCAGAAACTGAGACACAGATGTAGAGAACAAACGTACGGACACCAAGGGGGGAAAGCAGTGGTGGGTTGGGGTGCTGGTGTGATGAATTGGGAGATTGGGACTGACATGTATACACTGATGTGTATAAAATGGATGACTAATAAGAACCTGCTGTATAAGAAAATAAAATAAAAAGAATGTATAAACATTAAAAAAAAAAACCACAATGCAGTGTCACCTCATGCCTGTTAGAATGGTTATTATCAAGAAGATAGGAGAGGGAAACACGGGAGGGCCACCTGGCCTTCACGCCATGTGCTGCCATGTCAGTGCTTTGCCACCTTGGCGTCGTGCGGCTGATGACAGGATTTTTACCAAATGTATTTTAAAGTGTTGTCTCACAGGCCACTGGAATTCAGAGCCTTCTTTGCTGACTACAATGCCATCTGTAACAAGGAAACAGGCCAGCTCTGTCAAGCTGACAAGGAATTCATCACTGTGGTAACCAGTCTGGCCAACAGGTGCTCATACAGCATGGTTGTTCACAGTGCCTGGTACAGGGTCTTCTCAAAGAAGCCAGTGCTCTCTGACCAGCCAGCCCCAAGCCTGGGCCTGTCAGCACTCCCATACTGGATCTGCCTCCCTCGACTCTTTCCCTCCAAGACTGGTTGTGAAATGGGTCTCAATCCCCCAGCCAACAGGTTACTCTCTCCTTGTTTCATCCAAAGTCAGGCCTTTTGGGTGTCAGAGGTCATGCTAATTCTTCCCAGAGAAATGAACTGAGGATAAAGACACAGTGAACATGGGTCTGTGTGAACTGGAGAAAGTCTGACCTCCCTGCCCAGAAAAAGGCAATGCTGGAACTTGCACTTGCTACTTCCCGAGCTGATGACATAACAGATGACCATTTCAAAAAGTTCGAGGTGCATGGCTTCAACCAAGAAGATGCCTGGGATATGGCTGCAATATCGGCTTTTTATGCTATGTCCAACCACCTTGCTCATTTCGTCAGTCTTGTTCCCAACAAAGAATTCTATTTGATGGGCAGATCCAATGACGTCAAAGACATCAGGAGTGAACCTGCTGCTCCCAAAGTATAAAAGCCTGAACAGAAAGGCCAGTGTTTACATTTCCAGCACATTGCATTATAAGACACCAGTTGGGAAGTAATTTTTTTTAATGTTTAATCAATGGATAAGGAAGAAAGTAAATAAATTTGTTCCCTGCCTGCTTGATGAGATAGATCGATCCTAAGGGATGTGTGTTATCTGGGCCTAGGGGAAACCTTTTACGTTTTTACTTTTGTTGTGATCTGAAAGGAGCATCAGGGACAAAGGTGAACATTTTTTAGCTTTTAAAAATAGTGTTACATAGAAATTGGTCTATATAGACTGTGGTTTGAAATCAGTCCCTTGTTAACATGGTGGTATACCAAGGGTCTGAAAGGCAGTGGGTAAACAGAAGCAGGCACCAAGTTGTTCTATCTTTAGTGCCTTCTCCTTTAACCTCCAGTGACTTTTGTTTAAATCATGGTCATCTCAATAGAATTTTAGTCCTTATGTGGTTTATTCTTATTTTAGGTTTTAGTAAAAATTATTTGGAACAAGAGGGAGCTCATATTTTGAGCAGAAGTGTAAGAAAAAACCGACCCTGACTACTAAGCAACTCGTTCTGTGTGTCACAACCACTGCTGCCTTATGTGTGTGGCTGTCTTAACTTTGCAGGAGTCATTTTCATTATCTAGCTCATAAAGGTACATGCAAACCTACAAAATGTTTTTGTTTCCACTTGACTTCTTTGGATTCTCTAAATTGCCAGTGAACAGTTCTTAATCAGTTTGGGGGCGACAGTGAGTTAATTCTGAATTGCCTGAACTGTGAAACCTGATTATATTGAGACAGCACAACTCTTGCTGCAGAGCTTGTGTTTTTCTGCTGGAACTATATCTTAAATACCTTGGATTATGTAACCTTTTAAAACTGACTTTTGAGGGGAGGAGGCAGGGGCATAAAAAAGAAAAAAAAGAAGACAAGAGACTAAGTGTTGGTGAGGACACGCAGAAAAGCGAATGCTTGTGCATTGTTGGTGCAGCCATAATAGAAAACAGTATAGAGGTTCCTCAAAAAATTAAAAATTGAACTACTGTACAATCCAGCAATTCCACTTCTGGGTATATATCCAAAGGAAATGAATATAGGGTATCAAAGAGATGTTGCACTCCTAGGTTCACTACAGCATTATTCACAACAGCCAAGATATGGAGCCAACCTAAGTGTCCATCAAGGAATGAATGGAAAAAGATCATGTGGTATATATACACAATGGAATATTATTCAGCCGTGAGAAAGAAGGAAATTCTGCCATTTGCAACAACACTGATGAACCCTGACAGCATTATTCCAAGTGAAATAAGCCAGACAGAGAAAGGTGAATACTGCAGAGTATCACTTACGTGTGGAATCTGAAAAAAAAAAAGTCAAAACCAGAAAGTAGAAAGGTGGTTGCCAAGGGCTTGGGAGTGGGGGAAATAGGGACAGGTTGGTAAAAAGGTACATAAAAATAATCATAATCATAATAGAAGATATATGTATAAAAGTCAATGTGACATGCCCAATGCTGGCTCTGGTAGCATATCTATTCTTTCTAGTTCTTCCAGTCCAAAGAAATGACAGAGCAGTTACTGGCAAACTCAAAAATAATGTTTGCAGCAGAGAACTGTAAACACAAATGAGCCGATTAAGCATTAATAGCTCCTTGCGGAATAAACATATTGGTCTTCAAAGCACTACATAAAGGACTGTTCTAAAACAACAGCTTAACCTTTTATACCTTTTCTTTACCTAGTTTAACAAATAGGTTTCACAGCGTGAGAAAAGTTGGACAGCAATATATGCCATTCAAGTTCAAATCAACAAATACAAGTATGTAACAGGATGTGTTTTATAATCAATGCCCTGCTTTTTAGTCATCTAGATGGGAATATAGGCTTTTGTTATATATTTGCAAATTAAAACTTTTTAAGAAAAAACTACCCTCCACCGTCAGAAGCCATTGTCTTTCATAAGACTAAAACCTCAAGAAGGACAGATTTCAAAGCCATATAATACCCCACAATCTATTCAAATGCTATTTGTTTTGTTTTAAATCTTATTCAAACCTTTGTGCATTTCAAGTCTACCTCTTCCCACCACATCTTGGCATTCTGGTGAGAAGTCTCGAAGGCCCTCAGTATCTGCTGCAAACCATCTAAAATTTACGATCCTCCCCCCCCAGAAAAAATGCCCCCAGAGGTCCTTCTGGCATAAAGTTGCCTGTGTATCAGTGAAGTTGACCCAGCTATTGCAGTTGTGTCAGACTGAACCAGGGATTGGTGCACCAGCCTAAGGCAGCCATGGATTAACTGAACAGCTAGGGTCCAACTTGGTCCAAAGAGGGTAACTGCACAGAGAATGGTGACAAATATATTCAGACCCTCCCATAAAATTGGGGCACAGGGAACGCAGTCACTAGAGATCAGGCAGTGCTCCAAGTGATTCTAAGCTGTCCATGAGGCCTACTCCATATTCTAGCCTGAAAAGGATTAGGACCCTGAGTGAATACACAGTTAACAAGCAAATAATATCTTATGCTACTGCACAGTCCCAATCCTGAAGGCATCTCTTCTGCACAATCCAGAAAAGTCTAATACAACTGATCTACTTCTCTAGGCACAACATGTTCCAGTCATCACACCCATGGACTTGGTCACTGAAGAGCCAAGCCTTCACACACACCTTTGTGCTCCTCTGGCAGGACAGGCAGGTAAAGCTGCAGTGAGACCCTTCCAATTACCTAAAATTCTCTCGCATCACAATAATCCATAAAGTAAGCCTGAGCTGCTTGACAATCACCCCCTTCAAGAAGACTTCTCCAACGGATCCAAATGACATTAAATTACTACTTTATTCTGTGACCCCCTCCATTTAGTTTTTTCTATAAATCACACATCATTTCAATCAACTCTTGAGATTCAGTCCAACCTCCAATAACACAGAACTTGACTCATCTTAAACATTATCTGAAATTTGCTGGGCCTCAATTTTTTTTTAATAGAGACCTTTATTCCCATATGGTTTGACTGGTATATTTATTTGTAATTGTTTCCACAGAACGATGTTCTTCAGATCCACTAGTAAAAAGCATTTGTCTCCCCAATACAAGGCAAATAAACTAAAGTCTATATCATGTCTATTCTTTTATATGTTTCCCCAAATCCAAGACTGTTTTAACCTCAACAAGTGAACAATTTTGTTAATAAAGATAATACTTATCCTAATAAGATTATTTCGAAGGATATTTGAATATGGGATATTTTTACTATTCCGTTATTCCGGATTTTCTAATACAGCTGCACAAAAATGTAAAAAGGACAGTTATAACCATGGATTGCATTTTAGGTGCAGTATTTACTATGCTAAGTAACATTATAAAATATATCCTTACAGAGGCCCGCGAACCGCAAAAAAAAAAAAAAGAAAGAAAATCCTTACAAAATTATTGCATATAAACAAATGAGATATATATATATAATTATTTACAAAGCACAAGGGTATTAGGCAGCAACATAATGCAAAATATCAAGAGAACAAAATCAGAATGTGCCCTAAGGAATTTAGAACTTAACAGACGACCTAAGGTAAGTACAAACAGTATGCCTGTGGAGATGAAGGGTACCCTGACTAAAAGGACAGGGAGATAAGGCAAAGTGAAAGTCAGCAGGTGGTATTTGCTTCACTGCATAGGTAGTGTTTTGAGTGTTATCTGAAGCAGTCAGAAAAAGCTAAATATGTTAAATACTGAAAGAAGCAGGTATCTGGCATAGCTAGAAGAGGAATATTAGGTGCTTAGAAAGGAGAGTAACGTGAATCCAAGAAGAATGCTCCTACAAGAAGCCATACAGATGAGCTGACAGAAAATAAGAACAGAGAAGAAACAAAACCAATACCAAAGATAACACAGGAAGGGCTAGGTCTAAAAGAGGGAGAGCAAAATAAAGACAGTGGGTTACAGATCATCCTCGTGTGTGATGCCAGAGTTCAAGAAGAGTATGATGCAGTATTATTCATGATTATGAACAATGTCTTTATTTTACAAAGTTTCTATCCAGAAAAAAAATTCTTCGTATTTTCAGAATGAGGCAGCAATCATTACAAAGTACATTAAGTGTGTATATTCATAATACATAAAGTTTTACATATGCTCTCCCACTTCAAAATGCAACCCAGATTTTAAATGCATTAAGTCACTGCAGCCTGCCGCCCCGAAAAAAAAAGGAAAGAAAGAAAAGGTAATGCTTTTCATCTAAAAAAAATCAGACAGGGTACTTGCTCTTTCCTCTCTTCAAATTTTAACCTTTGAAGCAGGTATCTCTGGTTAAGAAAAAATTCCTAATATCAAAACCAAATTCCTTTCCTCTTTCATTAGATTCAAATCGCTATCAAAGAATTAGTATGACTGAAAAAAAATTTTTTTAATTAACAGTTGAATTAAATTATGGACATAAAATTCAACAGTCACAGAATCTAAAGTAATTCCCTCAGTGCAATCTTCCAGAAAGCAGGATTTTAGACGGCTGATATTAGAGAAGATCACCAGAAATTGGAAAGGAGATTCAATGAGCATTTATATCACGATCCAGCAAGATCCTGAATGCCTCACCAAAGAACTATTATATTTCTCTTGTGAACCTCAAACTTCTAATAGCTTGCCTTCTAAAATGCTCTTATTACTAATTTATTGGCTTTGGCTTTTTTAGACCAAAGTATGTAGAATTGCCGAAGCTTCTGATCAGCACAACCATAACTAAGTGATACAATTTTAGGCCAGCCCAGTCCTCATAAAAGAAAAAGAGAAATAAGAAATTAAAAATTTTTTTAAATTTAAGCTTGACATTTTAGCCTACGTAGTCTCATTAATATAGTAGTTAAGAGAGAGTTCTGGAGTCAAACTCTTCTGTTACAATCCTGACTGATCTTGGGCGAGTAACTTAGATCTAAGTCTGTGTCCTCATGTATAAAATATAGGTATTACTAATACCTATCTCACAGAGTTGTTAAGGCTGAAAAGAGACAATACATGTAATATTCTTTGAACACTGCTTCACAAATAGAAAATATTCAGTGAAAGTTTCACTTTTCACATTTGTTTAGGCTTTAAAATGCATTAAAACAACCTAGGGGGCTTCCCTGGTGGTGCAGTGGTTGAGAGTCCACCTGCCGTTGCAGGGGACGCAGGTTCGTGCCCCAGTCCGGGAAGAGCCCACATGCCGCGGAGCGGCTGGGCCCGTGAGCCATGGCCGCTGAGCCTGCGCATCCGGAGCCTGTGCTCCGCAACGGGAGAGGCCACAGCAGTGAGAGGCCTGCGTACCGCCAAAAAAAAAAAAAAAAAAAAAAAAAAACCTAGGGACCTCCATCACCACCTCCAAGAACCTCTAAGGAGTACAGGGACCTGAGATTTTATAATCATGCCCTAATATGTCCCTCCACTACATTTTTAAATTAAATCAATGTATGCGCTTTTTACCTGAATTTATGTCTCCCTAAAGATGGCACATTCAGAAAAATATTTTGTCTGTTGATTTCTATCTGGTGGACTTACAGTGGGTTAGAACACTATAAATGGCAAAGAACCATAAAAGCTGTATTTTTGTGTGTTTGAGTTTTCTATCCCGAACATACATTACTTTTGTAATCAGAAAAAACAGATGTTGTAAGATGAGTGTTTTCCCTCAATAATTTATTTTGGCAGTCAGGAATTTTTATGCAATCTACTTATTTATCCAAGTGCCTAATAAAATAGATTCTTAGAGGTTTTAGTATTTTCTTCCTACTTCTTACATATTACATTGCTCACAAGCAAAGACTTGGAAACAAAACACATTTACTAAACCATATTATATAAGTAAATTTTATATATCAGAAGTTCCCCTCTAGAGTACAATCTATTTATAATTCAATTGTTTGGACCTCAGAACTCATTTTCCCTTAAAAGCAATGTTGTAAGTATGGTTGAAGTTCCTAGATTAAGCCAGAAAGATTATTTAGCCATATTATTACTGAATTCTAGTAACAGGGTTATTGACCTAGGTTTCAAAATCCAGGGTCAAGCCATACAATAGAAAGAAACAG
The DNA here is from genome assembly GCF_964341445.2 of Mesoplodon mirus. NCBI lineage: Eukaryota > Metazoa > Chordata > Mammalia > Artiodactyla > Ziphiidae > Mesoplodon > Mesoplodon mirus. The sequence goes on along the minus strand of NC_138988.1, from coordinate 70,490,141 downwards.
AAGTTTTTTTAAAAATCCAGCTTCTTTTTTGAAGCTCAGGAATATCCCTTGGCAATTTTCTTAAATAGGCAGCTTGCTTTGCTATCTTTTGACTGCCCTCTAGTTTGCGCCCCCCTGCTCTCATGTTGCCCCTTGTGCCCACCTATCATGAAACTCCATCCAAACCTGGTCTCCCATGATGCAATCTTACCCAGTCCTCTTTTCCCAACTATCCTATCAATGTAAGTGATCACATTTAGGTATTAAATATAGAGTAATATGAATGAACCAACTCACACTGAACCCCTTAATTCTAAGCTGGAGCATTTCTGGTCATATAAAATGAAGTGAAATATTCAGGCCACATCAAAACAGACATTACTGACCTACAAGGGAACCAGGCACAATCAACTTCTCACAACTCTTTTTTTATATTCTTCTTTCTAAGCCCACCAGGTTTTGAAAAGTACTAAAACCGTCAAAGACATCTACAGTGAAGAAAAGATTAAAAGCAGAGAGTGGACACCCTCTGAGAAACTTAAAAGTTTAGAAAATGCAGTACACAAAGAACATGTGAAACTAAAGAACTATGATTTCGTTTAAATTAACACTAAATGTTAAGGGAACACAAAAATTGTGTCTTAAGAGACATTATAAATACAAATGACCCCTGAACTATGTGGGGTCAGGGGCACTGACTGACTCTATGTGCAGTCGAAAATCTCCGTATAATTTACAGTCAGCCATCCGCACCCGGAGATTCAACCAACCAGAGCTTATGTAGTACTGTAATATTTACTACTGAAAAAAATCTGCATATAAGCAGACCTGAGCAATTCAAACCCGTGTTGTTCAAGGGTCAACTGTATATGAGTAGGAGGCAGAAAGACATTCCAGGAAGAGAGAAAATAAGAAGGCAAGGAATTTAGAAAAAGCAAGACAGGTGCATGAGGTGTTAAAGATACCACACTGGGTTAAAAAAGGAAAGGAACATGGTTTTGATCTGGAGGTATATGGGACCAAGTAGAAAAAAAAAGACTTCAAGTAAACAGTACAGTACAGAATTGAACAGACCAAAAACTGGACCACTTCCAGGTAATCCTTTGTTTTGGAGAATGTCCTATATATTGTAGGATGTTTAGCAGCATCCTTGGCCTCTACCCACTTGATGTCATTAACACCTCTCTCCACTAAGTGATAACAACTAAAAATATCTCCAGACATTGTCACATGTCCTCCAGGGGACAAATTCAACCTGCTTTAAAGAATCAATCTTTAACCAAAAAGCCCCAAACAAAGCAAAAAATATATTAAGCTACGAAAGGAACCAAAGCAGGAAATGTGCAACTACGCTAAAACACTAACTGGTCAGATCCCCGAGCACCTGAGTATTCTAAGAAACCAATTTTTCCTAATAGCTGAGAATCTATCCTTGTAAGTACCAAGTATCTCTTTTTTCCAATTTTAACTCTCTTGGAGGGTTTTTTAAAAAAAATATTTTATATAAAAATTTTATATAAAATATTGTATTTTTATTTTTATATACGATCTTGCCTTAAGCAAGAATATCAAAGAAAATTTTAACTCTATTTTAAGATTCAGGGTCATTGTGAAATCCATTCATAACTGTATTATAAGCCTTTGAGATCTTCAGAGAATATTATAAGTAAGGAACAACAACAGTTTTATGTGGTTCAAGGAAAGTACATGTGGATAAAACTGGGTAATTAGGTAAAACAGTATAGTGTGGAGTCAGACCAAGCAGTTTGAATTTTATCTCAAAGAGTAAGCACTCATCCTGTTCTTTTGGTGGGTAAATAACATAAACAGGTCTGTTTTCCGAAGATCATAAATGAATGAATGAGAGAAAGACCAGAACCCAGTAAGAAGCTGCATTTAGACATAACAGGCCAAGCAGAAGGCAGAGGCTGCCTGACCTAGGGTGGCAGTGATGGCAAGGAGGGAGAGAAAAATAGAAAATATAGCTGGAAGACCAATTTGGTAAACTACGGATGGAAAACGGAGGGGATATAAAGGGTCAAAGATGACACTGGCTTCCGGCTACGTAGATATAACTAAGACTGGGAAAACAGTAAAAGAACCTCATTTCCAAGGAAAAAGATAATGGGCTAGATTGGGGTTTTAAGGTCTAGCCTTGTGAACTCAGTAACCTAGGCTTTATTTAAGCAAGTCAAGATAAATTTCTACTAAATTTCACCCTCAGTGAAGAAAAATAACACACATCCAATTTATGTGTGAAGATTAAATAACACAGTAAAAGCACTTTGGAAAGAACCAGTCTAGTATAAGAAATGACTATTCCTCTTTTTTTATTATTCCTGGCAAAACTACCACTAAGAACAAGCTTCATGGGGTACCTTCATTTCCCTATCACAAATCTTTCCAATCACCCTAAAATAATTCACATTCAAGCCACCAACAGCTTCTTCCTGGACATTTCTATTCCACTGTACTGGTTGCTTTATTTCACAACTGTGTTTCACCTCTGCCTTGACATTCTTTACAGAATGTTTTAGGAAAACTACAATAAGGATATTAATTCTGAAAGTTTCTTTTCCATTAACACATTTTTCATCTCTATGTGTTTCTTCTACTCTATCTTGTCTACTCTACTTCCTACTACCCCAGTCCTACTTCAAATCTGCACTACATACTACAATAGCCCCATAAGCCTCCAACTTTTTCCAAAAAGTTAAAAAAATAATTCACCCCACTACACTCCCCCTCCCAAAAAAAAAAAAAAATCCTCCTGGCTGTGAAGTTCTGACTCATCTGGACAAAAGGGAGAATCACTGAGGTAAATGTGTGTTCCTCTTTGTGTTACGCCTCAAGAGAGAAAAGGGTTGTAGAAAGTTGGAACATCATACTTTCTCCCTCCCAAAAGAACCTCCAAAGCTGACTCAGACTTTGTAAAGAAAATCAGAAGTTTTACAAACAGTAAGAAAGCGTGGGTAGGAAAAAAGGAAGAGAACTCAAAATATAGAAAACTAGATGACTAAAACACACAACCCACCAGAGTTGGTTATATGTTTCACTGGACATGTCTCATGCCCTGTATCCACCATCATGCCCTTCAAGAGTAACTGCCCACCAGAAAAATGCCTGTTTAGATGAAGGATGGATACCAGACACCCCGATGGCAAAAGGAAATCAGAAAACATCCATATGTCGTCAGAGGTGAAACAATCAGATAATCCCTCAAAGGAGCTTACTAAAGTTTTCAAAGTGTGGTCCCCAGCAGAGCAGCATCAGCAGCCACATCACAAGCAAGGGAACTTGTGGGAAATGCATATTATTTGGCCCTATTCTAGGAATAGGGCCTAGCGATCAGGTGATTGTGATACACCCTAAAGCCTGCCTATTATTAAGATCCTCTCAGCCTCCTTAAATCCCGGTTTATTAAGTATACCATGGAGCTTGTGCTTGGATTAATGTTGAGATTTCCCTGTATCCTTGAATACCTAGAATAGTGCCTGACACAGAATGCCTGAATCAATAAATGTTTGTTGAATGAATGAGTGAACGGCCTTAAAATAAACTTTACCCCTTACTGAACTACTGTTAATGGAATTGTTTCTTGTAACCAAAGAATCTTAATTAGGCAATGTGCATGGGGAGTGGGGGCAGGGTACACACAAGATGGCCAAAGTCATATGGAGCTAGTCCATGGGGACGTAGAGAGAGCTAGAACACTGTTTTGAGAAGTAAAAGCTAAGAAACATACCCTGTCCAAAAGAAAAAGTGAAGGAATTTCAAGGGGCAAAATTGAGAATTTAATAACAGGGTCAAGGAAATTGCAGCTATAAGGAACTGTGATTTGACCTTGTATAGACTCTGAGGCCAAAACAGAAAACTGCTATGCTTTTTCAAGAACCTAGGAAGTTAATAAAGACTTTGACCTCTGTCTCAATGAGGAGTGAAAAAGTCTATGTATCTAATGATTTACCTGATCTGTATGTAATTTGTACCTTAAGATTCCACCACACCATGGAAATAATTTATACCTTGAAACTCTGCTGTAGCTGACAGATCAGGGACATAACCATCAAAAATAAGAGTGGCCAGACTAAATTCTGAGAGCTCTACAGAAGCAGAATTCTACCCTCTTCCCTAAACCTGTTGATACTCTGAATATTGACAGCAGAAATTTACTCCCAAAAAGGCAAAAGAATAAAACAAAACCAAATGAAACTTCTGGGGGCCCAGGGGCAGGGGGCTGCCTCTACTGTCAAACCCCTTAACTCCAATTCTCTGTATGTCACAGAAGGATTCCTCTTTCTCAAATACTGTATTAACAACATTATATGTCCATCAACAGATGAGTGGATAAAGAAGATGTGGCACATATATGCAATGGAATATTACTCAGCCATAAAAAGGAACAAAACTGAGTTATTTGTAGTGAGGTGGATGGACCTAGAGACTGTGGTACAGAGTGAAGTAAGTCAGAAAGAGAAAAACAAATGCCCTATGCTAACACATATATATGGAATCTAAAAAAAGAAAAAAAAAATGGTCAGAAGAACCTAAGGGGAAGACGGGAATAAAGATGCAGACCTACTAGAGAATGGACTTGAGGATACGGGGAGGGGAAGGGTAAGCTGGGACAAAGTAGAGAGTGGCATGGACATATATACATTACCAAATGTAAAATAGATAGCTAGTGGGAAGCAGCCCCATGGCACAGGGAGATCAGCTCGGTGCTTTGTGACCACCTAGAGGGGTGGGATAGGGAGTGTGGGAGGGAGGGAGATGCAAGAGGGAAGAGATATGGAGACATATGTATATGTATAACTGATTCACTTCGTTATAAAGCAGAAACTAACACACCACTGTAAAGCAATTATACTCTAATAAAGATGTTAAAAAATATATATTATAGTCCCTCGGAGGCCTCCTAATGAGACCACCTTCCAATTGTCTCATAAATCATATTTAAATTACTAACCATGGTCTTTTTTTAAGCAGGGGTGGGGGTTATTCCACCTCTCTTATTTCCCACCAAACCCCCACTTATGCCCTCTACCGCATTAAGTAACTCTATCACCCATAAGATGCATCACCCTCACGCAGGCTACATGAGGGCAGGGACTTGTATCCCCAGTGCTTAGAACCATGTCAGGCACAAAATGAACAGTAGAGTATGTGTTAATTGATTGACCCCCACTCCCACTCCTAATCCCAGTTTTGTTTTGTTCTTTTAATCTCTTTATTAATCTCAGTCTATCCTTCCTCAGAAAAGCTCACCTCTTCCAAAAAGCCTCTCCTGACTGGCTCCAAGGAGCTTCGACTGAAAGAAAACCATCTTGCTTCTGTTAATACTTATGTACAACTATCACTGGTATGTTTCAATCACCTATGCTTTATTCTTATCTATCTTCCGTTTTTGATAAGATACTCAAGGGCTAAAAGCAAGCCCCTACTGAAGTAGTAAACCTGCCAAGGCTGTGCCCAGGGTGAATGCAATGTTCTCTCTCATGATCCATTGCTCAACTTGCTAATTAGACACAACACAGCCACTTCACCCGCAGCAGGCAGTAGTGGCAGAAGCACGGAGCAGAAGGGAGCAGAGAGGAAGGGATTTGGCAGAGAAAGAGACCACATCTAGATGAGACTATGGGAAAGGAGGGGGGAGGGTAGCAGGACCCAGAGTCTCACTCACTCTTTCCTTGGGACCATCATAATCCCTCCCACAGGCACTTATATCAAGTTATAAGTCCATTGGCTATCCTTCAGGACATTTTCCTGCTATTACCACAACTCTATTTCATCTTAAATATGAAGTTTTAAACAAAATCAAAATACTGATGGCACAAGCATAAATTATTAAATGAGGCAAATCATTTGGGGAAGATAAGTGTTTATAAATTACTTACCACCCCCCTTCCCCAAAGAAGGGGTAGGGGAAGGCAGACCAAAAAAAAAAAAAAGAGAGAGAGAGAACTATCACAAAGCAACTCTAAAAGGACACTGGCTCTAGGATGTGATGAATCTATACTCCCCACCTTTCCCACCATCTTCACTCCAACTTTCTGGCCATCTGCTGCTACTGCTGAAGGGCAGTAGGAATGTAGAAGCTGAGCTAATTCCTTCAACCCGCAAGGCAATTTATTTTAATTACCCAAATAATAAAACACTATTCACTGATATGCTTTAAGACTTCTGTCAAACCTTGGAGTTGATTTTTGTTTAAAGATCTACTTCTACAGGAAAACAGGATGTCGAAGAACCTCACTTGTCAAAACTAGATCAAAGTTATAAAAGTTCCGTAGAAAACAGAAGTTGAAAGGAAGAAGTCGACAGCTTTCTCCTCAACAGTCCTTATCCCCATCTATAATTGTCTTCAGCTTCATGTAACACAAAACTACCAGCGCTAAGGCAGCAAAAACATCCCTCCCGTTTTTTCAAACAAGTCTTCATTAGCTCCCTCTTCCGTTTAAAAGTTCCATGGCTAGTTTAAGTTATGACAACTCAAGCAGTTCTATTTCTACATTTCCTAATTAAGAAACTCACCAGAAAAATGATTTTTAACCAAAGCCAGAAAGAGGTTAGCAGAGAGTAATTCATGATTAGGCTACAGAAACAAAAGGAACATTCCACAGAGGCAAACTACCCAGTTTCCCCATTTAGTGCTGCAACTCCAGGAATCTAATGATCCTTCAATTTTTCAAAAATGAAAATGATAGTAAAACTCCCTAATGTTGACAGCAGGTGATTTTTAACTTCACTGCTGCCTGACAGGCACCTACAGGCTTTACCTGGCCTCAATCTGTCCAGTTTGGAACTGCCAATTAGTCGCTTCTCAAAAGCAAATCTCAATGTGAGTCATTTTTAAAAAGTGCTTTTCAAAGTGTCAGATACAATGAATTAGTCAAACTCAGGACGTTAGAACAAAATAAAACTCGGGTGCCCAATCCAGGCTGCAACTGTCAAAGCCAAGGGACAAAAGAACATCGTTCCAGAGCAAAGAAAGGATCAAATTCTCAAAACAGTTGTGATACATATAGTGCTCCTCTTAAATACAAATACTCTTAACTACCGCAGCAATTGAACAGGTGTCTTCATTGGTAAGCTTAGCCTTTCTCAACTGAGGTTCCACAGGACAAAATTAAGCACTAATGCCCTAAGGCACAGGTTGGCAAACCTTTTCTGTAAATATTTTAGGCTTTTCAGACCACATGGTCTCTGTCACTATTCAATTCTGCCATTGGAGCTTGAAAGCAGCTGCCAATAGTTAAGTAAATTAATGAGGTAACTGTTCCAATGAAACTTTACGGACACTGAAATTTGAATTTCATATAATATTCACAGAATTACTCTCTTCTGCAATGATTTTAAAACATAAAATGATTCTTATAAAAAATTTCTTAGTTCTTTGGCTAGATTTAGCTCTGAGGAGCAGTTTGTCGACCTACTCCCTAAGCCATCCTTTGTGTATTAATAGATTAACTTCTCTCTTACGCATGCAGAATGATACTAATTACACACCATACTACAGAGAATTGAGAAATAGTCACTCAAATCATTTTTTGCATGTCTGTAGTGCTCTGATTGTCTAATAGAATAATACTGTCTAGTATGAAGCTAACTGATGAGATTTTGTTAGCACTTGTTAACTTGGGCAAATAACTTTACACAAGTTAAAAGTTACTCTTCTTAAAGTCTCAAAATATAAAAAGGTACTTTCACATCCAGTATATTGTCGATTGATAACAGAAATCAAACTGTTGCAAATTAAATCTCTGGTTAATATACTGCTAGAAATAATAAAGAAATTACTTTAGTAAAGGCCAGAATTCAATTATCATCTTTCAATCCATTTTGTATCTTCAGATCCTGTTTCTTCTTAAAACAGAACCTACCTGAATAAAAATCACAAGCATACATTACAGGATTGTCTCAGACAATTAAGTAACTAGATGAGTTCTAGCTCCACCTCTTTCTAGATGAGTGAACTTGAGCAAGTTCCATACTCTCTTTACTCATCTGTTAAGGAGAGGAAATATCTGCAACCCTCCAAGTGAAGTCAAAAGTATACAATTAAACTTAGGCAGAACAGTTTGTATAGTGCTGTAGAAATATCAGTTGCCATTATTACGTGCTCAGTAACTTTCTTCATATTATCATCTACTTTTTTTATAACACTCCAGTGTTAGTTTCTGCTAAGCCTCAGGTTTCGTGGAATATTGTGCACCTAGTAGTACATTTCATTCAACACATTAAATTTAAGCAAAGAATAAGCAATAAAGATGACTGAGATGGTGTCAGCACTCAAACAGTTTAGAATGAACGCAAACACGTATACATGATAAGTCAGTGCTCTAAGAGGAACAAATGAAAACCAACATGAATACTGTGGAATGAGAGAAAGTTTCACAGGTAGTTAATAAGGGCCTGGGTATGTGATGGGAGAGATACTGTTAACAGAGGGAACTGCAAAAGCACAGATACAGAGGGGTAAGAGAACACTCCACACACCCCAGAATGCAGGGCAGTTCAAGTTCTAAAACAAATTACAAAAGAAGAATTTCATTTTTAAAATCCAACCAGGAAAAGAAAAACCTTCCCATTAAGTCTCTAAAAAGTACGCATCTTGAAGGATAAGCAAGGGGGCTCATTTTAAGCCAAAGAGTTGGAAAAATTATGAACCATGCTAGCTTCAACCCACTTCATCATCATTTCTCAAAGCATTTTACAATGTCTAAGAGGATATATTTAGAGGGGACTGAGTTACAGGAAAGGGATGTCTGGCCTAGCAAGTCTCTGAGGAAGTGGGGACTGGCATACCTGTCTCCCTTGATGACACATGCAATATATCAACCTGCTTCAAAAACCATTTTCTTAAATTCTGCAAGTTATCACCGTTCTCAGTAAGAAAAAGCAATACAGCAATTCTTAAAAGAATAAGTTACATAGGTTTCCTCAAGGGGAGTGGGGACTAGGAAATCTTACGTTCTTCCTCTAGAGTTTATTTTCTTACTTACATCATTTAAAACCTTTCCCGTAAACAAATTTTATTCATGTTTGCTACCCCTTTACCACCAACAAAATTAATTTACCTTGGAACTGTGCCTAAGCATGGTAAATTTTAACCCAGAAGACTAATGAGTAATAAGAAGGGTGTTCTGTAACTATTACCTCTCTCTCTCAAGATTGCCACTGCATCAGCCACACCACCAGTAGAAGATTAAAGATGGCCCCCAACTCTCTGCTAGGCCTCTGACTGAGAGATGCAGTCCAGTCCTCATCCCCACTCCCGCCCTCTTGAATCTGGGCAGGTAACTGCTTTGACCATTACAATATGGAAGAAGTGATGCTACACCAGTTTCCAGATGAGCCTGTCAACTGTGAGAAATAATAATAAATTTCTTTGTGTGTGTGTGTGTGGTACGCGGGCCTCTCACTGCTGTGGCCTCTCCCATTGCGGAGCATAGGCTCCGGATGCGCAGGCTCAGCGGCCATGGCTCACGGGCCTAGCCGCTCCGTGGCATGCAGGATCCTCCCAGACCGGGGCACGAACCCGTGTCCCCTGCATCGGCAGGCGGACTCTCAACCACTGCGCCACCAGGGAAGCCCTAAATTGCTTTTTTAAGGCCCTAAATTTTAGAGTAGTTTGCTAAGAAGCACCAGATAACTGGAACAGTAACCATGTCGCAGCTCCAGCTTTCAGGGCTTTCACCACACCACAACCAAAATACTGTTTCAAAGGAAACTTATAAAAGGAAATAAAAACTCAGAAGTTACAACATATTGGATAGGTTTCTAACAGAATATGCTGTCAACTCTCAGAGCATAAAAAAAATGACCAAAGTGTCCTAATTCCTCCTCAGAAATGCAAAATGACCTAACATCAGTCAAGTTCCTCTGAAAGGTTATAAAAATCAAACTCCTTGAGTATACCCAAGTGATGCAATGATTCTTTACACCAAAGAAAACCCTCTGGTCTGGAAGGTTAGGTACCAGGAAGTAGTCATCTCCAGAAAGTAGTATTTAAAAAGGAAGTGGGGCCTTTTTCACAATGGGTTTGCCACCAGGACACAGGTGTCATGAAAAACACCGCTAAACCTAAGCAAAAATGGGAAAGGAGAAGACCCACATCAACATCATTGTCATTGGACACGTAGATTCGGGGAAGTCTACCACTACTGGCCATCTGATGTACAAATGTGGTGGGATCAACAAGAGAACCACTGAAAAGTTCGAGAAGGAGGCTGCCAAGATGGGAAAGGGCTCCTTCAAGTATGCCTGGGTCTTGGACAAACTGAAAGCTGAACGCGAGTGTGGTATCACCACTGATATCTCCCTATGGAAATTCAAGACCAGCAAGTACTATGTGAACATCATTGATGCCCCAGGACACAGAAACGTCATCAAAAACATGATTACAGGCACATCCCAGGCTGACTGTGCTGTCCTGATTGGTGCTGCTGGTGTGAATCTAAAGCAGGTATTTCCAACAATGGGCAGACCCATGAGCATGCCCTTCTGGCCTACACTCTGCGTCTGAAACTAACTGTTAACAAAATGGACTCCACTGAGCCACCCTACAGCCAGAAGAGATATGAGGAAACTGTTAAGGAAGTCAGCACCTATATTAAGAAAATTGGCTACAACCCTGACACAGTAGCATTTGTGCCAATTTCTGGCTGGAATGGTGACGACATGCTGGAGCCAAGTGCTAACATGCCGTGGTTCAAGGGATGGAGAGTCACCCGTAAAGATGGCAATGCCAGTGGAACCACAATGCTTGAAACTCTGGATTGCATCCTGCCACCAACCTGCCCAACTGACAAGCCCTTGCCTTTGCCCCTCCAGGACGTCTACAAAATTGGTGGTATTGGCACTGTCCCCGTGGGTCGAGTGGAGACGGGTGTTCTCAAACCTGGCATGGTGCTCACCTTTGCTCCAGTCAACGTGACAATTGAAGTGAAGTCTGTTGAAATGCACCGTGAATTTTTGAGTGAAGCCCTTCGTTGGGACAACGTGGGCTTCAATGTCAAGAACGTGTCTGTCAAAGATGTCCATCGTGGCAATGCAGCTGGTGACAGCAAAAATGACCCACCGACGGAAGCAGCTGGCTTCACAGCTCAGGTGATTATCTTGAACCACCCAGGCCAAATCAGTGGTGGATATGCACCTGTGCTGGATTATCACACAGCTCACACTGCTTGCAAGTTTGCTGAGCTGAAGGAGAAGACTGATCGTCGTTCTGGGAAAAAGCTGGAAGATGGCCCCAAATTCTTGAAATCTGGTGATGATGCCATCATTGATATGGTTCCTGGCAAACCCATGTGTGTTGAGAGCTTCTCTGACTATCCTCCTCTGGGCCATTTTGCTGTTCGTGACATGAGACAGACGGTTGCTGTGGGTGTCATCAAAGCAGTGGACAAGAAGGCAGCCGGAGCTGGCAAGGTCACCAAGTCTGCCCAGAAAGCTCAGAAGGCTAAATGAATATTATCCCCAATACCTGCCACCCAAGTCTTAATCAGTGGTGGAAGAACAGTCTCAGAACTGTTTGTCTCAATTGGCCATTTAAGTGTTAATAGCGAAAGACTGGTTAATGATAACAATGCATCGTAAAACCTTCAGAAGGAAAGAAGAACGTTTTGTGGACCATTTGTTTTGTGCAAGGCAGTTTTATTAGTTTTTAAAATCAGTACTTTTTAATGGAAACAACTTGACCAAAACTCTGTCACAGAATTTGAGACCTATTAAAAAAGTTTAATGAGAAAAATAAAAAAAAGGAAGTGGGTAAGAAACAACTTTCGTTTTATGCTATATACAACTCTGACTTGCTTAAAATAAGCATGTAACATTTTTAAATTTTTAAAAAGATACTTCCTTTGAAAAAAACCAAACCATTGTAGTCCTAACAACTTTTAAATGCCTTTTTGGTGCACTAAGATGATGGCAATGCCATTCTTAGCTATGCTTTCACAGAATGAAAGATGGTATCAGCCCCCAAATAGATACCTGTTTTTAACAATGAGTAGACCCTGGGCTCTAACTTATTTCTCTTTCTCATCCCACCAGCCACATTCTCCTGCACAGTATGGCACTTCCAGTTAGCAGAGTGCCCAGCAAAGGGACGAGGACTGTGAAAGTGGAAACTGCTTTGACTTCCTTCTTTCAAGCTCTGACGGGTACTAGGTTAAAGGAGAGCAGTTTCAGAACTTCCCCCCATGCCTCCAGCAACTCTGTGCTAGGCCTCCTTGCAAACCATTTCCCATGGTGTTCTCCTCTTGAGGCCTCTGCCATACTCCCAAACCCCCAAAAGTTAGCAACACGGCTGGATGCATATGAAAAAGATTGGCAAAAAGTCAAATAAGAAAGATGAGGGGCTGAAAAAAAAGGAAAATAGTTTCTCCCCTGAATATCTTTAAGTTTTCATAAACTATCCATATCTCTAACCTATTCTGTTTAGACCAATTCCTTGTTCCTAAGAAATTCCATCAGGAAACAGATAAAGGAAAGATGAAATTCAGAACATTTTGCTCTGCTTCTGGTTATTAATGTCAAGTAAAGAACCAAGGTGGAAAGTAAATAACCACAAGAAAAGTTACAAGTTTCTGAAATTATCACAGGTTTTGTTAGGTTCTTCTCTGACTTATCATTGAGCGTTGAGGACTCACTGTTAGCTATAAGCACTTGCAAGGGCCCTTCCCAACCCTCAGTTTATCAGCAGATTCCCTAAAAGGATAGAAACAAAGGTTCAGCAAGTTCCAACTACCAATATTTCTTCCAAAACATCATTTATTAGAGTCTTATGATCTCAGATTCAAGTTATTCCACTTACTAAACCCTAATATTCCAATTTAGTTTCTCTCAGAGGAAAATACACAAATCAAGATAAAATATGAACTGATAAATGAGTTCTATAAAAACCTGATAAATGAAGAAGAATGTCTAAGTACAGTTTAGCAAATTTAGATGTTAAAAAAAAGATTAGTTAAAAATGACCAAAGGATCACCCATGCTAAATACATTAATAATACAGAGCAACTTGGAGAGCAAGAGACTGAGGAGAGGGAATCATGTAGCGTTATTTTTAAAGCAGTATAACACGTGCAAAGTTAAGAGATAATCTTATTACACCCAGCATCAGTAAGACATCTATTAACTTTTGGGATATGTTCCAATCCTTTTTTTTTTTTTTTTTTTTTTTAAGAAACTACAAGGATCTACACTGGTGGTAGAAAAATTATCAGAGCTTTGTGTTAAAGAAACATGGGATGTCTGATCCAGAGAAGAAAAGGAAAAGAGGTCTCGTTTACCAAAGATTGTTGGATATATTAAAGGTTTTTTTAATGAGGAAAATGCCAAATAACTGCAAAACAGGCTCAAATGTCAAGTCATTAGGCAAACACGGTCTCTGAACAAGAATACAGTGGACCACAAAGTTCCCAAAACAAAACTGTGATATTAGCTCTCAGTGTTGCCTTTGGCTTCAGGGAGACAGGCAGGATTTTACAAAATTGGACCACAAGTGAGGACAGGCACACTTTTGTTTAAAAAGCCAATCACCTAAATAGTCAGTAGACAGTGGGATAAAGGCACTAAGATTTAAAAAAAATCATCCCCTAGTAGAAATCAACACATTAATGGATCAGACACGGTTTTGCAACCGGGGTGCACAGAGGGCTAGGGTATCTCACAAACCGTACCTAAAATCAAATCAAGGCAACTAGAAAAAAACTAGGCTGGAATACAAAGTTACCTAAGAAAATTACAATCAATTCTAGCCCATTTCCTGATGTCAGGTAAGAATGCTTGCTGATAAGTGACTTTTGTAGTTATAATTTAAAAAGCAAATTAGGGTATCTATAAACAGGAGAACAGAGAAACAAAATAGTGGTATATTCACACAACAGAAACTATTAAAAAGTACACAATAAAAAGGAACAAACTACTGATATACCCAAGATTGATGAATATCAAAAACATTACACTGGGGCTTCCCTGGTGGCGCAGTGGTTGAGAGTCCACCTGCTGATGCAGGGGACACGGGTTTGTGCCTCGGTCTAGGAAGATCCCACATGACGCAGAGTGGCTGGGCCCGTGAGCCATGGCCTCTGAGCCTGCGCGTCTGGAGCCTGTGCTCCGCAACGGAAGAGGCCACAACAGTGAGATGCCCGCGTACCGCCAAAAAAAAAAAAAAATTACACTGAGTCAAGGAAGCCTTACAAAGAGTACATACCATGTGATTCCATTTACATGACTTCCAAATCAGGCAAAACTGATGTACAGTAGGAAAAAATTTTTTCCCAGGGAGGGAAGAACAGGGAGCAGAATGACTGGAAAGAAACATGAGGGAACTTTTCACAGTGAGAGTACAATATAATATAGTATATACAGTATGATGTATACCTTGATAGAGGTTTGGGTTACACAGATAAGTGCATGTGTCAAAACTCATCAAACAATATACTTAAGATTTTCTGTTTTCCACTCTAAACTGTACTTCAAATTTTTTTAAAAGTTAAAAAAAGTTAATAATATGCATATTGAAATATTTGGGGGTAAATGTACCGATGTCTGCAATTTACTTGGAAAATAAAAAAATAAGATAGCAGAATAGAAAGTAAATAAAGCAAAATATTACAGAATCTGGGTGGTAGGTAAACAGGTGTACAATTTGTGTACAATTCTTTCAATTTTTGTTTTTCATGATAAATACAATTATTTCATGATAAAATGTTAGGGAAAAAAAGAAAATTTGATATTAGAAAAACGGTCTCTTTCCATTAAGCTATTACTCAAAGAATTAAGGCTCATTTGGAGCCTCTCTTTGGAATAGGGACTATCATTACCCACCTTCATTACTGGAGTAAAATATTTACTCAAGACCATCCAGTTCCCTCTGTGCTGATTCTTCTGTCACCCAACAAACTTCTAACCAATTACTGTTCCTCAAGTACCCTGAATTCACAAAAGGGATGCTCTGGACTAAGGCAAACATATAAAAGCATTATAGTCACAGATGAAGTACAGCCTAAAAAGCTTTTAATCAATTGGTTCCGTGCTTTATTAATGTAATTAATCTTCCTCTTATCTCTGGTTTTTCTAATCAACCGGTCTCTTATGAGTCTAGTTAGCATAATTACCTCCCCAAAAGTCTTAGGAAACCTTCAATATAAGTTTCTAGTTTCGGAAGCAAAGGACTAGGCCACAGACAGCAATGTCTCAAAAACAGACACCAAGATATCCCTGTTGGCGCAGTGGTTAAGAATCCGCCTGCCAATACAGGGGACAGGGGTTCGATCCCTGGTCCAGGAAGATTCCACATGCCACAGAGCAACTAAGCCTGTGTGCCACAACTACTCAGCCTGTGCTCTAGAGCCCGCGAGCCAGAACTACTGAGCCCGTGTGCTGCAACTACTGAAGCCCACGCACCTAGAGCCCATGCTCTACAACAAGAGAAGCCACCACAATGAGAAGCCTGCACACCTCAATGAAGAGTAGCCCACGCTCGCCACAACTAAAGAAAGCCCACGCGCAGCAACAAAGACCCAACGCAGCCAAAATTAGATTAATTTTTTTTAAAGTAAGTGTAAATTTGTAATTTAAAGGAAAAAAAAAAAAAAGGCAGCACCAACCTTGTGAAGGTAACCATGCCTGAAGCAGCCAGCTGGTTTTCTCACCTGTAAAATTCTGATATCTGTCCTGCCCAGAACAGGCTTGTGAGGATAAATAAGATAACATACATGAAAGCATTTTAAAAATAAAGTTCTACACAAGTGTTATATATTATTATGATTCCATGATGTTACTAACAACCTCTCAAAACCACCTGTGTTGCTGGACAAATAAGGAAAGAATTATTTAAACAGATTATTACCATAAAGGAATAAGGTCACTTAAGAGAACTTTCCAGTACAAACACCTGACCCACAGTGATTAGTGTTGACTCACAGATATCTCTATGAGTCAAGATCTACTACCCCCCCATTTACAACAGGTCTTTTTGTCTCACCCACATTCAAGTACACAAAGTAATAGGGGAGACAGACACTGTTGAGTTTAATAGCTTACTGGCATTTTTCTGGGAGTGCTACTAAATACCTCTTGCAAATCCAAGGTTCACAACACTACTAAACAATTAAAAAGGCCCTAATTCAAGCAGCTGTTACCAAGTAAACTATCTTGTCCATTTCAAACAGATTCCCCATGAAGATCAGCAGCAGCACCTAAGGCTTTATATCACGACCTCATCGTGGTTTTGAAAATAAATTTCTCCTAATCCCTACAGCTACTCAACAGATTCAGCATAACTTTAAGATTATTCATTTCAGGCTATCATCAAAAAGTCTACAAACAATACATGCTGCAGAGGATGTGGAGAAAAGGGAACCCTTGTGTTAGTGGGAATATAAATTTGTGTAGCCACTGTGGAAAACAGTACAGAGGTTCCTCAAAAAACGAAAAGTAGGGACCTCCCTGGTGGCACAGTGTTAAGAACCCCCCTGCCAATGCAGGGGACATGGGTTCGAGCCCTGGTCCAGGAAGATCCCACATGCCACAGAGCAACTGAACCCAGGTGCCACAACTACTGAGGCTGCATTCTAGAGCCTGCGAGCCACAACTACTGAAGCCCATGCACCTAGAGCCCATGCTCCGCAACAGAAGCTAACGCAATGAGAAGCCCACGCACCGCAACAAAGAGCAGCCCCCACTTACTGCAACTAGAGAAAGCCCACGCACAGCAACAATGACCCAATGCAGCCAAAAATAAATTAATTAAAATAAATTTTAAAAAATAAAAGTACAACTACCGTATGATCCAGCAATTTCAATTCTCGCTATACAGTGGGAAAAAATGAAAACTTCAATTCGAAAAAATCCATGCACCCCAATGTTCATAGCAGCACTATTTATAGCTGCCAAGACATGGAAGCAACCCAAGTACCCATCAACAGAAGATTGGCTTAAGAAGATGTGATATATATATATATATATATATATATACACATATATATACACATACATATATTATATATATAAAATATATATGTATATATGTAATGGGACATTACTCAGCCATAAAAAAATATTGCCATTTACAGCAACATGAATGAACCTAGAGAATAAGTCAGAGAAAGACAAATAAATATGATATCATTTATATGTGGAATCTAAAAAATAATACAAATGAATCAATATACAAAACAGAAACAGACTCACAGAAAACAAACTTACGTTACCAAGGGGAGGCAGGGGGAAGGACAAGTTAGGAATATGGGATTAACAGATATTTTATACTTAAAATAGATAACCAATAAGGATTTACTATATAGCACAGGGAATTATACCCAATACCTTATAATAACCCATAATGAACATAATCTGCAAAATAAACAAAAAAAGATTATTCATTCAAATGGGAAATAGTACCATACTTGAAGACAGGGTCATCTGCAGAAAACTGAGACATACTTAAGAGTACAATTTCTCTCCCTCTCAAAAAAAAGAAAAAATTCTCTCCCTCTCTTTTTTTTAAAGTAGTGATTGAAGAAGAAAAAATAAACTTTCTTTTAAAAATTTTAGTTTAAGCCTAAAATTCTAGGCTCAAAGTTTATAATCACCACATACCCTGTGGACAAAAGAAACAAAAAGAAAAAGGGGCTGATTAAAGTTTATCCGAAGGCCTTCATCATTCATTATTTACTGATTAGTTATAATGTGCTCACCACCATTATAAATTACAAAAGATACAAAAATGTATCCTTTATACAACCTTATAATAACAGAAATCTGGTAAGAGGCAGGAAATGCATACTAATTCCCTTGGCCAATTTTTCCAAGGGTCAACAAAGGCTCTTCTTTGTCCCACAAGCAATTCAACTGTACAAAAAAAATTAAAAATAAAGATGAAAATATTTAAACACTTGCTCTTCAACACAGCAATGACCCACCTAAAACAAGAGTTAACAAATTGTGGACATAAGTTATCTTTCATATCAGAATCTGAATACAAAATACCATTTAAAGCTCTTTTTTGATTCAGCAGGGCTCCCACAAAACACACATTTAAAAGCCAAGCCCAGCCAAAGTCCTTGTAACATTTGGGAGGGAAAGTCTAAATTTCAAATGTTTAAATGGAAGAAAAGATAGCATGCTATATGTGAATAGAATGTGACAAATATTAAATGCAGTCCAGCTACTTGCATTTAACCTTCTATGTAAAGGAATTACCACTACTTACCAAGTAGTTTAGAGTGGGAGTGTAGCATAGTGAGAGGAATACAAGCTCTGAAGAGTCAGGCCACTGATTTGCTATGCAAAATCTTGGAAAACTGACTAAGCTTCAATTTCCTTGACTGTAAAACAGGAAACCACTATTTCACAACCACACAATTCCTATGAGGATTAGGAAAATAATACATATAAAGTGACAGTCATCCTGTAAATGGTAGCAACTGTTACTGCTTCCAGTATTAATGTACATTTGAGCTAATACCTTAAAAAAAAAAAGACTGAAACAAAAAGAAATTAGAAAATACTCTGAGACGAAAACAATACATCAAAATTTACAGGATGCAGTTAAGGGAGTGCTTAGAGGGAAATTTATACCTGTCTATGCCTATATCAAAAAGAAGAAAGATCTCAAATCAAACTGATCTTCCACCTTAAAACACGAGAAAAAGAACAAATTAAACGTAAAGAAAGCAGAAGAAATGAAATAATAAAGCTGAACAGAAAGTAATGCTATAAAAAAAGACAAAAACTATACAGTAAGTGAAATTAAAAGTTGGTTCTTTGAAAAAAATCAACAAAACTGATGAACTTTTAGCTGGACTGACCAAGAAAAAACAGAGAGAAGACCCAAACTATTGAACTCAGGAATGAAAGACGACATCACAACCAATGCTACAGATAATTAAAAAGATATAAGGGAAGATGACTTTGATGAAATAGATAAATTTCTAGAAAAACACAAAGTACTAAAACTCACAAGAAACATTAGAGAATCTGAATAGGCCTACAAGTAAGGAGATGGAATTGGTAATTTTAAAACTTCCCACAAAGAAAAGCCCAAGCACAGATGGATTCACTGATGAATTTTAACAAATATTTAAAGAAGAATGAATACCAATTCTTCACACTCTTCCCAAAAAATGGAAGAGGAGGGAACACATCCCAATTCATTCTATGAGCTCAGTATTACCCTGATACCAAAACCAGACAAAGATATCACAACAAAACAAAACTAGAAATCAAAATATCATATAGTCACAGAAATCCTCAGTAAAATACTAGCAAACCAAATCCAGCAACAAGTAAAAAGGATTATACACTAAAACCAAACAGGATTTATCCCAGGAATGCAAGGCTGGTTTAGCATCAGAAAATTAACCAAACTAATAGATCATGTAGTGAAAGATTAAAGGACAAAAAACCACATGACAGTCTCAATTAGACACAGAAAAAGCACTGGACCAAATCCAATACCCCTTCATGAAAATAAAGAAATAAATAAACTCAACAAACTAAGGATACAAAGGAACTTCTTCATCCTGATGAAAGGGATTTACAAAAAAGCTAAAATCATCACCACTGCTAACTTCATTACTTAATGGTGAAAGACTGGAAGCTCCCCCCATAAGATCCAGAACAAGACAAGGATGTCTGCTTTCATCATTTCTATTTAACCTTGTATTACAAGTTCTTGGCAGGGCAATTAAGCAAGAAAACGAAATAAAAGGCATCCAGATTGGGGGGAAAAAAGAAGTAAAACTATCCCTATTTGCAGATGACATGATCTTGTATATAGAAACATCCTAAGGAATTCACTACAAAATTACTGGAGCTAAGAAGTTCAGCAAGTTTGCAGGATACAAGAACAATACACAAAAATCAATTGTATTTCTATATGCTATCACTGCACAATCTGAAAATGAGTATCAAAACAAATAAAACAGGTATAAATTTAACAAAGAAGTGCAAGCCTTCTACACTGAAAACTATAAAACATTGTTGAAAGAAATTGAAGACATAGGACTTCCCAGGTGGTCCTGCACAACTTCCAATGGAGGGGGCATGGGTTCAATCCCAGGGAACTAAGATCCCACATGACACGTGGTGCGGCCAAAAACAAAGTAAAAGAAATTGAATACAGAGATAAATGAAAAGATATCCCAACATTCAAGTGTAGGGAGACTAAATACTGTTAACATGGCAACAGTCCCCAAATTAACCTAAGAGATGCAATGCAATCCCTTATCAAATTCCTAGCTGGTTTTGCAGAAATTGACAAGCTGATCCTAAAATTCATATGGAAATGCAAAGGACCCACCCTTTGAGTATTTTTTCAAATACTCAAAATAATCTTGATAAAGAAGAACAAAGTTGGAGGAATCACACTTTCTGATTTCAAAACTTACTAGAAAATAAGTATTCAAGACAGTGGGATACAGGCATCAATGGAATAAAACTGTGAGCCCAAAAGTAAACTTTTACATTTACAGTTAACTGATTTTTGACAAGGGTGCCAAGACAATTCAATGGGGAAAGAATAGTTTTTTCAACAAATTGTGTGGGGGCAATCAGATTACCCACATGCAAAAGAATAAAGGAGGAACCCTGTCTCACACTATATACAAAAATTAACTCAAAATGGATCAACAATTTAAACAAAACAGCTAAGACTTTAAGACATAATTTTAATGATACAACATAGTTGTAAATCTTCATGATCTTGGATCAGGCAACATTTTCTTAGTGTTCATCTTAGTCTTCATCAAAGACACAAGCACCCAGAAAAAAAAGATAAATTGGACTTTATCAGAATTAAAAACTTCTGCGCCTAAAAGGGCAGTATCTCAAAAAAAGTGAAAAACCACCTACAGAACGGGAGAAAGTATATGTAAATCATGTATCTGCTAAGGGACTAGTAACCAAAATATATACCAATAAAAAAAGATTTATAAGTCAACAATAAAAACACATAACCCGATTTAAAAATGGACAAAGGACTAAACAAGCATTTCTCCAAAGATATACAAATGGCCAAGAGGCACATGAAAAGATGTTCAATATCATTAGTCATTAGCAAAAGCAAATCAAAACCACAATGAGATGCTATTTCATACCCACTACGATGGCTATAATCAAAAAGATGGGCAAGGATATGGAGACACTGGAACCCTCATACGTTGCTGGTGGGAATGTAAAATGGTGCAGCCACTCTGGAAAACGATATGGCAGTTACTCAAAAAGTTAAACATCTAATTACCATATCACCCAGCTTCCCCTCCTAGGTATATATCCAAGAAATTGAAAACAGGTGTTCAAACAAAAACTTGTACACAAATGTTCATGGCATTATTCATACTAGCCAAAAAGTGATAACAACCCACAATGTCCATCAACTGATGAGTGGATAAACAAAATGTGGTATTCCGGGACTTCCCTGGTGGTGCAATGGTTGGGAATCCGCCTGCCAATGCAGGGGACACGGGTTCGAGCACTGGTCCAGGAAGATCCCACATGCCGTGGGGCAGCTAAGCACATGCGCCACAACTACTGAGCCTGTGCTCTGGAGCCCACGAGCCACAACTACGGAGTCCGTGGGCCACAACTACTGAGGCCTGCACGCCTAGAGCCCACCCACCGCAACGAAGAGTAGCCCCTGCTCTCCACAACTAGAGAAAGCCCACGCGCAGCAACGAAGACCCAACGCAGCCAAAAATAAATAATTTTTTTTAAAAATGTGGTATACCCATACAAAGGAATATTATTCAACCATAAAAAGAAATGAAGTACTAATACATGCTACAACACAGATGAAACTTAAAACCATTCTACTAAGTGAAAGAAGGCAGACACAAAAGGCCACATATTTTATGATTCCATTTATATAAAATGTTCAGAACTGGCAAATCAATAAAAACAGAGTTAGATTTGTGACTGCCAGAGGGAAAGAGCAATGTGGAGTGACTGCTAATGGGTACATGATTTCTTTTTGAAGTAAAAATTTTCTGGAGCTTGATGGTGGTGACACCTGCACAACTTTCTGAATATACTAAAAATCACTAAATTGCACACTTTTAAAGGATGGATTTTAAGGTATGTGAATTGTACTTTCTATGTTCAATAATGTAATATTAAGGCCATATTCAAAAATTTTCAATCTCTTAACTAGAAAATGATAATCCCAAAGTTTTAGCTAAAACAAATGGCAGCAGCAGCACTTCAAACACGCATGAAATTCTGAGCCAGATCAAGCACCACCTTTCTAATCTTTCTGGGTTAAAATACTGCAAGTTGTCCTTGTCTGCAGATCCAGCCAATGTCCTGGACCTTCTTGTCAGTCTCCATGTTGTAAAGCAGCGGGGAGTCAAAACAGCTTCAGGCTGGGATATTCTAAAATCCAGCAACAGCAAGTTGCCAATATACTTATGAGACTATTAAACCATAACCATATAATTTTAAACAAATTTAAAGTGTATCTTTGTGTATTTACCATTAACACATATTTAACATTAACGTATTTACCATTAACACAAAAGTATACAATTGTACTTTAATAAGAGCTCATCTAAAAATTCAAATGACCCAACTGTCCTTGATCACAGAATTCAAATGCTGAAATGCTTAAAATTCCTTAAAGTCATAATATAGCAGCCACATAGCTAAATAAACAGAAGACTTTATAGAAAATAACATGCAGCAAAATAGTATTTTCACAATACCTGAAAAATGCAGTTTGACCTTAACTCTCAATCACACTATGTATGGACTAATATGTACTCTCTTCTGTGTCATACTGACACACAACCATAATAATGAGTAAAACAGTATAAATCAGTATCAGCCAAGAAGTGTGGGCCCTCATATTACTTCATACCTCACTTAATTTTTCCTAAATATATACTGAACTTCATTTTTAAGAAACAAATTTTACTACCTCCCACATGATCAGTTTCTTTCTACGCCATCCCAACCTATGGGCGGGAGCTGGGGTGGAATAGAGACAATATATTTATCTATTGTCTTCAGCAACATAGATGCACTTCAAAAATATAACATGCAGTTGGAAAGACTTCAGAAAAGACATCTAAATATTTACAAGGATGGAAGTGCAGACTAAACAGACTTCTTTCTAGAAAACCCAAAGCTGAGAAAGGAGGATTAAATCTATAAAATTAAGTAAAATATCAAGACAAATGAGGTGAATGCAATCTTGTCCACCAGAAACTAAAGGACCTAAGAACAAGGTACCTCCTAAAATCTAAGATGTTGGAAGTTCAAGCTTTGGGTTTTTTAGAAATATAACCTAGATTAGGAACCAAGATGGCGGAGTAGAAGGACGTGCTCTCACTCCCTCTTGCGAGAACACCACAATCACAACTAGCTGCTGGACAATCATTGACAGGAAGACACTGAAACTCACCAAAAAAGGCACAATGAGACAGTAGGAGGGGCGCAATCACAGTAAAATCAAATCCCATAACTGCTGGGTGGGTGACTCACACTTATACCACAGAAGTCCATCCACTGGAGTGAAGGTTCGGAGCCCCACGTCAGGTTCCCAAGCTGGGGATCGGGCAATGGGAGGAGGAATTCCTAAAGAATCAGACTTTGAAGGCTAGTGGGATTTGACTGCAGGACTTCGACAGAACTGGGGGAAACAGAGACTCCACTCCTGGAGGGCACACACAAAGTAGTGTGTACATCGGGAACCATGGGAAGGAGCACTGACCCCAGGGGAGACTGAACCAGACCTACCTGCTAGTGTTGCAGGGTCTCCTGAAGAGGCAGGTGGTGGCTGTGGCTCACCATGGGGACAAGGACACTGGCAGCAGAAGTTCTGGGAAGTACTCCTTGGCATGAGCCCTCCCAGAGTCCGCCACTAGCCCCACCAAAGAGCCCAGGTAGGCTCCAGTGTTGGGTTGCCTCAGGTCAAACAACCAACAGGGAGGGAACCCAACCCCACCCATCAGCAAGGAAGAGGATTAAAGTTTTACTGAGCTCGGCCCACCAGAGCGACAGTCAGCTCTACCCACCACCAGTCCCTCCCATCAGGGAACTTGCACAAGTCTCTTAGATAGCCTCATCCACCAGAGGGCAGACAGCAGAAGCAAGAAGAACTACAATCCTGCAGCCTGAACAAAAACCACATTCACAGAAAGACAGACAAGATGAAAAGACAGAGGGCTATGTGCCAGATGAAGGAACAAGATAAAACCCCAGAAAAACAACTAAATGAAGTAGAGATAGACAACCTTCCACAAAAATAATTCAGAATAATAGTGAAAAGATGCAGGACCTCGGAAAAGAATGGATGCAAAGATGGAGAAGATGCAAAAAATATTTAACAAACACCTAGGAGAATTAAAGAACAAACAAACAGAGATGAACAATACAATATACTAAAAGGAATCAATAGCAGAAAAACTGAGGCAGAAAAGCGGATAAGTGACCTGGAAGACAGAATGGTGGAATTCACTGCTGCAGAACAGAATAAAGAAAACAGAATGAAAACAAATGAAGACAGCCTAAGAGACCTCTGGAAAAACATTAAACACAACAACATTCGCATTATAGGGGTCCCAGAAGGAGAAGAGAGAAAGAAAGGACCCGAGAAAATACATGAAGAGATTACAGTCGAAAACTTCCCTAACATGGGAAAGGAAATAGCCACCCAAGTCAAGGAAGCACAGAGAGCCCCATACAGGAAAAACACAAGGAGAAACATGCTGAGACACACAGTAATCAAACTAGCAAAAATTAAAGACAAAGAAAAATTATTGAAAGCAGCAAGGGAAAAACGACAAATAACTTGCAAGGGAACTCCCATAAGGTTAACAGCTGATTTCTCAGCAGAAACTCTACAAGCCAGAAGGGAGTGGCATGATATACTTAAAGTGATGAAAGGGAAGAACCTACAACCAAGATTACTCTACCCAGCAAGGATCTCATTCAGATTCCATGGAGAAATCAAAAGCTTTACAGACAAACAAAAGCTAAGAGAATTCAGCACCACCAAACCAGCTCTACAACAAATACTAAAGGAACTTCTCTAAGTAGGAAACACCAGAGAAGAAAACGACCTACAAAAACAAACTCAAAACAATTCAGAAAATGGTCATAGGAACATACATATCAATAATTACCTTAAACGTGAATAGATCAAGTACTCCAAACAAAAGACACAGTCTTAGGGGCTTCCCTGGTGGCGCAGTGGTTGGGAGTCCACCTGCCGATGCAGGGGAGACGGGTTCGTGCCCCGGTCAGGGAAGATCCCACATGCCGCGGAGCGGCTGGGCCGGTGAGCCATGGCCGCTGAGCCTGCACGTCCGGAGCCTGTGCTCCGCAACGGGAGAGGCCACGGCAGTGAGAGGCCCGCGTACCGCAAAAAAAAAAAAAAAAAAAAAGACACAGTCTTGCTGAATGGATACAAAAACAAGACCCATCTATATGCTGTCTGCAAGAGACCCATTTCAGACCTAGGGACACATACAGACTGAAAGTGAGGGAATGGAAAAGATATTCCATGCAAATGGAAATCAAAAGAAAGCTGGAGTAGCAATACTCATATCAGATAAAACAGACTTTAAAATAAAGAATGTTACAAGAGACAAGGAAGGACACTACATAATGATCAAGGGATCAATCCAAGAAAAAGATATAACAATTATAAATATTTATGCACCCAACATAGGAGCACCTCAATATGTAAGGCAACTGCTAACAGGTATAAAAGAGGAAATTGACAGTAACACAATGATAGTGGGGGACTTTAACACCTCATTTACCCCAACGCACGGATCATCCAAACAGACAATTGATAAGGAAACACAAGCTTTAAATGACACAACAGACCAGATAGATTTCATTGATATTTATAGGACATTCCATGCAGAAACAGCAGATTACAGTTTCTTCTCAAGTGTGCATGGAACATTCTCCAGGATACATCACATCTTGGGTCACAAATCAAGGCTCAGTAAATTTAAGAAAACTGAAATCATATCAAGCATCTTTTGTGACCACAATGCTATGAGATTAGAAAAGAATCACAGGGAACAAAACGTAAAAAACACAAACACATAGAGGCTACACGTTACTAAATAACCAAGAGATCACTGAAGAAATCAAAGAGGAAATCAAAAAATACCTAGAGACAAATGACAAATAAAACACGACAATCCAAAACCTATGGGATGCAGCTAAAGCAGTTCTAAGAGGGAAGTTTACAGCTATACAAGCCTACCTCAAGAAACAAGAAAAATCTCAAATAAACAATCTAACCTGACACCTAAAGGAGCTAGAAAAAGAAGAACAAACAAAACTCAAAGTTAGCAGAAGGAAAGAAATCATAAAGATCAGAGCAGAAATAAATGAAATAGAAACAAAGAAAAAAATGGCAAGAATCAATAAAACTAAAAGCTGGTTCTTTGAGAAGATAAACAAAATTGATAAACCACTGGCAGGACTGATCAAGAAAAACAGGGAGAGGACTCAAATCAATAAAATTAGAAATGAAAAAAGAGAAGTTACAACAGACACCGCAGAAATACAAAGCATCCTAAGACACTACTACAAGCAAGTCTATGCTAATAAAATGAAGAAATGGACAAATTCTTAGAAAGGTATAACCTTCCAAGACTGAACCAGGAAAAAAATAGAAAATATGAACAGACCAATCACAAGTAATGAAATTAAAACTGTGATTAAAAACCTTCCAACAAACAAAAGTCCGGGAACAGATGGCTTCACAGGTGAATTCTATCAAACATTTAGAGAAGAACTAACACCAATCCTTCTCAAACTCTTCCAAAAAATTGTGAAGAAAGGAAATCTCCCAAACTCATTCTATGAGGCCACCATCACACTGATACCAAAACCAGACAAACATACTACAAAAAAAAGAAAACTACAGACCAATATCACTGATGAATATAGATGCAAAAATCCTCAACAAAATACTAGCAAACAGAATCCAACAACACATTAAAAGGATCATACACCACGATCAAGTGGGATTTATCCTAGGGATGCAAGGAATCTTCAATATACGGAAATCAATCAACGTGATACACCATATTAACAAATTGAAGAATAAAAACCATAAGATCATCTCAATAGATGCAGAAAAAGCTTCTGACAAAATTCAACACCCATTTATGATAAAAACTATCCAGAAAGTGGGCATAGAGGGAACCTACCTCAACATAACAAAGGCCATATATGACAAACCCACAGCAAACATCATTCTCAATGGTGAAAAACTGAAAGCATTTCCTCTAAGATGAGGAACAAGACAAGGATGTCCACTCTCACCACTATTATTCAACATAGTTTTGGAAGTCCTACCACCGCAATCAGAGAAAAAAAGAAATAAAAGGAATACAAATTGGAAAAGAAGTAAAACTGTCACTGTTTGCAGATGACATGATACTATACATAGAGAATCCTAAAGATGCCACCAGAAAACTACTAGAGCTAATCAATGAATTTGGTAAAGCAGTAGGATACAAAATTAATGCACAGAAATCTCTTGCATTCCTATACACTAATGATGAAAAATCTGAAAGAGAAATTAAGGAAACACTCCCATTTACCACTGCAACAAAAAGAATAAAATACCTAGGAATAAACCTAAGAAGACAAAAGACCTGTATGTAGAAAACCATAAGACACTGTTGAAAGAAATTAACGATGATAGCAACAGATGGAGAGAGATACCATGTTCTTGGATTGGAAGAATCAATATTGTGAAAATGACTATACTATCCAAAGCAATCTACAGATTCAATGCAATCCCTATCAAATTAGCAATGGCATTTTTTTACAGAACTAGAACAGAAAATGTTAAAATTTATATGGAGACACAAAAGCCCCCGAGTAGCCAAAACAGTCTTGAGGGAAAAAAACAGAGCTGGTGGAATCAGACTCCCTCACTTCAGACTATACTACAAAGCTACAGTAATCAAGACAATAAGGTACTGACACAAAAACAGAAATACACATCAATGGAACAGGACAGAAAGCCCAAAGATAAACCCACACAACTATGATCAACTAATCTATGACAAAGGAGTCAAGGATATACAATGGAGAAAAGACAGTCTCTTCAATAAATCATGCTGGGAAAACTGGACAGCTACATGTAAAAGAATGAAATTAGAACGCTCCCTAACACCATACACGAAAATAAACTCAAAATGGATTAGAGACCTAAATGTAAGACCAGGCACTATAAAACTCTTAGAGGAAAACATAGAAAGAACACTCTTTGACATAAATCACAGCAAGATCTTTTTTGATCCACCTCCTAGAGTAATGGAAATAAAAACAAAAATAAACAAATGGGACCTAATGAAACTTAAAAGCTTTTGCACAGCAAAGGAAACTACAAACAAGACAAAAAGACAACCCTCAGAATGGGAGAAAATATTTGCAAACGGATCAACGGACAAAGGATTAATCTCCAAAATATATAAACAGCTCATGTAGCTCAATATTAAAAAAACAAACAACCCAGTGTAAAAATGGGCAGAAGACCTAAATAGACATTTCTCCAAAGAAGACATACAGATGGTCAAGAAACACATGAAAAGCTGCTCAACATCACTAATTATTAGAGAAATGCAAGTCAAAACTACAATGAGATATCACCTCACACCAGTTAGAATGGGCATCATCAGAAAATCTACAAACAACAAATGCTGGAGAGGGTGTGGAGAAAAGGGAACCCTCTTGCACTGTTGCTGGGAATGTAAATTGATACAGCCACTATGAAAAACAGTATGGAGGTTCCTTAAAAAACTAAAAATTGAATTACCATATGACCCAGCAATCCCACTACTGGGCATATACCCAGAGAAAACCATAATTCAAAAAAACACATGCACCACAATGTTCATTGCAGCACTATTTACAATAGCCAGGTCATGGAAGCAACCTAAATGCCCATCGACAGACGAATGGATAAAGAAGATGTGGTACATGTATACAATGGAATATTACTGAGCCATAAAAAGGAACGAAATTGGGTCACTTGTAGAGATGTGGATGGATCTAGAGACTGTCATACAGAGTGAAGTCAGTCAGAAAGAGAAAAACAAATATCGTATATTAACACATATATGTGGAACCTAGAAAATGATAGAGATGAACCGGTTCGCAGAGCAGAAGTTGTGACACAGAAGTAGAGAAAATACATATGGACACCAAGGGGGGAAAGCTGCAGATGGGTGAGGGTGGTGGTGTGATGAATTGGGAGATTGGGATTGACATGTATACACTGATGTATATAAAATGGATGACTAATACAAACCTGCTGTATAAAAAAATAAATAAAATTAAATTTAAAAAATAGAACTAACATGTCATGGGGTAAGGAAGTTAATTATCTAAAGTTCAGCATAGCTTTAATTTCTTTTCTTCCAAGTAAAATTCTATTTCAAAATGTTATTATAGGGCATTAATTTTTGTTCTATCTATCCTTTTATCTGCAAATAAATATTCTATGTCTAGAATAAAGCTATTAAAAATTAAATTTAAAAAATAATAAAATAAAAGATACAAAAAAGCAACAATAAACAAGTGGGACTACATCAAATTAAAAGGCTTCTTCTGCACAGCAAGGAAACCTTTAACAAAATGAAAAGGCAGGGCTTCCCTGGTGGCGCAGTGGTTGAGAGTCTGCCTGCCGATGTAGGGGACACGGGTTCGTGCCCCGATCCGGGAAGATCCCACATGCCACGGAGCGGCTGGGCCTGTGAGCCATGGCCGCTGAGCCTGTGCGTCCAGAGCCTGTGCTCTGCAACGGGAGAGGCCACAACAGTGAGAGGCCCGCATACCGCAAAAAAAAAAAAAAAAAAGGCAATCTACAAATGGGAGAAAATATCTGCAAATCATATATCTGATAAGGGGTTAACATTCAAAATATATAGAGAACTCATAACTCACTATCAAAAAAACAATCCAATTAAAAATGGGCAGATCTGAACATTTTTCCAAAGAAGACATACAGATGGCCAACAGGTACATGAAAAGATGCTCCACATCACTAATCATCAGGGAAATGCAACTCAAAACCACAATGAGATATCACCGCACACCATTAAGAACGGCTATTATCACAAAGACAAGAAATATCGAATGTTGGCAAGGACATGGAAAAAAGGGAACCTTTGTGCACTGTTGGTGGGAATGTAAATTGGTGTAGCTGCTATGGAAAACAGCATGGAGGTTACTCAAAATATTAAAAAATTGATCTACCATATGATCCAGAAGAGAATGAAAACACTAATTCAGAAAGATATATGCACCCCATGTTCACTGCAACATTATTTACAACAGCCAAGCCATAGAAACAACCTAGATGTCCATCAATGAAGGAATGAACAAAGAAAATGTGGGGTGTATATATATATGTATATATATACACACACATATATACACGCACATATATATGTTATATATATACACACATGTATATACATACAATGAAATATTATTTGGCCATTAGAAAGAATGTAATCCTGCCACTTGCAACAACATGGATGGACCTTGAGGGCATTACGCTAAGTGAAAATAAGTCAGAGAGAGAAAGACAAATGCTATATGATCTTACTTATATGCAGAATCTTTAGGGAAAAGAAGGTCGCATATAGGGAACAGATTGGTGGTTGGCGGTGGCAGGAGGTGGGGCAGTGAAATGAGTGGGGGGGTCAAAAGGTGCAAACTTTCAGTTATAAAATGAATGTCATGGGACTGTATTGGACAGCATGGTGACTGTAGTTAATAATACTATATTACATATTTGAAAGTTGCTAAGAAAGTAGACCTTAAAAGTTCTCATCACAAGAAAAAAAAAATTTTTTTTAAGTTGCTTGGCAAAGAGTCCTTCAGAATTTCACCTATTTTTATTTTTTTATTTCTTGGCTGCATTGGGTCTTCGTTGTTGCACACGGGCTTTCTCTAGTTGCGGCAAGTGGGGGCTACTCTTCATTGCGATGCACGGGCTTCTCATTGCCGTGGCTTCTCTTGTTGCGGAGCACGGGCTCTAGGCGCCCCGGGCTTCAGTAGTTGTGGCAGGCGGGCACATTAGTTGTGGCTCACGGGCTCTAGAGCACAGGCTCAGTAGTTGTGGTGCACAGGCTTAGCTGCTCCACAGCATGTGGTATCTTCCGTAACCAGAGATAGAACTTGTGTCCCCTGCATTGGCAGGCAGATTCTTAACCACTGAGCCACCAGGGAAGTCCCGAAAAAAATTTTTGTAACTACGTATGGTGATGGATGTTAACTAGATGTTTTGTGGTGACCATTCTGCAATACCTACAAATATCAACTCATTACGTTGTACACCTGAAACTAATATAATATGATGTATCAATTACACCTCAATTTAAAAATATGATTAAAGTACACTGACATGCTATCTAATTCATCAAAATGTATACTCAACCTTTCTAAAACTAATCATCTCTTTCCCACAACATGCTCATCATCTTCCAGATGGAATCACTTCAACTTAAGAACTTCCAAAGTATAAACCTTCTTCTACCAAACCAAACTTCACACACCAGTGACAGACGGCATTAGTGCCTGCTTCTACAGTTTCACGATGGACTTAGAAATAAATGGATTCACAAACGACCTTTCAAAAGCTAACTAGTGTGTAGGCAGAACTTCTATACCCACCATATGTGACTGACCATCTTTCACCCAGTTGCCCATGTCAGAAATCTTGCTGCCTCTCTTTTCCTTTCCACCCCCCTACCCCATCCCCCATCCAGTCTGTCTCTGCTCTTACACTCAAGCCCTCCTCTGCAGTCCCCACTGTCCCAGTGCTATGGAGTGAAATGTTTGTGCTCCCCCACCGGAATTCACATGTTGAATCCTAACGCCCAGTGTCATGGTATCTGGAGGTGAGGCCTTTGGGAAGCAATTAGATCATGAGGGCTCTGCTTAGTTCATGGGATTAGTACCGTTATAAAAGAGGCTAGAGAGAGGTCTCTCATCCCTTCCACCATGTAAGGTTATAATGAGAAGACAGCATCTATGAGGAAGCTGGCTCTCCTCAGACACCAAAGCCGCCGGAGCCGTGATCTTGGACTTCCAGCCTCCAGAACTGCGAGAAACAAATTTCTGTTGTTTATAAGCCACCAGTCTATGGTATTTTGTTATTACAGCCCAAATGGACTAAACTACCCACGTTTCAGCCTACATTCATTCTCAGCTCTCCTATTACAGCATTCACTCAAGGTTACTTTATCTAGGGTTCACAGACTCTATAATCCACATACAGAAATGCATTTAGACCTAACTGGTTTCCTTTGTAATCCTAAGTAATTTATTTTATGCATTGTCCTGAAAAGGGGGCTGCAGTCTTCACCAGACTGCCAAAGACATCCACGGCCCAAAAAGGTTTAAGGGCTCTAACTGGACTCTGCTTCCATGCTTATACCCTCCAACTCTCCTCCACACCGCTGCCAAGGTAAAGTTTTTGAAAGATAAATATCATCTGTCATCCATACTTAAATCCTTAAATGGTACCAACTGCTTCCAGGATAAAATCTTAACTCAACCATCCAACAATCAAGTAGGTTCATGACTGGCCCCTGCTCATCCCCCCAGCTTCATCTTGCCTCCCGCCACAAATGCAGCTAACATCCTGAGTTGAATCTGCAATTCCCTGAATTCAGCAAGCTTTCTCACTCCTCTCTGCCTTTGCATAAGCTGTTCCCCCTGCTTGGAAAGCCCTTCCTCACCACCTCCACATGGTTAACTCCTGCTCATCGTTTACTCCCAGCTTAAGCACCATCTCCTCAGAGAGCCCTCCTGGCCATCCTCCACTCCCAGTCTCGGTAAGATGTCCAGTCAGTGCTCTCACAGTACTCTGTGATGATCTCCCATAGCACTTTCCTCATGGTGTTTTGTCCATTTACTGTCTGCCACCTCTTCCACCCTGTGAGCTTTCTTAAGGCGGAAGCTAAAACAGTATAACATACCTAGCAGAGCTCAAGACACACAACAGAATGCTTAACAAATGCTTGCTGAACAAGGGATAGGCTCTGGAAAATAGCCAAACCAGCCAAAGTCCAGTCAGAAACCTCATCAACTAATGAGGTGGCACCGGTCTGGAGATTACCATAAATGCAAATTGCCAGTTGAGGCAAGAAAGTTCTGCATCTATTAATCTGCCACCAATGCTCCTTCATTCAAGGCTGGGAAGTCAGCCCTTAATAAATTTAATTACCCTGGTCAGGCACTGTGCCAAGGGGCTTGACAGGCATTAGAGCTCACTAAACCTCAAAACAACTCTAGTATATTCTTTTTTAAAGAAAAAGAGGCAAAGAGGTAAACTGCCCAAAATCAAGCAGAAAGTTATAAAGTCAAGTTTTCAACCCAGGTCTTTGATTTCAAAGCCCATGCCTAGCCACTGAGCTCAGCTGCTTTTCTGGAGATGAGATATCAGCATGCCCTTCATCTTTGGAGGCATTCTGGAAGAGCCTAGGTTGGATGAAAGGGGGCCCTTCGTTAGCCTCACAGCAAATAAGCAAGGTCTTATTCCTCCAACAAACACTACACACTACTATTAAATTCTTTAAAATTTAATGTAACCTCCCCCATATGTATTCATTGAAAAATCTTTTAAATGGGAAGGGCTTGTGAGAGTTTTCTCCCCCAAGAACAGCAAGTAAAGGAGGAAATGAGCAAAACTTTGTTGAACTCTCCACACCAGGCCTGGAGGTTGAAAAGGGAGACAAAAAATATCAATATATCCCAAGGAATGGAGTTGGTTGTGGCAATACCAATAAAGGAAAGAAGGCAGAGTCTCCACGGTCTGCTGCAGAGACACCACGAAGCACCATCCTTTAACTGGCTGAGAAGGTTTAGCAGAAGACACAGCCTGTGGGCTTCTAACAGATGGAACCCCAGTTTTGCTGAAAGCTGCTGCCACTTCCACGAAACTTTAGTTTGGAACGTGCACCACAGCTCTCATCCTATGATCTTTAGTACCTCCCTGTAAGACCTCTGCGGACTCACACCCTACACTTCAAGAAAAAACAGAAATGTTTTCTTTAATCTCACCCACACCACCTGTTCACATTAGTTTCTCGAGCCCTTACAGATGTGGTCACTTCTCATATTTTGACTAGAAGTTGGTGATCACAAAGCATCTTCATCCCTAATTACCACCACTCCACATTTCCCCATCCTCATCCCCCTTGCACCCCAGTTTCCCCCTTGACCACCTTGTGTGTCCTTACTCTTCCAACTCACCTCCAAATCGGGTGTCTGATACTGTCCAGTGACTTTTCTGCATCCCAAATTTCAACACAAAACCAACACAGTCCATTCTTCCTGTCCCTAACTCCAACACATACAATGTAAGTATCTAATTTATCTATAATGAAAACTATTCAGGTAAAACTAGGGGCCTTTCAACTATCGGATTATAAATATCTAGTCACCAGACAGCTTAAAACCAAGAAGAAGAAAATGCAGCCTTTAGGGACACACACTTCCACAGAAAAGGTTTTACTGTGAATATCATTTTCTAAATTAATCCATACTGATATTATTGAGATTATAAACCCCCAAAGAGACTCTTAGTATACATTGTGTAACACTCCACACTTCTACTCAAGACTGTATCTTTATCACTTGTTACAGCAACTGTTCCATGATTAGATCCTGCCCCACATTCAGTGAAGAAAAAGATTAGCTTTACAAATAAAATGCATAGTTTAAACACATCCTGAAAGTGCTACAGTACTGGGGGGGGGGGGGGGTGACATGAACAACAGGTAAAGCTAATTAACAGTGATGTATACACAGAAACAGGGAATAAAGGCCTCAGAGAGTACATGATTATGTCCCCCTAATCAACAAAAGAATAAAACAAAAGTTCCTCTAAGCAAGGATTTTTGTGGATCAACATGCAAAAACACACCTTTATTTTTAAAGGTGAGTACCACAGCTCTGTGTTATGTTAAAAGGGAAAGGCAAGCTAGATAAAACTGTATAGGGTCATACACCGTGAAGATTTTGTATATACACGCAAAGTTTCATATGGAAACACAAAGACTTGAAAAACCTGGTTTTCTGAATTTCAGTGGCATCTGAAGAAAAGGAAGAATACCATCCATCCATCTCCAGGACAGAAACCAAGCAATCATAAATCTAGAAACAACATACACTGAAATACACCACACTCTCTCCCACCTCCAGTTTATTATTTCTTGCTGGTTAATACACACCTGGACAGTTAAGAATGACTGTATTATTCAATCTATTTTGTGTCTCATTCATTACATTGAAAAAAAATTCTTTCAGGAGAGAACTTTCCCAGTACATCTATCTATATAAAGCACTCTAAAAAGGGCTGAAATTGAAAAACAATGACCTGAAATAGGCAGAGACTTTGAAAGCATGGACATGATCAGCAAAGCCCCCCACCCAATCTATGTTCTCCAAATTCCTGCCCCACTCTTCCCATTAGGTACCCATTAGCTAGAGAAAACTTCTCACACCCTGTTCAGGAATGCTACCAGCACAACCATGTAAGAAAACCAAATGACTGCAGGAAGAGTATTTGCGATACTTCTGAATGATTAGAATACTTCTCCTTCCAGGAAGTGTGGCTAAGAGTGTGATTATTTATATAAATGCACTTCAACTTACCAGTGTGTAAGAGTCCAAGAGGTAGATAAGACATGAACAACTGTTACTCCATATCACTCCACTTTAGCAGAAAGAAATGAGAAAAGGCACTCCCTAGAAGGTCCCAAGTGCAACAACACCAACCTAACTCTTCACCAGGACATTAATGAGGCAGCAATGAGGCTAAATAGAGCCTGTCCACAAACTAGAAACACAAAATGCTGTGGTGTGGTCTGCCCTCATCCCCCCTTCTCCCGCAACCAGAGTGGTCACAGCTGCAATCCATGATCTTTCCCAAGACATTCTTCTGCCCTAACACAAAACTGCACCTGTCTATAATACAGGACATTTGGTACAGCTGAATGAACAAATGCAGTTAGCTAGTACTACATCTTCTTCCTACTGCATTCTTCCTTCCTCTGGTGAACAGCTGCAGCCACAACTTCAGATGTCAGGCACTGTTTGCAGCTCTGTCCCCTGGCCTCAAGGATGACATGGCATTTTCATTCATCTTGTTCTATTCCCTCAGTCTGGTACACCACAGGTCAGTTTGGTTTTGCCCACTGCTGCTGGATATTCCAACATACTCCACCTTCCCCTGTACAGAGGGACTTGAATTTACCAGAAAATCCAATGCATTTATCCTTAATCATGTATCAAAAGCTGTCATATGAGATTTACATTTGTGAATCTACAAACGTCATAGTCCAAGGCGAATACCTTCAAAAATTCTCTCACTAAAAAAAAAAGAAAAATGAAAAAAAAAAAGATTCTGTATTAGTCCAATGTCTCCCTGTATAGGCCTCTGAGGTTGCCAGTTTAATAGACTTAAGAAAGGGGCAAAGATGACTGACCCAAAAGCTAACATGAAAAAAGAAGTTCAAATTATAGACTAACTTGTACTGAAATTTTAGTTCCCAAAACTGATCAAAGGAGCACTTCCCAGTTATGTGAATTAACAATAGGACGGGTTCCCCCTTTGGAAATAAAATACGTTGGAGCTGGGAAAAAAAACAATAACAACAACACAGAGCTAAATCAAACAAGCCCCACATTTTCAGAATATGAGAGAAAACAGGGATCTAGAGAACTCACAAGAAAATAGGCTTGAATGTCAACTGTTTCTTAATAAAACTAGAAAAAAGGGGGAAAAAATGGGCTTGAAAATCCTGGCGGCCTATCAGATCAACACTCTAGAAGAGCACTGTCCAACAGAACTTTTTGGGAGGATGAAGGGTTCTAATATCGGTGTTCCCCAACGAGGTAGCCACCAGCTACTGAGATACACAGTACTTAAAATATAGCTAGTGTAACTCAAAACTGAATTTTTTTTTTTTTTTTTTTTTGCGGTATGCGGGCCTCTCACTGTTGTGGCCTCTCCCGTTGCGGAGCACAGGCTCCAGACACGCAGGCTCAGCGGCCATGGCTCACGGGCCCAGCCGCTCCACGGCATGTGGGATCCTCCCGGACCGGGGCACGAACCCGTGTCCCCTGCATCGGCAGGCAGACTCTCAACCACTGCGCCACCAGGGAAGCCCTGAATTTTTAATTTTATTTAATTTTAATTAGTATGAATTTAAACTGCTACATGTAGCTAGTGGCTACCATACTGGACAGAACAATTCTAGAATGCAGTCTTAGATTCTGGTTATTAAAAACTTCAAATAAAGCTGCTTAACCTCCCTTCTGCATTGAACACACATAGGTAATTTCTTCCTTATATCTAAATATCTCATTCAGCAACATAACTTTGTTACATAGGGACCCAGCCCAAAGCAGGATCAGCCTGTTTCCCAAAGCCCCTATCAGAACCGAGAGACATCAGTGTCATCCACCCAGTTGGAATGAAGGCCCTCTTTTGCAAACCACTCTGACACAAAGTCCCACAACAAGCCGGAATCTGGACAGTTTTTTAAGTGTATGATTAAAATTATACAAGTTTTGAGTTGTGACTGGTCAAATTCCTAAATGTAGCTTTGATGAGATACTGAACTTAACCTTTCTTCAAAAGAAAAAAGAACTTTTAACCTCAATCTTGATCTATAATTATTGTGGTAGTTCAAAACTTTGCATCAGTTTGCACAGACACACCTCCGTATGACCTAATAAAAAACTCCTAATTATATTAGTTCTCACCATCTTCATACTCTGCCCTCAATAAATAATATTTAATACACTAGGGTTTCATTTCAAAAAACTTTATTCAAAGAATCCTTAGCCCTCGGATTTTTCCAGCTAGAAAAAAGTTAACTTGTAAAAATTAATGTTAACTTTAATACTATTAAAGACTATGAAGAGATTTTTAGTCAAAACTTTTCAGTAGACTTAAAGTGCTGTGTTCTCTTTTTTTTTTGGGGGGGGGGCGATGAGGGGAGGAGAGTGGTGAATGAGAAGGAGAAGAATGAATGGAGAGGAGAAGAGAATTATACCAAAAGAGCCTATGTCCTATATGTTAACTGGATCTAATTCTAAAAAGCTATTGCCTCAAACCAATGTAAACAAAGAACATGTTTTCTTAAAAAATAAAATTATCGGGCCTCCCTGGTGGCGCAGTGGTTGAGAGTCCGCCTGCCGATGCAGGGGATACGGGTTCGTGCCCCGGTCTGGGGGGATCCCATATGCCGCGGAGCGGCTGGGCCCGTGAGCCGTGGCCGCTGGGCCTGCGCATCCGGAGCCTGTGCTCCGCAACGGGAGAGGCCACAACAGTGAGAGGCCCGCATACCGCAAAAAGAAGAAAAAAATAAAAAATAAAATAAAATAAAATAAAATAAAATTATCTCCCCGTGTTCCATCACTGCAAAGGGACAAATTTTTCTGGATATCCAAATGTAATCAGGAAAATGGGGCAGATAGATAAACGTATTGACAGTGAATACTTCATTTAAATCATGTTGCATCTTCAGATGCACACAAAATTCAAAAATGCAAAGTAAAACTGCATGACTCCTTGGTATTTACCCAAAGGAATTAAAAACTTATGTCCACAAAAACCTGCAAATGGATGTTTATAGCAGCTTTATTCAAAATTGCCAACACTTGGAAGCAACCAAGATGTCCTTCAGTAGGTGAATGGATAAACTGTGATACATATAGACAATTGAATCTTAAAGTGCTAAAAAGAAATGAGCTATCAAGCCACAAAAAGACAAGGAGGAACCTTAAATGCATATTACTAAGTGAAAGAAGTCAATCTGGAAATGTTACATACTGTATGATTCCAACTATATGACATTCTGGAAAAGGCAAAACAATGGAGTAAAAAGATGAGTGGTTGACAGGGGTTGGGAGGAGGGAGCAATGAATAGGTAAGAGCAAAGAGGATTTTTAGAGCAGTGCAACTACTCTATATGACACTGTAATAGACACGTCACTATAATTCATCCAATCCCACA
Source organism: Mesoplodon mirus (assembly GCF_964341445.2). NCBI lineage: Eukaryota > Metazoa > Chordata > Mammalia > Artiodactyla > Ziphiidae > Mesoplodon > Mesoplodon mirus. Next base: position 70,451,124 of record NC_138988.1, on the reverse strand, counting down.
GACTGTACAATACCAAGAGTGAACCGCAGTGTAAACCATAGACTTTGGGTGATAATGACATGTCAATGTAGGTTCATCACTGTTACAAATGCACCACTGTTGTGGGGATGCTGATAATAAGGGAGGCTGTGGATGGGAGGGAACAGGGGGTATATGGGAAATCGCTGTACCTTACTCTCAATTGTGCTCTAAACCTAAAACTGCTCTAAAAATATAAAATCTTAACAAAAAAAAAAAAAAAAAGGAAAACTGTACAAATGAGCTGTTTTGTGTTTAGGAGAATGTTTAAGGGGGTTTTATAATCAGATGAATAATTAGTGACATCACTGGAATGAACATTCTACTGATTAACTAGTGATTCATGCTGTGTTCACATGGAATTTGAAAGCCCAGGTTAAGCTGGTTGAAGTGTGGCAACATGTTCCAATTGGGAGACAGAGACTGATAAATCAAAAATGAGTGTGAGGGCCACACACTACTAGGAGCCCAGCAAACTTGCCATATAACTCACAGAGTGACAGAAACAGAGTTCTACAGCAATTCCCAAAGCCTGGGCTCAGAGAAAATAAAACAAACAATAAAAATAAATAAATAACTTCTGTTTAAGCTAACTAGTCAGTATCTTGGTTGAATCAACTTTCTACTAGTAACCATTTCAGGAACAGAATTTATTTTGTGAGATTCTCTTGATCTCTGTCCTAACTCCATCTTTCCTTAAAATTCATCATTATCGGGCTTCCCTGGTGGCGCAGTGGTTGGGAGTCTGCCTGCCGATGCAGGGGACACGGGTTCGTGCCCCGGTCCGGGAAGATCCCACATGCCGCGGAGCGGCTGGGCCCGTGAACCATGGCCGCTGAGCCTGCGCGTCCAGAGCCTGTGCTCCACAACGGGAGAGGCCACAACAGTGAGGGGCCCGCATACCGCAAAAAATAAATAAATAAATAAATAAATAAAATTCATCATTATGTAGCAGATCTAGTTGGTAAGTAAAATGCTTCTCAACAGAATAGATCACAAAAATGAAATAATAAAATCTATTTCCCTAAAGAAAATGTACCCATGTAATATTTCTTTTATGACATGATTCATTAGAAAATAAATCATGAACATCTTTTTTTTTTTATCAAAACAATGACTCGTTTACCTAATAAATCCCATATCTAAAATACTCCAGGGACTTCCCTGGTGGCACAGTGGTTAAGAATCCGCCTGCCAACACAGGGGACACGGGTTCAAGCCCTGGTCCAGGAAGATCCCACATGCCGCAGAGCAACTAAGCCTGTGCGCCACAACTACTGAGCCTGTGCTCTAGAGCCCACAAGCCACAAGTACTGAGCCCGCGTGCCACAACTACGGAAGCCTGCGTGCCTAGAACCCGTGCTCCGCAACAAGAGAAGCCACCGCAATGAGAAGCCCGAGCACTGCAACGAAGAGTAGCCCCCACTCGCCACAACTAGAGAAAGCCCACGCGCAGCAACAAGACTCAACGCAGCCAAAAATAAATAAATAAATTTATTTTAAAAATAAAATAAAATACTCCATTATTCCCTAAATATCAGACTGAACACTTATGTCTACTACGCGCTTTAAATTTACTTATGAAAAGAATAACACTTCTCAAAGTTTCCATTAAATTACACTGTGATAGACTGTCTCCAATTCTAAAGGCAGAATATCAATAATTGTAATTAGATATTTATACTTAATACACAGAATTTGAAAATAAAGTCCATCTTTCCCCCATCCTAATGAATTACCCGTTCTATCACCCTATAATACACTCAGGACATTCTTATTGTCTTCTTCCTGTCTTTTTTAAATAATATTCTAGGTCTGCTCTTTCAAAAACTTTTGAAAATATCTGTGAAGAATCTATATCCCTCAGTGTATTTTGTAGCTTCAACTAATACCACTTATATCTATATGATTTAAAAGTGCTTTTACATATGTATTTCAACTAAAGAAAATGCACCAATTGACTATTTCATTTCAGATTTGACAATTATAAACTAGCATGATTTTTTGCATGATTACTGAATGCCTAAAATAAGCCAAGAAAATGCTCATGCTCATATTTCACTAAAAGTTTTAAGTCCATGTCTCAGGGAAAAAACCATTTATGGTCATTAACCCTAAAAACATTTACGTGCTATACAAACACCTTGCAACTTTAGTAAATCTTCAACAATTTCCAAGGTAGCAAAGTTTCCCAGTGGTCTCTCTGTAACACATTAACTTAATTACCTATACTCAATTTCACAATATAAAACCAAGGAGAAAACTAGAAAATTTGAGTGTTCGAAGCACTAACACATTTGCACTGCATGCTCCTCTAGGCATTCTCCTTTCTCATTGCAGTCCCACAAGACCCACCTGAAAGCTCTCCTATGTTAACCAACCCCCACTGATTGGTGTCCTGAGTGGACAATGCCGGGCAGCAAGTCCTTCTGGCTAAGTCACTAGAGAGAAGAGCAATCCTAAAGGAACTGCCTTTAGTCTGCTAGTACCAGAACATTCTGCTAAGAGGCTCCTCAGCAAAGGGCTGGGTGTGGGCCCTGGCTAGCTGACTTCACAGACCTGCGGCTTCCGCAGAGTGCAATGCTGACTAAAGTTTCCAGAGAACACACTCACCTTCATGCTCATGAAGGGAAAAGGCAAGTTACCTCCTGAATGGCTTTGACATCTACTACTCTCCATGCTCCCTGGCCACTATACAGGTATAGTAATCCCCTGGGGATCACTCCTCCTGACAAGTCTTCTGTACCTCTGGACTTTACAACATGCCACAAACATACAGACACCACATTCAAACACACACACATAATCATACCCACATACACAGGCCACCCTCAAGATCATCCAGTAATCTTTCACATTAAAGAAAATCACCTCACAACCCACTCAAAGTTCTTCAACAGCCCCCCAGTGCACATTTTTATTTAGATAAAAATCCAAAGTCATAAGCATCACGTATGGGGCCCTGTATCACCAATTGCTCTCACCATCTCAGCCTCATTTCTAGCTGACCCCTCTTCACAATCTACCAATCCTCTACAATGAACTTTCAGCTGATCAAATGTGTAGTGCTCTCTCTAACATCCAGGCCTTCATCCATGCTCTCCCCTCTGCCTGAGAGAAAACACTCTTCTCCCTAACTATTTCCATTCTCTCTTAATCTTCCTGCAGGCTTAGGCTGGCCTCACCCTCCAGGCTACCTTCCTCTACATCCACCTCAACTGGAGTAGGTGCCCCTCCCAACAAACCCTATTCCAAGCCTAACACACTTCATTGTAACTGGTGTTTTTACTCCTCTATGCCCCCTGCTCCCAGATAATGGTGCCAGTGCCCCTCTTGTCTACCATAATATCAGAGGCACTCAAATATTTGCTAAAGACATTATAAGTTTACTTAATGAATATAACATGAATGTAGCCCATGCAATAAGGGAAACATGTTCAAAATCAGTCATGATATAATGGAAACTAGGCAGCAATTTCCTTATACTTTGGTATAAACTGCAAACTACACAGGCGCCTTTAGGAAAGGTTAAAACATTACACATTAAAAAGAACAGCTTCCACCATAAAGATATTAGTTTCGCCTAACTCTTGTTAGGCAAATTGCAGTTCGTAAAAAGTGCCATATTTAAAGTATCAAAAAAGCAGCCCTGGTTGCTTGTAAGTCAAGTATGGCATCAGTGTAACTATTTCTCTCTACTACCAAACTCTCCTTGCATTACTCAGAACCTTGCTCAGTTTCTAGGACTTGATGTAAATCTTTTAATGTGGGTTCCACTCATAATAATGGCCCCAAAGACATTAACATGTTGCCAGGAAATAGACCTCTGATACATCCTGGGCATTAGCTGCCACTGGCAGCTACTTTCTCTGAGCCACATATCTTCTTATGAGTTACAATCTGAGGCTTGTGACACCAGATTTTTCCAGGGCAGCAGACTGATGTCATAAACGTGATGGTACTAAGCACTCTACAGAGCTCATTAGCTCCACCCTGAAATCCCTGAATGCAAAGGCAAGTTTCCCATCTATAAATAATGCCTCAGTTTTCCCATCTACAAATAAAGACAGAATGGTTCCCACTTAATAAGGTTCTTGTGGGAATTAGATTGCCTATGAAAGCACTTAGCAACACAATTATTTTCAAGTCAAAAAGAAGGGGAGACTATAAAACCTAAGATATTTTCACATCTTCAGAACTTTTGGTAACGCCGTAACTTATAATTTTTGAGAAAGAAAAGGCTGAAAGATGAGAAAATGAGATTTTTTTTTGCCATAACCTTTGGATATGACAAACTCCACAGAAATCTACACTAAGATCCACTTTCTAATCTTTCTCTGCACTCCCAAAAACCATAGCCTTAATTTTTACCCCAATCATCCCTAGGATCTGAGAGACAGTAAAGATAAAATACTTCAATACATCTTCCCAAGATGCCCTCACCAGAAATAATCATTTCCTTACTGCCTCTATGCACCTCCAAATATACTGAATCTTTGGAAAATAAAACAAAACAAAAAAAGAGATAAATCACAAAAGCTGGCCTTCAAAGTCTCCAGTTTCCTTACAATAGATCTAGAATCATAAGTTATGATGGAGGCACCTGTCTGGTAAGAGGGGTGGCAATCCATAAAAACTCCAAGTGTAACAAGGAGAATTTAAACTGTAACTACAGGTGGAAAAGTTGATTTCCCACCTCAAATATTTTCACTCTAACACAGGCTGGCCAAGGTGAATATTTTTATCATTTAAAAAAAAATGGGGACAGAAGGGAATTTGAGACAATTAAGCAAATTGGCTCTCACGTTCCTAAGCCAAGCTGACTTGAGGGTTTTTTGACAAGGGAATCTTACAGACCTTCTGAAACAAACGTGTTTTAAATAAGGTGAGACCTCAACAGTCTTGTAACTTTACCCAAGCCTGGGTTCTGGGCTCGACTTTTAAAAATGGGTGACGTGTAAACAGCTTCCTAAAAGCAAATGGGGCACTAGGATATAATTTAGGAAGTGATGATGCAAGTCTCTGGGGGACAGGGAGGAGGGGAGGTGAAAAAGTCAGAGGAAATACCCTCCTGGTTCCTGGGCACCAACTCATACCAAGGAGGAGAGGAAGGGCTGGCCTCCACAAGCCAAGGGAAGGGGGCACCCCAGCTCCACCGGGAGGTGCCAACACCGCCCCCTCATCCCTGAACGCAGCCCTGCCCCCCTCACCAGTAGCCCAGGCGGCCCCTTTCGGCCCGACCCTCTGGCAGGCAAGTCTCCGAGGGTGGCAGCGCACCCCCGGCAGGGCCTTCTCTGCCCACCCCCAGCTCCCCACCCGGTGCCCCTCCCCAGGACGCGGCCCCTGCCCCCTCCCCGCAGGCCCGGCCTGGGCCCAGCCCCCAGGGTTCCGGCCTCCCCAGGCCGCAAGGCCTGCCCAAGCAGCCCCGGCGCCCGCGACCCGGCCCCCGCACCCACCCAGCCGGGCACTTACCCCCAGAAGCCGCAGGGACAGCGAGGCGGCAGACTGGGCGCTTTGCTGCGCTCGCTCCCGGCATCTCCCATGGTGCTCGGCGGCGGCGGCGGAGCTCGGCGGCGGCAGCGGTGGCAGCGGCTGGGCCTGGGCCCCGCTCGAAGGAGGAGGAGGAGGCGGAGGCGGAGGCGGAGGCGGCGGCGGCGTCGGGGGGCTCGGGGCGGGGGGAGGGGGAGGGAGCGGGCGCGCGGGCGGGCGCGAGTCCGGGGCTCCGAGCCGGGATTCCAGGCCGGTCAGCTGGAGGCGGGCCGCACCACTCGGCCTTCGGAGATGGGGGGGCCGGGGGGAGTAGAGGGAGGGGAGCTGAGGAGGTGGGGCGTACGGGTGAACCGAGGACCACGGGGGAGGAGGGAAGTCCCGGCGCCTCGGCAGCTCCCACCGCCGCTCCCAGCCAGAGCGATGTTCCGTGCGGCGGCGGTGGGAAGGACCTGAGGCACCCCCCGCCTTTAGCGTAGCGGCGGCAGCTGTGAAGCCACGGGCCCCGCTCGCTCCGTAACACCCTCCCCTCCCTCGGAGGCTGCGCTGACCGGACAATGGCCGCTCCGCCCCCTCCCCTCCTCACGCACCCCTCCCAAGGAGTCACAATGGTCTCGCCGGGGGGAAGCCGCCGCCAAAGCCCAGCAGCTGATCAGCTGGGATCCGGGCGTGCCACTTTGTTCAGCGCCTCAAAGGAAGAGGACGGGGCCGTGGGCAAAGCCGAGGCCGTAGAGCTATCACTCAGCGACGGGCCTCGGAGGCTTTCTTATTCTTGGAACTTTTAAAATCTTAAAGAAACTTACCTTCCCCTGTCTGAAGAAGGGGAGCAGGCTTCTGAATACTCTGGGGCACGTTACCTCCCCCCCAAACGCGAATGGTACGCCCCAAGCGAGAGGGGGAGGAGCAGATTAGTTGTTTAGGGTTAGTTGAACCAGTCCCGGAGCGGCGGCCGAACACCGCGCATGCGCTCGGAGAATCCTATTACCCGGCACGGGGAAGGGCCGGGAGGAGAGTTTCCAAACCCGGAAGTGGGGCTCGGTCTTCCTGGGGCTGCTGGGGTCTTCAGCTATCCTAGAGGTCCGCGAGCCCTTCGCTTTTGGTCCTGGGCGATGCCGGAGAACATTTCTCAGTGAACTGCTAACCCCAGGAAATCTCTCTTCCCAGGCCTCCCACACCCAACTCACTCTTCCTGTTCCACCCAGAGAACCTGTTTCTCTTTGGCAATGATGAACTTCTGGGAAACGTCCCTCCCCTCCTCCGCACCCGCAGTGGCGGGGGGAGAGAGGCTAGTGTTTTGGTCAGGTTCCGTGCCCCTCTAACCCCATCGGTGTCCCCATCCTCAGAGACACAAGTCCACTCCCTGTGCCTAGGCTAGGAGAACCTCTCTTCTTTCTGGAGTGGACATTTCGGTTTTGGGAGGGTAGGTATGGCCAAATTAGTGATGGAAACTGGTAAGTGACCAAAAAGTTTGAGGCACTAAAAACCGAGTCCTTTAACGCTCATTGTCTTTTATCCTGAACCCATTCTGAGCTTCAGCCAATCGTGAGAAGAAGGCGATTGTTAATGACTAATTTCAACAAGGAGCAAACTTCCACCAGACCTCTTGGAGAGGTGACCCATAGCTGAGGCCCTTATGCGCTGACTTCTCAGTCCCTGCTACTTCTAGGAAGGCTTCCTGGCTTCCCCCACCACCCCCCACCCCGCCACAGCTCAGCGTGTACAGAGACCCTCTCGAACCCCATCCAGGGGGGCCTTGAACCCTTTTTCTTGGGATAGAGAGAAGGAGGCCTTGCCAATTGACAGCCACAAGCCCTATTGTAAGCAGGTGTTGCTTGCTTTCCCCTCCTACCCCCCCACCAATTCGTTTTCTAAATAGTCACAATTATTTAAAGTTCAATAGATTTCTCTTAATGCCTGGGTTTCCAGTTGCTTTTGGAAAGCAGAAACTTGACACCACTCAGGTCAGTCACTCATAGCACTGGTGATATGGAGAGTCATGTACCTGCCCATTCTGTTTGTACATGCTCTGTGGACTTATTAACGTTGTTGCTTCTTTTGGCCTCTAAATGATCTTAGAGAGACAGCAGTGAATAGTTCTGAAGAGAGATCTTAGGGGCCCATCTACCCCCTACCTCATAAAGAGCAAGGATCACACTTAGTTGAGCATCCTCCTAAAGAGGCTCCTGCTGATGAAGACAGTTAATTGCAAAGATCAAACGACTTAAAGCCAAAGCACCCTCCAAATGTGAATGCTGATTTATTTTGCATAATATTTAGTTTCGGCTTTGTTGATTTTCACAAGCCTTCAATAAATATTTCTGTCAAAAACCCATAGAATGGATGAAGTCATATGGCACACCCAGCTCTCGTTGGACTCATATTTCCTTAAATCCCCACCTAAACTGACATAAAATTGCCACATTCACAGATGATTTACAGGCTTTGAGTTTAACAAACAGATTAAGTGGGACTCTCGCTATTGACATCTTGATGACTTTCTTTTGTATGTGGAAAAGGAAACCCTAAAACCAAAAGGAAAATTTTATATAAAACATGATTGTCATCTTACAAACTGCTCGCCTACCTGTTTGCCAGTTATTCAACTTAACAAGCATGTATTAAGTACCCAGTATGTACAAGGCATTTCCTAAGGCTTTGTCCCTCCTATTCCCCTCTGCCCCTTCCTGTCCTACCCAGCACACTCCTACTGCCCCTTCAGGCATTTATTACCTCTATGCCTCCCATACTGGGCAGGGCAAAATTGGTCCCTCCTCCCTCTGCCCATGTAGTCTCCATTATAGGACCAGGAAATTTACATGTCTGTCTCTCCTCACAAAACCTAGCTCCAAAAGAACTGGCTCTTAGAAATAGCTGTTAATATACCCACAACCCAGTGGGGATAGCAGAGGCTCAGAGGGTGTTACTTAGATTAATTTTATTAATAAATATTATTATTTTATTTCTGTACATACCATTCTGTTTGTGCATGCTTTGTGGACTTGTGGGCTCCACCAATCTCAGTGGGATTGAAACAGACTCAATCTATGTTTGTTGAACGAAAGAGCTAATCTGATAAAAACCCACTCTTAGGGCTTCCCTGGTGGCGCAGTGGTTGAGAGTCCTCCTGCCGATGCAGGGGACACGGGTTCGTGCCCCGTTCCGGGAAGATCCCACATGCCGCGGAGCAGCTAGGCCCGTGAGCCATGGCCACTGAGCCTGTGTGTCCGGAGCCTGTGCTCCACAAGGGGAGAGGCCTGCGTACCACAAAGCAAAACAAAACAAACCCACTCTTAGCCAAGGCTCCTTTGTCTGCAAGTACAGAAACCCACTGAAACTTCTTCATGCTAAAAAAAATTTTTTTAAGGAATAATCTTATAGAGCCCAAGGGCACAGAGCTCAACAAGATCTCAGGAAGGACTGGAAAGAGGATCTGAAATACCAGCAGGAAGCCAAGTAGCTATTCCTTCATTATCTCTTTTCTCCCTGGTCACATGCTCTTCTCTCTACAGTGCTGCTTCATTCCTCTTTGCAGACCTGTTTTCACTGCTTCTCTAGGAACATAGTAGAACATGGCTGTCCAAGCTTACCTATCCTCATTTCAAGAATTAGCAGAGAGGGACTTCCCTGGCAGTCCAGTGGTTGAGACTTCGCCTTCCAATGCAGCAGGTGCGGGTTCAATCCCTGGTCGGGGAGCTAAGGTCCCACATGTCTCCAGGCCAAAAAACCAAAACATAAAACAGAAGCGATATTGTAACAAATTCAATAAAGACTTTAAAAATAGTCCACATCAAAAAAAAAAAATCAGGAATAAAGACACAGACCTACTAGAGAATGGACTTGAGGATATGGGGAGGGGGAAGGGTAAGCTGTGACAAAGTGAAAGAGCGGCATGGACATATATACACTACCAAACGTAAGGTAGATAGCTAGTGGGAAGCAGCCGCATAGCACAGGGAGATCAGCTCGGTGCTTTGTGACCGCCTGGAGGGGTGGGATAGGGAGGGTGGGAGGGAGACGCAAAAGGGAGGGGATATGGGAACATATGTATATGTATAACTGATTAAATTTGTTATAAAGCAAAAAATAAAAAATAAAATTAAAAAAAAATCTTAAAAAAAAACTAGCAAAGATTAATTAGTATCTATGGATCCCAATTCCCAGGAGAAAGATCCTTATTGGTCTAGCTCATGTCAGATTGTCTATTTCTGGTACAGTTTCCTTTAGCCAGTGGAGCATTGTGTAGTGAAGGCTCTTTGCTTTGTAATGCAAACATGGCTGCCAGAGACCCATCCTTGTAGCCTATAGTTCTCAAAGAAGATCAGTTATGTTCTTGGCAAAGATTCCAAAAGGTGTCTACAACAGACCAAAACAGGAGTATATTGCAGCCTGAAATTCAAACGCATATAGAACAATGGAAAAGTTCAAGAATTTTCCAGCAAAGGAACTGCTAGTTGAGCTATTTCAGGCCTAAATTTAAACGGCACTTCCTCAGAGGAGACTTCACTGACACCCAGCCCCAATTAAGATTATGTTGCCCCATTTTTATCTTCTATGACACTCTTTCTTTGCAGCACCTATCACGGTTTATAATTAAATATTTATTTGTGTGTCTCCTCTCCAAAGATTATGTCTGTTTACTGCTATATACATAATCCCTAGGGCACATTTGGTAGGCATTCAATAAATATTTGTTGAATGAATACAAAGGCACAATAATTTGTTAATCAATGCGAGACCCATATATGAACTGGCATCCTAATCAGACTATCCTGAGGGAACATCTCCATCACCACCCAACTTCCCTAAAGACACTGAAACTCGCTGTGAGCTTTTTTGTCACACTGCAGTTGTAAGAAATGAGACCCAGTGTTCATCTGCTTCTTCTCATTACTTTCCTAGCTGGCTAACTCTTCATTCTCAGTTCCCAAGTTTTCTGTCTGAAGAGCCCTTGAACCAGTTCCTATAACGTGCCCACTCAGTTGGCCAAAAACTCAGAGAGGACATAAAATTCCAGGGCATCATCAAATTAGGGGACCAAAGTGCGGGGGTAATTGGCAGAAGTACTTTTGTCATAATTGTCTTGACTATTTTCTACTGTGGATTACATTTCAGATGAACCTGTGATGTGACTCTTGGGGGTAGTTTGCAATCACCACTGGCCCAAAAGGAGCCATCTACATGCTCAGTAGGGTTTAGGAAAGGATAATGTTAATGCTTCATCAGCCAGAGCTGCTGTGAAAGAGCCAGGTGTGGCTCAAGGGCAGGGGCTCACAAGGGCTGCTTTCTTGGTAATACTGAGTCCAAAGAGCTTAGTCCTGAAAGTCACAACCAAAAAGGAGGCACATGTAGAGACCTGAGACAAAGCAGATGGTCCTCCAACTCTGATTCTAATCCTTAACCCACAACTCTCTCTAACTCCCAGTTTAAACCCTTTCTTTCATCACTAACATTCATTCTAAGCTGGTATTAGTCCCAGTGTCCAATCCAAACTCTAGCCTCAATCTTCATCCTAATCCTAATATTATCTGTAAAATTTAACCCTAGGTTTTAAGCCTCATCTCAACCCTAATTCTAAGAGCTTAACGAGGCTCCTTGCCTTGCCACAGTCTTTTTTTCCCTCGCTCTCTTTCTTATATCCCTTGACCCTGACCCACTCCGGGGAACAGAGAACTCTATAATATCCTGGACCCCTGGAGAGAATGGGAGCCAGTTTCTTCAACAATCCTATAAAAGAAAAGAGCCTTGGGCTTTCAGGAAAGAGAAAGTGGGGGGCATCTCTCACCTGTGCAGGATGCAGAGACCGTCCACAGTTACAACATGACTTGCTGCCTAATTCAGGAGCTTCTTGGTCTCTGAAAATCCAGAAAAAAATTCAATCCAAGTATAGACTCAGGAACTTTGGTACAGCTGGCCAAGAGCAGGAGACCTGACACCCTTAAGCAAAATGATCGGGTTAGATTAGATGAGTGACTGGCAAGCCATGTTCTCAGAGCAAGAATTCTGGTTTCTGCTCTCCTCCCTGACTTGAGTATGGTTTTCCAAAGGAAAATAAAAAATCTTTTATTTTGTTTTTTTAAAGTCACTGAGCCAGCCCCTCCCTGAGGCTCCTTCTGGCCCTCGAGTTTTCTGATGTGCAGTTGATTTTTTTAGTCACTTACAGTCCAGTTGGCATGGATAAACTCTCAGAGCCAAGGGAAAAGAAGAGCAACTGAGCATACTGTCTCCAGCCCTTCTCAGGAAACTAAAAATAAATTATATAAAATGAAGATTGCGATGGGAGGAGAGGGGAAGAGCAGAGAATATGCTGCCATTTCACATCCTGTGTTCTGTTCGTGAAGCAATCGCTGATTTCCCTGCTGCTCACACCCATCTTGGTGTGAAATTTGATTTTACTGACTCGTAAAATTTCTTTTTAAGAATGGAAATATTGTTTTTCCCAGAAATACTTGACCTTTGTGGGAAAAAAATTCAAATAATGAGAAAGGAGAAGTTCTCCCTAATACCATCCCCCTCCCCAGATATACCCTGTGTTAACACTTTGGTGTATACCTCTCCAGGCTCTTCATTTATATGTGATTATATAAATGGGGTCATTCAACACATAGTATATTCTAGCTGATTATTTTTAACTTAGAAATATATCCTGAACATCTTCCATATCTATGCATATAGCTTTGCAATATTGTCTTATAGCTAAATGTATTAAGGTTCTCCAGAGATACATATGATCTCTCTATATATAAACATATACATATCTCCTATCTCCTAATGACTAGTATATATATGAAACCATATATAAAAATATATATAATAGCCATATATATGAGATTTTATTTATTATATATATTAATTTTATTTATTCATTTATTTATATTTACCATATATGTAAAAAGGGGTTTGTTATAAGGGGTTGGCTTATGCAATTACAGTGGCTAAGAAGTCCCAGGATCTGAGATCCTAAGGCCTGAGAACCAGGAAAGCCAACGGTATAAGTTCCAGTCCAAGACCAAAGAAAACTGATGTCTTGGTTCAGAGACCATCAGACAGAGAGCAAATTCTCTCCTGCTCAACCTTTTGATCTACTCAGGCCTTTAACAGGTTGACTGGGCCTGCCCATGTTGGGGAGGGCAATCTGCCCTACTCAGTCTACTGATTCAAATGTTAATCTCATCCAGAAACATCCTCACAGACACACCCACAATGTCTAACCAAATATCTGGGCACTCCACAGCCAGGTCAAGTTGACACATAAAATTAAACATCACACTAAAATCATGGGCTCCAAAGTCAAGCTGCCTGACTTTGAATCAGCCTCCTACCACCTACTAGCTCTCAGTCTTTAGGGGAATTATTTAGCCTGTCTGTGCTTCAGTTTCCTCATCTGTTACAGGAGGCATCTGTAATGTGCAGTGCTTTGCATCTGCCTAGTTTCTCTTTGGTGGTCCCACTTTTCCTGTTCCCAGGCCTTCTCAGAGATGCACACACTAACTAGTTTTAGCCAGGGAGCCCTAACCTCTGGCCATAAGAATTCAGAATGGCTCAAGGAGAGCCAGGCCCATCCCTGGCCTTGCTAGCTTTGCCTTCTGATAGCAAGTGTCCTTGGGCCCATGTAACCCAGAGCTACCAGGGACCCTCTATGTGGAACTAGGCTGCCAGGGGACCAAGACAACGAAGAAGAAAGAAGAGAGATGGAGAGAGAGAAAAACTAAATCATCGAGACATTGTTTGACTGAGAAATGAAAAATTAAATGTTTTGACTATGCGTAACCAAGAAAAAAAAAGACATTGTTTGAGTCCTTGAATCCAGCCAAGTCTGAAGCTAGAACAACCCTCTGGACTTTCAAGTTACTTGGACCAATAAATTCCTTTTCTTCCCCCTAACCTAATTTGAGTTAGGTTTCAGTATGTTTCAACGAGAAAAGTTCTGACTATACATTATAGTATCTACCTATGTCATAGGTTTATTGTGAGAAATTATATAATCCATGAGGAGATCTTAGCATAGTGTGTAGCCTAGGGTACAAGCTCAATAAACATTCACTGTTATTATTCATTTTTTTTAATGGCTGCTGACCACTATACATGGGTGAACCATTTAATGAATTCCCTCTTGATTCATTTGTCTTATCATTCATTCACTTATTCATTCAGCAGACAATTGAGCCCCTACTGTGTGTTAGGCACTGTTTGGGGCATTGAGGATAGAGCAGTGTATGAGACACATAAGCTTCCCTACTCTAGTGGTGGAGGCAGGCAATTTAAAAGTTTTTAAAAATGTCTTGGGACTTCCCTGGCAGTCCAGTGGTTAAGACTTTGCCTTCCAATGCAGGGGGTATGGGTTGGACCCCTGGTCGGGGAGCTAGGGGAGCTAAGATTCCATGTACCTCTTGGCCAGAAAAACAAAACATAAAACGGAAGCAATATTGTAACAAATTCAATAAAGACTTTAAAAATAGTCCACATCAAAAAAAAAAAAAAGAAAGAAGGAACTCCCCCTGGTCCAATGTGTAAGACTCCATGCTCCCAATGCAGGGGACTCAGGTTCGATCCCTGGTAGGGAACTAGATCCTGCATGTATGCCGCAACTAAGAGTCCACATGCCTGCAACTAAGAAGCCCGTATGCTGCAATGAAGATCTAGTGAGCTGCAACTAAGACCCGGCACAGCCAAAATAAATAAATAAATAAAATAAAATAAAATAAAAGTCTTGAGGGAATTCCCTGACAGTCCAGTGGTTAGGGCTTGGTACTTTCACTGCCGGGGCCAGGTTCAATCCCTGGTCAATCCCTGATCAGGGAACTAAGATCCTGCAAGCCATGCAGCGTGGCCAAAAATAAAAAAGTCTTGAAGGACACCTAGGTCCAGCTTTCCACTTTTACAAAAATTTTACACCGAATCTTCCCCCATTAGTCCTATTCATATCTGGGATAAATTTTTTTTTAATATTTATTTACTTATTTATTTGGTTGCACCAGGTCTTGGTTGCAGCAGGCAGGGTCCTTAGTTGTGGCATGCGAATTCTTAGTTGCGGCATGCATGTGGGATCTAGTTCCCTGACCAGGGAGTGAACCCGGGCCCCCTGCGTTGGGAGCACAGAGTCTTAACCACTGCACCACCAGGGAAGTCCCTGGGATAAATTTTTTAGAAAAAGAATTGCAATACCATTTAACATTTGTTACATTTGCCCAAATTTCCCTCCAGAGATGTTGTACCAATTTACATTCCCTCCATCGGTGAACGGGAAGACGGATTTCCCCACACCTCAGTAGTACTGGGGTATCATTAATCTTTTTAATCATTGCCAAGGTCAAAGGTGAAAAATGACACCCAATGGATGTTTTATTTGCACTTTTTGATGATTAATGAGGACCAGATTACTTTTATATCCTATCATGTTTTTATATCATATGATAAGATATAAAAATAGTTGAATTTTAATTTGGATTTATTTTTGTGTACATTATCTGTTTATAGCCTTTGTCAATTTTTCTATAAGGGTTTTTTTTCTCCTTTAAGATATTTTTGTTGATATTGAGAATATTAACCTTTCGTCATACGTACTACAAATTATTTCTCTGTTATTTGTTTCTTAACTAGGCTTTTGGTTTTCAAGAGTCTAAAAATTCAGGGGAACTATGTGAATTAACTCTGGCTGATGTTTGAATTGCCAGCATGGGTGCTCTTTCTTAAGGCCTCTAGTTGCTGCTTATAGGTTAAAAAGAAAAAGAATCAAAGGGAAAAAAGAATTAAAGGGAGAAAGACAGGAAATTGCAGGAGTTGGGGGACAAGCACTGAGGGGAACCCCATCCTCTCAGCCCCTAATTCCACCTCATCTCAGGCAGGCTCAGCTCTGCCTCCATGGGTCAGCTAGCTGCTCAGGCTTGTGCCAGCCCTGAGCTCCCTGAAGTGAGTCGTCCAGGGCTGACCTCAGTCTTCCTGATTTCCCGTCTAGAGGTGGAAAAACAGCCAGAAGCAGTGGCCTTATAGCTCTGTCAGCCCCCAGGGACTGACCTGAAGTTCCCCATCAAGTCCCTTGCTCAAGTTTGCAGACACAGCATCTAGGAGAGAATAGCACCACATGCGGCCAGGCTGGGCTCCACGAACTGACCCAATGGGAAGAACCAAGGGTATTTGAGGAAGGCAGAGTGGCTAGGGAAAAGGGTTAAAATTAATTGTTAGGTTGAAATTAGGGGGGAAGCCAGTGTTGCAGGGACTGGGCTGGGGAGCGAGGAGTAGACATATAGAATGCCAAGCAGAGTTGGTGGCTCAGGGAAACAGTTATGACTGGGGAAGAGGCTTAGATGTCCAGGATGGGGTTCAAAGGCTAAGGCTGGTGTCTTAGACTGGATTCCTTCCCCCCAACGAAAGCTGACATGGATACAAAGATTGGGAGGCACAGAGGACAATTCTAGGTGTGGTGAAGTGACCAATAAAAGGTGTGTCATCAAGCCAGCTATCACTGGGAGTGGCTAGAGCTCAGTGACTAGTCCTGTGAGGACTGGGCAAAATCACACCTTAATGGTATCTCAGCTGAGGGAGGGGAGACTGAGTATTTATACACCCGCTTCTCTCGCAGCACTTCGGCCTGCCTTGTGCTGGCAAAGCACCCTTTCCTTGTTTCAGAGAAAGCCTTCAGACAAAGAGGTGCAGAGACTGGCCATTGGAAGTTAATGGGATCATTCTGAAGTGGTCAGTCCCAAGGGATATGGAGGGGGCACCTACAGTGTCTGCAATAGCTGGGGACTGTGTGTGTAAGTAGATTTGGAGGGTATGATATTTGGTAAAATTATCCAGAGTTTTCTTCCTAAGGCTGTGATTAATCCAATAAGGCTAGTTGCCTTCTGATTAGGAGTTAGGGAACAGAGATAAGATTACAATAGGATTAGAGAATTAGGGTTCTGTTAAGGGCACTCAGAGGCTCTTCATCCTGTCCGAAGTTACCCAGCTAGTAGGTGATGAGCTGGGGCAGGATTGTGGCCTGGTCTGTGTTACTCCAAAGCCCATTAAGAGGACAGAGTACAGGCCAGCCTAGTGAAGGGAGAGAGGTATCCACCAGATCCCTGCTGCCTGGGCTTCTTCCCGGCAGCCAGGGAATGGGGTTAGGAGGAGGCTGTGCAACTGCCGTCTGTTCTCTTGGCTCCACTACCTGGCAACTGCCCACCTATGTCTGCTGTTTGCTCTGGAGGAGGACGAATTCCTCCACGGCCCATCAGGCAGGACGAGGAGCCATGCCCTCGCCAGGGCTGCACCCCATGATGGATTCATTGATTATGACTTTCTGATGTGTGGGCTGCTCAGTCGTGTAGCAGACCCAATCCCATCTGGTGTATCTTTCTTCAAAGAGCTGCTGGAAGGAAAAATCTGCATACTGCTCATACTGGTAGGCATGTGTGTATATATACACAGGTACAGCTGTGTACACAGGTGTGAACCTCGGTGTGTGTGTGTGTGCACATGTGCACCTAGATGTGGATGTGAACATTGGGAGTTCAAAGCCATTGTGGTTCTGTTTCCTTCTCAGAGATCATTTAGCAAATAAGTCATTGATAAACAATAATGCTACAATTTTTTGAATAACTTCTACATACCGGTAACTGCGGTAGATGCTTTACATACATTGGTTATTGTAGTAAATGTAAACCTTACAGCTACCATGCAAGAAAAAGTTTATCTTCTTCATCCTGCAGATGAGGAAACCGAAGTTCTCAAGGCTAAATTAGCTGCCCGAGGACTTAATTTTTAAGTGGTAGAGCCAGGATTCCAGACCATGTCTCTGATTCCACAGTGCATGATATATAATTTCCATCTCCTCCCAAATCTTCTCAGAATGAGAATGAACAAACAAACTACTGCTACACGTGACAACATGAACAATTCATATAAAACTAACGTTGAGCGAAAGAAGTCAGACACAAAATACCTGCTACGTGATTCCATTTATGTAAAGGTCAAAAACAGACATAACTGATCTATGCTGTCCAGAGTTAGGGGAGTGGTTACCCTTGCAGGGGACAGAGAATTATTGGAAGGGGGCACTGGAGGGGCTTCTGGGGGCTAGGAATAGGTAATATATTATTTCTTGACCTGGGTACTGGTTACATGGATGCATTCAGTTTGTTCAGATTCAGGAACTGCGCATGTATGATTTGTGTACTTTTCTGTATGAATGTTTCACCTTAAAAAAAAAAAAATCCCAAAATGGAAGAAAAGTCTTTCCAGGGGCTATGAGGGATTCAGAGAAAGGAAGCACCCCAGAGCCTGCCCTTGGTGGTGGTGGTGGGGGGGCTCTTGTTCTAATCAGGTGACACAGCCTCAGGAAGCCCCTAGGCTATGGAGTGGGGAGGGGTGTTCAGGTTAGTGGACTCCAAGCCGAGTACTCCCGGGGCCTGGCAAAGAGGCATGATAAGGGCCTAGCGGAATTAAAGGTGGTTCTGAGTCTACAGACCAGGGCACAACAGAAGCTTCCAAAGGTGGTTGATATGTAGTGGCCAAGAGAAGATTATGGCCTTTGAAGCCCAACAGACCTGGGTTGACCTCCTGGCTCCATCCTCTACTGACTGGAGACCTAGATAGAGCTATTTATCCTTTTAGAGTCTTGGTTACCTCCCCTCTGCAATGGGTCACCGAGACCAAAGCCTGCTATGAGGATTAAATGACATGATATAGTTAAAACACTTGGCACAGAGCACGGTACCTGGCAGGCATTCAGCAAAGGTATGTTTGGAAGGTAGAAGAAAAGATGCTCTGGAATCTGAGAGCTCCCTCAAATATCAGAAGGTCTGGCAGGTGGAAGGTGCGTCACACTCACTCTGGTACCTGAACAGAGTGATGTAGCATCCATGAGGTAGGACCTGGGCTGTGATGGGTGGGAAGAAGTAAAGTTAGCGGTGGCAGCTGGGACAAACTGATCCACTCTGCAATGCAGCGGGGAGAGGTTTCCAGATTGGGAGCCCAGCCAGAGAGGAACTTTGGGGAAGAATTGTCTGATTTAATGGAAGCTTACGAAGCTGCGTGCTGTGGGGGGGGAGTTCTTCCTCTAGGAAATCACTTGGAGTCTACTCCTCAAATTTTTTCCATAGAATCAGAGACTGATAGAATTTGTTTTAAAACCTGGTGAAGGGGCTTCCCTGGTGGCGCAGTGGTTGAGAGTCTGCCTGCCGATGCAGGGGACACGGGTTCGTGCCCTGGTCCAGGAGGATCCCACATGCCACGGAGCGGCTGGGCCCGTGGTCCATGGCTGCTGAGCCTGCGCGTCCGGAGCACGTGCTCTGCAACGGGAGAGGCCACAGCAGTGAGAGGCCCGCGTACCATAAAAAACAAAACAAAACAAAAAAAAACCTGGTGAAGAAACTAAGTTTGGCCAGACTGACAGAGCATGAACCCTCTAAAGACACAGCTGACAGATGAGATACCTAAGGAAGAACTTTCTGACTCATCCCCTAACTCAAATGCCAACTACCCCAAGAAGTTTCATTCCACTTAGAAGTTTACACTTTCTCTTTCATGCTCCTGTAGCATAGTGCACACACTGTATGGCCTATGGGACATGCTTCCTGGAGAAGGGAAAGCGACTTACATCAGTTATTTTTCTGCTTATACCATAAAACCCAGATAATAATGTCTTAAACACGACGGCAGTTTATTTCACCTTCATTTCAGAGCAGTCCAGAAAAACTTGTGCTTTAAAAGGTACCATCAAAAACGTGAAGACAAGCCACAGACCGGGAGAAAATATTTGCAAATCATATATTTGCTAAAGGACTGGAATCCAGAATATGTAAAGAATTCTTGAAACTCGATAATGAAAAGACAAACCATCCAATTTAAAAATGGATAAAGGATTTGAATAGACATTTCACCAGAGGAGATACATGAATAGATAATAAGCATATGAAAAGATATTCAACATCATTAGTCACTAGGGAAATGCAAATTAAAACCACAATGAGATACCACTCACAAGCACTGGAATGACTATAAGCAAAAAGACAGACATTAATAGGTCCTGGTGAGGATGTGGGAAAACCGGAACCCTCATAGATTGCTGGAAGGAATGTAAAATGTGTCAGCCACTTTGGAAAACAGTTTGGCAGGGCTTCCATGGTGGCGCAGTGGTTGAGTCCGCCTGCCGAGGCAGGGAACACGGGTTCGTGCCCCGGTCCGGGAAGATCCCACATGCCGCGGAGCAGCTGGGCCCGTGGGCCATGGCCGCTGAGCCTGCGCGTCTGGAGCCTGTGCTCCACAACGGGAGAGGCCACAACAGTGAGAGGCCCGTATACCGCAAAAACAAAACAAAACAAAACAAAAAACAGTTTGGCAGTTCCTTAATAGGCTTAACATAGGCTTATTATACAACCCAGCAATTCTATTCCTAGAATCTACCCACCAAGAGAAATGAAAATATATGTCTGCACAAAGACTTGTAGACAAGTGTTCATAGCAACAGTATTTATAATAGCCAAAAAATGGAAACAACCCAAATATTCATTAATTGGTTAATGATATATCCATCCATTAGAATATGATTCAGCAACAAAAGGAAAGAAGTACGGATACCTGCTACAACATGAATGAACATCCAAAACATTATGCTCAGTGAAAGATGCAAAAGTCCACATATTTATGACTCCACTAATATGAAATGCCCAGAAAAAGAAAATACATAGAGGAAGAAAGTAGATTTGTGGTTGCCAGAGGCTGGGTGGGAATGAGAGCACATGGGCAGAAAGATGGTGGTGAGGGTTGCACAACTCTGTAACTTAAGTTACTCTTGCTGTTCCCTAATGTTTGTTTGTTTTTATTGAAGCGTAATATACATACAAAAAATGCACAAACCCTAAATGTACAGTCTGACTTACACCCCTCCCCCACCAACACCCCTCCATAACTACCATTCAGATAAAGACAGTGAACATCTCTGGCACCCCAGAAGGCCCCTCTTAGCCAGTCCCCCACAAAAGTAACCACCATTCTGACTTTTGTCACCATAGAGGAGTGTTGCCTGTTCTTGGAACAATACTGCCCGAGAGCAGGCACTCAGGGGTTGTCACCCTCCATTTCTACTTTCACGGGGCTCTTAATGTTGGCCCTGGGCTCCTTGGCCACTATCTTTCTTTTAAATATTTATTTGTTTATTTGGTTGTGCTGGGTCTTAGTTGCAGCAGGTGGGCTCCTTAGTTGTGGCACGTGGGCTCCTTAGTTGTGGCATGTGGGCTCCTTAGTTGTGGCATGCATGTGGGATCTAGGGCTCCCTGCACTGGTAGCACGGAGCCTTAACCACTGCATGACCAGGGAAGTCCCTTGGCCACTATCATCTTATTGCAACACTCTGCCCCACACTGGTTACCACCTGCCTTCCTTCATCCCCTCGAAGTGCCACTAACACATTGTGACAGTATCGATTTTTACTGAAGATTTAGTCAATTGGGAGTAAATACAACACAGGATAGAAAACAACCTAAAGTTCCTTAGTAGGTGCCACAAGCCCTAGAACTGCATTGGCCATTCTCTGTCATTTCATGGGTCCCTCCCAGGTCCCTTCATCATGTGATTGCTCCCCGTGCCCGGTAAGGATCCCAAACTCCAAATCCTACATGAGACAGGAAAGTAACATACATGGGTGAAGCGGCCTGGGTGTAAGGAAGGACTGTGATGAGCTCCAGACTATGGGACCCAGGGACCAGGGTAGCCACTTCCAGCTCCACCTCTATGTCCCTAAGGCAGGATGAGGGGAGTGGTTTTTAAAATTTTTTTAATACCTTATTGTTCCCTTTTTTAATTTTTATTTATTTATTTTTGGCTGTGTTGGGTCTTCGCTGCTGTGCACGGGCTTTCTCTAGTTGTGGCGAGCAGAGACTACTCTTCGTTATGGTGCATGGGCTTTTCATTGCAGTGGCTTCTCTTGTTGTGGAGCACGGGCTCTAGATGCATGGGCTTCAGTAGTTGAGGCGTGTGGGCTCTAGAGTGAAGGCTCAGTAGTTGTGGCTCACAGGCTTAGTTGCTCCATGGCATGTGGGATCTTCCCAGACCAGGGCTCGAACCCATGTCTCCTGCATTGGCAGGCGTATTCTTAACCACTGTGCCACCAGGGAAGCCCGAGGGGCGTGTTTTTAATAAAAGTCTCTGCATTCAGCCAGTTTGCATTATTGGCTCCAGACCCTTCTGGCTTTTCTCTTTCCCCTTTCCAGGCCTCCTGCCTCCCACTACATTGTTATGCAAAACAATTTAGTTCCCCTTAGCCTAGGCCTCCTCACCCGGGGTGGCCCAGGGCACCTCCTCTTTCCTGCCAAAATCACCTATGAGACTCATCAAGGTGTTTTCCTGAATGAAAGAACCACCTACTCAGGAGGTAGAAGAGACTGTATTAGCTTTTTTAAAAATAACACTTTTGTTTTCCCTGCTTTAGTCTCACTTTAAAGATGAAGAAACTGAGACCCAGAGAGGATAAATAACTTGTCCTGATCAAAAAACTCTTAATGGTGGACTTCCCTGGTGGCACACTGGTTAAGAATACGCCTGCCAATGCAGGGGACACTGGTTCAAGCCCTGGTCTGGGAAGATCCCACATGCCGTGGAGCAACTAATCCCGTGCTCCACAACCACTGAGCCTGCTCTCTAGAGCCCGCAAGCCACAACTACTGAGCCCGAGTGCCACAACTACTGAGCCCTCATGCTGCAACTACTGAAGCCCGAGTGCCTGGAGACCGTGCACCGCAACGAAGAGTAGTCCCCGCTCGCCACAACTAGAGAAAGCCCGCATGCAGCAACGAAGACCCAACACAGCCAAAAATAAATAATCAAAAAACAAACAAACAAAAACTCTTAATGGGTACAACTGGAAGTTGAGCCCTGACTCCAAAGTCCACAAAGGTGGCTTGTTCACCTCCAATCCCTAGGATTTAGCAAATTATCAGAGCTCAATGAATGCATCCTGTAGTTGAATCCAAATTAAAGAATGGATTTGCGGGAGGAAGGCATCCTAAGCCTGTGAGGAAAACTGGAGAGGAGAAAAGGGCAAATTGTTTAAGGAGGTGGTGGAGGGCAGCGAAGTGGGGAGGTGTGGGGCACCACCCACTGGCTTCGGGAGGGAGCGGACTGCTCCCACTGGTTCCTCCACCCCTTGCCCAGCCTTCCAGGGAGACTGGTGCTCTGGGCAGAAGCTGTTGCCATCATTCATCAAGGCCTGGCAGCCCAAGGAAGCTCAGGGTCTATCTTGTAGGACACTTTCAATCAACTTCGGTTCAATTTATTCCCTCTAAATGGCTCTGAAACATAAATAAAATTAAATTAACGCTACTGTATTTTTCTCTGGTTAGGGCTGTAATGGGCTGCAGTAATGCTGGCCCTGAGATCAGCCATGGAGAGGGAAACCCAGATAATAGCAGTGTGACCAGCATTGTGTCCCCCTTTCCCAACCCCTTCCCCATCCTCCCTGCTCTGGAAGGACAGGCCACACTGTCCAGATTCATCCCTTCCGGAGAGTGGGGAGAGTTCATATCACTTCTACCCTTTTTTCCTCCACCTGAGACCAAGCCAACTCTGACCACCTAACTACTCTCTGCAGATACCCCCATTCCCATGGCCCCCCATCACCCTCTGAAGTTTTTGGATCTTTGGAACAGAGCAGAATGGCTTTTTCTTTGCCCACCAAGCCAAGAGCCACAGATGGCCCCCTCACCAGGACTTGATCCCTGGGTCTACCCACCCATCCACAGAGTGGACTCCATTGCCCTTGCCTGGGGACTCTCAGCCTTGGCACCATTGACATTCTAGGCTGATAATTCACAGTTATGGGGGCTGTCCTGCATCTACACACCAGGTGCCACCAGCATCCACTCTCCCAGTTGTGACAACCAAAAATGTCTCCACGTACTGAATGCCAAATGTCCCCAGTGGGGACAAATCACCACTAGTCGGGAACCCCTGCCCTGGAGGAGGGGAGTGGGGAGACCAGAGGAAGGAGGAAGAGGGAGAGGTGGGCTACAAAACCCTATGGGATCTTTTCACTATCCACCAAGCTCACCTATCCTGCCTCCCAGTACAGTTTCTTAAAACATATTAACATGGTCGTAACAGAAGTAATAAATGACCATCCAACCTTTGGACTAAACATCAGGAACCCTGACCTTTTCCATCCAGAAGCCTCTCTCCGCCCCCTCCCACTCCAGTCCCCCAGTTTACCCAGCCCAGACTCGAGGACTGCCCACCAAGAAACCAAGAAAGGGGTTTTCCTTGAGTACCAATTCCTCTACCAATTTCTCCATCGGTAGAGATGCCCCAAGTAAAGGAGTTCTCAGTAGATTGGGATTCCCCACGAAGGAAGAAATTTCTTACCAAAAGAAGATTCCCCAAAGAAGGAAGTTCCAAATAGGAGGCGATTTTCCAATAGAAATAGCCCCCAACACTTTTTACAGACCGGGCTGTTAGAATTCCTCAGTTTCTTCCTAGTACTCACCTGCTGAGGGTGGGGACAGGAGGGGGCACATTGGGGGCTGGCAGATAGCTCTCCCAGGGTGCAGCCCCTTCATGCCTTGTGGGGAGGAAGCTGGGAAGGGAGAGGAGCTTTATCCTTCAGGATTCAGAGGTCCTGATAGCAAAGGCAATAGCAGTGACTTTGCCCTGGGAGATGGGGGGACAGGGCAAGTCCCCTCCACGCTGGGCCCTGCCACCTCACTTAGCCATCCCAATGTACAGAGCCAAATTGTGGGAAAACAATCTGGGAGTTTAACTCTACTTATAAATGTCCTAAAGCTTTCATGTGGTCCCGAAGAAGGCCTCCCAGAGCATTCCAGCTTACACAGAGGAAATCAAAGAAAATGAATTAGAATCACAGGACAAAGCCTGAGCCCAGAAGTCCAGGAGCCTGGAAGGCTCCCCACCTCCTACTGGATTCATTACCACAAAAATAATTAAAGTCCCATCCCCCATCCTTGGATTTCATCATAATCTGTTTTCTGTGTACATGTTTGCTATATTTCTACTTTTTTTTGGTGGTACGCGGGCCTCTCACTGTTGTGGCCTCTCCCGTTGCGGAGCACAGGCTCCGGACGCGCAGGCTCAGAGGCCATGGCTCACGGGCCCAGCTGCTCTGCGGCATGTGGGATCTTCCCGGACCGGGGCACGAACCCGTGTCCCCTACATCGGCAGGTGGACTCTCAACCACTGCGCCACCAGGGAAGCCCTATATTTCTACTTTTTGCCAAAGTCTGTTCCTGTCAGAATTTCTGATCTTTGAGAGTCAGTAAAAATCATTGTCCAAAAGTACGTTCATTACCTGGAGGTTGTCCATCAACCAGCTTCATGTTTGTAGGATGTTTATTTGACCCATGGCTGTTGAACTTACTACCTTACCAAAATGTTCAGATCTGGACCCAGTTGCACTTGTGCTAAGTTTTTGGGCTAATCTGAAATTTTTCTCTGATAATTTGGCCATGCTAGGAGACCCTAATACAGATGATAAAGAATCCATTGACAAGACAAAAGGGTGAGCACTTCACACACCTTCTTCTCAGTCCATCGGCACAGCAGTGACTTCCAAGTACAGCCTCCACCCTTCCCAAGCGTACAGAAGAGCTGCTTTGATCACCCCCCACCCTGTCATTGGGAGACACACTGTGCCCCGCCCTCCTGAGGACAGATGGAAAGGAGTGGGTTTAAAGTGCAGTGGGAAGGACTGAAGCTGAAGCTGCCCGGGCTCTCAGTGACTCCTCCAGCTCCTCTGTGGAATCCCTCTTTGTAACAGACACATGGCTCCCTGGTCTCTGCCTGCCTGCTCCCTCCTGCTGCGGCCCTCCCTGGGCTGTCCCCGCCTTCCAGCTCTGGAAGGAGCCTCATCCTTAGGGGGCCTGGACCTGGAACTTGATGGACGCTGTGTCGCCCTATCTCAATCTAGGAGGCATCCAGAAATAAGGAATCCAGATCCAGATCATTTTCCAGACCTTCCTGGAGAGCTGAGGTTAAATCCATGCATCTTTCACACCAAAGCCCATTCAGGACAAACAGGATTAAGGAAGATACTCTATGCCCACCAGGGTACCACCCTCCCACCCTGACTTCCCCAGCCCCAGGCATCCCTGTCCCCCAGCCCTCTCTCCAGCAGCCTCCTCCAGGGTGAGGCGTTAGCACATTACTGATGGCACAGAGTTTGGTCACAGTGCCAGTTTCCCTTTTTGACTTTGATGGTTGATGAGTGATTGGAGTGGGAAGTGTGTGTGCTTGTACTAAACAGCTGGTGGGGGGGGCAGGCAGACAGAAATAGAAGGAGGCCAGGAACAGGAGGCAGAGTGAGAGGCCCAGATACAAACCTTGACTGAGGAATAAAAACAGAAAGAGATGAGTTGGGAGAGGAGAGTCAAATGGGAATCTAACAGAGACCGGAGTTGATCAGAGGAGCCAGAGAAGTTGAGTTTATTACCCACCTGTGTCTCAGTTTCCTCATCCATAAAATGGGGCCAGTAGTAGCTACCTTACAGTGTTATTGTGAGGATCAAATGCATCAATATACCTACATGCTCAGAACAGTGCCTGGCTGTTTTATTGACTATAAACATTAGTTCTTCCTTTCATCATCACTATTGTTACTATCATCATCGTCTCTAGTTTTCAGCCTTGGGGCACAGAACATGTGGAGAGAAAGACAAGCCTCCTTTGGCTCCATTTACCCCATCCGCTCACTGCCCAAGTTCCTTCTTGCCAAGCACACCCTCTGCCAACACTTCTCAGCACCACTCTCCATCTGTCGGGACACATTTTTCCTGAAAACTCCCAAAGTTCTCTCTCTTCTGCACTTCCTTGCTAAACTGGACAAGTATTTCTATTTATTTGAACTACGTGCCTTAAAAAATGGACACATTGGTTGTATGAAGTAGGAGATAAGGCTGAAGAGATGGTTTGGATTCAGTGCTTTGAATGCTAGGCTAGGGTTTGGGTTTTGTTCTGAAATAAATGGAGAGCTGCGGATGATGTTAGAGAAAGAGCATGTGTGGTCCAGGTTGAGCATCCATAGGGTTGGCTTTCAGGGACTACTCAGGACAGGGTAGTATTTTAAGCTCTTCTCAGTCACTTATGTGTTTGTGAGAATGAATTGCAAATACTTTCATGGGAGCAGCGCTGATACCAGAGAAGAAGAGAGAAAGCATGAGGTTCTGGGACAATTTGGCCTAGGGACTGTTGGCCCCAAAATAAACGGGATATAGACCCCTAACATCGAGGGTCAGGCATTTTCTGGGCTGGGAGCCAAATAGATAATGGTGCACACCTACGTGGTGCTGTGTGTACATGTGTGTGCATGTGGGTTGGGGGCCAAGGCTCAAACACACACTTTGGGACACAAAGTAGAATCTCCTGTGTTATAGGGATGAGGAGGTGAGCACCACGAGTACAAAAGCATAATCTGACACCATACCGCCTGGATTCAAATACTGGCTTCTAAGTGTGCAGCCTGAACTAAAAGCATGCTACACCTCAGTGTCCTTGTCTGTAAAGTGGGTGTGATGACAGCCCCTTCCTCATAGGGTTGTTTTGAAGAATAAATGAATTAATACACTTAAAACGCTTAGAACAGCACCCAGCAACAGAATAAGTCCTCAATATGGCATGGTTCCTATCATTACCATTATTATTCTACTATTAATAGTATTATTATGCCACATATTATTAGTATTTTATACCATAATTATTAGTTGTAAGACACTGAATTGAGAATGAGGACACATTGAGCTCATCTTAGTCTCTGAGATTCCTCCTTCTTACCTCGAACTCTCCTGTGGGGCTGTTCCCTCCTCCTGACTTTCACAGGGAAGGTCTCCAGGGGTCAAGTTAGTTAACTATGGCCCTGTCCACTGGTCCCTAGGATTGGATCAGGATGGTACCTGCCCTGAGCTTTGACATTTGGAGGCTCTGCCTAAGCATTTGAAATGGAGAGAAAGAAAGAGGGCTCTAGGGAGCCTCTTGAGGCAGGTCCTCTAAGCTAAGCTCATTTTGGGTAGAGGCCTCGTTATGCTGGGGCCCAGCTGTGATGGTACCTGTGTGTTCCACAAGACACTCCTCTGTCTTCATAATAATAAATTTCCCCTTTCTTCCTTAAATTAGTTTCTAGTGCTTGCAACCAGAGTATTAACAAACACAGTCTCATATACATGTATAATCTTATTCTGTGTGTGTGTATGTATGTGTGTGTGTTCACATATATACTCCCACTCCAAAACACACACACACTTCCAATTTCTGTTACCTGTCGTTAATCAAGGTCACGCAGGTATTCTGGCCCCTGGGGCCAAAAGATAGACGCTTACGGCAGGCAAGGCCTTCATCTCTTGCAGCTGCTTCCTCCCACTCAGGCTTCAGTCCTAATGGCTTCCTGAAGTTCCATAAATATGGCTCATGCAGCCATGCCTCCACGCCTTTGCACACTTGGCATCGTCTACCAGAATGCCTTCCTTTGGGCTAACTCCTCCTTCAGTTTTGGTTCAGCTCCAGCATCACCTCCTCCAGAAAGCCTCCCCAGGCCCTACCCCTTCTGCCCAGTCTGTTCTCCTCTTCCTCCATCGGCACTTCTTCTCTGTACCTTGGTGAAAATTTCACCAACCGAGCACTGGCCACACTGTGTCCGTTTACCCATCTGACTTCTCGTGAACTGGGAGTCCCCTGAGGGTAGTGACTGCAGCTTTTATTTCTGAATCTCCAGCGCCCAGTGTAATATCGGATGCAAAGGGGATGCTTGATGCTACTGCACTGAATGAGTATAGACACTGGGGTGGAGGGTGTAGACAGATGTTTTAGTGTTATTACCGTTATACTATTATTTATACTATTAGCATGTTTTAGTAAATTAGTATTTACTATGCTATACTAGCTACCCCCCCTTTGATCCTCCTCAGAGCAGTCTTCAAGGTAGACACTGTTATCTCCATTTTACAGATCAGGAGTCTGAGGCTTAGAAGGTATAATTGTGAGGAATAGGTTATGTTGCAAGTAACAAAGATCCCAAGAGATAAGTTTGCTTCTTGCTTATGCGAAAGTCCGTAGGTGAGCTGTCCAGGCTGGTGTGGCAGCTCTTCTGCGCCCAGTCCTCAGGGCTTGCTGTTCCATCACTCCTAGTGTGGCCCTTGTTACCATGGTGCAAGATGGTGGCTAGAGCTCCAGCCATCACATCTTCATTCTAGCTAGAATATGGATGAAGGGAGAATGAAGAAGAGGGTAAAAGGATGCTTGACTTTTAAGGAAGGTTCCTCAGAGCTGTCACATGACATTTCTGTTTATTTCCCATTGGCCAAAACTTAGTCACATGGCCACCTATGAACATACAAGGGAGGCTGAGAAATGTCTTCTGAGTGGCCATGTGCTGAACTAAAATTTGGAGGTTCTACTACTATGAAAGAAGAGAGGCAAGAAGAGAGTATTTGTCACAGAAAGGTTTAAGTAATCTATTCAATGTCACCCAGTAGAGAAGTTGCCAGAGCTGAAACTCAAGCCCATCTCTGTGAAACACCAGACCCAGGATTCCTTTTGGTAAATTATGCTGCCTCTTACAATCAGAAGGACAGGGCAAGGTGTTTACAAAACTTTAAGGAGGGGGTAGAGCATGTTAGGGATTGGAGACAGAGAGAATTCCGAGATCAACACACATATGTACATTAAAAACAGTTTCTAAGTCAGCCCCACAGGGATAGATGACTTCCACGTGCGGGGCTGGCAAATAACAATGCCGCTAGTGGCTGGAGCATCCTCTCACACGCTTTTCCGGGCCAAGGCTCCCAGAAGGACTGGGGTCCCTTCCTGGGTGCTAGCCTCAAGGGGCAGAGAGTTCAGCCCAAGCCCAGACAGGACCCCAGGGAGGACCCAGTACGGGGCAAGTTTTCCTGATGACCGTCTGCAGCATTCCAGGTGGCCTAGTACTGGGCTATGGAGAGGGATTACCAACCACTGATAGGAAGTTGCTGGATTTTGCTCCCAGAATGAAGCCTCAGTCACTTCTCCAGTAAAAGCTTTAGGCTTAAAGCCATTTGGGATGGGACATGGTTCTGTTCTCCTGGGGGACCCTCCAAGGAAGGTGAGGCACCCTGCTGCCAGTGGGGATGAGAAGGAGGGGGTGAGGGAGGATGCAGCCTCAGCCAGTGGAAGCAAAGCTGTTCCCTGCTTGAAGCTGGCTGCTGCAGGAAGGGTGGGAGCCCGCTGGACAGCGCTGAATGATGAGGTTGGGCTCCAGCACACTCACATCCTCTTTCAAGCACTCCAAACACTCTCTCATTCCAAAAACATATATAGTGCTATTTCCAGCTACATGACTTTGGGCAAGTCACTTCACATTGCTGAGCCTCAGTATCCTCATCCAGGTAATGGGAAAAAAAATACTACTTTGCATTCAGAATAGAGGTTACCTGTAGGCGTTATTGACTGGGATGGGATGAGGGAGATTGCTGGGGCACTGGAAATTCCTGTATCTCGATCTGGGTGATGGTTACACAGGTATACATACAGGTAAAGATTTGTTGAGCTGTATGTGCAGTTAAGGTTAGGGCACTTTACTGCATGTAAGTTACAGCTTATACAGAAGTAAAGAATCAGAAAAGATTCCCCTCATTCTCAAGTCCAGCCTGAAGGGCCGTTGTGAGGATTCACAGAGAGGGTGAAAGCAAAGCATTTCACACAGTCTGCCTGGCACTGTTGTGTTCTCTTATTCCTTATTTGTACCCCTGATGGATTTGTAAGACTTTGTAAATGAAAGCAGTTTCTCTAAGTCTTTCTGGGGAACAAAGCTGGGACTGTGATTAACTGCATCAATCAACCAGGAAAACTTCTCTGACTTAATCAAACTTGAGGCATAAACACAAAGGACAAATGAGGCAGGAGAGGTCTCATCATGCCCGTTTTGGAGTTAGCTGAGGCACAGAGGGAGAAAAGGGCTTGCCCACCACCGTGGCCAGTATGCAGGAGGCCCACGGAGGTCTAGCACCCAGGCCCCGACTCCCAGCCCAGTGCTCTTCCCCGCACAGGAATGGCCCAGATGGCCTGAACGCCAGGCCTGGCTCTCCCCCGCCCCCCTGTGGCCAGCCTGGGAATAGTCGTGTTGCTGGGCTGCCAGCACCAGCTGCGCACAGATGGGCGAGGTGGCGGCTGCCCCTCCTCTCTGGAACCCTCTGCACTCATGACAGCTCAACCATGAGTCATCCCAAAGGATAAATGAGTGGGAGAACCAGCCCCACCTCCTTGAGGTGGAGGCAGGAATCCCAGAACGGCTTCCCTGCCTTTCTTCACATTCTTTGCAAACTTGCTTGCCTGGCCCCTGAGTTTACAGAGGGATAGAATGGCAGTGTTATCTCCCAGGTGCCCTGGCTGACCTCTCGACCAGCCAGCCGAGATCTGGGGCTCCCATATTTAATGTGGCTCCATGAGAGCCCGGTTCATTGCCAATGTGGTTCCCCTACTGTCCCTTAGGCACCTGCTCCAGTGCCGCTCTCTCTTCCTACCTTCCCTTTCTACCTGCTCCCTGACACATACTCTCTGACCCAACCTCATTCAGCCAATAAATCCTTCCTGGCTGAGGTGAGAGCCTGCCAGGGACACCCATCAACCCTGCGGTCCCACCCAGCCAGTTTCTCCATCCTAATAAATCCCAGTTGGTAACCAGTCTAAAATAAGGCTTCAAAGCAATTTGGGTGTGAATGACTGGGTTTATTTGTTCACTCCTCCATTCAGTCATCCAGTAAGCATTTATTGAGTGCTAACTGTATGCTGGGTATTATGCCAGATACGGAGAAGGCAGAGACACAAAGTATAGTCACAGACCCTAATTTGGTGCTCAAAAAATATTCCTTTTCACTTTTTCCCCTTCCCTTTAAGAGCTCTGGTTTTATTTTTTTGTTTTGTTTTGTTTTGTTTCTACTTACTAGCTGTGTGACCTTGAGCAAAAAATAAACAAGAAAAAAAATCATTATTATAGATGCAAAGTACTGTGCTAGGTGATTTACATCTGTTATTTAATTCTCCTGACAATCTTATGAGGTAAATATTACTATTCCTATTTTTCTAAGTGAGGAAATGGAGGCTCAGAGAACTTAAACTTATCTAAGACCACACAGCTAGAAGCTGGCAGAGCCATGATTTGAACCCAGGTTGCTCAACCTCTCCAAACCTGTTTCCTCATCTGTGAGATAGTATACATATCATAAAATCCATGTTAGTCACACCCAGGCAGGTTTTAGAACCTGTTCTGCTTTTCCCTGCCCTTAGGTTCTGGGTACAGAACTTGGCTAGGGCCTTATCTAGTGGCACAAAGACCCAAGGCTATAATTAGAGGTTTATGGGGTGTGTCCAGGGGGTCCTGAGGCTGCCTTTTCTCCCACAGGCTCTTCCACACTGTGGAGTGGCAGCAATCTCATCCCAGCATGGCCCAGCTCAGTGGGAGGAAGGGGAAAGTGGTATGTTGTTGTTTATTTTAAAAGTCAAGTGTGTGTCTCAAAATAATGTTAATGGATTCATCAGAAGATGGTACAACGGGGTTCAGAGCAGCTTCATAATAGCCAACAACTGGAAACAACACAAATACCCACCAACAAGAAGTTAAATAAATAAATTGTGATTTTATGTATTATATGCATTTACACACAATGTAATACTGCTAATAGTATACAATGAAACTACTCGGTAATGAAAAAGAATTCCTATAACCACATGCAACACCATGGATGAATCTCACAGATGTAATGTTGAGTGAAAGAAGCCAGGCACCAGAAACATCACACACTTTAGGATTCCATTAATATGAAGTTTGAGAAGAGGCAAAATTAATTTATGCCAATAGAAATTGTAATAGTGGCTACTCTTGCAGGGGTGTTGACTGGGAGGACACCTGCACTTTCTGAGGTGCTGGAGGATGCCTGCACCTTCTGAGGTGCTGGAAATGTGGACATGTTCTATGTCTTGATTGAGGTGGTGGTTACCTGAGTATATGCATATGTAAAAATTAATTGAGGGAATTCCCTGGTGGTGCAGTGGTTAAGAATCCGCCTGCCAATGCAGGGGACACGGGTTCGAGCACTGGTCCGGGAAGATCCCACATGCCATGGAGCAGCTAAAGCCCGTGCGCCACAACTACTGAGCCTGCACTCTGCAACAGCAGAAGCCGCCGCAAGGAGAAGCCTGCGCACCGCAACGAAGAGTAGCCCCCGCTCACTGCAACTAGAGAAAGCCCTTGTGCAGCAACAAAGACCCAACACAGCCAAAATAAACAAATTTATTAAAAAGAATTAATTGAGCTGTGTGCTTAAGGTTCATGCATTTTCCACATATATGTTATATCTCAATTTAGAAAATAATGTCAACGTCTCCCAGGGTGTTAACCCACGCCCTGCCACTTTTCCGGATTCCTGAATGGATAATGAAAGCTTTGCCTAAGGGAGGGGCGGGGGTCTGGGTAGGTGGGGAGGATCAGGGGCTCTCTCGGGGGGAGGGGGCAGATGGGCATCCACTGTTCTCAGACTCCTGCCCATTGTTCTAAGATTCTTTCCTTAACCATCCCCTAAATCACCTTGAGGGGGTCTTGCCCTTGGTTTGTGGGGTTGTTCCCTGGGGTTCTCTCCTGACACGCTAAGCAAACTAAACAAATGGCACGGACAACCTGCAAATCCAAATGAAGATCTTCTTTTAAGAAGAGACAGCATTCAGAGCCCTTGCAGGTGCTTTAGCTCATTGAAGCCTCTGGAGTTTATTGGATTTTACCATTGAGGAAAGAAGCCTGAGAACTGAGGACCTTATTGCTGTTGAAGGTCTCCTGGTGAGTTAGTGGGGAGCTGGGTGGGAGCCCAGTCTCTTTTCTCCTTGCTGAGGGCTCCCTTCAGCTGGAGGAGGATGCTGGAGCTGAGGTCGGAGTGTGCTCCTTGTGTGTGGGGGGGTGGTCTTTCTGTGAGGGCAGGGCTTCTCCATTAACTGGTGAGAAAGCAGCTCCGCCTGGGACCTGCCTGTGGGAAGGCGGATGTATGGTGACTGAGCTCGTTATGGGTGTGTCTGGGGTAGGTTGAAAGCTCAGACTTTCCCTTCACCCCACCCTAAGGGAGAAGAGAGCTGAAAATAAACACACACAAAAATGACACCTCCCTCCTCCTGCCCTCCTGAGGGCTCAGGTGACTGGTGGCAGGCCCAGGGTCAGGACAACCCAGGAAGAGCTGGTGGCAGCAGCAGGTTGCTCGAACCGAACCCATGCATTACACACTCCAGGGCTTCCGGGCTCCCAATTTAATTACCAAATATTTCCCACTTAGTTTTAACTGATTTCTTTTTCTTTCTTTCTTTCTTTCTTTTTTTTTTTTTTTACTGAATAGGTCTTAAATCCAAAAGCCACAGATTCTCCACTCCTATCCCCAACCCCCAAATTCTTCTCAGAGACAGCCAACTTCATCAGTTTCTTTGAGTTTTCTTCTGAAAATATATGTATAGACCCATTAAGTTCATGTATATTCTGTTTTCCCCTGTTTTATGCAAACATATACTGTGCTCAACTTTTCACAGGATATTTTGGAGGTGGTTCCATATGAGTACATATCAAGCTTTCCTCATTTCTATGCAGCGGAATTGTATTCCATTGTATGGATGATACCTTAAATACAAAGCACCTACTAAGTGCCAGGCACTGCACTAGGTGGTGGGGTTATAAAAAAACTCAAAAGTTCCTGTCCTCATGGGGTTTACAGTCAGGGGGAGACAAAGATCAGAACCTTTGCTGTATAATTAGTTTAATAACGGGAGAAGTATGTTTTAAAATAGAAAGCCAGGGGAGTGCCAGGAAAGGCTTCTGAAGGAAGCGACATCTACCATAAGACAGAGTGTGCATTAGCCAGATGGGGGTATGAGTTGGGGTGGGGAGAGACTTTAAGCTGAGGGAACAACGTATATAAGGGGCAGACGTAATACATTCTGGGCACTTGGTGATTCAATACGGGTGGGATGGAGAACGAGGGGTAAGGTCAGAGGGGCCCTGACGGGCTCGCCTTGTCAGCCATGGAGCAGGGCAGGACTCTAGGCTTGATCTGTACAGTGGGGAGCATGGGAGGGACTCAAGCGTGACTGACATGAACAGGCTGGTGTTTTGGAAACATCCCGGAGGCTGCTGTGCGGAGGGAAGATGGATGGGATGAGAGACCACAGGAGCAGCAGGGAGGCTGGCTGGGCACTCCATCCACCAGGCTGGAGGCCTAGCCATGCTCACTGGCTCAGCAGGGTAATCACAGCCTTTTCTGGACAAATTTTCTTACCTCCAAAATGCAGGAGGGGGTGGGGTAGTGGATTAGATGAGCCCCCAGTCCTTCCCATGACTTCAGCCTCTTGTTGAGAAAACTGATTTCTAGGTTCTCCCCCAACCACCCCCCCCAACCCTTCTCCCAACACCTTTTCCTACCTGGATGCTTTTATGCAGATTGTGTGCCCTCTCTGCCACCAAACTCTGCTGTCCCTCACCCCTTTTCAAGTATGTCTGTGCTTGGTGCCAGGTAATCATTCAATTAGCTCCTTTTCAAGTGGGTGAAGGGGGTCAATTGGATAGTGATGGATGGTAACTAGACGTGTGGTGGTGAGCACTTTGTAGTATATACAGGTGTTGATTTTAATGCTATACACCTGAAACATATAATTAAAAGAAAATTCGCTCCTTCTCTACCTCCCTCCTTCAAACTTGCAGGCAGACTCCCATTCTCCAGGGAACCTTCACTCTCTCCTGGTTAATTTTTCAGCCATTTCTTGGGGTCCCAGTTCTATTTGGGTTTCCCTGGTTCCCCAACTGATGTCTCAGCCTAAGGATGCCCAGCTTGGTACCTCCCCACTAGACAGGAACGGATGTCGCCCCCATAGATAGAAATAGGTTTCCAAGTCTGGGGGCACTCCCTTCCTCTCCCCTGTAGACTCCGCAATCTCTATTGGATCCAGTTGGCCCTTTCTCAGAAAGCCCTGAAAGAATGTCCCACCCCAAACTGGCTACTCGTTCCTTTTTGATCTACTTTGAACCCTGGAAGGCCAACCTTCACAACTGCATCCTTTGGTCTCTTTGGCTCTCTGGCTTCTAATTGGGCTTGGCTGATGGCAGACACTAGCAATAGATCTGAGAGCAGCAAGAGAGAAAGGCTTAGTACTTAGCACACCTCCCTCCCCGCCAGGCTGCAGTTTGGGCTGCGGCTGCATTTCCCCACCAAGGCCATAGGTTGCAGCTCCTGTTGGGTGGGCTGCCAGCTCCCATAGCTACAGCTCTATCCAGCCCACTCCTTTTCCCCCTTCATGCCTGGGATAGTAACTAGCCCTGAGTGCTTCATTGTCTCATTAGTTTCTTTAAAGCTGCCCATATCTCTGTAAATAGTACATTTACATGCCTTCGATGAAACCTTGCAGTATGCCCTGTGTTTCTGGCCAGGACTGATGGATACGTTCCTCACCTCCCCCATCCCATCACTCTCCACCCGTGCTGGGGTGAGGAAGTCTGTATGTCTCCCCTTGGGCACTGGTGATTCTTCTCTTCGATCTGGGACAAGTTGCTTAAGCTCTCAGTTTTCTGGTGGGTAAATGGGATGATTGTCAGCCCTCATTCCAAGGGTGGCTGTAAGGATTCCATATGTCCTCCTGAGTCCTGGGTCTAGCACAGTGCCTGGCATGCCGGAGAACCTCGGTAGGTGTTAGGTTCTTTTCCCTTTGGGAAGTGGCTTCCTCTCCACATCTGCCTCCACCTGACCTGGGAGGGGGAGATCATCCCCTCTGGGTCGGGGGCTGGATGGGGGGCTGTGTACTGGAGAGAGGGGGCAGTTAGGGGCTGGAGGGAGTGCTCCTGATAAAAAATCCTGTCCCCAAACCGTGTGTGTGACTCCATTAACCTAGAGAGTGCTGCTCAATGCTTCGTTTGTCTTTTAAATAGAGAGTGGGGTGGATCGTGGGTGTGTGGGGGGTCTGCTCAGTACAGGACCAGAAGAGGCTGCTCCCCTCCCCAGGCCCACGCTGTCCGCCATTAGCATAGCCTGGCCGTGCGCTGCTCTCATTTCATTAGCCTTCAGGAATAAGAAGAATGATTTCTTAAGTCAAGAATAATTATTTCAACCAGCTTGCCTCCTCAGCTTGCTGCTGTGCTGGCTGGGCCACGTGTGCTGGCTGACAAATTAATTTCTATTATTTATATTGGGGTAGAGAGGATCCACATGCCTGGGGAATAGGGGGAGCAAGCAGGGGGAGGGCTGGGAGAAGAGGTGAGAGGTAGAGAGGGAAGTGGGGAGAGAGTACAGGGAGAGAGGTAGAGGAGGGGGTAGGAAATACAGAAACAGCAGAAAAGACAGTCGGGTAGTTGGATGGAGAGAAGCAGAGGAGGATGAAGGAGGCAGAGGGAAGGCAGGCTGGGTGGGCTCCAGGCCTGGGCCTGGGCCCTGGGGGTGTGGGCACTGGCTCTGCATACTGCACCTGTGGGGGTGGCTGGGTCCGGGCACACAAGCCGGCAGGAATCTGCCCCTCCAGGAAATCTGCTAGCAAGCCAACCTCCCCATCCTCCCCATCTGGGACATGCACTGGCATATCATCTAGCACTCAGAGCGAATGCTCTTTGAGACCCATCAAAATGCACGGAAATGTCTCATCTCTCCCAGCCTCCCAGGCTCCTGCCAGCCCCACTCCTGCTCCCTGGGTGACCAAGAAGCTCTCCCTGAACTTAATCCGCTGAGAGTCAGAACCACAGGAGGCATGGAGGAAACGTGCCCTTACCCACCTCTTGCCTTCTCCTCTCTCCTCCCTGCTCTTTCTTCTTCCCTCTCTCTTCCTGCCTCTCACTCCCTCTTCCCCTCTCGGATGGAGGGGGGCACTGGTCTGGCACTTCCCCTGGGGGAGGCACTGGGGGGTACACAGGATGCAGACACTCCTCCCTCTCTGCAAAGACACAGGACCTCTCCCTCCAAATGAAGGGAGAGTGGGACAGGGTCTGCCTCCCCACCCCCATTCCCTGCCAGGATGCAAAGCCAGAGTTTACTTGGCTACTCCACTGTTGGCCTGGCATCTTTTTTTTTTTTAAATTAATTTATTTAATTTATTTACTTTTGGCTGCATTGGGTCTTTGTTGCTGCGCACGGGGTTTCTCTAGTTGCGGCGAGTGGGGGCTACTCTTCGGTGTGGTGCTCGGGCTTCTCAATGCAGTGGCTTCTCTTGTTGTGGAGCACGGGCTCCAGGCGCACGCGCTTCATAGTTGTGGCACGCGGGCTCTAGAGCTCAGGCTCAGTAGTTGTGGCACACAGACTTAGTTGCTCCACGGCATATGGTATCTTCCCGGACCAGGGCTTGAACCCTTATCCCCTGCATTGGCAGGTGGATTCTTAACCACTGTGCCACCAGGGAAGGCCGAGCCTGGCATCTTTTTAAATGATATATATTACATATTGATTTATTTACTTATTTGTTCATTTTCTTTCTTTTTTATGGAGGAAAATCTTAAGGATGCAGCTCGATGAGTTTTTACATATGTACACGCATACTCATAACCACCAATCACTTAGACCAAGATGGAAAACATCTCCAGCACCCTAGAAGCCCCCTTCATTCCAAAATCCCACTCCACTCCCTACGCTTCGAGGTAACTATTATTCTGACCTCTATCACCACAGAACAGTTTTGCTTGTCAGTGAATTTATATATCAATAAATAGAATCATGCAGTAGATACCCTTTTGTATCTGGCTTCTTTTGCTCGACATTACAACCATGAGATTCGTTCATGTTGCTGTTTGTAGCAGTAACTCATTATTTTTCGTTGCTATGGAATAGTCCACTGTGTGAATCTATATCACGGTTCAGTCAACCATTCTCCTCTTGATAGGTACCTGGGTTGTTTTCAGTTTGGGGCTATAATGAATAAAACAGGTACATTCTTGTACCTGTTATACTCTGCATATTGAGAGCAGTGTTACCTTAAGCAAGTGTGATACTGTGATTTGTAAGAAATAGATATGTTTTTTGTCTACGGTTCCTGGCTGACAGCTCTCCAAACCCTTGGAATTTCCTGAGTGATAAGAGCAACAGGAACATCTTTTATCATGTTTGGTCTCTTGTCCTCAGTTCCTGAAATCACTTCAGAGCCATAAAAGTGAAATAGGTGCCTTATTCATAACAAGCCCCTTTCCACCACATCTGAATTTATGTTAATGAGGTGACGTTTGGAAAGCACCTAAGCATGGCGTTGGCCGGGTGAGGGGCTGGTTGCCAGAGGAGTCAACCAAATGATTAGAGGATTGGAACTTTTAGTCCCCGCCCCAGGAACTCTGCAGAGTGGGGAGGAGCTGGAGGTTGAATCCATTGCCAATGGCCAATAATTTAATCAATCATGCCTTTGCGATGAATCCTCCATAAAACCCCAAAAAAGAATGGGGTTCGGAGAGCTTCCAGGTGCCACCGTGCCGGGCCTCACACTCCATGAGGACACAGTTCCTTCCTTCAGAACCTTGCCCTCTGTATCTCTTCATCTGGCTGTCGATTTGTATCTTTTAATATCCTTTGTAATAAACCAGTAATCTAGTGGATAAACGAGTTTCCTGAGCTCTGTGCAATGCTCTAGCAAATTAATCGGACCTCCCATCTGTGGCCTGTTCGTCAGAAGCACAGTTAACAACAGGGGCTTGTGACTGGCATCTGAAGCAGGGGGCAGCCTTGTGGGACTGAGCCCTTAACCAGTGAGATCTGATGTTATCTCTGGGTAGATAGTGTCAGAATTGAGTTTAATTATAGGACACCCAGCTGGTGTCATAGAGAACGATTTAGTGGTATGTGGGAAACCCCCTCCCCCTACCGCTCCACCCACACATTGGAATTGCGGATGCAGAATCTTTCAGCAAGGTGCCCCAACTCTCTGATCCCCAATTTCCTCATCTCTAAAATTAGGAGGGAGGATGTTAATTATTCTGTTAGTGATCATGAAGATTAAATGAGATAACACATGCAGATTGTCCAACACAATGCCTGGCATGTAGTAGTAGGTGCTTAATAAATACCATTTCCTCTATTTTGTAATCTGTTGGGAGCTGGGAGAAAAGGTTGCAGTATATAATTCCCAGCCTGGGACCCTCAGGTCAGAAAGCTATCTCCATAGCAACCACCATTACAGCAAATAATGACAACACCGAGGACTATTTGTTGAGCACTCACACAGCTGATGCTGTGCTGTAGACTTTTACTGTCATTTCTACCATCATCCATGGCTGCTCTCTCAAACCAACTCTTTGTGGCCTTTCAGCTTTCCTAAAGTACCAGGTATGATTCCCATTTTACAGATGGGAAAACTGAGTCTCAGAATAATTGAAAAGATTTGCTCATCCATCTGGCCTGAGAGCAAAGACACATCTCTTTCACTTTCTGTGCCTCCCATGCCCAACCCTTCCTCCTGGACAGGCTTTCTCAGGGAATTATGACTGCTGCTCTCTGCATATGATTTCTCCCCTAGAGAGCCTCCTTTGCCTTAAACTGCTATGCAACCAACAATGGGGAGCTTTATAGCCAGTTTTGAAAGTGAACTGGGTCACCTCATTTGCTCTTGCCCAGCATGTGGGAGAACCCAGTGTCCTGGGCTGATAGGAGACTCCCAGGGTCATCACATTTGGCCTCCAGCCCAGGGATTGGTCCTAACCAGGTCAGTGGCCTGCTTGCTTTGCAAAGCCCTTAGAGAAGGGGCTGCCTTTGCTAATGGTGGGGGAGGAAGCAGAGGAGACCCCAGGCCGGGGACACAGTGCTAGGAGGCTGGACGCCTGCCTCCAGTAGGGCTTGCCCCATGGCCTGGCTGGCCTTGGGCAAGCCTCATGTCCTCTCTGGACCTTGCTTACCTTGTCTAGGATAGGTCAGGGTGAATACAAATCCTTTCCAGCTGCAACGCAACGTGTACTTTGGAAGAGAGGCAGGGGCAGTTTCACTCCATTTCGGAGAATCTGGTGAGTGGTTGTGGACGGGGAGTAGTGGAGGCTGCCACAGTCCACTCAGGGCTCCACGAGGCTTTCTTCCCCTCCCACAGCTTTTTGGAGGAGGGGCTGCTAACTGCAAGGCAGAGGGCAGCTAATGAGCCTGCTGAGGACCTACGAGACAGCTCTGATGGTGCTAAAGGGCTTCCCTGAGTTTCCTTAAAAGCCCTGGTGGCAGTGAAGCCTCCATTAGCAGGAGGATTAATCACCAGGCAGGTCTCAGCCACCCCCTTCCAAGCTGCCCCCAGCTGCCCCGGTGGTGCCCTTGGGGTTTAGAGATGCCCCCATCCGTGGCTTGCCCTATCTGATCTCCAATGAGAGAGCAGAGCAGGGAGATGGGAGTCTGTGGGGCTAGGCTTGGGGGACATGGGGGACACAGGGATGGAGGTTGGAGACCTGAGAAACAGGGGCAGAGGCCTCTGGGAGCAATTGCAGATTATGACAGCCCCCTGGAGAATGCAAATGATATGCAAAATATGCAAACGATTAGTGATCAGTTGTGGGTCAACAGCTTGGGTCGTTTGAGCAGTAAGTTGACAGCTCTGTGCTCTAAGCCTCTAACTGGGCCCAGGGGAGGGTCAGGCAGGGTGGCCTTCATGCGTCCAGACCAGGAACTCTGGCCCCTCAGCTTGCCAGCCCTCCTGGGCACCCTGGCATGACACCCTCCCTGGGCAGTGAGGGGTTCAGGCAGCCAGAATCTCAGAGAAAGCCCGGCAAACTGGCCACCCTCTCCAGAGTCCAGGGCCTCTCCTCCCCTCCCTTTTCAGGGCGTGTGAATATCCCTTCCCTCTCCCTCTGCCTTCACCCTGCCCCTTCCCCTCTAGCCTCTGAGTCTCTGGAGACCTCCACCTCCTGCTTCCCTCGCCCACCTGTTAGTTATTCCCAGTGACCTTCGCTCAGTGCTCTTGATGGAAAATTTACCAACTTCGATGCCCTTGTGCCGCAATCACTTAATTTGCACCTAGGTCTAATTCGATGCGTTCAGAAGGCCCAGCCAACCCTGGGGTGGGGGTGGGAGGGAGGAGGACCTGCTCTATCGTCTCAGCTCTTCGAGAAAACCCATAGCTGCCAGTCACGTCTGCTTCTGAGGGTCGCACAGAGGAACCCCGAGAGGGCGCCCTGTCCATCCCCTGCCTCCCACCAGGCCATGCTGGACATGTAGAGAGGCCTTTCCAGGCTGGCAGGACCCAGAAGGGTGGCATGGCTTTCTGAACACCTAGGCCTTCTCCCAGCACCTGTTTGAGGGGGAAAAGTCTTCCTGGAGTCTTTGCCACAGCTGGGAGTGGGGGGGGGAAGAAAATCAATATTTGCCAAGTCCCTGCTGTGCGCCTGGCAGTGTCCAGGGACTGTAAAATGCAGTGCATGCTGGGGAGCGGACGGTGCGCAGGGTGTCTTCATAGCAGCCATATTCTAACAGCTCCTTCCTCAACGCACCCTTCCTGCCAGCAAGGGGAGGTCTGTAGCCTGGCAGGCCTGAGTAGGGAACTCTGCCTCTGGGTCATTCTCTGGGAAGGTGAGAGGCCCTGAAGCCAGGCAGTAAGGGAGGCCAGAGGGTAGGGAGGGGAGGCAACTGGCCCGACCTTCACCCCAGGGGAGGGGGCTGCAGGGGTCTGAGACCAGTGACACTGGACCCCACGGTCTGACCCTCTGTAGTGGTGGACGTGGGTAGCAAGGGGGGACCAGGCAGTTCTGAGCGGAGGGACAGAAGGGGGCAGACCCCATGACATCCCCATGCTGGCTCCCCCTCTGGCTCCTATGCCGGCTGCATCGAGTGCTGGCTCTAGGAGGAGAGCTGAGGTTCACATCGTCGTACATAGTAACACCAGGAGCCAGACATTTTGCTGTTGGGGGTGACGGTGGTGTTTGTCCCTCATCTGGCCCAGGGACCCTCTCCTGCTCCCTGTTTCCTAAATCACTCTCCCTTCGCTTCCTGGAAGAGAGGCCAGGAGGTGAAGAGGAGGAAACTGGGAGATCTGGGGTCTGAGCTGTGATGACAGCTGGGACTCCCTGCATGGAGTCCCTCATCTGCAAAATGGGGATTACCTGGCCTGCCTCCTGGGGTTGTGGTGAGAACTAGAAGAGAATGTTGAAGGGCTCTGGGGACTTTAAAAATCTATGCAAGGGTAAGGCCTCCAGTGCATAGCCTCCCACGAGGATTGCTCTGCAGGCTCACGTAGATGTAGAAGTTAGAGTGTGCTTGTTAAACCTGCCCTTCGCCTTCTACACCCTGGATTCCGTACTCTAAGAACTCCGTTACACACACGTGCCTTCACTATTGGCCACTCCCCTCCCGGCCCCCATCTCTGTGGTGGAGTCCCCCTTTTCCCAGGCTTCTTCTCACCTCCCAATCCACCCTCCCTCAGCAGTGTCCTTTGTGACATTGCTAGGAGGCTGAGAATCAGACCCCCACCTCCCAACGGCCTCTCCAGAGTGAGCAGCATCAGCTTTCCAGCATTTCCCCCTGCGGTGGCATAGACACCGCTGACTGCCCCTGACCTTCAGGCAGTACCAGGATCCTCTTTCAGCTCTCCTATCTGCTCTCCCCACCTCCAGCCTCAATCCTCCCTGCTTGCTGCCAGGCTGGAAGGCTTGCTATCTCTGCAGCCCCGAGGGGGGGATCAGGTGTGGGGCAGCAAGGGCCCAGCTCCTCCCTGGGGCCTGGGAGTAATCGGACAACTTCGCTTCCGGCAACCTGAGCCCTGTTCTCTCAGACGGGAGCAGAGAAATGCATAGCTGGGAAAGGGCTTGTAGATCTTGGCTGGATTCTGGGCAGCCAGAGGCCCAGGTTGCTTGGCTGGGCTGGGTCTGAGGCTGGGAGGGATGGGCAAGAAGGAAAAATAGGGCCTGGATTAGGATGCCTTACTCAGCTCAGACATAAAATTTAAGGGGTGTCCCAAAATATTTTCATGCAATATTTAAAAACATCAAAATTAATGCAAAACAAAATCCATTACTGTGCTATGCAGAATAACTCCCCCCTCCCCCCTCTCCCCCTCCCCCTCCCCCCAGAGGTCTGTGTCCTAATTTCCAGAACCTGTGAATACACTGTTATATGGCAAAGGGGAATTAGGGTTGCAAATAGAATTAAGGTTGTTAATCAGCCGACCTTAAGATAGGGAAATTATCCTGGGTTGTCCAGGTGGGACCAATGTAGTCACAAGGGTCCTTAAAAGTGGAAAAGAGAGGCAGAAAGAGCCAGAATCAGGGAAGGAAATGTAATGACAGAAGCAGAATCAGATTGATGTGATGTGATGTGACATACTGTGATGTGATGAAGATTCTGCTGGCTCTGAAGATGGAATGGGGCTATAAGCCACGGAATGAGGGCAGCCTCTAAAACCTAGAAAAGGTAAGAAAACAGATTCTCCCCTGGAGCCTCCAGAAAGGAATGAAGTCTTGCTGACACCTTGGTTTTAGCTCAGTCAGACTAGTGTCAGACTCTGTCCTACAGAAATATAAAATAATAAATTTGTTGTTTTAAGCCACTAAGTTTTGTGGCATTTTGATACAGCAGCAATAGGAAACTAATACTAATCAGCCAAATATCAACATTTTAAGTAAAAGCAGAATCAGGAGACTCTAGGCTCCTGGCAGGGGATATATATATATATGTGTTGAAATCTTGCATGTTGGAAAACGTCTTTATTCTACCCTCCCTTTGGTTGATAGTTTTGCTGGGTATGCAAGGGAAAACCATGTCCCTCAGAATTTAGAACGCATTGATTCATTGTCTTCCAGCTTCTACTGGTATGGCTGAAAAACCTGAGTCCATTCTGATTCACTTTTCTTTGCAAGTGACCTATTTTTTTTCTCTCTGGAAGCTTTTAGGATTTCTTTTTTAGCACTAGTGTTTTGAAATTTCACAATGAGGTGGTTTTGTAGGGGTCTTTTTCTGTTCATTGTTCTAGATGATCTCAAGCATGTCTCACTGGGAAATTTTCTTGTATTATATC
This sequence comes from Mesoplodon mirus, assembly GCF_964341445.2. Classification (NCBI taxonomy): domain Eukaryota; kingdom Metazoa; phylum Chordata; class Mammalia; order Artiodactyla; family Ziphiidae; genus Mesoplodon; species Mesoplodon mirus. The sequence goes on along the minus strand of NC_138988.1, from coordinate 70,406,724 downwards.
TTTGCTTCTTTTTTCCCCTCCATAGGCTCTCTTTTTCTTTTTCTGATACTCCTGTTAGTCAAATGTGGATCTTCTCAACTGATCTTTGTTTTCTTAAATTTTCTCTCCCATTTTCTCATTCTTTGTCTTTTTTAAAATTTTAAACATTTTATTGACACACATATAGAGATGTACATATATCATACACATATGACTCAACTGTAATTCTTTGTCTTTTTGTTCTACTTTGTAGGAGATTTCCACAACTTTATTTTTAAATTTTTATATTAAATTTAAGCAGTTATTCTTTTAAATTATTTTTCATTTTTAAGAGCACTTGTTTTCTGAATGATTCCTTTTATAACATTTTATTTTTATTTCATGGATACAGCATACTCTTATCTCCCTGAAATAGATTTTATATAGCTTTTTATTAAGTTTTCATCTGTTTCCTGGTTTCTGTTTCCTCTGATTTCTACTTCTCTGTTTTTCTGTTTTGTCTCTGTCTTTCAGGTTAGAGACTCTCTGTCCATATGTGGTGATCCCTGTTGTCTGTTGTCTGTTCATATTTATTTATTTATTTATTTTTTGGGTTAAATTATTTTATTTATTTATTTTTAGCTGTGTTGGGTCTTCGTTGCTGCATGCAGGCTTTCTTTAGTTGCGGTGAGCAGGGACTGCTCTTGTTGCGGTGAGTGGGCTTCTCATTGCGGTGGCTTCTCTTGCTGTGGAGCACGGGCTCTAGGTGCACAGGCTCAGTAGTTGTGGCTCGTGGGCTCTGAGCTCAGGCTCAATACTTGTGGCGCACAGGCTTAGTTGCTCTGCGGCATGTGGGATCTTCCTGGACCAGGGCTCGAACCCATGTCCCCTGCATTGGCAGGCGGATTCTTAACCACTGCGCCACCAGGGAAGCCCTGTCTGTTCATGTTTAATAGTGGGTTGCTAGGAAATCATTTGACAGCTCCATGGGAAAGCTATCAACCACTAGGCCTCATGGAAGGATGGTCAGGGGACCTAGCTGCTTCATTGATAGAAGCCCAGTGTCAGTATATACAGACTTTTCTCTTAAGTCAATCAGTTTCTCTAGGAAAGATTTCCAATCTTCCCCCTGGTGGTATGAACTTGACTGCCAGGATACTGAGACCTGAATAGGGGAGGAGAGCTGGAGTCCCACTGTTCAGGGTACAGACTTTCATTTACTGTCTTTTCCAGTAAAATATCTGTAGCAAGTTGTTAGATGCCCCCACCCCCCACCCCAAATATGTCCATGTTGTAATTCCTGGAACCTGTTAATGTGAACATATTTGGAAAGAGGGTCTTTGTAGATGTAATTAAGTTAAGAATCTTCAGATAAGGTCATCCTGGACTACTAAGGTGGGCTCTAAATTCAATGACGAGTATCCTATAAGTGACATACAAAGGAGAGACACAAAGAGAAGTCCATGTGAAGATGGAAGCAGAGATTGGAGTGATGCAGCCACAAGCCAAGGAACACCTGGAGCTACTAGAAGCTCAAAGAGGCAGGAAGAATTCTCCCCTAAAGCTTTGGGAGGGAGCATAGTCCTGCTGACATCTGGATTTCATAATTCAGGCCTCCAGAGCTGTGAGAGAATAAATTTCTATTGTTTGAAGACACCCAATATTGTTTCTATTGTTTTGTGGTAATTCATTATGACAGCCCTAGGAAACTTACATAGCACCTTACTTCCAGCTGGCCTGTTATCCCTGAAACCAGACGCCCTTTGGTTCAGCCTCTCCTGGGAATAAGCTGCCAGTCTTCTGCTGGAGTGGGGATGGAGTAATTGACCGAGGTCTGAGAGGACACCTGAGGGTATAATTGCTCCTACTAGAGACTTTTTAAATTAATCTTCCAGGCTTCAGCCTCACCCCTCACCTCCACCTTCAGTGGTACTTGGCATCTTTAATGCTCAAGCCTTCCTGAGGTTCTGCAGTGTGAATCATCTAGCTTCTTGTTGGCATACCCTTTCCAACTTGTGGGCTTAAAATGCTGCTTTTTAGAGCAAAAATCCATTACCATCCATCCATCAGTTTTCCAACTTCCAAAATTTTAATGACATCTCTCATCTGCCATCAATTCTTCTTCATTCTCTTTCTTTTTGTGGGTTTTTGCCTTTAAAAATATCTTTAACTGTCATTTAGTGGTGTTTTAGGAAGGAACAGAGACAGATGTGTACATTCAATTACTTTGTTTAATCATATTATTAACATGATCAGAAGATTCATATTCTTTAATTATTTGAGTTTGATTGCTATATGGAAAGTCATGTACTCCAGTTTGCCACAGACCTCACCTCTCCCTGCAGTGCTATACCTGGTTTGATTTGTACATTTGTGTTTCCCATCTGGCTTCCTCCTGTAGGCATGTACGTTTCTTGTCACTGGTTCAGGTAACCTCCAGAGATCAAAACTCCAGAGAACCATAGTGAAGGGAGTGGTACTTGGTGAGACAACCTCTATCTAATTTTCTCCACTTAAAAAATCCTGGAGCTAGGCTGGAAAAGTAGAAAAAAATCAGAGTTAGGAAACTGGGGCAGGAGAGGAAGGACTTAAGGATGGCTCACCTTGGCTTGGTTGAATTTCTGATTCCTTGGTTGTATAACCTACTGACTCCTGCCTGTTTTTTATCCCTCTGCCTCAGTTCTTCAAGTTGGCTAATAAGCACATTCATCTATGCCCAGTGGAGTGAAGTTGGCATGGTGACATTAGACATAAAAAAACGTCAACAGCCATAAAAAAAGAATGAAATTCTTCCATTTGTAGGAATATGGATGGACCTAGAGAATATTATGCTTAGTGAAATAAGTCAGAGAAAGAAAAATGCTGCATTGTATCACTTATATGTGGAATCTAAAAAATAATACAAACGAATATATATAAAAAATAGAAGCCAACTCTCAGATATAGAAAACAAACCAGTGGTTACCAAAGGGGAGAGAGAAGGGGCAGCGAATTAGGGGTATAAGATTAAGAAATACAAACTACTATGTATAAAGTAGATATGCAACAAGGATATATTGTATAGCACAGGGAATTACAGCAATTATCTTGTAATAACTGTTAATGGAGTATAATCTATAAAAATACTGAATCACTATGCTGTGCACCTGAAGCTAATATAATATTGTAAATCAACTATACTTCAATTAAAAAAAAACTCAACAGAAGGAAAGCTGGAAGCTTTGCTATTTTTTAAAAATTTATTTATCTTATTTTTGGCTGCATCGGGTCTTAGCTGCAGCATGTGGGATCTTTGTTATGGCATGTGGGTTTCTCTCTAGTTGTGGCGCATGGGCTCCAGAGTGCATGGGCTCTGTAGCTGCAGCACACAGGCTCTCTAGTTGTGTCCCACATGCTCAGTAGTTGCAGCTCGCGGGCTTAGTTGCCCCAGAGCATGTGGGATCTTAGTTCACCGACCAGGGATAGAACCCACATCCCTTGCATTGGAAGGCGGATTCTTAACCACTGGACCACAAGGGAAGTCCTGCTATTTTGTTTTAATCTGTAGTGTCACAAGTTATCTTGATCAGCATTGAATTGTATTGCACAGATACATCTGTTCCTCCTCATTGGAACTAACTGCCTGGGCCCTATTGGCCTAGAATGCTGTCTGTCAGCAGGAGAAATCTTGATACTAAGAGACAATGGTTTAGGGGTCCTGTTTTTAGAATTGGTACTTCCCAGCTGGGACATGTAAACGCCACACTCTGGGTTCCTCAGCAATACCCACACCCCTCTGCCTCCAATAATGGAGGGTGTAGGGATTTTTCAGCTACAGGAGAGACAAAAGCCTTTAAGAAGGATTCTGGGAGGAGCCAGAGATGCAGAGGTGGTTGAGGCCAAGGTCTTAGCTGATGGCTGCGGGTCTTTGAAGGGGATGCTGAGCAGGTACTATGTGGAGGGCCAGGGGAAGGTGGGAGGGAGGTGGAACAGGCTACCGTCCTCCCGTGAGAGCCACTAAGCATTAGTGATATATTAACCTCTCCTCCTTTTCCCTTCTTTCTTCTCCTCCCTAAAGCCCCAGGGGCCCCAGCCAAACCTTCATACAGTGTAGGAGTTCTGATCAGTGGGGGTTGTTGGTTGGATTGAGTATAATGTCTGCATCCCAACATGCTCTGTCCTCCCAGGAGACTGGGACCCAGGGAAATAGGTCCAGTATTTCAGGCCATAACTGCACTCTCCAGATCAACAAGGAGAAGCCAGCTCCTCACTACCCACCAGAACTAGTGCCCCATGGCTTTGGTCCTAGGCAAGGGGAGCCGAGGGGAAAAGCAGAATCTGACAGCCCCAAGGCCCTGTCACCTCTTCCTCTTCTCCTCCCCTATTTCCCCTGCCTTTCCCTCTGCCATCCCCTAGGAAGCAGCAGACAAAATCAGCAACTTTTTTTTTTTTTTTTTTAAATAAAAAGGCACTTTAGGGCTTTTATGAAGGAGGCTGAGGCCCATTAAGATACAAATTAAATCTGTGGGAATAGCCAGAGTGCAGATTCCCTGTGTGAGGAAGGCCCCTCACTGGCTCGGCTGCCCCCAGCCCCAGGCTTTCACCCGGCCTTGGGCCCCACTTCCCTCCCTCCCGCCAGGATTCAAGTGCATCTTAGATTGAAGAAAAATCAATCAGTCTTGGTGTTAAGTAGGTTATAGGGCAGGGCTAGAGTGGGGTTGCGGGAGAGAGAAAGAAGCAGGTGAGGCAGTCGTGGAGTGAGGGGTGCGGGAGCGGAAGGGCAGGAGGGCACTCTGCGTATTGCTTTTTTTTTTTTTTTTTTTTTTGCGGTACGCGGGCCTCTCACTGTTGTGGCCTCTCCCGTTGCGGAGCACAGGCTCCGGACGCGCAGGCTCAGTGGCCATGGCTCACGGGCCCAGCTGCTCCACAGCATGTGGGATCTTCCTGGACCAGGGCACGAACCCGTGTCCCCTGCATCGGCAGGCGTGCTCTCAACCACTGCGCCACCAGGGAAGCCCTGCATATTGTTTTATTTAACCTCTCATCAAGCAGAAGAGGGAACTGCTAGTGTCATCCCCCACTTGACAGGTAGGGAAAACTGAGGTTCCGAGAAGTAACATGACCAAGGTTATGCTGCTAATGTCAGCTGGGAGTTGAATCTCCTCCTAGAAGATTGGGGAGAAGGGGAGAGAGAGGCACACACAGTGTTCCCAGCCCTCTGTCCCCCTCCACCCACCCCCAAAGCATTTCTGTGCAGTCAATTCAGGAAGTCCTTCAACTGCACTTGCCTGTGACCTGATCACTCTTGAGGGTCCTGCAGAGAGGTGTGCTTTATTTGGGCCAGGGCACCAGAGTATGTAAGGCACCCCTGTATGGGTGTGTGTGTGTGGGCGGGGGAAGGGCCCATTAGCCCATTAGCTACCCAGTTAACCTGTTGGGAGCCGCACAAGGCCTGGCGAGGCGTTTGGAGGGGATTTTTAGTCTGGATGTGGAGAAAGGGGGAGAGGCGGAGATTGAAAAGCCTTGGGCCTGGCAGGCTCCACTGTGAGGGAGTTGGGAGCCAGTTGGGGAGGGCAGTGGGGGAGGGGCTGTCACGGAGGCACGTGTGCCTCCCCACACTTGCGTGGGTGCTGCCCTGTCACTGATTCATTCACTCTGCAAATGTTTTTTCAGCACCTGTCGTGCAGCTGGTGGGGGGCTAAGTGCTTCCTTTAGGGAGCAATAAGAAGGAGAATAATGCCATATTTCGCCTTTCTAACAAGCACACTTTTCCCACAGTTTTAACGTTTCTCAAATCAGGATGCGTCTTGCAAGCAGTGAACGCCACAGTTGTTGTCAGGGGCGTTTCATTTTTCTTAGAAGTACATAAAGTCATGATGTATCCAAACCATGACAGCTCAGATTTGATGAAAGTCGGTAACAGTGACGTCTGCAGTACTTCCTACCTGCCAGGTGCTGTTCTGACTGCTTTACATGTATTAACACATTAGTTCTTCCCAACAACCCTGACATAGGAATTATTTCTGTTCCCACTTTAGAGATGGGAAAACTGAGGCCCAGAGAGGTGAATTCTCATCTCCCCCCATGGGCTGCTTTGTAAACGCCAATGCCAGGCTTGTAACTGCAACAGAGCTGTGTGCAGGACAACAAAGAGACCCCAGAGCCCACCCTGCAAACCTCCCACCCAGAGCCAGCTGTGGGAGCCCTGCCTTCTGGCTGAAGGGACCTCCCCTCTCCCGGCCCACATTCCCCTCTCCTCCTCAGTGTGTGATCAATCACGGAAGCAGATGCCCTTCCTATCAGCCCAACAGCTATCAGCTCGGTCCAGGCCTCTGGGAAGGCGTGGATGGGATGGAGAGAGGAGGTGGGGGTTGGAGGGGTGGAAAGCCACAGAGAAACTCAGAGCTGGAGGTAGAGCACCCCATCATTCCTCGCCCCTCCCTGAGCAAACATGGGTAGTTCTCGGGGTTCTCAGCTCTTTCTCCTGGTCTGTCTCAGGCTGGGAAGGCACCTGCTGATGGGGAAGTTTTACAGTAGGGGGGAAGAAAGGGAGAGAATTTAGTAGAAATCCTGCCCCCTCCCCTTACCATCCACACTCTAAAGCAGGCCAAAAGCCACATTAGGAGACAGAGGGCCTGGGGTGCCCCACCCATCAAACCTGCGATCCTAGGAAATCTCTGTGTCTCCCTAGGCCTCAGTTTCTCTATCTGGACAGTGGGATTAATTCTCCACAAGAGATCCTGGGCGGGCGGTGAGGGGTGGGGGTGAGGGGGGCTAATAAATGCTGGTTCCCAGGGCTTAGCAAAGGCCCCTGTGTCCTCTCTCTCTCCAGACTATGCACCCACCACCCCCAGTTCAGTCCTGTCCCTTCCCCAGCCTGCCTCTGCCAGGTGCTGGGAAATGGAGACCTCACCTGCCAAGAGGACCTGGGAGGGGTGCTGTGGGCCCTGCCAGCAGCCTGAGCCGTCAGGCTGGCTGCTGTCTCTTGCTGGTGCTGGCAGTAACTATTTAATCAATCCACCCACAGGCCCAAGGCTGCCCTCGGCAGTGTCTCCCGGACATAGCACAGTGGACAGAAACAGCAGCAACTCCAACTGGGCGAGGGCTTGGGACCCTGCCAACCTTTGCCATGTGGACCTAGTATCCTGTGGTCTGAGAGGGGCCTAGGGGAAGAGGGGAGTCATCTTCCCAAGCCTGATGTGTCTCATACTTGTTCAGTCATTCAACAAACATTATTAAGCTCCTGCTGTGTGTCTTGGGTCAGATTCCCCGAAGGCTGAGGCTGAGACAGGGATTCAGACACATGTGGCTCATTAGGGGGCACTTGTCAGGAACCCCTTGTAGAGAAGGGAGCTGTCTTAGTCTGCTCGAGCTGCTGTAATGGTATCCTGTAAGACTGGGTGACTTAAAAAAAAGGCATTTATTTCTCACGGTTATGGAGGCTGGGAAGTCCAAGATCAAGGTGCCAACCAATTCAGTTTTGGTGCGGGCCTTCCTCTTGGCTTGCAGACATCTGCCTTCTCACTGGGCTCACATGGCTTTTCCTTGGCTTATGCTTGTGGAGAGAGAGGAAGAGATATCTCTCTCTTCCTCTTCTCATAAGGGCACCAACCCTATTATGAGGGTCCCACTTTCATGACTTAATCTAAAGCTAATTACCTCCCAAAGTCCCCGCCCTCAAATACTGTCACACTGGGGATTGGGTCTTCAACATACGAATGCGGGGGGCTGGGGAGACACGTGTTCAGTCCATTGCAGGAACTAAGCACGTGGCCTCAGCAAATGTCTCACCTTGGTCTGGTCTCCAGGGGGCGCTGGAGCATAAACCGCACTGCAAAGTTGTCTCCCGCTTTGAGAGGAAGGCCAGCCCTTTTCAACCCCTCTTCAGTCCGTCATTGGCTGTGGGCCATGGAGGCGGGGAACCTCCAGGACAAGGTGCTTCCCATCAGCAGAGGATGATCCTTTAGCAAAGGGGCAGCTGGGTACCATTAGTAGCCAAAATCCACAGCAGCTGAGGGATGGTGCATCTACCTGGGTGCAGGCGATCTGGGCAATAATCAGCAGGTTCTACTGCACCAGAGGTGCTCAGAGTGTGGTCTCTGGACCAGCAGTCTCAGCATCATCTGGGAAGTGAAAATTGTTAAGTCTGGTCCCAGAGACCCTAAAATAGAAACTCTGGGGATAGGGCCCTCTAAGCTCTGTTTTCAACAGCCCTCCTGACAATTCTGATGCCTGCTTACTTTGGAGACTGAACTACAGGATATACAATGAGCAATGCAGTCACCATCTCAGGGCTCATGGGACGAGTCCAGTGTGGCCAGACCGGCAGGATGCACATGGGTCTGCTTGTGGGTTTGTGCACCCAGGTCTGTGGCTGGTAGCTCAGCTGGTTTGACTAGAGTTTCCTGGCAGTGGTGGTACTCCCCACCCACCCCTCACAGACCTCTGTAACCTAGGACGCCCCTCATTACATTCATTGTACATCGCCCTTCCTTCATCCCCCCACAGTGGCGCCACTATAAGAGGAGGGCATTCATAGTCAACCACCATGTATTGAGTCTCTTCTGGACTCTCTCTCATAAGCTATTTTATTTGATCCCTCCCTACAGCATTCTGTGTTGTAGGTATTAACATCTCTGTTTTACAGCTGAGGAAACTGTGACTCAGGATAACTTGCCTTAAAGTGACACTGTTAATAAGGGAATGAGAACTTGCCCTTTCAATTCCAAGCTCAATGTGTATTCCTCTATAAAAAATTTTGGCAGGGGCTTCCCTGGTGGCGCAGTGGTTGAGAGTCCATCTGCCGATGCAGGGGACGCAGGTTCGGGCCCTGGTCCGGGAGGATCCCACATGCCGTGGAGCGGCTGGGCCCGTGAGCCACGGCCGCTGAGCCTGCGCGTCCGGAGCCTGTGCTCCGCGACGGGAGAGGCTGCAGTGGTGAGAGGCCCGTGTAGAGCAAAAAAAAAATTTTGGCAGAAGTCAGATAGTAGCTACCTTGGGTTGGGGGTGGTTGTGGGATGGGGCACTCAGGGGACTCCTGTGTCACTGGAAAGGCTGTATTTTTCAGCTGGGCGGTAGTGATACCCATGTGTGTATAAGTAAAAAGTCACTGAGCTTTATACTTAAGATTTATGCATTTTATTGTATGTAAATTTTACCTCATTTCTTAAAATGCAAAAATACAAGTCCTAAACAGTCACAAAAAGACAAATACTATATGATTTCACTTATATGAGGTCTCAGGAGTAGTCTAACTCACAGAAACAGAAAGCAGGATGGTGGTGCCAGAGGCTGGGGGCAGGGGACAGGGGAGATGTTGCTTAATGAGTATAGAGTTTCAGTTTGGAAAGATGAAAAAGTTCTGGAGACTGGTTGCACAATAATGTCAATATAGTTAACACTACTGAACTGTACACTTAAAAGTGGTTCAGATGGTAAATTTTATATTATGTCTATTTTGCCACCATTTTAAAAATTATTAAAAAATAAAGCTCTCAAAATTCGAGACATTCTGTGGAGTCAAGGGGCTCTCGAGGATAAATGGCCGGCCTTTAATAGTACTGGCCAGGGATTGGCCTCCGGAATGAACGGGCTAGAACTTTGGAGTCTTGAGGTCAGAGAAGGCAAGATTTCTCATTTGATTCTTGAACTCTCTCCTACAACATCCCTGTAGGTGGTTTCCAGCCTGTGCTTAAACACCTTCTAGTGACAGGTGCTCACTCCACCCACGCTTAAGACAAAAGTAATGCAAGCTAGTGCTGGATGCTAAGAAGATGCAGACAAACACAGAGAAGAATGTCTGTCCTCTTTTCAGAGCTCTATTACAAAGTCTGTACTTCCTTGTATGAAGCCCACACCTCTGCCCTTTTGTCTGTGTTCCAGGTCATAGGGCCATGGGAGATGAGTGTCCCCTTCACAGGACCCCCCTGCATGGTTTTGTTTTGTTTGTTTTGTTGTTTTGTTTTTGGCTCCATACATTTCATACTTGACTTCTTCTCCCCTCTCCAAATACTTCCAGGACCAGGCATGCAGGACACACTCATATATGGACCCCGCTCCTTTGTGTCCCGTTACAAATAAGTCAGCACAGTCAGCACAGCACAGGAATATTCCTAAATGTCATCCCTGCACCAGGAAGGCTACCAATAAAGCAACTCATATGGAAGTGACCATGAATCAAATAAACATATGCACTAAACCCTACCTAAATGGGTCCCTCACTTAATTACCCCTGAGCTGGATCCCATAAATGCCCACGGCCACTCTGATACCAGCCAACATGAGTGAAAGTGTGATGAAGGGGAAGTCACAGAGGAAAGAGACATGGCTCTTAACTGATGAGAGTTAAATTATCTATGTTTGCAAATTTTACAAAGCCATATGACCATGTGAACATTTTTGCCAACACCCCTTGGAGGATCTTGGAAGGGCCTGTGTAAGTGAGGGTCCCTGAATCAGAAACTACATCAGCTCCATGGTGAATCCATCTCTGCCTGTGAGCTGTGAGTCCTCAGGGGGCTGGGCAGCCCTGTGGGTTTTTGAGGACCCTGACAATCCTCACTCCTGACCCCCTCTCCCTGAACCCCAAGGCTTTTCTTTTGCTGGTGAAACACAGCCAGTGCTTTCCATGCTGCCTTGAAGATAGGTCTCTGGTTCCTGTCTGACCTGGTAGCAGTTTGTCTATATCTGTTTAAAAGGATCCAGAACTGAGTGACAGGCTGCTGGTTCCCTCAGATGGCCTAGGGGCCAGGGTGTCACAACAAGGCACTGCCCCATCCTTCATTCAACGATGAATTTGGTAACTCTTTCTGAGTGCTTTGCCTGAGCCAGTCCCTGAGGTAGGCCCTGGGCATCTGGAGAGAAAACAGGAGGGTCCCTGCCTTTGGGGAAGCTCACCCCCTCCACTTGCAGGGCTGCAGCTATAAAGTTATGACTCCCAACCCATCCTGTTCCTAGGCAGTTAGGTTTTAGCTCCTGTTGCAGGGCCTTCCACAAATCCTTGACTCAGTTTCATCTTATTAGGTTTCCTCCACTTGGCCATTCTGCCAAAATCATTTCGTATCTTGCTCCTGCCATGCCCTGTCCTCTCTCTCCCTCCTGACTTCATGTCATCCGTGAATGTGATAAGCCTGCCTGTTACGTCTTCATTGCAGTCCCTGATAACAGTGTTGGACTGCCAAGGACAAGGACAGAGCCTGGAGGCACTAGAAGTTTCCCTCCAGGTGGACACAGATTCCTTATTTAGCATCCTTTGGGGACAGTGGTTCAATCCACCTAATGACAGGGTCACCCAGCCATATGTGTCCATCTTGTTCACAAGGATATCACAAGATGCCTTGTCACACTCCTCAGTGAAGTCCAGACACACCACGGCTGACACAGTTTCCTTCCTGTCAGTCTGGCAACCCTGTCAAGAAAAGAAAAGTGGATTTTGTTCTCCAGTCACTGATGCCACACTTTAGAAAAACTTTTTACTGAAGCACGTATTCAGAAAAGGCCCCAAATCATAAGCGTACAGTTCGACAATTTTTCACAAGTGACACACAATGTAATCAGCATCCAGATGAAGGAATGGAAGGATACAGGCGGCCTGAAGACCCCCTCATTTCTAACATTTCCAATTACCTCCCCCGCCAGGAGTGATCATCTTATGACTTCTAACACCATAGGTTAGCTTCTCCCATTTTTGAACTGTGTATAAATGGAATCATATAAGATGTATTCATTTGTATCTGGTTTCTTTTGCCCAACATTATCTGTGAGATTCCTCCGTATTATTTTCATAGATGCTTAATACTCCATTATACGAATACAGCACAGTTGATTTATCCATCTGACTCGATGTTGGGGCTATTATAAGCAGCATGCCTATGAACAGTTATTTGTAATTTGGTGCACATGTGCACTCATATTTTGAGTCTATCCCTAGACGTGAAACCTCTGGGTCATAATGTATGCATTTTGTAGATTTTGCCAAACAGTCTTTGAAAGTAGTTGTACCACTTTATACTCCCACTAGAAATATATGAACATCCTCACCAACATTTGGTATTGTCAATCTTTAAAATTTTATCCCTTCTCTGGGTGTGAAGTGGTACCTTATTGAATTTGCATTTCCCTGATGACTTACGGTGTGGAGCATCTTTTCATGTGCTTATTGGCCATTTGGATGGCCTCTTTTGTGAAGTGTCTGTTTAAATCTTTTGCTCATTTTTCTATTGGATTTTCTGCCTTTTTCTTATTGATCTGCTGTAGTTTCTTTTTTGCAATCTAGATGTGCACTGACTCTGCTCTTAACCTCAGCCAATTATTTTTGCAAATGAGTGCATTTGATCCTGGGAGTGAATGAGTGTCCCTTTAGTGAGAAACCACGTCACAGAGGGGCTGTTGATTCAGTTGTCATGTTCATAATCAAGCCCCCTGTTACTCTTGAAAAGTGGTCTAGGTGTGTGGGGAGATGAAAGGATCCAGAGACCACATGTTGAAGGGAACAGGACCCCTTTGGGGGCAGGCCCAATAGCCACAGTGAAGCGCTGTGAGGTTCCTTGTCAGAAACCCTGAGCTCAGGCACTGGCCTAACCACTTCTGAACATTGATATTGGAGAAGTCACTTAGCCTTTCTAGGCATCTATTCCCTCCTCAGGGAAATAAAGCTAATAATACCCATTTCACAGGGTTTTCTAAGGTTAAATAAGAAAACAGTTTATCAAATGTAATATTCTATGCAAACGTTGTATGTGTCTTAGAGTTGGGAGGACCTCATGAATCTGGCTTAATATAGTAGCTGCTCAATAAATATGCATTGTCGAGTGTCTGTGCATACAAGGTTGGCAATCTAATAGTAAAGAGGCTCTGATGGCAGCTTACCTGGGCTCAAATGCCAGTTCCATGACTTACTAGCAGTGTGTCATTAGGCAAGTTGATTAGCTTCTTTTTTTTTTTTTTTTTTTTTTTGTGGTATGCGGGCCTCTCACTGTTGTGGCCTCTCCCGTTGCGGAGCACAGGCTCGGGACGCGCAGGCTCAGCGGCCATGGCTCACGGACCCAGTCGCCCCGCGGCATGTGGGATCTTCCCGGACCGGGGCACGAACCCGCGTTCTCTGCATCGGCAGGCGGACTCTCAACCACTGCGCCACCAGGGAAGCCCTGATTAGCTTCTTTGTGCTTCAGTTTCCTTATCTGTAAAAGAAGGATAGGATAGTACTAACCACACAGCATCCATACGTGAATTAAATGAGATCATTTATGTAAAGACCTATACCAGGCTCATAGAAGGCACATAAATGTTAACATTACATTTGTAATCAGGACCTTACCTACATCATCTCACACTTTTTTTTTTTTTTGGCTGCGTTGGGTCTTCATTGCTGTGCATGGGTTTTCTCTAGTTGCAGCGAGCGGGAGCTACTCTTCATCGCAGTGCACGGGCTCCTCATTGCGGTGGCTTCTCTTGTTGCGGAGCACGGGCTCTAGAGTGCAGGCTCAGTAGTTGTGGCACACGGGCTTAGTTGCTCTGAGGCATGTGGGATCTTCCCAGGGCTCGAACCCGTGTCCCCTGAGTTGGCAGGTGGATTCTTAACCATTGTGCCACCAGGGAAGTCCCATCTCACATTTTCATCCTAATGAAGCAAAGTGTGTGGTTATCATTTCCATTTTGCGGGTGAGAAGAAGTTAAGTGAATTGCCAAAGTCACTTGACTGGTGAGTACCTGAGGTGGGATTTGAACTCAGGCCTCTGTAGATATGTTGCAGCCCAGTGCATCTAACTGGGCTGCCGTCTAGCTCATATTTGTCTCCCCTACTTCCAAGGACATTAGGAAAGCCTTGTCAAATGCCTCCTTGGATTTTTCAGGGTGGGGGAGGGGATAAGATAGGCCTGAGCCCTTAGACGCCTCAAGGGTGTATTGGGTGTACCTGGCCTGGTGTCCTGAGAGGGGATGAGGAGGTGAGGTTGGTGAGTCCAGGAGCAGAGCTGCAGAGCCAACAGGGCTGGGAGCTCTGCATCGGGGGCTCTCCCGAGCCCCAGGCCAGGCAGCCCGGGATGGCCCTGGAGCTTTCTGTAATAAGCCTGCCACATGGCTGGACAGAGACTTATGACTTCTGGTGGCTGGGCGGCTTCCTCCCGCTTGTCCTCTCTGGTTATTTATCACATTTGTCCCTCTGGAGAGGCAGGGCCATCGCTTACACTGTCCAGAACAGGGAACGCAATAAAACCAGTTCTACAGGAGGCCCTGAGCCTGTCCCCTTCATTGAGGGCAGGAGGGGCAGAGGGGCTCTCCAGGTTGGGGCAGGGGTGGGGCAAGGCACCAGTGGAAATGCCAGCCTGAGTCGCGCTTCCCCGGAGGTCTCCAGCAGCATTGCCAGGGCTGCAGTGTGGGACATCACTTGCCCTGCCACAGCTAAGGTGGCACTAACAGCATCTCGCATAGCATCCTGACACCCCCTCCCGCCACCTTGGGCACTGCCACCACCAGTAAGACTAACACCATCACTGGTGACATCACTGTCATGTGGCAGCAGCCAGCATCACTACCACCACCATCACCACCATCATCACCAACAGGAAGGTAATTACCAGCCTGGCTTCACTACCCACTTCAGCTTGGCTCAGAAAAACAAGGCAGTCAGAAATTTCACAGCTGCTTCTATTTCCACTCCTGACTTCTGCTCCATAAGGGACCTCCGTGGCTCCTAGAAGTAGTGTCCTTCTTGTGTCATTTCCCTGGTATTATGGAGACAGAGTGGGGTTGTGAGAGGAGCTTGGCTCCAGACAGACTTGACCTTGGACTCCTCTGTGCCAGTGACCAGATGAGAGGCGCAGAGCCAATCACATGCTTCCCTGTGTCTTAGTAGCCTTGTCTGTAAAGAGGGGAGCATAAAATTCACCTCACTAGGTTACTGTAGGGATAACAGAGTGAAGTGTCTGGTACATAGTAGGTGCTCAATGTGTGGCACGTGAAATGATGATCACAGTTACATTATTCCTGGGTGAAATCGCTCTCCTAGACACCCAGTTCCCAAAATGACAGCCTCTGTGCGTCTGCCCAGAGCATCTCCTGGACCTCCCCATCCTGGTCACCTAACCCAGGACAGTGGCTTCTCTCTCCATCTCTCACTGCCTGACCCAGTTTCTGTGAAAACCCAAGTTTCTCACTGAGCAGAGACGGCAGCGTCACATCTCCAGGTCTCATGGTCCTATTAGGACAACATCAGTGTAAACATTAGTTATTCACAAGCCCAATTACGTTTTGATTGCTCTGACCCAAGTGAGATTGGGGTTACTCTTGATCTACATTTATTTTTTTGTCACAAGCTTCCTAAGGCGTGGGGAGAAGAAAACAACCTCCTTCTTTCTCCACTGTACCCAAGCAGGAATCTTCTCCCAGGTTCCCTAATTTCTTCTCCTTCCCTGCTCCAGGACTCACCCATACCTGGGCACTCCACCATTAAATGGAGAGGAGGAGGGGCTGGGCCAGGGAGGGAGGGAAGCCCAAACGCCTTTGAAATTTCAGTTTTAGTGAAAGGAGCAGCTCCACCAGGGAAGGGGGTAGGAGAGGACATGAGAAGAAGTTATATCTTTGCCCAGCCGGGGAGACTGAGAGAGGAGCTGCCTGGATTTGGGGTGGGGATGGCAAGCTGACCCCCCAACACCTGGGGCACCATGTGCCCACATTCTGGGCTATGCCCTTACTGATGTGCTCTAATTTGAACTCTGGATCTTCCCCCCAAACCTGCTTCTCCGGATGTCTTACCATCTCAGTAAATCCTTCCACTTGCTCAGGCCAAAAACCTTGGAGGGGTCCACAGTTCCCTTCTTTTGTCATTCCAATCCATCAGCAAATCCTGTTGGCTTTACTTCAAAATCCATCCAGAGTGTGGCTGTTTCTCGCCACTCCCATCGCTCCCACCCTGGTCTAAGCCCCACCACGGTCTCTTGCCTTAATAGTCGTTATTATGGTCTCGACCATAATAGTCCCGAGTGGCCTCCTGTTCCATGATAGTCTATTCTCAACACAGCCACCAGAGTGACCCTTTTAAAGATGTGTCTGATCAAGTCACTTCACTGCTCCAAAGGCTGCAAGGGGCCCCCGTTTCCCTCAGAGTAAAAGTCAAAGTCCTTAAAATGCCTGCCAGACCTTAGCTGACCTGGCCTCCTGCCTCCTTTCTGACTTATCTCTACCGCTCTCCCCCTCGCTCGCTCTGCTCCAGCCACAAAGACGCCAAGCACCGTCCTGTCTCCGGCTGCTGCACTTGCTGTTCTTGTGTCTGGAAAACTTTCCCCCCAGATATCCACGTGGAGTATTCCTTGGTCTCCTTCAGACCTCTGCTCAAATGTCACCTTGTCACGGAAGCCGTCTCTATCTGTCAGGTCCCAGCAGAAAACAGATGGCACGCTCAGATTGAGATCTCTTGAGGAGAGTTTACAAAGAGGTGGGCAGGGTGTTTGGAAACCACAAAGGATAGAGCAGGACCCCTAGGCTATTAAGAGTGAGGGGCCATGACCATCCCAAGGACAGACAACAGGGTGGGGAGGTCCAGTGGGAGGGAGGCAGCTGTTATAAAATCCAGGATGCGAAAAGGACTGAGTGGGAAGGGCAACCTGCTAGGGGCTGAGATCCTTGGTGGAGGGATGCAGCCAGCCTGGGTACTCCCCCTTTTCCCTCTGATCTGAGGGGCTCCCCATCGGCGAGACTTAACAGAAGCCAGAGAGCCGGGGGCCCAGGTGATGTGGCCTCACGGGGCACAGAACCTGGTGGAGAAGGGTGGTGAGTGAGTCTGGAGAGGCAAAGGGAAGGTGGTCAGGTCATTACCCATGACTGCACTATTTAAATATCACTCCCAGCACTCTATACCTCTTCCCTGCTTATTTTTCTATATGCCACTTACCACCTTCTAAAGGACATATAATTTTTGTTTGTTGGTGTGTTTATCTTCACCCATCAGACTGCAAGGTCCATGAGGACAGGGATTTTGTCTATTTTTGCCCACTGATGCATCCGCAATGTCTTGAATAGTGCCTGGCATATCATAAATGCTCAACAAATATGTGATGAAGGAGCAAATGAGTGAATTTTTAAAAGAGGGAAGCAGTGTGGGAAGGGCCAGGTGAGATCTAATGGGGCCTGAGCCCCCTGGATTTCACCCTGGGAATTGCCATGTGTAATGGAGAAAGAATGCATTCCTTGTTCAAGTAATTGATGGTAACTGATGGTAATTTCAAGTAATTAAACACTAATCCAATGAGTCAGTAATGTATTTATTTATGGTATCTGTTTGTTCCTTATAAATAGTGGTATTACTTTTGTCAGGCTATTAAAATCCATTGGGTTTTAAAATCCTCAGCGACTTCGCTGAGGTCCCTGGAGGTTACAGAATGAGTGGTAGGACCCGAGTTGGGTGAAGTTTGAGGTTGGAGCACAGGTCACGTGGGGTGGGTCAAAGCAGGCACTGGTAAGGGGTCTCGCGTCTGGTCGGCTGATGCTGGTTTGGGGATGGGGATTAAGAAACTCAGTCACAAAACCCTTTCCAACTTCCTGACTTCCTCTTTTACTCCCCACTCTGTCTAAAAAGTATTCTTTTTAGATTGGGACATATGAGGTCCACGGGGGTCACTGGGTATAGGAGGTTATTTTTCCTCCCCTGACTTCTTTTCTAAGAGAACAGCAGTGTCCTGAGCTCTTGGACTTTGAGCCCAGCTAATTCTGGGCTGGATAAAAGATGGAGGAGAGGAAGGGGGGTATCTCAGCCCACAGACCCTGAAGGACCCAGAGCAGAACCTGAAGGGCTGAGAGGAGTTGTATGGGGGTTGGGGTGCTGGGGGAGAGCCTAAGCTCATAAAAGGCAAGTCTGAGGCTTTGGGGGTATCTCGATGAGTTTAGGTCCAGCAGGTATATACCTGGTCCCACAGATGGACTTGCACAGAAGGACACAGAGTGATGATACCTAGAGAAGACACTGCCTCATCTTTCTAGATTCCCAACCCACATTCTCCAAACACCCCCAAACTAGGGGTGTCAAGCCTTTGGTCAAAATGTAAACCTCTCCTCCCCCACCATACTTTGCTTTTTAGATCCTCCATGGCCACTTGGCAAATTAAACTTATTACAGGTTAGAAAAAAAATATCAAATGGGCACAGAGAAAGCAGAGAGAGAAGTCGGTGCAGGGCTGAGTGTCTCAGAGGCTATAGTCTGTAAGAGATCTCCTCTCCCTTCATGAGCCTCCACAATGACTGTCCCCTTCCCTATGCTTCCAAAGTGGCAGCAGGAAGGCATTAGGGCGCAGACCCTGGAGTCAGATGACATGGGGTCAGACTCTGGCTGACTCTACCACTTCCTTGCCCTGTGACGTGTTGGGAAAGTTACTTAACATTTCTGAGCCTCAGTTTTTTCATCTGTGAAATGGGGATAATAACAGTACCTGTCTTATAGAGTTGTTATAACATTTAAATGCATTTATGCACATAAAGCACTTAGCCCATGTAGCCTGGCAGGCAGGAAGTGCTTAATCTGCCTTAGTTAGTAGAATAACTAATGCAGGTGTCTCGCCACCTGTGACTCAGTTTCTGCATTCCAGTTTGGCCTCATCTCTAACCACAAAGAATCTCAGATCCCCGATGGTCCTGACCAGTCCTAATAATTCTCCTTCCAAGGCTCAAATGAACGAGCACTGTCCTTCTAGATCTGGAGTGGGCATCTCCTTTGTCGCAGACTTTTGATTTTGGCCCCTAAACATCAGCCAAGAATCGTCTTTCCTCTGCTTCTCCCCTGCAGCGTAGCCTCTGGAGCGGCCCCAGCTGCCGAGTGACCTCCAGCTTCAGATTTCTCACTGTCTCTGCGACTCACCACCACCACAGTCTTTCTCTGTCTTCCTGTCTCTGTCTCACTGTCTCTGTCCTACTGTGTCTGATCCTGTCCCTGTCTCTCTGGCCTGTCTCTCATTTCCCCTCCTCGCTCCTCCTTTGTTCTCTCTGTGTCCCTTAATTAGCCATATTTTGGAACCGAAGTGTTTTTATTATGTATTATTTATTGAATGGCTGTACGTCTCTTGTTCTTAATTTAAAAGGCAGATCGATAAAATGCTTTATATTCCTTGCTTAAACCAAAACAGAGCTAAGTTGTTCTTTGTTCATGTGGCTCTTTCTTGCTTATTTCTTTTTTCATTGGAAGAAAAGTTTCCTCATCCCCATTCCCTTAACTGACAAGAACACTTAATTCACTCACTGGCTCATTCATTCAGTTAATTATTCAGTAAACAGCTATTGAGCCCCAGTTGTGTACCAGCTGTGGGACTCGGGGGACATAAAGATAATACAAAGCAATGTTCCTGTCCTCAAGAGGCTCCTATCTAGCTAGGGAGACTTGTTTGGGGGCTGATACATGCCAGAAAATGTTAGAGGTACTGTGTCAATGCCTGATAGCATTGCATCTGGCACAGGGAGGGAGTGGGAAAGGCTTCCTAGGTGGAGAGCAAGTTGGGATGAGAATTCAAAGATGGGTAGATGTCTTGATTTGAGCTCACCCAGAAGAAAACCCTAAGGCAAGGAAAAGAGTGCAAGGAGTTAATTTGGGAGGATCCCAGGGTGCACTAGCAGGAGTGGGGAAGAGAGACCTGGAAGGAAGGGAGTCAATACAGGGTATATCAGTGAGCAAGTTATCACTGTGGGCAACTGGGCTCACTCCCTCTGGGAACTGTGAAGTACTTGTCTCAGAGTTGTCCCAACTGAGTGGTGAGGGAGCTGGGGTATTTATACTCCCATCAATTCCCATCAATCATTGGTGAGAGCCACCCTGGGAGGCATTAATTCTTCAACACTCCTGGCCTGCTGCACAGATGGCAAAGTGGGCTCTGATGGCCAGAAAGATCCTTCAAACAAAGAAGCAGGTTCTGGCTGTTGGGAGTCAGGCTGGTGTATACTGAAGTGGTAAGGATAAAGGGGTGCTGTGGGGTCCCGACATCATCTGCTACAGTGGGTGTTGGGGGAGGAGAAGGGCATGCCAGAGAGGTGGAAAATGTGACCAAGGGCAAAGGGTGTGGTGACCCTCGGGGCCCACATAGAGTTTTGGATGGTTCCAAAATTCAAGTTGAGGAAGTCTGGCTTTGCTTCCCCTGGGCCTCAGCTTTCTCATTTATAGAAAGGGGACACAGATACCTTCCCTACCCATCCAAGATGATTTGCACAGAACCCCTTACCCCAACTTGGACCCTGAAGAGCAGAACCCAATTCAGCCCTTTCCTTGAATTTTTCCACCACACCTCCTGCCAGCCTCCAAGGCCTTGGATATGCGAGGCTATTTATGATGCCCTGTCGATATCTGTCTTGGCGGAGGAGTGTGGAGGGGGACAGATGGAGCCTGTGGTCCTATCCATCAGTCACTTGGCTGCAATCTCTAAAGAGATTTTAGTTGTGAGTTCAGATTTACTGTAGCCATCAATAGCGCCGCCCGCCTCTTTACCGGCAGAGAGCAGGGCCTGCAGGCCTGCTGGGGTTTGCCGAATGGATGTCTTGTAGCAACGCTGAGGAAATATTTGCTGCGGTGAAACAATGAGCCTGGTGGAAAGCAATTGCCCCAAATTGCCCCGACAGCCTGCTAGAGCTCTGCCGGGGACTCCCCGCATTATATGCGCAGCTTTCTTCATTGAGCTGCACCCTTGTTACCTGCCCAGGAAACAAAGAAGATGGCCTCAAACTTGAACTGGAGGGAAACGGAGGCAGGGAACATCGCTCTCCTTCTTCCAGGCCATGTGGAAGAGAAGACAGTAGGAGAACAAGGTGGTGGGGGTGAGGGTTGCAGGGGAGAGGGAGCCCCGAGTTACAAGACATGTACCAGGTGCACCCTGAGCAAAATGTACGGTAAATTTTAGCCCCATTTTCAGCTGAGGACACAGAGGCTAAGGGAAGTGGGAGGTTAGCCCAAAATCACGCAGGAAGTTGTGATGGAAGGGGCTGGAAATCCTGGTCTTTGGTTTTCTGGATTTCTGCATAAGGTTTTGTCTTTGGACTCCTCAGTATCCCTTTCAGAATTCTCTTTTCTGTGTCTCAAAGCTTCTTCACTCCCTCTTGAGGGGACCAGGGCCCCTTCACTCTCAGGGTGTGCTCTGGGGAAATGACCTGCTTCCAAGGGCTGGTACCTCTGAATGGGTTTAAGTGGCTTCTTTCTGAGAGGTGGCCAAGTTTTCTCTCCACCTGTGGTGTAAAACTACTTGTATCCTGATAAAAGGGGAACCTCTGAGGGAGAGGAAGAGGAGGAGAGGAAGGAGGAAAAGAAGAGATCCTTCCTACACTGGGAAGCCACCCAAATAAGGCCTCCTATTCTGCCTTCGAGGGTCAGGACTCAGGAGCAGGTCTGGCCTCAGTGCCCTTTCCCTTTGACCCAAGCCTGTTCTTGCAGAATTTATCTAACAGAAACAAAGCAAAATCACTAGCCCACAAGAATCTTGTTCTTGATATCTATTGCCACATTGCTGGTGATAGCAGAAAAACTGGAAAGCTGAATATCCATTAATAGGAGAATGGTTGGATACCTTATGGTCCAATTTGGGAATATCACACAACTGTTAAAAAGGAGGTTGACCTTGGGACTTCCCTGATGGTCCAGTGGTTAAGACCCTGTGCCATTCCACTGCAGGGGGGTGGGGGGGAAATTAAGATCCTGCACGCTGTGCAGTGCAGCCAAAAAAAAAAGGAGGTTGACCTAATTGTTGACTTAGAAAGTTGTGCATGAGAAAATCAAGTTGCAGAGTAATAGGTGTATTGGGGTTCCATTAAAAAAAATTTGTGTATGTTTACATTTTGGGGGGAGGTAGAGAAAAGCACACTGAGGGGTCACATTAGGATTAATTTAGTTGTGAATGACAGAAAAAAAGACCACAAAACAACAAGTGTGTTAAACAGGAGAGTTTCCTTCTCTCTCACTTAAAATTCTGGAGGTAAGTGGTTCAGAGCTTGTGTGGTGGCTCTACTTCATGAAGTCATCTAGTTCCCTTCTATTCACCATGACTAGCTTCCATTCCCAAGTTTACCTCATGGCCCAAGATGGCTGCTTTAGCTTCAGCCATCACTCCATCATCCTAACCAACAGGAAGGAGGAAGGCACCCAGAGTAGCATGCCCTCTTCCCTTAAAAGGTCATTTCCTCAAAGTCTCATATATTAATTTTTGTTACATCCCATTCACCAGAGCCTAGCTCCATAGCCACACCTAGCTGCAAGGGAGGCTGGGAAATATATTCTTCATCCCAAGTAGCCAAGTACCCAGCTAAAAGTCTTTCAGGAAGAAGAGTATGGGTATGGGGGGGGGACAACTAATTGTCTCTGCCCAGGGGAAGGAAACAAACTTTATACTGATTACTTTAGGGAGGGTGTTTGGGAAGGGGCATGGGGAGTAATCAAATATTAATTTTTATTTTTTACATCTTACACTTACTACTTTACCTGTCTGAATTATTTTAAAATGTGTTAGGGAATTTCCTGGCAGTCCAGTGGTTAGACGCTGTGTTTCCACTGCAGGGGGCACGAGTTCAATCCCTGGTCGGGGAATAAGATTCCACAAGTGGTGCAGCGTGGCCAAAAAAGAAAAGTGTTACTTTGTTACTTTTGTAATAAAAAATCCCAATAACATGTTTCTTAAAAACCTTTCTGATGGCTCCTGTAATTCTTGTATAAACTCTAATATATTGCTCAGCATGGCATTCAAAGCCCTCTCACATCGCCTGGGCCACTTAGCAGGTTCCTTTCTCCTCCCTGTACCTTGCTATGGCCACATTGAACCCCCCACTTTTCCCCAGGAACTCCCCACCTCTGTGACTTTGTGTATTCTGGTTCCTCTTCTTAAAATGTCCTTCCTGCTCTTCATTTCATCTTTACAGCTGCCATTCAAAAGTCATTTCCTAGAAATCTTCCCTCCTTGCCCTGGCTGGTCAACCCCACTACCCTCAACCCTGCTGCTTCCAGTCCTCTTTTAGAGCAGATGCTGTGCCATCTAGTGGTTTATCTCTACTGCGTCCACTTTCCCCATTAGACCAGGAGCTCCTCAAGGGCAGGGACTGTCACTCATTTGTTCATATCCTCCGGCACTCACATAGCATCTGTTACATAGTAGATGTTCAACGGATGTGCCTGATGCTCCCTACAAGCGTTGCCTCATTTAATCTTCACATCACCCCATCAGGTCAGTACCATCATCCTCCATTTTATAGGATTGGGGTGCAATACTGTGTAGCGGTTATAGACCAGGAGGCTGCCTGGATTCAAGTAATAACACTTAAGCCAATTACTTTCTAAAGCCTCAGGTTCCCCATCTGTAAATTGGAGTTCATGATGCCGGTTGGCATACAGTAAGCACTCAACAAATGGTAGTGATAATTGACTGTCAGACAGCTGGGGCTGCAATCTTTCTCTCTTCCTTCCTCTCTTTAGCCCTCCTCCAGTTGGGAGGAATCATGCTGCGCATATCCTTTGCCCAGCCCTGCGACCAGGTCCAGGACAGGTCAGGTCAGCCCCAGCCTAATCTCCCACCAGCCCTGATGTGGAAGCTGGCAGAACAAGGGGAGAAGGAGGAGGACAGAAGTGTGATGTCCCTTAAGTGACCTCACCCTCCTGCAGCTCTTCCCAGAGCACAACAGTCTGGGCAGCATCTTTGCTGCTGGTTCTGGTTCCCTTCTATCCCCAGGACCTTGAGTCATCCTCCTGGGGGTGGGGTGAGGCACTGGGGCACCCTGTAGAGACCCTGAAGAGAACTGGGAACCCTGAAGAGAACAGGTGTCTGAGACCCTGACTGCATGACCCCCAGGGCCAGCCAGTGCCCACCTTGGCAGCTGACCCCTACAGCCTCTGGCTAGGCCACCCTCACCCACCATCCTTGGGCACCCGTTCCCTGATCTGCCACCCCAGGAAGAGAAATCATCCTGAACTCTGGGGAAGGGGCACACAGAGGCTTCCCATGCAGAGGAGCAAGTTCCTAGTCTAAGCTGGGAAACCCTGTGAATCCAGCCTGTAGATGACCCTAACTGAACTACACACACACACACACACACACACGCCAGCAGTGGCCTCCTTGGGTTCCTACAGCTCCTCCACAGCGTCCTGTGATCAGAGGTCATCAAGCCTCTCACCCCCTCCCCATAATTAGAAGCCTTGGGGAGAAAATGGTTGCCCCTCCTTGTCCTCTGGCTTCTGCTATGTCTAGAATCAGCATCTCATTCAGTGACACATTCTGTACTGAGTCAGGTAGCAGTCAGCCAACTTCTGAACCAGGCCCCAACTTTGGTTACCCCCCCCCGCTGCCCCTGCACTCCCATACCCCAGACAATCATGAGTAGAAGCATTTGGGAGGCAGGAGGTCAGGGAGTGAGCACAGGGGATTCGGGAAGGATTCTCCATGCATCTCCTCAGGTGCCTAGTGGGCTCTGCGGCTCTGCTGAGTGCTGGGAGGGCAGGATGGGGCTCATTCTCTTTCCTGGATTGGGGATGGGAGTCACAGGGCCAGTGACCCTATACCAGGCTGACCTGGTGACTTCAGGGTTCTGTGTTCCAAAGCCCTGGCTGCCACACCTCACCCTCGTTTGTGACTCGTTTCCCCGCTTCTGAGACTGTGTCTTTTTTAATACTATTTATTTATTTGGCTGTACTGGGTCTTAGTTGCGGCATGCGTACTCTTAACTAAGGCATGCGTGTGGGACTACTTCCCTGACCAGGGATCGAACCCGGGCCCCCTGCGTTGGGAGCGCCGAGTCTTAACCACTGCACCACCAGGGAAGTCCCTGAGACTGTCTTAACAGCCAACTCCTGACTATCCGCTCGCTAGTCTCCTCCCTCAGACGGGTGGGGTGGGGTAGCCTCCTGTACCAGAAAGGGGCCTCCCGTGTCCTTCAGCAGATGGGGAACTGGCAGAAGCTGGGAGAGGAGCACTAATCCCCAGACGTCGGACCCCGCCTCCCCCATCAGCCTGGACACACAGCTCTGGCCTCCCGGGAGCTCAGCTGGTGGGGGGCGGGGGGCGGGGGGCTGGGCAAGAGGAGGCAGGAAGAGACCATGGGTTCTGCCCTCTGCCCCCGCCCCTAATTGCCTCCTTCACCTTTCCCAGGTTGTGTTTACCTTGGCCGCCTCCTTGTGCCCTGTTCTCCCAGCCGATCTGATTGCTGTAATTAGTTAATCAGTAACTGGCATAATTTCCCCCTGATTAATGCAGGAATAATCACCCGCCAGGGCTGCCAGCAATTTGCTTATCAGAGTCACTTTGAAACAGCTTTGAAAAAGAACGATTGGCACCTTCCTCGGGGTTAAAATTAGAGCCAGAGGAGGCCGCCCTCTGCCTTGGGCGTCTGGGATGTTGGGAGGGGCCAGCAGGGGAGCCCCCGCCCCACTCCCTGTGTCCGGGCGTGGGGCGGCCTGCGGGGCCTGTAGAGAACACGAGGGGTCCCGCGGGTCTCCCGGCCTCCCCGGACTCTGGGCAGTCACGATCCTCGGGCTGCTTCCCGGCTCACGTTAGTACGGCTCAGCTGCGCCCCAGGCAGCCCGCGACCTCCCGAGCTCGTGAGGCTGCCGTTCCCACGGTGGCGTCTGGCTCCACAAGTATTTGCTGAATGGATGCAGGAGAGAGGCTGTTCCTGCCTCCTGTGTGCCCGCTTCAGGGGGCTCCCGGGGACACGGGGAGACAGGGCACGGGTACTCACTCACATCATTTACAGCCACTCGGTCATTTCAAGGGCGATGGCAGTGCTGCAGGGCCCTCCAGGATGGAGCTGGTGGGTGGAGACCAGGATCCGAGGCCTGTCCAGGAGAAGGAGATTGTCGGTAAGGGCACAGGACAGGGTGATAGGACAGCAGGAGGGGCCTGCTCTAGGGAAACCACAGCCCTTCTGCCCTTTTCTGGAGTACAGGAATTATACTAGTTTCTTTACATACATTACCTCACTTAATCCTTATGAGATAGTACATACTTAAAGCCCTTAATGAGCATTTACTATGTGCCATTTCTGCTTCTTTATTTTTATAAGTTTACTTTTAATTACGGCAATTTCCAGACATAAAGAGAGAATTGCAATAAAGAACTCTTATGTACACAATATCCAGGTTCTACAACTTATTATTTTTCTAATTTTGTTTCATCGACTCCACCCTCCCTTCTTGTACTTGTTGTTCAAGTATCTTAAAACCCATCCCAGACATTATATCATTTCACCTGCAAAATGAGATGCAGATAATAAGAGCATCATCCTCACAGGGTTGTTGAAGGATTTAAGGACATCATGGTCTTAGGACACATATCACTCAGTAGATATTTGTTATTATTATAGAAGTGGCGGGGTGGGGGGTTAAATCTTGTCTAAGTCTGTAGGGTCTAGAGGAGAAGTGAAAGGCAGAGCCAGGGGTGTGAGAGCCTCCAGGTGCTGGTGCAGGGGTCTCTCAGACAGGTCTTGGGGGTGTGGGGCAGGGGAGACTAGTGTGATTGTTATTAACGTTTCCTGTGAGTGTAGGTCATCTGTGGAGCTGTGATAGGGGCCGGAGAGAATGATCACAGGGGATGCTGTGGCCTTACAGCTGAGCTGTGGCCCCTGCATGTTCCACTTGGCTCATCAGGTACACACCTGTCTCTCCAGTTCTCCTCTAGTGGGTGGAAGAATTGAGGGGAAGGGGTAGGCGGGTAACTAGGGGCTCTGGAGGACTAGTTCTAAGTCTCTCAGAAGGGAGCATCACAGCATCAAGTCAGGGGAAATCTGAGTGGTCCCTGAGCTGGGGGTCGGGGTGCTCTGTTGTTGGATTTGCTCCCAGGTGCACACCGGATAATGAGGGACATGGGAGAGAGGTGATAGAAGCCACTGTGCTGGTTGCTAGGAGCCCGCAGGCTGGTTGGAGCACAGTGAATTAAGCCACTGATCTATAACAAGACACGCACTAGCACATGGTGGGGTGTGATTGTCCAAATCAGTTCCCAGGCCTGGCCTGCTGGAGCGCTGACCCTGAGCAGATGGATGTCCATGTGTGCACATGTGTATGTGCACGTGTGTGCATGCATGCGTGCACACACTGGACTTACACTCCTGACTTATAAATGCTCTGTCCTGTGCATACACTGTCAAGTCACACCTGTCACAGAAGCTTTTGTCAGGGTGAGGAATAATATGTTAATTTAGAAACATTCCTCTGTCAAATAGGTGAGACTGTATGACATTGCTTTAAAAAAAATAATTTAAAATCCACAAAAAAAATCTAAAATGGGCTTTATTTTTAAACAACCAAGCTGTTTTCTGTGCTAGGGCAGCTGCCATTGGCCAGTTTGCCACGAGTGCAGGAAATAGCTTGATGGATTAGGCATGGCAGGGGGTGTCTGTATTTCTCAAGGTGAGTGTGCTCCCCTCCCTCTCCTCCCCATTCCACAATGTCACCCTGGGTAGGTCCCACTTTCTGCGAGCAGGGTTTGCCCACCCCCCTTTGCACAACATTGACACTTGGTATCCATCTACTTCCTCCTTGAAACTCACTCTCTCCATTTTGCTGACACTGAGCTCATTCACTTCTCCTCCTACCTCTTTGGCGGCTCCTCTTCTTCCACTCACTCCTCCCTCTGTCCTCCCCTTAAATGCAAGCAGCCCCTCTGAGATACCATCCCCAGGAGAGTTCAATTCTGGCACCACGTGTCCCCCTCCCAACCACCGCCATGATCTCTTCAATCCTCTTCAACTCTTTTATTTTTATTTTATTTACTTATTTGTTTTGCGGTACACGAGCCTCTCACTGTTGTGGCCTCTCCCGTTGCAGAGCACAGGCTCCGGACGCGCAGGCTCAGTGGCCATGGCTCACGGGCCCAGCCGCTCCGCGGCATGTGGGATCTTCCCAGACCGGGGCACGAACCCGTGTCCCCTGCATCGGCAGGCGGACTCTCAACCACTGCGCCACCAGGGAAGCCCTCTTCAACTCTTTTATTGCCACCAGGCTGATTCCCAGATATATCCCTATCCCTTGTCCTGATATTTCTCCAAGGACGCCCAGCCGGCAGTTCCCTTTGTGTCCTGGACACTTCCACTAGGCGCTCATGCTGGAACCTCAAATTTAATTTGTCTCTATCAATTTGTTAGAATCTTCCTCTGCAAATTAGATTATCCCCTGCAAATCCTAAACCTTCAACCAGCACCACAGCCCCTTCAGTCCCTTTAGCCAGAAACTTGGGAGCCACACACAGCCCCCACCATAATCATGTGGATCCAGGGCATTTCATCCTGCATATCTTTTCCTTCAACCCCTCCTCACCATCCGCACTGGGTTGAGCCTCGGCCCTCTCACAGGGACTCTTTGCCTCTCAACTTGCTCTATCACCCACCCACCCTCCAAGCCCAAACCAGAGTATAAAGTCCAGACTACTCAGGAAGGCGTATGTGAGCTCTCCAAGGTTGGTCCCAATGAACTCCTTCCCCTTCATCTCCCTGTACTCACTTTCTTCTCCCTGAACCCTCTGTGCAAGCATCACCCTGGGTGTGGCAGCTTTCTCGGAAGACACCAGGCACTCACATACATTTGTCCCTCACCTAGGAAGGCCATTCCCTACCCCATTCCCGACTTCTATTCATTCGATTCCTACTCAGTTTATTATTTATTTTTTAAATTTTTGGCCGTTCTGCATGGCTTGCAGGATCTTAGTTCCCTGACCAGGGGTCAAACCCATGCCCTCCACAGTGAAAGCATCGAGTCCTAACCACTGGGCCACCAGGGAATTCCCCTTACTCACTTTATTAGTTAGCATTAGGTTTAGCTGCAAATCACAGGGACCCCAAATAATAGTGACTTAAACAAGATAGATGTTACTTCTCTTCCATGTGGAAGTCCAGGTGGAGCTCTGCTCCATAAAGTCCTCAGGGACCCAGGCTCATTTCAGTTTATTGATTTGTCATCTCGAGGCTGTGGTTCCCATCCTCATGATCCAAGATGGCAGCTAGAGCTCCAGCCATTACCTCTGTGTTCTCGGCAGCAAAGAGGGCAAAAGTTATGTGTGACTGCTTTTAAGGAAGGCTACCAGATGTGCTACACTGCATTTCCACTTATCTCGCATTGGCCAGCTGCAAGGAAGGATAGGAAATTTAGTCTTTATTTTGAATCATGTGCCTGGCTAAAAATCTAGTCCAGAAGAAAGGGAGAGAGGATATTGGGGTACAGCTAGGGTTCTCTGATGTCATCTGACAGAGACCTATTTAAATGCCTCTCCCTTCAAGTGCCCTCTCAGAGCAGCAGATGGAATTAACCACTTCTTCCTGGGCCCTTGCCTATAGTACTTACCAGAAATTCCCTCTGCCATCTATTACAGTTAGTTCTGGAGTTGTCTTCCCTTCCAGACTGTGAGCCCCTGGGGGCATGGGCAGAGACTTCTACAACCTTGAGCCTCCTTATGGCCAGATGCAAGTAGGGCAGAGAAGGTGCCTGGTGAGTATGTTTTTTTGACCAAATTAAGCCCTTGAGGATCTCAGCTCATTCCTCCCTGGGGACCAGGTCTTTGAAGGTGCCTGGTCATTATCAGATTGTAGTCTATAGCTGGTGCACTTGTGGAACTACCCTGTAGCTATGATTGGTTTGCTTTTATGTAACAGGGCTTTATAGACATATAACATATACCATAAGTGCCCTAAACTTAAGTCTAAGACAATAACTTTGAGTAATGAACACACCCATGTATCACCACTCAGAGCAAGAGAGAGAACATTTCTAACACCTTAGAAGACACCCTAGTGCCCCTCCCTAGGAACAGACCCTGCAGAAGTAGCCACTGTTTGTGTTTTGTGTGTGGTTGTGGTTTTATTGATGCTTGTATTAACTTCAGCAACAACTGGCTGCTTGGTAACCATAAAGAAAGCACCTATCTCTCTGGCTCCAAGTCTTCTCCTGCCTCTCTATGTGCCAATCACACCAGTCTTTAAGTTTCTTTTCTTTCTTTCTTTTTTTTTTGTGGTACGCGGGCCTCTCACTGTTGGGGCCTCTCCCGTTGCGGAGCACAGGCTCCAGACGCGCAGGCTCAGAGGCCATGGCTCACGGGCCCAGCTGCTCCACGGCATGTGGGATCTTCCCAGACCGGGGCACGAACCCGTGTCCCCTGCATCGGCAGGTGGACTCTCAACCACTGCGCCACCAGGGAATCCCCTAGTTTTTAAGTTTCTTGAACTCACTGAGTTTCTCTGGCCCCAGGGCCTTTGCACATGACATTTTACCTTCCTGAAGCACTCTTACTCCACACATGGTCTATTTATTTCCTGTTTGACCTTCAGGTCTCAGCTCAAACATCATTCTTCATAAGACTGTCCCTACCTCACCAGGACTGGGTTCTACCTTCCCATAGCACTTTGCACTTTTTCTTTTGTAACAATCATCACCCTTGTAACTCTTTAATTCCTTCTGTGGCAGACACACCCTAAGATGACCTCTTGATGAGTCATATCCCTTGAGTGTGGTTAGGACCTGTGATTTGCTTATAATCAATAGACTAGGTCAAGGATTACAGGATTGTGCAGTCCCAAATCAATTGAAGTTGAATTAATCAAAAAGGAGATTATCCTGGGTTGGCTTTACTTAGTTTAAAGCCCTTAAAAAAGGGACTGGAGGCCTCCCTGAGGTCAGAGACTCTCCTGCTGGACTCAGAGAAGCAAGTCACATCGAATTCCACCTCTACAAGGAAATTAATTTGCCCTGAGGGAGCTTGGAGGCAGATCGTTCTCCATTCAAGCCTCTGATGAGAATGCAGCCAAGCTGACACCTTGACGTAGCCTGTGGGATCCTGAGCAGAGCACCTAGATAAGCCAGGCCTGGACTCTGGAGCCAGATAAGGAATGTGTGTCGTTTTAAGATTCTAAGTTTGGGATAATTTGTTACACAATAATAGATAACTAAGGGAGGGTGGGAGGGAGATGCCAGAGGGAGGGGATATGGGGATATATGTATATGTATAGCTGATTCACTTTGTTACACAGCAGAAACTAACACAACAATGTAAAGCAATTATACTCCAATAAAGATGTTAAAAAAATAGATAACTAATACATCTGCCTTTACCTCTTGTAAAGGGACCTTGTCTTATCTTTAGTGTGGGTATCCCTGTTCTCTAATAATAGATGTTCCCAAACTTTCTTGGCTCATGGTATCCTTAATGTCTTAATTTTTTTTCACGATGCCCCTAGATCAAAAGAAATAGTAACACTTCCATTTACTAAGTAGTTATATCCAGACAACTTAATAAGTATCTATGTCCTAACAACTTAGTAGCCATTTGAAGAAATAACACACATAAATTAAAAGAAAGAAAAATTTAACTTTACTCTTAACCACAATTACTTATTTGTAGGATGTGTGAACCTGTTGGGCATTGCACAACTTCTCAAACCTTGAAATCAGATTGGACACCACCACCCACTTCCTCTTTTCTTGTTCTACATTGATTTTCACATGGATGAAAACCTATCTTCACAAAGATATGACCTTGTGTTTTTTTTGCAAAAGACATATCTGATATAGGACTGTTATCCAAAATACACAGAGAACTCCCAAAACTCAAAAATAAGAAAATAAATGGGAATAAACAATTGCAAACCATACATCTGACAGGGAACTCACACAGCTCAATAGCAAAAATGTATAAGGAACTCATACAACTCAATAGCAAAAAAATCAAATAATCCAATTTAAAAATGGACAAAGTATCTTGTGAGATAATGGAAAATATATATTGGTCTCTGTCCCCAGTTCCTGAAACCCTTGTAATTTCCTGGGTGATAGGAGTGTCTTTTGTACTAATGAGGTGACTCTGGGTGGGCTCCTGGTTGAGGGCTGGTCACCAGAAAGATCAAGCCATAATCAGAGGCTTGGCATTTTCAGCCCCACTCCCCCATCCTCCAGAGAGGAGAGAGGAGTTGGAAATGGAGTTAATGATTGATCTTGCCTACATGCGGAAGCCTCCATAAATGTCCTAAAAGTATGGGGTTTGGAGAGCTCCCAGGTTGGTGACCACATGGAGGTGTGGGGAGAGTGGTGTGCATGGACAGGGCATGGGAGCTTGGTGCCGCTTCCCGCACACCTTGCCCCCTACATATCTCTTCCATCTGGATGTTTATCTGTATCCTTTATCATATCCTTTTATAATAAACTGGTAAACAGTAAGTAAACTGTTTTTCTAAGTTCTGTGAGCCACTCTAGCAAATTAATTGAATCCAAGGAAGGCATTGAAGATATCACCTTTTTGAAAGAAATGCAGCTCAATCTACTGTTTAGTGTGAATGAGAACTACCTCAAACTAGTAGCTTGTGTGGTATACAGCAGATGTTGCTGCGTTTTCTTTGAAAATTTTAAATATCCCACAGTGCCCCTATGAATTCACTGAGGTGTCCCAAAGTACCTTGACTCAGTTTAGAAACCATGAACCTGATACATGGAAGGGACTCAACAAATAGTTATTAACTGAGTGACTGGCTGCCTGGATGAATGAATGAACTGTGGTGGGAAGGGAAGCCCAGAGAGGACCAAAGGGAGCTCTGAGTGGAAAGGCTCATTTCCTCTCACCTAGCACAGTGGCTCCAGAGGGCTAACAGTCAGAGTCCAAACAGAAGCAGAAGCCACTCCAGATGTTTCAAACAGGAGGAACTCAATACAGGGGATTGGTTTTACAAGTGGTGGAAGAACAGAGAAGCTGAACAAGGGATGGTGAGGTGACTCAGAGATTAGTGAGAGTAGGAAACTGCTATTACCCTTAGTCTGTAAAGACAAAAGGAGAAGGTTATTTCCAGGCCCTAGGGGAACCACAGTAGCCCTCTTGGGCAGGAGTTGCAGACATGAAGGAGATGCAGCAGTTGCAAAAGATGCCAAATGAGGCACAGAGAGAAGGGGCACAACTGCCCTGACATTTCCCTACTTCTTGCCTTCCAATTGCTCACCAGTGCCTCCTATCAGCCAAAAACAGCAGGAAACCAGTTGGCATAGAACCTGATAAATGTACCCTGGCAGGGGTCAGCCCCTGTTACAGAAAAGAGTTGGTGGGAGGATGGTTCTGAAAACAGGCCCAGGACCTGCTCAAGAGGGGTTGAATGAATTGGTTATGTAGGGAAAGAGACGGGGCTGGAAGGAGGGTCACTTCACCCAGGCCCTTAACCTAGCTTGGGAACAAGCCAGCATCATTCTGAGAAGAGCCAGTGTATCTAGGATTGGGCTAAAGTGGACACCCTATGTTCTACCAAACACTGGGGAGACTCTTCCTCCTCAAACTGGAACTGATACCAAGGCTACATTATAGAGCTTTGGAGACAGACCTGTGGTCCACTGGCTGAATGACTTCCATCAGGTCACTCAAACACTCTGAGTTCCGGTCTCCTCACTGTAAAACAAGGGCTTGAACAACATGATCTCTTGGATTCCTCCTATCTTCAGCATCTTTCTGTGAATGGCTAAGCCAGACTTTGAAGATGGAAAACGTCCCAAAGGGCAACTTGTAGATGGAGGAATGGGTGGGCAAGAAGGTGGAGCCAGATTCCACCCATTTATCTAGTAAAACATGGGCTGGAGGCAGGTCACCAGCAGATTGCATGCATCTGAGCTCACTGGCAGGATGTAGGGAGTTGTCTTCTTCCTGGAGGCATTGCCCAGGCCCAGAAGCTTTCTCTGGAGGGAGAAGAGACCCAGAACAGTCTACCCCTTGGCCTCACCTCTTAAAGGGTGGAGAGAGCTTGGAATCTGGTAGAGGGAATCATCTCATTAACTCTGGATGCATCTGCAGTGATCCCAAGGAGGGAAATAGAGTTTGCAAGACAGATTCAAGGGACCCTGAAAAGTTGGAAAAGGAATGGGGAGGAGAGAACTGGACCAGAAGTTGTCAAATGGCTCATAGACCTGGAAAATGTCAGAACTAGAATACACCTGACATATTACCTACTGTAGTCCTGTCACTTTACCAATGAGGAAACTGAGGCACAGAGAAGGAAAGTAACTTGCCCAAGACTTCTCATCTATTATCAGCCAGTCTCCCGACTCTCAGCCTGGTTCTCTTCTGAACTACAGCTATCTCCCTCATCACACCAAGATCAAAACTGACTTGATCCGTGTCCCATTCTCTAAGGGCTCTTCTCTGGGTTTTCTGTTGCTCCAGAAAGTGAACTGAGCAGTGAATTTTCATTAAAACACGAGTTAATATGCGGTCCTACTAAGAGAATGTCAGCCTCACAAAGACAGAGATGTTATCTGCTTTGTTTCCCACTGTATTCCCAGCACTTAGAACAGTGTCTGGCATGTTATAGGTGCTATCTGGACCATCCCACTCTGAAATCACAATCTGTTGGGGACGATGTTCTAGGCACAAAGTGTAACAAATGGTGGACATTTCAGGCTTTGGTTGTGGGAGCTCTTTGTGATTTTTTTTTCCTGAACACCCATCCCACTGGCCCCGGTGAGACTGTTCTATCTTTCCTCAGTCCCCCTCCCTCAATATTCTCATAATAGAATTTCTCCAGCTGGATCTGCTATGTCACAGAGTCTCTCCCTTCTCTTTCACTTCCCCCTTCAAAACATCTTGTGGAACCCAATTCAGAAGGTTAGGAGAACAGTACCTAAGACCCTCCTTCCCCCTTGGCCCCAGCCTGGCACCACCCTCAGGGCTGTTTTTCTCAAGATGTCAGTTCCAAGCTCCAAGCCCACATTCTCAAATGCTCACCAGCCATCTCTCTCTGGTTGGTTGTTGTGGGTTGAATTGTGTCCCCTAAAAAGATATATTGAGGATACCTGTGAACATGATCTTATTTGGAAATAGGGTCTTTGCAGATGTGAACAATACTAGGCCCTAAATCCAGTGACTGATGTCCTTATAGAGGCAAATTTGGACACAAACACAGAGAGAACACCATGTGGGAAACATAGAAGCTATGCCTGGCCACCTACTTTGATGGCAGATATAGGGACAAAGCATTTGTAAGGGCAAAGGACGCTGAGAATTTCCCATGGAGCATCTGGGAGCCAACTGGGATTTGTTTGTAGTCTTTCTAAAGGAATGGATCAGCAGATGCCCAGAGATTGATGGCAGACGAAATGACAGGTGGGGAGTGCCACACCCACGTCAGCGAACAATGATCGGTGAGAAAGCCCAGCGGTGAGTTAGCAGGGGGGTATCTTTAAAGAACCCATGAAGGGACTTCCCGGTGGTCCAGCAGTTAAAACTCCGCGCTCCTAATGCAGGGAGGCTGGGTTCGATCATTGGTCAGGGAAGTAGATCCAGCATGCCACAACTAAAGATCCTGCATCGCCACAACAAAGATCCCGTGTACCACAACTAAGACCCCATGCAGCCAAATAAATAAATAAATAAATATTTAAAACAAAAAACCCACGAAGTTTCCCGTGAGAGGAAAAGGCAGCTTTGCTCACATGCCGAGACCTGGGAGACCTCCACTAGAGTATGAGACAGTACCAGGCAAGTCAAACCTTTCCTGCTCCACGCCTCTCCCACCTCCAAACTTGGAGCGGCAGAAGTGGCCTGGCGATTGGAGGAAGGGAGAGAGGGCTCTAATGGGGAAAGAGACAAGAAGCAAGTGAAACACGTCCCTCCCCTTCCCACAGTGGGGGCTGGACACCTGGGGCGGGCAGCCAGGAAGAGCCTTCAAATTTGTATGTAGGTACCTCTCTGGAAAGACGTAAAATGGACTTTAAAAAAATACAAGCTTTATCAAGGAAAATTTTAGACATATCCCCAAGTAGAGAGAATGCTATAATGGACTCCTATGGACCATTTCTCGGCTACAGCTGTTGTCAGCACACAGCCAGTCTTGTTTCATCTGCACTCCCACCCCTTTCTTTTCCCCTCAATGAACTGGATATTTTAATTACCAAATGAAAGATTTTTTGTTACATAAGCAAATGAGAACTTTTTATTGCCTAAGAGTGGTCTTGGTACAGTGTGGCCTTGGGGTAGTGGTTTCACCTCTCTGTGCTGTAATTATTGCAAGGTCACGATCCCTGTTCTTCTGACCTCATGTAAGATGCTGGACCATGGAAGTCCTCTGGGAATGATCACACACGGGGTGGATGGGAGATGGTGACGATGACGACGAGGATTACCAGGATCAGAAAGTAAGCATGTGTGTGGTTGGAGTATGGGTGACGTGCAATTGCCATTTGGTGGCATGTGGTGGTATGTGGGTGGAGCATGGTGACGTGTGCTGGTGTGTAGTTGGCATGTGCATGGTATGTAGGTGGGAAGTTGGGTGGCATGTGGTTGGCACGAAGCTGGTGGCTGGGGAGAGAGATGTGTGGGTGTTGGCTGGTTCACTCTGGGCTCAGAGTGTGAAATGATTTATCTGATTTGCCCTCCCTTGTGCCTCCCCTCCTGGCAGCTGACTGCATCTCATACATACCAAGTTTCTTATCACATCAAGAATTCATAATCATCCCAAAATATTCAAAGGGGGCATGAAATATTTACATACAAGGCACCAGATGATGAAATGAAGCAAGCCCATCCCCAGACCCCGGCAGAAATCTCTCTCCTGCAAGGACAGCAATGGGGCTGAGAAGTGGGGACATCTTCATGGGTCCCATCTCACTTTCCAGAGTTCTGGGGCCCCCAGGGCACATACAACAAGTCCTTGTTTGGTGGGGGAGAAGCAGATTTCCAGACTCCTTCCTGCTGCCTGTGTAGGCATCTCCTCTCTCACTCTCCCCATGAAGCCAAGGATGCCTCTGCTTGGCAGGGGATGGCTGAGGGAGTGGCGGGAAAACAGAGAGGGGTTTGTCCTATATCATAAGGACCCAAAATCTTGGAAATGGAGGCAATTGCAGAATTCACTCATCCTTCTCTCCACCAGATGATGCAGGAATCCTTATTTATCTGCTTGCTTAACTCCACCAACAGGGAGGTCATTACCCTTATTTAATAGCTGGTGAGTTGTGGTTAGAAAGCTCTTCCTTGTATTGAAATACCTGCCAGCCTTCTTCAACCTGATGACCCTTCAGCTCCCTCTGAGGGTCACCTTGTTCATTGCCCTGAAGTCTGGCTCCTCAGTGTCTTGAAGCCCCCAGCCCTGCCAGCCGCCCTGGGATGCCCCAGAGCACAGATGGGCCCCTGAGCAGTCATAATGCCCTGGTCTGTTTAATTAGCATGTGATTAGCCTAATGCATATTTTAACATCACACCAGAGCTGCTCATCAATCACCTGCAGCTGGGGACAGACAGACAGTCAACCTGCAGAGCCAGGAGGAAGAAGTTCTTCTCAGTGACTTTTCGGGGGCACAGCACCCCCAGAGGGTTACAGAGCCGTGCCGTGTTAAAAGGCTCAAAGTCCTTCCCTCCAGCTTCCAGGGCAGGAGGACGATACTCAGGCCTCAGTTTCCCCAGTTACAGCTCTACCCCCACCTGGGCCAGCAGAATCGGCTGTGGCTTCCTGCTAGTGATGTTGATTCCTCAAGGACAGTGTTTTCCCCATCAGCCTGGAAATCCTTTGAGGACAGGAACCCTATCTTCTATTCTCTCCTGTCTTCTCACTCCATCTGGAATTCCCAGCCAAGAACTAGGATCCAGAACAGAAAGAGCCCTGGACTGGGAGTCACTGAATGCGTGTGTTATGTTGCCCAAGCCATGTCTTCTGGCACAATCTGTCTTCTGGCAGAGTCTGTTTCCATCGTAGTATAGTGCAGAGAACAGAGGCTTGCAAGCTAGATCAGTTTTGCATTTCAGC
Organism: Mesoplodon mirus; assembly: GCF_964341445.2. Taxonomy (NCBI): domain Eukaryota; kingdom Metazoa; phylum Chordata; class Mammalia; order Artiodactyla; family Ziphiidae; genus Mesoplodon; species Mesoplodon mirus. Next base: position 70,369,113 of record NC_138988.1, on the reverse strand, counting down.
TCTGCCAGAGGCTAGCTGGGTGAACTTAGGAAAGTGTCTTTACCTTTCTGAGCCTCCATTTCCTCAAATGCAAATGGATCATAATAATACCTACCTTATAGGGTTGGTGGGAGAATTAAATGAGTTAATACAGTTCCAGCACTTAGAGATACTTAACACACAATGCCTTCCTCCCTTCTCCCCTCCCTCCCTCCCTCTTTCTCTTCCATCTCAGACTGTCTTGAATTCACAGGCCCTTCCATGGACACTGGAGACTTTGCTGGTGGGGAGGTGAGACAGTGGATCCCTGGAGCACAAAAGAACCCTTACTGTCAGTGCTGGGTGGAGCCCTTAGTGGGGAGAGCTGGGGTGTGTGCTGAGCGGGGTGTAGCCTTGGGTGGATGAGGCAGGGCATTCTGATTGACACATCTTCCATGAGGATAAACCAGAATGTGACACTGTTACTGTCAGACCCTGTGCAGCAGAACACAGAGGAGCCTAAATATTTCATGGTCAAATTCATCAATAATGGAGACCGAGACTAAATTACATAACTGTCACCTTTCTGTTAAATAATATTTTCTGCAGGGTGCTGGGAGGGGGCCATGGAGGCCTTTATTGCAAGTCATGAATGATTTAGGCCAGCAAATAAAAGGGATCAGGAAGAAAGAAAGGGAGAGGAATTTTCTAGGATCACCTAACTCATCACTGGGGGTGGCTGGAGGGAATCTGAAAGGTGTGAGGGTCTTGGGGGAGAGGGTGCTATGCATACCTACAGGAAGGCTTTGGGGGCTGAGCCCCAACTTCCACAGCAGGACAGGGTGATTAGCATGCTAACCTGAGTCTCACTGTCAAATTGTTCCTTTTATATGGAGACGGACCAACAGAAGCTCAGAGACAACCAGAAATCAGGGGCTATGTCTCCGCATCCAATAGAGAGGTACTCGGAGTACAGGGGCTTGTCTCTCCCATCAGACCAAGGGCTTCCTGACAGCAGCAGCTATGTCTCCTCCATCAGAATCAGAACCCTTGTAGGCAGCAACTGTGTCTCCCCCACCCCATGAAACTGGGGGCTCCCAAGGCCAGGGCCTAGGCCTCCCTCATCAGAGAGCTCCCCAAGGGCAAGAACACTCCCTCTCCACTGCGGGGGTTGGGGGGGTAGGGGTGGGCTGTGCCTCTCCAGCAGGTTCCCTGATGGCGTGGGCATGATCCGACGTCTGCCCTGATGTCAGAGCAGGGGTTCCTGGAGGGCAGGCATTCTGTACTCCCGATCAGAATTGGGCCCTGTAGGCAGCAACTGTCTGTTCTGTTAGACTGGGGTCTACCTGGCGTCTTGGTCTGTGCCTTTTCCATTGGACTTGGGAGCCCCTGAGGGCAGAGCCTATGTCTCTCCACTCAGACTGGATGCTCCCTGAGGGAGGTGACTGACTTCTTTTTCCTCACCTTCCTTCTTTGCTCAGTGGAGGAGGGAAGGGATAAGGCCTAGTGGCCCCGTGTCTTGGGACACAGCAGCAGCAGGTGGGCCCTCCCCTCCCCAGGAGGGAGCTCCAGTGGGTATGTATGCAAACTCACCCTGCACAGTCAGCCCTCTGTGGGAAGGGTGAGGGTTGGGAGTGCGGTGCCCGCTAAGTGTATAATTACGCACTACTTGGGGTAATTTTCCTCTTCCTCAAGAAGCGCACGTTGGCCCTGATTTTCTTATCTGCAGATTGTAAGCTCGTAATTAGCAGCAAATTACCCACACAAGTGACAAATTTTTGTGCTTTCAAGTAAACAGACAAAATACCCACGGTTCATAAATTGCCTCTTGGTGCAGCAGACACCTGGCTCCCGGCGATGCCCAGCCTGCCCACACGTGGCGGGGAAGGGGGTGAAGAGCTGGCGTGAAGGCCGGGGTTGCAGTCACAGGGATCAAGGGTAGACTGGCGTGCCTTTAGAATCAATCCTCCCTGCCCACTGACCAGCGCCACTTGCTCTGGGTCAGCTTTGCGGTCCCTGACGTGGATGTGGAGCATGGGGGGGCAGCATCAGCCTTCAGGATAAGAACCAGGTCCCCAAACCCTCATCTATCACCCAGGAGCTCATTGTAACCACTTTTGTGTCTTTTCTCAGCCAGTATCCCCTCTTTGGGTACCACATGCCAGCAGAGCACTGCCTTTTACTTGCTTTTAAACAGGGATTCTTTTTTTTTTTTTTTTTTGCGGTACGCAGGCCTCTCACTGTTGTGGCCCCTCCCACTGCGGAGCACAGTCTCCAGACGCGCAGGCTCAGCGGTCATGGCTCACGGGCCCAGCTGCTCCAGGGCATGTGGGATCTTCCCGGACCAGGGCACGAACCCGTGTCCCCTGTATCGGCAGGTGGACTCTCAAAGGCTGTGCCACCAGGGAAGCCCTAAACAGGGATTCTTAACTTTTTCTGGGCCATGGATCATTTGGAGACAGGGCATTTAAGGAGGTAATTAAGGTTAAATGAGGTCATAAAGGTGGGGCCCTAATCTGATAGGACTAGTGTCCTAATAAAAAGGGGAAGAGACACCAGGTCTCTCCCTCTCTCTCTCTCTCTCTCTTTCTCCCAAGTGCACATGGAGGAAAGGCCATGTGAGAATACATTGAGAAGGCAGCTGTCTGCAAGCCAGGAAGAGAGGCCTCCTAACTGGAAAACAGCCCAGCTGATACCTTGATCCTGGACTTCCAGCCTCCAGAACTGTGAGAAAATAAATTTCTGTTGTTTAAATCTCCCAGTCTATGGAATTCTGTTATAGCAGCCTGAGCAGAGTAACACACTCGGGTTACTTCTCTGAACCTGCTTCTTCATAGGTAAAATGGGGGTAACCACTGAGCCTCCCATACAGGATTGTAGGGATCACATGAGATCAGGTGCGAAATTCTTATCAGTGTCCCTAGCACAAAGTAAGTGCTCGATGGCTGTGTTATTACTAATATTTTAGGATTTTGGTGAGTTACTCTCTTTGCCCTTCCTCTTCATGTTCATTCAAGTTTTTCCCACCAGGCTCCCAGACTTGATGAAGACTTATTTAATAAGTTTTGATTTCCTGTGCCCCCCAATACCCTTGAACTCCCCAATACCATCCAAAAACTATGGGTTGGCCAAAAAGTTGCTTTGGGTTTTTCCGTAACATCTTATATAATATATGTAATGCCCCTACCTTCCTGCAGAGGAGATGCCTCACTGCTAGAGGCAAATAGGATCTGAAGTTACAGACTCTGTCACCCTCTCTGATCTCAGGGTCCTCACCTTTAAAATGGGATTAATAACACCTACCTCATCAGGCTGAAAAGAGGTAATATGTGTGAGATGCCTGGCCCAAGCATCTCTTACCCGTGGGCATAATGTAATAATAGCTGTGATCAGTGTTATTGTCCCTAGTAATCTGTTACTTTGGTAGCTCCCAATGAAACACACCTCCAGAAATCATGGCCTGTGTACTCCCCTCCCACATTGATGCTGGGCTGGCCTGAGACCTGCTTTAATCAATAGAATATGGTGGAAGTGATTTGGGTCAATTCCTGGCCTAAACCTTAAGAAGCCCTGGCAGCACTGATATGCTGGAGCTTGCTCATACCTGCTTGCAAGAGCGGATTGTTAAATCTTCAGGAATTTTATGGACTGATTGACCTCAAGTTGGTAGCTTAAAGTTAGTCTTGATGGAAATATTTACCCTATGGAAATTGGCAGATACTACAAATCAGGAGCCTCCCTTCTTTTCTTCCCCACCTCTTCCCTCCCTCCCTCCCTCCCTTCCTTCCTTTTTCTTTTTTCTCCTGTAGAGTCAGTTACCAGCACCCCACTGCCTGGCAGCTTCCACTATAGAACTTTTGTGAACCCTGAACCACCACATTAGAAGTTCAGCCACCTTTCAGGAAAGACCATCACGTGGAAAAGCCGCATGAGGAGAGAGAGGCCCTGGGACTACACAGAGGAGAACCAAGGAACCTGGATAAATGACCGAATTGGGTTGCTCCAGCCAGCCCGCAGCCTCTGTGCCCTCCTCGCTGAGTTTTCCAACCTGTGAATGGAGAGGCCATGGACTTTCTAGCCTCAGGAGACATCATCAAACGGATCAGAGATGAGCTGTCCTGGCTGTAACCTGTCTGCATTCCTTCTTTCTATCTTTTTTTTTGGTTTGGTTTTTGTTTGTTTGTTTTGGCTGAGTGGCCAAACTCAGCCAACCACTGGATAATCAGGGAAGTACCTGTCTGAATTTCTGACCCACAGAGTTGTGATCAAATGAAGGACGTATTGTTTTAAACCATTAAGTCTTGGGGTTTCAGGATGCATCCATGGATAGAACTGCTGTCCACCCTGAGGCAAAGAGCCAGACACTCTCTTCATTGTGTGGCTTTTCATCCCCTTCCACATTTCCTGGGTTCCAGGAAGCCCAAAGGAGAGGTGCCCAGCATTCCACACCCCAACAGGGGTGGCCTTATTTGCCCCTGAGTCACCCTGATCTTCCAGGGATCCCAGGCGGCATCCCCCACTCACACCCCTCCCCCATCCCATATAAACAGATAAGGAGATGTGGAATGAGGGATTCTGCTGGGAAGGCTGGTGTGGAGCTGAGAGAGGAACAGAGCCCCCTCCCTTCCCTGTTGACATTTGAAAAGGACAAAATTAGGAGGAAGGTAAATGTTACTCTTCTCTTCTCCTGGGGATCAAGGAAGAGAGAGGCTGACCCAGGGTTCAGATTGTTTCAAGTTTGGTGAGGGCGCTGGAGTGCTGGGCATGAGGTCACTGCAGGCTGAAGGGGGCTGCTGCTGGTGGGCTTAGCACCCTGCAGTGGAGTTTACCTGGGACTGGTATGAGGGAAGACTGCCCTCTCCGTGCCATTCCAGCACCGCTGAGGCTGGGTATATCCAGTGTTCCCGACCAGGGTTGATTCTACTAGTCTGCAGTGTTTCTGAATTCCTGACAGCTACTAATTTGGTGGATTTGGAAATCAGAAATTGGAATCCTGAGAATTCTTGGAAATTCCTGAAATCATTCTGTATTTTGTACTTTGCATAACAATATATTTGTGTGTTTTTAAAAATGAGTGACCATAAATAATAAACGGTGAATAATTTTTCTGTAATAGTTTCTAAAAGTTTCAGAGGTTTTTTTGTTTAAAAAAATGATGCTAGGGCTTCCCTGGTGGCGCAGTGGTTGAGAGTCCGCCTGCCGATGCAGGGGACGCGGGTTCGTGCCCCGGTCTGGGAGGATTCCACATGCCGTGGAGCGGATGGGCCCGTGAGCCATGGCCACTGAGCCTGCACGTCCGGAGCCTGTGCTCCACAACAGGAGAGGCCACGACAGTGAGAGGCCTGCGTACCGCAAAAAAATAAAAATAAAAATAATGTTAAACACATGGTTCATTATTACAGGCACACCTCACTTTATTGCGCTTCGCTTTGTTGTGCTTCACAGATATTGTGGGGTTTTTTCTTTCCTTAATTTACTTTATTATTTTTTTTAAACATTTTTATTGGAGTACAATTGCCTTACAATGTTGGGTTAGTTACTGCTGTATAACAAAGTGAATCAGCTATACATATACATATATCCCCATATCCCTTCCCTCTTGCATCTCCCTCCACCCTCCCTATCCTACCCCTCTAGGTGGTCACAAAGCACCAAGCTGATCTCCCTGTGCTATGCGGCTGCTTCCCACTAGCTATCTATTTTACATTTGGTAGTGTATATATGTCCATGCCACTCTCTCACACTTTGTCCCAGCTTAACCTTCCCCCTCCCCGTGTCCTCAAATCCATTCTCTATGTCTGCGTCTTTATTCCTGTCCTGCCCCTAGGTTTGTCAGAACCATTTTTTTTTTAGATTCCATATATATGTGTTAGCATATGGTATTTGTTTTTCTCTTTCTGACTTACTTCACTCTGTATGACAGACTCTAGGTCCATCCACCTCACTGCAAATAACTCAGTTTCATTTCTTTTTATGGCTGAGTAATATTCCATTGCATATATGTGCCCTAGAACTACCATATGACCCAGCAATCCCACTACTGGGCATATACCCTGAGAAAACCATAATTCAAAAAGACACATGCACCACAATGTTCACTGCAGCACTATTTACAATAGCCAGGACATGGAAGCAACCTAAATGTCCATTGACATATGAATGGATAAAAGGTTTGTGGCAACCCTGCGTGGAGCAAGTCTATCAGCGATGTTTTTCCAACAGCCTTTGTTTGCTTTGTTTCTCTTTGTCACATTTTGGTAATTCTTGCAATATTTCAAGCTTTTTCGTCATTATACTTGTTATGGGGATCTGTGATCAGTGATCTTTGATGTTACTACTATGACTCAATAAAGGCTCAGAAGGTGGTCAGCATTTTTTAGCAATAAAGTACTTTTAAAATTAATTAATTAATTAATTAATTTTTGGCTGCATTGGGTCTTCGTTGCTGCGTGCGGGCTTTCTCTAGTTGCATTGAGCAGGGGCTACTCTTCATTTCAGTGTGCAGGCTTCTCATTGTGGTGGCTTCTCTTCTTGCGGAGCATGGGTTCTAGGCGAGTGGCCTTCAGTAGTTGTGGCACATGGGCTCAGTAGTTGTGGCTCGCGGGCTCTGGAGTGCAGGCTCAGTTGTTGTGGCACATGGGTTTAGTTGCTCCGCAGCATGTGGGATCTTCCTGGACCAGGGCTCGAACACGTGTCCCCTGCGTTGGCAGGTGGATTCTCAACCACTGCGCCACCAGGGAAGCCCCAAGACTATATATTTCAATAACGTAGATTTGCTGCCTTCCGGATATAGACATTTGAAAGAGAAAACATTAAAAGAAAGGAACATTAACACAAAATTAATGACAAAACTCATAAAAAATTGAAAGACACAAATATTTAAAAATTTTTATTCTTAAAATAAAAGTTTTTTAAACCCACAAAACATTAATTGACCTGACAATTTTGATCTTTGTTTTGCAACAAATATTCCAGACACGGAAAAAAACTTTTGTGTTGACACTGTTGGAATTGTCAAGCAAATGTCCAAAAGCACCTTCAATCTGAGTGTTAGGATGCACATTGCTTCATATAAGCTCATTTTTTGTTTAACAATGAAAGTGTTTTGTCTGCTTTCCCTGATTTTCTTTTTGCCACTGAAATTGATATTGTCTTTGCTCATTCAGATTCTAGATCAGTATCTGATTTTGCGTCTGAGAACTCTACAACATTCCTATTTCCTTCTCTTTGCCTTTCTTCCACAGAGAATATTCAAGCACTGGAAGATGCCAGTGATCATGACTGGGTAGTACTTGAAGAATGTAACATTCAGATCCCAGCAAAGTTAACAGGACTACAAATACCAAACTGCCAATTTAAGGGCTTATTTTGCTTCCAAAGCTTATTTCTTAGAATATCACTCAGAGGATTTGTATAAAATATACTATGCATATAAACTTATTAATATTTATTTTATTTGTAAGAATGACTCACCATTGGGAACAGACAGGGCTCCCAACATACACTGATATAATAGCAACAGCTACAAGCAAGATTGACAGATTAGATGGTAAAATTCCCACCTATGAGCTCCTGACCAAATTCCCAGAGACATTGACCTTAACCTTCAACTCCATGTACTGGGGTTTTCAGCTTTTGCTTTCAACTTGACGTCATCAGTTGATCCCTTCAAACCAGTAACATCTCTATGTAGATTATGAAGCTTTAATTTTCGCAGGAGAATTATAATACTTTTTCCCATCTTTCAGTTTTCTTGACTGACTTTTCTTGAGATTTGGGATTTGAGAAAGAGAATTTCTATAAACGCAGAAAAGACATTGCTGCATTGTAACACTAGGTCTACAGCATGGCTTGAGGGACATGAGCTTTATCCAAGGAGCGTGAACTCTTGACATGCCTGCCCTTGGATGGGATTCTGTTGCGCAGAGGTTCATTAAAGAGAGAGCTGGACTTCAGTAGAAAGAACACCCAACCTCACTGGCTCCCAAGTTCTCTGCCTCCCCTGCTGAACTCTTACAAGGCAATGTTCCCCAGAGACTCGTTTTTAGCTCCTTTCTTGTCTTCAGCTTCATGCTTATTTGGGGCACTCCATCTCTGATCATGGTTTCAATGCACTGATGAAACCCAAATTCATGTCTCCAACCCAGATCTCTCACTCTTTTACCTAAATACCCATTTGTAAGGTTTTTGCTTTCCAGCCACAAGACTCCAGACTTTGCTGCTTTAGAAGTTTGAATATCCACGATAGGAATACTTCTAGCAGGGGACAAAATGGTTCCATTGAACTGAAAAGTGGGTTTGTCATCAGGACCTTTTGGCTTCTCATGCTAAAAGGGGGATTATAGTGTTGACTGGGGTGATTGACCTTAATAACCAATGGGAAACAATGGGGCAGGAAGGTATATGGGGCATCTCCTAGTAATTCTACATCAAGTGGTAAAAGTTAATGGAAGGGGGACTTCCCTGGCGGTCCAGTGGTTAAGACTTCGTCTTCCAATGCAGGGGGTGTGGGTTTGATCCCTGGTCGGGGAGCTAAGATCCCACATGCCTCAGGGCCAAAAAAACCAAAACATAAAACAGAAGTGATATTGTAACAAATTCAATGAAGACTTTAAAAATGGTCTACATCAAAAAAATTCTTAAAAAAAAAAAAAGTTAATGGAAGACCAGAGCGACCCCAAACAAGCAACACCATCAAAGGCTCAGCCTTCTTCAGATGGAAGATTACAACTGTCCCATTACATAAAGAACCATGACCAACTGAGGTACTTGTGAAGTGCAAATAGGACATGGGATGAGATGACAAATACCAGCTATGGTCTTGTGAGTAGATGCAGAAACAAGAACTATAGTTTCTACCCATATTGTACCCACCCCCCTTTGTGATGGATATATTGATCTGCTTTTTAAAAATTTCCCTTTTTTCTCCTATCCTCATTCCCTATTATTTGTATATAGGGATTTTCTGGATGGTTATATTTGCAATTTGTTGAATGGATTATAGAATATCAACATGGGATCATGATGGAATTGGAAAGAGAATGGACATGCCAGTTATCCTGGTGTAATTACCAATATGAATTTGGGTTGAATCCCTTTGGGCAAAAGGGTAAGTTTTCATTAGTGAGGAATAATTACATTATGTTAGGTGGAAGCAGGTTTTGGTGGTAGTGGCAGTAGTGGATGAGCTTAAGAATGGAAGAAGGGTGTATGTTGACCTTAGGCAGTCAAGAGGTGGATTGTAGTGGACATTTGTTATTCTTCCTGGCTGCCTAGGGCCTTTAAACCTTCTTCCTTTGTTTGGGACTTCATATCTTGTGTGTTTGCCTTTCCCCTAAGTAGAATCCAGAGCTCACTTTCCCAGGATGCCTTGCACCCAGTATGTAACTTAAGAGCTAACGTTTATTGAGTACTTGGATTGCACCAGACACTGTGCTAAGCACTTTTCCTTGTATATCTCAATCCTCACAACTACTTTATGTGGTAAGTACTATCATTAGCCTCATATTGGAGACAAGGAAACTGAGACTGAGTGAAGTTAAGTCACTTGTCCAAGATCACACAGCTAGTAAATGGTGGAGCTGAAATTAATCAGTAAGTGATGGAACTGGGGCCGTCTGACTATGGTGACTGTGCTAATTTTAACCATCTGCCTCCAGGTGACATCTGTGTTTGGTGAGAGAACACACAGATAAAGTCATTATAATTTCATTGTATTAAAGGTTATACTCTAAGAGCATGGAGGAGGAAAACTTAATAGAGATCCAGGAAGACTTCTGGGAAGAGATGTTGCCTGAGCTGAGTCATGAGGGATGTGGGGAGCTGGTTAGACAAAGGAGGATGGGCAGGACACTCCAGACTGTGGGAACCGCATGTGCAAAGGGCCAGAGGAATGAATTGGCATGACCGGACGGGCCACACTGCAGTGTGTCAGGAGAGCAGAGGGCGGGAAGGCAGGGCCCGGATCCTGCAGAGCGCTGTGTGCTAAGCTGAAGAGTCTGCACTTGATCCTGGAGTCTGTGGTGAGTCACAGAGGGATTTTCGGTGGATTTGAAATTCGGAAGTCTCAGGCAGAGCAGGAGGGTGGTTTGCAGGGTGTGTAGGCTGGAAGCAAGGAGCTGTCAGGAGGCCTTTGCATAATCCAGGTGAGAAACGAGCAGGGTCACCACTACAAAAGTAGTGGTGACCGAGCAGGGTCACCACTACAAAAGTAATGGTGACCGGAAGAGGAAGTGGGTGGAGGAGATGGATATGAGAGATGTGGGAGGAGGTAGAAGCTGCAGGACTTGAATGTGGATTTAAAGAAGGAGGAGTTCAGGGTTTGGTCCCAGGTGTCTGCCTGGGTGATGTGGAAATGGTGAGCCATTCACTGAGAGGAGAAATGCAGGAGGAAGAATGAGGTTGTAAGTGCTAAGCAGAGAGATGGGCAGCCTCAGAACAGCCCGGAGCTGAAGATGCAGCTAATAACAGCTAACGATTACTAAGCGCATGTAACACACTAGGCCTGGTGTTAGGAGCCAACCTCACAGGGACCTTCGAAGATTATGTGAGCTTACACGTGTGAGGGGTTCAGAATAGTGCCTCTCACAAAGTAAGCAATCTGGAAGAAACTACTGTTAATACTATTGGTAGCTTTGTTTTACATACAGGGAAACGGCTTAAAGAGGTGAGGTAACTTGTCCAAGGTCACACAGGCAAGAAGCTGCAGTCTGACTCCAGGGAGCGCCCCTGACCCCATACACGCTGTGGGTGGTGATCAGAGGAGGGGCAGTAGATGAGCTCACATATGGGGTGCGTGAAAGGGATAAAGGTGGGGGCGAAGAGCCCAGGGAACACTGACAAACTGTCCCCAAAGACCCTTGGCCAATTGTGTGCCCTTGGGGCCCTTCTGGTGCCCGTGCTTTAATGCATGTACTGCTCACCCCTGGATGTTTTTGAACAATACATTCACACTATATTCCTGTGTCCCACCCAAGAACTTCTCCTTCAGTCATTCTAGGAGAGTTGAGGTCCTCGGCCAACCTTGAGAGACCCCGGAGCTCACAGTGAATTCCTTCAGCACAGGAACGATGCTTAGTGTCCTCCACTGCAATGCAGGTGTAAATGTGGTACGTCTTAAAGAGTTGTGGTGAAGGTTGAGATGGTGTTGAACATGTACTCCATTCAGCTTAGTCATTATTATTATTACTCACCATTATCGTTATTGTTATTGAATCTCCAGGGTTTAGTACAGCATCTAGGACTTAACAAACCCTTGTGGAATGAATGTCTGAATCAGAGCACCTTGGTTCTCGTTCTACCTTCTCCTTGGATGAGTCACTCAGAGCCTCAGTTTCCTCACCTGCAGGCTGGAGTCACCAACCCCCACCTCACGGGCTTCCCAGAATTAAATGAGCGAATACGAATCTGTATTTTGAGGACTGTGGAGTGTTCTACAGATGCAGTGCACAGTCAAGCTCTGTCTCCCCTCCTGGGATGCGGCTGGCAGCAGACCAGGGACAGTGATGGGGAGGCTGCCTTGAACTAGTGGGAAGCTCAGTTCTTTGTCAGACAAGTGGGGTGAGGCTGGTAGGGTAGCTGGGAGGACGTGGGTCAGGCATGGCCGCCACTGGCTTACCAGCTCCAGGAGGGATTGTTAAGGCTAATGGACTGTAGCCTCCCTGACACCTGCCTAATGGTTTGGCATCAGCGGTGCTGCATCCTGGATGTATACTTGCCATTGCACATATGCATGTGTGTATATGTCTGGGGGAGGCTCAGCTATCTCCCAGAGTAAGGAGGTGGCAAGTATTAAATCTTTGAGAAGCTGCCTTTTATGTGGGATGGAGACAGTTGAAGTACTGGGAGCATTTGAGTTTGTTTGGGTGTCTATCCTGATATCTTTAAGCCAAGCATGTGCATGCGTGTCTGTCTGAGCTGCTTAACAGGGCCAGTGAGCCACATGGGAAGTAATGATGGGGTCAGGGGTGACAGTGGGGCCAGCCTGGGGGGTTATATACCATGACGAACACTGTGGTAACAATGGAGGTGGTGTTGAGGGTGGGTTGATGGTGGTCTCTTGGCTGCCCCTTTCACACATTGTAAATATTTAAGAAGGAATGGAAGAGGAAGGAGGAGGAGCATCCTCATCCCTCGGTATCCAACCAGCAGCTTCTCCCTAATAATCCAGCACTTGCAATATCAATTTTTCCTTCCAGAAAGCAGTTCACTTTTGCTGTATGATTGGGAAGGTAATGGGTGGGAGCAGCACCCTGCCATGGCATTTATATTTTATTTTATTTTATTTTTTTGTGGTACGTGGGCCTCTCACTGTTGTGGCCCCTCCCGTTGCGGAGCACAGGCTCCGGACGTGCAGGTCCAGCGGCCATGGCTCACGGGCCCAGCCGCTCCGCGGCATGTGGGATCTTCCCAGACCGGGGCATGAACCCGTGTCCCCTGCACTGGCAGGCGGACTCTCAACCACTGCGCCACCAGGGAAGCCCCATGGCATTTTTATTTAAGTGGAGTGAACACGCTCTGCCTGGCCCTTCCTCCGAAACCTTGCTGAGACTGCTCCCACCATTCAAAACACCTTCCATTCAAGGCCACATCTCACCCATCCCTAAAGGCTCAGCTCAAATACACCTCCTTTATCACGCCTTCTTATGTCTTGCATGATAGAATTAAATTCTCTGTTCTTGGTACTCCTAGGTTGCAGAGACAACTGTTGCAGGAGTCCTGTGTGGCTCTGAGGCCAACGAATCTGGGTGGGTTAAAGGTTACATTGGAAATTGGGTCAATGTCCTTCTCTGGTTTAGACTGTAAGTTCTTGGGGCTCAGCTTTGTGTGGCCCAGGATACCGAGGCCTGGTATAGTGGTGGGTTAGTAAATGTTTAACAACCAGCTCCCTGGGGAAAAGGCCCTGATTTGTACCACTTGCCAATTTCCGTGATATAAATACTCCCACCATGGCTGACCTAAAGCTACCGACGCCATGCTACTGAAGGAGCAGTTGAGAAGAGACATGTACAGTCAGCTGTGAGCACGTATGAGCTTGTTCCAGCACACAATTGCTGATTCATGCCTATGCTCCAGAAATGTCAACACCAGCTAGTGCCTGGCACATAGTAGGCCTCAAAACATGTTTGAATGAATGAATGAATAAATGAATACATAAATGAATGAATAAATGAATACATAAATAAATGAATAGACCAAGAGCTGGATGATTGGGTGGAAGGAAATCAAGAGGCTTGGGCAGTGGTGACTCATGGCAGCTTTGGCAGGGGCAGGTGGGAGGAGAGAAGAGGTTGTTCTGCGTTGGACAGGGGCATTGGTGGCCAGCACCAGGCAAATCCAAAGTATCCCAGTCCCCCATCCAGAGGGCCTTCCTGCCTCCCCCAGGCTTCCCCCAATGCAGAAGCTGCCTTGCCTTCTCTTATAAATAACCCGTAATGCCTCTGAACGGGGTTTTCTTGCTGGGGCTTTTGTTTCTTCAATCATGACAAAAGCTGCACTAATGAGTTATTGGAAAAATCAAGCCCTGCTCCAGGCCAGAGAGGCTGGGTGAGCACAGAGGGGGAGGTGCGGAGCACGGCAGCCCAGGCGGGGCAGGAGGCTGAGCTATTTCCTGAAGAGAGCTTGCCAGGTCAAGAGAGGGAATTTTTAGAAAGCCCTAACAGGCTTTCCTGGTGACGCAGTAGTTGAGAGACCACCTGCCGATGCAGGGGACGCGGGTTCGTGCCCCGGTCCGGGAAGATCCCACATGCCGCGGAGCGGCTGGGACCATGATCCATGGCCGCTGAGCCTGCGCGTCCGGAGCCTGTGCTCCGCAACGGGAGAGGCCACAACAGTGAGAGGCCCGCGTACCGCAAAAAAAAAAATAATAATAAATTAACTAAAAAAAAATAAAAAGCTCTAATGGCTCATATGTGTCCAGGGCTTTCCAGTCCACACAGACTATCTCAAGGAATCCTTCTCTGCAAGCTTCTGGGCAGGTGTCATTAACATCCCCCTGTTCCCAGGTGTTTCCACCTCAGGGCCTTTGTACCTGTTGTTCCCTCTGACTGGAACACCTTTACTGCCAGGTATCCACTTGTCTCCCTCCTTCCATTCACTCAGGTCCTTGATTGAACTGAACGTTACCTCCTCAGAGGGGCCTTCCCTGACTACCCTGTCTAAAGTGGCACCTACCCTTGTTCTCCACTCTCTTGTCCTACTTGAATTTTTTTTTTTTTGCAGTACGCGGGCCTCTCACTGCCGTGGCCTCTCCCATTGCAGAGCACAGGCTCCGGACGCGCAGGCTCAGCAGCCATGGCTCACGGGCCCAGCCGCTCCGCGGCATGTGGGATCCTCCCAGACCGGGGCACGAACCCGCGTCCCCTGCATCAGCAGGCGGACTCTCAACCACTGCGCCACCAGGGAAGCCCTTGAATTTTGTTTTGATAGCACCAATCATAATCTGATGTCTTGGGTTGGCAGAAGCAGACCCCAAGATAAGGATTTGAGGGCAATAGTATTCAGTGACTCCAGGAAACACCCAGGGGAGGATGGGGAAGTGATACAGGGGAGGGAAGGCAGCCAATAAAGGGTGCAGTTATTTATCCAGTTACTGCAGAGGGAGGGGGACTGGAGCCCAACCCTGCTGGGGAACTCTGGGAGCTAGTGTGGGACACATACCTTGGGGACATCCTGCCTGAGAGGTGAGGGAGCTGGGGTGTTTATGCACCAGCTCTGTGAGTCATTGCTGAGGGCTGCTCCCGGGGAGCTGGGGGTTCCTGGCTCTTCTGGCCGCTATGTGGGCAGGCAAAGAAGGCCTTGGGCAAAGGCAATTAGAAGTTAGCCTGAGGGCAGTGAAGTTAGTATAATAGGATATGGGCTGACATAACAATATTATGTTTGTCTCATCCAGTAAAATGGAAGGGAGGGACTTTGTCAGGTTCACTGGTACAACCTCTGTCCCTGGAACAGTGTCTGGTAATCATGACATAGTTATCGAATGAATGGATACTCATTATACAGATAAAGATGTTGAGGCTCAGAGACGTGAAGGACTGTGCCCAGATTAGATTCATCCACAACAGAAGTATTTACTGAGCACCTACTATGGGTCTAGCACTTTAGTCTCTCTGACTCCAATTCCTGGGTTTCCCCCTAGTCATGCCCTCCCCCAGCCAGGGTCCTAGTGAGGGGGAGATGGGACATCCTGAACTCCATTCCACACCCCCTGGTGCATAAATGCTCCTCTGCCTGACCTGGCAGGGAGAGGTCTAAGAAGTCGTCAGTTGAAGTTCAGGCATGAGTTGTATAGCCAGGATCTACACTGAAATGTTATTTTGTGTTTTCCCATTTCGCTTGGCATAATGAGTGACATTTCCCCCTCCTCCATCCCAAGAAAGGACCCAAGGTCAGTGTCTGGGTCTGGGCTTTCTTGCCTCAAGGAGTTTTGGGTTTTGTTATCAATGCAACAGGGACACCCCCATCCAGTTCGGTTTGGAAGTAGAGGTCTCTTGCGTGGGAGTGAAGAGTAGACTAGATAAGCGATGAGGAAAAAGTGACTGACTAGAAGGGCCTCTCCAGCCCAGGAAGGGACCGACATTTGGGGGTTTTTGTTTGGGGCCTTGTGTCCCTCTGGCCTGCAGTGCCAGACGGGGATATTTGTGGAGACTGGATGACAAGTGCTGAGGCCCTGAGGGTCTCCAGGGCCCAATGTGGTCACTGAGAGGGCTGCTGTGGAGAGCTCTCACAGCCTGTCCAGGGCAGCCGGCCGACTGAGGTCTGGCCCAGGGTTCAGGAGCCAAGGCAACAGGAGTCAATTACCATGGCAACCACAAGGCCCAAGGCCTCTTTCCTGGGTCCCAGATTCTTCTATGACCCTGGAGACTCCCCCCAAACATAACTAAGGCTGATTTCTCAGCACACTGGCAATTGGAGACTTGGGGTCAGAATTTATTTGACTTGAAAAAATAAAACGGTATGACATTTATTGCATGTGGATGTTGCTGAGTAAATTCAAACCCACTCCAGTGCAGAGGGACCTGAGGGCCTGTAGATGAAGGGGACTGAGCTAAGAGGCACAACACCAGCCTCCTTTCTGCTAGTAAATCTGGCCAGGCAAAGCCAACCCCTGGGTCAGACCTCCTAACTGCTTGGAGGGCAGAGGAGACCACAGGGGAAACACTGGAAGAACTTTATTTTTTTAAAATGTATTTGAAAATCACATTTGTTTATTTCTGGTTATGAAAATAATACATACTGCTTAGGACTTCCCTGGTGGCACAGTGGTTAAGAGTCCATCTGCCAATGCAGGGGACACGGGTTCGAGCCCTTGTCCAGGAAGATCCCACATGCTGCAGAACAACTAAGCCCGTGAGCCACAACTACTGAGCCTGCGCTCTAGAGCCTGTGAGCCACAACTGCTGAAGCCCGTGTGCCTAGAGCCCGTGCTGAGCAACAAGGGAAGCCACCACAATGAGAAGCCCGCGCACTGCAACCAAGAGTAGCCCCTGCTCGCCGCATCTAGAGAAAGCCCACGCGCAGCAACAAAGCCCCAACGCAGCCAAAAAATAAATAAATAAATTTACATTAAAAAAAATAATACATACTGCTTGCAAAAACAAAATGGGGGAAATAGAAGCATATGAGGACAGAAATGTAAATCACCCATAATTCGATCACCCACAATAATCATTAAAATGGAATTATCCGTCCTTCTCATCTTTATTCTATATACAGCTTTTACATAATTGAGACCATATTAATATTATTTATATGATTTATATTCTATCTATAGGGGACAAAGGTCCCTGTGCTCTGCATGGTAAACAAATAAAAAATACAAACACACACACTCACATGTTAATTTGCACAGACAGTGGAGAATAGAGCTGGGGGCAGAACACTGAAGAGTAATAATTCCCCACCCTGCTACTAAACAGCATCATGAACCTGAAGAAGTTACTTCACCCTCTCTGTGCCTCAGTTTCTTAATCTGTAAAATGGGGTTGATGAAACCTCATTTAATTGCCTCCCAGCACTTGGGAGAGGGTCAAATGTGAAAGTCCTTTATCAACTGTAGTGGTATCATTAGGCCGTGATAAAAAGAACCAGGAGCCCCAGCTTTTGGCATTTAATTTTCTGCATGGCTTTGAAACAATTCCTTGGTTTCTCTGCTTCTTAACTACCTACTTAGTTAAAGGAAGGACTGGACTAGAATTCCTAATAATAAAAATAATCTTTAGGGACTTCCCTGGTGGCGCAGTGGATAAGACTACGTGCTCCCAGTGCAGGGGGCCCGGGTTCGATCCCTGGTCAGGGAACTAGATCCCACATGCATGCCGTAACTAAGAGTTTGCATGCCACAACTAAGGAGCCTGTGAGCTGCAGCTAAGGAGCCTGCCTGCCACGACTAACACCCAGTGCAATCAAATAAATAAATAAATAATTTAAAAAATAATAAGTTTTAGAATGCTTACTACGTGTTAGGCACAGTATGGAGCACTTCATATGCATTTCCTCATTTAATCCCCCTAACAGCCCTATGAAGTTGGCACTATTTATCTTTTTTTTTAAGTTTTATTTATTTTATTTATGTATTTTTGGCTGCGTTGGGTCTTTGTTGACGTGCGTGGGCTTTCTCTAGTTGCCATGAGCGGGGGCTACTCTTCGTTGCGGTACGCGGGCTTCTCATTGCGGGCTCTAGGCGCCTGGGCTTCAGGAGTTGTGGCTCGCAGGCTCTGGAGCGCAGGCTCAGTAATTGTGGCGCACGGGTTTAGTTGCTCTGCAGCATGCGGGATCTTCGCAGACCAGGGCTCGAACTCGTGTCCCCTGCATTGGCAGGCGGATTCTTAACCACTGTGCCACCAGGGAAACCCCTGTTGGCACTATCCTTATCACCACTTTTTTTGGATGAGGAAACTGAGACACAAAGAGTTTAAGTAACTTGCCCACAGTTACTCAGCTAGTAATCAGCAGAGCTGGGGTGAAATTAAAGACTCCTGAGCACTGCCATCTACAAAACTCCTATGATGATAGAAGTGTTCTATATCTGCATTGTCCAGAACGGTAGTCACTGGCTATGGGTGACTGTTGAGTTGAGCGCTTGAAACGCGGCTAGTGTGACTGAGAAACTGAATTTTAAATTTGACTTGATTTAAACTTATATAAATACTAGTAGCCAGAGGCTGTGTGTTTGGCCAGCACAGCTGTATTATGTCAGCTTTTGGCCCCTCTTCTATGTGAGAGGCAGCACCAAGCAGTGGAGAGGAGTATAGACTCTAGTTTCTGGAGCCAGATTCTCTGATTGGAAAACCAGCTTTGCCACTTACTAGCTGTGTGACTTTGGGGGAGTAACTGAACCTCTCTGTTCCTTAATTCCTCATCTCTAAAACGATGATAAAACTACCTACCTACTGGGTGGTTGTGAGGGCAAGTGGCCTTTAGGCTGAGCATTTTATGCTTATGCGATTGTCTACTTACTCTTTCAGATAAGCCCTGGGTTAGGGGGTGGAAACGGTGAGAGGTGGGGCTAGACTGCTTTCAAAGGGCTGAGTGGGAGGGTCCCTCGGGGTCCCCCTTCCACGCTCACTCAGGGCCAGATGTGGCTCCCGAAGGCCCCCGGGAAGTGGCGGTTCCCCAAGGAGAGCCGGGAGGGCCAGATAATGAGGCGAGTTAATCAAAAAGGCAGCGAGTCCCCAGGGCTTGTAGTGTGTTTGGAACAAGGAGATTGTGGGACACGGCCCGGGACCCCTCCCATCCCCTAGCGCATCGTGCTGGGGGCCAGAGGGGCTGGGGGCTGCGGTGGATTGGGAAGAGAAGGAGCGTGGTGTAGAGGGTGGGGGGGTATGAGGTACCGAGTAGGATGACATCAGCTTGTCCTGGGGTCGGGGCAGAGCGGAGGGAGCTGCAGCTGGGCCTCCATGTCGCACCCACTGGGGGTGGGAGATGGGCGCCGTTCCTGTCATATTCTATGTGAATGGCGCCCCCTGGAGTTTATGCCACGCAGCGGTCCTGTCCGTGTGTGTGCCTGCGATTATTCTGCTCCAGATTTCTCGCTAGCCTCACCTCCACCACCAGTTTACAAGGCTCAAAAAGAGGTGATGGTTAAAGGAAAAGGAATTTACTGGAGAACTTAAACGGAAAGGGACCTGGGAGAGTCACGGGCCCTGTCCCTGGGCCCAGCCCTGGCCCCCTCCCCTCCTCCCTTTCCTCCTTTCCCCTCATATCCCAGCCTGTTTTTTCAAGCCTGAGGACATTTGATCCCGCTTCCGAAGAGCTGCCCTGGAGAAGGTGAGAAAGGCCAGCTCAGTGAAATCTGATGCCTTTCACTGGTGCCCTGGGGGCAGATGCCAGAGGACAGAGCCACCCTCAGCCTGGCAGAACGCACCCCCCACTTCAGGAAACTCACCTGACCCACACCTCCCCTCCTAGAAAGCATCCCAGAATGAGGCAGCAGTGGAGGGTCACTTGTTTACACAGTGATTTTTCCAGAATGTTCTGTCCCTCACTTGCCTACTTCCCTTCCCTAAGAATTTGCTTCCCCTCGGCCTGCACATAACTCAATCATGTCTTCTTATATATTCACTATGTCTATTTGTCCCTAATCTACACATTATCTGGACAATTTGGGCCTCCCTTATCCTGATAATTCAGGTCTTGCCCAGAGCCTACTTCTGTTTCAGTCAGGGTAACCCGACTCAGTTCATTTTAATGAGCAGACACTGTGTGGCTGCCATATGCTCAGTCCTGCACGGGGTGCTGTCTACGAGTGATCCAAATAGGAGCAGGACACCCACCCTGCCCTTGAGCTCACAGCACATGTGGAAACCGAGCACACCGCACAGATGCCACTCTAAGCCGGGGGTGGGAGGTGACATCCATGAGACCAGAGTAACAGGCGGGGCCTTCAGGGAGGAGCTGGTCTCCAGGTGCTCCGCAGCCCCCTTAGCCAGGTGTGTCTTCCTAGGGAGGCCAGTGGAGTGAGGCAGGGATGGGGCTTCTGGTTGGGGTGGGGCCTGGCCCCCAGAGAGAGTGGGTTCTCCTCCCAGTGGGTGTTGATGCTGCATGCCAGCTTCACAGTTTCGCCTTCAAACAGGCCGGGTTCCCAGGAGCCCAGAGAGACGTTTGCATTGGGAGAAACACCCAAGTAAAACACCAGACTGCTTCCCTTGGGCTTGGCTGAGACTTGGAAGGCTGCAGGCAACCAGGCTTAGGGGTATGAAATAATCTTGGGGTAGAGCCAAGAGTCAGAGTAACCACACCTCGGGCTGTCCTTGTTCCTTATGCCGTTAGCATTTACCCATGTAGTGGACAGTTTATTGCTGTTATCAGTGTATCTCTTCCTGTGTCTATATCCTGGCTCCTTTTTTATGCCAGGATCTATGAACCTTTAGTAGCAGTCTCCCCACTCCAGGTGGGGGGCCTGAGGGTACAGCTGTGTCTCCTCCTTCAGACTGGGGCTCCCTGAGGGCAGGGATGTGTCTCCCCTCAGCCTGGGGCTACCTGAGGGTAGGGCTGTGTCTCCTCAGCCTGGGGCTACCTGAGGGTAGGGCTGTGTCTCCTCAGACTGGGGCTTCCTGAGGGACTTTACTTGTTGGACGTCTCCACCAGGATGCTCAGTATGATGCAGGCACAATGCCTGGATTAATAAATATTTATTGAATTAATGAATAAATAGTCAAGAGACCCTGACTTTTCCAGCCTATTCACCCCCTTCCTAGACCCACCCAGTGGGGAAGTAGAGCTGGGTAAATCAGTGCTCCTTATGCCTCCTCAGAGTGGGAAGACTATGTGTTTCCAAGCTGGTGCTAAAACCAAATTACTTCTGATCCACTGAACTGTCAGCTCAAAAAAGTTAAAACTTCCCCTGTTCTAACATTAGTGTGGACAAAGGGAGCTTGAGACAGACCATGTGACCCTCACTTGAGAAATGGTAGCATCCAGGTCTCTGACACAGCTCATAAGGCTTTGGAGTTGAGGCACATCTGCTTATTGTGGAAATGAGAATCTGGAGGCCAGAGAGGGAAGATCTCACAGTGAGGCACGACACAATCATGACAGTGGCCAGAAATGCGGGAGAGAGACTCCTGTCTCTTTTGCATCCCCCAACCCCATCATTCTAAGACTGGTATTTTAGTAACACACTGTTAAGCCAGTCAGTGAATGTCTCTTTGCCTCAGTTTTCACATCTGTAAAATGGTGGGGGCCACATGTCTTCACTTACCTCATATTTTAAGGACCAAGTAGGATGGTGGCTGTGGAATTCCTTGAAAAATTCAAATGTGCAGGCACCCTTGGAGGGTTGTAAAATAATTTACAAGAGAATCCAAATAAATTGGACTTTCAAAAGTGATCATGGTTCCCATTCTCACAATCTAGTCCCATCAATTTTCATTTGTCATTTTATGACACATATTAATTGAGCACCCACTAAGTGCCAGGCACCGTGTCAGGTGCTAGGGATGCTGTGGCACCCCCTTCAATCAATTCCGCACACAGAGCCAGAACAAGCCTGCTAAATTAAAGTCAGATCCTGTCCCTCTTTTTTTCTTAACGCTGTCATAACTCCCATCTTACTCAAAGTCCAGCATTCTGCAATGAACGCAAAACCCAAATGACCTGCCCCCTTAACTTCTCTGATCTCAGCTCCTACTACTCTTCCCTCATCTACTCAGCTACAGCCAAATACTCCTCACCACCGCAGGGCCTTTGCACTTGCTGCCCCCTCTCCCTGCGATGTTCTTCCCCCAGACATTGGCATGGTTTGATCCCTCTTCTCTCTCTTTTTTTTTTTTAATTTGCGGTACGCGGGGCTCTCACCGCTGTGGCCTCTCCCGTTGCAGAGCACAGGCTCTGGACGCGCAGGCTCAGCGGCCATGGCTCACGGGCCCAGCCGCTCCGCAGCATGTGGGATCTTCCCCGACCGGGGCACGAACCCGTGTCCCCTGCATCGGCAGGCGGACTCTCAACCACTGCGCCACCAGGGAAGCCCCGATCCCTCTTCTCTTTAAGGTCATGACTCAAGTGTCAATGGGGTCTTCTCTGGACACCTTCTCTAACATTTCAGGCCTCACATTTCCTGCTCCTCTTCCTAGCTTTTAGTATTTTCCTTACTATCTAAATACTATTTATAGACTATATTGTCTGTCTCTTCACAAGAATGTCACCTCCATGAGAGGAGGGGTTCTTGTCTGCTTTGTTCACGTTGAATTTGCAGTGCCTAGGGTAGTGCCTGGCACATAGCAGGAGCCTATTAAATATTTCTTAAATGAATGAATGGTGAACATATGGTCAGGGTCCCTGCTCTGAATCCTGCATTCCATGAGCAGAGAACCTGCTGGGGGTATGGAGTGAGGGGTCTACAGACCCTTTGAACAACAGAAGTCTCTATGGCCCTTCCTTTCTGAGGATGTCATTGCAGGATTGCAATATTACTAGTCTCGAGCAGCACGATTTATAACAGGAGTTAACTGCTTACTAATTAGCAGCTGGAACCATTAAATTGGCTATTTGTTAGAGCTGGAATTAATAAACTGGTCTTTCAGCGGGGTCATAACTCTCCCCGTTCCTCACTCCTCCCAGCCAGCCTTCCCCTACCTGACCAGAAAGTGGCTTGCCCCTAGATTGAATCAGTACCCCTCACTGCACGATTTTCAGAGACAATTTCCCTTGCAAGGTGATGACGCTATTCCCGCAAAGACTCTTTCTCTCTCTCTCCCTTTTTCCTCTCCCAGGCTCTGCCTTGCTGGAGACGAGTGAGCGAGTGAGCGAGAGGTAGGGAGGAGATGGGAGAGCTTTCTAGTAATGCACTCTCACAACAAAAGCCCGAAGCTGCACTGCTTGGCTGAGGTCTGGGGCTCCTGGTTCCCTGGCCTCTCACGTACCCCCCCACTCAGCAGCTAGTTACTTAGTCTTCCTGGAGGTCGCAGGCTGGGCTTTCTCTAGGGCAAAATAATGGGGTTTTTCTTAGAATATCATGGGTGGAACCCAAGAGTTGGCAGTTGGGTGCTGACCCATCAAGCCTCCAGGCAGCCTGTGCCCAGTGGCCCGCTTCATGGATGCCTCAGGTCCGGTGGTCTAGCTCTCATCCCGCACCCCCCAAGAGCCCAATTTGGGGCCCAGAGGACTGTTCTCTATTCGAGAAGAGAATAGGAACACTTCTTGTGAAAATATTTACTAAATACCTAGGCCCTTACATCTCTTCTGTACAGAACAGTGGGAAAGAGCAAGGCCACAGAGCCCACTTCAGCCACTTAGCAGCTGCGTGAATCACTAAATCTTTCTATGTTATTCTATGAGAATAACAGTCCTATCTCACATAGTTGTTATGAGGATTAAATAGCTAATACACGTGAAGGGCTTAGAACAGTGCCTGGCATGTGGTGTCAGCTATTACTATTATTACTCGCTTCTCTCAACCACTCTCTGAAATAGGGACCCTACTCACTTTACAGCTGGGGAACCTGAGGCCTAGAGAGGTTAAGACTGGAGCTCAGGACAGATGGCTCCCAAGCCTAGTGCTCTTTTCCTTCTCCAGGCTGCCTCCCATTGTCAGACTCAGGGCTCTGTCAGAGGCAACAGGCAAGGCACACCTAGGGGAGGAGATGACTGAATTTACAGGCACACACAAGCAGGCTGTCAAGGTATTTACACTGCATACAATTAGCTGCAGAGTATTCACAAGTGGATTAGCTACAGCAAATGTTCAATCTCAGCCTGGCTAGAATTTGGTTCTCTGCTCCCCCTCCCTTTTATCCCTCCCCCATCGCAAGTCTTCTCTCTCTAGGCCAGTGTAGGTATTCAGAGATGGTAAATTCAAGTGACTGTCAGCTGAGTCAGTGGGGTTCCTTGTTCACCAGTAATGCACCCCAAAGCCAAAGAGGATCAATTAACTGCTATTTGGGGTTGGACTAGCTAATTGAAAAATAGGAAGGCAGTTTCCCATGACATGGACAAGTGCTCATTCAGCTCAAAATGGGCAAAGCCAAGGAGGGTGGGAATCACTGTGATCACTCCCTGAGAGCTTCCTGGAGGAGGTGATGATTTTTGAATAATGGGAGAAAGATGACAATAAAAGAAGCTACTCACCATCACACCCTCAATTGGCGCCACTTCCTTTTCAGACTGGGTGGGGGAGGTGGGTGGGAAGATACAGAGCCTGATAGCTCTGTATTTCTGTGGGGCAGAAAATGGACTTTTCTCTTTGGTTTGGGGGGGCGGTAGTGGGGAGTAGAAAAGATGGTGGTATTAAGGGTATTCTAGGTCTGTTGTATCTGGCCTATGATGGGAATCACTCATTCATTTAACAAATCTTCAGTTGGCATCTGCTGGGTGCCCAAAACTAAGTTGGATCTGGTTCTCCTTATTCAGCCTTGGACCCACGGGTAAGGAAGGAGAGGAAAAAAAGGAGGGGTTGAAAGAGGAGAAATAAAGTGGAGGGTGGGCTGCAGAATAAGATTCTTCCGATAAAAGAATATGAAAAAGAATGTATGTATTGGGTTGGCCAAAAAGTTCATTCAGGTTTTTCCGTAAGATGTTATATATAACTGAATCAGTTTGCTGTACAGCAGAAATTAACACAACATTGTAAATCACCTATACTACAATAAAATAAAATTTAAAAAGATTCTTCCGGTGGTCTCAGACTTTCCAAGATGGACAGAAGGAAGCTGAGGAGATGTTACCTGATGGCACGCCCCCCCATGCTGCCTGGAATTTCTCCAGACACCTCACATTCCTGCCACCCCACCTCCGAAGCTGGGGGCACGTGCTCCTGTGAGGGTCAGCCCCTGGAGGGTCAGGAGAGGAGGGAACCAGCAGGACATGCGCCTGGGAAAGGGGTGGCTTTTTAAAAAAAATTTTGTTTTTATTTGCGTACTGAAAAATAAAGTCTTTTTTGGTATACAGTCTTTGAATTTTGACAAATGCTTGGAGTCGTGGACCACCATCACAACCAAGATATTACGCAGTTCCGGGGGGTGGGGGAGGAGGGTTTGTAATCTCCCCGCTTGTTAGTTGCTGCGGTTTTCCTCGCTCCCACGGGCAGCCCTAATACAATCCTTGCGCACACGCCGAGATAAATAACGGCGACAGGTGGAGCAGGTGAGATTAGCAAGACCTGGGTAGAGGAAAGCGCTCGGAGGTGCGGGGGAGGCCGCCCGCCTTGCTTCCTAGCCTTTACCTCTCCCTGCCGGCGTTTGGGAGGAGCACTCTCCCCATCCCTGCTCTCGGAGGGCCGGTTTGAGGTAGCGGAGTCCGGGAGTGCGGGACCCCGCAGGTGGAGCTGGCCCCTGGCTTGGCTGCTGAAAGAGAGGGCGCCCCTGGGGCGTCTGAGGTCCTGAGGGGAGGCAGGACGGAGAGAGGGGCGAGCTGGGGATAATGGAAGGTGGCCTGGGGAAGCTCCGGCTGCGGGGTCCTGCGGACAAACCTGTTGGCAACCTGCGGGCCGAGGCAAGGGCAAGAGCTCTGATCGCACCCTTTTCGCCCCGGGCTCAGCCAGCTGCTCCGGTGGTGGCCCCCACGCCCGGAGAGGCCGAGGCTGCCTGGAAAGGGGCGGGGCTCGGCCAGGGGCGGAGGGACTCCAGGGCCGCGCAGGCAACCCTGCAGACCCACAGCAGGCGACCGGCTCGCGAGCCTGCAGGACCCCAAGAGCCGCGGGCGCCCCGGCCCCCGGCCTTTCTCTTCGACCCCCGCTTCAGTCCCGCCCCCCAAAAGTGCAAAACATTTACAAAGTGGGCAGTGCCCCTCAGGCTAGGCTAGAGTCCCCGGGGCGAACGGCCATGCTTGCCCAGCGAGAGTACTGGGATCGGTGCACCCGGCTCGGGCAGCCGGTCTGGGTGTGCAAGGGCGGGCGAAGAGCGAGTGTGCGAGCGCGCTGCAGAGCCCGCGCCGAAACCCACGTCTCTTCGCCTCTGTCCTCGGGATAGATGGATCCATTTCTGCTTTCTGACATTTTCCTGCTGGGGGGATGGGGGGGCGGAGAGAGGCAGGGGGTGCAGAGAGGGGGGAGGGGGAGGGGTGGGGGAGAGGAGGGAGAGAGGGGGGAGTGAGGGAGTGGGAGTGAGAGAGAGAGAGAGAGAGAGAGAGAGAGGGAGAGAGGGAGAGAAAGGCAGTCTGCTTCCCCCAGCCCTGTTTTGTTTTCTCTAATTGGTCCTGGGGGAGGCGAGGAAATTGGACAGAGGCTGGGCCCGGCGAGCTGCGCTGCCTTTAATTGGCTCCTTTTTTTTAACTGGAGGGGAATCAAACAGGAGAGCGAGCGACAAAGGGTGGGAGAGCGAGAGACCGAACGAGGAGACGCGAGGAGGAGGGAGGAGAGGGGGAGGCGGGGGGAGCGCGGAATGAAAAGCTCGGAGCGGGGAAAAAGCAGCACAGCGAAGCCCAAGTTGCCGAGCGAGCGGAGCGCTCTCGCGGCTCGGAGCCCAGCTGCAGCCGCGCCCGGCAGCCCGGCCCGGCCCCGCCTGCTCTGGGTCCCCGCCGGCGGAGGCCGCCGGGCGGGGGCGGGGACGGGGACAACCAACTTGGGTCGCGGCGCAGCCCGGCTCTCCCGAGAGCGCCGAGCCCGGGAGCACCACCGCCACGGCCAGACGGCGGGAGCGGAGCGAGGCGAGCAGAGGCGGCGAGCGGCTCCCGCGCCGCAGCCCAGGCCTTGGCGAGAGCGCGAATATTTTTCAAACGACTCAAACTTTCCTTCTTTCCCCGCGTTCTGGGGTCTCTCTTGGATGGAATTGCTCTCCTGATTCCCGCGGGGCGCTGGGGCGCGATTCCTCCCCGGGGTTCCTCGGTGGCTCGGCTAACTTCGCGGATCCGTGGACCCGTGACTCTCGCTCCTCCGCGGAGCCTAGCCCGCGCTTCTCCCTTGCTCAGGAGGGCTAGAGCCGGGGCTTTTCGCCTCCGAGAGGACGCCCAGCCCGGCCCGGCCCCCTTGGGTCGGGTCATTGAGCCCCCAGCACCGGCCGCAGAACTGGAGACAGCGGATTAACCCCAGCGGAGCCCCGGCCTCCCCGCCCCAGCTCCGCGGAGGGGCGCCCCCTGGGCGGGGAAACGACAAGTTTGTCAGTCGTCGGTGGCCTGTTGGATCGAAGCGCCTCCGCCTCCGCAAAGGGGTCCCTGGCGCCCAGAACCCCGAGCGGACAGTCCTGGGAACCCGGAGAGGCTCGGCTGCCGGGCTTCTCGGGCCGGGGCGCTGGCTGCTGCGCCGGGCGCGCCGAGGCACCCGGGGCCGGGCCAGCGCCCCCTGCGTTCCCACGCGGGCAGCGGCCCCGCCGGAGGAGAAACCCAGGTCGCTGCCGCCGCCACCGCCGCCTCCTCAGCCTCCTGATTTCCGTCGCCGCCGCCGCCCCCTCCGTCGCCTCTCGGGGAGGGGGAAGACGCAAGAGGCATCGCAGGGCCCCGGCGGAGGCGCCCCCCACCGCCTCTCGGGCTGCGCCGCCTCGCGGGGATGAAGCACGGGCCGTGAAGATGGAGGTGACCTGCCTTCTACTTCTGGCGCTGATCCCCTTACACTGCCAGGGACAAGGAGTCTACGGTAAGAGCCCGCGTCCCGCTCCATGCCGGCTTAGCACCGCGCGGAAACTTTGCAAAAGGCTCAAAGTGCGCGCTGCCCGGGTTTGGTGGGTACCCCGGCTCGGACTCTGGAGTGGATGCCCGGGTCCCCGCCCTTTTCCAGAGCGCGAGGAGATCGAGCCAGCTGCTTCGGAGCACGGAGACAGGTTGTAGGGTCTGGCGTGAAGCCAGGGATGCCGGGGGGAGGTAGTACCCACTTTCACAAACCCTGCCAGGGGCGGGAGTGAATCGGAACACTTGAGAGCACCCAGTTGGCTCGAGAGACCCTGACAGACCGCACACCGGGGGCTGGGTAAACGACTTGCACCGAAACCTCATCCCACCCTGGCTCGGCCTCCGGAGTGGAAGCCGAGCGATGCACGATGCGGAGTTGCGCCCGGCTGGCGAGCGAACTGGCTGCCAGTACCGCGGCCCGGTGGCTGGCTCGCCTTCCCGGCTCTCGCTGGGCTTCGCTGCTTCGCTTCTTGACAGCCCAAGCGGATGCAGGCATCCCCTAGATCCGGCTCCCAAGACCCCAGAATCCCTTCTCGGACCTCTCCTGAGCCAGTTAGTTCTTCCTGTCCCCGGTTCCCAGCTACAAAACCCCAGCCCCACCTTCCTTCTGTCTGCGCGCACACATTCAGCCACAGTCCCCAGAAAGCAAACACTGCACGCACCCATCAGGCTACGTGTCGAAACTCTGCCTCCTGCCACGCAGCTTTGCTCCCGCGTCCGCACCCACGCCCTCAGGAGCCAAGGGAACTCTGGTTACCCCTTCTCCCTTCTCTCTCGTGGGTTTTCCGGGAGAAAGATCTCGGGAGTGGGCATCATCCATTCAGGATCACGAGGGCTCATCCTTCTCAGGGACTTTCCCTCTGAGTTCTGGCAGCCAGCAATGCCCTGACCCACAGCACAAAAAGTCTTTGGGGCCCGGTGGCCCTTACTTTACCTTCTTCTGACTGCAAGGTGGTCTGTATAGGTCACTTTTTAAATGCTGTGTAGCTGGAGTGGGGAAGATTCTCTTTCCTTCTTTCTCTAGGGTTGAGGACCTAATTATTCACCTTTAGATCGGGAGAGGGTTTGACCTATTCTGTTGAGGGGGTGGAGGCAGAGGCATTGTCCCTCAGCTGCCAGCCTCAAGTGCAGATGCTAAATGCTTCCTTCTGGGGATGCCTGGCCTGCCTCCCCGAGCCTGGCAAGAGAGAGGGGTGTCCTGGGGGTATCTGGGAGGTGACATACTCCTGGCTCTACACAGCTAGCTGGCTTGGGCTTAATTCCTTGGGGAGGCTGGCCCAGGCATCTGGCCAAACTCTGCTTCTTAATTAGTTTGTGTGTCTCTTACTGCCTGGCCCTTTACATAGGCCAGAAAGGGAAAGAAGGAGGAAGAATGCAGCAGGGACTGAGAGAGGCTGCATTGTGGAGAGGAGGCCACTGAGCGTCTTCCAAGGGCCTTGGCCTCCCCAGGGTAGGGGAAGACATCAGGGTGTACTGGTGGGTCCTCTTTCTTTTTTCTCCTCAAGGTTTCCCTACAGCTTCACTGTCTCCTTAAGAGGTGGCCTAAGGAGGGACCTGCTGAGGTCTTTGCCTTCTCACCACACCTCAGGGGCTCTGGAGAGCGATGGGGAGCCCTCCGCCGCCTCTGCTGCTATTCTCCACCCTGCTCCTCCCTCTGAGTGCCCTTGGGCAGATCTGGCAGGCCCATCTCCTGGCCATTCCTCTTCTCTATCCCCTCCAGTTTCTTCAACCTTATCCGGGGCTGCATGGGACCCATCTTGAAGAAGCTCCCCTGAGCCTAGCCTGGAAACCCCAGTAATGAAGGCAGGGGGTGGGGCAGTAGTTTCTGTGGACCCTGATTCAGAGTACTTTGGGGCCAGGATTTAGCCGTTGGCTTGTAAGTCCCCCTTTCTCTGTGTTTTCTCCACTCCCTCGTGTGCCTGGGTCCCAGCTGCTCTCACTCAGAGCAAATCAAGGTGTGTTGCTGTGCACTGGGGCCAACCCGGAGCTCTTGGGTGACATTCTTTCCACTTGCCCTTTGAGAGCATGACTCCAAGGAAGGCCTCAGGGGAGCTGCAGGGTGAAAAGTCTTAATCGAGGTGGATGGAGAGTGGAGGATCTAGTGAGGAGGAGGACCACAAGAGGCTGCCGAGTTCCTTGTGATGCTAGAAGCTTTGGCCAGATATAGCAGAAGGGAGAACTATGGTATCACTGGGTCTGGGTTAAAGAAATAGTGTGGGGAGCGACTTCCCTGGTGGCACCGTGGTTAAGAATCCGCCTGACAATGCAGGGTACACGGGTTTGAGCCCTGGTCCCGGAAGATCCCACATGCTGCGGAGCAACTAAGCCCGTGTGCCACAACTACTGAGCCTGTGCTCTAGAGCCCGCGAGCCACAACTACTGAGCCCGTGAGCCACAACTACTGAAGCCCACGTACCTAGAGCCCATGTCCACAACAAGAGAAGCCACTGCAATGAGGAGCCCGTGCACCGCAATGAAAAGTAGGCCCCACTCACCACAACTAGAGAAAGCCCGCGTGCAGCAACGAAGACCCAACGCAGCCAAAAATAAATTAATTAATTAAAAAAATATTAGTTCTTTAAAAAGAAAAGAAATAATATGGTGAGCTAGTTCTTCTGCTCTGCCCCCCCCCCCACCAAAGCAGATGAAGCAGTTTGAGAAAGAGTATAGAGTGTAGGGGTGAGGGATGGTCACTCATACCCATCATTGTATGTCAGCACCTAGCATGGTGCCTGGCACACAGCAGGAGCTGGCAAATATTTGTTGCATGAACGAAGGGCCATTGTTGGGGGGAAGTTGAGGAAATGCTTCTTGAAATTCCTTCTCTCCAAGAACTCTGTCTAGAATGGTTTCCAGCAGCATAGTGGGGTCTCTCTGAGAGTCTCTGCTTAGGGAGAGTCATGGAGTCCTAGGCTGGCAGCCGTAGGGGACCTCAGCTTCCCTGGCAGTGAGAAGGGAGGCAGGTTTTACTCAAGGCACAAAAGAAAAAGTGTGCCGGAGGGAGGGAACCCCAGCCTGTGTGGCTGAGGGAGGGGCAGATTAACATGGAAGCTGAATTGAGGAGAGGGAGGAAGAGCAGGGTGTGGAGGATAAACCCGTCAGGATCTGGCCGGTGCTGAGGGTCTCTGATGAGGCTGGTGGGAGGCAGGTGCCTGGAGCCATATGCCTGGCTTCCCTCTGAGTGTGCTCTTGTCATCTCTGAGGTCCTCTGTCTACAATAGGGCTGGGGAGGTGCTCTCAGTCTGGTCAGGTGGTTTTGCTCTTCTTGGGGGCACAGATGCTACAGGAGCTGAGTACTGGACCAGATGGTCCATTTGGAGCCTGTCCCCTCTTCCCTCCTGCCTCCCATCTCCTGGCCCAGTTTGTTGTGCTTCCAGTGGATCCTGTAATCTGCTTCTGGCAAGCCAGGGGGGTGGGCTGTCCCCAGACGCCTAGTTCTGGGGCAAAGACAGTAGCTAGGTGATGGAGGAGGAATATCCTATGTGTGGATAGCATCAGAAAACACCCCCGCCTCCATCCTGGCTTCCTCTCTTCCTTCCATAGCTGCTGGACTTCCAGCCAGGGGCAGGTCAGTGGGACTTCTCTCCTTTACAAAAACACAACAAACCCCTGAATTATTTAATATGCAGGAGTGTGAATTGACATTATCCTTAAGACAGGTTGTTTGCAACTTACTGGTGGAAGTCAAAATATTTCACCAAAGGTGTCATCAGAAACTACTATCCTATGCTAATTTTTGTGGGAACATGAAGACAGATGTTGAATAATTTGACAAGAGCAACATAGCTTACAGAATTATCACCAAGTCAGGTTTTTTTCCCTCCTCTGAGGGGTGCGGAGAGGGAATTTCAGGAAGTGTGTCTCCCAGTGCCGTCTTCTGGGTGTTGATCTGAGTGTGGGCGCCCCTGGGATTTTTCACTGGCATTTCTACCCCATGCCTTGAAACTGGCTGTCCCCTGGAGAAGGAAGGCATCGCATCAGAAAACTCTTGCCACCCAGGGCAAGCAGAAGGCTCGGGGGGTTCTAAATGTCCTCAAGAAGATCCCTGCCTGTGTCCCTTCTTCCTTCTCAGTTATAGAAACTACATGAGGGAGAAAGAGGGCCTTGTGTCCACAAATCCAGGCTGTTTTGTTTGCTTTGTCGGCATTGTCTGCACCCCTGCCCCACCGAGTTTAAGTTGACCCCTGTGCTAGTCTGAGGGCTCCCAGGCCTGACGTCGGGACGGAGAGTCCTCCTTCAGGTCAAGAGCCGCATCATGT
This sequence comes from Mesoplodon mirus, assembly GCF_964341445.2. Classification (NCBI taxonomy): domain Eukaryota; kingdom Metazoa; phylum Chordata; class Mammalia; order Artiodactyla; family Ziphiidae; genus Mesoplodon; species Mesoplodon mirus. Next base: position 70,337,365 of record NC_138988.1, on the reverse strand, counting down.
CCCATCCTACACTGCAGGCTGCAAATTTGTGCTTCCTGCCTGGAAGGGGGCTCTGGGGAATGGGGCTGGGGGTGGTTAGAGAGGGTGAGTTTGTTAGCCAGGAAGGCACCTTCGAGAGGTGGGCTGGGGACATGCCAAGAGCCTACTTGTAATTGGCCAGGCCTGGCTGTGAGCTGCTGGGGCCAGGGTGGCAAAGCCTCGATTAGAGCCTGGTATTAGCTCTGCTTTGCTGGAACAGGGAGGGACGGGTGAGGGCTCCATAGGGAGAATGGAGGGAGCTAATCACAGCTGCCAAGGCCAACAAATGAATGATGCAGGAAATCAATACCTGGGGGCGGGAGTGGAAATCCGGGCAGTGGTAGCAGCCATGGCTTCTCCCGCTGCCCAGGAGGCGCAGGTGGGCCTGGGAGGAGTGAGAGAGAGGCAGCAGCGTGAGGACCCTCCTCTCCCCCACACCCTCCCCCCTCCCCTTCGTCTGCCTTCCTCTCCACCACTCCTACCTTTCATCTCCTTGTGGCTGGGCTCAGGGAGGATGGGCCAGGAGATGCCCCACCTGGCAAAAACAGGGGACCTGGGAGATGGGACCTTGGGCCACTCAGTCCTGGAAGAGCGCTCCCCAGCTCTGACATGCCTCTGGACACCTGAGCCTGACTAGGCTCCAGGTGTGAGGGTGTGTGCCTGGGGACCCTGCCCTGTGCCGCTGGCGCTGCCACTCCAGAACTGGCCAGCAGGGGGAGGGCTTGGCTGTCACATTGCTTCTTGCCTTTCCTGGACTCTCTTGGCCTCAAGCCTCCCAGTAGGATGAGCTTAGCCTGGGGCCCACTGGAGCTCCTTAGGGCCTTCTGAAGCTCCAGGCCGCCCTCCACCTCCTGTGTCCCCACCCCAGTGTCCCAGGGCATTCGCCTGTGGCCAAAGCCACACTTCCTGAACCCTAGGCTGGAGGAGAGCTCTCTGGTGGGGCTTGGCTGGGTTGTGTGCAGAGCAGGGGCTTGTGCCTTGGCAGAGCTGCCTCTTTGTGAACCTGGGTATGGCCCCTCTTGTGCATCTTCCTCCCCATAGTCAGAGACCCTGCTTTGCAGGCACACATCGGCTGACGGCTGATACTGGGTATTCAGGGGCCCCTATTTCATTTAAATGCTGATATGGAAGGCAAAAGCAATGCTTAACCCAAAGGAATGAATCTTTTTTCTTAAGCAATGCAATCTCCCTTTTCCCAAGTCTATGAGTAACATGTGTTCTCTGCAAAAACAATCAGAGTAAACATAAAAGTATAAGGAAGAAAGTAAAACTCACTTGACATCCTGCCTTGCATTCAATGATGATTCTTTCAGGCATCTTTTTGGGCAAATAGGAGTGAGCTTTTTAGGGGAGACTCGTTGGTTTTGTATATCTTATAGGTGTGTAAGTACCACGTGCATTGCCAAGCATTTTCATGTGTCTACCTCCTTTGATTCCGTAACATTCTGAGAGGTCAGAACAGGGGGTCCTATTGTCCCTATTTAACAGATGGGAATACCAAGGTTCTAAGAGTTTAAGAACTTGCTTAAGGTTACACAGCTGGTAAGAAGTGGCTTGTAGACTCGATCCCAGTGGATCTTCTGATTTGGGGGTTGGAAAACAGTATGGTGTCCCTCTCACCATTCATTAAATATTTACTGAGCACTTCCCTTGAGCAAGGCCCTGTTCTGAGCATTGACAGGGCTACTGAGATAAATAAGATGCCCTCAAGGAGAAGGGGAGAGGAATCACATACAAGATGGTGGTTCCTGAACGATCTTGATAAATGCCATGTGGCAAGGGCAGATAAAGGGCTGTGGGAATTCGAAGAGGGAGGAAATTACTTCCAAGGCCTGGTAGAGGAGGGGGCATTTGAACCAGCCTTGACAAATAGAAGTAAGGAGTGAGAAGGGCATCCCAGGTGGAGGACTCATTATGACAAAGGCATGGAGGATAAAGAACCTGGGTGTGTGGGGGGAGTTGTGAGTCGTTGATTTGGGCTGGAGCGTAGGTTGAAAGGGAGTCAGGACAGTTAGAGTTGGAACAGTAAAGGAATAATAATAAAAACTGCTAACATTTGCTGCCCAGGCTGAGATAAGGAATATGTATAGTCTTCTTAAATCCTTACCATAATCTCTTAAGAGAGAGTCACTCATCGGCCCATTTTACCAATGAGTAAACTGAGGGCTCAGAAGGATGAAGTTACTTGTCCAAGGGGGCAGAGCTGGGCTTGAACCCAGATTTGCTGATTATAAAGCCTGTGCTTGCGGGGGAGTAGGCTGGAATCTTGGGTTTGTGAGGGTGTTGAGCAGGGGAATGGGTTGATATGAGCCCAGGTACCTCATATCGGGCTGGGTAGCCATGCAGCTGTGTGTTTGAAGAGGCTACGGTCAGGCGGAGGGAGACTGGTCAGGAGATCCAGAAGTTGTCTGGGGAAGTCGTAATGAGAGCTTGATCCATGGTGGTGGCTGTGAGAATGAACAGGAGGGAGTGGGTACAAGAACTGCAGCCAACCAACAAACATGTAAGTGAAGCCTCTGTAAGTGGCACTTGAGATATTTGATGAAATAAACATGCTCTTGTTCTCCTAGAGTTTAAGTTCAAGTTGAGGGGAAACAGGCAGTAAACAAGTCAGTGAATAAGTAATGCATTCTATGGTGATGAATTTTATAAAAAAAGGGTAAAGCAGCTAAGGGAACAAGGTGTGGTAGGATGTGGTTCAACTTCATACCCATTAGTTGGGGGTAGAGGTGCTCCTTGAGTAGGTGCCACCAGAGCAGAGACCTGAAGATGCCCGAGGGAGGAGGGAGGAAGCCCCGTGGATGTCTGCAGGAAGTGTGATCCAGGCGGGAGAATAGCCATTGCAAAGGCCCTGGGGTAGAAACATGCCTGGACTATTTAGTAACAACTAGGAGTCCAGTATGGCTGGAGCAGAGTGAGCCATGGGGAGGGGAGTAGGAGGTGGGGTTAGAGAGTTAATGGGGGCAGATTGTTTGCAGCCTTGAAGGCTAAGTAAGGACTTTGGATTTTTTTAAATTAATTAATTAATTTAATTTATTTATTTTGGGCTGCATTGGGTCTTCGTTGCTGTGCACGGGCTTCCTCTAGCTGTGGCGAGTGTGGGCTACTCTTTGTTGTGGTGTGCAGGCTTCTCATTGCGGTGGCTTCTCTTGTTGCGGAGCACAGCCTCTAGGCATGTGGGCTTCAGTAGTTGTGGCACACGAGCTCAGTAGTTGTGGCTCGTGGGCTCTAGAGCGCAGGCTCAGTAGTTGTGGCGCACGGGCTTAGTTGCTCCGCGGCATGTGAGATCTTCCCGGCAGGGCTCGAACCCGTGTCCCCTGCATTGGCAGGCAGATTCTCAACCACTGCGCCACCAGGGAAGCCCAGGACTTTGGATTTTATCCTGAGAGCGGTGGGGGCCATGGGAGGATTTTGAACAGAGGACAGACATGAACTGACACCTTTTTAATAGAATCCCTCTGGCTGCCATGTAGAGCATAGACTGTAGGAGGTTGGGGATGGGGGAAGGATCCAGTCAGAGACTGTTACAAAAGACGAGAAGTGAGAATGTACAATCATTGGGTCCTGACGGTATTTCAGAGCTTGGGCAAGGGATGGGAGCTGAAAACGGCTCTGAAGTTTGGTGTTGGGAGGCTTGGCACACAATGGCAATGAGATGGAGCGAAGGCCATGGGAAGTCAGACAGGTTTGGGGCAGAGGAATGAAGCAGTTAAATGCCTGGACTTCTGGGTAAGGAACCCGTGTTTGAACCAGCTGTGAGAGCCCGAGAAATTACATCTGCTTTCAAAGCCGTGGCTTTTCTGCTTGTCCGATGGGTTTGTGATAAGCGTGCAATAAGCCATACCTGGAAAGCCCTGAGCACTGTTCTTGGCACTTAGCAAGGCCTCGGTGAATAGTTTTATTTGAATGACAATGCCAGTGCAGTTTTGAACTTCATGGGATTCTGGTGCTGGGGTGTCTGGGAGAGATGTTGATGGATATGAGTGGCGGTGCTCAGGGGAGAGATCTGTTCTGAGTGGTGGACTTGCACATCTGGATTTATGTCTATACAACGATGTGAGGTGAGACCACGAGGTGGGCTAAAATTGCCAAGGAAGAGAGAGTAGAGTGAGAGAGGAGACTGGGCTGAGACCAGTGCCCTGGAGGTGGGAGGAGAAAGAGGAGACAGAGCAGGTGGCATCAGGGAGGTAGGAGGAGACCCAGGAGGGGATAGGGACCAGAAAGGCGGGGAAGGGATGGGGTCCGTGGGAGGAAGGGCCATCTGAGATGGGGGAGGAGACAGAGTAAGGGCTGTCTGGGGACTGGGAGGTTGGTGGGGATGCGGCTGCAGCACAGAGCGGGGCTCCTTCTCAAGGGGACTTCCCAAGGAGTCCCCTGGGGATTTTGTGAAAATGCAAATTCTGACTCAGTGGGTCTGGAGCTGAGCAGAGATTGTGCATTTCCAACAAACTCCTGGGTGATGCTGATGCTGCTAGCCCGCAGATTGCTCTTTGAACAGCAAGGGCAGGCAGGAAGGAGGATTGGACTCAAACGGGAAGACTTGGGTTGGAGGGTCAGTGGGCAGCTTGCTGCCTCTGAGAGACCCTGGCCCAGGAGCCTCACCTCTCTGAGCTCAGTTTCCTTATCTGGAAGGCTGGTTCAGGCGCTCCCACCTGTTGGGATTACAGAGGAGCCGAGAGTGATAGCACTTCGTAAACTCTAAGGCAATCTATGGGGACTTTGTTTCACGAGAGCAGAGGAGATGGCAGGCAGACGGTAGGGAGCCCTGGGTGTGGGTGGTGTATGGAAGCAGGAAGTGCAGGCTGCTCTTTTGAGAAATGTCGCGCAGGCCAGGGAGGGCTGGAACCGCAGTTCCCCTACCCAGTCCGGGCCTTCTGCCTGTGGGAAGCTGGGGCTGCAGGGGTGGGTGATCTCAGTGTGTGTGTGTGTGTGTGTGTGTGTGTGTGTGAGAGAGAGAGAGAGAGAGAGAGAGTGAGTGTGACATGGGCGGGCATGAGGCCGCTGCTTGGCCAGCTTTGGAGATTCCACTCCAGGCTCTTCTTGGTTCCTTTCCAGTCCCAGAAACTCAGCTGGGATTGACTTTGATTATCTGGAGGGTTGGGAGCTGTGTAGAGAAGTGTTTCTCAGCCCGGGGGGCATGTCAGAACCACCTGGAGAACTTTTTCAAGAACAGATGCCTGGCTCCACCCCTGGACCTCCTGAATCAGAAACTCTGCAGGTGGCATCAAGGCAGCTGTGGTCGGAAGCTCTCCAGTTGATTCTCAGGCACAGCTGGTGTAGACAGTGCATCTGAATGAGTCAGACCCAAACAGATGCCTTCTTCCCTTGGGCTTTCTGAGGGCATTTCTGGGTTTTCCAGGTCACCGCCCAAGCTTTGTTTCAGCCATGCTCATCTAGACCCTCGGGTCTTAAAAAAAACTCACTTATCATTTTTTAAATTATGAGCCAGGGGACTTTCTAGTTTAGTAGTCTAACTGGAAAGGTCAGGAGCTTGGGAGAGTAGCCTCTCTCACTCTGCTTCTAGCCAGGGAATTTCCAGACCTGAAGCTAAAGAGACCGAAAGAAACTGCTCCAGGAATGTTGTTTTCATTGATTTTCAATAGGTAAATTCTGTTACCTTTTTGAAATGTGGCCCTTTTGTTTATTCTCTTCTCTTTTTGGTTTCGAGAAAATGAAAATTTCAGAGCTGGGCCCCATCGTAGCAATTCAGTTCAGAGGTAAACCGAGTAAATGTTTAATGAGCAGCTGCTAAGTGTCTGGAAGGGAGGTGGGCGCTGTGACTGCAGGGAGGGCTGAAGGATACCTGCCCCCAAGGAGCTCGCAGTGGTGCGGGAGAATGCAGCCTTTTCCAGCGTCCTCATTTTCCAGATGACGAAGCTGAGGCTCAGCTTGAGGGACTTGCCCAAGCCCCTGAAGTTAGCAGGTAGTGGAGTCAGGATTTGAACTCAAGCCTGCCCAATACCAAGTCTGGTACTTGCCTACTGCCCCCAGTGTGAAATTCCTGAGGGCAGGATCTGACCTTTTTTTGTTTTTTCCCCAGACTGTGCTGTGGAGAATGGGTTGCTGATGGGAGCAGCATGAGGACCCTCAGTCCTATATCAGTTAGGAATCACATTCTGTTGCCAGAACCAAAGACCTGACTACAGAGTCTCAAACAAATTAAAGTGACTTTCTTAAGTCTAGAAGTAGGCTATCCATGGCTGCTCTGGTGGCTCCTTGGTCACTAGAGATCCAGGCTCCTTTCATCTTGCTGGTGCTTCTTAAACCTTGCTGCATATTAGAATTACCTGGGCGTGTTTAAAATTTGTGATGCTTCGGTCATACCTCATATCAACTAAGTCAGAATGTCTGGGAGTGAGAACCAGGGATCAGCATTTTTTTTTTTTAAAAAAAAAAGAAAGATCCCGAGATGATTCAGATGTGCAGCAAAGTTCGGGAACCCCTGCCTTAGAGCATTTTGCCTTAAAGTCACCAAGGGGCTGCTGGGGCTCAGCCATCATGACACATGCCAGGCAGGAAGAAGGGAGGAACACTTAAAAGGCTGAGTCATTTACCAGTTGAGTCAGCTTTTCCAGAAGCCCCTTCCCAATGATGTCTGCTTACATCTTACTGGCCATTCCATTTTTTTTTTTTTTTTGGCTTAGTCGGGTCTTAGTTGTGTCACATGGGATCTTTCGTTGTGGCATGCAGGCTTCTCTCTAGTTGTGGCGTGAGGGCTCTGTAGTTGCGATACGTGGGCTCCAGTTGCCCTGAGGAATGTGGGATCTTAGTTCCCTGACTGGGGATCCAACCCGTGTCCCCTGCATTGGAAGGCGGATTCTCAACCACTGGGAAGTCCCTTACTGGCCATTCTTAGATGAAGGGAGGCTGACAAATGTAGCCTTTTAGATGGACATATTCTCACCTAAGAGAATGTCAGGGTTTATTTAGATAGAAGGGGAGAATGGAAGTTGGGTAGGTCATGAGCAGTCTTTACCACAAATCCCCACCTCAGGATCAGTTGGCATTTCTTGAAATGAAAGGATTTAGATGGATGTGAACAGCTGTTCTTCTCCCCACCTCACTCTACCCTGCCAGCCTAGCTCAGGTTGGGTGGGGTGCTCTGGTGGCTCTGAGTATGGCCAGAAGGAACTTTAGAGAAGACAGAGAACCAGAGCAGGGAAAAGGCTTGCTTGGGGTAACCCAGACATTCATGTGAGGGTCCAGCTTCCCATCTGCTAGTGCTCATTTGCTCCCCCTCACCCCAGCACACTGTTCATTCACATTTCTGTGAGATTGTTCATTTCCACTGGTTGGTACCTCCCTCCACTAGCAGGTGGCTCCTTTCAGTCCCAGCCGCAGGAGAGCTCTGTGGACCCTCCTGGTTTGGGGGAACCAGAAACTGAGGGACTGTGCTAGAAACCATGATCTACCTCATCTTTCTGCCTCTCAGCAAGCCCATACCCACATGAGCCCAGGCAACCCCACTGCTGTTTGCTCAATGTCTAATCCTTTATTGGGAAGTTCTTCTCATTGTCTGACCTTATTTCAGCTTGTTGTAACATAATCTCTTATCAGAAAGATTCGGAAGCTGAGGCCTCTGACCTGAACTTGAATATCTCCTTAGCCCTGAGACTTTTCCTATGTGAAACTCTAAATGAAGGCACTTATCCCATCACTGAGAGGGACATCTGGAGGGTAGACTTGGGGAGGGGAGCTGGATTCTGATGTTCCAGTAAAATGCAGGGGGCCTCTGGGGAGGTCAGTTTATCTCTAGCAAAATACATAAGCCCACAAGGCAAGCTGAAGGTCTGTGCCATCACAAGACCTGGCTTTACTCTACTTTCTGGAATAAGGCCATGTATTCCAGACACAGAGAAGGCCAGGAGATAGAGCTTGAGGGTGTGGCAAGAAGTGAGCTCAGCTGCAATACAGTGGTCTTAACTGACCCAGAGGCACTTGAATCTCAAGGGGTCTGTGCAGGAAGAGACTGAGACCAGAGAAGGTAAGGTCAAGGTCACACAGCAATTAGGTGCCAAGGCTGAAGTTAAAAGTCACGTCAAAGGACTTTCCAGCTGGATTTTTCTCATTCTCCTATATTATCCTGTGGGCTCAGGAGAAGCAAGGACACATCTGCATGGCATTTATAAGCTCCCATGAAGTTCAAAACTGCACTGGCATTGTCAGAGCCAGGAGGGAACTTAGATCAAATATAATAATTTGTTAGAAAAGAAACCTGAGGCCTAGAGAAGGCAAGAGAAGTCCCCAGACCACAGAGCAAACAGGCAGCCCAGCTTGGAGTCATGGAAGGTCAGAGGTAATGGGCTTAGAGGTTACCTGGCCCTAACTGGTCAGTTTTTAGAGGCAGAAACCAGTGGTCAGAGGTGAAGGGTCGCTCCAAGCTCTACCTGCCATTGAATACACGCTTCTCTCCCACTTCTATCTCCCAAGTCATATCTGGGCTCTAGGATACCGAGAGGAGTGTGTGTGTGTGTGTGTGTGTGTGCGTGCATGCGCACATGTGGCTAAATGTGCCAGGGGCAGCAGGCAGGAGACGTAAGAGGCTTTCTCCAGATCAAGAAACCCACCTCCTTCTGGGGCATTCAGAGGCTACAGTGAGTTCTCCCCTCCCCTCCTGGCTTCCTCCAGTTCCCCATACAGCCATGGCCCCTGGCGTCGCCCATTGGCACAGTGGCCTCGGGGGTGCTGGGAGGGCTCAGCCCTGAGGGATGCCCTAATCTGCCTGAAGCACCGACATCCTGCCTGGCTTACTTCCTCACTTTCTCGGGAGCTGAGGGAGCAGGGGCTGTGAGGCTGTCCAGGGCGAGGGTGGGCTGCACCTCCCCACAGTCTCCTGCCCTTCATTCTGGCGGAGCTGGGGCCGGTGAAGCCAGTAGCTCCTTCAGGCTCCCTTGCAGAATTATAGAGCCAGGGACGCGGGGCTGAGGGGTGAAAGGAGTGATTGGTGGGGAGCCCTGGCCGCTGGTGGAGATCAGTATATATGTGTGTGTGTGTGTGTCTTTCTGTCTGTCTGTTTGTGTATGGAGAACCATTGGCAGGAGATAAGGTGTTCTCACTGGGTACCGCAGCCGGAGCTGAAATACATTCCCCAAGTCCTCTCTACGCTGGGCATGTACACTTCATCAGTATTTTTCGTGCACACGTAAATATACGTGGGCATGCATGTGCTGAAAGTGTGCATATGTGTGATCATGCCCACAAGAACATGGGTTTATGTGCAGGGAGTCATGTATGTATGTGTGGAGGGACTGCAGACCTCTTTGGGGGCTTCTTTGGGTCCACCTTTATCCCACTGCTCCTCTGGGCAGCCCCTGGTCATCCTTGCCTTGGTCCCCAGACAGGGGGTGGGAATGGGCATCCAGCACTCTGGACTGTCAGCCCAGCGCTAGGTCCAGCCTGGGTTATAACTGCCCACCACCGCTTCTGGGAGACCTGAAATGGGGGGCAGGGACAGGCTGAGGCTGGCCTGAAGCTCCTGGCTAATTTTCCCGGGCTCCATCGATCCAGAAACTTCTCCTGAGTCTATTAGCAGTCGGCGAGTGAAAATATCCCCCATTTCAAGCCCTGACCTGAGACAGGGAGGAATCCATAGCAATTTGTTCAAACAGAGGAAAGCATTTCCCTCTGATTTGTATTTCAATTTATTCCAGGCAGGAAGAGGGTCAGGGTGGGGGAACAGGGAACCCTGGCACGGCCAGAGCTGGGCCCAGGCCGTCCCCCTCAGCCCCCCATGCCAGCCGGGGTGGCAGCTGGTACTCCCTATGGCTCCTGGGGGTGAGGGCTGAGGAGGGGAGGGTGGGCCCCAGCAGGAGGGTGGGCCCCAACAGGGGGATGGGAAGAGACACCCTTCCCAGCAGGCCCTGCTTGGCTGGAGAGCTCAGTTGTGGATGTGGTTTTCACAAAATACAAAGCTGCCTGCTTGGAGCCTCTCTCCCCGCACCGGGGCCTGTGCCAGACGTGCGCTCACCCGCTGTGCCCGTGCCAGGGTGGGGGCTGGGCTGAACGCATGGGCACAGTGGCCCCAGCTGGGCTGAGTGGCAGGGGGGCCTCTTCTTCTCCTGAAGCCCTCCCCAGTCATCCTCGCAGGAGCAGAACTGCCCAGGCTCAGAGGGGAGCTGACACCTTGGAGAGTCCCCTTGTAGGGCAGGGGGCCCCTCACCACGGGAGCCCTGAGCACATCTGCCTGACACAGCGCTCACGCTTCATTCCTGGCCTGAGCAGACTGGAGCTCACGGGTGTCCTAACCAGGGAGTCTCTTTTGAGCACCTAGGTTAACGATAGCTCTGGCTGACATTTATTAAGTACCAACTACCTGCTGGGCACTGGGCTAGTGCTGCCAAGCACCCAGTTTTGGCAGGGTCCAGGTGTCCTCCTGCACCTCACTTTCCTCAACCTTCTGCATACTTCTGTCACCCCCCTCAGCCGTCTCTGCTCAGTGTTTTCAGTTTCTCCTGGGAATCACTTCTCCCTTTCCACCTGCAGCTGGCCCTAGCGACCGAGGGTCTCAGGACTGATGCCTCTGCAGCCCCCCTTTTCCAAGGGCCTCCACAGACAGGCCAGCTTCCTTTCTTCTGGATCACTTTCTTTGGCGCCACCTGGTCTTCCTCTCCCCGCCAGGGCCCAAGCCTCTGAAGAGGTGGCTCCATGGCAACCAGGGAGGAGGATTCTGGGAAGGGTCAGCCAAATGGTCCTGCAGCTTTGCCCCCAACCCCTGCTCTCCACTGTTTCCTTTCCTCATGCCTCAGTGCCCCAGGGAGGAGAGTAACCAGAGAAGTTCTTCACACCAAGGTGTCAGTGACTAGCAGCTCTGAGGTCAGCTGTCGCACATGACTTGCCAGGCTCCATGACACCACTGAGGTCTAATTTCAGAAGCAAGCAACTAAGTATATCAAAGTCATCTCTCTCGCTCAGGTGGGAGTGTCGGAAGCAGTGTGGCCTGAAGGCTTGTAGCAGAGCCTTCTGTAACAGGTCTGGGTTCAAGTCCTGCCCCAGTCACTCACTGGCTGTGTGATCTTGGGCAGGGTATACTCTGTGCCTCAGTTTCCCTGTGCACAAGCAAATGATAATAATAGTGCTCCCCTCAGGGGGCTGTGGTGAAGAGGAAATGGGAACTTGTGGAAAACCATTCTGAGCCCAGTGCCTGGGGCTTTTCAGAGGAGGCACTGCTAAGTGAGTGATTCCAGCGCCCAGGCCTGCTCAGGCCTGCTCTGATGAGTCACAGAGGCTGCCACCAGGGAAGTGGCATGTGAGGCTCTATGTACAGGCATGTGACACAGTATTGGGGGAAAGACCGAGACCCTGGTCCTGGAGAAAGTGTGGCAGAATTCCACCCCTCCTCCCATCTTCCTCTTGGGGAAGTTTATAGCAAGAATGTTCCCTTTGAGCTACTTTATGAGTTGGGAGACAGGTGTGTTTTGCACCCAGCCCTTTACTGCCACCCACATGGCTGCCCATTCCAGACCTCACTTTCCTCCTAAGAGGCAGTGCCCCCCACCTCCTGTCCTTAGCCCCCAGGAGCCTCCTAATGGCAGTGACTTTTCTGTCCCTGGCTGTGATTGAACTTAGGTCCAATTGGCCTCCCCCATCCACAGGTCCTTCACTTTTCTCCTCCAGCCGACTGGGTTTCAAGTCATTTACAAGTTGTTCAGAGACTTGGCATGCTGAGATCCTACAGTGCATGCCATTTATGTGCTTTCTTAAATTTCAGCCAAAAAAGGAGAGAAACCCTTCAGTGATGGAAGAAAAAAATAATGAGAATACTTAAGCAGGGAGGCAGGTATTACATTTCCCGATTTATAAATATACCTGATGCTAAAAGAAAATACGTTCCCAAACTTTATGCTTCTGGAATTGACTCTTGAAAAAAAAAGAAAAAAAAAGATTGGTCATCCCTTTCAGAAATTTAATGTGCTTTCCCTTCCAGGGGTGTTCTCCTTTTGAAAGGGACACAGAAAGAGAATGCACAAGTGACTATTTATTTATTTATTTATTTATTTATTTATTTTTAAATTTTATTTATTTATTTTTTGGCAGCGTTGGGTCTTTGTTGCTGTGCGCGGGCTTTCTCTAGTTGTGGTGAGCGGGGGCTACTCTTTGTTGTGGTGCACGGCTTCTCATTGCGGTGGCTTCTCTTGTTGTGGAGCGGGGGCTCTAGGCACGTGGGCTTCAGTAGTTGTGGCGCACAGGGTCAGTAGTTGTGGCGCACGGGCTTAGTTGCTCCACGGCATGTGGCATCTTCCCGGGCCAGGTCTACAAACCCGTGTCCCCTGTATTGGCAGGCAGATGCTTAACCACTGCACCACCAGGGAAACCCGCAAGTGACTATTTAATATGCTGGTGTTGATGAGTGGTATGAAGAACACACAAAGCAGGTAAGGGGATTGAGAGTGATGGCGGTGGCGGCAGGAATGCTGTCTTAAAAAGGGTGGTCGGGGAAGGCCTGTCTCAGAAGAGAGCTGAAGGAAGCGATGGGGTGAGCTCTGGATATCCGGGGAAGAGCAATCCAGCAGGGGGAGCTGCAAGTGCAAAGGCCCTGAGGTGGAAGTGGGCTTGGTCTGCTTGAAGAACAGCAAAGACAGCAGTGTGGCCGCAGCTGGGAGGAGGGCACATGCAGGGTGTGGCGGGCTATTGAAAAAGCTATGGCTGATCTCCCTGTGCTCTGCGGCTGCTTCCCACTATCTATCTACCTTACGTTTGGATCAGCTCGGTGCTTTGTGACCGCCTGGAGGGGTGGGATGGGGAGGGTGGGAGGGAGGGAGATGCATGAGGGAAGGGATGTGGGAACAGATGTATATGTATGACTGATTCACTTTGTTATAAAGCAGAAACTAAAAAAAAAGCTATGGCTTCGACTCGAAGTGAGAGGAGACCCACGGTAGGGTTTTGAGCAGAGAAGGGACAGGATCTGACCTAATGTTGTAAAGGGATCCCTCTGGCTGCTTGTGGAGAACAGACTGTGCCAGGCAAGGGAGGAAGCAGGGTAGAGCTCTCTGGAGGCTGCTGTAAAAATCCAGGCAGGGCATGGTGGTAGTGGTTTCTAAGACCAGGTTGGTGTTTCAGGGGTCGGATGCAGAATCAGTTCTGAGGTTGAGCTGGTGGATTGGACATGGGATGTGGATGGAGAGAAGGCAGGGATGACTCCCAGGTTTCTGGCTGACAGTGTGTTTTCAGTGACGGAGGGTGAGGAATGGCTCTCAGGCCTTGGGGGTGTGTGGGGGTCACTAAGTGCTGTCCTCCTGAGGTCAATGGATGTGGACAGAGGCATAAAGTTAATCAGGCCCTTGCATCTCTGATCCCTGGTTTTTAAACCTTCAGAGGCAATCCTCCTCCTGCCTCCTGAGCTGGGGTGAAGGTTCAGCCTGGAAGAACTACACAGGGGCTGCTTTAAGAGGTTTCAAGCAGTCAGGTTGTGACACCCATAATTCTACCCCCCAGCTGGGCGGGATGATGCCCAGGAACCCACAGTAGCCTGGGGTGGGGGTGGGGGAGGACCAGAGTGCTGCCCAGCCAGAGTGGCGGTGGTAAGCTCTGCAGAAACACTGTCCTTCTGTCCTGGCGTCTAAGGCCCCGCCTGCTCTTAAGCTGCAAGAGTGATTTTGCTTTCAGGGTTGTTATTATTATTATCCACTTAAACAACTTCACAGGAAAAAAAAGGAACCCAGTGACCATCAAACATTAACCATTCATTCTAAATTCCCTGCCCATACCTGTCAATATATTTTTACATAGCAGTAAACAGTGGTCCATTCTGCTCTCTTGGCTGACTTTATCTCCTACACACATCTCCTGGTATTGACTGAACCCTCAGACCTGTCAGCTTAATGGCCACAGGGCACCCCCTGCATTGATACGCTGGAGTTTGGTCACCATTTCTCCAGTGCTGGGCATTTGGGCAGATGCCAATTTCTTCTTCTAAATAGCTCTGCCATGAATATCCTTATGTGAATTACTTTTTCCTTTTAAATTATTTCCTTGGGGCCTATTCCCCAAAGTGAGATTGCCTAATAGGTCATAGGATAGGAACAGTTTTATGGTTCTCATTTCGCACTGCCGGCCCGTGCAACAAAAAGTTTGAGCCGGGCTTGTGCGCAGCCCAGCCACAATGGATTTTTATCATTTTAATTTATTTTCACTGGTTTAATAGGTGCATTATGGCCTGCTTCTTAACTTCCAGTTTTTACTTCCAGAAGCCATATTTGGGTCTTTTGAACACCTAATAATAATAAGACCTGATCTGTGCAAAACTTTACAGTTTACATGGCACTTTATGATATGTCATCTCACTTGAGATGACATATCAAGTGAGACACAATGAGCCTAATACTATTGGCCTCTGTTTTGTATGGTGAAATGGGGGTTTAGTCAAGTTAAGTGCTGGAGTGGAACTTCCAGCCAGTTCTTGCAGGTTTGGTTGGAAAGGACTCCCACCCACTTGCCACCATCCCGTTCTTTCAGGGGGCCCAAGCCCCCCCCCCCCACCATCCTGTTCTTTCTGAGGACCCAGGTCCCCAGATGCTCATTTCAGCCCCAGTCCAGTGCCTCAGCCCCCTGTATCCCTTGGTTCCCACAGCCAGGCCTGTGTCAGGCTGAAAGCTGTGCCCTGTGCTTCAGGCTTGGGTCTCAGCTCGGGGGGTGGGAGGAAAACACTGGGCTTTTGGGTCATAGGGGCCTTTGAGGGTTCTTTGCTTTAGCGAGGCCACTGTTCCCTCCATTCCCTGGTCCAGGGCTGGCCAAGGCTCTGCATTCTGGGTTGGGGGCCTGCACCTGGCAGTGTGTCTCTGGTCCCACCCAGGATGTGCCCCATCCCTAGTGTTGGTCACAGGTACACTGGTACCCAGGTGACTGAGCCTCAGGCTCCAATAAACAGGGTTACTCAGGGGCCTGTCAGGCTCTACACTGGAGGCTTCAACTCTCAGACTAGGGGGACCTTCTCAGGGTGGACACACCCTTAGGTATGAGTTTGGTTTTTTTTTTTTTTTTTTTTTTTTTCCGGTACGCGGGCCTCTCACTGTTGTGGCCTCTCCCGTTGCGGAGCACAGGCTCTGGGCGCACAGGCTCAGTGGCCATGGCTCACGGGCCCAGCTGCTCCGCGGCATGTGGGCTCCTCCCAGACCGGGGCACAAACCCGTGTCCCCTGCATCGGCAGGCGGACTCTCAACCATTGCGCCACCAGGGAAGCCCCGTGAGTTTGGTTTTATTCTGCTCCCTTCTAACTATACTTCTAGAACATCTACTAGGCAGCATGTGCTGTGATTGGTGGATTCCATTCTTATTATATTTAACACTCTCAATAAGAAGCATTCTTATAGCCATTTTATAGGCAGGAAACTGAGGCTGTAGACTAGAGAGTTAAATGATTTGCCCCAGGTCACACAGCAATTATTGCAACAGTCTGAATGAGAACGCTGTGTCTACTCCAGCCCTGCCCCTCCCATGGGCTTAGTTCGATAGGTATGCTTTGTCAGTTGGAAGCTTGGTCACCTCTAGAATTTGGCCCACTGCCAGGGTCCAGGGCCAAGTGAACTGCAGTGATGAGGTCTCCAGGACTGCAGATCTTGGTGGGGTTGCGTAGCGGGACCCCAGCAGAAAATTTTTACACGAGAAACCCTATGTCCATGGGCCCCACAGCCCTGGGCCAGGCAGGCTCAGGTCCTGGGTTCCAGAAACCACTCTGCTCTGATGGGTGGTAGCCTCTCTCTCTCTCCATCATCCTGGATGTTCTCCTGGGGAGAGCTTTCCTTCCAGTGATTACCTCTTTCTGTCCACATTGACGTTCTGGTCTCTTGGGATTATGGCTCTTGGCATCCCCCCAAAGTAGACCTCTTCATTCAGTTTTACATTTTTCTCTTACAGGCCCTTGGAACAGGTTCCCAAAGGGTCCCAGGCTATATGATCAAATGGAAAGGGAACTGAAATTTATTGAGCACTTACTAGATACTAGTGATTATGCTCTGTACTGAATGTGCATTATCTCGTTTAATCCTCACAACCCAGAAGATATTTTCACTAGAGCTGAGATGTAGTATTATACCCATTTTACAGATGAAGAGACTGAAGCTTCGAGAAGTTAAATAACTTGCCCAAGGTCACATAGTTATTAGAGGAGAGATAGAGCCCTACCTCCTGCCCCTCATACTACACCATCTGGGCAGCCCCTCAGACTTGCATTTACAGCTTCGGCTCAAGCAGTGCCCACCTTGAGGCATGTGCCTTTCTGATCTCTCTTCCCTGAGTGTCCTGCCTATAATGTTAGCACTGTCCTAGGGCACCTCATTTGTTGACGGTTTTGATCTCCCTGCCCACCAGGGAGAAAGTCCCTTTATAGTTTCCCCCAGGGGACCTCAGAGCCCCCACTTAGAGGGCTTTCTGATGACCTGTCCTAACATTCCTGAGTTCATTGGTTGTGTGCAGATTAGACTTCCACTGGTATGCAGACAGTGAAGATTCTATGAGTAGAACCTGGCACTCTCAAAACCTGTGTGCCTTCTGATGGGGCCAGGATGTAGGTGCAGCGGTGCCAAACCTTCCCAGGGACAGGGGCACAGATGGACTGGCCACCAGTTTCAGCAGTGCCAGGCTCTGCCAGAAGCATCAGGCTCTGCAAACAGTATCAGCTCCTGAAAATGGAACCAGGCCTTACACACAGCAACAGACTCTGCGAGCCCTACCAGGCCCTGCCTCTGACTATGAGAGCAGAGCTTGTTTTCATGCTCAATCATGGTGATAGGCTGGCAGCCTGTGCCCTGATCTTTCATCTGTGGCTGCTTTCCACACTCAGTGACAGTGCTCTTGAACCTGGAGGTGAGAGATACATACATACTCAGGTTGGGGAGAGATTTTTGAAGCCAAAGGGGAGGTCAGCTGAATGTGGATCTGGTTTTGGTAAGCAAAAAAGACTTATTGCTGAGAGCAGACTTTTAATAGAGTCGGCAGCAAGGGGAAGGCAGAGGTGCTCCGGGGGGGGGGATGTGCCTGACTGCCTCTGCATTCTAGAGCTGAGAGCAGGCCAACAGGTGCTCAGGAAATGTTACAGAAGGGATCCATGAATCAATGGTAAGTTAACAGGTGATTGTACGTGCCTCTGAAGGACTGGGAGGCCAGGGAGCAAGAGGGAAGATGGAGAGAGAATCATCCCGGACCAAGGTCTAATGCCCTGAGAGAGTGACCAGAGGTGGACGGGGCAGGGTGTGCTGCTGCTTCCCCTCAAGATGACTCACATTAAGGTGAGGCCAGGGGAGGTGGTACTGGTGGGGGGACTGGTTCAAACTTGTTTTCCAGCATGAAATTGGCGCCTCCCCTAGACTCCAGAACTCCTGAGAAGCCACCTGGCCTGCCCCCTGGCCAGCGGCAGAAACAGAGGGCAGGCTTCAGCCAGCTCTGCAGACAGGGCTGTGGGGAGGGCAGGGCAAAGCCCCACTGTGGAGAGCACAGAGAGCAGGGTTAATTTTCCTGAGAGGTACACATCTGATGGCCTGTGGTCCGCAGGAGAGGCGTGTAGCATCATCTCTGGCAGAAGGAGGCCCAGGAGGAGCCAGCCAAGCGCCTGCCCTGAGAGCCTCCTTTCAGACTCCGGCCGCCATTCTCTGAGCAGCTAATTAAAAGAGAAAAGCCTGTTAATATTTCAGCACTGGTAACTCTGCTAAATTATTAAGTGTCCATTTACATTACATACACAAAACGATCGATAAACATGTGTGTATCAGGAGCTGGGAGAATGAGGGAGGAATAGTTTCTAAGGATGCCACGTGGGACAGGCCCAACCAGTGGCTCAGAGACTATGTCCTGCACCTGGGGCCCTGTGTCCTGAGCACTGTGCCAGGCACTTGCAAACTGGAAATGCATGGGGCTTAGCACAAAAGTCAGAGAGTCAGAGGGACTCCAAATCAGCAGGGTGTCCTTGGGCAAGTTACTTAAACTTGCTGAGCCTCAGCTTCCTCATCTGACTAATGGGAACAATAATAGGCTTGTTGTGGGCAATAAATAAGATAATAGATATAAAACACTCAATAAAACGCTGGCACAGAGTAATATTATTATTATGTATATATTATTATGTGATCGTTATATTATGGTGATGGGAGGGAGACCTGAGACATAATTCCAGCTCACAGTAATCCCTCCTTGTTTCCTTTCTGCCTCTCAGCAGGCCTTTATAGGCATCTTTTTTTTTTTTTTTTTTTTTGTGGTACGCGGTACGCACAGGCTCAGCAGCCATGGCTCATGGGCCCAGCCGCTCCACGGCATGTGGGATCTTCCCGGACCGGGGCACGAACCCGTGTCCCCTGCATTGGCAGGTGGACTCTCAACCACTGTGCCACCAGGGAAGCCCTATAGGCATCATTCTTATCCCAGCTCTTCTAGACTATGCACTTCCCTAGTGCAGGGCCTGGGTACCATAGCTCTCTGTACCCCCAGCACCAAGCTCAGCACCTCGCACTTATAAAGATTTGGTGAATGACTGTCTTATAGAAGCTAGGACCAGACCACAGATTCTGTTTCCATATCGCCTGGCCCAGAACACTCAGTGATGCTTCCAGGAGGCAGTTAGGGTGATGGTACTTGCCCTGCCATCCAGTAACTGGGAAATAGAACCAGCTTCAGGTGGGGGAGTCGGCAGCACCCCCTTCTTCTTTTCTCTCCTTGCCTTCCCACCACTCTGCTCTGTTTGGAAGGCTCCGCAGCCTGCAGACACACTTCCCCTGAAAGAGTCAGGAGGGGGAAGCAGGACACCAGATCCCACTTGGTCATGATTGACCTTTTAAAATTTAGGGTGGGGAAGAAAGCTGAAGGAAAGCTGATGTGATGGGGCTTTTAATCAAGGGTTTTCATTCCCTTTGCTGTCTGTCAGCCTTGTTTGGTTCTACATCCTACTGTTGCATCCTCATGTACTTTGCCAGTGTCCCCCACCCACTTGGCTCGCAGCTGGGGAGAAAATTCTCTGATGGGGGATGGGGATCCTTGATGAAATTCCCCTTCTAGGTTCCAGTGAGAATTCTCTTCAGAAGGCCACGGAGCAAGCTGGAATTTGCCTTAACATGCGTCCTTGAGAGTTTGTGGCTTCCTCACTGGGTGCTGGCAGTCCCCACCCCTACCTACGGTGTGGGGTGTACACTTTTGGAGGTAGAAAGGAGTGAGCTCATAGACCAGAAGCATCTGCCAGGGACTTGCCATTTCTGCTTAGTTGCCCTCCTTAGGATGCTGCCTCATTGGTGACATGTCTCATGCCGCTTGGTTACTCTCAACCAAGGGGCTGGGGTGGGGAATATTACTTGACTCCACAGCCATTATATTCTGTTAAGAAAGAGCTTTATGGTCAAGTGGAAAGCACTGGATTAAACCAAGTTACATGGATGTGTTTACTGCAGGACTTTTCAGGGCCTTTAATAGTATAGTCTTGTGTGCTGAGACTCTGAGAGGGAGAAGATGCAGCATCCTTATTTGGCGATGGGCTATCTGTGAGCATTTTATGGAGCACAGGTTTGGCAGACAGTGTTTTCCTTTTCCATGGGGTTTGTTGCTAAATCTTGGGAGAGTTAAATAGCAAAAGTCTCATAGGCCAGAAGCAGGGAAATTGTTCCACAATCCTTCCTATTTTCTATCCACCAACGTGGCGTCAAGCAGAGATAAACAAATCCAGCAGTGCCTCTGAAATTTAAAGGGAGCATGTTACAAATACAACCTCTGAGGCCTGCCCCTGAAGAGTCAGGGCTAGTGGTTCTGCATGGGCCTGGGAATATGCATTGCAAAGGGCTCCCCTAGTGACACAAGGCGCGGGTAGAGGAGTCCGTGGAGGGCAGTGAACTGAGTTCCAAGCTAGTGGGCAGAAGGCCTGGGTTCGAGTCCCAGCTCTGCTACTGTCCTGTGTCTGTGAGTGGACGGGGTGTTCCCTTCTCCAGGCCTCAGTCTCCTTCTCTGCCAAAGGAGGCTAAATAGGACGTGCCCTTTCTGGCTCTCAGAACTGAGGCAAGGAGCTTGCAAATATACAATGGACTCCAGGAATGTATCAGGCCTCATCATCTGTGGCAGATAAGACATCATCCTTTCATGCGAAGGCCTTGCAGTGCCCTGGGGAGGTGGGGTTTTAAGAGGAGTGCAGGATCACTTACGGAATAATAATGCTGGCTGACATGCTTGATGGCTTACTGTGTACCAGACAGTTTTAAACACTTTACCTGAGTTTGCTTATTTATTCCTCTCCACAACCCCATTTTACAAATGAGAAAACTAAGGCTCAGATAACTTGCTAAAAGTCACAAGGTAACTTTCTGAAAGTTAAGTGTGTAAGAGGGATGCTCAGAAAGGGCTCCATCCCTCCCCTCTGGTTTTCCGACTCCCTGCACAGCCCTCAGCATGAACTCTGAACATGTTCATGAAACCTCCCTAATGGTTTAGCGTCTGCTTTGAGTGGCTCCACCCCTGAGATACAGAGGGGGCCACAGAGGGTGGTCTTCTGTCCCCATCTCTTGCTCCTATTTAATCATCTCAGGAGCTGTCATTTATTGACAGAACACATACTGTTTGGGCAGATGTTTTACATATATTGTACTCAACCCTCACACCAGCCCTGGGAGAAGGTATTATTGTTCCCATTTTACAAATGAAGAGGCTGAGGCTCAGAGAGGTTAAGTAACTTGCCCAATGTCACCCAGCTAGTGGGTAGCAGAGCCAGAAATTAGTCCCAGATTGTCTGCTCTTTCCACCTCTCTCCAGCAGATCCCTCCTCCGCCCACTGTTCCTTTTTTCACGATGCCCTGCTTTAGGGTCATCTTAGCGCTTAACACACTCTGAAACCATCCGTTCATTTCTGTTTCCTTGTTTGCCATCCATCTCCCCAATAATGCTCTTTCAGAGCTGGTCTTTGTTTGCTTTTCATGACAGTCTCTCTAGCATCCAGTGCAGCGGCCTGCTTTTGTTGTTTGATAGACTGAATGAAGGGATTATGTCATGGTGCCTCTTGACTCAGGCCCTGGCCTGGTTGCCTTTAGAATCAGAAAATGTTGCCGCTGGTAGTGACTTCCTGGGGTGTGTAGAGCGAGAGGCTGAGGCTCAGTGGGACAGAACCCCTTTGGGGGTCTGTAACTTGGTGGGATCTCTGTTGGTTTAGGGTCAGAAAGCAGTTCCAGCCATTCCAGGGGTGAGCAGAGTTGGGGAGGCTGATTCATGTTAACGAAACTCAGTGGGGGGTGATGGGCAAATTGGAATGTCTATGCCAAGGGGGCCTGAGTGCTTTGCAATTAGGCAGCACTTGCTCCAGAAGGAAAATCTGAACTGGGAAGAAGTCAGCCATGGGAAGTGGCTCATCAAATAGGACTCAGAGTAAAGGGAGTAGGTAATTGTAATGGTTAGTGTCGACTGAGGAAGCTGGATAACATCAGCGGACAATGTCATCAAAGGGGGGTTGGATGCTCTTTTTTTTTGTCTAATTGA
Organism: Mesoplodon mirus; assembly: GCF_964341445.2. Lineage (NCBI taxonomy): Eukaryota > Metazoa > Chordata > Mammalia > Artiodactyla > Ziphiidae > Mesoplodon > Mesoplodon mirus. The sequence continues at coordinate 70,315,921 of NC_138988.1, read as the reverse complement.
AGTGTAAAGTGATATAGTAAAATCTTAAGCAAATACCTTGATGCATTTTTACATGTACATCCACCCGTGTAACAGCTGCTCAGATTAAGACTATGAACATTTCCATCTCACTAGATGGGATCCCATCTCCTCCCCAGAAACTTCTCTTGTGCCCTTCCCAGTATATAATCGCCCACCGCCACCCAAGGGCAACCACTGTTTAGATCTCTGTTACTATAAGGTTGGTTTTTCCAGTCTTGAATTTCAAATCTATGAAATCATACACTATTTCCTCTTTTATGTCTGAGCTCTTTCACTCAAATTGTGCTGTGAGATTCAAAAGGGTTGTTGTGTCTATCTGTAGTTCTTTTTCTTCTTTTTTTTTTTTTTTTGCGGTACGCGGGCCTCTCACTGTTGTGGCCTCTCCCGTTGCAGAGCACAGGCTCCAGATGCGCAGGCTCAGCGGCCATGGCTCATGGGCCCAACCTCTGCGCGGTATGTGGGATCTTCCCGGACCAGGGCACGAACCCGTGCCCCCTGCATCGGCAGGTGGACTCTCAACCACTGCGCCACCAGGGAAGCCCCTGTAGTTCTTTTTTTCACTTCTGTGTAATATTCCATTGTAGGAATATGCCAGAATTTATTCATCCTTGCTGTTCTTGATGGATATGTGGGTTGTTTCTTGTTTTTAGCTATAATGAATAAAGCTGCTATGAATATTCTTGGACCTATTGTTTGGTTGTCATAGCACTAATTTCTATTGGGTACATACCCAGGAGTGGAATTCCTGCATCATGGGGTGTACACTTGTTTAGCCTGACTAGGTGCTGCCAAAATCTCTTCCAAAGTGGTTCTACTATTTTAGAGTTGGATAGTCTTAGGAGTTAATGTCATTAAAGGACGTTAGATAATCTTAATGATGTCATCACCCATGATGCCAGCTCATAGCCCAATGTCCAGTGAGGAAGAGTACCTGTCAGGTGGCCAGAGGCTTTGTGTCTGCTGGCCAGGCCCCATCTTTTCTGGCTTGGGCTGGCCAGGCCCTGAGAAAGTCCAGCTCTCCAGCTCTTCTTCAGTATTCCTTATCAGTCACCAAAGTGTCTATCATTACAACACTGCCTGGCTACGGGCAAGCCACAGTGTCCAAGATTACAGCTTATCTTCCTTTGGAGCCTGTTAAATCAACGTCTTCCTTGTTGAGAGGCACCCCAGGCCTCTTGCAGACATCCATGCAGCCTTCTGGGCTTATCAACGACTGGCACACACATCACACATTGGTGGCTTGTTTCCTGAGGACCTTGGCCACAGATGGCTATCTTTTCCAAAGCATTTTCATTGCAGGGGGTGATAGTTTCAGACCCATTCCCTAGATTCCAGGGTGCATCTTTTTTTTTGGGGGGGGGTTTGGACCCTGCGGATCCACCCCTACCCTGACCCTAGACTCAGGATAAAGTGGGGACAGGAGATCCTGAATTTACTGATACCAACTCTCTGCTCCACGATGGGATGAGTAAGTTCATTTATAGAAAAACAGAGAAAACCTCCTTGCACATCTACATTTGTGGAGTAGAAGCCACACTGGCTGAACAAATGAATAAAATGATAAAGGAGGACTTCATCATTTACTTTAAATCCCCAATGTCCAGGGTGCATCTTATACAGGGACCACATGCTGTTTATAAAATTCATAGAAAGTATGAGTTGAAAAAAGACCTCAGAAGTCATCTAATACACTCCCCTCCTATAGGTGGGGAAACTGAGGCCCATGAGGTTTGACTTGCCCAAGGTCACACAGCTTGTCTCCTGACCATGGCAGCCAGACTGGACACTCAGACTCTGGGTTGGTAGCAGCTGCCACTGTTTGCAGAACTTGCTGCTCTTTGCAGACTCTCATGGTTAAACACAGCCTACATCACCCCCAGATGGCTGCCCCACAAACTTCTTGATGTGTGGCGGGACTGCCTCTGTGGACCCACCTCTGTAATGAGTTCGTGACTGTCCCATCAGTGTTGGTTGGAAAGACTCTGTTAAGGTGCTATTTGTGGCAACAGTAGAACACATCAGAGTTTGCCAAGCACTTCTCATTTATCCTGTGCGATGATCACATCCACCCTTGTGAGTTCTCAGGGTTGGTAGCATTCTCTCCATCTTAGAGATGAGAAAATGAAGGTCCAAAGATCACTAGTGTTTTATCCCGGGTAATATGGAATATAAGACTGCCCTGTCAACCTGCAGGAAGCCCCCTGTTTTCTGAGGGCTGGTTCAAAAGTTGCCTCTTCCATAGAGCCTTCTGTGATTCTTTCTCCAGCAGACAGTGATGTCTTTCTCCTCTCACCTCCTCTTTACCTTTCTTACAATGCTTAGCAGCTTCACCATGGCATATTCCTATAAATTCATTCAGTCAGTGTTCACTGAGTACCTGCTATATTCAAGGCTTTGCGCTGGGGATACCAAGGTGTGAAGTTCATGGTCTGGTAGGTAGAAAGATAAGAATGCTGAATTTGGTAGACACGCAGATTGATGCTTTGTTGTTGCACTGGAAAAGTGATGGGTACAGAAGGAGGGGAGGATGTAGGTCAATCATGGAATGCTTCCCGGAGGAAATTACACATTTTATGAACAGGTTTTATCTCACCTCCTTGCACCTCTTTAGGGCAAGGACTCAGTTTTCACCCCCTTGTGTCCCTCGTGCCCTGGATTAGCTCTCCTGCCTCCACTCCCTCCACCCTCATATGTGAGCAGACAGGTTTGAAATTGGGGGCCTTGCCCTCCTTCCCAGAACCCAAGTACTGGTGGGCTGGGGGCTAGTTTTCCTTCAGGACAGTGGGGCTAAGACACTGAAGGAGGGCTATGAACTTTTCTGGTTCAATCATTTTACCTTTGGGTCCCCCAGCCATATCCCAGCTCTGGTCCCCCAGCCCTGGCCAGATCCCAGCCCTGGCCACTGTGAGAGAGGTTAGGGAGGATCCAAAGTCTTGTGAGAGCTTCCAGACCCCGGTGAGAACTTCTCTCCCTTGGAGAGGAGGCTGGCATAGGTTCAGAGAGCAATGAGGGAAAAGTAACAGGCGTTTGGGTGAGGGGAACGTGCAGTCTGTGGGGCTGGGGGCTATCTTAGTTAGGTTCGCTGAAGGTTGAGCCTCGGATGGTTGGTGGCAGTGAGTTCAGGCAAGTGATTTGCTGAGAAAGTGCTCTAAGGACCAACTGAAAGGGGACAAGGGAAACAGCCAGGTGAAAATGTGGTTTAGTTGACTTAGTCTCAGCCTGTTCCCTGGGGTGGGGTAGGAGGCCTCTGGAGCATGAACAGAACCGCGGTCACACCAGCTTGAGGCAAGGTGGCTGGGCTTTTGCGTCATGTCCACCAGTCATTGGGGTGTGTATGTATTGGGGAAGGGATGACCTCCTAGGCGTGTCTGGTCCAGGCAGCTCCCACTGGTGGAGGGCAATCCCCTGGGGCAGGTGAGCTCTGCGTGCCTAGCAGCTAACACAGCAGCTGGGAATGAAGGCACCTGCCAGATACAGGGAGCTGGGCAGAGCACCAGCAGCCTGCACGACAGGGGGCTGCTAAGACACGACGCTCACTGGGTGACAACCACTCTGTACAGATTACAAAGCCCCCTCACAGTCCTCAGCTCATTGAAGAGCACAGGTCTCTTGCAAGGGCCGTGGGATGGGGACGAATTGCCCCTGTCCTGAGTCCCTGGCCCTGGCCCTTCTGGTCTGGCCCGGGGCCCTAGGAGGATTCTTTCCTGAGCTCGATGGGATCAGGCCTCTGAGGGATGTCATGGAGAAGTCTGGGCTGACCCCTCCCCCTGACACATGCAGGAGGGAGCCTTAGAACCCCTCTGGCCTCGGGGCCTCCTGTCTAAACCTCTCCGTCTCCCGCCAGCTCCAGCCCAGGCTCAGATCGTGCATGCGGGCCAGGCGTGTGTGGTGAAAGAGGACAACATCAGTGAGCGCGTCTACACCATCCGGGAGGGGGACACCTTGGTGCTGCAGTGCCTTGTCACCGGGCACCCTCGGCCCCAGGTAAGCCCTTGGCCTGGCTTGAGCAGGCCCCTCCTGACCCACCCCGCTCTGGGATCAGAAGAGGCAGTGGGAGCTGTGACTAGAGACAGACAGCAGCAAGTCAGCAGAAGACAGGAGCCTGGGGCTGGGGAAATAGCTGGAAAATAAACTGTGGGGAAGGGCTAGAGGCTGTGGGCTTATTCACCTGGAAATATTGACGACTGAGGGCAAAAACTGAATGTCAGTTTTTCAGTTCCACTCCATTCCCTGTATCTGTTGAGCAGACGCTCTCTCAGATATATACCTTCAACCACTGTTTGAAGGCAGACCATGTGCCAAGCACTATGCTCGTTACTTTCTCCAGTGTTTTCTCTTTGGAACCTCGCAACCATGCTGTGAGGAAGGCATCAGGGCCTCCATTTTAAGCTGAGGAAATCGAGGTTCAGAGAGGTTGGGTAAACTCCCAAGGTCCTCAGCTCTTGTGAGGGTGGGTGCAGAATTCGAATCCACAACCAGCGTTCTCTGTAGCTTGGTACACTTCCTCCTACTTTAGGAGGCTTCCAGTAGGCAAGCCCCACACTTTGGACATGAAGAGACTCAAAGCTATTAGAAAGTAACAGAAGATGAGTATCTGGAAAATCTGGGTGAATTTTGTCCCAGACTAAGTGTTTGGTTCAGGCAAGAAGTATTGGCTGGTTATCACTGAGAGCTGACAGGAGGAGGCAGGAGGGTGGGCTGGAGGGATGGGTAAAATTTGCTGGCGAGCTGCGTGACCTTTAAAAGCAGCAGAAAAGGTTTTGATTGGATCCTAGGAAGCACAGTGATTGCAAAATCCTTTTTCGGGGGGACAAATTTGGGAACAGGGACAGCTTTAGTAGGTTTGGTCTTGAGACAAGCAGATGGACGAGAAAACTCCTAAAGACTTTTTCAAACTGAAGCGATCACCACCGCTTCCTCCTTCTTAACGGTTGTTTTTTGGAAGTGAAAACAGTGCTGCCAGTCTTCAGGTTGGTGTTTGCATAGGTGTGACTTTAGGGATGATGCTCCCTAAAGCCAGGGAGGCAGCTGGGCCACCTCTCCCTCAGGCTGCACTGGCCATCTGTGTGTGTCCCCTTGTGCATCACATGTAGGAGTCTTTTGTGGCTGTGGCTGTGAGTCCATGCACCCATTTTCTATTTCCATTTGTAGTTTCATTATTCTTCCTGCTACCTAGGCTCAAACCCTTGGGCTCATATTTGACTCAGCCGCATATCATTCCCCACACCTAGCCAGGCTCTGAGGCCTTTCTTTTTACGTCTCTTGCATGGGTCTCCTTCTATTCGTCATTACCCCTTGAGGTAAGACCTTTAGTCTTGTCCCTTGGACCACTGCAGTAGACTCTAACTGGCCTCCCATTCTCCTACATCTCCCCCTCAAATCTATTCCTGCACCCTGCTCCCAGAATCATCATCCTTAGACCTGCTACATTATATCACTCCCCTGCTCAGAAACCTTCGATGGCTCCACATTACCTACCAGACCCAGTTCAGCCTCATAGGGGTGGAACTAAAGAACCCCCACAATCCAGCCCCCACCTGCCTGTCCTGTCTGATCTCCCACGGCCATCCTCCTCACACCCTGTCTTCAGTGAACCTGTCCAAATACACCCTGTTCATTCTTGCTTTAGCCACTGCTCTTTACCTGTCCTGAAATGCCTTCTAGTGCCTTTTTGCTCATTTCAGTACAATAAATATTTATTGAGCACCTGATATGTGCCAAGTACTGTGATGGGTCCTGAGGATACAGCTGCAGTTCCTGTTGTCATGGAGCATCCAGTCTAGGGGTGGAGCAAGTATCATCTCATAGCCCACTTTGTTGTCAGATGGAGGAATGAGTGGGCATGGAATTCCCTACTCCAAACTAATAGCAAGAGAGAGGGACTCTCTATGGTTAAAATGAAGAAGAAATCTATAGCGATGGTAGTGAGCAAAAGCTGAAGAAACTGGTACTTGGAGGGACTTAACTGCATACTCACATCAGAGGTAGTAGTATTAATACACACATGGGGGGTATGAGCTGAGGACACAGGCCCATCTATGACTGGAGCTAGAACTGCACTTCTTACCTAAAGCTGGAAGCTTGATAAGAGTGATACCACCTATGAATGGGGACCAGAAGACCTCTGCCCCATAGCCCAGAGTCACAGCAGGGAGCAGACTTTCTGCTTCAGGGTGTGGGTGCAAACAGAGTCACCTATGAGGGAATAACCCTAATCCAGTCTGTGTCTTACACTATCCAAGTGGTGAGGAGACCTTAAGCTGAGAAACTAATATAAAAACTGGGACTTCCCTGACGGTCCAGTGGTTAAGACTCTGCTTCCAGTGCAGCAGGTATGGGTTCGATCCCTGGTCAGGGAACAAAGATCCCACATGCCGCGGGGCACGGCCGAAGAAAACCCAAACTGGTTGAAACCTGTGAATGCATATATCTTGGGCATAGGCAACCATAAAGCTACACCACAGACAGGCCTGTCAGTGCCCAAGTGGGAGTTCTGAGGAAGATAATTCCTACTGAATACAAGCCCATGGGGTGAAATTTTAAAGCATATCTAAAAATACAGTGCCAGGAGAGCCAGTCCATAGACCCAAATAATTGAACAATTCACATCTGAGAAAACAGAGATAATAGAGCAATATGAAAGGATCTTTAAAATAAATGTGTTTAAAATGTTTAAAGAGATAATGGAAGGAATAGAATCTATAAGACAGGAGATTATAAAACCTGATCAGTTAAGATATGGAAAAAAGCAAATAGAAATCCTAGAAATAAAAAATAATATAGTCTTTAGAACAATTTGGCCTCAATACCATAGAAGTAGCTAAAGAAGAAACTGGTGAATTGGATAATAGATCCAAGGAAATCAGCTACAATGCAGTCTGGAGAGGACAAAAGGATGGAAAATGTGAAAAGGAAGTTGGGAGACATGGAGGATAGAATGAGAAGCTGTAACAAATTTAGGCATTCTAGGAGGACTAGAGAAAACTTAGAAGAGTCAATATTTAAAGAGATAAAGCCTGAGAATTTTGTAGAATTTAAGAATGGTATGAACTCTCAGATGGATAAACCAAGTCCTAAGCATTTGTAAATAAACCTCATCTAGATAAATCATGGTAAGACTGCAAAATGTCAAGTACAAAAAGCAAAAACATTTTCATGGTCTTATTCTTTTTCCAAAGCACCCTCTGATCTACGTCTGAATGTCCTGAAACTGCATGTAGCCTTCCCCAAGTTTTGTAACCCCTGGGTCCATGAGGGTAAAGTTGAGGGTGGTGAGGAGATGAGAACAGCAGTGACACACCATCACTCCTGCCAAATTCTGTTGGTCACACAGACCATCCCTGGTACAAAATGGGAGGAAAGTACAGAAAGGTGTGAATACCAGGAGGTGGGGACCACGGGGGGCCATGGTGGAGGCTGGCTATCACGTAGACCTCTTTCACAGATGAGAAATCTGAAGCTAGGAGATGAGTAACCTACCCAAGGCCACTAAGCTAATAAGTGGAATAACAAAAATTTAATCAAATTCTTACTCTTCCAGGAATGAATTATATACTCATTTAGTCTTCTCAGTAAGCCTAGGAAGGGAGTAATATTTCCATTTTACACATGCGGAAAGGAAGGCAGGAGAGGTTGGGTAACTTGCCCACAAATCCATGATGTTAACAAGTGCACATACTGCCTTTTTAAAAGCCTCCTTCACCTGACCCCAGATTCCCCAGGCTCTTCACTGAGAGGTCCTACATCCAGTGTGCATCCCCATGAGGCTGTTTGGGTTAGTTTCACAGGCCTGTGTATGCCTTATGTGCACTCGTGGAAAAGTATGGGGGTGGGCGGGGAGCCCCCCTCCCCCCTCCCCCTCTGTGTGGTCTGACTCTGCCCTGCCTGGCTGGCCCAGGTGCGTTGGACCAAGACTGCGGGCAGCGCGTCGGACAAATTCCAGGAGACGTCGGTGTTCAATGAGACACTGCGCATCGAGCGCATCGCGCGCACGCAGGGAGGCCGCTACTACTGCAAGGCTGAGAACGGCGTGGGCGTGCCTGCCATCAAGTCCATCCGGGTGGACGTGCAGTGTGAGTCGGGTCTGCCTCTTAGTACCCGAGCCAGGGGCCTGCTTCTGGGGGCTCAGGCTGGGAAGGAGGAGTGGGGAGAAGGGTGGAGAAGTGGCACCTCCGTGGAGAAAACTGTGGAGACTTTCTCTTTTCCAGGATAGAGAAGGGCATCCCTGATGTTCCTTTGATGTGCACTACCTTATACCATTCACCCATTTCTATCTTTAATCCCATATGAACCTTGCAGCATCCCTGCAAAGTGGTCAGGGAGGGCAGGACAGGTTGGATTATACCCATTCTACAGATGAAGAAGCTGAGACCAAAGGCTTGTGACTTGCTCACTGCATAGGTCTCTTATTATGGTCCAGTGTCCTTCCCACAGTACCTCATGTCTCTGCTTTTGTCCCAGGGCAGCTCTGAAACTTCCCTACCCCAACACCTGCAGGACCAGGCACCCCTCAGTCCTTGCTGCAGGTTGAATGGGAAGCCCTCAGTCCCTGCCTGCCCTCCATGGATATTCCCTTGACCACCCAGAGGCTATCTCCCTTCTTGCCATCTGCCTCTGTGCCATCCAGGCTGACCTAGGTACCCAGAAGCTGTGGGGCCAGGCCCTAAGGTCTGTCTGCCACCATCTTAATATCTACAATGAACCTATCCATTAAATACACTCCCCTGCCCCAACTGGGACCTGATAGAGTGGTGGAACCCCAGGCCCTCTCTTCTGTCCCCCTTCAGCCACCCAGGGGCCTGACAAACCCTGGGGCTGAGGGTCGTTTCTCAAGTTATTGCAGCTGGAAGGGTCTAGCAAGCATGGCCTGATTTCCAGTGTGCAGCTGCTTCCTCCATCCCATGATAGGAGGGTGAAGATAGACACACACATCCCCCCGCCCTCCCCCTCCCCTGCCAATGCAGGTCCCTGGGGAGGGACTGCTGAGAAGCCAACACATCCAGTCCCCTGCCTCTGACAGGTTGCTCAAGCTTGCAGGGCTGGGAGAGCATCTGGCTCTCTGGAAGCATCCCATGAGGGTAGCTTAACTTTCCCCGAGAGCTGCCAGGGGCCCAAGCCCTCCACCTAGGGGGTCATGCATCTGACTCCACTGGGGCTGTGCCCTTGCAGACCTGGACGAGCCAGTGCTGACAGTACACCAGACAGTGAGCGATGTTCGAGGCAACTTCTACCAGGAGAAGACGGTGTTCCTGCGCTGTACGGTCAACTCCAACCCACCTGCCCGCTTCATCTGGAAGCGGGGCTCGGACACCTTGTCTCACAGCCAGGACAATGGGGTCGACATCTATGAGCCCCTCTACACCCAGGTCAGGATGGGTGGCAGCTGGCTTGGTCTCCTCATGGCTCACCCCACATTCTTCCTGCTGTACCCCACAAGGGAGGGGGCCAGGGGGGCTGAAGCCTCACCATCTGGAGCTCCAGGGACTGCCCTGACTCCAACAAGTTTGTTCTGACATCAGAAGCAAGCATTCTGATTGGGCTTCAGACCACCTGGGGCAGACAATATCGAGACAGAAAGGTCAGGGAGCAGTGGTGAGGACAGGAGAGTCCTCAAGGCAACATGTCCTCTAAGAACTTTGCCAGTTAGGAAAGGCACCTCCTGGGGCAGACAAGTCATCCCTGCCTGTTGCTGGCTGGCAGGGTCTTTGGAACGCATGGGCAGGAACAGCAGGAGTTGGGGTAGAAAGATGAGTCACTTCCCATGGCTCTCCTGCGGTCCTAGGAGATGGTGATGAAGCCATCCTGCAAGAGAGAGTTTTCAGAGGCAGCTTTCCTAGGTGGCTGTCAGAACTCCACATGTAGCCATGGCCTGTAGGGCCAGCCCTATATTTGTATGGGTTGTAAGACAGAGCAGGATTCCCTCCTTACCCTTCCATTTCCTAGAATGGGAAAACTGAGGCCCGGTCCTGACCAGTGTGTACCAGGACACCCTCAGACCCATGGAAGCCCAGGGTAGGGGGAGTGTGCCATCCACCCCAGGCTCAGTCCTGAACAGGAATTTGCTTTAGTCTCTGGTGCTTGGTGAATGTGTGTGAGACCCAAGCAGTCCCCTCACCCCAGTGGTCACTGCCCAGGGGGAGACCAAGGTCCTGAAGCTGAAGAACCTGCGGCCCCAGGACTATGCCAGCTACACCTGCCAGGTGTCTGTACGCAACGTGTGTGGCATCCCGGACAAGGCCGTCACCTTCCGGCTCACCAACACCACGGGTACAGGCACTTCCCCGCCCATCCCCTTGCCCACCTGGGCTGAGTCCTCAACCAGGAGGTGGTGCCCACCCCATGCAAGACTCCAAGCACATCACCACGAGTGTTTCCCCTCCTCCCTCCTGCCTGCTCCTTCCCTTCTCCCCCTGCAGGCCTTCCCCGGCCCCCATTCCCTCCCTGATTCTCCTCCCTCACATCCGGCCCTGCCTCACGGTCCCCTAAGACTCCATTCTTGTCCTCCTAGCACCACCAGCCCTGAAGCTGTCTGTGAATGAAACTCTGGTGGTGAACCCGGGGGAGAATGTGACAGTACAGTGTCTGCTGACAGGCGGTGATCCCCTGCCCCAGCTGCAGTGGTCCCATGGACCAGGCCCGCTGCCCCTGGGTGCCCTGGCCCAGGGTGGCACCATCAGCATCCCTTCAGTGCAGGCCCGAGACTCTGGCTACTACAACTGCACAGCCACCAACAATGTGGGCAACCCTGCCAAGAAGACTGTCAACCTCCTGGTGCGATGTACGTGGCTCCGGAGGGGTGGAAGGAAACTTGGGGAAGCAGACAGGGTCCCTGTACCTTGGGAACTGAAATGGGAAAGGGGCCTGTGTGCTTCTCCTTGGTAGGGGAGGTAGGCTGAGAAGGCAGGTTCCAGGCACTTTGATTTCCCTGCAATTCAGGTGTCTGCCAGCAGATGGCAGGACTAAAATTTGCATAAAGTTTTATTTACAGTTTACAATCAATACATTTTCAAATATAACCTCAACAACCCAAGAAGTAGGAAGGGCTGGTGTTGATTACCTAGATTTTTTTAGATTGGGAAACTGAGGCTGCAAAAAGCTAAATGTGGACATTTCAGACTCTAAGAGAAAGTTCCTGACTTTCTCCCTGTACAATGGTTTCTACATGATTAATAGAATTAAAGTGAAAATAACACACATTTCCACATACCTCATATGTAAATCTTTATTAGCAAAGCATTTCAGTGAGTATAAAGATAATTACTAAATGTAAAAATGATTAAAACTTGGAGCACAATATAAAAGAAGTACAAATACTTTCCTAACTAAACTTCAGCCTCACTAATTATCATTAGCTGCTTGGTAAGATCTTGATTTTACTACTCTGCTTTAAGGAGGAAACTTTAAATTCTTCTGCTTGTGCAGCTTTAGGTGGTTGTTTTAAAATTTATTAAAAAAAATTTTTTTTAAAGATCCAGGCTTGTTTCCAGCTCTTTAATACTTGAAAGTAAGATACAGTTTCTGTCAAATTCAATTGAGCATCTTCTGGTGAACACTCTTCTTTGTTCATCTGTCACTGACCAATCTCTCCCTGACTCTCCTCACCAAGAGAAGCTAGCTCTCTATGACTTTTTACTTAATTATGATTAAGTAGTGAGAAAGATAATAGTCAAACTGTGGTTATCTAATGACTACTGTTTCCTTTGATGGTACTTTTCCCATCAGAAGATTGTTCTTCCCCACCTGATCCATATGCCCTTTAAAACCTGGGTTGATAAGATTGCCATTTTCATCAAATACTTGTGGTCACTTCCCGGGGTGACATACAGCCTGCTTCACTCAGCCCAGTCCTGATTTATGGCTGTTGTACCAGAGTCCTTTCCAGAGTCCTTTCCAATGAGCACCTAATATTAAGAATTCTGTCTAACTCTTGGCATACATAAAACAATTTTTAGATTTTTAAAGGAGGCCAGACCATTTTCTTTCTAAACTCTATATTTTTATGTAATTGCATGTAAAATGATTGTATTGGTCTTGTTTTTTTTTATGACACAAACTTGTTGCAAAGAGCTAAACAGCGCAAAAGGGCAAGTTAAAAATTTCCCCTCAATTTCCCTCAGTCCCATTCGCTAGATAGAACCAGTATTACATTCTGGTGCCTCTTTCCAAAATTTGTATTTTGTATATTCTGGGTTTAAAACAACAATAAAAATAAAGCAGCATAGTAGTTAAGAGCACAGGCTCTGAGTGTGAATTCAAGATTGGCTATTTACCAATACTTCTTTGAGCAAGTGAATTAAACTGTCTGAGCCTCATTTCCCTCCTTTATAAAATAGGGAAAATAAAATGCCTCCCTCAAAGACTGTGGGATGGGCTAAACGAGGAAACCCACATACAGTGCTTAGAACAGGGCCTCTCATATTGTATGTTTGGTCAACAGTGGCTGTATTGATTCCTAAACCCACTTTACTACAGCGAGCTTTTTTTTTTTTTTTTTTTAACTTTTGGAAACACATCTGAGAGAGGAGAACAATTTCCAAGCAGAAAAAGTGATGGTTTCTCCTGGGAGTGGGATCGTAGCCCCCAAACTCCAGGAAGGCCAGTTGGAGGGTAGAAGCTGCATCTGGATGGGGGTGGTGAGACAGGGAACCCTGGCTTTGGGCCAGCTCCAGCCACTTTTCCCTCCCCATCCACCCATAGCCATGAAGAATGCCACATTCCAGATCACCCCAGATGTGATCAAAGAGAGCGAGAACATACAGCTGGGCCAGGACCTGAAGCTGTCATGCCATGTGGATGCAGTGCCCCAGGAGAAGGTGACCTACCAGTGGTTCAAGAATGGCAAGCCAGCGCGCATGTCCAAGAGGCTGCTGGTGACTCGCAATGACCCTGAGTTGCCCGCTGTCACCAGCAGCCTAGAGCTCATTGACCTACACTTCAGCGACTATGGCACCTATATGTGTGTGGCTTCCTTCCCGGGAGCACCTGTGCCCGACCTGAGTGTGGAGGTCAACATCTCCTCTGAGACAGGTGGGCAGCTGGAGGGGGGCAACAGGGAGGTATGAGGGGGCTGGAGAGACCCACAGAGGGGAGGTGGGGGCAGCAGCTTGGGAAAGGGAGGCTACAGTGAGGAGGATACCATTTGTTCATGTCATATGCATTTATTAAACACCTGTTATATGCCAGGCATTATGCTAGGCACTGGAGTAAAGTGGTGGGCAAAACAGGCCACATTGAACTTAGTAGCAAATGTTTTTCAGATCATCCCACAAATAAATGTATCACTGCAAACTGTGATTCATGAGAGTCAGGAAAGAGTTTCCTAAGATAGCAGGTTTGATCTGAGATCTGAGGGAGGGGCAGGATTTTAGTAGGCAAAAGAGAGCAAAGGGAGGGTGGAAGAGAAAAGTAGGCCAAGGAATCAGCATGTGCAAAGGCACCGAGGCAGGAAAGTACATGGAGCATTTGGCGCACTGAAAGAAGGAGAGTGTGGCTGGGAGAATAGAGTGAGATGAGAGTGGAGAGGTTGGCAGGGGCCAGATTTTGCAGAGGATTTGGGTCTTTATTCCAATAATAATAAATAACGATAATGAAATAATGGCCAACATTTACTGAGTGTTTACTATGTGTTCTGATGATTTTATATTTATCTCATTCGCCTTCATGATTTACTTTATGGGGTAGATGGTTCATCTTCAGTTTTTAGAGATGAGGAAACTTAGGCTCAGAGAGTTTAAGAATCTTACCTAAGGTTACACATCAATAAGTGGTGGAGCTGGGATTCAAACCCAGGCAACCAGACTTCAGAACCTGCTCTCAGCCACCCCTGAAGGGTTTACACTTTGAAAATTACAAGAGTTTGGACGGAGTGACTTTGGAGAAGGTCTCTGGAATCTCATCTCCAGCCCCCAGTACCTTGCACTGAGTTGCTGGCTGACTTTGGCTAAGCCTCTTCAACTCTCTGGGCCTCAGTCTCTCCTCTATGAGACATTGAACCAGATGGCCTTGGAAGCTCTTCCCATCCTGACATCTGAACAGGGAGAGGCCAGGTGTAGCTGGAGGTGTCAGGAAAGGCTTCCAGAAGGAGACAGACTTGAGCTGGGTTTTGGGAGTGGACTAGGCCTCCACAGATTGCACAAATCCATTTTGCAAATCACAGAGCCATGTCTGGGGTGAGGAGCTAGGGACTCAGACACGAATGCCACAGCCCCATCATCAGAGCTCACTGCCTAGACACACAGATAGACCTGTTGCAGAAGGGTCAGGCAAGGTGGAGGAAAAGGAAAGACAAACCTTAGATAAGACTCAGGAGCTAAAGGTGGGGTCTGCAGAGCATCTAGGGGCACAAGAGGAGTACCAGGCTGCCCGGGGTTGTCAGGTAAGGCTTCTTAGAGGAGCCATTTTCCATGTGTGCATTTGCCCATGCTCAAGCCCATGAGAGGAGGGACAGGGAGCCCCCAAGGCATATGAGACTTGCTGTGTTCAGGAAGTATGTCCCTTACAAGTGGATCCCACAGCTGGAACACAGGATGGGAAAGGAAGATGAGGCTGGGGGTTGACAGAGGCCAGAGCACAAGGGCCTTGTTAGAAGAGCCAAGGAGTTTGAGCTTTAACCTGAGGGCAGTATGGCCTCAAAATGGGGGGACAGCCCTTTATCTTGTGGGGGCAAAGAAGGGTTGGGAGCTGGGGTGTTTTAGAAACAGGGAAATCAATGGGGTACAGGGCCATTTCCTTCATTTCACTCGTCAGCTTGATGCCTAGGACATAGAAGCTTTTTAAGGACCTGTGGAGATGGTTTAGAATAGGAAAAATAAATTAACTGGCTCCAAAATACAAAGGGAAAACTGCAGAATTAAAGCCAATAAATGTATAAATGTTTACAGAGTATAAATTATGCTAACTAGATAATTGGACTTCAGCTTGCCTTGTAGAGTTATTTACGATTTATATTTAATGTAGACATTTAATTTGTTTGATGTGATATGGGATGGGACCCATGGAAGTCTTTAAAAGACCCTTAATTTGGGCAATGTGTTGGGTTAGATTAGGTTTGGCTGTGAATAACAGAAAAAAACCTAAATAATGGTGCCTTTAAATGAGCTAGATGTGTATTTCTTCTTTATGTACAAGTGAGCAGTCCAGGCTGGAATAGTGGCTCTGCTCGACCAAATCCTCAGAGCCCCAGGCTCCATCTTGTCCTGCTTTTCTGTTATCTTTAGCATGTGCCCCCTCGTCCATGATGGCAGTGCCAGCTGCAACCATCAGTCTGCATTCCAGCCTGCAGGGAGGAAGAGAGGCACTGCCTCTCCCTTTAAAGACTCACACCATCTTGGCCAGCATTTAGTCACGTGACCACAGCTAGCCATAAGGCAGGCTGGGAAATACAGTCTTTATTCTGGCTGTGTGTCCTGCTAAAGCCCAGATATTCTTTCACTTTTGAAGAAAGGGTAAGGATGTTGGGGGACAGACTACCAACCTGTGATAACACTCCAGAAAGAGAAGATGGAGGCTTTCACTAGAGCAGGGCCAGTAGGCAGGAAGGAGGGGATTGAGGGAGAAGATATTTAGCAGAACTATTTAAAAAGTGGAACCCCCCCAAATAAATAAAAGGTGGAATCCCCCAAACTTAGTAATATTGGGGATAAGGGGATAGAAAGAATTGGCCTGGACGACTTCAACACTTTTTCTGAGTTGGGAGACCTTGAGGTAGAGACCCAGGAGGTGGAGAGTATTTGGGGAGGGGAGTTCTGCTTTGAAGATACTGCAGGATCTGTGGAACATCGGGGATGGGAAAGGAGGCTCGCACTTAGAGGGAGGGAAGCAGGAGCCCCAGAGCAGAGGCCGGGGTGGTGAGGGGAAGCTCTAACCCCGCTCCTACCTCTTCCCTGCCCCGCAGTGCCTCCCACCATTAGCGTGCCCAAGGGCAGGGCCGTGGTGACTGTGCGCGAGGGCTCGCCCGCCGAGCTGCAGTGTGAGGTGCGGGGCAAGCCGCGGCCGCCTGTGCTTTGGTCCCGTGTGGACAAGGACGCTGCGTTGCTGCCCTCGGGGCTGCCCCTCGAGGAGACCTCGGACGGGAAGCTGCGGCTGGAGCGCGTGAGCCGCGACATGAGTGGGACCTACCGCTGCCAGACGGCTCGCTATAATGGCTTCAACGTGCGCCCCCGCGAGGCCCAGGTGCAGCTGAACGTGCAGTGTGAGTCCCACCGCCCCACCCAGACTACCGTCCAGAGCTGTCCCTCCCGGTTTACAGTCAGGCCTGCCCCCTCTTCACCCCTTCACCCACCCTGGTCCAACCAAACCCCTCTGCTGATACCCCTAAACCCTCCTTGACCCCCGTGCTCTAAGACATGGAGGTCCATGACCCTTGCCACACTTCTACTCCATCTTCATTCCCAGGGACCCAGTGAGCAAAGAAATAACTGATTTTGCCAAGTGAAACTGGGAGTTTGAAGGAGGAAGGAACCTTCAAGGGAACACACTGCCTCTGATAGTATAATGACGAGAGTTAATTTACCGCGTGCCAAGCACTGTTTTAATGCCCTAACTCATCTAGCCCTCCACAGCCCTATGTCTAGATTCTGTTATTCACCCATTTTTACAAATAGGGAAACCGAGTCACACAGATGTTAAGTAACTTGCCTAAGATCTCACAGCTAGTTAGAGGCAGAGCTGGGGTTTGAACCTAAGCTATCTAGCTCCGGAGATCATGCTGTAAATCCCGACGTTATGCTGTTTTTCATTACACGGAGGGTGAGGGGACCATTTGAGGTATGAATAGAGGCCCAGTCTGGGAAGCTCGGCTGGAGGTTTTGGCCGGGAAGGAGTAGGTATCTGCAGGTCGGAGAGGTATGAGTGTGGCTATTTTGTATGTTGTGAGTGTGTATCCGCCCTGAGACCCTTCCAGGATGCTGGGGGGTGGGGTAGGGGTGGCGGGAGTAGGGGCGAGTACGTCGCCTCCCCATGGGGCCGCTCCTCAGACCCCACTCGGTGGGAAGAGGCCCCGCTGACCGCCGCCCCCGCCCCCAGTCCCGCCGGAGGTGGAGCCCAGCTCCCAGGACGTGCGCCAGGCACTGGGCCGACCAGTGCTGCTGCGCTGCTCGCTGCTTCGAGGCAGCCCCCAGCGCATCTCCACGGCTGTGTGGCGCTTCAAAGGGCAACTGCTGCCTCTGCCGCCTGCCGTCCCCGTCGCCGCCGAGGCCCCCGACCACTCTGAGCTGCGCCTCGACGCCGTCACCCGCGACAGCAGCGGCAGCTACGAGTGCAGCGTCTCCAACGACGTGGGCTGGGCTGCCTGCCTCTTCCAGGTCTCCGGTGAGTGTCCCGACTGCCCCGCCCCAGCCGACCCCGCCCACCTGGGGCCAGGCTCCGCCCCAACCCCAGCCCTGCCCAGGCTCGGCCTGGGGCCCCGCCCTTTCCGGCCTAACTGCGCCTGGTTTAGGGCCCTGCCTTTCCAGGACCCGCCCATGCCAGGTACAGATACCGCCAGGCCTCCCGGATATAACCAGGACCTCCTCTCACAGCCCTGAACCCGCCACTTGGCCACTCTAGGTTTAGGCATTCCCCTTTCGAGGCCCGCCTCGACTTGGCCTAAGCCTCGCCTGTTTTAGCTTGCCCGGCTCCTGGCATCTGACAGGCCCGCTCCCTTCACCAGGCCTAGACTTCGCCCCTCTAGCTCCAGGAGCACCAGGTGTGGGCCCTTGCCTTTAAAGGCTCATTCACACCTGGCTTACGCCCCGCCTACGTGAGGCATAGGCTCCACCCCTTCCAGCTCTCTGCTTCCACCTGTTTGAGTAGCAGGCGTCGCTTTCCCTCCAGCCCTGTCCACGTCAGGTTTAGACCGACCGCTCAAGCCCTGGGCACCGCCGCATCTCAGCCATCACTTCTCAAGTCCCTCCTCCTTCGTCCTTGGCTCTAGAGGCTGCAGATAGGAAATCTCTTCCTGACTGCGGGCCCAATGTGAGGGGCCTGAGCTGTAGCTTAGAGGAGGGAAGAAGCGCCTCAACCGCTTCTCTGGAACGTCATGGGTGGCGCTGGGCCAGCCAGCACACATTTCCTGAGCTGTCACTCTAGAGGTTCAGGCCCCTTGGTGCCCAGAAATCCCTTTCAGCCCTATCTCTTCATGTCATTCAGGTGGGCATTTTGGGGCTGCAGATGGGCGTGGATGGGTCAGAAAGGAGGGAAGGTCGTGGTGAGAGTGGAGGGGAAAGGCCGGACCCACTCCCTTCTCTTCCTCCCTTGGGGAGAGCCAGTACCCTGTCAGAAGCAGCACCCCAGAGGAGAGCCCCAGGTGTGCCTGTCCCCCATTTTACTGCGCCCCCGCTCTCCCAACAGCCTCCGACTGACTGGGTGCCCCTTTAGCTCTTATTTGGATCTCCTCACTCAACAGTGGGGGGCTAGGGCCACAGGTCACTGGCCACCTACCCAGCCCCTCCTCACCCCACCCAGCCCTGCCAGCCAGAGGCCCCTGTGACATTTCCCACCTCCTTCCCCTCCCCTGTTCTCCCACACTTTCCCTGTCTCCCCACCTTTTGGCCACTCTCTATCTCTCTTCCCTTCCTTCTACCTCAAAATCCTTGACCCTTCTTGGTGTCTTCTATCCAATTCTCTTCCCCTGTGTCTTCTCTAATATCCCTTCTCTGTGTCTTCCCACATTTCTCGTTTCCGTCCTTTCCTTGGCCTTTCCACTCCCTTCTCACCAACACCACCTCTTGGATTCCCAATCTCCCTTTCCTCCATCTCCCACCTTCCCGCCTACCCCTCATTCTCCCCAATCTCCTCTTCTCCTACCATCTCCTCTCCTCACAATATTCCTTCCTTTTGTCTCCCCCCCACCCTCTCTCTGTACCACACATCCTCTTCTGTCGCCCTCTCCCGCACCTCCTCTCTCTGTGTCTCTCCTCATCCCCTGCCCCTCATGGCCCCATGCCCCCCTCCCGGCCCTCTCAGCCAAAGCCTACAGCCCGGAGTTTTACTTCGACACCCCCAACCCCACCCGCAGCCACAAGCTGTCCAAGAATTACTCCTACGTGCTGCAGTGGACCCAGAGGGAGCCTGACGCTGTCGACCCTTTGCTCAACTACAGACTCAGTGTCCGCCAGGTGGGCCAAGGGGGGCAGGGGCTCAGGTGCAGGCTGGCTCTGGGAATGCTCATCAAGCCAGGGGGAAGGGGTTGGAGACACATTGACCCTCTTATAGATAACTCTTCAGAGCCAGGGGAAAAGTGTTCTGGACACAGGAGCTGGGAGGCTCTAGGGACCTGTCCCCTTTGAACCCATGCTCTGGGCACAGCCCTGAGAATTAGGGGTCTGCTGGGTTCATGTGGGGGAAGGGGGGCAAAGCCAGTCTTGCTCACAAAACAGAGAATCTACTCTTATATCATAAGCTTAAAGCATGAGCTTAAGTCTCATCTACAGGGTCTCTAGGACACAAGGCCAGAGTCACTATACGAGTCTTGAGTCCAGTCCAGTTGCATGTGGTTCTGCCCAGACTAAGGGGTAGTTGGGTGGAGGGTAAGAGTGTGACTCTGAGTCAGACTGCCTAAGCTAAAATTCAGTTCTGTATTAACTTGGGCAAGCTACATCTGTTTGGCCTCAGTTTCTTCATCTGTAAAATGGAGGTAATTATACTATTCCAACTGATAGGATCATTATTTTGAGGATTAAATGAGTTAATAATTGCAAAGCATTTAGAACAGTGCCTAGCACATTAATTTTTCAATATGTGTTACTATCACTTATTATTAAGACCGCCCTGGGAGGTGGGCATGGAAGGGGTGATTGCTCTATCTTACAGATGAGGAAACTGAGGGCCTGGCTTCCTAGTCCTTTGCTCTTTCTCCTCCCCTGCACTGCCCCCCAAAGTCACACCAGGGCCTGGGCTGGTGCTTAGGTGGAGGGTGTCGGGCATCTGGGAACTCCCTGTATCTACAGTTGAATCAGCAAAACGCCATGGTGAAGGCCATCCCAGTGCGGCGTGTGGAGAAGGGGCAGCTGCTGGAGTACATCCTGACCGACCTCCGAGTGCCCCACAGCTACGAGGTCCGCCTCACGCCCTACACCACTTTCGGGGCTGGAGATACGGCCTCCCGCATCATCCACTACACAGAGCGTAGGTGGTGGTGGCTGTAGTGGTGGGATACGTGGGCCCATCTCATGCCCAGGGGACCCTCCATATTCCCCACGTGGTTCCTTGGGGTTCTCCAATGTGCAGTGTCCTACTCTGTCACTGCAGGCCAGGAGCCTCTGGCCCCCAGGCCTACTCTGGGGACCGTGTTCCTAAGCCCAGGCACCCTCTGCACAGCCCCACACCTTGGTTCTGACTTGGTTTTCCTGCTTGCTTTCTCAGCCATCAACTCTCCCAATCTGTCAGGTGAGACACCCCTACCCACCTCCCCTTCCCTTTAGGGACACAAAGGCTCCCCTGGTGGGAGGGACCCCAAGAGATAACCCAGAGAGAAAATAGTGTGGAGGCCAGAAGTTGGCAGAAAAAGCAGAAGGGAGCAAGGCTGGGCTTGGAGATATTTGCATCTAGGATTTATTCTGGGGCTTAAAGGCTTGAAGTGAGGGTGGAGTCAGGAGGACATCTCTCTAACTCAGGGCCTTTTGTCCTCACTCAGCACCATTCACTGTCCCCAAAAGAAAAATGGAAAGACCAGGCTAATCCACATTCTCTGTTCCCTGGGGCAGAGGTCCTTAATCTGAGATCCATGGACCACCCCTACAAAGGATGAGGAGGGTCCATGAAACTGGACCCTGGAAGGGCATACAATGACTTATTTTCCCTAACTTCTAGAAATTTAACATCTTCAATGATGAATGTAAGAATGTGGTATAATCACTACCTGTGACTCTGTCATCAGTGGAAATCCAATGTTTTCACATCACCTAAAAGTTTTTGCAGCCATCTCTAAATATCATTTCCATTTATTAGTATTTCAAACTACAGTAGTTAGACCTAACACTGGATCCTGTGATTTAATTAGATAATAGAGAAGCCCACTTACTATTATATCACAAATTTATTTTTTAAATATTTTGACAACTGTATTTCAATATAATTGATTTCCTTTGTAACCCTGTGTTTTTCATTTTATGCACCTAAATAATTATTCTGAGATGAGATTCTTAACTTCACTAGACACCAGAAGGGTTTGTGGCACAAAAAAGATTAAGAGGTCCTGTTCTGGGAATAAATTTGTCAGGGGTTCCATTGCCTGGTTTCTGAAGCCCTGGGATCCTGGGCCTGCTGCTTGGATGCTTGGGAGCTGTCTCAGGGGTGACCAGGAAGGCAAAGCTGGACCAGGGGACTTGAAGAGGCTGACTCTCTTTGTCTCATTCCCTCCCAACTCTGCCCTGAATACAGACAACACCTGCCACTTTGAGGATGAGAAGATCTGCGGCTACACCCAGGACCTGACAGACAACTTTGACTGGACCCGGCAGAATGCCCTCACCCAGAACCCCAAGCGCTCCCCCAACACTGGTCCCCCCACGGACATAAGTGGCACCCCTGAGGGTGAGGACATGGCCTGCTGCTAGGATTGGAGAACAGCTTCAGGGAGGAGTCTAGCCCTAGGGAGCCCCGGTCTGAGGGGAGACACAGCCCCAGCCTCAGGGAGCCCTGGTCTGAGAGGAGAGAAACAGCTCTGAGCTGCTAGAGGATTGGGAAGAAGAGAAACTGCAGCAGAGCTAAGAACTCACAATTGCTGGCTCAGACTCCTGTGTTGTGCCGTGAGGCAGGGAGGACTGGGTGGGGTGGGGTGAGGCACCTGGGATTCAGGCAGCTGATACTAAGGCCAAAAAGGAATCAGATGGAAAGAGGCCTGGGAGGGGTGAGGGGGAGACTGTTGGCACATCTCCCCCTTCCCTGCAGGCTACTACATGTTCATTGAGACATCAAGGCCCCGGGAGTTGGGGGACCGTGCGAGGTTGGTGAGTCCCCTGTACAATGCCAGCGCCAAGTTCTACTGCGTCTCCTTCTTCTACCACATGTACGGGAAGCATATCGGTGAGTTGAGGGACCAGGTAAGCTGCACGAGTGTGTGCTGGGGCAGGGAGGGGTGTCCACAGGGAGCTGGGGACCGGCCCGGGTAAGGCCTGGGCATCCCAAGTTGGCTGAATCACAGATCCTTGTAGGGAATATGAGCAGAATCTGGGCAAGGGGGAAGTCCAGAGCCAGCTTGTCTGTGGTTTTGAGATGATCAAGACTTTCTGAGTCTGCAAAGAAAGTGGATCCACCAGGCTGAGTCTTGGAGGGGATGGAGAAATCAGCTAAGAGGTTGCATGTATTGAGTGCCTGCCAGGTGCCAGGTGACATCCTGGGTTAGGGATGCATCTGTGGTCTTATTAACCCTCACAACCACCACGTGTGGGAGGTGTTACCATATAGACCAGAGAGGTTAAGCATTTGCCCAAGATCACACAGCAACCCAAGTCTGTCTGATTCTCCAAGCCCTAAACGCAGGGTTGGAAGGGAGCTGCTCTGTGAGCAGTGAGGGGAAATACTACTTCTTAAGCATGACCATGAACCTAAGGAGTGCCCTTTGGGAAGAGATGGCACTGGTAGGAGTGCCACATTAGTCAATGAACTCATCAGTTCAGCCATCATTTCCAGAGCTCCTGCTCTGTGCCAGGCATCTAGTGCTGCAGTGAACAGGATGGACAAATCCCTCATCCTCTTGGCACCTACAGTCAAGTGGGAGAGACAGACGTTAAATAATTAATTGCACCAGATAGGATTTGGTGACCACTGTGATGTGTGTCTGCAGCAGAAGGACAGAGGCCAAGACAGCTGATAAAAGGAATAGTTGACTGACTCTGGGGGCTGGTTATGGAAGACTCTGCTGAGGAAATGACAATTTTAATTTTATTTATTTGTTTGTTTACATATTTATGGGAAAGGTAATGTATTTTGCACAGGTCAGAAGGTACAAAAGGGTTGCATAAGGAGAGTCCCTCTCCCATCCCAGTCCTCCTGCCACCTAGAGTCCCTTCCCGGAGGCAATCAGTGTATTAGATTTTGGGGCAAACTTCCAGAAATGCTTTAAGCATGTAGAAGCCAGTACACATATATTCTGTTTCCCTCCATTTTACACACACTGTTCTGTGCCTTGCTTTTCCCTCTAAACTGTGCATCTTGATGATCAGGCCTTAACAGACCATAGAAAACTTCATTGTTTTCCTCAGCTGCATGGTAGAGGAAGTGACTTTAAGCAAGTGTGGACCTAAAGGCTCATTGTGAAGTGTCCACAGCTAGAGTGATGGGTCGGGCCGAACTGATGAACTAGAATGAGGTGGGATGGAACCTTCTGCATCCACTGGGGTCCCCCGGGCCATCCACACAATCCAATTCACCCATGACTGGGTCTGGACTTCGTGAGAAGCTTCCTGTGGGGTAGGTGGGGGTGAGGGTGACCAGGACCTCCCTGCACAGCTAGAGTAACCACTTCAAACCAATCCTGGTTTGCCCCAGCCTCTCCCACTTTTAACACTAGAAGTCCCACATCCCAGGCAAACCAGGACAGTTGGTCATTTTGTCCTCAGCTCAGGAGGGGCACGGGAGACCCAGCTGGCAAGAAGAGCATGTTGGACACAGTCGGGCCCTGGGAGATCAAGCCTTAAGAGCTGGGATGCCCAGGTGCCTGGGAGCAGAAAAAGCCCTGAGGGAGCCGTCTGTGCTCCAGAGCTTGCTTGGTGTCCCCCAGCAGGTGGGACAAACACCAGTCACTGAAAGCTTCTGGGAGGCAGGTTTGAATTCCACCTGAGGAAGATCCTATAAGTATCAGATCTTCCCAGCAAAGGAATGGGCTATCCTGTGCCTGGACAGGAGGACTGTCCAGCAGGGGTGCTGTGGAGGTGTCCCCCACTCGGCCCCCTTCCATCACCATCTTCTCTAGGCCTCCCGTACCGGATCTGCCCCTGCCTGCTTCTCTGACCTCATTTTCTGCTGCTCTCCCCTGACTCTACTCAGTTCAAGCACACCGGTCTCCTTGCTTTTCTTTAAGTACTTGAGGCCTTAGAAGCCTTTGCTTGTGATATTTCCCCCCGCCTAGAATGTTCTTCCCCTCTCCTCATTCAGGCCTCCTTGGACAGGTCCCTGACAGCCCCATGTAAAATACCTCTGTATCCCTTTCCTGCATTATTTTCTTTATAGTGCTTACTGCCAAAAGAGCATAAGCTTCAGGGAGGAGAGTTCTTTATCTTATTCATGGATGTGTCTCTGGTGTCTAGAATAGTGCCTGCTTAATTAGATGAATGAATGAATGAATGAATAAAGGGGAGGTGGGGAGGTAGGGAGGGCTGGGCTTGATGAACCCTGAGATAACTTCTTACCCTGAGAAGCCTCTTTTCAGTCAGTCCTGATGACAGTGATGGAAAGTTCTTCATTGACCATTCAGATATTGAGAACAGATAGGAATTTGATGGGGACTTTCCCTCAGGAGCCAAATAGGGAGAGAGGATATGAATCCCAGTAACTGCCACACTGTAGAGCAGGGAGTGGTCTGGGCATGGGGAACTGCAGTTTAAGGTCTCAGAGTTCACAGGAAGCACAGAGGGCACCCAGCTCAAGCCTGGGAAGACTTCTTGGAGGAGGTGACATTTCAGAGAGGGCTTGAAGCACAAAAAGGATTTGGTCAGGGGAAGATAGTAGGGGAGGGCATCTCAAGCAGTGGGAACAACCCAGGCAAAAGCCCAGAGTCTGGAAAGCTGGACTGTGTCCAGGCTGCAACATGTAGCTCAGTGTGGCTTTGGAGGTGACAGGAAGATAGGGAAGAATGTAGTGAGCGGGCACCCTTAAAGCCCTGGCTGACCCTGTGAAACGCTGTCAGGAAGAGGGGAGATCTTGGAGCTGGTGGGATGATCAGGGAAGGGGGCAGAAATTCAATTTTGGTTTGAGTAGTGAAAAGGTGGGGTTCCCCCATTAGGGTCCTTGGGGCAGGGTGGTGGAGGAGGAAGAAACGGTTTGGAGATCCCGGTTGGACCCTGGAGATTGGGGGATTGGAACCAGGAAAGATCTTCAGTTAGGGGAAGAGAGGGAGGTCCCTTTGGGGCTGGTGAGAAGCCCAAAAGTCACTGGGGCTTGGGCCCTGCCTAAGCCAGTGTGGCATCTCCCGGCCCACTGGGTGCTGGCTTCAGCCCTCTCAGGGCCCCATCTACTGGTGAGGGTTCTCCACATGCCTTGAACCTTTGTTTGCTCCTCCCCCAGGCCTGGGTCTGCTGCTGGGGAGGGGTGGGTGTTTCCTGCTGTCCTGGTCCCTCCTCTCCCCTCCCCTCCCACCCCACCTGGCAGCTCTGGGCACCAGCTGTCCCCAGTCCTTGTGTCTCACTGGCTCTCCTAGGTCCAAGCCAACTCCTTTCATCTCAGGCAGGTAACATTTGGTGGCCCTCCCCCACTGGGGGTCCGTCTATCTGGTGTCACAGATGGTGTGGCTTTGTCTGGTGCAGTGCCATGGAAATGCCAGCTACCAGGTGCCGTCTGAGATTGATTCCCCTTCTCTCTGAGCCAAGTCTTTATGTCATAGGGGGCTTGAGATAGGCTAGAAGAGCCGGCGAGGGGGCATGACATTGCCTGGGTGCTCTTCATCAAGGCCTGATCCCTTTCTTCTCTTCCATTGCCCCTCAGCATCTCCACAATCCCAGGCCCCTGGGTCTGTGGGCAAAGGGGCTCAGCACCCCTAGGCTAATAACTCCAAAATTTTACATTTTACCACAGCTATGTAGCACATATACTAATATCTTTCTTTAAATCAACTCACTCCTTTTTTCTTAGCTTTGTCCTAGGCATCAATATTAGAGAAGTTGTGGGTTTGAAAGGCTAGCTTTATTCACCTCTTAAAACATATATATAAGTATGAAATTTTTCATTGAGGTATAATGGACATTATATTAGTTTCATATGTACAACATAATGATTTGACATTTGTACATATTGCAAAACAATCACCACAATAAGTCTAGTTAACAACCATCACCAGAATTTTTTTTTCTTATGATGAGAACTTTTAAGGTCTACTCTCTTAGCAACTTTCAAATATGCAATAGAGTATTATTAACTATAGTCACCATGCTGTACATTACATCCCCAGAACTTATTTATTTTATAACTTGAAGTTCGTACCTTTTTAGTCCCTTCACCCATTTCACCCACCTGCCACCCTCCAAGTGTTAAATTTTTAAAGTCCGTTCCTGTACCTCCAGAAATCATTGCATGTATCGTATACCACCAAGCGTGTGCATTACGTGCTTCGGGAATCCTGCTCTGTGTTCAGATATGGGCCCCAGTGTCCTGGGACAACTCCCCTGTCTAGAGGGGGGAAGGGTGCTGTGTGTGGGTGTGTTTGTGTGTGTGAGTGAGTGAGTGTGTGGGGGGAATTAGCTGATTAGGAAGGAAAGGAAGAAATGAAAGAAAATTTGCCAATCGTCCTGATATATGGAAGCCCTGCTGCCCGGCTGCTGTCCCCTTTCTTTCCCATGCTGAGGTCCCCTCTGGGATAACAGGACACCAGGCCAGTCTGCGATGGGGAGAATGTCCTGTCCAGCGGGGACTGTGCTGCGGGCAGTGGTAGGGAGTTGAGCCTGGTGAATGGGGAAAGGTGAGGGTGCCCCCTCACTGCCCCCTCTCCTCACACCCACCACAGGCTCCCTCAACCTCCTGGTGCGGTCCCGGACCAAAGGGGCACTGGACACGCACGCCTGGTCCCTCAGTGGCAATAAGGGCAACGTGTGGCAGCAGGCGCATGTGCCCATCAACCCCAGCGGGCCCTTCCAGGTGAGTCTGCTGGGCCCAGGGCTCCTCACAGCTCTCCAGGCCTTGGGCCATCGCTCCGGCCAGGGAGCCCTCAGGAGGGCCCAGGGCTTGCTTCTGGGAGCTGAGGAGAAAAGCTTGCCGGGATGGGGGGCCTTCCAGGGAGACGGAGGCTAAAGGCTGGAAGTCTGTGGTGCAGAACCTCCCTCATCCCTGCTCCCTGCTCTCTGACCCCACCCCAGATTATTTTTGAGGGGGTTCGAGGCTCGGGCTACCTGGGGGATATCGCCATAGATGACGTCACACTGAAGAAGGGAGAGTGTCCCAGGAAGCAGATGGATCCCAATAAAGGTGCAGGATGGAAAGAGGGCGGGGGTGCTGAATCTCTGGGGGACTGTGTGGGTGGGTGCCTGTGTCAGGGGAGGCGTTGCTGTCTGAATTGGGGTTCAGAGTGGCTGGGTGATGGGATTCATGTGCTGGTAATTGTGGGAACAGCTGCTGGTGTGTTTGGTACCCACCTTGGACCCCACCCTGGCTCAGGCTGTGGGCTGTATGGAGGACAATGAGACCACCAGACCCTCCTGTGAGCTTACTAAGTTTACAGTAGCAGCATCTGTGTCTGGGTACATCCGTGTGTGTGTGTGTGTCCAGGTGTGAATGTGTACCCCTCCCCCTCTGCCACTGGGGGCCAGGTGTTGGCAATAATAACAGCTAGAGTTTACCAAGTGATTACGATGTACCAGGCAAAGTACAAACACCTGTATATGCGTGATCTCATTTATTTCTCACAGCAGTCCTCTGGGTGGCTCTTCCTATTAGACTCATTTTACAAACGAGGAAACTGAGGCCACTGAGGTTGAGTGAATTGCTCTGTGTCTTATTTAGTGAGCCACAGGGCCAGGATTTGGACCCAGCAGGCAGAGCACACCACCTCATGTCTTACGAGTGTGTCTGTGAGCACAGAGAGGGGGCAGGGGAACAGCCCTCCCGTGGCCTGCTGGCTGCTCCTCCCTGGCCCTGCTGAGCTAACCGGAGCCCTGGCCTCTCTCCCTTCTCTTTCCCGTCACAGTGGTGGTGATGCCAGGCAGTGGAGCCCCCTGGCAGTCCCGCCCACAGCTCTGGGGACCCATGGCCATCTTCCTCTTGGCGTTGCAGAGATGATGAGTGCTTCGTGGCCCCCCCCCACCCCGCCCCCGGCACACCAAAGTGTCCGCATCGTACCAAAGACTGACCCCGTGCCAGCCGGGGTGCCCAGGGGCAGAGCCGCCCGCCAGTGAGGGGGCCTGCATTGGCTGTGAGGATGAGCAGAGAACAAGGACAGCGGCCCAGCACTGAGGCCCCGGAGACGTTTGTTCGACACAGGCACACACTCACTCACCCACACTCACACACACACAGATATATTAAAGCACAAGTTTCTATCTGACCTGCCAGCACCTTCTTTGCTGCAGAGACAGGGGACTCGCCTGAATGGCATCCACCACTCCAGGGACCTCAGCGCCACATAGGCCTTGTCCTGGCTGCACCTGCGGTGTGTTTCTGACCTTCCCCTGTCCCTGACTCAAGGCTGAGCTCAGCCCCGTGGCTTTACCAGAAGGAGCCAGAAGGGGAGCAGACACAGGAGCCCTGCCCTTGGCTGGACTCTAGCTGGACTCTAGGGCCCCCTGGGATGGAGGAGGCCAGGGTCAGAGGGGGCCAAGCAGGACCGACTCTGCGAACGACAAAGGACATGAGGCACCAGCTGCACACAACTCTGTTCCCAGAGCGAAGGCCAGAAGCCGGAGAGCCCAGGCCACCCGTATCCCCTGACCCATTCATATCCCGCCCCTCACTGTGCCCCATTCGAAGGGACCTAGCACAGGGTCTTGGGCCCGGACAGTCTGGAGACTGACCCCTTCCCCACCCTCCCCATCCCACTGCACCCCACCCCACAAGGAGCTGTATTCCTGAGAGCACAGTCCCTGCCCTGCTCGGCTGGCCTAACCTCAGCCCCCAGCTGAGCCAGGGGGGAGGGGTGGTGGCCAAGCCATTTTCTGGGGTGAGGCTTGGCTCTGAGAGGGGCAGAGGAGAAGTCCTGCTTTTTTGATTTCACGCCCCTATATTGGACATTGATTTTAAGAGTAGAGTGGAACCTCCATTTCTTACATACTTGCCATGAAGGGGTGCTCTGGATGGGGTGTGTGTAGGGGGCTGCCCTGTCCTCCTCCACCCCAAAGCACTGTCTAATGGGCTGTTCCCTTCCCCGCCCAGGGTCAGTGAAGGAGGAGGGGTTTGTAGAGCTGGGGGTGGTGTGTGGGGCAGTTGCTGGTCACCATGTTCCCTGGGAGCTGAGCCTTGTGCCCCCAAAACTGGGAAAGGGCTCCGTGCCCTTGGTCCTGGGTTGGGAGACTGAGACGGACATGATGGGACCTAGACCTCCTCCTCACCGTCATCCGTGAGCCCCCCTCCTAGCGGTCCATGGGAGAGAGGAGGCCCAACTCCTTCCAGGGTGAGTCATCACGTGTGTGTGCATGTGGCGGTGTGGGTGTGCACGTGTGAACATGTGTGGGCCCATCTGTTGTCTGTGTACCACTGTGGGCATATCTCTGGCAGGAGTGTGTGCAAATATGTATCTGCGTGCGCTGTGATCCATATGTGAGGCTGGGTCTAACCCCCGTCTCTTGTGGGTGCCTGCGTATGTCAGTATGTCCATCTTCATGAGTGACATGAATGATTGTGGAGTGCTGGCCAAATATGCCGCTTCAGCCCTATTCTGTAGTCTCAAGCTGCCTGCCACCACCTGAATTTCTACCTTTTATCCCCTATGGGTGACAAAGAGCTTACAGATGGCCCTATGGAAATGAAGGCACCTTTGGTGGCGGTGTCACAGGGCTCCTCCTGGAGCATTTGGTGGTGACAGCTGCAGAGAAGAGGCAGCACTGCAATGCCAGGAGGCAGGCAGGAAACCAAAGTAAACGCTGCCCATCTCAGCTCTGTCAGGCTGGTGTTATCATCATCACCAACAGCTGGTGGGTGGCCAGGCCAGGGCTGGAGTGGGGACTCCTGATACCTGACCAGCGTGGCTGCCTTCCCGGCCCAGCCAAGGCCTATGTCCGAAATGAGTGGCTCCGGGTTCCCAGAACGTGCTGCCATTTTTCTGCGGGTATTGTTCCTTAATTGTCCCATCTGTGCAGGGTCTGTTTTCCCAACTAGACTGTGAGCTCCTCCTCTGAGCCTTCCAACCCTCCCCTGACCCCATCCCACCCTCATGCCCAGCACAAGTGGGTCTGTTATGGAAATCTCTCAACAGGCTTTGCCTAGCAGAATGGATTATAGAAATCAGTGGTTCCCAGCAGAATAGAACCACCAGAGATTCTTTTAGAAAGCACCAATGCTTGGGGCCCTCTCCAGAGATTCCAGTTTAATTGGACTGGAGTGCAACCTGGCATCAGAAATGTTTAAAAGCTCCTCAGGAGAACCTGGCCTATCACCTGCCAGGTGCTTCCCCCATGCCCTGGCTGGCATGGATGCTGGAGAGCGCTTCCTCCTTGGGGCTCCATGGTGCCCCATGCCTACTGCCCTCAGATGACCTTTGAATACATCTGTCCCCTGCTCTGGCTGCTCCATGATGGAGACCCTCTCTCCCTTGTTCACCTCCACATCTGTAGAGCTGGATACAGAAAAGGGACTCAGCATATGTCAGCTGAGCTGAAGCACATACACGTGACCCCTGAGTTCTGGTCTGTTTGGAGAGAGGAGACATGGTCACGTGGACAGAGAGTGCAGGGTGGGGGAGCACCAGGGAGCACTGCCCGGGGGAGGTCGGGGTGGGACCGGGGCAGCCCCGACTGCAGGGTGGCTTGACCTGGGCTAACAAAGTGCCCGAGGGAGCCGCTGAGATCCTTGGTCCTTGCGTGTGTCTGCATGTGCCAGCAGGTCTGCAGCGGATGTGGGTGTCAATGTGTGCTGACATTAACAGTGTGTGATGTGAGGGGTGTGCTAGCCTGTGTGTGCGTGTGTGTGGGGGGGTGTCCTGCAAGGAATGAGTGTCTTTGTGTGTCCCTGGGTGACTTGTGAGTCAGTGCTTGTCTCTGTGTGCCTGTGAGTCAGCACCTCTGTGCCATGCGTGTCTTTGTGTGCCAGTGGGTATCAGCGTCCATGTGTTGGTTGGTGGCCCATGAGGACCCCCAGCCCGGGGGAGACCAGCCTGGCTGGATCCAGTGCATCTCCCCAGTGGCAGTCTCACCCTCTGGGTCAGGGTGGCTGAGGCATTTTGTGGCCTTAAAACAGGGAGTCCAGGGTCAGCCCTCAGGGTGTTAGGGTCCTCTACCCGTCCCCTCCAGCTTGGTGTCTGGGGGACAAAGGGACTCCTGGGGCCAGGTGCTGTATAGGTAGGAGACAGGGAGCCTCAGCTTGGCTGTCCTGCCCCTGGAACCATAGACGGCCACCCGGGGTGCCGAGCTAAGCCTGCAGACCAAGCCCCCTGCTCCTGGGACGCTCCTTCCGCCTCTTCCCTCTCTGGGATAGCCCTGACTCTTCTTCCTCATTCACTTTGCCCTCTCCCTATGCTCAGTGAAAGCCCCTGGCTCAGGCTGTCAGTGCTGGGATGGGCCGCAGAGATCCAAACTCCTCATGGTGAGAATGAGAGTTAAGCCCAGAGACGGGGAGGGACTTGCCCCAGGTCACACAGACAGTTAAGGTGGAGCCAGCCTTGGAAGCCAGGTACTACAGTCCTGGGGTTGCCACACCTCTGGCCACTGCTCATGCCAGGCAGCAAGGAGGAGCTTGGTCAAACATCCCTGTCTCCGGGTGCTGGTACAGATATTACAGATGTTAACTGGGCCCTGCACTGGGAGAGGTACTGTCTCCCTGCCCTCAGTTCTGGCCCCGCATCCCAGGCCACAGCCCCTCCTGCCCCAGGTCAAGCCTGGGTGCCACATAGAGGCTGACGCCCTTTGCCCACACTGGCTATGGCTGCTGCCCTCGCCCAGGCTCCCAGATGAAAGGGACTCTCTTTCCCCTCCCCTCTGTCTTCACATGAGCCTGGGCTGGGAATGAAGGTCAATGTGTCCTGGTGTCCTTATCCTGTTGACTTCCCCCTAAGGACCAGGGGAACCTGGGGGAGGAGGGCTAATCCTTGTGTTTTCCTCTCTCTGCACAGCGCAAGGGGGACGGGGGTATTTTCAGGGTCTGTCCTCAGGAATGGGGTGGGTGTACCTGCAACGGAGGGTCCCTGTAGGGCCACTGGTTTGAGTTTCTAGGTTCAGGGGAGCCCTCCTCAATTCCAAAGGCAGGACAGCACCCCCTCTCTGTTGAGTCAGTGCTGCTGTGTGTGTGCATGGATGAGAGGGTGTGTGTGTGTGAGAGAGAGAGAGGGTGTATGTGTGAGTGTGTGTGTGTGTGAGGGAGTGTGTTAGGGCAGAAGGACCACTCTTTCCTGGGGATCCCTTGACCCTTAGAGCTGGAAGGGACCTTAAAGACCATTTAATCCAGTGTCCCCACTGTACAGGTGAGAAAGCTGAGGTCCAGAGAGATGGCCCTTGCCCACCACCACCCCCTCCCCTCATGTCACCTGCATTCATTTCCCAGGGGCCCCCCTAGGAATGCCCTCCCTCCTGGCATCCCCCCACCGCTGCTCACATAATCACCATCTCAGCACAACTCTGCTGGCCCCTCTGCACCCATGGCCTCCAAGCATCCTTCCTGCCCCAGGGTAGCCAGCTCACCAAGGCCTTTATCTCCAACCCAGGAGAAAGGGCAGGGGAAGGAGGGGACTGCTCCAGCCCCGCGGCCTCAAGACTTGGGAGAAAGCCAACCCCTCCGTGCCCAGGCCCACCCTACCACCAAGGTAAAAGCACAACAGGAGACCCTCATTAACGGGTGAAAGGGATTGGGGTTGTTTTAGTCACATGACCCCATCCTCACCCCTTTGCCTTGCTCTCTGTCTCCGCCCCAGCCTCTGCCCCCTCTTTGTTCCCCTTTCCCCCCCCCACCCCCCAGATGTAACCTCTAGTTGCGGACGCGGTTGTTTCAATCAATAAAGCTGCAGTGTTCTAGCGCTCCGGGTCAGGCGGTGTCTGTTGGCGGCAGGTGGGCTGGGCCTGGAGGGGGTATGGGTGAGAGCCTGGGGATTCCCCTCAGGCCCCTGGAGGGAGCCCTTCTTCCCTTCGGCCCCAAAATCCTGGCTCCTGCTCTGTGGCGTGGACAGTGGGGACCTGCAGCCTGGTGTCCAACCCACCTAACTCATTCACTTGTCGCTTCAACAAATACTAGCTAAATGCTGCCTTCGTGGAAGCTTCTGTTTAGTGGACACTAAGCTCATAATTGCACTGGGAAATGTATCCTTATGAGCACAATTAATGCTGTGAGGGAAATTGGTGCTCTGGAAAAAGGTAAGAGGAGGGTCTTATGTGGGTTGGGGCTCCAGGGAAGACTCCTCTGAAGAAGAGACATTTAGAAGATACCTAAAGAATGATTGGAGGGCCTCCCTGGTGGCGCAGTGGTTGAGAGTCCGCCTGCCGATGCAGGGGATACCGGTTTGTGCTCCGGTCCGGGAGGATCCCATATGCCGTGGAGCGGCTGGGCCCGTGAGCCATGGCCGCTGAGCCTGCGCATCCAGAGCCTGTGCTCCGCAACGGGAGAGGCCACAACAGTGAGAGGCCCGCATACCGCAAAAAAAAAAAAAAAAAAAAAAGAATGATTGGAGTTAGCCTTTGGGGGCAGAGGGAATCTTCCGAGCAGAAGAAACAGAGTATGCACAGGCCAAGAGGGGTGAAAAAACTTAGAAGGCTCAAGGAAGAGGAAGGAAGACAAAGAAGGAGGAATAAAATTGATCCACTACGTGTAACAACTCTGCCCTTTCCCTTCTCAGCACCCAGCCCCACCATCCCTCCTATACACTCGTACTGCCCACCCCCAACCCCCAATCTCTGTTTCTGTCCTGGCCCCATAAGCCCCACTCTGCACTCTACTTGGCCTCCCTTATTCACCACCAGTTAGCTGCCCACTTGCCCCAAAATCATTTTGTGCCAACCTTTCCCTTTTTTTTTTTTTTTTTTTTTTTTTTCTGTACGCAGGCCTCTCACTGTTGTGGCCTCTCCCGTTGCGGAGCACAGGCTCCGGACGCACAGGCTCAGCGGCCATGGCTCACGGGCCCAGCCGCTCCGCGGCATATGGGATCCTCCCAGACCGGGGCACGAACCCGTATCCCCTGCATCGGCAGGTGGACTCTCAACCACTGCGCCACCAGGGAGGCCCCGCCCAACCTTTCCCTTTTTCCAGACCTCTCAGAATGCTAAAATTTCAGAGCTGGGATGTCCTTAAAGTCACTTATTTCAATCATCTACTCCTATGCTTTCCTTGGGAGAAACAGGCTTGCCAAGATCATGGGGACAGGCAGTGATGGGGAACGTTCACTCCCCTGTGAAGGTTTGTGGCGTGACCCCAAATCAAGGGCAGATGTGTCATGATATGAACTACCAGGAGATCAGGCAAAGAACAGGAAGAGAGTTTATTGTGTTACTCGGTAGTAACAGGTAGGTGGAGCAGAGAGTTTCATTTCCTTGTTTCAGATGGGCAAACTGAGGGTCAGAAAGGTGACAAGACTACAGGCTCCATGCCCCTCCTTTGTCAGCTCACACCTTGGGTAACTTGTTGCTGCCACACCTGGGATTTCTCTTCTGGAGCTTGGAGCCCACCACTGCTTTGGGTTGGCTCGTTGGGTACCAGGAAGAGAGACTCACTCGCCCTCACTCAAGTACAGGAGCATTACTGTGAGGCTCTATGTAGTGAGGGGGACAGACTTTCTCAGAAAGCCAAACACAAGAGGCATAACAGGGATGAATTTCTTAAACCAGATGGGTATTCTGCATTCAAGGTAGTTTTAGGAGTTTATGAGTTTATGATTATGGCTCCTCACCTGGCAGGGTAAAGATGGCCACAAATCTTTTGTTATCCTACCTATAGGGAACAGGACTCTTAATTCCCTTCCCCTTGAATCTGTATTGGTCTTGGTGACTTGTTTGGCCCATAGAATGTGACATTCTGAGTTGAAGATGCCTTGCAGCTTCAGCTCAGGCCTCTTGGAATGTTCTCTCTGGGAGCCCTGAACCAGCATGTAGGACATCCAACTCCCCCAAGACCGACATGCTGGAGAGGCTGTGTGAAGGGCTCTAGTAGACCATCCCAGCTGAGTCCAGACCTCCAGCCATCTCCTGCAAAGCACCGGACATGGGCATGAAGCTGCCTTGCACCCTCCAGACCAGCCCATCCACAAGCTGAACACCTCTGTTGATGCCACAGGGAACAGAAGTATTGCCCAGCCCAGCTTGCCCAAATTCCTGACCCATGAAGTCATGGGGTAAAATAAAATAAGTGTTGTTTTAAGTCCCTGAGGTTAGAGATGGTTTGTTACAACAGCAATCGATAACCACCCTGGCGTGACTCAGCCACTTTCCAGCATCTGCTTCTTTTTACCCACGCAGTTCTCTCCTGACTCATAGTGTCTGCGCTTTCATGACTTCTGCTTTCCAGACATCTCCAGCTCTAAGTCTCCCTCACAACCTTCCAGTGACAGCTCCCAGCATTCACAGACTCAAGTTCTCGAGAGAAAGAGCCCACTCGACTGGCTCACCATTTTGTGCCCGGTCATACGTACATCCCTGGGAAACCTGTTGATAAGTTGCCCTCGGGTTAAGTGCCACCCCTGATCCAATCCACTGGGTTGGAGGAGGGGGTCATGAATATAAAACATGGCTGCCTGTGGGCCACTGCTTCAGAGAGACTGTGCGTGGACCCACTTCAGAAGGGCAAGGGGCTGGCAAGCACCATAAATGTACTTCTTTGGTTCTTCCCTCTCATTCCTCCTCTAGTGATGATCTATTCCCAGGGGCACAGTTATGCAGCGTGTGCACCACGAAGCTGATCCTATCCAAGGGCGGGTCTCAATGCAAATTGTACAGGTGGGTCAGGTAACTTCCAGGAGCAGAGTCTTGTGTTATGCACTTGTGGTGACTCAGATATTTTATTTTCGTGTCTACAGATGAGGAAACTGAGGCTCAGAAAGATGCTGTGGTTACCCAAGCTCATACAATTAGGAAGGGGAAGAACGTGGAGACGAATCTAGATTTTTGACTTTTTTTTTTTTTTTTTTTTTTTTGCGGTACGTGGGCCTCTCACTGTTGAGGCCTCTCCCGTTGCGGAGCACAGGCTCCAGACGTGCAGGCTCAGCGGCCATGGCTCACGGGCCCAGCCGCTCCGCGGCATGTGGGATCTTCCTGGACCGGGGCACGAACCCGCGACCCCTGCATCGGCAGGCGGACTCTCAACCACTGCGCCACCAGGGAAGCCCAAGATTTTTGACTTTTGGTGCAGTGTTTGTTTATGTCAGCCAGATCCTCTCCTCCTCCTCCCCTTTGGGATCATTCTGCTTTTCTCACCGGCTCATCCCCAGGAGCTGGGAGAAGCAGGGCCCTTTCCTGTGTGGCCCTTCACTTCAGATGGAAATTGTTCCTGGGCCTGATTTTCTATTTCTAGCTGCCTGACCTTTTTGCATATGTCCTTTGTGGAAAGCTACTATAATACCTTTTTAGAAAGAGGTTGGGTATAAATAAATCCAAGAAAAAAGTCGAAACTCTTCTTTGAATTCACCCCAACCCCGCATGGAGGTATCCCTCCATACTGCTTCTTGAACTGCCTGCTCCCAAATTCACCTTTCCTGGGCATGGAGCCCTATCAGCGCCCAGCAGGACTCTGTGCTCTGAGGTCAACTTGGCAGGCCCCCCCAAATGCAAATCCTACCACTCCATCCATCACCCTGTCTCTCTAGTAGTTCTGGTCTTTAAAAATATTTTGAGTTTCCCATTTCTCTGAGGCCTCATGAGGCCAGCCAAAGCTCGGCTGAATGGACTCAGCACTTTGCAAGGCCCCATGCCACCTACACATGCTGTCTTAAATAGAGCCCCACTCTCAGTGTCCCCACCTCCCAGGACACCCACCAATTCACTCTCAAGTGTGAGGTGGTGAGAAGTAGAGTAAAACATGAGTCAGAGAGGCTGCGAGTGCCAAACGTCCACACAGTGGGAGTCGCTGCTGCCATTTAGAGATGTCTATAATGTATTGTTGAGAGAGAAAGGCAGACCAGAAAAGAGCATGCTTATTACTCTGGCATTTTTTTTATATAAAAATATCTGTGTGTACTTGTGTGTGTGTGTGCATTTTTTTTCTAAGTCCAGAAGAATATTCACCAGGTTATCTGTCGTTCTCTCAGTGGTGAAATTTCAGATGCTTCTGACTCATATCTTTAGACTTTTCTGTATCGTCTGAATACTTTTAGAAGAACATGTATTATTTTTAATAACCAGGAAAAAATCTATTTTCTCGAGAAAAGAAAAGCCAGAAGTCATCAAGGACTATAGATTATACAAAAAGGTCACTTTCTGTTCTTAGCATTATTTTTATAACTACACATCACAAAGACTGGGAAAGGGCTTTGAACTTAGGCCTTGAAATCTTTTTCCTGCTGATTTATTCAGATAAAAACAGATAGTCGGAAAGAAAGGGAAAAGAATTGGCCTGCGTTGATCAGGAGTGAGGAGGTGGGATGTTACGCCAGGTTTGGACTAAGAGAAATCCCAAGGAGAAAGAATAACACTACCCGCGGCAACAAACACTACCGTTCGAGGTATACGCCCAAGCCCTGCGCATGTGTGAGTGTGTGACCGCGTGCATGGGTGTCGGCACACGGGTGAGGGCGTGTGCACGCCCTCTTTTGGACGCTGTGGCGTTGGCAGCCCCCGTGCAGCGCTGGCATCTCCTTCCCTCCCATGAATGCAGGGCCATCTAATGAGGCTTCACTCCAGCCAAAGGGAGTGTGTGGACAAACACACCCACTGGGCGGGGGCAGTGGGAGGGCTGGCCTGTGTGGCCTGGACAGGGCCTGGAGGGGATGGGCAAGAACTGCCTCTGGGCCCTTCCCAGGCTCCTTCCCGACCCAGGTGGCAGAAAGCCCCTTGGAAACTCTCAGACCCTTGACTAGAAGCATCCAGGCCTGTGCTGATCTCTGCCTCAAGACTGGGGTCAGAGAAGGTGTCCTGCTTCCATGGGAGAGAGGGAGAGAGAGGGGCTGAGGAGAGGTGGAGAGAGACAGAGACCGAGCCCAGGAAGTGGAAAGAGCACTGGGAGGAGGGGACAAGGATGCCTGGACCCAAATTCTGGCTTGTGACCTCCAATAAGCCAGCCCCATCTGGGCCTCCGTTTCCCTGTAAATTGGGGGACAAGATGGGGAACTTTAAACTTAAAGGGTCTTCCAGCTCTGGGATTGAATGAAGTGAGGGGGTGGGGTGTTCCTGAGAAAGGGGGCTCCCCCAAAGGGGTCAATGGGAACCCCGGCGACATAGCCCTGTTTTTGTTTGTGAGACTGAGCATCTTTCTGTCTATGTCCCCCTTCCCAGCAC
The DNA here is from genome assembly GCF_964341445.2 of Mesoplodon mirus. NCBI lineage: Eukaryota > Metazoa > Chordata > Mammalia > Artiodactyla > Ziphiidae > Mesoplodon > Mesoplodon mirus. The sequence goes on along the minus strand of NC_138988.1, from coordinate 70,277,729 downwards.
TGGGGACCCCTGTTACCCAGGCACACCCGCAATCCCTGAACTGGGCCCCACCCCTGCCAAGGGGCAGGCTGGGGTCCTTGTGGGGCGCTGGTGGGCAGATGCCGGCTGTGCCAGCGGTGTGGTGGGAGATGAGTGGGACCCACTGGGGTCTGGCCGAGACCTAAAGCAGGGGGTCTTAGCAGGGTGGGGTGACGTCAGGGTTGAGCCAAAGACAGAGGAGGAAAGAGGGACAGTCCTCAGGGAGGATGGCTTCCGAGTGGGAGGTGGCTACAGGTGGACTTGGGGGGTTGGGGGGTGGAAGCTACGAGGATGGGGGGAGGAACTCCTCCCCTCCATGGATCCCCAGAGGCATCAGAAAAGCCCTCTTCAGCCTGGCCTTTCTACCCTGGTGGTGGGGACAGCATAGTAAATCCAGAAGTCTTCCAGGAGGTCATTGGCCAACCGTGAACATCCTCTCCTGGAGTGAGGGTGGAAGTGGGTGGGAGGCAGGACCTAACTGGGTCTCAGAGATGTCCCTTCACCTCTTCACCCTGGGTCCAGAGATGGGGACAAGATGGGGGAGGGGGGTGGTGAAAATTCCCCATTTCCTCTCCCCCTGAAATGGGAATCTGAGGCCCTTTCTCTTTGTCTAAAACTTGAGAAGCAGAGAAGGTCAATCCCCGCCCCCACCCCCACCCCCACACACACAGGCTGCTTGCTACCGCTGTGGGGACTCTGGCAGGAGGCAAGTGCAGCGTCTGGTGACTTCTGGCCTGTGGAGTAGTGATGGTGGGGTGGTGAGGTGGGAGTCCTTGTCTCCGACCCTGTGTCCAGACCCCCAGTCTGGAGGGAAGTGAGCAGCCTGCCTCTGTGGGAGCCCCCTCCACTGTGGCCTTAACCACACCCCTGCTGGCACAGAGTCACACCTTTAGAAGCCTCCAGACATCTCTCCTCTTGCCTCTCTCTCACCTACCTGTCACCATGGGGACAGCCTCCAGGGCTGGCAGAGGTGTCTGCTGCCTCCAGACCTGAGCAGGGCCCAGCCCCTCTTGGCTGGTGAGAACTGACTCAGTCTGGAGATTCAGCACTGAAGAGAACCTCTGGTCACCCCCGCCATGGCTGGCCAGAGTCTTCCCTACAATATCCCTCCAGCCCTGCTTGAACTGTGCCAGTGGCCAGGAGCTCAGTACTTTGCAGGCAGGTCACTCCCTCTTGGCCAGCCATTGTCCCCTACCAACCCTCTGCATCTTGTGTGATGGTGGGGGGAAGGCTGTGGCAGAATGGGGGTGAGGGCTCTGTTCCCCACTCCAACATTTCAGAATGGGCTGGGGAACCCAGGCTGTCTCCCTTGAGTCACTCCATTGAGGCCGTGGCTCTGCCTTGAGAAGCGATGTAATGCCCAATGGGAGGGGCAGACACTGGGGTCCTGGCGCCTGGGTTCTGGCCCAGGCTTTGCCATGGACTTTCTTTAGTTCCTGTCTCTGAGCCTCAATCTTCCCACCTGTAAAATGGAAGGAGTTTGGATTGATTGATTTTCTTAGGGTCCTAAAGCTCTGATTTCCAGTGTTATTTGCTATTAGGGTAAAGAATTGGGCATGAAGAACCATCACTAATAGCCAGAATCATTGCATGTTTGTCTCTCTGGGTTAGCAGAGGATAGATTCCTGCAACACACATTTAATCTGAGGGCCCCTGCCCACATCTGGGACGCACCACCCTTGTCTGTCCCCCAGGCTCTGTCCACGTTCTTAGGTTTGACTGAACCCTGTTCCCTTTTCCAGGAATTACATCATCTTCAGGCCAGGGTGGATTTCTCTCTCTCCTCTGTTGTCATGTGGGTCACCCCGCCCAGCTTCCAGGTTCCCTGTCCACTCTGGATCCATCTAGTCATTTCTGAGCCTACCACCCTCTCCACCCGCTCTGACTGCAGAAACTCTGACCTCCTTCTTTCCTCTAAACCCAAGGAGAAAAAGAGTGGATATATGTATTTGTATGGCAAATTCACTTTGCTGTATACCTGAAACTGGCACAACGTTGTAAATCGGTTATACCCCAATTAAAAAAACAAAAACAGGAACATCTCTATCCCTTTCCCTCCATTGTCTGCTTCTCCCTTCTTGGATTCTGACCCTGAGAGGACATAGTAGCATTGTTTTTTACTATTTATTCATTTATTCACTCATTCACCCACTTAGTCACGGTTGCAGACATTGCTGGTTACCGATGTCACAGTAACTCCCTTCTTTTTTGCCCACCTCCCACCATAGAGCTTGAAAAACGGAGGTACTCATTTCTCAGCCTCCCTTGCAGCTAGAGCTGGCTTATGTGACCCAGTTATGACCAATAGATACAAGAGGAAGTCTGCTGGGAGCTTTTGGGAAAGGTTTTCCTCCCTGTTGAAAGAAGGAAACTCTGGAGAATAATCTTACCTCACCACCCTGGCCCTCATCCTGCTTCCTGCCCATGGGCATGATTGTGTGAGCTCATGATGCCTGGCACAGTGGTAGCCACCTTGTGACCATGAGGCACCAAGCACAATGATAAAAACCAACACTCTGAAGATGGTGGAGTGGAAAAGTAGAATGAACCTGGAGTCCTTAATGATTGTTTGAGCTGTTGAGTCATTCCTGAAACCACCCCATGACCCCTTCATACTACTTGTTAAGTAAACAAATGTCATAATTGTTAAAGCTTTATCAATATTATTATTTTGCTGTCACCATAATAGCACAACTTAGACATTCATTCAGTTGGTCATTTACTTACTCACGAATTCACTCATGCATGTATTCACCTTCTTACTGAATTGATTAGGATAGTGGTTCAGATGTTCTAACAGAGACCCCATGTAACAGTGGCTAAGTTAAATAGGAATTTATTTCTCTCTCACATAATAGTCTGAGTGTAAGTAGTCAAGGGCTGGGGTGGCAGCTCTGAGATGTCAGGGACCCAGGATCCATCTAGCTCATTGTTTCACCAGCCCTGGGGTGTTCTCTTGTCCACATGCTTCAAGGTGTCCCCACTGCATCACATCTCAGCTTGAGGGAAGGGAGAAAGGCAAGAGGGCCTTGTTCTCTCTTTCGAAGGTGTGATCTGGAAGTTAACATATCCCACACATTTTTGTTCACATGTCATTGGCCAGAACTACCTACAGAGTTCTGGCCCCTCCTAGCTACAAAGGAGACTGGGAAACGCATGCTCTATTCTACGTTGCTATGTGTCTAGCAATAAATTATAATTTTTGTTTTACTGTAAAAGAAAGTGAGAAAAGATATGGGGGGCAATTAGCAGTCATTGATTTTTTCACTCATTCATTCATTCATTCACTTGTTCATTCATCAAACATGTATAAACACATACTTTGTAGAAAGCACTGTACCATGTGCCAAGGCCCCAGATTTCAGGAGCTCATGATCTAGTGGGAGAATAAGACAAGTCTAGACATTCACATCCAACATACTTTTGTGAGCACCTCCTCTGCCCAGACATGCATCCAAACCAAAAAGCAAAGAGCACCAATGACATTACATTTGGGGGGCTGTGTGTTGGCCCACCTGTCCTCTCACGTGGACTACCCCTACTGAACCAGTGATGTAGAATGAAGGAAGGGAGAACAGTGACGATGGCAAGTGAGAGCATGTCTCTCAGAACAAATCTGTGCTTAGAAAAACCCTTCTTGGGGACTTCCCTGGTGGTCCAGTGGGTAAGACTCTGTGCTCCCAAATCAGGGGGCTTGGGTTCAATCCCTGGTCAGGGAACTAGATCCCACATGCGTGCTGCAACTAAGAAGTATGCATGCCACATACTAAGAAGCCCATGTGCCACAATGAAGATCCTACGTGCCGCAGCGAGACCCGGCACAACCTAAATAAATAAATTAATTAATTAATTTAAAAAAATCCTTCTTAGGTTCTAATGAGAATCCTGCCTGCTGAAATGTGAACTCTCTCTTTGTTCTTGGGTGTGACAGGCATCAGTACTGGCATCTCCCCCGGGCCCCCTTCTGATGCCTCTGAAGATAGGCTGTCAGTCTCCCACTCTTGGGGTTTCAAAGTGACTCACTTCCTTTGGGAAGCAGAGACTCTGTGTGAGTGGTCCTCACTCTGTGTTTGGCACTCCTGAGCACCACAGGAGTTTGGTACATGGATGAAGAATCAGGAGTGTGTGCTAGATTGTATTTTGCAAAATTGGCCTCAGCAATATTTCTTCCAGGACCTGACCACACCTCATCAAAAGTGAATCCATTTTTGGGACTTCCCTGGTGGCGCAGTGGCTAAGAATCTGCCTGCCAATGCAGGGGACACAGGTTCAAGCCCTGGTCTGGGAGATTCCACGTGCCGCGGAGCAACTAAGCCCGTATGTCACAACTACCGAGCCCGCGCGCGGCAACTACTGAAGCCCATGTGCCTAGAGCCCGTGCTCCGCAAAAAGAGAAGCCACCGCAGTGAGAGGCCCGTGCACTGCAACGAAGAGTAGCCCCCGCTCGCCACAACTAAAGAAAGCCTGCACACAGCAACAGAGACCCAATGCAGCCAAAAATAAATTTAAATATATATATATATATATATATATATATATATATATATATATATATATATAAAAGTGAATCTATTTTCTCTCCTCTCGAAATTGGGCAGATTGTGACTGCCTCCACCAGAGAATGTGATACAGCTCTGCCTGGGTGCATCTATCTGCCACTCTCTTTCTGTCCGACCCTCGATACTCTCCCTGGGAACCCATCTCCATGCTGGGAGAAAGCACAAGCCGCAGAGAGGGACCACATATAGGTGTCCAGGACGGCAGCCCCAGGTGAGGTGTCAGCTGAGAGCCAACATCAGCCCCCAGTCACCTGAGTGAGTTTCAGATCATTTCACCCCCATCCTTCAAGCCACCCTAGCTTGAAGTGCTGGTGGAGTAGAGATGATCTGTCCCCACAAACCCTGTCCAATTTGAAGATTCACGAGCAAAAGAAATACCGTCATTGTTTTAAGCCACTTAGGTTTGGAGTGGTTTGTTATGCAGCAATAGACAACCGGACTTTTATTTATTTATTTATTTATTTATTTATTTATTTATTTATTTATTTATTTATTTATTTATTTATTTGCTTTGATTATTTAGGCTGCATTGTGTCTTAGTTGCGGCATGTGGGGTCTTCACTGAGGTGTGAGGATCTTTCGTTGCAGTGCAGGCTTCTCTCTAGGTGTGCCGTGTGGGTTGTCTCTCTCTAGTTGTGGCGCCCTGGGTCCAGAGTGCGTTGGCTCTACAGTTTGCGGCATGCGGGCTCAGTAGTTGTGGTGCACAGGTTATAGTTGCCCCGCAGGATGTGGGATCTTAGATCCCCAACCAGGGATCAAACCCATGTCCCCTGAATTGGAAGGCAAATTCTTTACCACTGGACCACCAGGGAAGTCCCAGACAACCAGGTTTTAAATGGCCACAAATTCTTTGCCACTCCTCCCATCAAGAGACAGAGACTGCTTCCCCAGCCTTTGAATCTGGGCTGGCTTTGCTCAGTAGAATACAGCAGAAGTCATGTGCAAGGGCCGAGCCTAAGCCTCAAGGGCCTTGCAACTTCTCCCTTTCTTGCTGAGCTATCCTGCTAGATGCCGGAGACAACAAGGCCCAGCTGAGGGCCAGCACCAACCTCCAGACATGTGTAAGTGAGTTCACCTGAAAGCATCCTGCCCCCGTCAAGCCACTGACCGAAGCCACGTGAGGGATCCCTGGTAAGAACCCAGCCCAGATTGCTGACTCCCAGGATTGAGGGTAAGTAAGATGGTTCTTATTTTAAGCCCTTGAGTTTGGTACATACCAGTAGATAATTGATAATATCAGCTTCCTATTTCTGAATCAGCATATGAATTGAGAGGTATTTTGAGTGCCCAGTGCTATACCAGGTGTGGGCACAGGTAAAGTGGATGAGATCGTTGACCCCAGGAGCTGACTGCCTAGCTGAATGTCAGGGAAAATGAAGTCTCATACTGACGGTGGGGCTCAGTCTTTCCTCAGACCGGGGCTCCATGAGGCTGGGCCTGTGTCTCCCCTCAGACTGGGGCCCCCTGAGGCCGTGGATGTGTCTCCCCTCAGACTGGGGCTCCTGACGGTGGGGCTCAATCTCTCCTCAGACCGGGGCTTCCTGAGGCCGGGTCTGTGTCTCCCCTCAGACTGGGGCTCCTGACCAAGGGGCTGTGTCTCCCCTCAGACTGGGCCTCCCTGAGGGCGGGGCTTTCTTCCCTCCGACTGGGGCTCCTGACGGTGGGGCTCAATTTCTCCTCAGACTGGGGCTTCCTGAGGCCGGGGCTGTGTCTCCCCTCAGACCGGGGCTCCCTGAGGCCGGGGCTGTGTCTCCCCTCAGACCGGGGCTCCCTGAGGCCGGGGCTGTGTCTCCCCTCAGACCGGGGCTCCTGAGGGATGGGCTGTGTCTCCCCTCAGACTGGGGCCCCCTGAGGCCGTGGATGTGTCTCCCCTCAGACTGGGGCTCCCTGAGGCTGGATCTGTGTCTCCCCTCAGACTGGGGCTCCCTGAGGCCGGGGCTGTGTCTCCCCTCAGACCGGGGCTCCCTGAGGCCGGGGCTGTGTCTCCCCTCAGACTGGGGCTCCCTGAGGCCGGGGCTGTGTCTCCCCTCAGACCGGGGCTCCTGAGGGTGGGGCTGTGTCTCCCCTCAGACTGGGGCTCCCTGAGGCCGGGGCTGTGTCTCCCCTCAGACTGGGGCTCCCTGAGGCCGGGGCTGTGTCTCCCCTCAGACTGGAGCTCCTGAGGGTGGGGCTGTGTCTCCCCTCAGACCGGGGCTCCCTGAGGCTGGATCTGTGTCTCCCCTCAGACCGGGGCTCCTGAGGCCGGGGCTGTGTCTCCCCTCAGATCGGGGCTCCCTGAGGCCGGGGCTGTGTCTCCCCTCAGACTGGGGCTCCCTGAGGCCGGGGCTGTGTCTCCCCTCAGACCGGGGCTCCTGAGGGTGGGGCTGTGTCTCCCCTCAGACTGGGGCCCCCTGAGGCCGTGGATGTGTCTCCCCTCAGACTGGGGCTCCCTGAGGCTGGATCTGTGTCTCCCCTCAGACTGGGGCTCCCTGAGGCCGGGGCTGTGTCTCCCCTCAGACCGGGGCTCCCTGAGGCCGGGGCTGTGTCTCCCCTCAGACCGGGGCTCCCTGAGGCCGGGGCTGTGTCTCCCCTCAGACTGGGGCTCCCTGAGGCCGGGGCTGTGTCTCCCCTCAGACCGGGGCTCCTGAGGGTGGGGCTGTGTCTCCCCTCAGACTGGGGCTCCCTGAGGCCGGGGCTGTGTCTCCCCTCAGACTGGGGCTCCCTGAGGCCAGGGCTGTGTCTCCCCTCAGACTGGGGCTCCCTGAGGCTGGATCTGTGTCTCCCCTCAGACCGGGGCTCCTGAGGGTGGGGCTGTGTCTCCCCTCAGACCGGGGCTCCCTGAGGCTGGATCTGTGTCTCCCCTCAGACCGGGGCTCCTGAGGCCGGGGCTGTGTCTCCCCTCAGACCGGGGCTCCTGAGGGATGGGCTGTGTCTCCCCTCAGACCGGGGCTCCCTGAGGTTGGGGCTGTGTCTCCCCTCAGACCTGGGCTCCCTGAGGCCGGGGCTGTGTCTCCCCTCAGACTGGGGCTCCCTGAGGCCGTGGATGTGTCTCCCCTCAGACTGGGGCTCCCTGAGGGTGGGGCTGTGTCTCCCCTCAGACTGGGGCTCCCTGAGGCCGGGGCTGTGTCTCCCCTCAGACTGGGGCTCCCTGAGGCCAGGGCTGTGTCTCCCCTCAGACTGGAGCTCCTGAGGGTGGGGCTGTGTCTCCCCTCAGACCGGGGCTCCCTGAGGCTGGATCTGTGTCTCCCCTCAGACCGGGGCTCCTGAGGCCGGGGCTGTGTCTCCCCTCAGACCGGGGCTCCTGAGGGATGGGCTGTGTCTCCCCTCAGACCGGGGCTCCCTGAGGTTGGGGCTGTGTCTCCCCTCAGACCTGGGCTCCCTGAGGCCGGGGCTGTGTCTCCCCTCAGACTGGGGCTCCCTGAGGCCGTGGATGTGTCTCCCCTCAGACTGGGGCTCCCTGAGGGTGGGGCTGTGTCTCTCCTCAGACTGGAGCTCCTGAGGGTGGGGCTGTGTCTCCCCTCAGACCTGGGCTCCCTGAGGCCGGGGCTGTGTCTCCCCTCAGACTGGGGCTCCCTGAGGCCGGGGCTGTGTCTCCCCTCAGACCGGGGCTCCTGAGGGATGGGCTGTGTCTCCCCTCAGACTGGGGCTCCCTGGGGGCGGGGCTGTGTCTCCCCTCAGACCGGGGCTCCCTGAGGTTGGGGCTGTGTCTCCCCTCAGACCGGGGCTCCTGAGGGATGGGCTGTGTCTCCCCTCAGACCGGGGCTCCCTGAGGTTGGGGCTGTGTCTCCCCTCAGACCGGGGCTCCCTGAGGTTGGGGCTGTGTCTCCCCTCAGACCGGGGCTCCTGAGGGATGGGCTGTGTCTCCCCTCAGACCGGGGCTCCCTGGGGGCGGGGCTGTGTCTCCCCTCAGACCGGGGCTCCTGAGGGATGGGCTGTGTCTCCCCTCAGACCGGGGCTCCCTGAGGCCGGGGCTGTGTCTCCCCTCAGACCGGGGCTCCTGAGGGATGGGCTGTGTCTCCCCTCAGACCTGGGCTCCCTGAGGCCGGGGCTGTGTCTCCCCTCAGACTGGGGCTCCCTGAGGCCGGGGCTGTGTCTCCCCTCAGACTGGGGCTCCCTGAGGCCGTGGATGTGTCTCCCCTCAGACTGGGGCTCCCTGAGGGCGGGGCTGTCTCCCCCACCCTGTCTGGAAATTATTTAGTGCAGAATTTTTTCTCCCCGTCATAGTGGGGCTTTATGAGGGCTGTGATGTGTCTCCCCCCTAGACTTGGGCTTCTCTAAGGCAAGGCTGTGTCTCTTCCTCCCGCCCAGCATTCTTAAATCTGGAATCCCCTGAGGGCAAGTCTCCTGGTCAGTTTATTTTCTGAGGACCAGAGCAGTGCCTGGCTTCTGATACCAGTGCAGGTAAGAATATTTGATCTTCCCCCTGCTCCTAACCCCCTCTCATTTGGGCAGTGACTGTGACAGGGGCTGCAGATGGCATCCAGTGGTGGCAGAGGGTGGTTAAGCACCCTTGGAATGAAGCTTAGCCTCATTACAGCTTGTTTGAGAGAAGAGCCAATTAGGGGAGCAATTTTCCTTGAGCAGTCTGGAGAATGGAGTGAAAAGATACGCAGACAGTAAACCAGCAGCCTCTCCTAGGCTGGCTCCATGGAGGCCCCTGCCCACCCCCTTGCCTCCTAGGAGTGCCCCAGGCACTCAGATGTGGCCAGTGGGTAGAGAGGGGCAATGACGCCCCACCTGAGGTCAAGGTTCTAGGTTACTTCATGACCAGCCCCTCCCCCATGCTGCCCTCCACTAACTTATCATGGCAATAGATAAACACTCTCAGCTTCTGAACTTCATGCTCATGGCATTGGGGAGTTTTTCTTGATCACTAATCAGCCTTCTTTGGGGCTGCGGTTTCTTTTCCTTATGTCCTTTGTGAGGAAGGAAAACAGGAAACACTCCTAGGACATGCCCAGAGGCCCTCTCACCTCCCCCTCCTCATTCACAAAGTCCTGTCCCTTTTGTTCTCTGGCACATTCCAGAACGATGGTTTCCTGGGAGTTCTCTGTTGGCCAGAACTACTGGATGGGGAGCAAATGACAGAAACCCAGCTTAAATGACTGAAGTAAGGGGAAAAAAATTAAAAAGGAGAGAAGGGGGGACTTATGAGAAGGATTCAGAGTATCTCTCATAGTCAAAGGAAGGGAGGGCCGAGCAGGCAGGAGAGCCTTCGTGACAACTGGATCCCAGGACTCAAATGCTGCCAAAATTTTCTGTCATTTTCCCCTCTGGTTTCTCCCTCTCTGCCTGTTGACTGAAGTTTCTCAGACCCTCTTCCTCCACATGGCAGGCACTGTGGCTTTCTCCCTCGTGTCTCCCAGCTTCAGTTTGAAGAATCCCAGGGAAGAATTCTGATTGGCCCCGCTTTCGGCACAGGCTAACTTCTCAGCTGGTCATCTATGGCCAACGGTGGGGGGAGGTGCCTGATAGATGCTTTCTACCAGGATCCCAGAGCTGGACAGGTGGGGCCCATCCCCCAGAAGAAGGGGCATACCAGTCCCAGGAGAGTGGTGGGGGCTGGGAAGACCATATAAGAGTTATCAGTTAGGAGGGCACAGCTGTCTCCTTCCCTCACAATGTGCCTGGCAACTTGTCAAATAGTTTATCTGCCTCGTCTCCTTTATTTCTTGAAACAGGCATGAAATAAATTCCTATTATTATCATCCATGGTATTCAGATGAGGAAACTGAGGCTCAGTGAAGTTAAATCACTTGGCCCAGGTCACACAGCTGTTAAGTGAGAGAGCCACAAGTTGGGGAGGAAGGAAGAATCAATCCATATGATGAGCTGAAGTTGGACATGTGAAATAGAACTTCTAATACCAGGAGGTCTGTGCCAAGTGTCAAAGCCGAGTCTACACAGAGCTGAAGGAAGCCAGATTCCATGGGGCAGAGTTGAGCAGGCTCTAGCAATCAGGATAGGCTTCCCAGAAGAGGTGTCATTTGTGAGCATAGCAGGATGGTTTGTGCTGCTCCAGAGAGTGAGCAGGCAAAGAGCTGCAGGTGCTGGCAGTTGGGAGCTGGGCTGGTGCCCATCCTGCGGCAGCACAGGCCTTAGTCTTGGAAGCCAGCTCTTTAACTAGCTGAGCCACACTGGAGGAACAGCACCTAGCACAGTTCCAGGCACACAGTAGGCACTCAATAAAGAGTGGTAACTATTACCCAGACTAGGTGGTGACAACACTGCCAGGACTACTCTGTCAGCCTGATGATGAATGGAGACCATGAGAGAGAACACTCTCAACTACTGAGCACCTACTGTGTGCTACACACTTTACCACATTCTGCAGAAGGTAAATCCTGAGAGCAGGGATTTTGTATGTTTGTTTTGTATGTGTCCTGCACATAGTAGGGGCTCACTATACAGCTGGTGAATCTGCAAGGGGGACCTCACAACCCCTCATTTTACAAATGGAGAAACTGAGGCTCAGAGAATTAAAGGGACTTGTCCAAGGTCACAAGGCTAGAAAGTGAGGGAATCAGGTTCTGCTGATTTCCGAAAGCTATTTTTTTAATGAGCAACCCCAGCTGCTTCCCCAGGGACAGGTGGTTGCCAGGCAGAGGAGGAGGTTGGGGTCCTGCCTCTCCCATCAGACTCACTGATGAGAGGTGTGTTTTGCTGTCCCTCCACCCTTGTTGGGCCCTGCTCAGGGTTCAAGCTCTTCAGACCTGGATGAGGGCCAAAGGAGAGAGGGGACCAGCAGAGGCTTCATAGGTCTGGCTCCTGTTGGGTACCAGCCGCTTCCTGGGGAGTCTGAGGGAGGTGGCCTTAGCCTCAGGGGCAGCCTGCTAATTAGGACACGGTCTTTATGACTCAGTACTCTGAGATGTCATTTTCTAGACTTGGGGTTGGGGGTGGGAGTGGAGAAGGCACACACAGAGTTGTTTTTAATTACATTTGGTTTGCTAATTTCTGATAGAAAATAAACATTTACCGGGAGCCATATTTCTTCATTTCACGCCGGCTGACTTCTGAGTTTATCAGGAGCCCAAACTGGCACCTCCAGCTCACCTCCCCGCCCCCCCCGCTGCCCCCCCACTGGAGTCACACACCGGAGCTCAGAAGTTGGACAGGAAGGGGGAGAGATGGGAGGAGATGGAGGGGTGGGGGAGGGCAGGCCCTGCTTCTGTGGGTGGCAGGTCCACTTTTCTATGTGGACAGAGGGGAAGGGGGCCTGAGGACGGGGAGCTCCTCACTCCTGATGCCCAGGTAGCACAGTGGCTGGAGTGGGGGCAGGGAGTCTGGAGGGGGCATGCCCTCCCCTTCCACCCATGAAGATGATCTCTAAGGACACTTCTGGCTTCCACATCCTAGCATGGTGATGGGTCTCTCCAAGGACTGGCCTTGGAGGGCTTTTTGGGTGATAGGGATGGCAGGGAGCTTTGAAAGGTCATCCTGTCCACTCCTTGGTCTCCAGATGGGCCCATGCAAGGGAGTTGGAGGGAGGGAGAAAAGAAGAAGAAGGGGAGAGGGGAAAAGGTATAGGAAGAGAGGAAGGAAGTCAGGGTGAATTCCCCAGGGGGGAGATAAGTGGTCCCCATAAAGTAAAGACATCTGTCCTTTCTGCTGAGGGTGAAGGTCTTGAAATTTACAGGGGACACATGAAAAAGAGGGTGCCTCCTGATGCTGGAGAGGGGAGAGGAAACTAGTGGTCCCTTGGTTGAGGGCTGGGCCTAGGCAGGGTGGAGAGCTGGAGCGGGGCACTTTCTCAGCCTCAGCACTGTTAACATCTGGGGCTGGATAATTCTTTGCTGTGGGAGGCTGTCCTGTGCCTTGTGTCCCTGGTCTCTACCTACTAGTTGCCAGTAGCACTGACCCACCATCCATCGTGACAACCAAAAATGTCTCCAGACATTGGCAAATGTCCCTTGGAGTGTGTATGTGTGCAAAATTGCCCCAATTGAGAAGCACTGTCTAGGATGCCTGGGGGTGAGGATGGGGGTAGAGAGGAGCTGCAGGAAGATAGGGAGGAGCTTGTGGGGACCCTGGACTGAGAGGTGATGGGGTCCCCTGAGGGATGGGGAAGAAAGAAGGAGATTTGGAGACTAGAGAGTAGAAAGGCCCCTGCCCCCAACCTGGTTTCTAAATCCATGTTAAGCCATGATTGGGTTTTTTTTTTTCCAATTACATTTCAATTTAGCTCAATTACTTTTCCATTATTGTTCAAGCGACTCGGTTTTAATTGAAGCTGCTGGTTCTTATCTCTCTCATTCTCCCACATAGAAGAGGGGAGGGAGGAGGACAGCTGGGGTTAGAGGAAGCCCAGGTTGGTGGAGTTCTGGGGGCAGTGGGCATCTTCAGCAGAAGGACCAAGGCCTTGAGGGGTGGAGCACACCCAGGAGCTCTCTGTGGCACCCCGACTGGCCAAACAAATCTGCAGGAGGGGAAAGGGAGAGCTATGATAATAACACTTGTCAAGTACTGGGCATCATTGTAGCTAAAAGCAATAAGGTATCTACTATTATCAAGCTCACTTTCCAGATGGGAAAACTAGGCACAGAGACATTAGAAAACTTGCCCTGAGTCACATACCTGGTAAGTAGCAGAGCTGGGAGGTAATCTAGCCCTTTGCCTCTTGAGTTTAGGTGCTTAGCTTCAGGCTCTACTCCCTGTCCCTCGAAGTTATGCCCACTGGCCCCCTCCCAGCCCCAGCCCCATCTCCCTGGCACTCCCTCCCTCCCAAGCTCTGAAGCTCTAACTCAGTTCCTTCAAGGGTGTTTGGCTTTTCATCTGTCTCTAATTTCTCCCCAGGCTTCAAGGCCTGGCCTTCCCTACTTCTTCTAGGAAGTCTTCCCTGATTGCCTCTGACCTTATATACGCCCCCAGCCCCAAGCTGCGCATCATGGTGAGGTGGGGTGCGGGCTGGGAAAAGGCAATGATTTGAAGTTGGACAGATCTGAGTTAAGTGTATTAAGTCACTTAAGAGCTGTGTGATTTGAGCAAGTCATGTAAGCTCAGTGAACCTGTTTCCTTGTCTGTAAACTGGGTATTAATAATACCCACCCCACAGGATGTGGGTGGATTACACTAAAGGAGATGAAGTATGTAAAGCACCAGCAAGGGATAAGAGGCTTAAGCAGGATAAGGGGTTTTCTCAGCCAACCCTAATGTCAACCCTGAGACCCAGGTATAGCAGGGATCAATCTCTCCACTTCACAGAGCAAACAAATGAGCCCCAGATATGTATTCAAATCCTGCAGGGAGATGGAACAGAGACCGGGACTGGGATCTCCCTCTTAACCTTGAATTCAGCAACCCTGTGGCAGAGGAGATGAGGGTCGAGTATAAACAGCTGTGGACTTTCTGAGCCTATGAGGGTGAGGGGTTTGGATATTGACTCTTCCCCGACCTTCCTTGTTCTTTCTGAGATCCCAGTGAATTCACAGAGGGGGTGCCCCTGAGACTCTGAGGGTGGATAAGTGATGGAGGTGAGAGCAGACAAGCCCCTGCCACGCAGTTGTGGTGTGTACTTGGTTTTCTCAAGTAAGAGAGATGTCTTCCACTAGAAGGAATAGAATACTAGACCCAAAGTGGCTTTAAATGGTTTTTCTCAAAGCACTAAAAGTCTGGAAGTGGTTCCAGTGTTGGTCAATGACCTGGCTCTTCACAGATCCCTCAGCTCTGCCATCTTCAGCATGTTCATAGTATCCACCTCATGGTCACAAGATGGCTGCTAGAGCACCACATCACAGCTTCCAAAGACAGCATCTTGAGCTGCAAGGAAGGAGAGAGGAGAAGGGGACTCCCCTCATGCCCTTTCTTCTTTCATCAGGGAGAAAAGTCATTCCCAGAACTTGTCCCGCAGATTTCCCCTGTCTCATTGGTTAGGATTGAGTCATGCATACAGTCGTCCCGAACTGCAAGGGAGTATGGGAAAGCCAGCCTCTGGCACCCTTACCCCAAGGGTGCACCCTTCGGGGTGGGGCTCCAGCTTGATGTGGGGAGGGCCTCCTGGAAGATCCCCCCACCTGAGCCTTGGCGGACCTTGACTTCTGTGCCTCTCATCTGGAACATCCCCTAAACCAAAGCCCAATGGACAGTGTCTGCAAAGAACCTCAGGATAAGCAGTATTGGTGCTTACCTCTCGGGTTATGAGATTTCATCCCCAAATTAGCTTGGTATTCCCTGCTGTCTTTTCATCTTTTTTGAAGCTTTTAAGTTTACTTCTTAAAATGTATTTTTCCAGTGCTTTTTGTTGTTTTTAGAAGAAGGGTTTATCTGAAAGACCTAACAAATCATTGCCTGAAAAGGAACTGCAGTGTCTGACAAAGAGGAGTGGTCTGTCACACTTGGCTTAGACCAGTGACTCACACCAGAGGCTGGGCACACTGCTGAGCCCCAACAAAATTAGGGTTCTCTGAGAGAAGGAGAAGGGGGAGTGGCTGCAGTGTGGGCCATCCGCAGCCCACACCAAAGCAGTGGTAATTATTGCTGAAATCCCGAGGGCAGGGCCCAGGGGACAAGAGAGGAGGCTTGCCTGTGAAATGTGCCTTTTTGCCTGAACTTGGAGATTTATTGATATTTTCCTCCAACAAGTATTTTATTTTTTGAGACAACAGCAAACTCACAGAAGAGCTGGAAGTATGTTACAAATAACTATGTATTTTCTGAACCATTTGAAAGTAAGTTTCAGACCTAATATCCGATCACTCCCAAATACGTTAATATTTCCTACACACGAGAGCATTCTCCTGCATTGCCACAATACAACCATCAAAATCAGGAAATTAAAATTAATATATTACTACCATTTGAGCCTCAGACTCTGTTCACGTTTTGACAACTGTCCCTATAATATCTTTTATAGCAAAAAGATGCAGTCTAGAATCACATGTTGTATTTAGTTGTCATGTTTCTGTCACGTGAAGCTTCTTTCACTCCAAAAGGGTTCTTTGATTTTTCCTTGACTTTTATAACTTCAACATGTTTAAAGATTACAGGCCAGTTATTTTGTACAATGTCCCTCAATTTCAGTTGCTTTCCTCATAATTAGATTCAAGTTATGCATCTTTGGCCAAAAACATCAACAAAGTAATTCTGTGTTCTTATTGCATCCTATCAGGTTTCAATATGTACAATTTCTGATAACGTTCACTTCCAACAAACATTTTTTGAACATGTGTATATAAATCATTGTCTTTGACTCCTCAGTGTCCTCTAGCTGCTGTCTGGACCCTCACACATAAAAACAAACTGTGCCAAATTGCAGGTTTTGAGAAATTCCATGGTTTATTCATTCAGGGGAGAGAGCAATCAGGGAGAGCTTCCAGGAAGAGGTTTTGTATGGCCTCCAAGAATGGGGAGGATTTGGCAGGGACTGAAGGCAAGCACTCCAAGGTAGGAGGAAAAGTATATGCAAAGGCTCAGAGCTAAGAAGAGTAAGGCATGTGTGACAGAGACAATGTTATGTATTCAACAAAGCAATGTCATTTCTCTCTTGGGTATTCAGAAAAACTACATTTCCCAGACACCTTTGCAGTTCAGTTGGCCCATGTGACTGAGATCTGGACAACAGACTATGGATGAAACTAATGAGCACTGCTTCTAGGCTTCCCATAAATTCTTCTGCTTGATCCTCCATACTCTCTCCTCCTCTTGCATGATAACCTTGGAGTCTGCAACTTGAGGATAACGATGTAACCAGATGAGAGAGCCTGGGTCCTTGAATGACTATGTGGGACAGAACTTTACCTCTCACCCATCAGGTTGTGACATGCGGGGGAATTAACCTTGCTTATGATAAGTCACTGAGATTTGGGGGTTATTTATTATGGCAGCTGGCATACCCCGACCAAGATAGTATGTGATGGAGACCTCAAGGAAACTAGTCTGTTTAGCACAGTAAGCATGTGTGAAGACTGTGAGACAAGATAAATCCAGTTAATAGTGGAACCTTGAATGTCAGGGTAATAAATATGGAATTACTTTCAGTAAGAAATAGGGAGCCACTTAAAGTTTATAAGTTGGGGAAAGACATGAGAAAAGTAGTGTTTAAAGGGGAGGTGGTTTGTAGGATAGCTTAGGTTGCAATGAAAGAAGAGGGAAGGCTATGTAAAGGCTCTTGTGGTCATCCAGGTAAGGGGTGTTATTAAATAGGATTAAGTTCAGATTGACAGAAAACCCCAAATAACAGTGGCTAAATCAAAGTGAACATTTATTTCTTTCACATAAAAGAAATCTTAGTGTATCAGTCTAGGGCTGATCCTCAGGCTCCTTTTGTCTTTTTGCTCTGCCATCTTTAGTAGATGTCTCCTGTGTCATGGAAAGAGATGGCTGCTTGAATACCAGCAGCGAGTCACATCCACTTCCTAGTCAACAGGAAGAAGAAAGGGGCAAGGAAGGGAGTGCCCCCTCCCTTCCAGTATGCTCCAAAAAGTTGCACGTATTGATTCTACTTACATATTCATCACACGTAGCAGCAAAGGAGACTGGAAAATTTAGTTTTTATTCTACATGACTCCAGATGCCCAGCTAAAATTGGGAATATGAGGAGAATGGATTTGGAGGGATAATAAACAGTCTCTGCCATGGGCGTGGTGGTGCCTAAGCCCCAGGGGTGGTGCTGAGGTTGGAGAAGCAAAGGGAAGATGAAGAATGATGAACAACTGAAACAAAATGTCCTGGGTTCAAATCCTGGGTTCTCCATTTTACTTGTTATGTGATTTAGTCAAGTAAGTTTCTTAGCCTAAACTTTTAATTAGTTAAAGAGGATGATACTACCCCCCCCACTGGGGGATTAAATGAGATATTAAATGCAAAATGTCTGGCACATAGAGGATGCCCAATAAATGGTAAATTAATTTAGCCCTTGAGAGGCAAGAAAGGACTGGGAGAAGAGGGACCAAGGGGAAGGAATTAGATCATAACATCGTTCATGCATCCACTCATCATCTATTTATTGACATGCCAGGCACAGTGCTGGACTCTGGAGATAAACAGGGGACAAGGGTTTGGCCCCTTTGAAGAAGTTCCCCACCCATAGAGACAGACAAGTAAACAAGTGATTAAATCATGATAGAGTGGAAAGCCCTGCCTCACAGTGTCAGCCAGGTTTACAGCTTTGTCTTCCTCCTCCCCAGGAGAGTGGTGGGAGCTCTCCAAGGTACTGGCTTGGGTCCACCGCTCCTGCTGTGCGGGCCCTGCCATCAATCAGGGAGAGTCATTAGCAGGGGAGAGTTCTCCTATTCTGTCTCAAAGTGAGGGGAACTTTCCCTGTGAGCACACAGGTGGGTTAGGAAGAGCCTGAGTGGGGAAGAGGAGAGACCTGGGTGTTTTCAGCAGATTGTGTCTTGGGTTGTTGTTGGGTGAGTATGGGCAACCTGGTCCTTAGAAGTAGACTGACAAAATGGCTGCCATCGTGAAGGGGGTCTCTGATGGTGCAGTTTCAGACATCAACAAAAGGAGGTGGGTGTTTCCTCTTTTATAAGATTTTGAGTTCTGGTTCTGAGGAGATGGAGTAGGCATACCCCCACCTTGTCTCCCATTGCATAAAACTATAAATCTTGAATTCTTGGAGCAGGTATCAAGGATTCTGAAAAATAAATGGTAGCAGGTGGATTAAGGAAGAATTACAAGTTTCACCCCTCTGGTATTGCCCATCCTGGACTTAAAGGCAGCCTGAAACTCAGAAGTGCTCATTGGGTGTGGACAGAAAGAGCTCCATGAGAAGCTTTCTATTTCTGGACCAAGGAGTGGGAAAGGGGACCCCTATGGGTTATTGAGAGTAGGGGACATCCCCTGTTGCTTTTATTTTTTTCCCCTTTTTTCTGGCCCAAGCCCCCAGGCAATACTCTGGTGGCAGTGGTGGTGGCTGTACAGTGATGGAGATTTAGTCAGCAGAGCAGGTGTCTAAATCTCTGAGAGAGGGAAACTCTTATCTCTCACCAGAGTAGCTGTGATCCCAAGGGCATAGGGCGAATCCCCACTACTTTCTTCTTCTTCTTTGTTCTCCCATTACTTGTTCCTGTGTGTGAATCTCAGGCCTCACCTCTGAGCTGTACATGCCTGGATCTGATGCTAAACAGCTGACCCAGGCTTTGAGAACTGAGCTACAGTGCAGATTACCACCTAGGTTTCAGACTGGCCAATGGGTGGCACACACGTGAGACTGTTCCTCAAAGCACTGCAAACACTTTGAAAACTAAACTGGTATTGGAACCACAACCCACAGAAGGCAGGGCAGAACTTGCAGCCTAAACCTGATTTGGTTGATCACCTGCTAACAACAACAACAAGAACAACAAAACCCAACACACTTCTTAGGATTTAAATAAGATCCAAAATAGCTAGGACAAAATCCAAAACTGCTTGGCATGTTAAGAACAAGGAAAATCTTAACTCACAAGGGAAAAGAAAAGGAACAAATGCCAAGCCCAAGATGACACAGATGTTGGATTATCAGAAAAAGACTTCAAAGCAGCTGTTACAACCATGCTCCAAGAAGTTAGAGTGAACACTATTGAAGTAGATAGAAAGTTAGAAAGACTCAGCAAAGAAACAGAAGATATAAAAAAGAAGAACCAAACAGAAATTTTAGAACTGGAAAATACAATAACTGAATTAAAAATTCAATGGATGGGCCCAATAACAGAGGGAAGATGACAGAGGGAAGAATGAATGAACTTGGGTGACTGATAGCTATTCATTTTGAAAAACAGACAGAAAAAGTTTTGAAAAAAAGACCAGAAATTCAGGCATGTGTGGGACAATACCAAAAGTTGAACATTTGCATTAACAAAGTCTGAAAAATCGAATTCAAAGTATGTTTTCTGACCATAATAAATTAAACTAAAAATCAATAACAGAAAGGTAATTGGAATATCTCCAAACTTTGAAATTAAACAACATACTTATAAGTAACTCATGGATCAAAGAGGAAATCTAAAAAAGAAAATATTTTGAACTGATTGAAAATGAAAATAAAACATATGAAAATGTGTAGCATGCAGTTAAAGAAATGCTTAGAGGAAAATTTATAATATTAAATACTTATATTAAAGAAGAAGAACAGTCTCAAATTGACAATCTAAGCTTTTTCCTTAAGAAACTGGGGGAGGGGGCAGTGAGGAGTACAAATTAAACTCAAAGTAAGCAGAAGGAGTAAATAATAAAGATCAGAACAGAAATCAATGAAATTGAAACCAGGAAGAAAATAGAAAAGAATCAATAAGATTAAAATCTAGTTCTTTGAAAAGATCAATAAAATTGATAACCCTATAGCTAGATTGACAAAGAAAAAAAAGAGAAAAGATGCAAATTACCAATATCAGGAATGAAAGAGGGAATGTAACCACCCACCTCACAGACATCAAAAAGAGAATACTGCAAACATCTCTATGTCCATAAGTTTAACAACCTTGGTGAAAGGTCAGCAAATCATGGCCCATGGCCCACTTGTGGTTTTTTTTTTTTTTTTTTTTTTTTTTGCGGTACGCGGGCCTCTCACTGTTGTGGCCTCTCCCGTTGCAGAGCACAGGCTCCAGACATGCAGGCTCAGCGGCCATGGCTCAAGGGCCCAGCCGCTCTGCGGCATGTGGAATCTTCCCGGACCGGGGCACGAACCTGTGTCCCCTGCATCGGCAGGCGGACTCTCAACCACTGCGCCACCAGGGAAGCCCCACCTGTGTTTTTTAACTAAAGTTTTCTTGGGACATGGCTCCACTGGTCTGAATAGTACCCCACCCTCAAATTCATGTCTACCTAGAACCTCAGAATGTGACTTTATTTGAAATTAGAGTTTTTGCAAGTGTAATTAGTTAAGATGAGGATTAGGATGGGCCCTAAATCAAATATGACTGATGTCTTTATGAGTAGAGGAGTGCATACAGGAAGGAAGATTTGGATACAGAGAGGCATGGACAGAAGAAGGCCAGGTGAAGACTGAATTAAAGATGGGAGGTATGCTGCCATGATGCTTCTTCAGGGGCTGGAAGAAGCATGGAATGATCCTTCCCTAGAGTCTTCAGAGGGAGCATAGCCCTGTAACCCCTGGATTTTGGACTTCTAACCTCGCAAACTGTGAGAGAGTAAACTTCTGTTGTTTAGAGCCACCCATTTTGTTATGCCAGCCCCAGGAAACAAATACCACAGCCATGCTCATTCATTTATATATTGTCTATGGTTGCTTTTATACTACAATGACAGAGCTGAATAGTTGTAACAGAGTCTGTATGGCACAAAAGCCAACAATATTTTCTATCTATCCATTTACAGAAAAAGTTTGATGACCTTTGATGTAGATGAAATAAAACAAGTCCTTAAAAGCCACAATTTACCAAATGCACCCAATAAAAAAAAAAACCAGAATAATCCCATACCTATTAAAGGAATTGATTCATAGTTTAAAAACTCCCAAAAAATCTCCTGGCCTGAATGGTTTCTCTAGTAAATTCTAACAGACATTTAAAGAAGAAAAAATACCAATTCTACACAGTCTCTTCCAGAGAACAGAAAAGGGAAAACTCCCCAAACCATTTTATGAGGTTAGCATTGTCAGATTGCCCAAAGCAGATAAAGAAGAAAACTACAGACCAATATCCCTCAAACAAAAATCTTAAACAAAATACTAGAAGATTGGATACAACAATACATATAAAAAAGTATACCCCATGACCAAGTGAAGTTTATTCCAGGAATAAAGCCAGACTGGTTCAATATTCAAAAATCGGGACTTCCCTGGTGGCTCAGTGGTTAGGAGTCAGCCTGCCAATGCAGGGGACATGGGTTCAAGCCCTGGTCTGGGAAAATCCCACATGCCGTGGAGCAACTAAGCCCGTGAGCCACAACTACTGAGCCTGCGCTCTAGAGCCCGTGAGCCACAACTACTGAAGCCTGCGCACCTAGAGCCTGTGCCCCGCAACAAGAGAAGCCACCGCAATGAGAAGCCTGTGCACTGCAACGAAGAGTAGGCCTCGCTCACCACAACTAGAGAAAGCCCGCATGCAGCAAAGAAGACCCAACGCAGCCAAAAATAAATAATAAAAAAATTAAATATTCAAAAAGCATTCGATGTAGTCCATCATATTAACAGACAAAAGAAGAAAATCCACATGATCATTTCAAACTGAGATAATAAATTTATGTGGTTTTAAGCTGCTGAGTTTTATGATAATTTTATACTCAGTGATAGATAATTAATATTAGCAACACAGTTAATATTAGCAACCCATCTATTTCTTCTCCCACCCATCTCCTAACCCCAGAGAAAATATTTTGGTAACCTCTAGGGAACCACTAACCTGAATGTGTTATCTTTCCCATGCTTTAAAAAATACTTTTACTTAACGTGTATATACGCTCAAACCATACATGGTTTATTTTATTTTATTTATTTTATTTTTTTTTAATTTTTTTTTAAAAGGAGGGAGACATTTTATTTATTTATTTATTTATTTATTTTAAATTAATTAATTAATTTATTTATGGCTGTGTTGGGTCTTTGTTTCTGTGCGAGGGCTTTCTCTAGTTGCAGCAACTGGGGGCCACTCTTCATCGCGGTGCGTGGGCCTCTCACTATCACGGCCTCTCTTTTTGCGGAGGACAGGCTCCAGACACGCAGGCTCAGTAATTGTGGCTCACGGGGCTAGTTGCTCCGCGGCATGTGGGATCTTCCCAGACCAGGGCTCGAACCCATGTCCCCTGCATTGGCGGGCAGATTCTCAACCACTGCGCCACCAGGGAAGCCCCATGGTTTATTTTAATGTTTTTATATATAAATGGTATGCAATTCCTCTGTTACCTATTCTTCTCACTAATGTATTGTGATATTCATCCATGTTATGTGCACAGATCTTATTCATTCATCCTTACAGCAGTATTATTCCACTGCAGGATTATGCCACAGTTTATTTATCCTTTCTTGTATTATAATGAACGTTTAATTTGTTTCCTTTTTTTTTTTTTTTTTTTGCCTTTCCAGTGTTGCTGGGAACCTTCTTGTGTATGTGTGTGAAAGTATGGGAATTTCTCTAGGGAGGGGAAAAGCTTGGTCAATCCTTGGGTGTTAAGGCTTCTCCCAGAGTCCATAATGAACTGGTCACAATCCAAGTGTGTGATGAGTGTGTATTTATGAGGGTTGGGGAGAAAGAGTCATCCTGTGACAATGAACGACCATGACCAGGAGTCACTGAGCCTTGTCTCTGTACCTGAACCAAGCGCTTGAAGTACTTATCATAGAATGTCTCTGTTGGAAGGGGATTTAGATGCTATTTGTCAAACTTCCTGGGAATTTCTGTCTCTCTCTTAACTCCTGCCTTGCCTGTGTAGCTTCTTTCTCACTTTCTCTATCCCAGTCCTGCAACTTTTGTCAAGAGCTCAAGAGAAGGCATTGGGGAACAGATGGGAAAGGAAAAGAGAGGCCCTCATCCCCAGTCTTTGCCATGAGTGAGGGGCTGGGAGCTGCCAGGGCTGAAGAAACTGTGTCAAGCCACTGACAGAGAAAAAGAAGAGGCAGAAACAGAGGGAAAGGAGCAATGCAAGTGAGGGGAAATGCCCTCTTCCTCCACGGAGTTCAGGAGAACTTCTGCTTGGACCAGCATTACCCAAAGTGTATGTGAGCATCACACGTTTCCTGAGATGCCACAACACATGCACACTCATAACACACACACACCCATATAAGCAAGCACACACACCATGCACACAGATACACATGTATAGAAACACATACAGCACACACCCCTGTGTACACAGCAAAACACATGTGCACACAGTGATACACATATAACACATACACACACCCCGTGTGTGGGTACACACACACTCTTTCCTGGTCAGATAAAAGTGGGAATTGCTTTATCCCCTGACCCTTCCCCGTAGGCTCCCAGTGCACATCAGAATATCAAAGGCTTCTAGGGCTTCCCTGGTGGCGCAGTGGTTGAGAGTCCGCCTGCCGATGCAGGGGACACAGGTTCGTACCCCGGTCCGGGAAGATCCCACATGCCGCGGAGCGGCTGGGCCCGTGAACCATGGCCGCTGAGCCTGCGCGTCCAGAGCCTGTGCTCTGCAACGGGAGAGGTCACAACAATGAGAGGCCCGCATACCACAAAAAAAAAAAAAAAAAAGGCTTCTAGAAGTTGGGCATGAAAGAATCCCGCTCCCTCCTGTTTGGGACCCTTCACTTGTTTCATATCATTTACTTCCTAATTGTGACTTTTGTGTCATTATTTGTTTTTCAACATAGAAATAGTTTGTGTTTTTTTAATTAGGAAAATAATGTGTGCCCAATTGAAAAAAAAAAGTTTGATAATGCATTAGAGCAAACACAAAGTAGAAAGCACAGAGGGAAAATTACATTTTGGTATATATCCTTCCAGTATTTTTCTCATAAATATGCACATGCTTTTCTCTTTTTCATAACTTGTTTCTTTCATTTGATAATATGCATTAAAAATCTCTAAATGATTGAATGGTATCCCACATTATGGGTTGTGGCAGATTGTATTTTCCAAAGATGGTTGGAACAGTATCTCACATCTCACAAGCTCCCTTCAATAAGTGGAGTCTGAGCCCCGTCCCCTGGAACCTGGGCTGACCTTTGTGACTGCCTTGACCACTAAATACTACGGGATTAGTCAAAAAATTTCCACCTTGTCCTCTTGGAATGCTGGCTTTTGGAACCAGCCACCATGCTGTGAGGAAGTCCATGAAGAGGGTCATGAGAGATGCAGAGGCCCCGGGAACCACAGCCCCAGCTGAGCTCCTAGTTGGCAGCCAGTACCAACTTGCCAGGTGAAGAAGTCGCTTTTAAGCGACTCATCCAGCCTTAATCAATCTATCCCAACTGGTGCCACGTAGAGAACACAGCTGCCTTGCTGAGCCCTGCCCAAATTGCAGGTATGTGGGAAAAATAACTGATTGCTGTTGTCTTAAGCCACTAAGTTTTACGGTGATTAATTACACAGCAACAGATAACTGGAACATGGGTGTATCATACTTTATGTAAGCATCATACTATATATGCATATTTGGGTTGTTTCCAATCCTTTTGCACTGATGTCCACCTTTCTTCTTCAGTCCGTCCTGTCTCCTGGATGGCTACAGCCCCTTCTTCTATGTCCAAAGATCCCAGTACTGGGTTGGGTGCATACAGGAGGAACTCAGTATAGCCTTACTGCTGAGGCTGGTGAGGGGAAATGGAGAATCTCATGGGGATCTGGCCTTCCCACCCCTCTGCTCCTGGGCTGCAACCTGTTGTGTGCTCCTGCTAGGGCACCTCTCTCACTGCACTTATCACTGGCTCCCATGGGTCCCTGGGAAGGGCAGGTAAACATAACGGGGGGTACAGATGTGGCCTAAGGGGGTGATGGAGAACACAAATGAAAGGGGGGTAATGGAGAGCAGTATTCTCCCCAGGGAACAGAAACAAATCTCTGAGCCCACAAACTTCCTCTGGAGCCTGGTGTCCCAGAGTGAGTTGAGGGCAGAGTGGTGCAGAGATAGCCTGGTGGTGTGGAGAGAGGCTGCAGTTGCTGGCCAGGATGCCCGTAGACCTGCTGAGGGGGTGGGGAGCATGTCCTCTCTCCTCAAAGGCAGTGATTCCCCTCCACCGAAACACACCTTGCTGTTACAGGAAGGCTGGGGTACTCTGAGCTGGCCTGGGGTGTGGGCAACATCTCTGGCCATTTGGGTCCCGTCAACCTGGGTCTCCTTGTGGCCAGGCAGAAGGGCCTGTCTTGGCCTGTCTGCACTTGCACTGAGCTGCTGAAGTGGCAGCCAGACCTGGATGGATTGGTGGAGAAGCTGCCCTCAGGGAAAGGCAGTGGGTGAGCATCCTGGAAACACAGCCACTCCTGGCAGACCACTTGCCTCTGGAATTTTAGGGGTTGGAGAAATCCCTCTGACACTCCAGAATCAAGCCCCACCCCTGGGTTCAGTCTGCTGCTCCTTCCCAGTTTAGGGCCTTTCCCACCCCCAAATAAGAGTTCTCTGAGGCCAGAAGGAGAAATCCGGGAGCTTTCTTTTTTTTCTTTTTTTTTTTTTTTTTTGCCATACGCGGGCTTCTCACTGTTGTGGCCTCTCCTGTTGCGGAGCACAGGCTGCGGACGCGCAGGCTCAGCGGCCATGGCTCACAGGCCCAGCCGCTCCGCGGCATGTGGGATCTTCCTGGACCAGGGCACGAACCCGTGTCCCCTGCATCCGCAGGCGGACTCTCAACCACTGCGCCACCAGGGAAGCCAGCTTTCTTAATTATAGTCTCTAAAGCCATCTTCCAGGAACTTCTATAAGCAGAGTTGGGAGGATACCTCAAGACTACGGAATCCAGGGCTTTGCCTATTTGAACGTGCACAGGAATCACCTGGGGCCCTATTAAAATGCAGATTCTGATCCAATGAGTCAGGGGTGAGGCCCGAGATTCTGCGTTTCTAACCAGCCCTGCACGATGCTGAGGCTGCCGGTCAGTGAGCCACACTTTGAGGAGCAAGGCTCTTGTCCACTGCTTCAAGCTCAGGGGCCCAAGGAGGCAAATGGATGGGCTCAAGGCCGCACAGTGAATTAGAACGCGGGCCCCGCTTTGCCCCGCACTCTGCATAGTCCAGGACAGGTACAACACTCCTCAGCTGCCCACACCAAAGAAGAAGCGCCAAAGCACCCCGCCTTCCCCCCTGCGATGGCCAAGCTGAGGATGTAGACAGGCGCTTGCTGTAGGGGTAGCACAGGCCAATGGTGGGAGATCTGCTGGGGCTGAGGAGCCCTTTCTACCTCCAGATCCGGAGAGGTAAGTCTCTCTGCGCACAGGACACCACTTCTGGGGCACCTGCTCTGCAGCAGATAGGAAGCAAAATAGCCTAGAGGTGGCCTCTCAGCCCCAGTGTCAGCCCACTTACTGTGGCACATACACACACACACCACTATAGTTAAATCACTCAGTGGCCCCCTTGTTGATGAGGGACAATCTCCCACCATTCACTCTTAGCCTAGCTGCCCCAGCACAGTCTAAATGCTTAGGTAGGAAGAAAATCCAGGCCCCAGGGCGGAGGGATAACACTGAGAGTTTTCTGCTCCAAGTGCATTCAGGGTCTACTGAGCCCTGTGAACTGGCCCCTGTGAATTGGACTGAGGAGAGAATGCTGGGGAGCCCCCAGTCTGAGGGAGGAGGCATACCGTCTGCCCTCAGGCAGCCCCCAGTTTGAGGAAGAGGAGCTCCCAGCTTGGCTGATTGTCACTCTGCAAAAGGTAGAAACTAAAGATGCTGGGATATGAAAGATCCCTGGTTCTAGACCTAAGGTCTATGGAGATTATTTTAACTTGTGAGAAACCACTGATTTCTGCTTCTGCTGGGAATGTACTGAAATGGCAGGAGAACTGGAGGCAGACAGCAGGAAAGAGTTCCTGCCTACCCAGGAGAAATGAAGGCACTGGGGCGGTGGGGTTTGGTCCAGGGGAGATCTGCCCAAGCTGCAGGACCTCTCCCCTGACTGAATGTTTACACTTGAGGCTCAGTTGCCATCCCACATGGAGGAAGGAGGAGGGCCAGGCCACTTTTCAAAACTTCTTTATTCTGAGGAAGTGCCATCCTTGAAAATGAAGTGTCTAGCAAGAACCCCTGCCCAGGTGTTCAGAAAAAATAGAACTCCCCCCACTCCCCTGAAGACTACTTTCCTCGTCAGCAGCACCCTACTTGAGAAGGCCCCTCACCATATCCTCCACCACCAGCAGTGCAATGGCCAGAACTCTGGGCTACCACCAGGAGGCCTAGGTTCAAGTCTGAGCTCTGCTGGTTTGCTGTGTGACGCCTGGCAAGTCAGGGGGCTTCTCTGAGTCTAATCCATCACAGAGGGAAGAGAGCCCAGCACCTGGCATTGTTGTAAGGGTTAGATGCGACTATCACTGAGAAAGCACAATAGCCTCTACTACAGTTTGACTGTTATCATGTACCTCACTGTGGTGGCGGCATCCTGGGTCTCCGGTCACGGGTGACATGACAGTTGCCTGCCCTCTGGGGTTGCAGAGTCCAAGGCAGGAACAGAGGCCTTAATGTATGGGTTCCTCTTAAGAGCCAAGGCTCATCTTCACGATGCCATTTAGAACCCACTGGGGCCCATCCCCAAAGGTTCATGCAGCCTGGCCAGATGGATGGTGGGGCCTGTGGAGGTCATGTCACTCTGCCTGTTCAGCCCATCCCCCAGGCCCCAGGAGCTGACAGCCCAGAACACTGAGTATTAGCTAGTCACGGTTCCTCTTTCTAAAAAAACACAACTCTATTAAAATAACAGTGTGATTTTTTTAACTAAATTGATTGATTGATTTTTGGCTGCGTTGGGTCTTCGTTGCTGTGCGCGGGCTTTCTCTAGTTGCGGCGAGTGGGGACTACTCTTTGTTGTGGTGCACGGGCTTCTCACTGTGATGTCTTCTCTTGTTGCGGAGCATGGGCTCTAGGCACGTGGGCCTCAGTAGTTGTGGCACACAGGCTCAGTAGTTGTGGCTCACAGGCTCTAGAGCGCAGGCTCAATAGTTGTGGCGTAAGGCTTAGCTGCTCAGCGGCATGTGGGATCTTCCTGGACCAGGGCTCGAACCCAGGTCCCCTGCGTTGCCAGGCGGATTCTTAACCACTGCGCCACCAGGGAAGTCCCAACAGCGTGATTTAGTTAATTATTCTCCATAGTAAGTGGGTAACTGTAGAAATACATTCATCCAGCTCCCTGATGCTTGATTGAGTTTCCTAAATTCCCTCTTTACTCTTGTCACTTCATCTTCTCCCCTAAGAGCTTTCAGTGGCTCCCAAGATTGCGTAGGATAAACCGCAAAATCCTAGTTCTGAGATTTTGGGACCTCCACCATCTGGGCCCTCTCTACATCCCTGCCTCGCTACAGGACTCTACATTCTGGAAAACTAGGCTGTCTATTCCCTGTCCTTGTCTCTGTCTTCTTCAACTTAGCCACTTAAAGACTCTGGTCAAATCCAGTTTCCTCCACAAAGCCTTCCTTGATTACTAGAGCCTAGAGTTTCTTAAAGTGGCTTACACCATCTGCATCAGAATCACATGAAATGTATAGAAGGCAGTGGGTTTTAAATGCTGATTTATGGGCTCCACTCTGGATCTATTGGACAAGACTCTGTCGGGGAGGGGATGTCTGGGACTTTGATCATTTAATAACCCACACCCTCACTCCATCATGTGCCACTGCCCCAGCTTTTGGTAGACCTGTCCTGCTCTGAACCCCTGTAGCACTTGTCCTGAACCTCTCATCTAGATATGCCACTTGCAGAAATGTGATGGACTAGACATGCCAAAGGGCTCTCTGACTATAAAACACTCAAATCCAGACTTCCGGGTAAGATGGCGGAAGAGTAAGACGCAGAGATCACCTTCCTCCCCACGGATACACCAGAAATACAGCTACACATGGAACAACTCCTACAGAACACCTACTGAATGCTGGCAGAAGACCCCAGACCTCCCAAAAAGCAAGAAACTCCCCACATACCTGGGTAGGGCAAAGCGGAGAGATTCCCGCACAGAGAATCGGTGCCGAGCGGCACTCACCAGCCCGAGAGGCTTTGTCTGCTCGCCCGCCAGGGTGGGTGGCGCTGGAAGCTGAGGCTCGGGCTTCGGTCAGAGCGCAGGGAGAGGACTGGGGCTGGCGGCGAGAACTCAGCCTGAAGGGGGCTAATGTGCCACAGCTAGCCGGCAGGGAGTCCGGGAAAACTCTGGAGCTGCCGAAGAGGCAAGAGACTTTTTCTTCCCTCTTGGTTTCCTGGTGCGCGAGGAGAGGGGATTAAGAGCACTGCTTAAAGGGGCTCAACAGACGGGCGCGAGTCACGACTGAAAGCGCGGAGCCCAGTGACGGGCGCGGGACGCTGGGGCTGCTGCTGCCGCCGCCAAGAGGCCTGTGTGCGAGCGCAGGTCACTGTCCACACCGCCCTTCCGGGAGCCTGTGCAGCCCGCCACTGCCGGGGTCCCGGGATCCAGGGGCGGCTTCCCTGGGAGAACGCACGGCGCGCCTCGGGCTGGTGCAGCGTCACGCCGACCTCTGACGCTGCAGGCTCGCCCCGCACTCCGTGCCCCTCCCTCCCGCCCGGCCTGAGTGAGCCAGAGTCCCCGAAGAGGCTGCTCCTTTAACCCTGTCCTGTCTGAGTGAAGAACAGACGCCCTCCGGCGACCTACACGCAGAGGCGGGGCCAAATCCAAAGCTGAGACCCAGGAGCTGTGAGAACAAAGAAGAGAAAGGGAAACCTCTCCCAGCAGCCTCAGAAGCAGCGGATTAAAGCTCCACAATCAACTTGATGTACCCTGCATCTGTGGAATACATGAATAGACAACAAATCATCCCAAATTGAGGAGCCAGGAGTCAGTGCTGTGCCTCTGAGGTGGGAGAGCCAACTTCAGGACACTGGTCCACAAGAGACCTCCCAGCTCCACATAATATCAAACGGCAAAAATCTTCCAGAGATCTCCATCTCAACACCAGCACCCAGCTTCACTCAACGACCAGCAAGCTACAGTGCTGGTCACCCTATGCCAAGCAACTAGCAAGGCAGGAACACAACCTCACCCATTAGCAGAGAGGCTACCTAAAAACATAATAAGGCCACAGGCACCCCAAAACACACCACCAGACGTGGACCTGCCCACCAGAAAGACAAGATCCAGCCTCATCCACCAGAACACAGGCACTAGTCCCCTCCACCAGGAAGCCTACACAACCCACTAAACCAACCTTAGCCACTGGGGACAGACACCAAAAACAACGGGAACTACGAACCTGCAGCCTGCAAAAAGGAGACCCCAAACACAGTAACATAAGCAAAATGAGAAGACAGAAAAACACACAGCAGGAGAAGGAGCAAGATAAAAACCCACCAGACCTAACAAATGAAGAGATAATAGGCAGTCTACCTGAAAAAGAATTCAGAATAATGATGGTAAAGATGTTCCAAGATTCTATTTCCCAGATCCAAAATCTTGGAAATAGAATAGACAAAATGCAAGAAACAGTTAACAAGGACCTAGAAGAACTAAAGATGAATCAAGCATCGATTAAAAACACAATAAATGAAATGAAAAATACTCTAGATGGGATCAATAGCAGAATAACTGAGGCAGAAGGACGGATAGGTGAGGTGGAAGATAAAATAGTGGAAATAACTGCTGCAGAGCAAAATAAAGAAAAAAGAATGAAAAGAACAGAGGACAGTCTCAGAGACCTCTGGGACAACATTAAACGCACCAACATTCGAATTATAGGGGTTCCAGAAGAAGAAGAGAAAAAGAAAGGGACTGAGAAAATATTTGAAGAGATTATAGTTGAAAACTTCCCTAATATGGGAAAGGAAATAGTTAATCAAGTCCAGGAGGCACAGAGAGTCCCATACAGAATAAATCCAAGGAGAAATACGCCAAGACACATATTAATCAAACTGTCAAAAATTAAACACAAAGAAATCATATTAAAAGCAGCAAGGCAAAAACAACAAATAACACACAAGGGAATCCCCATCAGGATAACAGCTGATCTCTCAGCAGAAACTCTACAAGCCAGAAGGGAGTGGCAGGACATACTTAAAGTGATGAAGGAGAAAAACCTGCAACCAAGATTACTCTACCCAGCAAGGATCTCATTCAGATTTGATGGAGAAAATAAAACGTTTACAGACAAGCAAAAGCTGAGAGAGTTCAGCACCACCAAACCAGCTTTACAACAAATGCTAAAGGAACTTCTCTAGGCAAGAAACACAACAGAAGGAAAAGACCTACAATAACGAACCCAAAACAATTAAGAAAATGGGAATAGGAACATACATTTCGATAATTACCTTAAATGTAAATGGACTAAATGCTCCCGCCAAGAGACACAGATTGGCTGAATGGATACAAAAACAAGACCCATATATATGCTGTCTACAAGAGACCCACTTCAGACCTAGAGACACATACAGACTGAAAGTAAGGGGATGGAAAAAGATATTCCATGCAAATGGAAACCAAAAGAAAGCTGGAGTAGCAATTCTCATATCAGACAAAATAGACTTTAAAATAAAGACTACTAGAAGAGACAAAGAAGGACACTACCTAATGATCAAGGGATCGATCCAAGAAGAAGATATAACAATTGTAAATATTTATGCACCCAACATAGGAGCACCTCAATACATAAGGCAAATACTAACAGCCATAAAAGGAGAAATTGACAGTAACACAATCATAGTAGGGGACTTTAACACCCCACTTTCACCAATGGACAGATCATCCAAAATGAAAATAAATAAGGAAACACAAGCTTTAAATGATACATTAAACAAGGTGGACTTAATTGATATTTATAGGACATTCCATCCAAAAACAACAGAATACACATTTTTCTCAAGTGCTCATGGAACATTCTCCAGGATAGATCACATCTTGGGTCACAAATCAAGCCTTGGTAAATTTAAGAAAATTGAAATTGTATCAAGTATCTTTTCTGACCACAATGCTATGAGACTAGATATCAATTACAGGAAAAGAGCTGTAAAAAATACAAACACATGGAGGCTAAACAATACACTACTTAATAACGAAGTGATAACTGAAGAAATCAAAGAGGAAATTAAAAAATACCTAGAAACAAATGACAATGGAGACACGACGACCCAAAACCTATGGGATGCAGCAAAAGCAGTTCTAAGAGGGAAGTTTATAGCAATACAATCCCACCTTAAGAAACAGGAAACATCTCGAATAAACAACCTAACCTTGCACCTAAAGCAATTAGAGAAAGAAGAACAAAAGACCCCCAAAGTTAGCAGAAGGAAAGAAATCATAAAAATCAGATCAGAAATAAATGAAAAAGAAATGAAGGAAACGATAGCAAAGATCAATAAAACTAAAAGCTGGTTCTTTGAGAAGATAAACAAAATTGATAAACCATTAGCCAGACTCATCAAGAAAAGAAGGGAGAAGACTCAAATCAATAGAATTAGAAATGAAAAAGGAGAAGTAACAACTGACACTGCAGAAATACAAAAGATCATGAGAGATTACTATAAGCAACTCTATGCCCATAAAATGGACAACCTGGAAGAGATGGACAAATTCTTAGAAATGCACAACCTGCCAAGACTGACTCAGGAAGAAATAGAAAATATGAATAGACCAATCACAAGCACTGAAATTGAAACTGTGATTAAAAATCTTCCATCAAACAAAAGCCCAGGACCAGATGGCTTCACAGGTGAATTCTATCAAACATTTAGAGAAGAGCTAACACCCATCCTTCTCAAACTCTTCCAAACAATATCAGAGGAAGGAACACTCCCAAACTCATTCTACAAGGCCACCATCACCTTGATACCAAAACCAGGCAAGGATGTCACAAAGAAAGAAAACTACAGGCCAATCTCACTGATGAACATAGATGCAAAAATCCTCAACAAAATACTAGCAAACAGAATCCAACAGCACATTAAAAGGATCATACACCATGATCAAGTGGGGTTTATTCCAGGAATGCAAGGATTCTTCAATATACGCAAATCAATCAATGTGATACACCATATTAACAAGTTGAAGGAGAAAAACCATATGATCATCTCAATAGATGCAGAGAAAGCTTTCGACAAAATTCAACACCCATTTATGATAAAAACCCTGCAGAAAGTAGGCATTGAGGGAACTTTCCTCAACATAATAAAGGCCATATATGACAAACCCACAGCCAACATTGTCCTCAATGGTGAAAAACTGAAACCATTTCCACTAAGATCAGGAACAAGACAAGGCTGCCCACTCTCACCACTCTTATTCAACATAGTTTTGGAAGTTTTAGCCACAGCAATCAGAGAAGAAAAGGAAATAAAAGGAATCCAAATTGGAAAAGAAGAAGTAAAGCTGTCACTGTTTGCAGATGACATGATACTATACATAGAGAATCCTAAAGATGCTACCAAAAAACTACTAGAGCTAATCAATGAATTTGGTAAAGTAGCAGGATACAAAATTAATGTACAGAAATCTCTGGCATTCCTGTACACTAATGATGAAGAATCTGAAAATGAAATCAAGAAAACACTCCCATTTACCATTGCAACAAAAAGAATAAAATATCTAGGAATAAACCTACCTAAGGAGACAAAAGACCTGTTTGCAGAAAATTATAAGACACTGATGAAAGAAATTAAAGATGATACAAATAGATGGAGAGATATACCATGCTCCTGGATTGGAAGAATCAATATTGTGAAAATGACTCTACTACCCAAAGCAATCTACAGATTCAATGCAATCCCTATCAAACTACCACTGGCATTTTTCACAGAACTAGAACAAAAAATTTCAAAATTTGTTTGGAAAAACAAAAGACCCCGAATAGCCAAAGCAATCTTGAGAACGAAAAACGGAGCTGGAGGAATCAGGCTCCCTGACTTCAGACTATACTACAAAGCTACAGTAATCAAGACAACGTGGTACTGGCATAAAAACAGAAAGATAGATCAGTGGATCAGGATAGAAAGCCCAGAGATAAACCCACGCACATATGGTCAACTTATCTTTGATAAAGGAGGCAGGAATGTACAGTGGAGAAAGGACAGCCTCTTCAATAAGTGGTGCTGGGAAAACTGGACAGCGACATGTAAAAGTTTGAGATTAGATCATTCCCTAACACCATACACAAAAATAAGCTCAAAATGGATTAAAGACCTAAATGTAAGGCCAGAAACTATCAAACTCTTAGAGGAAAACATAGGTAGAACACTCTATGACATAAATCACAGCAAGATCCTTTTGGACCCACCTCCTAGAGAAATGGAAATAAAAACAAAGATAAACACATGGGACCTAATGAAACTTCAAAGCTTTTGCACAGCAAAGGAAACCATAAACAAGACCAAAAGACAACCCTCAGAATGGGAGAAAATATTTGCAAATGAAGCAACTGACAAAGGATTAATCTCCAAAATTTATAAACAGCTCATGCAGCTCAATAGCAAAAAAACAAACAACCCAATCCAAAAATGGGCAGAAGACTTAAATAGGCATTTCTCCAAAGAAGATATACAGACTGCCAACAAACACATGAAAGAATGCTCAACATCATTAATCATTAGAGAAATGCAAATCAAAACTACAATGAGATATCATCTCACACCAGTCAGAATGGCCATCATCAAGAAATCTAGAAACAATAAATGCTGGAGAGGGTGTGGAGAAAAGGGAACACTCTTGCACTGCTGGTGGGAATGTGAATTGGTACAGCCACTATGGAGAACGGTATGGAGGTTCCTTAAAAAACTACAAATAGAACTACCATATGACCCAGCAATCCCACTACTAGGCATATACCCTGAGAAAACCATAATTCAGAAAGAGACATGTACCAAAATGTTCATTGCAGCTCTATTCACAATAGCCCGGAGCTGGAAACAACCTAAGTGTCCATCATCGGATGAATGGATAAAGAAGATGTGGCACATATATACAATGGAATATTACTCAGCCATAAAAAGAAACGAAACTGAGCTATTTGTAATGAGGTGGATAGACCTAGAGTCTGTCATACAGAGTGAAGTAAGTCAGAAAGAGAAAGACAAATACCGTATGCTAACACATATATACGGAATTTAAAAAAAAAAAACATGTCATGAAGGACCTAGGGGTAAAACGGGAATAAAGACACAGACCTACTTGAGAATGGACTTGTGGATATGGGGAGGGGGAAGGGTAAGCTGTGACAAAGCGAAAGAGAGGCATGGACATATATACACTACCAAACGTAAGGTAGATAGCTAGTGGGAAGCAGCCGCAGAGCAAAGGGAGATTAGCTCGGTGCTTTGTGACCGCCTGGAGGGGTGGGATGGGGAGGGTGGGAGGGAGGGAGATGCACGAGGGAAGTGATGTGGGAACAGATGTATATGTATGACTGATTCACTTTGTTATAAAGCAGAAACTAATAAAAAGAAAAAAAAAGAAAAAAAAAAAAAAAAAACAAATCCTTAATAAACCATATGTAATGATGTGGGGCTTGGGAGAAGTCAGGGGACTCTTCAAGACTGCCCTGAGGGAACATGCTGATATTAGCTCCACAGCTGGGAAGGCAAGGAAACTGACCCAGCACTCTTGCTTTAAGTACAGACTTGACCTGCAAGAAAAAAGAAAAAAAAATAGAGACTCAGTGCTTCAAGCCCACATCCCCTGGCTTCCAGAAAAACCTACTGCAAATCCTCTCTGAAGGAAAATATATCAACTTAGTCCCCAAGGATTTCCACAGATTAGGGTTAGGAAAAAAAAGTCTCATGATCAAAGTTCACCAAACACTTATGAAAATGAACCATCATAGTGAGAGCCAGCAGAAACAATAAGCAACAGATGTGAATTCCCAAGAAGTTCAGATACTAGGATAATTAGACACTGGTTTCAGAAGAATAGCAAAAAAAAATTTTTTAATTAAAAGTTGAATGGCAAAGACAATCATGCAACAAAAGTCTAAAAATGACAAGGCAGTTTTTTTGTTTTTTGCGGTACGCAGGCCTTTCACTGTTGTGGCCTCTCCTGTTGCAGAGCACAGGCTCCGGACGCGCAAGCTCAGCGGCCAGGGGTCACAGGCCCAGCCACTTCGTGGCACATGGGAAGAGGATGTGGGATTTTTCCAGACCGGGGCACGAACCCGTGTCCCCTGCATCGGCAGGCAGACTCTCAACCACTGCGCCACCAGGGAAGCCCAGACAAGGTAGTTTTTTAAAGAACTGAATTCACCTCAGTAACTTTTTGGGTTAACTGACTTCCTGGATATGGCCCTTGGCTATTAAGAGAAACTCACTGACAGAATATCAAACAGAAAGAGAGAATCCTAACAGCAGCCAAAGGGAAGACAGACCTCAAGTCATGCCTCCTTATAATGTCAGTTCCCTGTAAATGAGCATGTACAACCTCTCCTGCCAGATCCAAGTCCCATAAGGCCCAAGCTTCTATCATCGTGAGCCCAATTTAACCACTGAGTCTCAGGTTTTCCACTGGTAATAGATTGAGGGGGTTGGTGGGTATGGTGGGAAAGAGTCCTGGCTTTGGAGTCTGGTGGTCCAGGGATAAACTCTAGCCCTGCTACTCACTGCCTGTAGTCATTTTTGTTTTCCTGGGGCCGATGCTCACACCTAAGTCTTTGGCTTGTGTGTTGCTACTGAAGTTAAAAAAATGAAGAGCAAGATAACAAAACACCCATGGAAGGATTCCTATTTTTTTAAAGATTTACTTAAGTACCTACTCTGTGCTCATTCTTCAGACATTCTCTCAGGAAGCCCTTGCAACATCCCTGGGGAGGGGACCATGGGGCCAAGGCAAGGGAAAATCACCCCTCAGCTCATGGTGTACTTTTGTTGGTCTGTGCAAGGACCCCCCTTTTTCATTTTCTTTTCTCTCCTTTGTCCTGGCCCCCACTCTCATTCACTGCTTGACACCAGCACACATTCTGATGCACTTGATGTGTTTTTGAATATATACGTCTATCCTTGTTAAATATGTAGTATTGGTTTGCCTGAGAACGTGTTTCTAATTTCCATATATGATATTGTGCTATGGACCTTAATTCTGTTTCTTTTTTCCCACTCAACACTAGATGTTTAATATCTATCCCTGTATCTGTCTGTACATCTAGCATGTTGTTTTTCATTACAGCTTAGCATTCCATGGTGTCCCCACTTCACAGGTGAGGTAACTGAGTCTCAGAGAACCTAGACAACCTTACCCAGGGTCACACAGCCAGTAAGGAACTGGCCTTGATTCACAGATTCAGAGAGAGATGCTCATTGCCTCTTCTCACTGGGTCCACTGACCTCGCTGCTCACTGCAAGGGGAAGGTCCCTGGCTGGGCCCCCACTGGCCTCCAAAATACCCTACTCACCCTGGTGCCTGGGTTCTGGAAGGTCCCATCCCTTCTTCTAGACCTCTTCAGTGGCTTTCTTTTACAGTATTTAATGGAACATATTTAATTAGGTAATATAATTTAACTTACTTAAGTAGGTAACACAAGTGCATGTTTCAATATTCAGAAGATATGAAATGGCATACAGTGAAGTCTGGCTCTCTGCTGACCCCAACTACCAGGTTCCCCAAGCTGGAAACACCCACTGTTACCAGAGATATTTTATCCTTACACAAAAATAGGTTTACATGAGGTTCCCATACCCCCATTTTTATGCAAATGCTAGCATACTCTTTATACTGTTCTACATGTTGCTTTTGTCACTTCAGACTGTATATTGGGGGTTGTTCCACATCAGTATTCTAGTAGCTTCTGCTTTCTTTCTGGCTGCATAGAATTCCACTGTGTGGATATACCATCATTATTTCAACAAAGTTTTTATTGAAGGACATTGTCCAATCTTTTGCTAAATAAATTGATGCAATAAACATCCCCATGCATGTGTCACTTCTCATGAAGGCAAGTGGAGTGGATATTAGGATGCACTGCTCAGACTCCTTCAGGAACGGGACTGGGCACTCATTCCCCCAGCTGCCTGGAACATTGATCGCTAACAGCTCACAGCTGCAAACCTCCTCAGGCACTGCCCTCAGCTGACCCTCACCCAAGGCTATGCCCCTGCCCAGGGTATAAACACCCACTAATTGGATCGTAAGGGCCCCCTGCCCCAATCTGGGGTATCCCTGCAGGGCCATCCCAGCCCAGAGCTCCCATGGGATCTGCATGGAAGTTCAACTCCACCCTCTGCCCATCCTGCCTCTCTCACTCCCCTACAGGTGTCATTCCCCAGAATGTTCCCCCAGAAAACCTCCTGCGTGAAAAGTTTTGCCTCAGAGACTGTTTGTTTCCAGGGAACCCAATCAAAGACAGAAAGGCTGTTAGTAGGATACATTTCTAGTTAGGGAATTAAAGGACCAATGTGTTTGTAATTTGGGTAGATTTCAACGTAATTGCAAGGGACAGAACAAAAGAATATGGACGCAACTGGAGTCCATAACGGTCCTGAATGGAGCCCTTCCACCTGACCCAGGTTAGAAGGCGCTCTTGTGCAGATGGTCACATAGGGTTTTCCAGCATCCCTATGCAGCAAGCAGGACAGAAAATCCAACGCTTTGCAGCTGGGAGGCTGGGGGTGGGGGCAGGGGGCTGCTTGCCCAAGATGAGGCAGCCGGCACAGCAAAGACAGGGTCATCCTTATTTACACCCAACATAGGGATGCTGAAATGTTCGCTTCCTCTGGGGACTGCAGGAAAGGGTGATGGGGGAGGAGACCGCAGGAAAAATACATACACAAGAGGGTGAGGGGAAGGCAGAGTTAGCAGGACCTCCTAGTTAGGCCTCTGCCCTTCTCTGATGTCCCCCAAAGTGCCCCAGTCTGGCCCAACCCTCCCTCTTCTTGCCTGACCTTCCCCTACTTCTCAATCTCTGAAGGCTACTGAAGCTGTCAGATGCCCGAGAGAAAGTAGTTCAGAGTAACATGAAGGCCATGTGCAACCTCTCCCAAATGTCTCAAATCTCTGCCTGATTTTCAGACTGTATGAAAATAACCTCATGCACTAAAATCACCTTTCTAACCATTTATAAGAGACCAGCTTTCCTCCGGAGCCTGACGGCTATATCTTAATATGAGCCTTCCGCCTGGACAGGCTTCCCATCTCCCTTCCTCTTCCACCCCGCAGATGTGTCCTCTTCATCCTCCAGCCCTCACCCAGGCATCGCCTCCTTTAGGAAGCCCTCCCCCATCTTCCCAGGGGACTCTGCTTCCCCCTGCCACAGACCCCAGTAACCACTACTCACACTCAGTGTTATAGGTTGAATTGTGTCCCCCTAAATTTGTATATTGACGTCCTAAACACCAGTACCTCAGAATGTGACCTTATTTGGAAATAGGGTCATTGCAGATATAGTTAAGATGAGGTCATACTGGAATAAGATGGGCCCCTAATCCAATGTGACTGGTGTCCTTATAAAAAAAATGCCACTTACAGAGAAAGAGCCACATGCAGAGAGATGATGTGAAAGTACCATCTGCCAGGAAAGCCAAGGGTTGCCAGTAAACCACCCGAAGCTATAGGAGAGAGGCCTGGATCAGACTCTCCCTCACAGTCTTCAGAAGGCATCAACCCTGCTGACACCTTGATCTCAGATTTCCAGCCTCCAGAACTGTGAGAGAATAAATTTCTGTTGTTTAAGCCACCCAGTCTTTGTAACTGTAGCTCTAGGACACTAATGCCCCCACTAAGCTCTCAGTGAGCACAGACCCATACTAAGGTCCTCGCAAGGATGAGTGAGTGCATTGCTGGGATGCTGCAAGCTGGGTGCTAGCGCCTTCATTTACACTTTGGGAAATTGAGGCTTAAAGCTGTTTAAGTGGTAGAGCCAAGATACAGACTCAGGCCATCTGACCCCAGAGCCTGCATTTTTAACCACGGGCCTAGATATCCTTGTAGTATTAATTATCAGTAGTAATACTGAACGAAGACCCACAGTATTACTCCAAGCTCTGGACTCAGTGCTGATGCCTCCCACAGCACTGAGGGGGGGAAGAAATCTTCCAGTGGCCTCAGGGGCTTGCCAGACTCCTTGTTGGTGAGAGGCCAGCCCAGGATTTGATGTAGAGCCTTCTGTCTCCTAGAGAGAGACGCATGCCCATGTGCACATCTGTCTACCAGCCCAGCTGTGGGTGCCCAGCGGGGTGCCGAGCACACAGCAGGCGCTCCATAAATGTGGTGGGAAGAGTGACCTACATGTGCTTCCAACGAGGCGGCCTCCTTGGGTCTCATAACAACATTTCTTACACTGCTCTAGGTTTTGACAGAATTCTCATCTCAGCCTGCTAAATGCCTGCCTAATTTTCCACTCTATTGACAGACTCCATTTTACTTAACTGGCCCCTATTGTGTAGCAATTGGATGGTTTCTCATCCTCTCCTAAACTAGGGGGAGGCGTCAGGGATGCCTGTGCTGTGCTGGTGGTGGCTTCTAAAGGAACCGGCCTAGGAAGAACATCTCTGTGCCACTGGCAGCAGCAGTGAGCTGGGGAGAGGCCTGGGGACAGGCCTGGTCTCAGGAGGTGTCACCCTGTCCGTGGTCACCCTCGAGTTCTGTCCTTAGTCCCTGCCCACTTTTGCTGACCCCCTCAAGGGAACAAAGGACAGAGCTCCCACCTGGCCTAGTCCCTGTCCCCTCTCATCCTGCTCTTACCGCTCACTCTCTCGTCTTGCCCGTCCTTCTCTGAAACAGAATTCTGGAATTCTTTCCATAACATTCACTGAGTGCCTACCTGGTGCCCAGCGCTGATCCACGTGCGGGGAACGCAGCCATGAACAAAAGAGACAACATCCCAGCTCAGAAACCTGACAGTCCAGAGTGGAGGGATGGACTCCAAACAGAGAGAAGTGACAGTCACATGGTGATAAGCGTTATGGTAGAGAGAGGGCTGATCATTTAAACAGGGTGGTCAAGAAAGGCTTCTCTGAGGAGATGAACAGAGACCTTTACAAAGAGAAGGAGTGACCATGTGGACATGTGGAGGAAGAACTTTTCAGGCC
Organism: Mesoplodon mirus; assembly: GCF_964341445.2. NCBI lineage: Eukaryota > Metazoa > Chordata > Mammalia > Artiodactyla > Ziphiidae > Mesoplodon > Mesoplodon mirus. The sequence continues at coordinate 70,236,686 of NC_138988.1, read as the reverse complement.
AAGAGAACAGCAAGTGCAAAGGTCCTGAGGTGGGAGAGGCTGGCATGTTCCAAAAAGAGTAAGGAGGCTGGTGCGGCTGTGGTGGGCGATAGCAGCCACAAGGTGTAGGGCTTCTGAACCTCCCTCACAGCTTTGGCTTTTACCCTGGGTGAGATGAAAGGGTTTACAAAGACACAGGCTTGAACTGGTTTGTTTGAAAAGATCCCTCTGGCTGCTGTGTGGAGAGTAGACTAGAGAGAGGATGGGGTAGAAGCAGCTGCAATAATCCAGGCAAGAGACAACGGCGGCCTGGACCAGGGTGGTAGCAAAGGAGCATGTGTACACACACACACACACACACACCCACACACACACCACTGGGAACACAGACCTGGAATCCAGTCTCAGCACCTCTGCTCCTGTGCTCTTGCTCCAACACCTCTCTCCACCACTTGAGTGTTTGATTGTGTGTCTCCTCCCCGCTTTGTCTCTCTCTGTTCCCAGCCTTGGTCTCCCTATCTCTGTGGATGCCTCCACATTTATTTCTGCTCCTGTCAGGCCCAATTTGGAACACTAATTAGTGATGAATTAGCAACACAAATCCCAGCAGTTGCTGTCGCCTGGTGCCCACGGGCTCTTGGAAGGGACCTTGCAAATCTGGTCTTAATACCTCTCGCCTCCTCTCCTAGGGCAATTACTTCTCACAGCATTTGTCTGTGGAGGCTGTGGCCATCCCCTACACTCCCCCCAGCCCGGCTGAGGACAACAAGTTCATCTTTGTCAATTAATTACTGAACGGTTTATTTCGCACTGGGAGGTGATAAGAGAAGGGAAAGTCACATGTGAAATCATCACCGTAATTATACAGGCGCTGCTGCAGCGCCCAGCATCACAGTGCCACAGGTGCCAGTGAGGGCAGGGAGAAAATAAAGGGTAGAGGCCCACGGTGGGCAGGAGGCCTGGCCGTGTGGCCTTGGGACAGCCCCTGGGCCTCTCTGGATTGTGATCAACAGACATACCCATATTGAGCTTTCAGAGTCTCATTCCAAATGGGAAGGGGGATACAGGGAATTAAGCAGAGGTCCATGCTTCTTCACTTGGGGAGATCAGAATGTGGGAAGGCTGATATCATCGTTATAGTCCTTCCTATCTGAGCTTAGGAGCCCCATAGCACGCACAAAATATGGTTGCATGTAGAGGGCTGTTGATAATCTAGCAAAGTACACTTCCAGTGGATTGCAGAGCCTGGAGCATCTGTCTCACCCATCCCGCCCCACTACCTACACCTCATCTCTGACTCCTCTCCCCTTTGCTCCACTCCAGCCACACTGGTCTACTTGCTACTCCTTGCAAACACCAGGCACACCCCCACCCCAGGGCCATTGCATGTGCTGTTCCTTCTGGTTGGAGTGCTCCTTCCTCAGAAATTTGTATGGCTCACTGTCACCTTCTGGAGGTCATGAGTAAGCATCACCCTTCAGTAAGACTCTCCCTGAGCACCTCATTTAAAAATGCAGCCCACCCACCCTGACACAAACTTTCTCTATCTCTCTTCCTGCTTTTTTTTTCCAGAGCATTTCATTACATTTGACTTATGATGTGTTTTACTTATTTATTTGTTTGTTCTCTGTCTCTGTCTCTCTGCAAAGTATAAGCTCCACAAGGGCTGGGGATTTTGTCTGCTTCCTCCCTGTCCCTGCCCCAACCGTCAATATCCCGTCTGTGTCTGCGGCACTAGAACACAGCCCGGCACAAAATTAGCACAGAGTTAATCATTGTTGAATGAACGTATGAATGACTGTTTGCGTGGGATGGGGTCTGGATGTGGAAAGGACAGGGGTGATTTCCTTTTCTGGGAACAGGCTGGCAAGGTCCACTGTGGCACCAGGAATTCAGGAAGATTCTTGGCAGAGATGGGGGACCCTGGCCAGGGAAGAAAACTGCTGGAAAAGTCATTGTAAAAGCAAGTGTTCCAGTTGATTTCATGTCTGTGCATGCCTCGGGGCTGGCGTGTTTGATGCCGCCCGTCCATCGGTCACACACAGACTGGTGGCCACCCCTCCTCCCAGTTCTCCCAAGGGAGGGAACAGGAACACGAGAAGCTGTGGACACTTTGATTAACTCCCAGCAAGAGTCCCCACGCCTGTCTCCTTCTGTTCTCAAGGCTGGAATGGGGGGCAGTGCACTGAGGCTGGGAGCTGGCGGGGGGGCATCTTCACAGTGTGTGAGAAGGGGGAGCTGCGGCCCTTGAGGGAGGGGGACACTGAAGAGCATTTCTGGGACAAGGGACAGCGCTCTGCCCCACCAGGAAGAGATGGAGAGGGGCTGGGTGGAGAGATACAGGGAGGTGGTGTGAGGAATCAGCGTGGTGGGTAGGGAAGGAGGCAGGTCTCTCTTTGGGGCAGCAGGAGATGCAGAGAGAGAACCAGGGGCTTCCTGGTTCTCCCCTCCTGGGGAGGGGATTCAGGAACTGATGGGGGCAGCAGTGGGCCTGAGGGGGGCACCAGCTCTTCTTCCAGGACCCTGTCACCCTCAAGCTCCTCTCCTCTCCATGGAGCTCTGCTGCCCTCCCTGCCTGAAACAAAGACAGTGATTTTTTTTTTTGAAACATAGTAAAATATTTTATAATCATCTTCCCATTTAGCGATTTACATCACATATATTTCCTTTGTTATAAATATTAAGTGTATTATTATAATCTATTATTTGTTACTTGCTATATATATATTTTTTAACATCTTTTTTTTTTTGCGGTACGCGGATCTCTCACTGTTATGGCCTCTCCCGTTGCGGAGCACAGGCTCCAGACGCGCAGGCTCAGCGGCCATGGCCCACGGGCCCAGCCGCTCCGCGGCATGTGGGATCTTCCCGGACCGGGGCACGAACCCATGTCCCCTGCATCGGCAGGCGGACTCCCAACCACTGCACCACCAGGGAAGCCCTTCTTAACACCTTTATTGGAGTATAATTGCTTTACAGTGGTGTGTCAGTTTCTGCTTTATAACAAAGTGAATCAGTTATACATATACATCTGTTCCCATATCTCCTCCCTCTTACGTCTCCCTTCCTCCCACCCTCCCTATTCCACCCCTCTAGGTGGTCACAAACCACCGAGCTGATCTCCCTGTGCAGTGATTTTTTAAAGCCAGTTTTCCCCCAGATCTCCGGAGACTCCGGAGCTGCTGTTTCCATGGAAACCTTCCCCCACCAACCTCGGGAAGGAGGAGCTGGGCAGCCGCCACTGCCCCCTACACCGCCCCTGCTCCAGCCTGCAGGGGACCCCCAAGCTGAAAATAATCCCCCTCCCTCACATTTTCCCAGCAGGGCCTCCACTTCTTCACTCAGGAGAAGGCAGGTGGTATTGTCTCTTGGCTGAGGACTAGATGGGGGACACTAAGACCTAGACAAGAGAGAAATGGGGCTTTGGGGGGGGGGGTTGGGGGCGGGAAGCTAGGGCAAGTTCTGTCTTCCTGAAATGACTGCCCAGGAAACCAGTCCCTAGGGAGGGCCCAGGAGTGGTATCTCACCTTCCCAGGAAATCCCAGAAGATCCCGTTACTCTCTGGCCCTGTATATCTCTGGGGAGTTTCCCTCCCCAGACCCCAGACCCCAGTCTCACCTGAACTCATCAGGGATCACATTGCAAACTGTAAAAAAAAAGAAAAAAGAAAACTGTCCACCTCAAGTAAGGAAGGAATTTATTGGGAGGACACATCATAGCTTCTTAAATTGGTGAGAAGGCTGGGAAGGCAGGCTCGGAAAACTGGCCAGAAGAAAGAAAGGCTGGTGAAGGGGAAGCAGGCAGAGTCACACCCAGGGGCAGCCCAGCTAAGGCAGGGGACACTGCTGCCTCTGGCCACTGGCCACCTATGGACGGCAGCACGTCAGGACCCCGGCACATTGTGAACAATTTCTAATGGTCCCCACTTCTGATGGTGATGGTGGTCGCATGAATCTATACCTGTGTTAAAATTCATAGAACTGTACACCAAAAAAGTTAAATCGATTTCATGCATGTTAATGTAAAAAATAAAATCCTGGACAAAAACACCCTCTGGCCAAGATGGCCTGTGTGCCCCCAGCCCAGCTGCCGGGGACAGGGGAGGGAGCCTGTTTGCACCCCTTTGACTTCCACAATGGATCAGGGCTCTGCCTCCCAGCCAGACTCACACTGGAAGATTCCATGAAGAGGTAGGGAGTTTGGGTGCCCGGCGGCCAGCAGATGGGTGATATCCACTTCCCCGGAGAAGCATTTGGGTGCTCGGGAGCTTCCTCAACGGCCCCCACTTCAGTCAGACCAGAAGTTCCTGAAGGAGGGGAGAAAGCAAGTTTCTGATGCAGTGGACACAGGAGAACCCAATCACCCATTCGAACAAGCACACACACACCCCGCACACAAATGCCAGAGGAAGACACACACTCGGGCTTCAACACATGCTTCTAAAGCCCCTATCACTAGTTTGATTAGCAGGAGGCTTTGACCTAACTTACTGCATGATCTTGGATGAGTCCCTCTTCCCTCTGGGCTAAGCCACTTCATCTGTAGAATGGGGGCTTCTCCAAGGTGCTGTCCAGCTCTGGCACGAGCAAGGAGGCTGGAGAATTAATGGAACTGCACTTAGGAAGCCTGGGTTTCTGGTTTGAGTCTGTCCTGCTACTGTCCTGGACTATAGTGGGGTGGAGAGAGAATGACCCCATGTCACAGAGAAACCCCCTGATGACTCCCCTGAGAAGGAGCACTCTCGTGTCAAAGGAGGAGGCTCTGGTGACAGGGAGGACCCTCTTGCTCCAGCTAATAGGAATGCAACGCCAGGCAGTGCCTGTCCTAGGAGCCAGTGCTCTGGAGTTTCTCTGGGAACCTGGGTGGGGAGGGGCAAGTGCAGTGCCTTCCCCAGGCCGGGCCCAAGAGAGGCTGTATCCCCTGAGACCCAGCTCTCAAGGATAGTGGAGGGTCTTATTAAGGCACGTAGGACAGCCCAGCAGTGAGCCTCACACACTCCAACTTTCAGTATCTCAGGGACTCAGGGAGGGAAGCCCTCCCAGTCCTCCCCCAGTGGTGCTCCCCTGGCCCTCACTAACCTCCAGCAATTCTACCTGTGTCTGGCGTGCGAGCCTATTCTGCTTTCCAACCAGAAGGTTCCCGAAGGCTTGTGGACAATGCCCTCTCTGGAAAAATGTAATTCCTGACTCTAAGTTCGCACATGGTGCAGCAGGGAGAGAGGGGTTGCTAACCTGCTCAGCCCTCAGCTGTCCCTGCTGGCATCCCCCCCACCCCCAGGGATCTAGGTGGGAGTGTCTGGGGAGGCTGAAGGCCAGGGAAACAGCTACAAAGCGGCTTCCTGCTCAGGTCTGAGGAACTGGACCAGGTGGCCCAGAATTGGGATAGAGCAGGCTAGGGAGGGACGGGGGGAGGACAGTGGAGGGTGTGGGGGGCACATAATCCGTGTAATGCCCCCTCTCCTCCCTTCATGCGACCCTGGGCCCTGCTCTCTTTCTGCTGCCCTGCCCCCACCTGGAGCTCTGCTACCTGGGCCAGGACCCCAGAGAGGAGGTAGGGAGGGAAGGCAGCAGGGCTCTCCAAGGGGCCCTGTCCTTTATGGCAGGAGGTGAGGGGGACGTGCCATGGGGCAGCACAGGGCTTCCTGGAGTATATGCACCAAAAAATCTTTTCCACAGTTTTAAAGGTCACATGTTGAGGGACTTCCCTGGTGGCACAGTGGTTAAAAATCCGCCTACCAATGCAGGGGACACAGGTTCGAGCCCTGGTCCGGGAAGATCCCACATGCCGCAGAGCAACTAAGCCCGTGTGCCACAACTACTGAGCCTGCACTCTAGAGCCCACAAGTCACAACTACTGAGGCTGCGTGTCACAACTACTGAAGCCCACATGCCTAGAGCCCGTGCTCCACAACAAGAGAAGCCACCACAAAAAAAAAAAAAAAAAAAGAATCCAGTAAGTACCGTTGGGAGGGTGAGCTCAGGGTGAGGGAGCATCCAGGAGGGACACCCAGGAGGGCAGGAGGCAGAGCGGGGGTGGGGGGAAGAGGTGGGGACAGGAAATGAGATCCAGGCAGAGCCTGGGGAAGGGGGAAGAGGGAAGAGGCAGCGGAGGCAGGCAGGAGGGAGAGTGGGGGGCACCTGGGAGGCTGGGAAGGGGAGCGCTTCAGAATTAGACCTGCTCGGTATGAAGCCGCTTGTGCACCCTAGGCAGTGTTTCCACCTGCTTCGTATTAGCTGAGTTTTGTCACAAAGGATGATGGAAATGTTCTAGATCTGCCCCGCTTGGTCAGGTAGCCACTAGCCACACGTGGCTCCTGAGCCCTGGAGATGTGACTGGTGTGACTGAGGAGCTGGGCTTTAAGTTCCACTTCATTTTAATGCAATTTAAATGTAAATGTAAATAGGCACCTGGGCCTCCTGGCTACTGGAGACACTGGGATACATCCATGATATTATACTCCAGTTGGAGAGACAGACATTAAATAAATAGCTATGCAGTCTAGGCTCTGACCCGTGCTATGGAGAAAAATCAAGTTACAGAGTGATGTAGTGGGCTGCTGTTCTAGAAGGGTGGTCAGAGAAGGCCCCTCTAAGGAGGTGACCTGTGCAGAGACCTGAGTGAAAGGAGGAAGAGAGCCACGTGTCATGGGGAAGGGCATGATGGCAGAGGGAACTCAGCTGCAAAGGCTTGAGATGGGAACGCACTTGGGCTTTCTCAGAGGCCAGAGTGGCTGGAGCACTGTGGGTGGGTGAAGAGGTGGGGACAGGAAATGAGATCCAGGTAGAGCCAGGGTCCAGAGCAAGTCAGGCCTTGCAGGCCACGGAACAGCGTGGGTTTTTTGCTGTGATGTGGAGCACTTGTTTTTGCCACAACCAACTGGACCAGGAGTTAGTAAACCAGCTGTGCACTTAACTCTCTGCCTGCACACACCGCTATTTCTGTTGTGGATAAAGGAAACAAACCTCCTGCTGCTCCCTCCCCCCAGCTCTGACTCTCTGAGTCTCTGCCTTCACCTATTTCCATCTCTCTTGCTCCTTACCTCCGCCCACCTCTTGGGCTAGTATCTGAAATGTCTCCCTGTGACTCTGTCCTCCTGGCTGGTACACCCTCTGCTTCCCCTGGTGGCTCAGCAGAGACAATGTGGTGCCTTCGGGTGCTGTCATTCAGCTACCACAGGGCCCCACAGAGGGTATCCTGCTGCAGGCACCAGACTGTGAGGTCCCTGAGACGGGAAGCCTGTCTTTTCTTGCTGCTGTTCCTGCCCTCCAGAGTTTGTGCAGGATCACAGGATCGCATGGGCTCTGGAGCTACCTGGATTCATTCCTGCCTCTTCCTAGTAGTGATCTTGGGCAAGTCAACTTAACCTCTCTGTGCCTCAGTGTCTTCATCTATAAAATGGGAATAATACCAGTACCAGCCTCAAAGCGTTTATTTTTTTTGTGAGCATTCAATGTCTTAATTCATATAAGGTTCAGAGAACCTTGCCTGTGTGTTAATAAATGCTGTGATCAGAGTGTACAGTGCATAGCACATAGTGAGCATGTCAGCTGACATCGTTATGACTATAATTCCTATTATCGAGCTTCTGATGGGCTCAGCCCTGTGATAGACAGGCGCGAACTAATGAAGAAGGAAGGAACACGGCTTGTTCTCAAATAATTTACAATCTAATTGGGAACACAAAGGCTTACAGAAACATAGAACTTTTTTTTCTGGAAGGACAGCTTCTAAAAATTATTTCACAAATGTTTATGCTGTTGAAGTTTCTTCATGATGCATCTGTGATAGTCCTTAGTGCAGCTGGCCAAATTTTTCCAGTTATCTGCCTTCTGGATACATGGTTGAATTGCACTTGGAGGCCTCAGTGTGGGAGGGTGGGTGAGTGGGGTTCTGGGACTGGTTCTGGTCAATGAGTTGGGAGCAGAAGTGAAAGTGTCACTTTCAGGCCTGAGCATTTACTTACTGGTGCAAGACCCTCCAGAGTTGGCTCTTTGCCTCTGGCACAGTTTCTCTTTCAGCCTGACTCTCCCAGTGACTGCAATGAGCAGAGCCTCCTGATGAACATGAAGAGCAAGTGAAAATTAAATTTGGCTGTTTTAAGCCCTTGCAATTTAGGAGTTACTTGTCACCTCAGCATAACCTCTCCTGACTGATTCAGCAGCTGAGCTGGTGTAGAGGAAAACCCCAGTCACACTGTCATTGATGAGTCCCCGCTCAGGATCTCTGCACTAACATACAGCTTACATAGTTGTGACCCATGAAGAGAATCCACTCTTTTGTCCTACTTTTCCACTTAATATTTTCTCCCTACATGTATGCATCAGTGGGAATTCACTTTGGCTACTGATAACAGAAAACCCAAACTAAGAATGACTTAAAGACCCAAGGTTACTTCAAGCTCTCAAGTAAAAACTCTAGAGGGAGGCCGTTGGGGGCTGTTATGGTGACCCCGTGATAATGAGAAATCCAGGCTCTTTTCGTGTTACTCTGCCATTCTCATCAGATGGCTTCCCCCAAATGGCTTAAGATGGCTGCTGAGACTCAAATGATCATATTTGCATCCCAGCCAGAGGGAAGGAGGAAGTCATGGGGTCAAAGGAAGGGAGATGCTCCTTCTCTGGAACGACATCACATATGATTGTTCTGATTATATCTCATTGGCTAGAACTTGGTCACGAGGCCACATCTAGTTGCAAAGGAGGCTGGGAAATGAAATACTTATTCTGAGCAGCCATGTACCCTGATAATTTTTTTTTCTAAAGTAGAAAGAGAAGTGGTTCCAGGGAGGCAATAGTGGTCGCTGCCACAGTACAGGATGGTATTCCGTCACATATAAATTCCATGGTTTAATGACCACTTTGGACCTTTTCTAATTTTTTTCAACATTCCAGATAACCACATTCCAGATAACCACATACATTAGTGCAAATTGCTTTTCTCCCTTTGTGTTATTTCCTTGAGACTTATTTCCAAATGTGCGGTAACCTGCCAGGCTGAAGGGTGTGACTTGTTCTCTCCTGCAACAGCGGCTGTTACCTCTTGCTGGACTGGACTCCCAAACATCAGCCCAAACAATAGAGCCATGGGGGAATTTATGAGCCAATGTTCCTCTTTCCTCCCAACCAACATCAGCTGGTGCAATTTTAATTTATTTTTACTGATTTAATAGGTGTGTTGTTTAAGGATATTTTTGTTTTCATGTCATTCATTAGCGGCCAGATGAGGTTTGGGCCTGGGCTGGTTTACCATCTATATTTTCTCAAATAGCAACTGTTTTTTGACAACTGCAAGGGAAACTTAAAAGCCCGTTTTAGAGCTGAGAAAACTGAGGCCCTTAAGCTGAAGCCATGTGCCAATTATGATAGAGCCAGGACAGGCCCTGAGTTCTGACTCCTAGCCCAGTGCTCCTATAAACAGGACCTGTTTAAATAATAAAGCAGGAATGCAACGGATGCTGAGGTATGGCGGGAAACCACTGCATGGGGAATTGTGGGCCTCCCTAGGTGAGGTTTGGCCTGACTAACCCCTGTGGCTTTGTGCAAGCTGCTTCCTCTCTCTGGGCCTCAGTTTCCCCATAAGCAGAGTAGAAGGGGTGGAGCAGACCTCCTCTAAGGCTCCTCCCAACTCTGATGGAAAATGCAGTAATAAATACTGGGGCAGTTTAGGAGGCTGGGGTGGGGTGTGGGGAAGGAGGGACACTGACTCCTGGGGCATGGGGAACGTGGGGGGTCCTTGGAGAGGAGTGGGCTGCAGGGAATCTGGTCTGCCCATCAGTGTGTGCACTGCACTGTCACTGTGTTCTCCTGAGTCTCAAATCTGGGCTGAGGGTAAACATGCACAGGTTCATTTTAGACTCGCAGGTGAGGATTGAGTATATGGACTTGGCACTGCCACTCTTTCCCTCACCCCAGAGAGGTGGGACGGGGTGGAGGTGGAGTCTGGGACCCGGGAAAGGAGGCACAGACAGGCCTGTTACTGGAGCGTCTGGGGTGCCTTGCTCCAGTCACTGAGGCTGGTGGCCTTGGAAAGGTGGCACTGGGAAGTCAGTGGGTGTCCATGAGACCACAGCCTCCCTGGCCAACTTCTCCCCACCCTCACCCAGTTTACAGGACCCTCCCACTTAACTGATTTCATAAGAATCCACTGCCCTGTAAGGTGAGCGGCTAGTCTCACACTCAAATTTACAGCTGAGGATGCTGAGGTGAGGGGTTGTGACCCCACTTGGCATGAAGGAGCTAAGCCTGGGCTCTCAAACCTGACTACTCTGCTGTCGGGGGCCCGAGGGCTCCCCACTAATTCTAAGACTGAGACTGTGTGAACAACAAGCCTCATGCAAACACTTCAGAGGGATGGGATGGGCGAGTGGTTCCAAGAGACCTGGGGGCAGGAAAAGAGAGTTAAGAACGGAAAGGTCAGGACTAGAAGGACAGGCTGACTAGAGCATGACAAAACCCTGCAGACTATTATACATAGAATGGATAAACTACAAGGTCCTGTTGTATAGCACAGGGAACTATACTCAGTATCCTGCAATAAACCATAATGGAAAAGAAAAAAATTAGAAAGAAAGAAATAAAAATAAAGGGGGGCAGTTCTGACCTGACTCCTGGAAGGAGGGAAGTGAGGCCCACAGCCAATTAGCAACTCAGGGTCAGAGCTGTAAGGGGCCCTGTTGGTATCAATCCATCAATCCCTTCCCTTGGCTTCTCCTCCCGCCTCCCCGGGTGCCCCTTCTGAGCCTCCTTTGCCATGTGTCTCCACCTCCTGGCCCTCTGAAAGTTCCAGTGCTGGGCTCAGTCACTGAAGCCTTTCCCTGCTCTGTCTGCACTCCCTCAGTGGTCCCAGCAGTCTCCTGCTGTAAATGTTTGTCAACAACTATTAAATTGATTGCCACTGCTCAGACCTCTTTGCTGAACTCCAGACTCATATGTGTGTCTGCCTATTACTCTACATCTCCATGAGGATGGCTAATGGACATTTCAAATTCAACGTGTCCAAAACTGAGCCCCTGGTGTTTCCTCCACAAACCTCTTGCACCCAGAGTCTTTCCCTACTCAGTAAATGGCAACAGCATCCTTCCACTGCTCATTGCAAAACTCTGTGGAACCATCCTTGACTCTACTCATCTCTTACAGCCCCCTCAACCCATCAGCAAATCCTACAGGCTCTACCTACAACACCGATCCAGAAGCCACCCACTTCTCACACCTTCACCGCTGCCCTCCACCCCTGGTCCAGCCCCCACCATCTCTGCCCTAGAGGACTCCAGAAGCCTCCTCCCTGGTCTCCCTGCTTCTGTTCCATACTGCCTACCATCTGCTCTCAACACAGCAGCTAGAGGTAGTCTTTAAAAACACAAGTTAGGTCATGTCCTTCCTCTGCTCAGAAGGGCTGCTCATTTCACATTGACTGAAAGCACAAGCCATCTCAATGGGCCACAAGCTCTATATAACCTGGCCCCTCATCACCTCTCTGACTTTACATCCTTGCACTCTTCCCCTCATTCACTCCACTTCAGCTTCCCTGGCCTCCCTGATGGTTCCCCAAACACACAGGCACTCTCCTACCTCAGGGCCTTTGCACTTACTGTCCCCCAGTGCCTAGAAAGCTTTTTTCTCCAGATATCTGCAGAGCTCGCTCCCTTACCTCCTTCGGATCTTTGGTCTGTGTCACCCTCTATGACCCTATTTTTTTTATTTTTATTTTTTTTCCTGTACGCGGGCCTCTCACTGTTGTGGCCTCTCCCGTTGCGGAGCACAGGCTCCGGACACATAGGCTCAGCGGCCATGGCTCACGGGCCCAGCCGCTCTGCGGCATGTGGGATCTTCCCAGACAGGGGCACGAACCCGTGTCCCCTGAATCAGCAGGCGGACTCTCAACCACTGCGCCACCAGGGAAGCCCTGTGACTCTATTTAAAAGTGTAATTCCACCCCAATCCAGACTTTCTTATTCCTCTTACCCTGCTTTTTTTTTTTAAGCACTCATAGTCTTTAATGTATGATGTAACATAATCATTTCTTTTGTCCCTATCAGCTTTTCTCCACTAAAATGTGAGCTCCATGATGGCAGGGATATTTGTCTATTTTGTTCACGAATGTCTCCCCCACCCTCAGGATGATACCTGGCACACAGTAGGTATACAGGATATATTAGCTGAATGAACGAATCTAGTCCAGCCCCTCATTTCACAGATGAGGAAACAAAGGCCCAGAGAGGTGGGCAGTGTCCTTGAGGCACACAAAGAATATCAGTGGCAGGACCCAGGAGCAGACCGAGCACCTCCAGACTCACAGTCCAGTGATCCTTCTGCCCTTCCAGGCTGGGTAAGGCTGAGCGTGGCAGACATTGTTGGGGCCCTGCCGTGACTGCCTTGGATCCATTTAACTGGCCTGTGTTTGTTGCCAGGTTCAGTGTGCTCTGAAGCTAATGTCTGGAACCATGACCTTTTCCAGCAGTTTCCCTTGGGCTGTCAGAGGCACTTCATCTGTAAGGAGAGCTGGAAGTGTCTGAGAGTCTGCATTCCTTACTCTCCACACATATCCAGCCAGACTATAGACAGTTACTTGTGAGGGAATAAAAAGACCAAGAATCTCACCTTGAAGCAGGACTAACCCTGCATGTGATTTACACCCCAGAGTTCCCCACAGTATCAGGCTGAGGTTAGGACCTTCCTGGAAATCTTCCTGTGCTTGGCTTCTTCCTCTTTCCTACCCTTCTTCTCCCCACTCTTCCCAGATTCTCAAGTGAGCATTCCCATAATACGTCACCTGTGCATGAATCATCACCACAGGGTCAGCTTCTGGAAGAACCCAACTTAAGATATGGGCTTCTGTGCTAATCTGGGATGGGCTTGTGAACAGTCAGGTGTTGGAGAAAGACCACAAGGTTTAGAGACCATGTTTCAAATCCAAGCTCAGCCCCTGACCTAATGCAAGATCTTGGGGGAAAATCCTGAGCCTTTTTTTTTTTTTTTTTTTTTTTTTGCGGTACGCGGGCCTCTCACTGTTGTGGCCTCTCCCGTTGCGGAGCACAGGCTCCAGACGTGCAGGCTCAGCGGCCATGGCTCAAGGGCCTAGCAGTTCCGCAGCATGTGGGATCTTCCTGGACCGGGGCACGAACCCGTGTCCCCTGCATCAGCAGGCGGACTCTCAACCACTGCGCCACCAGGGAAGCCCATCCTGAGCTTTTTGAGCCCAATTTCCCCCACTGGAGAAATGACATGAATTACATCTTTCTATAGAATTGCTGTGAGGATTAAGTGAGTAAGTATGAAAAGGGCCTTGTGCAGTGGCCAGCACATAGTAGTTGCACAATAAACACTAGTTTCTTCTCGGTCTCCCATCTGTGGCCTGTTCGTGACCCCACTTGCCTGTTTGGACCCCCAGATTCCTCCCCAGCAGCTGAGAGATGCTGCATAGCTCGGAGTGTGATGAATTCGAAATTTGTCACTTCAGGGAATACTGGGGACATAAAGTAGGAGGTATCCTGAGGCCATTGGGGCATCTCCCAAAGGACAATAGGATGAGGTCAAGGGTGAATAAGACTGTCCGGGAAGAAGAGTGGAAGCAACACACACACACACACACACACACACAGACAACTCCCCATGGGTTCCCATACTTTGCCAGCAGATGAGTGGTATCACCAGGCAAGGAAACATTAACAATCAATTCCAGACTGTAAAAGCTGGTCCTCGGCTGGGTCAGTAGCATGCCTCTGGGTGACATAATGGCACCTACAGTGGATAGAGGTGAGACCCAGGAGCCCTAGAAGCCATGGTGGAGCTGAGGTCAAGGAGGCCTGTGTGACTGCAGGATCCTAGGAGGCTCTTCCACTAGTGTCCACCTGCCCCCCACATACTGCTCCCCGCTGGATTGCTCCCAAGCTGACCAGCACACTCTGCTCATCCCGCCCCCTCTATGGCATTGTATCTTCTGCCTGCAGCTCTGTCCCCACAGCCCCACTCCTGCCCCATGTGACCAGGCTTTTTGAGAAGCCAGGGTCAAGTTTATCTTTATTTATTTTGGAATACAGGTATAAGAGATTGTATTTTATAGCTAAAATTTTATAACTCATCAAATCCAATCCTCCCCTATATTTTGTAAACAGAACAACAGAAGCACAGAGAGGAAAAACTGGCTTTCTCAGGGTCCCACAGTGAGCTAGTGACAGAGCCAGAATGGAGTCCCTGATGCTATTCTATTTTATTTTGCCACCACAGGGACAGATGAGGGCAATGCCAGAGACATACTCATCCTGCCAGTGGCAAAGACTCTGACACAGCCTTTCATGAGGTCCCATCTACTGAGATGGGTGGGAGTGTGGACCACACAGAGCTGTCCTCCATTTGCTTACAGTTTTTATCTGGGCTGGCAGAAACCTTAGGGAAGACAAGAGACCATTATAAAGTGTCTGCCATGCATTGGGCACTGCACACATACCAAAATATTAAAACTGAGTTTTCAGTGGAGTCACCAACATACATTAGAGGTGAAATTCCAAAGTCAGATCTTACATACAGAATTTACCAAGGAAATGTTCAATGTTTCATAACTTGTAGCACCCTCAGCCAAGTCAAGAGCATGTCAAGAGGACAGAGTAGAAAAGAGAGGATTTGTTGAAGAGATTACTTTGGAGAGGCCTCTTGCTATGCCGTAGACCCCAGGTCACACCTACTATGATGACTATAATTTTAAAAAAAGAAACAGGTAAAACCAAGGATTGGTGAGGATGTGGAGAAATTGAAACCCTCATACTCTGGTAGAGCCAAAATTGTGTACCTGCTTTGTAAAATAGTCTGGCAGCTCCTCAAAAAGTTAGTTACCATTTGACCCAACAGTTCTACTCCTAGGTATATTCCCAAGAGAAATGAAAACATGTACATGCAAAAACCTGTACATGAATGTTCATTGCATCATTATTTAGAGTATCCAAAAAGTGAAACAACCCAAATGTCCATCACTGATGAATGGACAAAGAATGTAGTATATCCTTATGATGGAATATTATTCAGCCATAAAAAGGAATGAAATATTGATCCATGCTACATCACAGATGAACCTTGAAAATGTTATGCTGAGTCAAAGAAGACAGACACAAAAGTCAACATACTGTATGATTCCATTTATATGAAACATCCAGAGTAGGCAAATCCATAAAGGTAGAAAGTAGATTACAGTAATAGTGGCCTAGGGGATGGGGTGGGACAAGGGGGATGAGGAGTGACTGCTAATGGGGACAGGGTTTCTTTTTGGGGTGACGAAAGTGTTCCAGAATTGATCATGATGATGGTTGCACAACTCTTTGAATATACTAAAAACCATTTAATTGTACACTCTAAAAGGGTGAATTTTATGATGTGTGAACTATATCTCAGTAAAGCTGTCATTAAAAAAAAAAGTGACTGTGGAACCATCACTTACCTAAGAAAGCAGAGAAAAATCATAGGCCTGCGGTGTTTTCATTTGTGTCAGGGGAAGATAACCCCCACTGAATAAATTTGAAAGAGACTCTGGGACGTATTAATAAAAAGCTTCAGTATTTGTTCATCACACCACTTAGATACACGCTACCTTGTTTAAGCAGCTCCTCCAACCTGCTCAGAACTGAGAGCTGCCAGAATCCAGTTTTGAAAAGACCTTGACAGGCTGAAATGTAAAAGATGAAAAAGGTTGGGGAAAAAGTGATCTGGTGTTTAATATCTACATAAATTCAGAAGAGGGTGAAGGTGTTAAGTTCAATAAAACTTTGTGTGAAAAAGACCCAGCTTTAGCTTACCATAAGTTTAACAGCTGCTAAACATTTGATGTGATAGCCATAAAAGCTTGCTGTTTCTTAGATTACATTAAAAGAAATAAAACCACTGGGTCAAAGGAGGTGATAGTCCCAATGTGCTGAGAATACAGCTCACCTGTTTTGTTCTGTTCTGGGCATAATATAAGAAGTACACTGACAAACATTAACCAGTTCAGAAGAAAGTGGTCAGAAATATAAGCTCCTAGAAACTGTGTCAGGTTGAGAACAACAGAAGTATCTGAGAGTATCTAACCAGAGCACAGAAGATATTGCTGGGAGCCATGTAACTGTCACATGGAAGGTTGAGTGGACTTGTATTCTGCCATTCTTTAGGGATGAGCAAGGATCATGCCTGTAACTTATAGAAAGGTAGGTTTGGGTTTAACATAAGGAACCAAACTAGTTATCAAAATAGACTTCCTCAAAAAGAAATTATGCTAGTTATAGTTTATTGAAAAATAAGTGAAGGCACTTATTTTTATTTGTTTATTTTGAACAGGTAATACATACACATGGCTCAAAAAGCAACGCAACACAAAAAGGTTTATGGTGAAAAGGCTTGTTCCTATCCCAAGTTATCCTATCCTCATGCATACAGCTTTTCATCCTTCCAAACCTTTCATATGTAAGTAAAAACATGTTCTTATCCTAATACCATTGAGGGATGAATGGATAAAGAAAATGTGGTATGTATATATATATATATATATATATATATATAATGGAATATTATTCAGCCATGAAAAGAATGAAATATTGTCATTTGTGACAAGATAGATAGAACTTGGGGGCATTGTGCTAAGTGAAATAAGTCAGACAGAGAAAGGCAAATACCATACGATCCCACTTATATGTGGGATCTTAAAAAAAACAAAACAAAACAAGCTCATAGACACAGAGAACTAGTTGGTGGTTGCCAGAGGCCGGGTGAGGAGTAGGTAAAATGGGTGAAGGTGGTTAAAACTTCCAGTTATAAAATAAATAAGTCATGGGGATGAATGTATAGTATGGTGACTATAATTAATAATACTATATAGCATATTTGAAAGTTGCTTAAAAGTTCTCATCACAAGAAAGAAAAAATTTTTTTGTGTGGTGACAGATGTTAACAACAACAACAAATATATTTGTATATGTTCTTATCCCTCCCCGACTTTACCTAAAAAGTAACATAGGATACACATGACTAAGTATTTGCTTCAGTCTGAATATTTTCTATTGGCCTGTTATATTTCTCTTTCTATTGTTAATCCTCTGATTAAACCCATATATTGAGTTCTTAATTTGTTATTTTATTTTTTAGTTCTACAATTTCCATTTGATTTTTAATAAATTCTGTTATCTGATGAAATATTCCATTTTAAATGATTTTTCATCTTTTCTTCAGGTTTCTTGAACATATTAATCATAGCTGTTTTTAAGCCCTCAATATCTGGATCACTTGTGGGTCTGTTTCTATTGTCTATTTTTTTTCCTTGACTAAGGTGATCTGGTCCTGTCTCTTGGTATGCCTACAAATTTTTACTGAATGCCAGATATTGTGATTTTAAAACTTCATAGTATATCCTAAAGATCTGTCCACTGAGAGAGAGAGAGAGATTGATATATTTAAAGATTCCTCTTTTTCTAGATAGTCTTTTTATAAACAGTATCTCCAAACCATACAGCAATTTTGCAAGGTATGCATTTTGTGAATATGGGGTCCAAAGAGAATATATGACTTGCCAAGAGAGAGTCCTGCAACTAAAACCCAAAAAGGATGGGATTCATGTCCAAGTCTGTCTAGGTCCGAAGTGGATGCTCCACCCACAACACCTGTGAACAGCCATCACAGGAGGGACTCATGGGGATCCTGGAGGGTCAGCTGCTGTAGAGACAGTTCCAGCCAGGCTCTGCTGGTTATGAGAGCCATGCACGTTAGCTCAAGAATAAAGGGTCATAGCAGTTCAGAATGCTTGTGGCTATTAAAACTGTTAGTCAAGATCTCAACAGAAGTAGGTAACTCACTCAAGTTAGGATAATTCGAGGAGGGCTTATTTACAAAGGGATTCATTACAAAGGTATGGGTGAGATTTAGGGAGACCACAGGGGAAAATGAAGAAACCCAGGGCTGGCAGCAATGGAGCTGTCACCACTCCAAAGCTCAAAGGGATGAGGGTTACTGGAACTCAGAGAAGAGAAAGTCATGGAGAACAGGCCACCTTGAGAGGAGCGGTGACCTTCAAGCAGCCCAAGTTGACCTACAGGTAGAGAGCCAGGGAAATAAACAACCCCATTGTCACTATTCTCCCTCTTTCTGGTCTTTTGCCAGGGCTCACTATTGGCCAAACACAATCAGAAGACTCCTGAGGCAAAGAGGAAAAGGGGGAAGTGATATACAGTGGACCTAGACAGGGAGGAAGACAGACAATGCACACACACATACATACACACAAAACAGAGGCCTAAGCAATAATGACATTTAATTATGTCACATATGAGGAGTCTGTAGGCAGTCACAGTGTCTTGAGTGGGCTCAGTGATGTCACTGAGGACCAGGATTTCTAAACCTTTTCACCTCACCATCCTCATGATGGTAAGCTTTTTAATCTTTAGGTTTGTTCCCTCATTGTCACAAAATGGCTTCCATAGCTCCAGACATTACACCCTTACTCAGCCACATTCAAGACAGGAAGAAGGTGCATGCTTCTTTACCTATCTCCTTTAATCAAGGAGTAGGATCATTCACAAAAGGCTCCCTGCCCCCAGCAGTCTTCCCCCTCCATCTCATTGGCCAGAACTTGGTCACATGCTTACCCTCAAACAAAAAACTAATAAAAGTGTATAGGATTACCTTGGTTGGCTTAGACCAACCATGTTCTACCTCCTGGGGCCAGAGATTGGGTCCACTTCCTTGAGCATGTTTCCCCCCCAACAAAATCAGGGTTCTACAGTCTAAAGAAGAAGGCGGGATGGTGCCAGGTAGGTAATCAGCCATATGGGCCACAGGCTTTTTTTACTTTCCCCGGGGAAGCCCCGGGCATCTCACAGGAACCCAAGTGCTCAGGGAACTAGAATCAGCTGGGGTTCTGGGTGGACCACAGCTCCTCCCAGCCAACCTCTCTGCACTGCATGGTCTCCTCTTGGCCAGGTACTGCTTCTCTCTGCCCTGCACTCCTCTCTCTGACAGATTCCTCTGCCTACTCGTGACTTCCCTCCCCCAAACTTTAGCTTCTCCAGCCCCTTCTGTTTCAGTGCAAAGCCCTACTGTAGCTAAAGCTGAGGGGTGGGATCATGGGTCCAGACAGCACAAAGGCAGCAGGGGCTGAGGGTGGGGACAGTGTCCCTTACAAGGGTCCATGCAGAGGTCAGGTGAGGGCAAATGAAGCTGGGGCAAAGTAATGGGATAGAATTTACCCAGATGTGGGCAAATGCATAATGAAATAGGGTGTATTCATGCATTTGGAAGAGGGTAATTCAGTGCAAAATTGACATAAAAACTCTCCAGACTGGTGCCCCCATAGGCTGACAGTTTGGGACCAGTGTCCCTCTGTCCTCCCTTCTACACACCTCTGGGACAGCCTCAAACCATGGCTACCTAGCATGGAGGGCATTCTGGGGATGCAGTGGGTGCTGTTGGTACACCCAGATTGTTTTTATCAGGCCAGTACATCCAGCCCCAGCTGCTAAGGGCTCACAGCTGCCCCTTTTTCAGGAGAATTACTCTCAGCCAATAGATCCACCTGGCCCAGATATCTGACGTTTACTCCCCTCCCCACCCTGGGCTGCCAATGACTGCCTGCTTGGGGGCAGGGAGGAGGTGATAAAAAGCTGATCCTGGGACTGCCGTGACGGTTCAGTGGTTAAGATTCCATGCTTCAAATGCAGGGGGTGCAGGTTTGATCCCTCGTGGGGAACTAGGATCCCACATGCCACATGGCACAGCCAAATAATAATAATAATAATAATAATAAGCTGATCCCTTGCTCAGGGGCCAGCTCTGCGGTGCTGTTTGTGCTCCAGAGTCTCCTGTGGCTTAGACCTCATCCTGACCTGGCTTTTTCTCCTGACCTTGGATTCCCCTGCTCTCCTACTCCCACAGTAAGTCACCCACAAAGAATTCCTATCTTAGGCTCCACTTGCGGGGAGACCTTAGACAAGACATCTAAGGCCCATCCACTCTGAGATTCAGGGGCCAGGAGTTCTCCATCGCACAGAGCTCCCCAGGGGTGGGAAAAGTGAGCAGGAACCCTGTCCGGTCCATCTTCCTCCTTCTCTAGTCGCTGCGCAGAGATTCTCAGAGCACGCTGCCTGTGCTATACACGCTGCTGGGCTCTGCAAGAAGAGGCACAAGACAGGGCCTCTGATTTCAAAGGGTTTAAATTCTAATTAGCGAGGCAGGAAATGCCTGTAAAAAGGGAAACGGTCATAGTGAACAGCATACGCAAAAGCCCAACGGTTGGCCTCAGCAGACAAGAGTCCAGCAGGTGTGCAGAGAAGGGAGATCAAGCTGCAGTCAGGGAGGGCTCCCTGGAGAAGACGCCAGTCTGATTAAAACTTCCAGAAGCAGGAAGGAGGCCAGAGGAATGAGCTAGGGCTCAGGTGATCCAAGGCATAGGCCATCTGACAAAGTGGAAGTCTCTGCAGTGAAACAAGAGAGATAAGATGGGAGAGGCAGTTTGCTGCCCCGGGGGCGGTAGGAGGGATAGGATGGAGGATGTGGCCAAGGTTCAGAGCTGGAGGGATTGGGAGAAGGAGGCTTAAAATAGGGAAATCCGGGCTTCCCTGGTGGCGCAGTGGATGAGAGTCCGCCTGCCGATTCAGGGGACACGGCTTCGTGCCCCAGTCTGGGAAGATCCCACATGCCGCGGAGCGGCTGGGCCCGTGAGCCATGGCCACTGAGCCTGCGCGTCCGGAGCCTGTGCTCCGCAACGGGAGAGGCCACAACAGTGAGAGGCCCGCGTACTGCAAAAAAAAAAAAAAATAGGGAAGTCCCCTTGTCTTAGTCATTGTCATCCCCACTTCCTCCCCCATAACGCCTAGCCCAGTGCTGGGCACGGAGCCAGTGGGCTGTAAGTGTTCGCTGAGCTGGGTCCTACACATGGAGACCCCTCCTCCTCACCCTCTTGCCGGGATCCATGCTTCTCGGAGCAGGAGCGAGGGCTGTGGGATGGGAATGGGGAATGCTGGTAGCGAGTGGAGACTTCTAGGTCAGCATAACCTGGTCCCCAGAGAATCAGGGAAAGGGAAAGCCCTCCCCTTCCATCCCAGCAGGAAGTTAATTAGGAGAGCTAATTAGTGGACCAGGAGTGAGAGATGGAGGCACTGGCGCCTGTGTGCGCGCTGAGGATAACTTCAGCTGGTCTTCCGAGGGGAATGAAGCCTGCCGGGGATGAGGTCTCCTGCGCTGGACTGGCTCCATCCCCCTCCACCAGCCACAGGCCCCAGGGTTGTGCGCGTGCACACACACATTCACACCAGTGGCACACACTTACACGCCCACGCGCATACGCTCATACATATTCACACACTTGCCCCCCCCATTTCCTGTGCCCTCATGTACACACACGCGTGCATGCACAGGTGCAGGAGGTGCAGTTTTGACCTCCATGGCTCCACACCCAACTCACATGTGTGCTAGAATGTCCTCAGCTGTGCTCCAGGGCCACTGGCAGAGCTGGCACCCTGCTCCAAACACACACCAGCCCTCTGCCCTCATACCCAGGCCCTCCACAAGCTCCTGTCCCTCTGCTTGGCTTTTTTGGAAGGAAAAGAAACTTCTCAAAGCAGATGCCAGTCTCCCTTGCTTCCACATCCTGCATGTCCCAGTGTGAGGAACTTCTTCCTCCTAGCTAGCATCAATCCTCTGCAAAATCAGGCAGGCCAGTTCCCATGGACAAAGAATGTTCCCATCTGATGGTACAGCTCAGGTCCCAGGAGGGCCCTAGCCACACTCCAGAGCCATGTTACACAAATGGCTCTGAGGGTCTGGGCTGTGAGGGTTCTAACCCAGCTGTCAGTGATCTTGGGTAAGTTACTAAACCTCTCTGAGCCTCAGTCTCGTTGTCTATAAGTGATGGCAACTATGGTTCTAGGTTGTGTGCGGAATGAGTGAAATTATATGTGTAACATGCTTAGCAGAGAGTATGGCACATAGTATGTGCTCAATAAATTTAACACTTATCATTGGGGCCCAACCCAGCACTCTTGGCTTCCCACTCCCCAACCAGGATTTACTTTTGCCCTCTGAGCCTGGCTTCTTCTTGTTTTCTTTCTCTGTCTCAGAATAAGCGACAGGTTATTAGTACAAATTTGATCAAAATGACACATGGATTAGCATGTACGCTGCAAAGTCTAATTCTGTTTACTGTTCTAGGAGAGCATGCAATTATTACAGGAGCTGGGACAGAGTGTTTTTAATAACATTTCTTGTTAAGATTTAATTACAGGAAATTGTATTTTCTTAATCACTGAAAACTCAACTGGCTAGGAAAAGAATCGTGATAATTTTGTTTGCAGTTTATTAAATCCTTAGGATATTCTCTCTCTTACATTTGCTTTTATTATGTGCTGCTGCTAAGTGCTTTTTAACCCTTGGAGCTGTGAGGAGGGAGGCCCACAGGAGGCCATCCCCTGCATCTCTCATCCCCAGGCCCTCCACTCCTGGCAAATTTGGATGCCAATAACCCCATAAACTAAAGCAACTTAGGGAGCTGAGGTGTTCAGTTTCCC
Organism: Mesoplodon mirus; assembly: GCF_964341445.2. Taxonomy (NCBI): domain Eukaryota; kingdom Metazoa; phylum Chordata; class Mammalia; order Artiodactyla; family Ziphiidae; genus Mesoplodon; species Mesoplodon mirus. The sequence goes on along the minus strand of NC_138988.1, from coordinate 70,214,200 downwards.
GCCGGGTAAAAGGAACAGGTACATTCTCCTCCCTGTCTGAAGTTGGTGGGCTGAGAAATCATCCTCAGAATATCTGGCCCTCACACCAGCCTCCCCTGGAAACCCAGCCCTGGGGTATCTCCCTACCAAGAACCCCCGAGGAAGATTACAGAAGTGATAGTATCACCTATTCTTCACTCACAAGGTATTCCTGACCACCTCAGGAGGTCCAGGGCCTGGAGAAATGCCCTGAGGGTCAGATGGCTGCTAGAAAACTCTGGGGGAAATTTCAGTCCTATAACTGGCCTTGAGTGAGTTTCCAGCCAAAGTTGAGCTAAGAACAGAAGATACAGAAATGGATGTGAGAGAGCTCAACTGAAGGTGTCCACAGGGCCCTCCTGCTTCCCCTTCTGCAACTTCTGTGTGTGCGTGAGGGGGCACAGGGTGGCAAGGGGCAGTGGAGGAAACAGGACGTGTGAAAACCAGAGGCGCAAAGGAGCCGCAGTCTACCAGTTCCTCCAGGAAACCATGCTCAAGGGAAAAGATGCCATATTACCAACAACATGAGGAGTGATGCTCATAAAACCAGTGTGAGACACTGGCCCCGCAGGGATTTGTGCTGCTGTGATTAAGTCATAATTCCTCAGCCAAAGGAAAGCACCTCCTCCTGCAAAATCCTGTGACCCCAGAAGTGTGGGGTGGGGGTGAGGTCCTCTTGGCCTCAGTCACAGCTCCATCTCCACCTGACCCCATGACTCACCAAGCCTGGACCGTCTCCATTAAGCCTTCCCTCCAGAGAGCTCCATCCACCCTTTCAGTAGCAAGTACACCTATGTCTAGCCTAGGTCTCTCCTACTGCAAATCAAACCCATGTCCTCTTGATCTTTTGGGAGGTAGGAGAGAGGGACAGAGAGACAATGAACAGAATTCCCAGCAGAACAGCCTTACCCGATGCATATCCACTTCTTTCCACTCCCCCCTAAACTCTGAGCCCCCGGCTCTGTTAACCACCTCCCAGTGGCCTCTCTGTTCCCTCCACGTCCCCTTGTTCTCTGGGGCTGGGGAAAACAGGTCTGACAATGTTAACCCCTGATGGTGGAATACATGACATCAAAGAGGTGGCAAGAGAGGTGATGGATAATAGATGGCTGGAAGCATGAATGATACATATGCAGATAAATGATGGATAATGGGGCCCACATCATGTATAGGCAGCCGCCGAAGTAATAGATGTGTAGATACATATAGACTGATGGAGAGAGACAGTTTCAGAGACAACACGGGGGAGGATGGAAGGATCCAGGATCTGTGATAGATGCCTTGACCCTAGATAGGCAGGGAAATAAGAGGAAGGATCGGTACCTAGTGAGACAAGGCAGACGGATAGACACAGGGAAGGGCTTCCTGAACAGAGGGGACTAAAGAAAAGACAATGGGCAGAGCCTTACACCCGCAGATGCTGTTGCTGCCCAGGTATCCATGGTGGATCGCAGGATACAGGGGGTGAGCTGAAGGAGCCTGGACACGTGGATGGGTGATGAATGTGCCAAGAGATGAACAGATGGGCAGGCCCATAGGTCAAGACGCTCATTGCTTCTCCCCTTGGCCTCCCTTGGCCCTGAGCTGGGCTCCCAGGCCCCTGGGTGCAGCCCCCGCGTGGCAAGGTGCTGAGCCGCTGGTGGCCGCGCGGGGGCGCCCACGGCCGTGGTGATCGCGAGAAGGGGCGGGGAGGGGCTGCAGGCGGCTGTAGGTCGGGCCCCGAGGAGTTCGTTTCCATGACTGCTCGGCCCACGGGACCCACTCCCCCCTCTCCTTGCCTTCATAGATGCTGTCCCTAGTTGAAAACTTCTCCCCAAGGAAGGGCAAGAGGCCGATTTCCCCAGAATAGGCGCAAGTCTTTGAAGGCCAGGGTCTCTGCCTTCCGGAGCTGCCCACTATGCATGATGTGGGCCCCATTATCCATCATTTATCTGCATATGTATCATTCATGCTTCACTCCATTCATGCTTCACTCCCTCTGCTTGCCCCTCTTCCCTGATTTAAATCGTTTCCCTCCCCTTCCCCCCAATGCTCAGGGTCTTCCCGACCCCAGCTCCTCTCTGGAGCCAGCTGGTACTGAGTGGAAAGGGACAGTGAGAGAAGCTATTGTTTAGGAAAGGGCAAGGCAAACTCCTAGGAGAATGAGGGGCCTGAGGGGTGGCTGAAGTAGATAAGACCCTCTATCAGCTGACGCTGGGATGAAACCTAGCTGGGGTAGGGGCCTGTCACAGCCTGAGTAGGCAGCCCCTCCCTGGCGCTGCCCTCCCAGACACACAGATGGGGAGCAGATGCATCCAGGATGGACAGCTGTGGATGGCCCTCCCTCAGCCCCAGCTCAGATCTGTCTGCAGCTTGGATGGTAGAAAACTGCAGAGGAGGAGATAGGAGGAGCATAAGCCGGGGTAGCAGTGCCTCAGGGAGGGTTAGGGTCTGGAGGTGGAGCTGTCACTGCTGGAACCAAAGGTCTCTTGCCTAAACCTCTGGTTCGTTGTGTCCACTGGAAGCCGGAAGCCGGAAGCACAGCCTCACGCCCTCGAGAGGAGAGAGACTCTGCAGCCTCCAACACGTGCCTTCATGGTTCTTTTCAGCGACTGCTTATTACCCTACCCCAGGGCCCCTGGAAACAGAGAACCATGGAGAACCTTCTGCAGAGAGGCCAACTCGGGAGGCACAGAGAGGTTAAGTGACTGGCTCAGTGCAGTACAGCCTGGAAGCTGCAGGGTTGTAGCCACCATCAAACCCAGGGAATTCTCAGTCCTGAAACGTTACAGAAAGCATCAAGGAAGGAAAAATGCAGAGGAAGTGGTCAAAATGTGGGATATTTTTCTTGTACTGGTTCCCCCCGCCCACCTCCCGACCAAGTCTTCATCCCTGCTTCACATACCCGCATCCAGTTCACTGCCATCGAGATTTTTTTTAAATCTGGCTAATTTGCCTCTACCTGAGGTGACACCAAAACAGTCTTTAACAAGCAGTGGGGTTTTTCCAGCATTGGCCAGAATTGGGGGGCAGGGGGGTGGGCAGAGAGGGAATTGCAGGCAGAAGGGACAGCATAGCAAAGGCAGAAAGGCATGGAGGGTGGGGGGAGTAGAGGCAGCTCTGTGTGCCTGGGGTGAAGTTTCGGCAGGAGCAGAAAGAAATTTGAGGAGAAAGAGGCAGGGCTCACGTCATAGAGGTCTTGTTCTCCATCTAGGAGGCTCACAGTAGGGAACCACTGAAGGGTTTTGAGCCAGGGAAGTAACAAGTGTAGGTTTGTAATGTGGAGTGGATTGGAGGCAGGGGGTGTGGATAGAGACTGAGAGGCCAGTTAGGAGGCTACTGTGGCAGTCCAGGGGAAATGATGGGGAGCCTCATCAGGGTCATAAAAACTGGGTTGGGAGGCTTCCCTGGTGGCGCAGTGGTTGAGAGTCCGCCTGCCAATGCAGGGGACGCGGGTTCGTGCCTTGGTCCAGGAGGATCCCACATGCCACGGAGAGGCTGGGCCCGTGAGCCATGGCCGCTGAGCCTGCGCATCTGGAGCCTGTGCTCCGCAATGGGAGAGGCCACAACGGTGAGAGGCCCGCATACCGAAAAAAAAAAAAAAAAAAGGAACTGGGTTGGGGAGAAGGGAGAGTCAAGAAATATTTTGGAGGTCAAAGCATCAGGACCTAAGAGAATGACGACAGAGTGAACAAAATTGAAGTCAAGGCTGATTCCTGGGTGTCTGGCCTGGGTGTGGGTGTACAGTCTGGCCACCCTCTGAAGGGTGAGGTGGGAGAAAGAGCAGGCTTAGGGGAAGATGTTCAGTTTGGAGCATGTTGAGTTTGAGGTACCTGAGGGTACCTAGACTGACTATCTGGGGATAGTTAGATATTCTGGCCTGAGCCCCATGGACAAAGGTTAGACCAGCAATGTTTTTGGTGGCTGAAATCCCAAGGGGGAGTAGAGGGGACTGCCCAGGAGAGAGAGCAGAGCAAGAGTGAAGGTCAGAAGGGGCCAAGAAGGAACTGTCAGAGAGAAGGAAGTTGATAGAGTGCTGTGTTGGGGAAGGAGAGGAGGAGAGAGGAGCTGGGGAGGGAGGGAGGGAATGGTGCCAGGTCAGGTGCAGCAGAGAGGCCAGGTGAGAAAAACACTGAGTGTTCCCTGTGGACTTGGCACTGGGCATCTTATTCATTTTTTAAATTTTTAATTGAAGTATAGTTGATTTACAGTGTTGTGTTTATTTCTGCTGTACAGCAAAGTGATTCAGTTATACATATATATATTCTTTTTCAGATTCTTTTCCATTATGGTTTATCACAGTATACTGAATATAGTTCCCTGTGCTATACAATAGGACCTTGTTGTTTATCCATCCTATATATAATAGTTTGCATCTGCTAATCCCAAACTCTCAGTCCTTCCCTCCCCTGCCCTCCCCAAGTCTGTTCTACATATCTGTGAGTCTGTTTCTGTTTCATAGATATGTTCATTTGTGTCATATTTTAGATTCCACATATAAGTGATATCGTATGGTATTTATCTTTCTCTTTCTGACTTACTTGGCTTAGTATGATAATCTCCAGGTCCATCCATGTTGCGACAAATGACATTATTTCATTCTTTTTTATGGCTGAGTAGTATTCCATTGTGTGTGTATGTGTGTGTATAAAACACATCTTTTTTATCCATTCATCTGTCGATGGACATTCACATTGTTTCCACATCTTGGCTATTGTAAATAGTGCTGCTATGAATATAGGGGTGCATGTATCTTTTCGAATTATAGTTTTGTCTGAATATATGGGCATCTTATTCATAATCAGGGTCTAGCTGGAAACTGAGAGGACTTCCCAACTGAGTAATTCAGAGAGAGTTTTTAAAAGGTGTGGGCAAGGTGCAAAGATGTGGGGAGGGTCTAGGAAGGTGAGCAGGAGTTGCTGAGGCTCCAGGGCTGGTAACGGGGGAGCCAGGTCTGAGGAGACCTGGAGGGAGAGCCGTGTGGAGGGGCCACTGGACAAGAGCTACATTCCGGCGTGGAGGGACACAGCCAGCCCCCTGTGGCTCACAGGGAACAAGTCAGGAGGTTAAATACCTCAGCCTCACTCTCTTCCCTCCCTCCATCTCCTCTGTGGCTCCGCAATGGTGCAGCCTAACCCAAAGCCAGAGGGCAGGGAGCCTGGGCCATGCAGCCCCCAGAGGTCAGCCCTGGAGCCCACGCACTAAACGCTGGGCTACGCAGCCTTGGTGAGCAAGCAAATAAAAACTCTGACCCATGTAACTAGTAACAAAGGGCGGCACTGGATCCAGGCCCCTCTTGTTTCTTTCTCTCAGCTCTGCTTCTTTACGCCTGACCACCCATTCCTCCACAGCAGGGACACCTTAACCCCTTCCTGTGTCTATCACCGCAAAGGGAGGAGATGCTCTTCCCTGCTAGTTCCAGCAGCAAAATCCCAGAGAAGTTGTCTTGGGTCACATGCCCATCCCAAAGCCTGTCACTCTGCCTGGGGTGAGGGAAGAGGGAAGCTGTGCTGGGCAATAGCCCTGAAACAGGGAAGAAAGTGGCAGCTGCTGGGAATGTGATGAGGAAGCAAGCTGGGACCAAGATATGGCCCTTTGTGTTTCTAAATGAAACAGGAGGTGAAGAGACAGCAGAGGGAAATTTTCCTTCTTTGCCTACTGCTGGGCATGTACCAAAAATATGGAGATTTGTACTCGCATACACCCATAAATACACATGCTTACATATGTATAACTCCAAATATATGTAGGCACATACACATGCTTAAACAAACATGCTTGCTCACTTTACACTCATGTACAGACATATACACAGTCACCAACATATATACAGTAGCAGTCAGGGTGGGCAAGGTTATACTTCATTAACAAGCAACTCCAAAATCTCAGTGGCTTAAAAACACTGAGGCCTCATTCTTGCTCAGATTAGACGTCCATCACAGCCTCTGCTCATCACAGTCGCCCCAGCTGATGAAACCTTGCTGGTCTCTGTGCCAGAGAGAAAGACCTCTGAAAGGTCTCGCACCAGTAATTAAATTCTTCTGCCCAGAAGTGATATTCTCTCTTCTGTTCATTGGCCAGAACCAGTCACATGATCCCACCAAAGGAAGCCAGAGACACAGAACTTTATAGCAAATAGCACTAATGACTACTACAATATAGCTCACACACACACACACACAAACTCACTCACTCACTGCTCTTCCCACAGCTTTCTTATTTTATCCATTTGTATCTCAGACTCCTAACAATTCCCTGTTCCCAGCAATTAGAGTTAAAAGTCCACTGCCAGGAGCCAGAGGTCATGGAAATTTCCATCCCCTTTTATTTCAGGCCCTGTCTGCTGCCCCCAACCCTCTCTCTCCTCTGGGCCCCTGTCATCCATCACCCCTCCATACCCACTCTTCCTTGCCTCCCCTGCCCCATGCTTCTTCCTGCAAAGGAGAGATAAAAGGGACAGCTGCATGTTTATTCAGCGCAACTTCACGCTGACAGCCTACCACTTGCTTCCATTTCCCCGCTCCCTCCCTTTCTTCTTTCTGCGATTGCCTTGGGAGCTTACTAAGTGTGAGCTAGTGGCTTACGGAGAGACAGGCTGCTACGGAGCTGGAGAGTCGGCAGCTGGAGAGACGGCGGTGAGGCCCAGAAGGCCCTGCAGGTAGGGGGAGAAGAAGCAGATGCAAACAAAGACACCAAGATGCAGAGAAACAGACACAAATGGACAGCGACAGAAGAGAGACATAAGATGTGGCAGAGAGAGAAGCCAGAGACGCAGCCAGTGACAGAGGCAGATGGAAAGAGATGCAGACTGACAGAGACAAAAACAGAGAGAGATGACTGAAATAGGTAGAAACAGAGACACAGAGAATGGGCCAGAGTGGTGAACGTGGAAAAGAACAAAGAGACAGAAAAGATTATTGAGCTCCAGGGTGGAAGAAGGGATGTGTCCAGGGATGTGTGTGTGTGTGTGTGTGTGTGTGTGTGTGTGTGTGTGTGTGTGTATTACCATATAGCTCAGGGTTTTGTTTTTTTTTTCTTTTTGGCAGTACGTGGGCCTCTCACTGTTGTGGCCTCTCCTGTTGCAGAGCACAGGCTCCGGACACGCAGGCTCAGCGGCCATGGCTCACGGGCCCAGCCGCTCCGCGGCATGTGGGATCTTCCCGGACCGGGGCATGAACCCGTGTCCCCTGCATCGGCAGGTGGACTCTCAACCACTGCGCCACCAGGGAAGCCCTAGCTCAGGTTTTTAAGCCACATTATCTTTCATTGAGATGGACACAGGAAAGTGAGTGCTGAGATATCTTGAAAGATAAGAAGAAGATGTGTCCCTTTTCAAGCAAGTGGCTGGGGGTTGAGGCTAGGTGGTAAGCTCAGGAGACTGGCAGGGGTTTCCTTGGAGATTTCTTATGCCATGTGTTTGGTTCGATAGCATTGGCTCTGTCGGTTGGGGGAGACTGCAGGGTCTGAACTGTGAGCACATCCCCAGCTGCCTCCACCCCACCTGTGCTGTGTGCTCCAGCTCTGACCCTGGAGGGAAGAAAGAGGGGGCAATGCAGCCCCTGCTCTGGGCAGAGGTGGAGGGTCCCAGGCTGAAAAGACAGGCACACTCCTGCCTTTGGGGAGCCCTGGGTCTGAGTAGAGATTTAAACCTCATTCATTTCTTCATCAAATAGTTCTGGAACCTGTGCTAGGCTCGGTGCCAGGACCTGGAGTCGCGGTTGAAGACAAAAGCCACATGCTCCCTGCATAGGTTGTAGTCTAGTAGAGCAGACAGACCCCAAACAAACTGCAGTTACATAATGACAAATCGGGTTAAATGCTACAAAGGAAAGGAGTGTCATACAGGAGGGAATGATGGTAATGGGGGCCTCCTTAGACCGTGTGCTCAGGAAATCTCTCCAACTGGGGGATATTTTGACCAAGACCTTCCTGGTGAGGAGCCGCCAAGAGGAAGACTGGATGTGGCACGGGGTGGGGAGTGGGGAAACAGGGCCCAGGAGGAGGGAACGGCCCCAGCAAAGGCCACAAAGCCACACCAAGCTTGGGCACTGTACCAAGTCCTAAGAATGGCAGGGGCAGTGAGCCAGGGGGTGTCTTGAGTAACATGGGCCAAGTGGGCAAGAGCCTGCAGGGCAAGCCCTCTGAGGAGTGTGGATTTTATTCTAAGGACAGTGGGAGAGACGTGGGTGAGTGGTATCCATCCACACGTGTCAGGCACTGAGCTCGGGGCTGGGACCCAGTGAAGGTGTCGGGATCGAAGTAAGAGGGTTGCAGAGCAGAGGAAACCAGCACATCTGATCAGGTCACTCCTTTGCTTAACTCCCTTCAGTGGCCCCCACCACCCTCAGAAAAAGGTCCAGACTCCTTACGTAGCAGGGCTGGCAAGGCCTTCCCACCCTGTCCCCCTCTTCCTCCCCATCTACTCCCCCCTGGCCATTCCCCTGCCTCAGCCTCAGTGCTCGGTGCTGTGTCCTCCACGTGGAACACCCCCCCTGCTGTCTCCCTCCCCCTGCCCGACTCCCGGCCAACCTTCAGGCCTTAGTTCCAGCCTCCTTCCATGGGTGAAGCTTTGGCTGAGCCTGGCGCCCTCCTCAATGAAACTGGCCATTCCTACCCCTGTGGGCCTCACAACACAGGTGCCCAGGAACACTTCAGTGCCCTCGGCTGCTTGTGAGCCCGTCTCCTGGATGGAGTCCTCAAGAGCAGGTCTGAGCTCGTCAGAATTCCCAGATGAATGACCCACCCGTGGTCATGGAGCTGATTAGAGGTTGAGCTCTTGGTCCAGAGGGGCTGTTCCAGCTCCTCCTCTCTGACACCATCTCAGGGTAATCGGAGCTGAACCCCAGTTTGTAGGGAGAAGAGACTGGAAACCAGAGTCTAGGAGGTTACCCTAAGAAATCCTTCCAGCCTTTTGTTTTGTGGCATCCGTGAAAACAAGCTGGGTCACCAGCAGCTCTATTGGAGAAACTTTGGCCAGAGTTCTCACTGTAGCCACAACTGCTCAAACCAGCATAGTCTGATCTGGAAATACAGTCTCAATATGTGCCAGAGTTTCCGGCTGTATGCAAAGGATGCAGGCATCATTAAGTTGGACAAAGTGATCCATTCAGCTCTTCATACATAAAATTTTTAAAACGTTAAAAACATTTTTTTGAGGATGTGAATATAGGTCAGAAATCAGAAGAAAGGGCAGGTCATGGTTTGTCAGTAGAGGTCTGGGCTCCCAGCTGGGAAGGGGGTGACCAAGGGGCCGGGGTGTGCTGAGGTGATGGACGTAATTGAGGCAAGGACCTGGTGAGAAGGTCGGGGAGGGAAAATGCTGCCCACTAGCCGTCAGCTGTGGATAACTCAGGGCAGCGTCCCGAGTGGGCCAGCATGAAAGTCTGCCTAATCCTAGGAAAGTGAATCTGCCACAGACAGATTTTTTTATCCAATTTGCCTTCATCTCCTCCAGGACTGCATGTGTTACCAGGGCAAAGGCCAAGAAAAAGCTTGTCCCCCCAGGAGGTAACCTCTCTGAGACTCTTGCTGTGCTTCTATTTCAAGGAAGACATGGGCATCGGTGCCACAGCATCCCCTTGGGAGGACCTGGGGATGGGCAGTGGGGCACAGAGATGAAAAGTCAGGCAGAGGTGGGGAGAGGTCAGGAGAAGCAAGGCAGGGGCTAAGTGAGCCTGGGAAGAAGGAAGTATCGCAGAAAATGGTGAAAATTCATGAGGCTCCCAGCCCACTACCACTGGGAGGCAGCAGGAGGAGGGTCCATGGAGGCCCTGCCCCGAAAGATGGAAAGCTGGGAGAGAGAGGATGTGGAGGCCAAGGCTAACTGCTCCCATGGCTGTTGGTTCCTCTCTCTGTGAGCACTATGGGGGGAAGGGGGGTTTCTGAAATCCAGCGTGGTTTGGGTCTCCATAAACCAGTTCCCAGAGGACCACACAACTAAGCAAGAGCCCTAGATGGCCAGACCACCCCATCAGCATCTACTGAGGCTGGGACTGCACTTGGTACCTGGAAAGAAGGTCCCACTCTGCCCTGAGCCTGACAGCCAAGACAGCTGCCTTCAGCCCCATGTTGGACAGCAAGGCAAGCAGGCCCAAAGTGGGAGGCAGAAAGAGGGTCAGGGGGCCTGAATGGAACTGCCTGGCCTAGAGGGATGTGGCGGCCTCACTTCCAGGCAGAAAGATGAACAGGAAGAGAGAGAAGCCAGGGCGTGGGGTGAGTAGAGGAAAAAAGAAGAGGCAATGGAAGCTGCTGTAACAGGCAAGCACCCACATCTCAGTGGCCTGACCTATAAAAGTTCACTTCTCCCTCAGTCACAGTCTAATGCAAGTGTTGCTGTTGGGGTGGCCTGCTGTGTGACCCGCTGGGGCCCAGCCTCCGTCCCTCTTGTGGCTCTGCCTTCCTTTAAGATCTCTGACTCCTCCCTGATCAGCCAACAGACAGTATAGACACTCAGGAAGGTGCACCCAATTTTTGATCTCTGCCTGGAGGGGGCCCTGCACGTGTTCCACTGGTGAGAACTAGAAACACTGCCCCACCCAAACACAAAAGGGGTCTGAAAAAGGGGTCGCTGGCTGGGTAGCTGCTCCTCAGCCAAAAACTCCATGCCATGGAAAGCAGGTCCTGAATTGTGGAGGATTGCAGGCCAGCTCTTCCTCCAGTACTAGTATTTCTTGGACAACTGTTTTGGGGCCAGGCCTTTTATAAAGTGTGATTTATTCTATTCTTTATAACAACCCTTGAAAAGTAAAGACTGTTAGACTCGTTTTATGCCAGGCGAGATGGAAGCTCATAGAAGTTAAGAGGCTTAGCCCAAGGGGGTGAGGTCTGGATTTTAACCCAGGTACTTGCAGGTCAGGGTCCACGCAAGACATTTCCTTTTGCCGCTCACCAAGCCAGTTCTCTAGAAAGTGACAGAGATGGAGACAGACAAAAAGGAAGTTGGTGGGGGAGTGGGGTGAGGACTAAAGAGAGGGAGGACAAGAAAGAGGGAGGTACAGATAAAAGGAGAAAACTGAGATTCCCACAGAGGAGGAGGAAGTAGGGAAGATTGAGATGAGAAAGACCTGGAAGGAGATCCAGGAGGGCCAGGCCACTCGTCTCGTCATACCTTGTCTGGCTTCCAGACCACTCAAGGCCACCTGCTCTGTGAGCTTTCTCGGCAAGGGTCTGCTGTCCCTCACGGACCTGCATTCGAATCCTCCCTCTAAGTGTTCTGGCACTGGATCTTGAATGGTTGAGCGCTCAGTGAAGATGCAGTGCATGAAAGTGCTTTATAAACACTGACAGAAATGGTCCTGGGGGCGAGGCGGTGTGGGGGGGGCCGGGTGCGGTTTGCCCGAAGGAGCAACAGGGTGGGGAGAGGCCTGGGGACTGGGCAGCAGCACAAAGCCCGGCTGGAAGGGAAGGGAGGGTGGAAATAAGGCATCTAAAGGCCTCAGTGTCTCCCTGTTGCCCTGTCAGGAGCAGCTTTCCTGACAGGGAGGGGACCCTTGAAATGAAAAGTGAATGGATTGCTAAACTGCTTTACTTCCCTGGCTGTGTCATCGTGGTTGGCATGGGGCTCTAATGAGGGACCATGCATCACTTGACCCTCTCACCCCAGCAGATGATAGAGGGTGACTGCTCCCCACTTGCAGGCCCTGGAACAACCCGCCGCTGCACGCTGCACATCTTGTAAATTGTTATGGCCCATTGAAGAGCTCGCCCTTAAATGTCACTTACCAGGAATTAAGGTGAAGACAGGCAGAGAGACCTGCCATTGGCACAGCCCGAGGTGGGGGCTGATGGGGGGGGTCAGCCTTTTCGGGAAGGACAGTTGGACACAAGGTCTGGGGTTAATAAAAAAATGCCCCCATTGCCGGGGGATCATTATCTCCAATAATTATCCCTGCTCCTGGGGCAGGGAGCAGGGACAGGCTTGGAAAGCTATCATCTGAGTGGACTGGCTAAGAATATAGACCTGAACTGTGGTCCCGGGGTCCCCATCCCCACCTGCTTCCTCTCTCTGTCTCTCTCCCCTCCCTCTCCCTCCTCCCTTTCCCCATCCCTCCCTCTCCTCCACCTCTTTCTTCCAATTTGCTCCCTCACTCCAGGTGTCTGCATGGCTCACAGGTTTCTCTTTGTCCCACTGGACCCTGAGGGCAGAATTGAAGAGGATCTTAATGAGTCTGACCCAGGCCAGTGGGCCCTGGTTGAGGGCACCACTCCAGAGGGATGGACCAGCTTCACTTTCTAACTTTGGGGGCAAGGAGAGGTCAGCTTCCTGCTTCTCCCTGGAGGCCCTTCTCTGGAAGAAGGTAGACCATGAGACCTGAGACCGCGGTACCCCCCACTGATGACCCTTCACACCTCTTCTCTCTCCTGTAATCTTTTTTTTTTTTCATTACAAAACAAATCCACATCCAGAAAAGGTCATGAGACAAATGTTCCATTTAACAAATTATTTTAAAGCAAACTCAAGGTAGCCACGGCCTCAGCCAAGGACCAGAATATGGCCAGCACCCAGCGACCCCATGGACCCTTCCCCAACCACCTTCCCCTTCCTTCAGGTCCCGGGCAATCACTTCCTGTTTCTCTTTATAGTGTGTGAGCTCCTTCAACAATACGGTGTAGTTAGGTGCGTTTCTGAACTTTACATAAATAGAATCATATGTTATGTATTCTCTGCATCTGGCTTCTCCCAGCCAACCCAGTGGTGTTTGTGCGTCTCTTCCGCGTGGTTCGTGTGGTCACAGTTCATTCATTCTCACTGTCATAGAGAGATTGTTGTTGGCTGTGCAACCCAGCCCAGGTCTCCCCAGCTGCAGCACCTTATTGATTTGGGGACAAGTCTCTGACAATCCTCACAGCAGCCTGAGGCCTGGTCACAGAGGGTCCTCTGCAGACAGATCGCATAGTGAGGAGTGCTGGGGCTGAACTGAACCCTAGCCTCCGGGCCGCGCACCCAAGCTCTCACACCTGCTGGGGGTACTGCGTACTAACAGAGAGGCTAGGGAGACTTTGGCCCCCACAGAGAGAAGTTCTAATGGCATCCCAGGCATTGGCACCAGTAGCTGGCAAGAGAACTTGAAATAGCATTTGGTGCCCAATTGTTGCCTGGTAGATATTTGCTGAGTGAGTGAATGACCACCCTCCTGGGAGCCCTCAAACCAGGCTGTTAGGTGGCCAGCCCTTCTTGCCTTCCTCCCAGCTGCCAAGCAGCCAGCTCTTGGCACTTGCATCTCTTTCTGAGACTCTGCCGGCCAGCAGACCCCTCCCAGACTCATAACCTCCCTCCTGCCTTCCCTCTGGGTGAGATTAACTGCTCTACACTTACTAACTGCCTGCTCCCAGAGCCAGGAAGGAACTATATGGATGCCACCTGTCACCTGTTGCTGTCTCCCACCCCCTCCTGCCTGCAAGTTCCCCTTAGGTCTAATCTCCATCCCCACACCCGATTTTGCTGCTTTGCTGGCTCTGATGAAGTTGAGGGAGAGGAGAGGTACAGCAAAAGTAACACATCAGTTGAGTTTGCAAGGCAGTTTTCAAGGTAAAAAGCATTTCCTAACACACTAATTGAGTGCGGATGGTTATTATCATCCTGTTCTAACTATTTTACATTTTTAATTCATTTGACCCTCAGAACCACCCCTGCAGTAGGTACTATTATTATCCCCACATTATAGAGAAGGGAGCTGAGAAGTTAAGGAGTTTGTCCAAGGTAGAGACGCCAGATAAAATACAGAATAAGCAGTTAAATTTGAATTTCAGATAAACAAGGAATGTTTAAAAGTATAAATATGTCCTGAATGTTGCATATTAAATTCAAATGGGCATCTTGTATTTTTGATTTGCTAAATCTGGCACCCCTAGTCCAAGGTCACTGAGCAAGTGATGGTGGAGTCAGGATTCAAACCCCAGCTTGCCATTGCCCTCCGCTCCGATGGGCTCTGCACTAAGGCCTGACAGCTGGCAAGAGAAGCAGATGGATTTGAGGCTATTTAGTAAATCAAACCAGCAGGGCTAGGAAACAGATTGGGTATGGAGGCTTAAAAAAGCCCAGTTTCTGGCTCCTGTAGAGTCAGAGAGGAGGCTTCTTGCCGGGGATCACTCCAGCAAGAGGAGGCAGAGACTCCAGAGGCCAAGGCCAGGGTCCATGGGGGGATCCAGGTCACCTGGCGGGGTGCCGATGGTCACACCCTCTAATCCCTGTTCTCCACCTAATCACCGAGGGGGTGGCCCAGCCTGGCTCAAACCCAGGCACCACAGTCCTCCCAGCTCTCCAGTGGCCCCCATTTCCAGCCTTAAAACCCATACACAAACCACTTAATCTGACTGCCAGGATGTCACCAGGGCCTGCCCTCTGCCCTCTGCCTTCCATCCTGCCCTCCCCCTCCCCCAGGGTTAATCGCCTTATTTAGATGTAATGTAGCCACAAGACTCCCCAACTGTAAAAATTGCAAAAAGGAATGTGATGGTGTCTGAGGCTGCAGATGCAGATATAGGCTTTTATTTTGTACCAAATAACACATTTAATTACTTCTTGGAGGGGAAGCCTGTTTGGCAGATAGTGAAGGCAATGCTAATAATAGCACTTTGCACGGAGGGCCTCAAACACAGAGGAAGAGCCATGAAAGGGTCCCGTTTCTGTTCCAGACAACTTGAAAGCTCCACGAACACTCATGCCTCCTCAAGGGCAGAGGGAATTGTGAAGAAAATGCTGTGGGTTTTTGCTTTTAACTCACTGTGTTTTTGATCCTTTCCAGCCATCAGAACATAGGAGCCCTGGAGAGACTGGGGTGGGGGTCGTCGTCTGGTGGAAAGAGAGTGTGGAGGTGGGAGCACACTCCCTCTTCTCCATCCTTCTACCCCGTCTCAAAGGACAGGGCCAGAGGGAGCCCCCCAAGATAACGCCTACTCTGGCTGGGGCACAATTTTGTGTGAAGAGCATAGAATAGTGAATCAGGAGAATCTGTTTTGCCAGTCTGGGCAAACTGCGCTCCATGTCCAGGCTTCGGTCCTGCTGTGGAGTGTTGGGCCTCATGTTCCTCACCTGTTAAATGGGGCCTTATGATGCCTACAGTACAGGGATGTTGTGAAGGTTAAGTCTAGGGTCCCATCTACCATTAAAAATCTCCATGATTTAGGTGGCAGAATGCTCCCCTGAGCACCTGGCGCGCCACCACCCACAGACCATGTTCCTGGTGTGCCCAGCTTCTCAGCTGCTCAGGGCTATTCCCCAGGCAGGCTGCAGTCAGTCCTGGCCTGTCTGAGGGGTTCTGGGCAACCATGCCTGCAGGCCTCACTGCAGCCAACGGGCCCAAGTGGGGTTGCCTCCCTCCCTGGCAAGGGGGTCAGCTGGAGCTTGAGAAGATGCTGGTCCCCAGGAAGATGTCCATCAGCATCCTGGAGAGCTGGCTGACGGCCCACTACCTCCTGCCCAGACTGAATACTGGGGCCCCAGAGACTGTGTTTCCAGCCCAATTCTATGAGTATTTGCCTAGCCAGTGGGAGAAGGGGCTGAGCAGAGGGTCAAGGGTGTCCAGATTCTGTGCAAAAACTTACTAAACATCCACTAGCAGAATAATCACACACACACACACACACACACATACACACACACACACAGAGACACACATACACACACACACACAATCTCTATGATTTAGATCTAGCTTCTACCACTCAAACATAGAACTAGAAATTGCCTTAGAACCCATCAGGTTTGACTAACTCCCTAACCCATTTTACAGATGAGGAAACTGAGGCCCAGAGAAGGGGAGTGCCTTGTGAGTTGTGTCAGTGCTGGGACCCAAACTGGGCTGTCTGTCACCCATGCAGGGCACTTTCTCACATGTCTCCTGGCTTGCTGCTGTGTGCTCTTGGAGAAGTCGCTACACCTCTCCAGGCTCCGTTTTTGCCTTCACTGCAGAATGAAGGCCTGGGATTAGATGCCAAAACACTGTAGGGGAATGAGCCAGAGAGGCCTGGACATAAATCCTGGCTGTGTGACCTGGGAGAGTAATGTCAGCCCCCGAACCTCAAACACTGTCACCCTCACCAGCACTGTCACCCCAGCTAGGGCTTGCTGTGTGGAGACCCTATTTATTCTAAGTTGCTTTTCTTGGACAAACTCATTTATTCCTGGCAACAACCCGGGGAAGTGAGCCCTATTATTATCACCACTGTATAGATGAGGCAACCGAGGCCCACAGGGGTTAAGTTGCCCAAGGTCATGCACCTCTTAGGGGTGTCACTGGGAAGGATTCGATGTCCATTGTGTACACCAGTGGCTGGCACATAGTGGGCCAGGCACACGGTAAGCATCAGTGCCCCAACCCCACCTCCAATCTAGTCAGTACCTTCTAGGAGTCTGTCACTACAGCCAAGACTCACAAGAGTCAGGAGACCTTTTACACACCATACGGCTATAGAATTAATAAAGTGTTGTAACCAAAGATTGGAAAAGAGATTAGGGTACTCAGCCCCTGGAGTGGAACTGTTAAAAAAGAAAGAAGCCCCTCAGCTCTGCATTGGAGGAGTGGGAATGGGGCCCAGGCCTCCTCTTAGATGCTGGACAGACACCAGGCAAGGGAGCATCCCTAACCAGCTCAGCGTGTCTGCTGTCTGCCATAAAGACGCAGATTATTGGCGCTGTGGTGACGGGAGAACCGAGGAGTAACAAAAGGACCTCTTTAGAGGGGGATAAGGAGGCAGGTTTATTACCCTCAGCAAAGAGGGATACTTGGAGCCGGAATACCCACCCTGATGACAGGGGACAGAGCCCACCTTACCAGGCCTCGGGGCTGCGACCCTCCACCAACCTTTGGTCACAGGTGGGAGGATGAATCAGACTCAGCAGGGCCCTTGCTCCTCATCTTTGTCCTCCTGGGGACACGTCTACCACCCCCATCTCAACAGCAGAGGTCAGAATGGACTTCCTGACCCGCATCTTCACCTATCCAGGCAGAACTGTTCCCACCTTCCTCTGTCTTTCCTGATGCAAGAGTTGACTGCCTGGGTTCAAATCCCATTTCTGCCTCTTGCTGGCTGTGCGATCTTGGGCAAGTTACCTCACCTCTCTGGGCTTCAATGTCATCATCTGTGAAATGGGTATAATGACAGAAGCCACCTCATGGGATTGGTGTGGGGATTATATGAGGCTTGTAAAGTGCTTAGTCCAGTGTGTGACACTGAGTAAGACCTCAGTAAATGTTGCTTTTTATTATTATTAAGACCAGTTTGGCTCTTACCATATTATAATTTGATCATGAGTCTGTCTCCCCAACTAGACCTTGGGCTCTGGGCCTCTCATGTCCTCCTAACAACCTCATAATATAGTTATTATTGTCACCATTTCCAAGATGATGACACAAGCTCAGAGATATTAACCAATCACACAACTGGTACCAGCCAGCGGGCAGATCTCAAAGTGGACTTTATGGCCCTTACACTTTGCTCCCAGGGCCTCAACCTGGTGACCTCCAGGGGCTCCCAGTTCCGCTGTCTTAGCCTATGGCTTTGTGCTGGCCTGTTAGGCAATAAATAATTAAAGATGGCACCCCAGACTTTAGGCAGGAAATAGTTAAAGAAAAGTAACCTCAGCTTCGGAGGGCACAGAGGCCAGAAGCTGGGTTTGCTGGGCTCTTGGATGTGGAGTGCCAGGAAGCTGAGATGATCTGAGTTGTGGAGGGCAGCTGCCACCACTCAGACAGGAACACCAGCCCAAGGCCCTTCATCACCAGAAACATGCTGCTGCTGAGAGAGCTTGTGCACACACGGATCCAGACACACAGGCACACACACACAGAGTGATACACACACAGACACATGGGCACACACACACACTCTCACACATGCCCACGGACTCCCATAAAGCTGTGTCAGAGGGAACCATTGTGTCTACTTTCTAAGGAGAGAGACTCAGTATTTGATGGAGATGCCTGGGGGCTCCTTGTCATATAGGAGGGATTTAGGTGATCATGGAAAATACAACTCGAAGACTAGCACTACGGTGAGGGGAGGTGGGGTCCCTAGAGTTTTCCTCAGCAGGAGTACAACGTGCAAGGGTGAGGGGTCAGAGAGTCTTAGGGTTAGCAGATCTGATCTCCCCTGACCGACGTCCATCCAAACAAGTCTATGTCCCCACCCTTCCCCTCCACCTGCAGAGGCTTCAGGTTTTAGTGGACATCAGATCCACCTGGAGGATTAACTTAAAAATTCAGATTCCTGGGCCACCCCACCAGAGATTATCATCCCCACTTAGCAGGGGTGGCAACTGAGACCCAGAGAAGCTAGATAACTTGCCCAGGACCATGCAGCAGAGCCAGAACTGGTCCAGGAGCCAAGCTCTGAACCACCATGCTAGGCTCTGTCTCAGGTACCTGTAGACCCAGGTGTAGGCATCCTTTTATCCCTGCAATGAATCCCTTGGGGGAGCAAGATGGGGAGCAAGCGGCCAAGCTGGGCGAAAAGGGTCAGGACCCCAGGCTCAGAGGCAGGAGTTCCAGGCAGGGCTCTGTTTCCACTGGGGGCTGCAGACTCAGAGAAGAAACTGAGGCGCAGGTGCAGCTGTGTGGGCTGACTCGACCAGGCTGCAAGACAAGTACCTGATAGTCGAGGACACTGGCTCTGCACTTCGCAGGGACTGTGTGACATTGGGCAAGCGACTTGGCCTCTCTGAACCTATAGAAAAACTGGGATAACAACGATCCCCACTACACAGGGCTGATATGAGGATTAAGTGAGCTAATGCACATATCCTAGCACCAGGGAGGCCTTGTTTCAATGGCAGTTTAGCTTCCTACAGACTCAGCCATGGGTGACCCCTCTGGCAGGGGCTGAGTGCACAGCCTAGAAGCTGCCTCCTGGCCCACCCTGGGTCACCTTGAAGCCAGCATGACTCACCTTCCTCTCCAGGAGGAGAGAAGAAAGGAGGCCAACCCTGGCTCCAGATGCATCCAATCCAGAGCTGCTAATAGAGCTTCTTGCCCCCGCCCTGGGCTGCCATCTGTGCAGGGCTGGATGGACCTGCCAGTCTCAGAGGGTGGTTAATTTATGACCCTCCCTGCTCCTCCTCTACACCAAGCCAGAGGGGCCTCAAGCCCCAAACCTCAGCCTCTCAACAGGAGAACCAGGGGAAACAGAATCTAAACAAGTTCCAGCTTGAATTCCTTCCTTCCCAGGGTCAGTCAGCCAAAGGGACATGGGGATGAGGCCTGCTTCCTTTGACTCCATCTACCAAAGCCTTGGCCTCACATCTACACCTCATTAATCCACACACTTTACCAGGAGACAGAAGGGCAAGCCAGCAAGGGCAGGGGCAGCCTGGGTCCAACCTCTGGTGCTTACAAGCTATGCAACCTTGGACAAATTGCTTACCCTCTCTGGGCCTCTGCTTCCTCATCTATAAACTGGAGATAATAATAGAAACCACCTCCCAATGCTGTTGTAAGCATTAAATAATAATAGACAAAGATTTCAAACAATCGCAGGCACATGGTGAATGTCAATTGTCATTATCAGCTGCTGGTCCTTCTGGCGTCCTTGTGGGCCCTGGAGGGTCTAGATATAAATAGTGAGGCAGAAGGACCACACGGTGGTGAAGGGGAGGAGCGGAGGGTGTCTGGAAGGAGCAGCGGCAGAAGTGGTGGGAGGTGGGGGGTCTTTCTAAGGGAGAGAAGTCCGGGCTGAGGTTGCCCAGCCTGGATCCCGCTTCCCCTCCTTCATTCTGCACTGTCTTCGCACTCTGCTCCGCTCCTGAGGGAGAAACAGACGCAGAGAACTCATCTGCTGTCAGGTGTCCCCCCCTCACAAGGCCGCCCTCAGGCTACCACCATTCCTTTAAGGTCTCTGCCTCCTGGATGGGGTGGCCTAGGACTTCATCGGGACGGGGTAGTCACCGCTGTTGGGGAAAGTGGAGTGTGGAGTGGGAACCAGAAGGCTCTGTTGACTTCAGGAGTAGCTGGCAGGAGCCCCGATCAGAAGGCGTCTCGTCCTAACTCTACATGGGGGTGAGGCTCCCTCACATGTGGTGTCTCCCCACTCAAACTTCCAGCTCTCTGAAGAAATGGTCACTCTTCTCTCCCCTCATTCTGGGGCTCCCTGAGGCCGGGGCTGTGTCTCCCCTCAGTCTCCTTCCCGGGTGTCACCTCACTTATCTCCTGGAACAAGACTTTGGCCTCATGGCTGCTCTAGGGAGGGCATGATGGTGTTCCATTTACTCAAAAATTGTTTTCATCCTGTCTGGGTAGGTGGGCAGCAAGATAGAGAATTAAAGTCCTGGCAGGAAGTGGAGAGACCCAGTGAGAGCCACAGAGTCCGTGTTTCGGTGATGAGGGCTGATGGAGGTCGTGTCCAGGCCATACCCTCTTTTCTGGTCCTGCCCCAGGCTCAGCCAGCAGCTTTCACAGCCCTGTCCCTGGCTTCAGGAGCAGGGAGGAGTGTGGATGGCTCCCCTACGCCCAGCCCAATCCCAAGTCCCAGAGGGGAAGCTCCTGTGCCGTGGGGGCCAGAAGGTCCATCTCTGCACATGAACTACACTGCTTGCTTGAGTTTGAGTTTCTGCCCAACTAGTGTTTGTTGAATGAATAATCGCAAACATTCTGGCCAGTTATTCCCCAGCCTAGATGGCTCACCTCTACCGACCTCCATCTTTCCATGTCCTCCAAAGTCAGCCCACATTCCCAACCTGCTCAGCCTCAAATTCTCTCTACCTTCTCTGACCCCCTGTGGCACACAAGCGTGGCCCTTGAGCCCAGTCCCCAACCTTGGCACTTATTAGACTCACTAGAGGAGTTTTCTAAAACACTAATGCCTGCGCTCCACCACCAGGGATTCTGATTTAGCTGGCTGGGGGTGGGGCGGCAGGACATTGATTCTGTTTAATTCCCCAGGTGGTTCTGACGTGCCGCCATTGTTGAGAACCAAGGGACCAGGCTGTGTTCGCCATGGTTGAGAACAAAGGGATCAGGCTGTGGTCTCCTCCATAGAAAGGAGGAGCTGATATTAACACTAAATCTCAGTGCCTAGCACTGTGCCTGGCTCATAGTAGGTGCTCTATAAATGTTTGTTAATAAACGATTTCGTGACAGGTGAACCAGTTCCCTTTCTGGAGGTGTCTGAAGGTAAACAGGACTGGAGTCAGTCTTCCTCTCCAGCAGGTGAGGCAGTGATTAAGAGTTTATCTCTGTTGATTGATAGACTGAAAATTCTATCAATCAACACAGGTGGCCAAATTCTGCCACCTCTTTGGCCTTGGGCACGTTGAACCTCAGTTTCCTCATCTGTAACTGGGGCTAATAACACCCTCTACCTCACAGAGCTCTCTTGAGGAAGATGGAGAGCATATCCGTAAAGGCTAAGCTCAAGCTGTTTGTGCTCATCTGGGTCCTGGCGGGAAACAGATGGTTTATTAAAACCACTGAGGAGAGTTTACCAAAGCAGGTGTTTGCAGAGATATGCACAGCATTGAGGAAGGCAGCAAGGGGGTGACGCAGAACCCCAGGGCTGGCAACACTAGGGCACTGTTAGCACCCCTAGGCCTAGAGGGGTACAGAGAGGAAGCAGGAACCCAGAGACAGAGCTACACTATAGGAGAGGGGCCAAGACAGGCACCATGAGCACTGCAGGAGTGGCCCCTGCATCCTGAAATACCTACCTCAACCCCACTCTCTCCCCCCTTCATCTCCTAGTGGTGCCTCCCACTGGGCAATGCCAACAAGAGGAGTTCACAGGAAGCCTGGGGGATGCAATCCACAGAGGTAGCCTCCCAGGGCACAGGGCAGGGTGGCAGAGGGCAGAGAGTGGATTTGGAGGATTAGACAAGATATCCAGCACCCTGACATATGGTAAACGCTGATGAAATTTTATTACTATTATTACTGTTCACGTGGCTCACGTGGACTATGGCGTCAAACCTTGCTATTTAAGAGTATCGTAGGTACGCATCGGGTCTCCTGAGCATAGCAGATGGTCCAGGGGCTGGGCCCAGCCCCATCTGCACACAGCAGGTGCCCTGTACACACTGGAGGGAGGAAGGACCGAAGGAAGGAGTGAAAGCACATCTCCATGTTCAGCCATGGTCTTCAGCTTGTTTGACAAGCCATAAAAATGGTTTTGCAAGAGCAACAAGCTTCATTAAAATGGAAGCACGGTGCTCTAGTATGCAGATGGGGCCACTTTATTACTTTTTAATCTGTTTACAGAAAGCCCATATTTGGTGTACACCATTTTGCAAATAGTAACAAATGGGCATGTTTGCTGCCTCCAAAGCTGTGGAGTCCCTGGGTAAATAGGCTGAAACCGTGTCTGAACACTGCACTTGGTTACTCTTAATAGAATCTGACATGCTCCTCAAAATGTGTGGGAGGCTTGGAGGGAGGACCCAAAGTGGTGTGTGTGTGTGTGTAGTGTGTGATTTGTGTGTGTCTTTGGGTGACTCATACGCTCTCTGGACTCAGGTGTTTTTTTTTTTTTTTTTTTTTTTTTTGCGGTACACTGGCCTCTCACTGTTGTGGCCTCTCCCATTGCGGAGCACAGGCTCCGGACGCACAGGCTCAGCGGCCATGGCTCACAGGCCCAGCCGCTTCGCGGCATGTGGGATCTTCCCGGACCGGGGCACGAACCCATGTCCCCTGCATCGGCAGGCGGACTCTCAACCACTGCGCCACCAGGGAAGCCCTGGACTCAGTTTCTTGATCTATACAATAAGTGACCTGGGCCAGATGGTCTCCATAGCATTTGCAGCTTTCCTATGCCACGGCTTTGTGATTTCTCTACCACCCTAGAAACTACAAACCTCTCTGAACCACCAGCTTTCCAATTAATTCCTAAGGGAAGCCCTCTTCACTAAATGAAATAAAACCTACAAATTACCAAATGCATTTTGAAAATGGGTCAAATCGAATGAAGAATACTTAATGGAGTGTAACTATTCCAGTGACAGTTCAAATAGCTACACTGTAACCCCCCAAAACAACAATATTCATAAATCCATCAGGACTCTCAAATCCCAGTTTCACTCGTTACTAGCAGTGAGATATTGGGAAAGTTACTTAACCTCTGTGCCTCAATTTCCTCATCTGTAAAGAGGGGATAACAATACCCTCCTCATGGGGCTGTTGAAGGGATTAGATGATTCTTGCAAACCATTCAGGACGGGATGTGGCACCAGGGAATTGAACCTGGCCCACAGCAGTGAAAGCGCCAAGTCCTAACCATTAGGCATCCAGGGAATTCCTGCCAGCTCACCCATTGTTAACTACTGTCATTCTTATTATGCACGGTAGTGTATTTCTATTACAGAGAAAGAATTTAGGACAATCTCTGTTACATAAAGCTGCCCATGCAGCAGAATCTGTCCTGTCCTGAGAAAGTGACCTAGGCCCCAAGTCACTCTCCATCATGTCCACCTGGCTTACTTACCTCGCAGCACTCATCACAACCAAAACGTCCCTTCTCTCTCTTTTTTTTTTGGCCACACCACGTGGCATGCGGGATCTTAGTTCCCCCACCAGGGATGGAACCTGTGCCCCCTGCAGTGGAAGCACAGAGTCTTAACCACCGGATGGCTGGATGGCCAGGGAAGTCCCCAAAATGCCCTTCTTATTTATCTCTCTGTTTATTATCTTTCTCTCCCCAACTAGGTGTGGGGTCCATGAGGGCACAGACCTTGTCAGTCCTATTCATGGCTGTCTCCTCAGCGCCTAGATCAGCATCTGACTGATTCTCCATAAATTCTTCTTCAATGAATGAACAACTACATCGGCAAAGCATGCAGTGTTGGCCAGATGTGAGGGTGAACTCTGGAAACCTTGGTCAAGGTTGGGTCCCAAGGGAATGCCACATACATGCATCACATGTCTTAACACACATATCCAACCTCTAAAGTCTCAGTTCATGGAACTGTCCATTAACTGGATTTTTATTTTGACTTTAGGATAAAGCAAGATCAGAAAAGAACACAAAAAAGTAACAAAACAACATCCTGTTCCTTGGGGTAAAGTCCCAGGCCCAGCACCCTTTAGGCCATCTCCTGGGCCTCCCCTGGAAGGCCTGGGGAGGGGTGACTTCTTGCCTTGGAAATGGGCTCCCAGGGAGCAGAATCTCTCTGGTGAAGATGAGGCACCCTTTTGGGGGCCCAGGGCTTTAGAGTTTACAAAGTTCTCTTGGAGCCCTCATTCCACCTGATCTCTCCTTGCGAGAAGGGAAAGCCCCAAATCCCGCCAGGTCTCATCCTTCCCCCCGCCACACCCCATTTTACAGATGCAGAAGCCAGGGGTGGAGGCAGGACAGACTTGTCAGCCTCCCCACAGCCTAGCCAGGGCTCTTTCCAATAATACCTCAAGGCCTCCACAGAAAGGAATATTAATTAACCTTGCTGAGTAAAGCAAGGAAACGGGTTTGTGCATTTCAAATAAATTTTCAACTACAAAGGGAATGAAACTAAAAGGAATGGGCTACTCTCTGTTAACTAGAATATTCTATTAACCAGGAACACACATGCCACCCCCAACACTCTAGCTGGAAGCATAGATGGATGACCTTAAAGATCATCCTGTTCAGGGCTTCTCAGGATTTTAGAAGTTATGTTTCTAACTGGTCATCTAGCAAAGATTCAGGACCCAGCATGATAAAAGCAAAGAGCTCACATTTCCTAAGAAGTGTTTAAAGACATTCTGTTATTACAGTAATAATACCCAACACCTATCAGGTATGCTTTTATTGTGCTCCAGACACTGTTCTAAGCCCTTCAGATCACAAACTTATGATATATCATGTTCTCCACTTTATAGGTGAGGAAACTGAGACACAGAGAGGTTAAGGAACACATTGAAGATCACACAGCTGGTAAGTGGCAGAGCCAAGATTCACAGCCAAGTAGTCAGGCTCCTGAGCTCACACTCTTCACCATTACATCTTACTGTCTCTCCAAGGGGAAAAACATCTTAGTAAATGTTAAAGTAAAAAGATACAACAATATTGGTAGGAATCAATTTTACTGACAAAGTTTTAATTCACAAAGATAATAGTTAGTAGTGAAAAATCATGATTATCCCATTGGGTGTAAAACTTTCCTTTTACGTGATCTGTGTGAGACTGCAGCAGACAGCACATCACTTTGGCTGGTGGACATGGCATAAAGTGTGTTTGGGTCACATCTTGCCAATGTTTTCCTTTTATATATTAAAAAAAAAAAAAAAACAGAAGTCCAGAAAGGTTAGGTGACTTGCCAGAGGTCACACAGCAAACTAGCAGGAGAACCTAAACTATTCAGTTCAATGAACATTTGTATAACATCTGCCACATGATTGAGTTATGTTCTTTGCACCAGAAGCCAGAGAGGAAGCCAGAGGCCAGATCATGGTGGGTCAACTTGTTAGCCAGTCGAGGGCTAGAACCAACCAGCTCCTTCCATTGCTCCAGCCACAGCCGGAGTCTATTTTCTGCCTAAGTGCAGCTGCCACTGTGGGGTAGTCACTCAAGGGTTTTAGCCCTTGGTTCTCCTCAAGAGAGGAAAAAGGAAAAGGCAGATGCCTACTGATCCTTTTATTTGGGGGCCAATGAATCCCTTTCACTTCTCAGAAACTTCCAAATAGCCCTCTCCCTTCCTGTAGTTCTAGGAGAATGAAAATTGACTTCCACCTGCTTCTCCTACCACCATTCAAGCAAATCACTCAGGGAGAGGCCAGGGATAGCTCCTTTGTGTGCCTGTGGCCTCCTCCTCCCCCTCCTCCTCCTCACAGGCCCCGGGGATATTGACAATCCCCGTCGGTGACTTCGATGTCCCAGGACTGGGTGGGGACGAGGCCAACTGTCTTGCAGGGGATCTTGAAGACGAGGTCTCCAGATAGGTGGCCAGGAAGTGAAGAGAACAGAGGAAGGGGGCCAGGAGCCCCTCTGAGGGTCTGCGGTGGAGTCTTTCGAGTGAGGTGGTAGCAGTTATTACAGCTAATTTCCTTCCCCTTGCTAGAACTGCAAATCCACAGGGTTTTCACAGCATATTTGTGTATCTGGAGCTCTCAGCTCGCCTCCCCTCAGGGACCTTAAGAGACGCCAAGGAAAGAAACAACACGGTCCTCCGTAATCTCAAAGCCAGTTGCAGAGTTAAAAATAAATTAAGACCTGCAGGCGGGTGGAGGAGGAGTCGATAGGGAGAACCCACTCCACGCTGGGGCAGATCGGCCCCTCCAGGAACATCTAGGAATCAAGAGAAATAATGGAACACTGGGGTCTCAGAAGCTGAGGAGGCTTCTCCAAGGCCACAGGCCCACTGACCCTAGATCTTTGTGGCACCAAAGCCGTGGGTCCCCATCCCCCGACGATGGCTGGGTTGGGGAGGAGAGAATTGAAGAGCATTCTCTCCCACGGCTCCTTTCTCCCTCTCCGTGGAGGATGGGGGCACTGAAACAGACCCTCTTGGAGAAAGGCAGGCAGCTGTTTTATTTTTTTTAATTAATTAATTTATTTATTTTTGGCTGCATCGGGTCTTTGTTGCTGCGCTCAGGCTTCTCATTGTGGTGGCCTCTCCCGCCACGGGGCACAGGCTCCAGGCACGTGGGCCTCAGTAAGCCTGCGGCATATTGGCTCAGTAGTTGTGGCGCACGGGCTTAGCTGCTCCACGGCATGTGGGATCCTCCCGGACCAGGGCTCGAACCTGTGTCCCCTGCATTGGCAGGCGGACTCTCAACCACTGCGCCACCAGGGAAGCCCCGAGGCAGCTATTTTAGAATTGGAAAATTCCCCTCTCTGGCCGACTTGATGTACTCACCTCTGAGCAAGTTTCTAGACCAGCAGCCATGCCAGTTGGAAATCCAACCATCCCAAATACCTGTGCCATTTTATTATTCATTGTTTTGGTCATAGGAAGACTATCTCCCAGATTGGAAGCTCCCTGAAGACCAGGGGCTCTGCCATCAGACTGGAAGCGTAATCAATTCTTGTCAGAGCTAAGATCGTGAGGGGACTCGGAAGCAGCAGTGTGAAGAGGCCAGGCGTGTTTAGCCCCAAGAACATAGGGTGGGGTATGGACAAGGTGACTGCCCTGAAGTATCAGAAGGGCTGTCCTGTGAATCCTGTAGAATCCACTCCTTGTATGTGCTGTTCCCAAGAAGAAGAACTAGAATTAAGGGGAGATGATTAGGGGACTGGACTTTGGTTCCAGAAGAGGACGAACTTTCTAAGAGAGTGGATCGGTGAGAGATAGTGAGCCTCCTACTATGAGAAGTGAAGCTTCTGAGGAGGGGGCCCAGAGCACCAGGTGGCCACTGGAGCAGGCAGCCTTTAAGATCCTTTCCAAACCCAAGAGGCACTCAGTGATGGTGGATGTCCTAGTCTCCCCCACCTCCACAGTAGGGCTGCTCCTCCTGATAACCCCAGGGAGGGGCCAGAGGAAATGAGCAGGAGGACACAGGGACCCAGCTCCAGCCAGGGAGGCCACTAAATCAGTCAGTCAGACAAACAGCTGCAGCAGAGAGGGGTGAGCACAGTGATGGCGGGTGCAGTCCTGCAAGACAGCCCCGATGCCTGCAGCTGAACAGACAAGTAAGTAGAGAAGTAAGTCTTCCTTGCTGACCAGGGTAGTGTTCTGTCCTCACGGCAGCAGGGGGTCGAGGCCTCAGCTCACCCAGCGCACTGCAGGGGACCCACCCACTCTTCACAAGGGAACCTGGGTCGGGGCAGGGAGTGTGACTCGCTCACAGTCACCCGGCTAGTGAGGGGCAGGGCCTGGCAAAGCCCTAGGGCTCCTTACTTGCAAGCCAGCGCTCTTCCTCCCGCCCCTGGAGGCCCTCACAGCACCATTTGCTCCTGCAGCGGCTAGGATTCCTTTTAAAAATATGTTCATCTGGGCTTCCCTGGTGGCGCAGTGGTTGAGTCTGCCTGCCGATGCAGGGGACACGGGTCCGTGCCTCGGTCTGGGAAGATCCCACATGCCGCGGAGCGGCTGGGCCCGTGAGCCATGGCCGCTGAGCCTGCGCGTCCGGAGCCTGTGCCCCGCAACGGGAGAGGCCACAACAGTGAGAGGCCCGCGTACCGCAAAAAAAAAAACAACAAAAAAATATGTTCATCTCAGGCAGGTCCCAAAGTGCACAGAGGTGATATGTATGTTCTCTGCTGGCCCAGGAAGAGCAGGCAGAATGAGTGCCTGACATTTCAGGGATCCATCCCAGTCTTCATGTTTCCTCTCACAGCCACATCCTCTCCCAAGCAATTTGGGAAGTATGGGCATCTGTCATCCTTCACCTCCCTGTGCCCTTGTGCTTCCTTCCAGGAGCCCCTCCACACCCAGTTCCTCTAGCTGCTCGGGAAGGACTGATAAGCTCCTCCGCTAGAAGACAGTGGATATTCAAAGTATTGCCCCTCCCAGGAGAATCTGCATTTTAACTCAGGCTCTGCAAGAGTGGAGAGGTGAGGCTTAATCTGGAATCTAGACACGGACATTAAGGACTTTCAGGATGCTGGGGAGAGATGTGGGGCTTGGAGATGTCTTCCCGGGGCTCCTCAGCTACTCCTTGATGGGAAAGGAAGGTGGAAGTGGGGGGTTACGATCCAGGAGGGGAAACAGATAACAAGGACCCTAGGCACACTTCACAGGGTTGGGGGCATCCCCCTCCAACAGGTATGTCCTGAACCAGGCATGTCCTGCAGGGAACGATTACTTCTCCCTGTTTGTTAGAAAATCCTAGAGAACAGGAACTAGGATGTTGACACTGATCCACATCTGGACAGATCAACCACCATGACCCACTGCAGACTATCCTCCACCCCACAAAACAGACACCCCCCAGCTCACCAGTTTTGGTCTCCTCCTCTGGCTCACTAACCACACACTGTCTGGATTCCAGAGACTGGATGCACTGACCTCTGGGGGTCCCTACAGAAGGTTTCTGGCTCCATCAATCCCAAGGAGCTGGAAAGGCAGAGCAGATTCTCTGTAGGGGACTCCTACAGATACTAACAAACCAGAGCTCATTCACAGGCTCCTGAGCAGGATGGTGAGCAGGGCCCCCAGCTCCTGTCCCTTCCCTGCCAACACACACACACCCGGCCCAGGGCAATTTCCCCAGAAGTGCACTCACGCTGCGCCCTGCCAGCCTCGGCGCCAATTGACTGGATTTCAATCAGAAATCCATCTCCCTTAAGGACCGCTTTGGATAAAAGCAGAAGTAACCTGCAATCTAGATGCTGAAGCCAAGCCATAACAGGGGAGCCGGAAGGAGGCCAGCTGCCCGAACCCGCCCCCGGGACCCCAGCGAGGATGAAAGTGGGCCTCCGGCTGCAGCAGACTCCGTTTCCAGGGACCTAGGGAAGGGGCGTAACCTGATCTCCCTCCCTCCCCACCACTGGCCGAGGGTTAACGGGCTGCTGCAGTTAGCCAGCCTCCAAGAGCCAGCTGTGCGCTCTGGACGCGCCCTCCGCGCGGTTCCCAGGACGCACCCCACAAGGGCTCCTAGGACGGCTAAGAGGGACCAGGGGTGTCCTTCGGAGCAGGAGGAGCCGCGGGCAAGCCCTTCTCCCCACCCACCCCCAACCTCACGCCAGCTGCCACTTCTGTCACTCGTTCCTCTCCCGGCCTATATTGCGGTCAGAAAATCGTCACTCGGAGAGAGGGTGGCTGCTCCATTCCTCTCCCCACCCAAGACCCTGCACCGTGAGAGCGGGGGCGGGGCTGCAGGGACAGGAAAGACCCCGTGGAACGCTGGCGGCTCTGGTGCGCAGCGCTGGCAGCCTCCCTGGTAAATAATGCACGCCTCCCAGTGCCGGTTGCAGCAGGTAGTGTATCGAAGTAATATCGCGCCGCGAATTGCAGTGTAATCGCCGTAATTTAGAGCCCCGTGGGTGAGCCCGTTTCGGAAAGGCTGCGCGCCCGGACGGGCAAGGTGACTGGAGCGTCTGCGCCGGCTTTGACCTCTGGATTTCCTCCAAGCTAAGTGAGGCCATAAAAAATTCAGAAGCCCAGGCTGTCTCCTAGCAAATGGGGTGTGGGCAGAGAGATTGTATTGTCTATCTAGACCCAGCGAGACGGATGCACCAGCCGGGAATAAAGCGATGTCGCTGTTGGCGCCTAGGTAGGCCGGCTGGGTGTCCGCGCGCAGCGCCCATCCTCTCCCAGGTGGCCGAGAGAGGCCCGGGCAGTGTGTTGGGGGCGCCCGGCCCAGAGCGAGGAGACGTTTTCATTAAGACTTGGGCGGCCCCTGCCGCGAGCCCGCGGATCCGTCCCTGCTCTGGCTGCTCAGCAACCAGATCCTCCCAGGACCAGCTGAGCCGCGTCGCTCCTCCCCGCTGCGCTAGGAAGTTGTTCGGGCATTAATATTCCTGCCCAGGTCCTGTTGAGGGGCCTGCTGCCCGCTTCCCCTCCCCCAGCCCCGCCAGGGAAAGTCGTTCTGGGGTGGAGAGATGATAACAGGAAATGCATTTGCAGGCTCCCTTCTAACTTCTTGATGTGAGCCAGCTGGAAGCGCGCGAGCTGTGCTGTCTCTCTGCGCTCCGCTCCTGGTGACCTGGAAGGTGATAATCATGAGCTTCTCTCAGGAAAGACCAAGAAATGGAAAAACCTATCGGGCCCTGCAGCCCTGTCACATTGCATTAGCAGAGAGCCTTGTGTCTGTGGCCCCAACTCGGTGCCAGAGGGGCTGTTTTCTGTATCTTCAGAAGCTCTCCATCCCACGCCTTATTCTCGGGACCCAAGAGTTCTGTTTCCTCCTCACCCTTCTCCGAATCATTTTCAGCTCTTAGTGAAGAGATGTGACTCTTGCCGGGGCAGTGAACTTGGGAGCCAGTAGGGCCCTAGAAACCAGCAGTTCTGGTTAAACAAGCCATGGTGCATCCTGACAGCAGAACATTCTACAGCTGGCAAGAAGGAGATTTGTGTGTGTGGAAAGATGTCTAGGATATATTGTTAAACAGAAACAGCAAGTTGCAGAATAACATGTAGAGAAGGATCTCATTTGTGTTACATTTTAAATAAAGGCTATATATATTCACATGCTTGCATATGCAGAGAAAATGTCTGAGAAGATAAAAAAGAGACTGTTAATGGTTGTCCCACAGGATAAGGACGAGAAAGGGATTTTAACCTCTCACTCTTAAATTTTGTTCTGTTAAATTTTTTTTTCAAAAACAATTGCATTACTTTCATAATTTCAACATAAATCTTTCCCCACCCCCCCAAAAAAAAGAAGAAAAGAGAGAAAAGAAAAAGAGACCTCCAGTCCAATCACTTCATTGAAACAGGGCCCAGTGAGGGAAAGGGACTGTCCCAGGTTGCACTATGCTCACAGTCTGGCCTCAGGCCCTGTCCTACATGTCCCTATACCAGGGTCCTTCCCAAGCACACAGCCCTGCCAGCCAGGCTCAACAGGCCCACAAGGGAATCATGGACCCCCTTCTCAGAGCAAGAAGGACCTCTGACAGGAGTGTGACCCGATCTGAGGGAGCAGTCTTTGATTCCAAAGACAGGAGTTGGAGGCAGATTTGGACACCTGGCTGGGTGGCACTTGTCCATGACCCTGCCCTCCTCCATGCCCCTCAGGCCCAGTCTTCTGATACAGGTAGCTTCTCTTGGTCAGGCCTTAGGAGGGATGGGGATTGAAGGGCCATGCCTGGGGTGACCAACCATTGTGATTTATCCAGAACTGAGAAGGGTTCCCAGGATATGGCACTTTCAATGCTAAAATTAGGACAGCCCCAGGCAAATTGGGAAACGGTCACCCTTGCTGTGCCAGCCATGTCTGCAGCAACCAACTGACAGTTTGGCAAGGACACCCCTTGGCAACTCAAGGGTGAAGATTCTAGAAGGTTGTCTCAGGCAAGGACAGCTAGTCCCTGCTCTGACTTCTCTGAAAAGTATGAAGTTGCAAGGGTTAATTTACATCTTGTCAGTTATGATTTCCCCTCAGTCCAAGCATGCACACACGCACACACACCACACACCTCCTTACCTCTTTTAGTCTGTCTAAAGGCACGTCAGCCAGGGCCCAGCAATACCCCCCTGTGTCTCTTTGAACAACATAATCTTCAAGAAATTCTAGAGCCTTTAATTACACACAGCGCTCATCGCAATTTCTCATCTCTCCCTCCCCACCTCAGGAGACAAAAAGGAAATTTCACACCCTAGTGAGCCCAGCTCATCTTTTCCTCTTTGATGCCAGCCTGGGGTTAAAAGTCAGGGACAAGTGACACACGCCTCCTCTGAGTTCTGATTCCTTCGCTGATTTTGAGATTCCAAGCATGCATCTTAAAGATCTAATCTGATTCTGCCATGCCCGCCTTACCAGCCGATTAATGGCCCCGTGGCTTCCGCACTGCAGCACCCAGTATTCTGCAGAATGCCACCTTCCACACCCCTCCCACCTGTCTCTCCCCCGCCAACCCGAGACTGGTAGCCCAGAGGAGAAAGGGCTAAGGTTGAGAAGATGGGGGTTGGGGGGAGTGTCAGAGAAGGAACAAGAGATCCGAGCTCAAGTTTTTGTTCTGTCACTAGCTAGCTGTGTGACTTTGGACAGATTGCTTCTCCTCTCTGGTTTCCTTATCCATAAAATGAAGGCGTTGACCTAAGTGGTCTCTAAGGTCCCTTTAGACCTAATAAACCAGACTTCCTCAGCTTAAATCCTGGCTCTCCCTTCTAGCTGGGTGAACCTAGGCAAGTTACTTAACGTTTCCATGCCCTGGTATCTTCACCTACCTCATTGAGTTGTAGTAAAGGATTA
Organism: Mesoplodon mirus; assembly: GCF_964341445.2. Classification (NCBI taxonomy): domain Eukaryota; kingdom Metazoa; phylum Chordata; class Mammalia; order Artiodactyla; family Ziphiidae; genus Mesoplodon; species Mesoplodon mirus. Next base: position 70,181,516 of record NC_138988.1, on the reverse strand, counting down.
AATGAGTTAATATTTGTAAAGCGCTTAAAACAGTGCCAAGCACGTGCTAAACCACTTGTGACAGAGACATTGGTGCCCCTGCCACATGCCCTCAGCACTCACTAGTCCCATGCGAAGCACTTGGACTTGCTCCAGCTCCAAGCACCGGGTGTTTCTCTGCCTGACAGCTTTCTCCACCCACACACCCACTCCCAGCCTGCTTGCCCTGAGCTCCAGGCAGGCTGGAAGTGCAAGTGGTTTAAGTGCCCAGAGCAGCCTTCAACCAGTGATGGTAGGGAGTTGGCATATAAATACCCCAGCAAGCTTGTCCCTGCTGGACCTCTGGGAGACTGTGTAGAATAACTGAGGCTTATTCTACACAGTCTCCCAGAGGTCCAGCAGGACTGAGCCTGGGACCCAGGGTGGTAACTGCTCTTCAACACACCCTTTATTGGATTTCCTCCTTCCCTGTCTCCCTTGCCCAGTGCTTTCCAAGATCACCCTCCAGATAAACTACTTGCACTCAAATCCTGGCCTTAGTTATGACTCTGTGCTAGTGCACCTCGAAGACATTACCTTCACTCCTAGCAGAAACCTTGTGAAGTGAGTGTGATCATTCCACGTCACAGGTATGGAAACTGAGGCCCACGGAGGCCAAGTGCCCTGTCCATGATTGCACAGTAGGCCCAGCTGGGATTTGAACCCAAGTGTTCAACTCAAGTTGACTCCATGGGCTCTAGATCTCCATCCGCCTCTCACTTCTCTCTCTGAGAGGCTGAATCCTGCTTCAGGATGGACACCTCATTCCTTCAGAGCTACAGCCGCAACTCCTTTGCTGCAGGCAGAGAAAAGGGGTGCAGAACCAGGCCGTCTGTGAAATTGCCTCCCTGGCAGACCTGAGAGGCCACCCAAGGACTCCTCTTCCAATCACATGGGCGCCCACTGAGCCCTTGGGTGGCGTGGTCCTGGGCAGAGCAATCAGGCTCTTGGTACCACAGCCTCAGTTTAAGTGCAAACATATGGGGGCCCTTGGGGGAAAGTGGTCTCCCCAAGGTGCTGGGGATGTACCCAGACGTTGCCTGCCCTGAGGGGGCATCATCCTTCTGGGCCCCCAGCCGAGGCCCACCTCTAGGCCTCCAGAAGTGTGTGGTGCCAGCAAGAGCAAGGGGCCATATGCCTGAGACAGAGGGAGCTAAGCCTCACAGTCACCCCCCCAGAGGAGGATCTCACTACAGACTTGGGCTCATTACGGTTCCTGATGTTTTAAGTCAGGTTTTATGCTTATCAATAGCTTTTATAGGCACACGGTTCCACATTCACAAAACCCTTCCTGCCTTCTCTGCACCATTCATCCCCTCCCTGGAGAGAACAGCCACTGTCACTGAGTTACTGTGGATCCTTCCAGAGATAGTCTACGGATAGACACGCACACAAATACAGCCGTTACAGCACACTGTTCTTTTTTCCTCCAGAGCAATGTGTCTTGGAGATCCTTCTATAGGAGTATGTAAAAAACGTCCGCGTTCCTTTTTACAGCTGTCTCATATTCCAGTGCATTTATGTCCCATAATTGATTTAACCAATCCCCGCTGGATGGCTATTTTGAGTTATCCACAATCTTTTGCTAATACAAACCTTGTACCTGTGTTAGTTTGCACACTTGGAAGTATATCTATAGGAAAAAATAGCTAGATATGGAATTGCTGGGACAAGGGGTATGTGCACTTATAATTTTGAAAATGCTGCCCAACTGACCTCCAAAGATGGTGAATCACTTAAACTTCTACCAGTTGCATGCCCTGCAGAAAGCTAACTGTGCCAGGCATGCAATGCATTGCTGACTTTGACCTCCTGACAGCCTGGGGAGAGTCTTGTTTGATGAGAAAATTGAGAGAGATTCAATTTTGCCCAAGATGACCCAATAGACCTTTTATTGAATATTAATTACTTGCCAGGCTCTGTGCTAAGTGCTTTACATTTGTTATCTTATTTAACCCTCCCAATAATACTATGGGGTGGTTACTCTTACCACCATCATTCATTTTACGGATAAACCAAGTGTTGGAGCTCAGAGAGGCTGAGAAGCTTTCCCAGCATCACACAGCTGGTAAATGGCAGAGACAGATTCGAAATTTCTCAGTGTGGCTCCAGAGCCTGGGCTGTGGATGCTCCCAGGAGGCTCTCACGGGCTCCCTGTTTACTGCCTTATCATGTGCCTCCAACTCCTCTAGGCACTGTGGGGACGGGGCACAAGCAGAGTCCCCTCGAGGCATTAGACCCATCCTTGAGGAGCCAGAGACTGATAGAAGGTCAGAGCTCAAAAGGACTACAAAAATGCTTTTCAAAAGGGGGTCTCTGCCCTGGGGCAGGAAGGGAGAGGTTGGAAATGTGAGGGGTGGTTCTGGTTGCTTCGATGCCCGGGGGTGGAGGGGGGGCACTACTGGGATGCTAAACTGTCCCTCCCTGCATGGGAGGGTCTCACAAAGAATAGACCCCTTGAAAATGCCCACAGCGCCCTCATTGAAAAACTCTGGGACCTTTCATTCTTCAGATGAGGAACTAAAGGGAAGATCTGCTTGGGGCAGAAAAGGCAGTAAGGCCAGTCTGCTGGGAGGCAAAGTCAGGACTAGAAACTGCTCTGCTGACCCCCAGGCCAGGGCTCGGCACTCTGAATGCTGCATGGTGCTGCCCCTTGCACACACTTAAACAAAGAGAAGCTGACCAAGCAATTTAGTGTGGGGATGGGACGGAGGGGTGGCCTCATTTATTAAGCACCTGCTGCATACACATAATCATTAAGTTCTATGATAACCCTGTCATCTTGCAGTCCTCAGCTGGAGGGGAGTGCTGGGAGTTGGAGAGCATGAGGGTAAGTGGAGGCAGATTTGGGAGAAGCATGGACCGCAGTGAGCTAACGGGGCTGACTATCAGTTTTGAACCAGGACATAACTTGACCAAATTTGTGTTTTAGGATACTAACTCTGGTGGCAGTGCTTTGCACATGCTGTTCCCCTTGCTGGAATGTCTTTCCCAGGCTTGCAAGCTCTCTGTGAAGCATTCCCTGATCCCTGGGAGTTTGACCAGGTGCATCCATACTCCTTTGTTGGATGGGAAATGCCCAAAAGCAGTGGCTAGATCTTTTTTTTTTTTAAGTTAATTTACGTATTTATTTATTTTTGGCTGCGTTGGGTCTTCGTTGCTGTGCATGGGCTCTTCTCTAGTTGCGGTGCGCGGGCTTCTCACTGCGGTGGCTTCTCTTGTTGCGGAGCACAGGCTCTAGGCGCGTGGGCTTCAGTAGTTGTGGCACATGGGTTCAGTGGTTGTGGCTCACAGGCTCTAGAGTGCAGGCTCACTAGTTGTGGCACACGGGCTTAGTTGCTCCGCGGCATGTGGGATCTTCCCGGACCAGGGATCAAACCCGTGTCCCCTGCACTGGCAGGAAGATTCTTAACCACTGAACCACCAGGGAAGTCCCCAGTGGCTGGGTCTTATCTTTGCATCCCCAGGCTCTGGTCCAGTGTCAAGTACATAGTGGGAGCTCCATAAATGCTTATGGAATGAATGAATGAATGAATGAATGGATGGAGTGATGAAGGCCTGACTGAGACAGTGACAGCAGACAGAAAAAGGAAATATGAAGGCAAATTGAAGGAAGATGGACAGGGCCTCTTGACTGGTTAGATATCAGAACAGCTTACATTTATATAGCACTTACTGTACAACAGGCCCCGTAAGGGAGGTACTATATTTTATCCCCATCTGACAGATGAGGAAACTAAGGCTCAGTGAGATTATGCAGCCAGTAAGTGCTTGAGGTCACAGCTAGTTAGTGGAAGAGCCAAGCTTTAAACTCAGACAGTCTGGCCGAGGGTGCATACTCTTAACTTCTCGTCTGTTGATATTTTATAAGACTTACAAGGGCTGAAACATGTGAGTAAAGTCGAAACCATCCTTCCTGGTAAACTAGGATAATGATGCTCAGGGACCCCAGGTCTCCTGAACTGTAATCAGTGGCATTATCCCCGCCTGTTCACCTCCCTCCCATGCGTCACCTCAAACATTCCAATAGGACCCAAGCTTCAGTCCCTACAAAAGGTACAGCCTGCATGCACCTAAAACTATCACAACATCGTTAATTGGCTATACCCCAATATAAAATAAAAAGTAAAAAAAAAAAATGCCTGGACCAAAGGGAGAGAGTCCTCACCTTTTCAAGACCCAGTGTGCAGAAATGGGGGCTGGGGAGCCTGCTGGAGTGCCAGCAGGAGTCAGAGCCCCCCGCCCAGCGGCTTTTTGCTGCCCCAGCAGGCTCTGGGCGGACAGCCAGTCCGGCCTCTGGTGCCATCTCTCTGCGGCGCCTCCTTCTTCACCCAAGACACACTCCACACGCTCAGGTTCCTTTGTGGTGGGGGTTTTGATTAATTTTATTCTAATTAATTCAGTAATCTCAAGCTGTTTGCAAAATCTGCACCGAGCGCTGCTCTGTGATGGATCTGCAGAAGGTGCTGCAGACAAACACACGATTCATTGCTCCATTGGCGCTATATATATCTTACAGCTGGGTGAGGGTGGGTTGGGGAAAGGAGCAGGAATGCTGCCCGCCTGCCGGCTCTCAATGTCACTTCCCAAAGGCCCTCTCTTTCCCGGGCTGGGCTTGCTGACTATGGTCCCACTTCTGCCTCTTCTTTTTTTGTGGGACCTCAGGTGGTTTGCTTAACCTCACCAACTTCAGCACCCTCACCTCAAAAGTGGAGATGAAACACCTGCCCTGACTACCTCATAGGTGCTCAGAGCCAGCTAGAGTGTGGGGACAGGCTTGAGAAACTGTACAGAAAACTGAAGGACTGCTGATGTCATTACTGGAGATGAGAGGGTGACGGTTAAGGCTCAAACTAGATTTCCTGCCTCGAGCTCTTTCTAGCTGCATACCTTGGAGAGGTTACATCACCTCTCTGTACCTCAGTTTCCCAATCTGTAAAATGGGGGTGAAAATAGCACCCACCTCATAAGGTTCTTGTAAGGAGTAAATGAATATGGGTTTTTAGAACAGTGCTTGGCAAGAAGTCAAGCACTAAACAGAATATTATTACGGTTATATTTGTCATCTTCATCCCTTTAAAATCTTCCCCATGCAACACAAGTGCTCAGTTATGCAAGAAGCCTTTTCTGATTAACTTGTACCCCAGTCCCAAAGAATGCATCCTTCTCTCATTTCTCTGAATGTGTTGAAGTCTTCACCCATAATCTCTGTGTCTTCTTTAGGTGGCCCATTTTCCTTCTTGCTCAATGGAACACCCCAGGTTACAGGGCCCATCTTATCCTAAGTCTATAGCTCTTACCATGGTGGGATTAAAGGGGCTTGGTCGTTGGCTGTTTCAGAAGCCCCATCCAAAGGGACTTAGATGCAGCAAGATGATTAGAAGGGAACTCACCCTAAAGCAGGGTTTGCTAAGTATACACAATGATTTTACTTTATATCTAAATAAATATAGAAAGTTTTTTTAATTGAGGCAATGTCAATTTTCTATGTGAATGATGATTATCTTTTATACAGAGGGACATATGGAAATGGTGGAGGAGGATCCCTCCCCTTGCACCCTTGGAATCTGTACTAGTACTGTGAAGAAGAAAACCAACCAGTAAACCAACCAACCAGCAAACCAACCAAACAACAAACCAGTCAACCAACAAGGTGACAGAATGAGAAGGGAGGTGATGCTTTAGATGGGTGGTCAGAGAAGGCCTCTCTGAGAGGGTGTCATCTGAGCCAAGCCCTGAGGAATGAGAGAAAGCCCATTGCATGACCATCTGGGCAACCAACACTCCAGATAGAGGGCACAGCTGTGTAAAATCCTTGAGGCGGGAATGAGCTTGGGGCGTTTGGAAGAATGGGATAGTGGCTGAGGGAGACAGCAGGATAAATTAGAGAGGTGAGGCCACAGGTCCTGATCAAAAGGCCTCGTAGGCCAGGGTAAGGAGCTAGATTTCATTCTAAATGTGTTGGCAGCCCCGGGAAGGTTTTAAGCAAGAAAGTGACACAACCATATTTATATTTTTAAAGGTCACATTAGCTGCCTTTCTAGGATTCATCTATCCATCCTTCCATCCATTCATTAACAAGATTTACGGCACATCTACTGTGTGCCGGTCTGTGCCAGGCACTGGTGGTTCAGAGTTAAGCAGGACATTACCCTCCCCTCATGGAGCTCAGCTGATGAGAAAATGAACACAGACATGTTTAAAGGCAGGGTGGCAAGTGCCACGGTAGAGCTGTGTAAAGGGCTTGTCCCTGGAGGAATGGACTGGGGGGTCTGGGATTGGGAACAGGAAAAGCTATTGGTTAGAGAAGTGGTTCTCCAAGCTGAGGGGCATCAGAATCCCCTCCAGGGCTTGTTGAAAACGGATTGCCACTGCAGGCACCCTCCCGCCACAGATCCTGATGCATCAAGTCTGGGGTGGAGCCTGGGAATGTGCATTGCTATCTGGTTTCCAGGTGGTGCTGGTGCTGCTGGTCCAGGGACTGCACTTTGAGAACCACTGGGTAGGAGCCTTTTAGCTCCTGTGACCAAAAAATGCTATTTCCAGGAATCCGTTTCAGCACTTGGGGCCTGGACAGCTCCCAGGATCTCCCTTCAATGTTAATCTTCCACCCATGCCTGAGACGAGGGAGCCCACTGAGAACAGCCATTTCCCCACCATCTCCCTCCACCTGCTGTGCCTTGGATTCCACTCACAACCCCTCTTTTCCCCTCTACCTCCTTGGGAGGCACGTCTTCAAAGTCTGTCCTGAAACTGAAGGAGGAATTTCATTCTCAGTTGCCTTCATCGATTCCTTTCAGGCTACAGAAGACCTGTTACCACTGAACCCAGCTCCCAGCCAGCCAGCCAACAGCCCTCATCTCCCTCCTTCTCCAATCAGTGCCCTGGGCTGGAGAATTCCAAGTCCCCCAGCCTTCATCTGCTTGTCACAGTTATTCACCTCACACCCTGGTGGTCAGAGTCTCCCCACCCCCTTCCTCTCTTCCTGCCCCCTGCCTTTCTCTGTGCCCTGAATGTCCCCTTCTCTCCCTCACCAGCCTCCACCTGTCCTCACCTCTTTGCCCATCCCCTCTGTGCTAAATTTGGCAAGATCTCCCATGAAAACCTAGATAACCAGATTCCTGTTAATCTTAGCCTTTAGTCCGTCAAATGGACAGGACTGAGGCCTCTACTATCAATCAGAGCCCCTAATTTCAAAATTTACAAAAATTCCCAAATTGGAGGTTTTCCCAACTATCCTTCAAGACCAGGATTCTCCTTGGATTTCCAGAAGTCAGCTGATCCCGCTCCCTTCTCCTGCACCAGATTGTAAACTCCCCAAGAGCGAGGAGCTTGGCTTGGCTACTCAACTCTGAGATAATGTGCTCAGCACAGGGCCCAGCACCTACTAAAGGCTCAGTAAAGGGCCCCGTTATTATTACTGTTATCATGATTGCAGTGTTGTTGTTATTGTCACCTACTCTCCTTGTGCCTTGCTCAATGCCTGGCACACAGGGTCTCAAAGTCTTCCAGGTAAACACATAACAGAATGCAGAGTTGTCGTTCTCACCTCCCCGGTCTCACCTCCTAATGCCTCATTCGCCTGTAACAGCTCCTCCCTTGTTTGCCTTTTTTTTTTTTTCTTACTGCCTCTGTGTTCCAAGCCAGAATATTTGAATGATTTTTGTGCCATAACTCACCACCCCTAATGCCCAGATCTTGGAAGCCTGGGAGATTAGTGTCAGGAGATTTGGTGGGTAATGGGTTCTGGGCAGTAGAAAATGGCCCCCTTTACAGAGGTACAATTATACAGGTTACATTTCCTTGGCTTCAGACACAGCCACAGACCTCGGGAAACCTGGCAGCAGCACGGATGGTGCACAGGGCCACGTTCTGTAGAATATTCTCCACTTTCTCTAAACAAGCTGTCGACAAATATATAAGAAACGAGATGGTTTTCTTTTCCTTCTTTTTTTTTTTCCCACTTTAGCCAAACACTGCAGGCCCTCGTGAGTCACAAAAGTTTTCAGATATTACTCAGGAATGTAGGAGGAAAACTCCATATTTTCTCCTGTCAAAGGTTTGGTTTTCTTTTTATTTACTAGCATGCCACTGGGTAAATTGAATCCTGAAAAACATTAAAAGGAAATAAACATATCTCTCAGCTGCTCATGGACCTAGCGCTCACCAGGGAGCTGAGTTATCAGCAAGCCTCCCCAGCCAGGGATAAACTTGCAGACTGGAGGTGGGGTGGGGTTCTGGGGGCCTGCAAAGCAGGGAACCTTCAGGTCCTCCCTCCAGGCATGTTGGAGCTCCCTTCCCATCCACCAGCCTGCAAGACCCATGAAAAACAGCTGCATTCAGTGTCCACAGTAGCTCTGGGCAGACAGAATGATTCCCTTTTATCCCCACCTTTCTAGTCCCTGTGCTTCTCACCAACCCACTATACACACACACACACACACACACACACACCAGCAATGACAAACAAACCAGAACCACAGGAGGAATGTCATCTCAGAATCATACCTGCATGGTTGAAATCAGAGTGTGGGTTGCCTGAGAGCGTTCTTATGGCCTGTTTACAGTCACTGAGAATCAATACTTACTTTTGGGAAAGAAAAAAAAAATATATATATATATACACATACACACATATATATATCTGTGGTGGATGGAAGGATCTCTCTCACTCTGAAAACCATGACAGATGAGTTTTGTTCGGCCCTTTATGCATTTTAAAGGTGCATTTAAACTCACTACATTAGAATCTGGGTCAGTGGTGGCACCCATCCAGCCCTGGCCTGGACGCCTTTCTTTCTCAGCCGGGGGGCAGCCAACCAGGGCCTTGTTCAGAATTCAATCTCTCCTGAGTGGCGTGACTGCTTCTTTCTCTCTCTGCTCAGTTTCCATGATGAGAAAAACTGGGTCCTCTCCCCAGGTGAGCAACCTGGGCGAGGTGGGTTTATAGGGGTGAAGGCAGAAGCTCCACTGCCCTGTGGTCTTCAGAGGCCACAGCCCCACCACAGTTGTGACTCAAGGCTGATTGGGATCATGGCAAGTAGCCCACACAGGCTCCAGGAATACAAAATACATTCTGACACTCATTCTCCAGCTCAAGAACATGCAGTGGCTCCCATTTACCCACAACAACTAAGTAGGCAGGGACTGCCTGGAGCTTTGAGTTGAAAAGGACTCTAAGGCCCGTGTGTGGCTCAGCAGGGAGAGTGCAGTGATTGACTAGTGATGTCTGCCATGAATGGAGGAAGGAGATTGGAGGCACCCATGCTGAAGAGCTATCTTCCCTGGCTTACAGAATTAAGTTCAAATACCTCTGTTGCTCTTCCAGACCACTTCACTGTCAGGCTTCTCAGTTCCTCTGCAGGGTCATTACTTACTCCTCTCCAACAAGGTCACTCTAGTCAAGCCAGGCCTCACATCGTACTTGGCATGTGCCACCTCAGTCCAGCCTCTGTGCCTCAAGCTGGTACCCCTACCCTCCTGCCATCTCTCCATCCTTTGGGTATGAGTTTAATTCCTACTACTTCTTAAGGTCCAGCTCAAATCCTCTTCACCCATTAAGCTTTCTTAACTGCTTCGGTCCATACTGGCTCTCAAGGGCATTACCGTATATTGAAATGTTTGAGTGTTAGATGTGTTTCCTGTTTTCAAGAGCTCATCTCCCCAACCCGATTGGAACCACCCTTACCCCAACCACCATTGCCTCCAGATAAGAATCACATCTTAATTTCTCTTGCATTCCTCACAGCACTTCCTGCGATGCTTGCCAGGACTCAGCCTGGCCACAAGCACTTGCTGATTACGAGGCCTTCCACAATTTTAACTAGGTGCTTTGAGATCTCTGGGGTCCTAGAAACCGAACCTATGGGGCCAATGATGGAGTCAAATGGGCCTGCCCTGGACCGGTTATCCCCGAGATCCAAGTTCCATCCCTGACTCACTGTGTAATCTGTGGCTTGGGCATAGCTTAACTAAATTTATGGGCCTTGATGTGCCCATCTGCAAAATGGGCAGCCACTTTCTGCCCACCGGGCAAGGGGCAGAGTTTCACCCTCCATCCTGCCACCAACTAGCCGGTGACACAGGGTCAGGGACCAGGTCTCCTTGAGCCCCAGTGTCCTCCCCTGTCAAATAATATTCTTAATGGGGAATAGGTGTCCAGGAAGGGTTTGTTCCTTTCTATTTGATCCCTGAAGCACAGTAGAAGAAAGAGGTGAAGAAGGGGGAGATGGGGGCTTCCCTGGTGGCTCAGTGGTTGAGAATCCGCCTGCCGATGCAGGGACACGGGTTCGTGCCCTGGTCCAGGAGGATCCCACATGCCGCGGAGCGGCTGGGCCCGTGAGCCATGGCCGCTGAGCCTGCGCGTCCGGAGCCTGTGCTCCGCAATGGGAGAGGCCATAACAGTGAGAGGCCCGCGTACCGCGAAAAAAAAAAAGAAAAAAAAGCAAAGAATGAGTTGGAATTTTCAAGATGGTGAGATGTAGGGGGAGAGGGGTGAATGTGCTATAACTGAGACATAGCACATTCTCAGCATATATGCTGAGAACTTGGGGAACTCTGGAGAGAGAGATACATTTTGTCCTGAGAGACCAAGAAAGGTTTTCCAGAGTGAGTGGAGCCAGACTCTGGTGAGAAGGACCTGGACAGGCCAAGGCTGGGAGGAAGGGCATTCCTGGCTGTGAGACAGGGTAAAGAGGCCGTGACTGAAGGAGAGGGATGGTCGGGTGTAGGTTGAGCACAGTGTGCACAGGAATGGGGCAGGAATAGTGGAAGATGAGTTGTGAGTGTTTTAAACCCTGTATGGGGTACGACTTGGAAACTCTGTACAGATGCCTAGTGTGTAACATGTATAAACTTGCTTAACCTCACAACAGCCCTATGAGACAAGTACTCTTATAATCTCCTTTTGCAGATGCAGAAACCAGGCAAAGGTAGATTAAACTTCTTGCTCCAGGCTTCACAGCAGGGAATGGTGGGGCTGCGATTGGAGTCTGGGCAGTGGACTTCTCAGCCTGGTGCTCCCCTGAGACCCTATGCACTCTCACAGGGCCGTGGCTTCACAGAAGCTACTCTCAGCCCTTTCCCTCTACCCACCCTGACCCCCACTTCCCTCCCTATGTGGTATCGTCTGCGGGCAATATTAGTGCCTGGCTGGCTTATAGCAGTACCAGGTGATTTTGATCTTGGTCCTGAGGGAAAGCGAAGAGAAAGGGCTCCAGGGAAGCCCAGGTAAGTCCAAAGCAGCCAAAGAGAAAGGCACATCTGAAAAGCAGACCCCAGATTCGTTCAGACAGGGTCCTCCTTTCATTTTAGGGGTAACATTTCCATCAGGAAACATCATGTGTCTAATCCTGTGTATAGGATAGGAAGATAACAAACATCCATATATTAGTGTGTTTCTTATGTTGTCTTATTTATACCTCCCATCAATTCCATGAGGTTGACATGCTCACCCTCGTTTTACAGATGAGACAAAGCACAGAGATGGTAAGTAACTTGCCTGGGTTTGCCCAGTTCATAAATGACGGAGCCGAGACTGGCGCCAGGTCTCTGTGACCCCCAAGCCCACACTCAGAGTCGCCTGGCTCTTACAAGTTCTCTGTCAGAGACCTTTATATCCATGACAGAATTCTGTTCAGACACTGCTGCGTCTTCCCTCACCACCCTCCCCTCCCCCTCCCATCCTGCTACCACAATCTGTAGTCAACATAGGTCTTGAAAAGGCGACAAAGCCACAGACCTCCTCAGAGTTTTGTTAAAATGTAGTATTATTATGCAAGAGCTGAGAGAATTGTTGCTAGAAACACCACTTGCTTTACTCAGTCCTGGCACGTTCAGAAAGCCCGTCCTAAGACGTGAATCTGAGCGACTTCAGGCACCAAAGACCTTGGACTGGTTCTCCTCCATCCCCCGCCTCTGGGAAGGACGCCTCTTAAATACTTCTGAGCAGGAGAAGGGCCACTCCCCGAGATGGAGATGTGCGCTTCCCTCCCTTTGGCCACGAGTCTATAATAACCTCTCCACAGGCAGAGGCCCAAAGCCGGAGTGCCATGCTGCACAACTCCAGGGGGCGCCATTCCCACAGAGTGCAGCGTGCCTCGGTCCCTGGGGCTGCTGCGTCAGTCCACCTCCTCACGGACTGGCCTCGGCCTTCCAATGCCCCATTATCCATCCCCTCAATCCTTCCGGGACTTTGTGCTGGTCCGAGGCCCGCCCACTCCAAGCTGTGCGGCATCTTTTTTTTTTTTTTAACACCTTTATTGGAGTATAATTGCTTTACAATGGTGTGTTAGTTTCTGCTTTATAACAAAGTGAATCATCTATACAAATACATACATCCCCATATCCCCTCCCTCTTGCATCTCCCTCCCTCCCACCCTCCCTATCCCACCCCCTTGTGGCATCTTAAGCCCAAACTTGATTCTGACTGATGGCTGGATGCTGGGCAGCCCACATGTCTGGAGTTCTTCCCGGGAGAAGCCCCAAGTACAGCCCAGTAAATCAATAAACAAATTAATAAGCAAATACTGCTGTCTACTGAGCAGGACTGGGACTCCGGGCGAAAAGATTTCAAATCAACGACAGATGGCCACAGGGCATGCCGGGAACCAGGGCACCATTTTTCGGTGGAATTTTCAAAGCCCCCGTTGCTCCCAGGACTAGAAACAAGGTTGGGGGCAGAGGCCAGCAGGGAGCAGCAGGGGGACAGAGCCTGTTGTCAAAAAAAAATGCCTTTCCATCCTCAGCTTCATCTTTCCTCCTCACTTGCTCCAGTTCACTGTTTCCTGCCGAGAGCAGGGCTCGGTGCACAGCTGGCAGGAGCTTTGATCTGGGTACCAGGAATGATGTTGTGGGTGACAAAGGAGCCACGAATCACACGAGGTACCAATTAAGGGCGTTGGCCCTTTATCGTTGACTCGCAAGTACACGGCAGCGGCAGCAGCAGCACAGCCGCTTCTGCTCTCTTCTCTGCTGGTCTGTCAAGTGGAGGGAGGCCAGGTGGATGCAGGTGCCTGTGGGAGGGAACTGACCCCTGTGGATGGCACCCCCATCACCCCATTCATGAGAGAGTGGGCAAGTAGAGTGCCCAGGGCCTCAGATTGGGGTAGCCAGCACCAGGTTCTCTAGGCAGGGAGGTCCTAGAAGAAATCTCCATGCCAGCCCCCTCCCCCCGGGTATGCAGAGGCCCAGAGGCCAGGGTCAGATGTGAACAGAAATGTCTGGACAGCTGAAAATAGACTCAACCGGACCCCAGGAGAACCTCCAGCCAGGAGGCCTGTGGCGCCCTTTTCTGAGTCTCCTGAATGACCTCGTCATCTCTTTTGTGCTCACAAATGCCACCCAATGGCAGCCCGCTACAGCTGAATAAGGCAGAGAGAGTGTCTGCCTGGGGCCCTGGCCTCTGGGCTGCCTGCCAAGGCTGTCAGGCTGCCCAGACTTCAATACCAACAGAGTTAAGGGACAAGAAAACAGCTCCGGTAAAGACTTGGAAGCTGGGGAGGGAAGTGACCTGTCTTGTGAGGCGACAGAGTTCAGGTGCCCAGGGCTTTCTGACACGAGGCTGTCGTGAGGCCCATGCAGGCGGGCTCCCCCGCCGGCTGGGCACGAATGGTGCCTGTAGTCAGCAGAGCCAGCCTCATGGCGCTGCCCTGTCTGGCTGCCCACGGCTCGTGCTGCTAAGGAGCCTGGGCGCACCATTTCCTTTGCGGTCATTGGGGAGGGGTCTTCCCGAGCTGCCGCAGCTCTTGGCAAACACTCTTCAGAAAGGGGGGAAGATGCTCCCCTAAATGCTGTGGGACCCTTGGAGAATTCTGATCATGAAATGCACGTGCCGAAAAACCTCTGATGACCCATTGATGGCCCAAAACAACGTCAGAAGTCACAAACAGCACTACGTTCCGTTCCTTTGCTGATTCCAGCAATCCCTGGGTGCCTGCTCTGTCTGTCCCAAGCACCTTTGGGGAAGGTGTCCAGGTGGTGACAGTAAGCAAGACATATGTGGTTCCTACCCTCTCTGAGCTGGCAGTGAGGAGGGGGGCCTGACTCAGATTCAAAAAGTGGGCTAGGGTGTGTGTGGGAGGGGAGATACTCCCTAGAGGGAAGGTGGGACCTCAACTGAGCCTGGAAGGCCAGCTGGGCTGGGGGCAGGAGTGCATTGCAGAGGGTGGGGAGGGGGCTGGCTGAAGGCAGAGGTCAGGAGGAGCCAGTCAGCCAGGGAGGGAGAAAAGGAGGCCAGCCTGCTGGAGGGAGAGGGTGTAGTGCAGACATGCACCTCTCCCTCTCCAGGTTGGGTGAAAGCACAGAGGCCCAGCCTCAGGCCCTGACTGCGGCCTCCCAGGCCACTTGCCCTCAGGTGCTGCTAGTTTGTCACCCCCTCCCTCCCATACCAATCACCACGTGAGAGGAAATTGGAGAAAGTGAGAGAGAAAAAGAGATCAGCTTCGGGGGACAGGCTGAGTCTGCTTCCTTCTTGGCCCCAGGGAAGCCAAGAGAAGCCACACAGCTTTGGATCAGAGCACAGACCCTGGAGCTGAATCCTGACTCTGCCTCTTACTAGCCGTGTGGCCTTGGGTGAGTCACTTCCCCTCTTTGTGCCTGGAAAAAAGAGGTAAAAATAGTACCAGTGTTCAGAGGGTTGTTGTGGGGGTTAAATGAGTTAGTGCATATTAAGTGCCTGGAGCAGCTCCCAGCTCGTGGCAAGAGCCCTGTAAGTGTGACTCATTCATTACCCTGAGAGAGCAAGGTGTCAGCCTCCTCCAGAGGGAGGTGCCCTGGGCTGGGCCACTTCAGCTGGTGCAGGGACCGGGAGACATGAGTGAGAGGAGGAGAAAGGGAGAGAAGTAGCCCAGGAACCACAGGCTGCTCCCACCTCCTGAGCGAACAGTGGAGAAAAGTGGGAACCCACAGGGCCCAGAGGTACATGTTCATGTGTGTGTGCATGAGAGATTTACACACAGGCAAATGCACTCATCTCAAGTGTCCAGCTTGATTGGTTTTTACACACTTCCATCACATCAGAATGTTCCTTCAGGGACACTGGTCCTCAACACAGTGTTCATCAAAGCAGGGAGCCCACACCTCCAAGGGGACAGGAAATAATCTACTGGGGCACAACTTCTATCTCTTCTGTCTTGTCCTTTTCAATTTCCCTCCTTGTATGTACTTTATAATGTACATAATATAGTAGCACAGTTGTGCATGTTTAGAAGTTATTAATAGATAAACATACATTTGTGGGGGATGTGACTTACTCTTTCCTGCTTGTCCCTTCAGCCCTCCTCAGCCCAGCCCTCAGGCTCCCTGCCCTGCGGAGTCAGGTGGGATTTGGCTAATGGGAGGGCTAACGGGAAGAGGAAAGTGCAGTTGGGGAATTTATTCCGATGGCTCCTTCCCTGCAGGGCCACTTCAGGTGGCCGTGTCCCTTACTGGAAAGCTCCTCACAGGTTGGCTGTCTCCCTCCAAATGTGGGTGTGCCACTCCCTCCCCTCCCCTGTGGACCGCGGGGTGGTCACAGCTCTGCTTACTGCACTACCCCTTATGGTGCCTCCACACCCACACCTTTATAAAGAATCCTTTGTAAATAAGCTTGCTTGAATTACCCTCACATAAACAGGACATCTGTTTCTTCTTCTTTTTTTTTTAAATTTATTTATTTACTTTTGGCTGCATTGGGTCTTGGTTGCTGCACGGGGGCTTTCTCTAGTTGCCGCGAGCGGAGGCTACTCTTCGTTGCGGTGTGCGGGCTTCTCATTGAGGTGGCTTCTCTTGTTGAGGAGCATGGGCTCTAGAGCGCAGGCTCAGTAGTTGTGGCGCACGGGCTTAGGTTGCTCCGCGGCATGTGGGATCTTCCTGGACCAGGGCTCGAACCTGTGTCCCCTGCATTGGCAGGTGGATTCTTAACCACTGCGCCACCAGGGAAGCCCAGGACGTCTGTTTCTTGCTGAGACCCTGACTGATAAACGGGCACATCCTCAAATATGTTTTACCCACAGGGATGTGTGATCAAAATATTTGGAGATTACCGTTTACTGCACAGTATGGTGCCCATTTGTGGATCAGGACCCATCAAGGCAGTCTTCCTCTTCCTGGGGGAGAAGCAAAGGCAGCAGTTTTCAGAGTTTGCTCTCTCCTCCAAGTTTGGAAGCAGCAGGCATTTAGGTAGTCTGCTTTACAGGGTGGAGTTGACTGGACTCCCACTTGTGGCTTACCAGAGGTTCTTCCCCCTGGGAGACTGATGGCCAGGAGGTGGTGACAGCGCCCTCCTGCCCAATGAGGCTGTCTCTCTGGGTCCCGTTTCCTGTTGGGGATTCAGCTGACTCTCAACTGGCTGGTACTTGATTAGTTCGGAGTCTTAGGGGCAATGAGATGACAGCCTCACCCTGGATGACATGAGGAAAGTTTAGTAAAGAGCTTGTTTGCAAAGATGCAGGCAGGGTTTAGGGAAACTGGCAAGGGTGCTGCAGCACCCAGGGCTGGCAAGAGTGGGGAGCCCCTGAGAGAGCAGCAGTGTGGGGAGGGCTGCCTGATGGTGGGTAATCACGGGTAGAGGGACATGACCAACCAGTGGTGACCTTGCAGGGAGGAAGCTGGAGTAATAAATTCCCTGTCCTCACTCCCCTCCCTTCCTTAAGCCCAACTGGAAGCCAGAAGGCAAGGGAGCCCTTGGATGCGTCCAGAGAGGCAGTCGTCCAGGCCTGGGAGCAAGGCACTGAAAACTCACATCCCAGGGAGCACGAGGAATGTCAGAGAAAGACATCTGCGCTTCCCCCCGGGCAGAGCAGGGTAGGCAGCTAAGCAGTGATCCGACTAACTCCAGGCGGGAGCCACCACAGGGAATCCAGGCAGGAGGCAGGAGGAGGGGTGCTCGCTCTCTCTGATTCCTTACAACCTCAAAGAGAGGAGGCGAGGGAGACTGGAGGCCATATATAAAAACACTGGTGCCTCCAGCAAGCCGTTTAGGAAGAGCTCCAAGCCTTGTTCACTGCAAAACACACCGATCAGGTTTTCCCTTCCTCCTGAGAAGGGGAGACCTGAATGAGAGGTGGAGCGACGGGGGAAGGGGTTCTCTCTCCCTCCTCCCTGGGAAAACTCAGAACCCTCAGACCCGGCTCTGCATCTGTCTAACTGAGAAGCTCTGAGCAGGATCCTGCGTTTCTCTGGGCCGCAGTGTCCTCCTCTGGAAAGTGGCAATAATAACACCCACTTCCTGGGGTTCTTGGAGAAGTGAATGTGACACACGTGTGAAAGCACATGTTCCTCCCCAGAAGAAACAGAGGATGGTGGGCAAGTGCCATTTGATGGAATACCCAAAAGGAATACTCATCTCTAAATGTGTCTTGTTGAAATAACAGGACCTTTCCCTCGCCCCCTAAGGGTTTTCTGACTGTCTTCATGGGCACCCCACCTTGTGGACTCCAGGAGCACAGGAGGGGATGGAGGCTGGACGTTGGGTTGGAGATCAAACAAACACAGACATGAAACAACGTGAGAACTCTGGAAGGGACAGGCAGGGTTTCGGGGTAGTATATATATAGGAATTCCAAGAAGGGGGAAATAGGGCCAGGGGAGCCAGCAAGGAAAATGTCAGAATTCCAGGTGAGAGGAGTCACCAAGTAAAAGCAGGAGTCTGGAACAGGCAGGGCAGGGAGCTCTCTGTGTGCTGGGCAAGCTGGTGGAAAGGGCCAGATATGGGTCCTGGAGTCCCTGCTCTCAAACACCACACCATGTGACTTGATAACCACAGATGTGGAGACCCTATCCCAGAGAATCCCCTCCAAACCTTTGCCCCTCCTGTTCCCTTTCTGCTGCCCTTTCTGAGCAAAACCCCATCCCTGAATCCATCTAGTCATCTGCTTTCACCCTCCAGGCTGCTGACGTCAGCAAGAGAAAATGATATCTTCTTGTCAGTCTTGGAGTCCCTACAAATAAATTTATTCATTCACTCATTCAACAAATATTTATTGGGCTTCCCTGGTGGCACAGTGGTTAAGAATCTGCCTGCCAATGCAGGGGACATGGGTTCAAGCCCTGATCCGTGAAGATCCCACACGCCGTAGAGCAATGAAGCCCGTGCGCCACAACTACTGAGCCTGCGCTCTAGAGCCCGTGAGCCACAGCTACTGAGACCACGAGCCACAACTACTGAAGCCCACGTACCTAGAGTCCGTGCACCGCAACAAGAGAAACCACTGCAATGAGGAGCTCGCATACCACAACGAAGAGTAGCCCTTGCTCGCCGCAACTAGAGAAAGCCCTCGCACAGCAACAAAGACACAACACAGTCAAAAATAAATAAATAAATAAATTTATTTTTTTTAAAAAAATATATATTTATTGAACATCTCCTATTTATATCCACTATTCTAGGCCCTGGGGGATACATCAGTGAATTCTGACCTTTCCAGCACTGCCTCCCCCCACCCAATTTCCCAGTTTTACGTTCTAGTGTAGAGAGACAATAAACAAAACAAATAAGCAAAATACATAGTAAGTACTATGGAGGAAAAGGAAAGAGACTTGGGAGGGGGTTCGATTTAAAGAGAACAGCCAGAGAGGATCTCACAGAGAAGGTGAGTTCTGAGTAAAGACCTAGAGGAGGTGAGAGGGAGCCATGTAGTCACCTGGAGGGAGAGCATTCCAAGCAGGGGGAACAGCAGGTACAAAGACTGTGAGGTGGGAGCATGCCTGGCACGTTTGAGCAATAGCCAAAGGCCAGTGTGGCTGGGTTGATTGAGCAAGTGAGAGTAATAAGAGGTGGGGGGGACCCAGTTGTGGAGGTCCTTGTAGGCTATCCTAAGATCCTCTTTCTCAGCTGAACCCTCAACACTGTATTTGGTTTCCCTCTTTCAAGCCACACTGCAATTATTTCAAAATTTCAAATCCCCTATACTGATTAGGGTGTAATTGGCCACAAGTAATAGAAAAACCAACTGGCAGTGGCTCAAAACATAAGGACATATATTATGTACTGGACAAGTATCTGAAGGTAGCGGGTCCCAAAACTAGTTTAGCAGTTCACAGATGTCATCAAGGACCCAGAGGCTCTTCCTATTTTTTCATTCTGCCATCCTCAATGTGTCTCCTCAATGTGACAAGGTGGCTGCTGCAGTTCCAAGCCTCACACCCCTTCCCAACAGCTTCCCAAGTAGAAATGAAGGAGTCAGGGAGAGAAAAATGTACGTGTAGAATGAGAAGACAGGAAGGCTTTCTTCACACATGTCTCTTATCATGGAAGAAAACAATTTCCTAGAAGTCCCAGCATATTATTCCTTATGTCTCATTTTCAGAATGAGGTCACATGTCTATTCCTAAGCCAATTACTAGAAGAGAGAAATAGACGGTCATCATTGATTTGTACCAATCATGATTAATCTGGGGGCTGGACACATTGACTCCTGGAGAAAACTGGGCTCTCCTAGCAAAGGAGGAGGAATGCTGGGGGGGAGGTGATGGACAGTATCTGCCATGCCCATCCCAATTCCCACTGCTCCCCTCCTGGAGCACAAAGAAAACAAAAAACTTCAGGGTCCTTCAACCACCTGCCTGCCCTCCCACTCCATCTATCATCCCTCCAGCTACATCCTGGATCCCCGCTCCATTGAACTCACCACTGCTTTTCCAAAATCTGCCACTCTGCCTGGATTTCCTGTCCCAGCAAATGGCAACACCATCCATTTGTCTGAAGCAGAAAGGTGGGTGGCTTCCTAGACTCTCTCCCTCACTTACTCTCCACATTCCCTCTTTAATCACCTCCTTCATAGCTCTCCAAGCTCCTTCCCATCCCTACTGTGACTGCTCTGGCTCAGGCCCTGGACCACTGCCACAGCCTCTTAACCTGCCTCCAGTTTCACCCACTTCCAGACCAGGGCTGGGAGTAAACTGAGGCAAGCAAGACACCTGGGGGGCAAGATGTGTGGCAGCCCTGCTCCCCACCATCCTCCATACTGCAACCAGCTGATGCTTCTAAAACACAAATCTGATTACAATGCCACTGATGCTCAGAACTGCCCAGGAACTCCTCTCTGCCTCAGTAAGGAATCAAACTCCTTAGAATGGTCCAAAGACCAGCCCCCCATCTCATCTTCCCAGCCTCCTCTCCCCATGCACTTCATGCTTCAGTCATTCTAGTCTTTCTCATGCCTCCATCATTGCATCCTGGGTCTCGGGCCTAGAACACCCTTCAGCCATCTTCTGTGCTCCCCTAACTCTTTTTTTTCTTTTATGAAATATGAAAGACTTACATAAAAGGTATAAGTAATAATAAAATTGATACCCTTATATGACCAACATCACTCAGCTTAAGAGATAAAACATTACCAACACAGTAGAAACCCCCTGAGCGCCTGTCCCCAGTCACATCCATCTCCCCAGTTATTGAGATAATCTCTAGCCTTCTAGTGGCATGAGGGATCTTACTTTCCAGACCAGGGATCAAACCCTCGCCCCCTGCAGTGGAAGCGCAGAGTCTTAGCCACTGGACTGCCAGGGAAGTGCCAGCCTGCTTTTGACATTTACTGTTTATACAGCATATGTTTGAGTAGTTAAAGCAATATATAGTATTGTTTTGAATATTTTGCATGTTTTGAAACTTTAGGGAAGTGGTATTATATGGTTTATGTTCCTCTGCAAATTGTTTTTTCAAACAACATTATGTTTGTGAGATTCATCCGTGTTGATGTGCGTAACTCTAGATCAGAGGTCGGCAAACTTTTCTGGAAGAGACAGGTAATAAGTATTTTAAACTTTGCAGGCTCAACAATCTGTTGCAACTACTCAACTCTGCCGCTATAATGTGAAAACAGCCATAGACAACATGTAAATGAGTGAGTATGACTGTTCCAATACAAGTGTAATTGCAAAAACTGTAATTACAAAAAAAAAAAAAATCCAGCAGCAAGCTGGATTGAGCGTAGTTTGCTTATCCCTGCTTTAGACCATCATTGCTGTATAATTTTTCATTGTATGACTACACTACAATTTATTGACCCGTTTTTCTATTGATGGATATAGTTGATTGAATTATTGTTCCCAACTCTTTACTCCACGACTATATAGAACTATACATTTACATCCTTTGCCATGTGGAGGGGATGGAAAACATATCCCTGCTCCATTAACTTTGAGTTTGACCCAGCGGAATTTAACCAAGAGAATACTAGAGAATGTGATGCATATAGAGGTTATAAATGGTTTAGTTTGGCCTCCTGCCATTTGCCATGAGAAGAGCATGCTCCCAGAAAACTGTTATCCCTTCAGCCTGAGTCTCCAAATGAGAGATACATGGAGCAGATGCAAACCTAAGCAGAATCACCCCAGCTGAAATCCTGTGAGCAAGAATTATATGTTCGCTGTTGTAAATCACTGAGATATTTTTAGGATTATTTGTTACACAGTATTATTGCTGCAGTAGTTGACTAATATGATGGACATTTAAGTTTAAGAAACAATTCTTTGCTATTGCAACAATGTACGTGATTGTAGTATGTCAGCTGGTGCACCAGTGCATCTTTAACTTTTCTAGTTAATGCTGATTTGTTTTCCAAAGTTTTGTACGAACTTACACTCCACCAGCAATGTATCAGAGTTTCCATGGCTCCACATCCTTGTCAACACTTGGGTTTGTCAGATGTCTGCAGATCTGATGGGTGCGAAATTGCATTGCCTAACTCTTACTCATCTTTCCTTTTCTCTGAGACTCCTTCCTTAACTCCCCAGTCTGAGCTAGACCCACATTCTCAATGCATTCATAGATCCTTATGCTTGCCTCTCTCACAGTGCTGGGAACATGGTATCGTATTTATCTTTTAGTCTGTCACCACACAGAAAGCCCCTGTCCCCCAGCCCCAGTATAGAGCTCAGAACATAGTAGGCACTTAATAAATGATTGTTGAATGAAGGTTTGATGAGAAACTTTAATCAGGCTGGTCAGCTCTTGCCCTAGGGGAGTGTACTAGCCGAGACAACTACCTCATCACAGGTACAACACACACATCAATGTGTGTAAAAGGTCAGAGACTGATTGCTTTTCATGTGTGTATCTGATTTGGGCTTTGAATGCTACTTGTTTTTATGCTAAAAATGTGATCAGGCCAAGGTGGATCTCAGGGGACTAGCAGTAGCTAGAGAAGTGAGTGAAAGCTAAACCTTAAGGGTCTGGGAATGTTTTGTAAGCAAATGCAATTTAAAAAAGCAGGCTGCTTGCATAGTAAACAGTTAGCATTAGTTGTACACGATTCCAAGCACTTCATACATATATGGAGCCTTACCACAACCCCATGGGGGTAAATATCAGAGGAGGAAACTGAGAAAATCGACTTGCCCAAGGGTGGAGGACCTGGATTGATCTGAACTCAGGCAGTCTGGCTTCAGGGCCTGAACTTTTAATCACCATCCTCTCCTGCTGTTCTGGAAACCATCACACACACACCAAAAGCAATTGCTCTAGAGATCAAGGGGCCTGGCATCTCCCAGAGCCCCCTTCTCTGAACGCTGAGAACCCCTTTGGGTGGCAAGGTTTCGTTTGGCAAATCCAAAGGCCAGAGTTCTGAGAGATCCTAGGGAAGGCATCTCTGCTGCCAGTTGGCATGATGGAAAGAACACAGGTCTGGGAGACAGGAGGCTTAGGTTTTAATCAGAGTTTGAACACAGGGGCTTCCCTGGTGGCGCAGTGGTTGAGAGTCCGCCTGCCGATGCAGGGGACACGGGTTTGTGCCCCGGTCCGGGAGGATCCCACATGGTGCGGAGCGGCTGGGCCCGTGGGCCATGGCCGCTGAGCCTGCGCGTCCGGAGCCTGTGCCCCGCAACGGGAGAGGCCACAACGGTGAGAGGCCCGCGTACTGCAAAAAAAAAAAGTTTGAACACAGTCTTACTTTAGTTTATTTATTTTTTTGTTGCAAGAAGAAAAAAAAAACATTCAAAACTCCCAAAATGAAGAGGAAAGATATAAGGGATGGGTGGTACTGGTAGAACACCCAAGGGGAGATAGATAGACTATTGATAGGACCATGCATTCCTTCTGTTCCTTTCTCTCTGGGCTGAAATCAGCATCTCATACCAGGGTCAAATTCCTGGGAGATGAAATCTGGTTGGCTTAGCTTCAGTCAGGTGTTTTTTTTTCCCCGGTCCAATCAGCTATGACAAGGAAGTTGAGATCATGTAAACCTCAGAAAAGGGGGTGCTGCTGTGAGCTAGGCAGATACATCTAGGTGTCTAACAAAGTTACTAACTCACTGTAGACCTTAGGGAAACCATCTTCCTTCCTAGGACTTGGTTTTTCTCAGTTGTAAAATGAGAGATTTGATCTGTGTCTTGTTCACCGTAACATCTACTATGCATGACACAGAGTAGAAGCTTCACAAATGTTTGCTGAATGAACGGATGGACTCGAGCAATCTCTATATTACTTTCTGATTCTGGTAGTCTGTCTTCTAGAATTCTTATATGTGAGATGTGTGGGTGCTGGGAGCTGACAGGGAGGATGAAGAGTTAGAGGAATATAGATAGACACTTGCTGGAGGTGACCAGGGAAGCCAGCTTAAGCAGTCTTTTCTGTGGGCATCTTTCCAGTACCAATCCTCTGTTCTCAGCAAGCAGCCTCCTGGACAGAATTTGGCTTCGCTAATGGACTCTGTGCCTGGAGGGACAGCACCACTTGGTAACATGGTCCAAAGGAGAGAACACTGGATTTGACTCCAATATCAAGAATCCAGACTTTTCCACTTATTATGTGGCCTGCATGGGTCACTTAACCCCTCTGAATATCAGAGTCTTCATTGGCCAAACGAATACGAGAATATTTGTTCTGCTTCACATTCATAGAAGTTCTCGAGGGATAGTACATGTAAAATTATCCAAAATACTTGAGCTACATTTATGGTGTGCTAATGAGGTACGAGGCACAGCATTATGTGCTGAAATGGATTATTTTAATATAATTTTCACAAGAATTTTATGAGGTGCCTACTGTTTTATCCCCATTTTACAGATGAGGGATCTGAGACTCAGAGGTTAAGTAACTTGCCTAGGGTCACACAGTTGATGAGCAGCAGAGCCAGGTGCCACATTCTGAACCACTAAGCTCTACTGCCTTTGTTTATGTTCCAGCGACAGATGCATGACAATGGGCTGATAATTATTATTATCACTTCCCAGGGCCTAAGCTCCCTTGCATAAGCTAAACACTGAGATTTAAACATTGAGTGTCCAGTTGTGTAGACACAGGAGACCAAAATTTGGATTCCAGAAAAGCAGAACTTCAGGGTTCCCTCAGAAACAAAAACAAACTCAGTCTCCAAACTATATGAATTCAGAAATCTCTAGGCTGTAAGTGAGAGAAACCCAGCTCAAGCTAGCTTACTCAAAAAAGGGGATGTATTGGCCTCCATCCTGGGAGGGGCAAGGGTAAGGAGCCTGGAACCTCAGCTCCAAACATCCACAAGTCACTCTCTCTCACCACCTCTCACAGCTGCTGCTTTATTCATGCTGCTGGCCTCCCCTTATACTCCTCAGGAGCCTCTTTTCATAGAAGGGAGCACAGCTATCAGCAGTTCCAGGATCACATCTCAACAACTCTGCAACCAGAGCTGAGATGAGGTTTCATTTCCCAGCTAGAGATTAAAAATCTCAGTGAAGAACTCCTATTGGCCCAGCTTGGGTCATGTGTTCTCCTGTCTGAACGAATCACTATGGCCAGGAGCATGTGGTTCTATGACTGGCTACCCTGCTTGAGTTATATGCCACCCGTGTGACAGGTGGGAGTGGGTTTGTTATCAAAAGGCAGGAGGCGGTAGAAATGGCAACACAGATATGGACTCTGGAGAAATCTCTGAAGCCAATGGTCACCCCAATTTGTGTCCTCTCCAGTGGTGACCTCCAAACTTTCCTCCTTCTCATTCCGCATCTCTAGAAAAAGGTCACCTAATGGGCTGTTTCATATTCCTGTCTCCTTCTTCAGAGGGGTTCAGGTGATCTTCTATACAGATGGAAGAGTGGGTTTGTTCTCTTGTGCAAACCATTTTATTCATGGATGTACCTCAGCTTCCTTGTCTGCAAAATGAGGGTGACTGAGCCTGCTTAACTTTCCTTACAGTGCTATGTGAGGACCCACAGAGCTAATGGATGTGAAAATTTGCCTTAGAAAGAACAAAGTGCCATATTTACAAACACAGGATGTATTTATTGATTTATTTATGCTCCTTTGTGTTCTAAAAAAGGATTTGAGGTAGTTTATCAAAATGCACACAATACAGTGAGACAAAAATAGATAAAGTGATAGAGCAAAGTGAAAACAAGGGTAGAAAAAGAAAATAAAGCCAGGGAGAATGCTAGTACATGGAAACCTCTGCTCAAAATCTTTGAACAGGTTCAGATCTGAGCTTCATCATGAACAAAAAAAGTGCGAAGCATGATCAGTTACAAAAGGTAGAGTAGCCATGAGGTAAAAACCTGTTAGCATGCCAGGAGGAGCCACATAGCTTTTCTTGGTGCTAATATCTGATAGAAATTTCTTCTGGGGCTTCCCTGGTGGTGCAGTAGTTGAGAGTCCGCCTGCCGATGCAGGGGATGTGGGTTCGTGCCCTGGTCCGGGAAGATCCCACATGCCGCGGAGCAGCTGGGCCCGTGAGCCATGGCCGCTGAGCCTGTGCGTCTGGAGCCTGTGCTCCACAACGGGAGAGGCCACAGCACTGAGACGCCCGTGCACCGCAAAAAAAAAAAAAAAAAAAAGAAATTTCTTCTTATCAAGAAAATATTATGGGATGGTGCGATCTGCATATTCAACAATATTTAGACTTTTGTCCTTTTATTTTCACGATGTTCCCTGACATCTACTTCAGGGTGTCATGTGGATTCATCATCTATTTATGATTTGATTTAATTTAGCTTAAATTACTGGATACCAGCTAAGTAGGAAGCAAAAACATTATTTTCATCTATTTTGCTTTTTTTTCTATTTATGGGAAAATGAGGTTGGGTGCAGGAGTGGTACATGAGTTCCCCGGTGAAGTATGGGACAAAAAGTTCGAGCATCTTGGTTTAGCTGAAACATATAAAAACCACTAAGACATAAAACTGATCTAAGCAGGCCATAAAGACACGGCTGCCTTTGCCTCAGAACCTGGGCTATAATCTGCTGTCCTGGAACAAAATTCAAACATAAATCAGCCTCCACTGTATTTTTAACCACCTACAAAATTCTTCATTTCCTGCCTGAAATGCTTCTGACAGTGAATGATTCCATTCTCCCCCACTCCTGCTCTGAGAAGGTGCCCTCGGGGCAGTGGTAGGGGTCCAGGTCTGGGACCCATGGGTCAGGCAAGCCCAAGATGGGACAAGGGATGGAAAAATTGACCTAAGTGTCTCCATGACAAATAAGCCAGGGCTGTGGCTAGCCTACACAGTGTTTTCGTGCAGAGTTGAAAAAGGCGCCTCCTGTAGGCACAAGAAGCCCTTGGGTTCCCCTCTGGAGTGTCCTCTCCCCATCTTCACCTGACCCAATCTCGGCTATCCTCCAGGACCCATAGCCTCCAAAGCCACCCCCAATACTCACAGCATTCTTTTTTTCCCCTGAGCTCCTAATGCATCAACAGTAAGTACCAGACAGCTGGCTTTTAATTATATGTTGTCTGGCATTCACTATTTCATGTTGTCAGTCTGTCTCTCTAACTAGACTGAAGATATCTTGAGGGTAATGATTGGTTCTTATTTTATATGTCTACCTTACAGCCAATGAGGGTGCCTTACATCTGGGCACTTTACAAATAACAAGGCCATTAAAAATAGAATCCTAGGGCTTCCCTGGTGGCGCAGTGGTTGAGAGTCTGCCTGCCGATGCAGGGGACACGGGTTCATGCCCCGGTCCGGGAGGATCCCACATGCCGTGGAGCGGCTGGGCCCGTGAGCCATGGCCGCTAAGCCTGCGCGTCCAGAGCCTGTGCTCCGCAGTGGGAGAGGCCACAATGGTGAGAGGCCCGTGTACCGCAAAAAAAAAAAAAAAAAAAAAAAAAAAAGAATCCTAGGGTATCTAAGCTGTCTAGTTTTTCCACTGTGCCCATTTCACAGACAAGGAAATTGAGAGCCAAAGAGGAGGGTTGACCTGACCAAGGTTATGCAGTGAGAACCTGGCCTAGCCAGGAATTAACCGATTTCTCCTGTCTGCTCGATTTTCCTTAAAAGCTTAGCTCTAAAACTCCCAGATAGACAGTTCAGAACCACAGCTCACTGGAGAACAAAGACAGACAGACAGACAGCTGACTCGCAGTAACCCATCTGCGTGTGGGCAGAATTTACAGCACGAAGCCAGGCCAAGCTGCGTTAGGCTCAGCAAACAGCCCCCATGGGAATCAAAGCTGGTCTTTTTTTTTTTTTTTTTTTTGCGGTACGCGGGCCTCTCACTGTTGTGGCCTCTCCCGTTGCGGAGCACAGGCTCCGGACGTGCAGGCTCAGCGGCCATGGCTCACGGGCCTAGCCGCTCTGCGGCATGTGGGATCTTCCCAGACCGGGGCACGAACCCACATCCCCTGCATCGGCAGGCGGACTCTCAACCACTGCGCCACCAGGGAAGCCCCAAAGCTGGTCTTTTATGTATCCGGGGATGAAAGGAATGCTGTGGGTTACCTGGGGCTCTTTCAGCCTCCCCAACGCCATGGGGATAACCACCATCTGCAGTGTCTGGGCACATGAAACCCAAAATCGATGGTCTCAGTAGGAAAGATGAGTAGAGAGGTGAAGAGGGGATCTCCTCTCTGCGGAGAGACACTTGTGTATGTTAGTGGCTGCCTTTTGCAGTAAACTACGCATCCTTGATAGCAGGAAACAACCCAAGTATTTGCCCTAAACTCCTAATGACAGATCGTTTACAGTAATGTCAAAGCTGATAGAAACTGATATCAAAACAATAACAAAATATATGAATGGCAGCAACTGCTAAGTGAAACCCTGTAATGAAAAGCTGGCAGCAGGTGCATCAGTTCTGCTGAGTCTCTCCTGGTCACTCACAAGCCACAGTACCAACCACTTAGTAATTCTCACAATGACCCTATAAGTCTGACACAATGAGCTTGTTTTAGTCATGGAAACTAAGGCTCAGCAAATTTAAGTATCTTGCCCCAAGTCACACCACTGCTAAGCGGCAGAGCTGGGACTGGAATCCCGGTTGGCCTCACTCCAACCCACATAGGCTCTCATTCCAGCCCCACTTCAAGTATTTTGTCCCATTAGCAGAACCGTGGAACAAGGTTTGGCTTGGAGAATCCAAGGCTCTTTGGGGAGAAGGATGACAGCTCACGCATCATTTCACAGGGAATGGGGAAGAGAGACATGGGACTGACATGAGACGTACCCAGATCTATGTGACTTTTTCTTAGTGCCAAACAAATGCGGAAGGAACCACTTTTAAAAGAACATAGTGTTTTTCCTCCTCTTCTCACCTTCCCTGGGCTTGTGCCTCTGACAATTGGGAAGCACAGACTCTGGTTTTTCTGGATCAGAACCAATGATATGAAGAGTGTTCTGACAATAAATGCTGTTGATTGACAGTTGATGGACAATGTTCTTGATTAATTTTTTCTTGGGCTGGGTGTTAAGCTAAGAACTGCACTAAACAACTTTTTTTTTTTTTTTTGCTGTACGCGGGCCCCTCACTGCTGTGGCCTCTCCCGTTGCGGAGCACAGGCTCCGGATGCGCAGGCTCAGCGGCCATGGCTCACGGGCCCAGCCGCTCTGCGACCGGGGCACGAACCCGTGTCCCCTGCATCGGCAGGCGGACTCCCAACCACTGCGCCACCAGGGAAGCCCTGCACTAAACAACTTCTGAGCAGCCTGCTTCCTGTTCAGACAGAATTTACTACTTTCCCTCTGTGGCCTCAGTCAGGCGGCCAGGCGAGATGGTATCTCAGTTCCCCTCCTGCTCCATCATTCAATGACTCTATCAAGAAGAGAAAACAGATCTGAAAACATTTTTTTTTCACCCAAACACTGCATCAGGGTTATTATTCACACATAGAAACACAGACTCCAACAGAGAGATAACTGGTCAGAAAATAAGGAGCTTCGATTCCCGTCTCATAGTCTTTGACCCCATAATTCCACTTGTGCGAATTTATCTTAAAGAAATAATTCAGATGGTTATCTGGCTGAAATAGGGGTAGGGAGCTGATGTGTAGTATTGCGTGAATGTGTGAGGATGGAAGAAGGTAAGGGGTTAACCAAAAGGTAAAAAATAAAGACAGAAACTGTACTGAAAAAAATCTCAAAATGAAGAATATATTATTTGTTTGCTAATATTTATGTGTGTGATATATAATAGGCAAAGAGATTACATCTGTGGACTAACAGTGTATCCATAATAAATGACAGTATAAAAGGCAAAACGATAATAATAATAGTTCAGAAGGACAGAGCTATGTACACAAAGATGTTTGCTTTAGTATTATTTGGAGGTAACGTCCAATATAATAATGTCCAGTACAAGAATGGGATGTATTCACTTGGTGGCATATACGGCCTTCGCAAATGATGATTTCAAAACATGGGAAAATGTTTATTCCAAATTGCAGTTCAATATCCATTAATGAGTCATGAAATAAAATTAATAGGTGTCCTGCCACCAAGTTTTTTTTTTAATGAAATAAACTAGATTAGAAAATATTTGAATGCATCAAAGATGGTAAAGGTGTTTATCAGGAAAATTTGGTTTCAGTTATATGGGTAACTGGGTCATGATACAAAATTTTATTTTTTAATCATTGGATCACAGTCAAACCATTTCAAAGGACATAGGTCTACAGCATACCGTACAGTAGGATTACAACAGTATAAAATACAATGTCTGAGACCAAGCCTGGATCGGAAAATACAGAAACAAATATAGGAACTGTATTAAGAACAGTAGGGTAAAGGATGCTGCTTTTCACTTAAAAGTTTTCTGTGACGTTTGTAGGCTGTTTCTGTTACAATAAAACAAGAAAAATAAGTAAGCACAGACAAAAAGGAGGAATAACAACAGAAGGTCATGATCAGCTCCCAAAGGGCCAAGAGGCTCAAGATGGGGCTTCATGGAGGATCAGTGCTTCAGGATGGGCCTTGAAGGTCGGAAAGAACTTGACAGAATTGAAGGGATGGGAGCTGGCCTCAAACTGGGCAGGGTGGTCACAAAAAGGAAGAAGGGTACAGAAGACGACGGGGTGAAGAAACAGCCTCTCTGTGCTGTAAAGTGCCTTTGAATTCTTAAGGAAAGGGCCAGCTCCACCCCTGGGTGGGCCGTCGTTCCTCCCGGGCCAATCTAGTTATCCTCTTCCCACCACCCGCTAGGTTGAAGCCTCAAAGAGCGGTTGCCCCTCATAAACATGGCCGCTCCAAGCTGGCCACGCCCCTCAACTAGATGGACACCGCCAGTAGTCCCACCTCCCGCCACGTCGGCGGCCAATGAGGGAGAATCACAGGGGTTTGCGCATGCGTGGCGCCGCCGGTGGGCGAGTCCAATAATGACTCCGGGAACCCGGCGAGTAACATGACTAAAAAGAAGCGGGAGAATCTGGGCGTCGCACTAGAGGTGAGGGGGAGAAAGGGGGGTGGGCCACGTCGTGAACTGCCTTCTCCCCGCGGCGGGGTAGTGGGTCGGCCCGGCTGCAGGTTGGAGGAGGGAGTGAGGGGAGGAAGTGAGGGCGACGTGGGTTTGGGACACGGCCCGCTGGGGGAACCGAAGGTTGGAGAGCCCGAGGGGCCTCGAGAGCTGGGAACAGAAGGCCACGGGACCTCCAGAGAGGAAGAGACAGGCAGGTAAGGGGAGCACCAAAGAGGGCGTGACACCGAAATCTTGAGGCCCTGAGGGGAGACGTTTAAGTGAAGGGGACCCAAAAGGGTTGTGTACTCGCAGGTGAGGGGATCCCAAAGGGTTAGAGACCTGTAGATGAGGGCACCCCCAGAAGTGAGGGACCCCATACTGTTTAATGTATTACTGGTGGCTTAACTGTCCCTTGAGATGGGGAATTTTTCCTCCGGGGTACTAAAGCATGAAGCTTGAAAATTACTTTGGGAACCTGTGGGAATTTGTAGAGAATTCTGGAATGGTGATGTTCGCAAAGAGCTTACAAATAATTGACTGCATATGGAAGGAAAGAAAATTGATGCATATCGAGCAGCCGCTATTTGTTACTTTATTTGCGCTCACTACAAGCCTGTGAGATTTTTACAGATGGGGAACCTGAGGTTTCAAGTAGAGCCCAACCGTTGAAATGGTTGAGGCACCGAGAATCAAGCACAGGTGATTTGCCTTCTGGTGCATCTTGTTTCTCCTGTGTTACTGTTCCCTTAGATCACCCTCCCTGGGGTTGCAAGAAAGATACTGGGTAATTGTCTTATTGAGCTTACTACCAGTTGAGTGGTTCTCAATCTTAAGAACGCATTAAGAATCATCTGTCTTAAAAATGGAGAGTTGAATCTCCCCCACCCCGAGTAATTCAGTAGGACATGGGTGAGTATTTTTAACAAAGAATCTGTATTTTTTTTTTTTTTTTTTTTTTTCCGTACGCGGGCCTCTCACTGTTGTGGCCTCTCCCGCTGCGGAGCACAGGCTCCGGACGCGCAGGCTCAGCGGCCATGGCTCACGGGCCCAGCCGCTCCGCGGCATATGGGATCCTCCCAGACCGGGGCACGAACCCGTATCCCCTGCATCGGCAGGCGGACTCTCAACCACTGCGCCACCAGGGAGGCCCAAGAATCTGTATTTTTAACAAGCTACACCAGTGTTTATGCAGGAGGTTTTAGTACCACCCCTTGAGAAATATTGGCCAACTTGGTAGGGAAAAAAAACGATGGAAATGTGAATCTCCTTGTAAGAGAGACTATAGATGCTAAAATGAGATGGCACTCTGAAATGGAACTAGCCTAGACTTTATAGCCTGTATTAGAACATGATAAGCTGCTATAACAGAGAAACCCCAAAATTCAGTGGCTTCAAGAACAAGAAAGTTGTTTGTTTTTTTTCTAACAGGCTAGAGCAGGGATCGGCAGATGTTGTCTATAAAGGATCAGATAGTAAATATTTTAGGCCTTGTGGGCCATATGGTCTCTGTTGCAACTACAGTTGATCCTCATTGTTCACAGATTCCATATTTGTGCATTTGTCTACTTACTAAAATGTACTTGTAACCCCCAAATCAGTCCTCGAAATGCTTTTGTAGTAATTAACAGGCTGACTCAAAGCATCAAGATTTGATTCACCTGAGACCCATGTGTCTGGTTAAGGTGGAACAAGGCAATGCTGTGTCTTATTTTTCAGCTCTTCTGTGTGCTGTAAACAAGTGTCCTTTTTCTGGTGTACTTACTGCCAAGTTTCTTGCATTTTTGTGCTTTTCTTGGTGATTTTGCTGTTTAAAATGGCCCTCGAGTGTAGTGCTGAAGTGCTATTTAGTCTACCAAAGTGTAAGAAGGCTGTGACATGCCTTATGGAGAAAATATGTGTCTTAGATAAGCTTTCTCAGGCATGAGTTATAGTCCTGTTGGATGTGAGTTCAGTGTTAATTAATCAACAATATGTATTAAATAAGGTCTCTTTAAACAGAAGCACACACAAAACAAGGTTTTGTATTGATCAGCTGATAAAAATGTTGTGACCAGAGGCTCACCAGAACCTAACCTGGTTCAGTATTTGCTAATTCATTGTTGGCAACCTTATAGAACATAACGACCACAAATAATGAGACTCAGCTGTACTCAGATAGGATGTCTTAGCACAAAAGCGGCCATAGGCAGTATATAAATTAATGAGAGTGTTCCAATAAAACTTTATTTACAAAAACAAGTCATGGACCGTATTTGGCCCACAGACCATTGTTTGTCAACCCCTGGTCTAGAGTACCAGGACAGTGTTGGTTCTGCCATATTCCTTCCGTCTTGTGGCTCTGCTGGGGGCCAGGGCCTGTTGTCACCTCATGAATGAAACTAGGTTGCATTCCATTGAGGTATCCACTGGTGGGAAAGAGAGAGTGGAGGAAGCACACCCACTGTCTTAAGAATTCTGGGCCCAGAGTGCCCACTTTCCATTGGCAAAGATGCAGCTAAAATGCAAAGCCTGCAAGGGGTAGGTGGGACATGCATTCATCAGCTAGGAGGCCATGTGCCCAACTACAGCTCCATTGCTGTGGAAGAAGAGTGTATTTTAGTGGACAGCCCAGTTCTCCTCAGCAGACTCCATCTTACCTCACAGTGTAGTTCTGAGGATTAAATAAGACAGTATTTGTAAAGTGCCTAGCACGTGCATCACAGGGTGGATAATCAACAAACAGTGCTTTCTTATCAGTAGCCTTCGTAGTTCTTTCATGTCCTTCCATCGTGGCTAAGTCAGCCCCCTTGTTTGGACTTTAGTTTCCTCATCTGTAACATGAAGGACTTGAATTTCACCAGGGGTTACAGACACAAGACTCGCTGACTGTGGTCCACATATAGATCATAAACGATCATAGATGTCTTTTGTTTGGCTGACACGGGTTTTAAAAGTGTTTTGAATTTGGGGGGGTACATGCTCTCCTAGTGCCGTATACCAGTCACCTTCACCCCTTTATTTTCTTAACCTATCAATACCAATATAGATATTTACATTGGCCATCTTGATGTCTAGGTTACCTTTTGCTTGGATAGTCTAAGATTTGAGCTCTGCCACTGTGCACCTGAGAAAAAACTTGGCATCTAGCCATCTCCTCACATTGTTCCTCCTTTGCCCCCTGCGGATCTGAGTATTGAATGTGTGCTGGTGCTCAGTAGCAGTAGATATTGTCCTGTTATTAACAGTCGTGTGCTCAAAGCCAATGAAGTGGTGATTTAATCAAAAATGTTAATCTGACAAGTGCAATAAAACTCCCACAAGTGAGTGATCTCAGCACCTGCAAACAGCCTCCACTTGTAATGAAGCAATTACTGAGCACTCCCCCTGAGGGTTGGCTGGGGCCAGCTGTACTGGGCAGTCACCTCCCAGGACACCAAGGCACCTCCCAGCCTTCCCAACTTGTGGCTCCTTTCAAGACCTTTTTATCCAACTCATTTGCCACCTTGTGAGATCTCAGATTTGGGAAAAACTGGCTATGAGTTTTATTCTGAATAACGAGAGAATTATAATTCAGGTGAGAAATCACCAGCTCTGGTACTGATTTTCAAGTTGTGTGGGAGGAGGGAAAGGTTGTATTTCAGTCTAAACTGATAGGAGGATTCTGGCCGAGGGAAAGGATGCATTTCAGTCTAAACTGATAGGATTTTGGCTGATGTAAAACCTGTTTTTTATTTATTTATTTATTTTGCGGTACGCGAGCCTCTCACTGTAGTGGCCTCTCCCGTTGCGGAGCACAGGCTCCAGACGCGCAGGCTCAGCGGCCATGGCTCACGGGCCCAGCCGTTCCGCGGCATGTGGGATCTTCCCGGACCGGGGCACGAACCCGTGTCCCCTGCATCGGCAGGCGGACTCTCAACCACTGCGCCACCAGGGAAGCCCTGTTTTTTAATTTCTGATAGTAATGAGCTGTTATTTGGTCATTGTACTTTTTTTCCTCAGCTGGACCATTCTTAGTGTCTTAAATGTTTCAACAGCCAGTTGGTCTTTAGTTAACAGATGTGCAGTGTCTTAGCTGACATCTTTAAGGGGATAACTTGGTTGGATCTGGTCCCTAGTACAAAAATCTGTCAGTTTGGAAAGGTTTTAGCTACAGGTTACAGAAAACTGACCTCAGTGACCTAATCAAACAAGAATATACTTTTTCCCATCACAAGAAATTTGGAGGGAGGTGGCTACTGGCATTGGTTCAAAGGCTCAGCTGTGTCAGAGCTGGTGTTCCTGCATTCTCTTAGCTGTTTCCTCTTAGTCACAAGATAGCTGCCACAGCTCCAGTCATCATATTCAACTTTAAGTCAGGGAAAAAAAAAGGAACTATAACAATCGTTGTCCCTTTTATCAGCAAAGCATAAGCTCTCTCAGTCGTCTCCCAGCCGACTTCTGGAACATCTCATTGGCCAGAACTGGGTCATGACCACCTCTGGCTGCAGTGAGGCTGGGAAAGCATCTGTTGAGCTTTTCTTTCTTCTATGGTGGAGGCAGGCAAAGGAGGAGGGGTAGGGAATCAATGTTGTGTTGGTCAACTAATAGTATCTGCTAGAGGGAATAAAAGTTAATGGGAGTCTTTTTTTTTTTTTTTTGCGGTACGCGGGCCTCTCACTGTTGTGGCCTCTCCCGTTGCAGAGCACAGGCTCCGGACGCACAGGCTCAGTGGCCACGGCCCATGGGCCCAGTTGCTCCGCGGCATGTGGGATCTTCCCGAACCGGGCACGAACTGGCATCCCCTGCATCGGCAGGCGGACCCTCAACCACTGTGCCACCAGGGAAGCCCTAATGGGAGTCATTTAAAATTCACTGGAATTCTTATCAGAAAAAGGGGCCAGGATCAGTGACGATGAAGGGTAGGTGGTAGGTTGAGTGGAGAAAATGGCCAAAGCAGGATGAGCACCAGGAGGAGAGGAGTGTGGACACTTGTGATTGTGTAGTGTCAGCCACCACGGTGAGCTCCCTGGGGGCAGGGAGGAGCACTAAGTGGGGATGAAGACAGTCTCAGTCCTGGAACAGGCTGTTACAAGGCTGACAGGAACCTACCAGTGTTCTGAGACAAGGGATAGAAGCAGCCTAGTGGACTCTCAATAAATATTTACTGAATTGGTTTTGAGAGGCTATAGGAGGCACTTGAACCCTCACCCCTGACTTCTGGGCCCAGTTGAGTGGTTCATGGTGAGAGATCAGGAGGCCACAGTGGAGCAGGCGGCTGGACACTGTCTTGCTGGCGGCTGCCCAGTCAGGGCTGGGAGAAAGGCTTGAGGCCTGCAGACACAGTTCAAGGGCAGCTGACCATTAAATGAGCCTCGCCTGCTGCCAGGCTCAAGCGACAGGTTGCCATTGGGCAGGTGATTTCTCTCAGCAGCCTGCGTCTGGCTCCACTCCATCTGATGGGGGTCAGGAGACTAAAACCTCATTACCTAACACGGCTGGATGTCAGCATGTGTGGAGTGGCTGTTTGCCAGCATCTTAATTAATGAATTCATAAGGCACGGGGTGGATGCCAATTCTGGAAAAGTGCTTTGAGCCTTTCAGTGATGAAGAAGCTTTTGCTACTTTATCAAAAAATATATATTGGGGGAAAGAAGAGAAAAGAAACCCCAGACAACATTCTGGCCCAGGGACAGCTGAAGGCTTCAGGTGAGGACTGACGTGGCTCTGCTTGCAGAGCCTCTCAGAGACCAGAAGCCCTTGGAGCTTGCGCGGGCTTCAGGAGGACCTCCACATTCTTGACCTGGGGCGGGAGGTGACTCTCCAGAGAAATGACAAGTCCCTTGGCTCTCTGCTTTTCCTGAAAGTTGTTCATTGATTAAAAACCGGGGAGGTTTATTGTCTTCATCTGCCCAGCCTGGGAGAGAAACTTCTGATGATTTGGGAGCCATGGCGGAGGTTTTTGTTTTCTGCCCTCACAGAGCCTCCTCCACAGAAGAACATCCCTTAAGCGGTATCAGGGTAATTGGTCCTTTGGGGTTTGAGGATAGTCACCTGGAAAATCAAGGCCCATGACCCCCATGTCACTTGGCTGTGTGGCCTCAAGGCCCCAGATGGGAAGCCCCTGATTTCCTGCCAGAGACCATCTGGGCAGGTGGTCCGGCTTCTCTACCCATTGTAGTAAACATTTTGGGGCTTCCCTGACATGTGAAAATGAGTGGATTTCCAGAAATCCGGTTCCCAGACTGCTGGGGCTGGAGCTTAAACAGCTGACACCACTCTCGGGCTGTGAGTTATTAGCAAGTGAGAAGAAAGACTTTGAGGAAAGGAGGGTTTATCAGGCCCAACTAGCCCACCTTTTTCCTTCTCAAACCCGGGTCTGTTTTGTGTGTGTTTTGGAGGGTGCTTTGGCAGCGTAGGCGGTTTGGGGGAGGGTGCCTGGGATGTCCGTGAAGCCCAGAGTTAGAGAGTAATTGCCTTCAGTGTGAGGACAGATGCTGGGCTTGGAGACGCTCACTGTCTCCAAGCAAACAGATTTCAATCAGGTTCTCCCCTCACAGTGAGTATCTGTTATGTGGACAGAAAGCAAGCAAAGCCCTTATACAAGATTAGTCAGAGTAGAGAATCTGTTAAAGCCAGATCAACAAGCTTAGATGGGTTTCGACTGGGATGTGGAATGATTTTGTTCCACAGAACCCTTCTTTGTCATGAATGTTTTCATGAGGGATTTTGGAGGAAGAGCTTGAAGAGGTGGAAGGAGCATAAGCTCTGAAGCAGAAAAACCCAGATTCAGACCCCAATTCTGCCACTTCCCAGTGACACGACCTAGGGCCGGTTGCTTAAATTCTCCGTGTGGGAGTTTGCTCCCCTGTAAAGGGGAGACTGTAAAACGTCCCTTCCTTGCAGAGTCGATGCAGACACTGGGGAGCACACGGGAAGCTGCCCACACCCCGCATGGCCCGGGGTGTAAGGAGCGGAGTTGCCGCCCAGGAGCTGAGAGCGGCTCCGGGCTGGGGCCTCCGAGCTCCTCCCGTGAGTGCTGGCAGCCCACAGCACCAACTCCCAACCGCCCGCTCCCCCGGGTGCCGGCTGCGTGACCCTGCACACGTTACTTCACGCCCGCAGCCCAAGTTTCCTCATCCGCAGGGTGTGCATACTGATGCTACTCCTCTCCCGCCAGGGTTACTGTGAGTGTCCTGTGAGGGAGTCGTGTGAGGTGCTTAGAGCAGTGCCTGGCACATACGCCTGCTACCGTAGTGTTGGCTGCTACTGGTATTATTGTGGACTTTGGGCTTCCAGAGGCTGTTCTGACTTGTGCTGTGCCATCCAGACACGTGAAAGTCCACGATTTGAGTTGAGCTCAGGTACCTTGACACCGTGCTCTTTGTTAGGTCTTGGTGCCCAGCAAGGACCCGGCCAGGCAGGTGCAGGATATGCCCCATGACCGCTGCTTGACTCCTGAGGTTAACTCATTCCCAGCCACTTTTTGTCACTCACAGCCCAGAATCTCCCAAGAGCAAGGCCAGCAACACAGGAAACAACTTCCTTAAACCAGAAAGCACAGTGGCTAGCTTGGCAGTGCCAAGCCCCAAGGGTGCCTCTGCCCTTTCCCAGAAGAAAGTCTGGCCCTAG
The DNA here is from genome assembly GCF_964341445.2 of Mesoplodon mirus. Lineage (NCBI taxonomy): Eukaryota > Metazoa > Chordata > Mammalia > Artiodactyla > Ziphiidae > Mesoplodon > Mesoplodon mirus. Next base: position 70,143,352 of record NC_138988.1, on the reverse strand, counting down.
ACAGTGGCTCCTTAGGGAGTGGGCAGGGAGCCACCTCCCAGGCTGTCAAGATGCTTGTGGGAGCACCATTCAGCCACCTTCAATAGTGCTTGTTGGCAGAAAAAAGCTGCTGGGAGGCCTTGGCAGCAGCCAGACCTGAAGCTGGCCCCCCGCGGACCTGGCCTGACCTGGGCACTGGGCACTTATCTGTGTGCAAGATGGCACTCACCTTCCCTGCCCCCAAAGAGGCCTCATTCTGGGCTTCCGTACTGGGAGGCTCCACATTCCTGAAAAGATGCCACCCATGGATTCCAGGAGAATTTTACAGTTTCTCTTAACACAGTGGTTTTATGGCATATAGGACTCCAGGGAGACTTCCCTAAAGCTCCGAGAGTAGGGTGTTGTTCCCCAAGTCAGGTGGCAGAGGCGATTTTGCTTAGCTGTCTCAGGGCTACTGAACTGCCAGCCGAGTGCTCAGAGCTGTTTCTGAGGGAGGGGTCCTGGAGGAAGGCCGCAGGAAGAGACCCTGGCTCTGATGACTGCCAGCAGGAGCAGTGGCCCCACTTGGCTGGGGTCGGAGCCTCTGCTGACCTTGACTGTCAGTCTGACTTCAGAACTTCGAGTTCTTCTGCAGGAAACATCCCCACCTCTGTGGAGAATCCTTGGTCTTATACTTCTCCTCACTGAGCCTGCTCCTTTGCCCACTCTTGAAGCCACCCACCAGGCTCCGGTCCCCCAGTCCGTGCCTGGTTAAGAAAGGCAGCGGTTCCCATCCTGACTGTGGAGGAATCCCTCGTGGGCCTTTCCTGCTAAAGTACAAACTTCCTGGATCCTGTCTCCAGGGCCTCCCCTGGGGCCCTCACCTCCCTCCTACGTGAGGGTTGCTCCTTCCCACTCCCTGCCCCATATATCTTTTCTCCCTTTCTTCTCCTCCCTTCTTCCCTGCCGAGGCTCAGACCAGCAGTCTCCATGAGCAGGTTTTAGCTACTTCTGGTCTTGGGGTCAAGAGTAGACTTTCCCACCAGGACACCCTGCATATTCACCACCTATTTCCCAGTCCCCTGAACTGCTTGCACACAGGTTTACACAACACCTACCAGGTCCTCAGCTCTATGTGACGTGCCACACAGTTGGCTAACTGTTATGGAGCTCACACCACTGCCTTACTGATTCCTTGGGTCCCTTTGCAGCCGTTTCACCTACTGACTGTCATCGCAGTGACTTAGACATACTGTTCTTTTTTCCTGTATAAAAATGGACACTTGGTCTTCTGAGTATAAACGTAATGCATGGACACTCCTTGTGTCCATGTTATTGTACATCAGGGGCATCCACTCTCTGCCCCGGCTCTGTGCCTGAATGAGTGCCAGTCTCAGTCCCTACCTGGGCTATTACTTTACCTGTGACAGTCACAGCCAGCAGTGCTGCCCCCTGCAGCTCCAGGGAAGTCCCAGAACTGAACCAGTTGGGTCAGCCGTGCCCTTCCTGCCAGTTGACCTACTATCCAGCCTGTTGGGCAGGAGTCCTGGGAGCCTCCCTGGCCTCCAGAGTGTAACCTCCTCTTCCCATTGGAGTTGGTCGGATCTCTTTGTTGGGGCTTCTTCCTGCCTTAGTCCTGGGGCTTTGCATTCCTGCTCCCAGCTTAGCTGGGCACCAGGCGCTGTAGAGCCATGGCGTCAGTGAACCTGCACTCCAGCTGCTAGGCTTCACCTGCTATTCCACGTCTCCTCAGATGCCCACCAGGGCCCAGACCACACCTGAGTCTGTTCTGCCCTTAGACGCTGCCCTAGACCTCTCATCCTCAGCTTCCAGCAGGCCGAGCCTCTACAACTTGGCACCAGCTCCAGACCCCACCCCAGCTTCAACCCCCGGCAGGATCATGAGGTTCCCAGCATGCCGTGTCCCAAGCCAGCTGGAGAGGCTGGCCTGTAGAGGCATTGCTATTGTGATGGTCCACCTGCAGGCCCCACCCCTGCTGAACCCCTCCATAGAATCAGGATGGCCATATCTGAGCCAGAGGGGCTCCCCTCCCTGCTGCTGCCAGCCAGTGACCAATGGAGAGTACTCTCCACCACGCACCTCGGCTTCTACCTCCTCTTACTCTTGCCACATATTAACTCAATTTTCTTTCTTTTCCCTACAGATCTAATGAAAACCATTCTCTGATAATAATGCTAGCAAACACTTGTTTTGCCATCACTCTGTGCGTTAGGCACTAAGGATCGTACACGTATTGCCTCATGTCATCCTCACAATTCTTTGAAATAGGAAACATTATTATCTTTGTTTTACACATGAGTAAACTGAGGCACCGAATTAAGGAAGTCACCTAGACGCACGGCAAGTGAACGGCCAGCTGAGGCATCTGATTACAGCCCACACTCCTTATTACCACATTTTTCAGGAACTACAATTTCAGGCTTCTGAGCACTTGGGCTCCCAACTGCTTGCCCAGTTCTGACCCTTATGCTTCCAGAATCTTCTTGACATTTGTCTCCTTATTCTGGTCCTAACCCGTGTTTTCTCTCCTGGTCCTGGCTATCTTGTCCTCTGTTGCCTTCAGCCTGGGGGCAGAGAGGAAGCTAATCAAGGACTATAGATTTGTTTTGGGGAATCTGTGAAGTGCATTAGCTATGTGCATGTCATTGAGAGTTGACTGAAAAGCCAACTAGGGGCTTCTTTTAAGACCCACTTCCTGGGTCCTCTCCCCTATTTCTGGGTCCATCTTGCTGGGCTAGCTTTGCTCTGTAGCCACCACTCCCAACCCCAGCCACAACTAAAAGATGCATCCTGACCCTCCCTCCCTGCCTTATCTGCGGCCAGTAGGTCACTAGAATGTTGGCACCCGTTATTATAGCTGCTTGAGAACTGGCTTCGGCATCAACAAATGCTGCAGGGTGTTTAACTGTCAGTGGGGTCACCTTCTGAGGATGGGTCTGTGGCCTACTGAAGAGCCTCCTGACAGTCCCAGACTCCCCCTCACTCAGCCCATATCAAGCAGCTGGGTTATAAAGGAGGAGAACTTGATATTTAGAAGGGAATCAGAGAGAGCTGCAGCAGGACATAAATATTCATAGAGGGAGGTTAGAACTTCAGTCCCTAAAACCTTGATTTGTTAGTCTGTTTAAGCTCATTAAAAAGTGGTAAGTGAAAGTGGGGTATTCATGGAACTGCAGATACATTGGGCTCGTTCAGATAAAGGCCTCTAGCTGCCAGCTCCACAGGCCCTGCCCAGAGCCTGACAGCAGACCAGCTTGGCCACTTGCGGTTTGCCAACCTCAATTTAAAGGTTTTGCTGAGCGTGAGTTCTTGGCCTCGCTCTGGCCCAGTTATCCTGTTTGGGCCCTTGGTAGCCTTGTAGAGGTGTTTAGGGATGGAGGTCCCCCAACTTCCTCCCCAGAATGACATGCAAACCAGGGGCTGGCCGAAGGTGGGGCAGGGAGAAATCTAACCTAGGACTAATACTTGCACTGGGTAATCCCCAAAGTACATAATCTATGTGCACATACAGCTGCTTCTAGCTTCTTCCAGCTTCCTTGGGCATGAGGGGAGGATTTTAGACTCCCGGTGCCACATGAAGCCCAGCCCCTGGGCCCCACCCACACCCAACCCTACTCATTCCTCCATGGCTACAAACACAAGGACTGCAGTGGGCCAGGCCTTCTAGGACAGGAGCTACAAAGTCAGGCATCCTGAGAGGCCCAGCAGTGACATACACAAGTGGCGTGGGCCGATCTGGGCTAGACTTGACCACTGGGCTGCAGGTTTACATCATCTGCCCTAGGGTCTCCTAGAGTTTGGCAAGATGAGGTTTGGACCCATGTAGCTGGATGACACAATACGCGCTCAGCTTCATGAGAGAAGGCTTGGTTAATCAGCCGGGGGAAGGAGGCAGTACCACTCCAGCCAAGGGCCAGAGAGAAGGCTTCACGGAGGAGATAGAGCATCAAGAATCAAGCTTTGTGTGGGACCCAGCGTGGAATTTGGTGCTCTGTTTGTGGTTTCTACACCGGAAAGTGGAAACAGCAAGTCTTAGGGTACTGAGGGGCTGGCTGTGTGTGTTGGGGGTACTGCTATGAAGGGCAGGCTTCATGGTGGCCTGAAGCACCCGCTCCTCCCAGCTCCGTCTCCACTAACCTTCACATCAGGCTGTTGCTGTTCCCTGAGCCTGGCTTCCCAGTGCTCATTTCCCTACAGAGCAGGTTTCAGCATGGCCTTTGGCCTCCCAGGCACAGGCCCCATCTCCTGGCTGGGGCTGTTTCCCAGGACAGCCCTCCCTTTGGTGCCCGTTAGCAGAGAAGTGACACAATTAACCAAGCAGTTAACTCAAGGCTCTGCAGTTGCTCCCTCCCACCGGGCCCTGCTTCCAGAGCTGGAGTTGGCAGCAGGCTGGGGCTGCAGGGAAGTGGGTAGATGGTGTGTCCTTTGGGCTGGGCGTTGGGACGAGGGAAAGTAGCTGACCCAGAATGGCTGGGATGGGTACTGGCCAGGGGGAGGGGCAGAAGGCCCAGTGTCTTCAAGTGCGGCTCTGACACTGGCCCCAGAACACTGGCCAGGGATGCTGGGATTCGTAGTTGCAGTCATTGATTACCGTCTGTCCAGGGGCCGCTCCAGAAAGGACTGGAGCAGAGAACTGGCTGAGACCGATAAGGAAAGGAGTGTTCCACTGTGACTCCTCAGAAAAGTCATTCCATTTGGAGGACCCGTTCTCCCACTTGTGAAGTAGAGCCTGTATCAGTATTCGCTATCCCTCCCAGGGACGCGGTGAGAATGAGTGAAGTCATATGGAAAATCAAGCGTTAGCTGGACCCAAAGCACTATTCAGTCAGCTGCTGTGAGGGACACAGGGCCCTCTGAACTCCCACCCACTGAGATCTAGGCTCCCACCAGCAGGGCACAGGTTCAAGAAGAACAGGCCCGGGCCTAGAGAGGTGGCCGATTAGACAGACACCTGGAGACAGATGGACACAGATGAACTTTCAAAGCCAAATGCATGATACCAGGACCTTGGATGATCCAGTCCAGTATTTCATAAAACATTTCCCCATAACTCAAATTATTTCCCCAAGAACACATCTCTGAAACTATAATCAAAACAAATGGGAGAACTGGTACCTTTGGCATGCAGCCTTTCAGGAGCTTAGCTATTTTGCCCCCCAAGTTAAGCTATCTTGATGATGGTCAATGCTTTTGCGCAAGAACCGAGTCAGAAACTAACATGAGCTGTACTGTCAGTAACTTGTATTGAATCTCATGGAAAAATGTGTATTATTACAGCTTAGGTTACTTTAAGATGAAGTGTACCAACAAGAAAACATGCCTCTGCTTTTTGGCCCCTAGATGTCTAATCACGCGTGGAATGCTTTGGAAAGGCAGAGGCTTCCTGCATCGTCTCGTTTCATTCTAGGAGCCGCCTGTGCCTGCCACATTCAGGGCTCTGGTTGCTCCTGCTGTGGGGCCCAACTGGGGCCTGTGCTGGGGAGACAGCTGACTGGGGGGGCTGCTCCTATCTGCCCCAACCCATGCTTGGCCCAGTGAGTCAGGGCAGCTTGGAGACCCTGAGCAACACTCAAAGCTGTTTCTAGCCGGGGTCAGCCTGCACCACGTGGAGGTAGAGGACAGCAAAACATAGTTGCTAGTTTAAAGACTCCTAGAGGCTCCCTCCTCCCGCTCCCAGGATCCCAGCTGTCTTGAAAATTGAAAGGCTCTGCCACCCATCTCTACCTGCTGGGTGTGCTGTGTCTTTCAGATAGATGGGCTGGAGAAGAAGCTGTCACGATGCTGGAGAGACCTGGAGGCTGTGAACTCCAGGCTCTATGGGGCAGAGCTGAGCTCAGAGGCCAGGTAATGCTCCTCCCGACATCCCCCAGTCCTTCCGATCTGTCCTGGGGCCCCAGCCCTCAACTGCCACCCCTCCCATCCCCCTGCCACCAGAGACCTGAGCCCATGTTCCTCTTGTCTCCCTTGCTCTGGTGTGCCAGCTGCCCCTCAGGTGGGAAAAAGAAAAAGGGCCTGAGCCATTTTGACCCCTTCCCCCTCACAGGAGTTCTCTGGAGAAGGAGAAAAGCAGCCTGATGAACAAAGCCTCCAACTATGGTAAGAAAGCTCCCTGCCATTACCAGCCCCACCCTCACGTCCTAGGATCACAAAGTGATGGGGGTCAAGGGCATTCTTTGGGAGAGAGCCAGCCCCCAGGGGGTTGCAGGAACCAACTGAAGGCCCAGCATCCTGGAAGAGCAAGTTTGTTCCTTTGTTCCAAGGGAGATGGAGAGTCCTGTGGGTCTGTTTTTCTCCTGTGGGATGAAGGGGTATGGCTGTGGCCAGGTGAAGAGATCCTCACATCCACCCTGACTTGGGAGGTCTGTCCTCCCTGCCCCCTCCTCCCAGACCTCCACTCTCTCCCAGGAAAACCCTGCAATGGAGTGACGGGAATAGGGTCTTTGGGGTCCAGGGTGGAGGATGAACCTCCCACTGGGGTGCTGTGAAGGGCTACTGAGTGGAGCAATGCTGCCACCTTCTGGGTGCTGGGTGCAGAGCCAGGTAGAGCCCAGACAGGGCACGGAGCTAGAGGGAGGCTGCTGGGCGCTGCCCCCAGCAGCCTGGGAGGAAATGGGTCTGCAGAGGCCTCTCAGGCTTGTCTGTTCTATTCACCCTGAGGGGCCAGACCTGGCCGAGAATCAGCCCTAGAATAGTCCATATGGCAGGGAGCCTCCTGTAGGAACCAGGTTGAATCAACACTGTTAGCACGGTGCCTGTCACATACCCCTACCCGGGTCCCGTCTGGCCTGCCCAGAGCTGGTTTGCAGGTATCTCCCTGCTTCCTCACACAGGGAGGGATGGGACATCGGTTCCCTCTCAAACCTAGCAATTTTCACACAAAATTGTAGCATTTACCACTCAAGTGAGCCCTCACAGAATACCAACCACCTGTGTATCATATGAATGGATACAGGCTGTAGAATAGCAGGGCTTGCTTCCTCTAGAGGCAGCCTGACTGCCTTGCGGGCACAAACTTCCTCGTCTTAGCATACCTCGTTCCTGCTGAGCTGGGCATCCAGCAGGGCAGGACTAGAAAAGCACTGGTGGTGTGGGTCCACCCTGTCCCTGCCCTACTCCAGTGTCAGGCCCAAGGAGGTCCCAGCTGCCCTCAGTCTCTAATTGACCAGATGAGACGCCCTGGAAGGAGGAGCACCATGGGGGCACCCAGTGACGGGCCAGAGGGCTCACCTGGTGAGGCCATGCCACCACCTAGCTTGGCTTTTAGGTGTGGCCTTTTTGTGTCTCCCTCACATACTCCATCTTCAACTGCATTTGGAAAGAAATGGTTGAGCACCATTGGGGGTTGGGGCTTTTTTGGGGTCAGGATCTGTAGCCAAATCTGGGCAGATCGAGGAGGACAGTCACTTTTATGGATAAGGAGGCAGCTGGGAGGGAACACCTCTGTGCTCAGCAGTGTGTGTACCCATTGGTGGGATAGGTGGAGGCAGATGAGAGTAGCAGATGGGCCCAGACCACCTGTCCACCACCCTTTTTCCTTCCAGAGAAGGAGCTGGAGTTGCTTCGGCAGGAGAACCGGAAGAACATGCTGCTGTCTGTGGCCATCTTCCTCCTTCTGACGCTTATCTACGCCTACTGGACCCTGTGAGCCTGAGATTTCCCCAGTCAGCACAGGCTTCCCCTCAGCTCCGTGGTCACGGCCAAGCAGGCCCTTCAAACCTCAAGAGGACCAAGGTACAAGGGCCATTTCTCCCTGACCCAGACATCGGAGCAGGGCTTCCTGTTGGCCCAGCCCCTCTCGCCTCCCATTCCTGCTGTGGGGCTTGAGTCTCCAGAAGGGCTTTGTGTTGGCTTAGCCCAAGGGAAAGGCAATAAAGACCACCCTGGCTGCTTCTGTGTGCTGAGTAAATGTCATGATCTGGTGGCAGCTGGGGGCAGTGGGGTGGCATTCAGGATGCAAGGGAGGAGAGGGGCCTGAAGGTAAGCCCCCAGCTTAGGTGGGGAGTAAGGCGTTAGCAAAGTGCTTCCTAAGGCAAACCATGGTGGGCGCCATCTCGAGGACTTGGGCACTGCTGGGGCTGAGAGGCAGACCTTAACACCACTTGTCCGCCACCCCCAACCAAACCCTGTCTTGCCCTCCAGTCGGTGCCACTGCCTGTGATTATGGCAGAAAAAATGCAGCCTGTGCAGCAAAGGGCAACTTGGGGACTTGAGGTGGTCATGTGGTGGTCCCACGGGAGTGCGGAGTTAATCCATCTTCAAGAGGCTGCAAGTCTGGCGAGGTGTGGCAGAGCCAGTGGGCAGCCGGAGCCACGGTAATGACCAGACAGACTTACGGTGAGTGGCCAGTAAATCAGGTGGGGTTTGCAGGAGCGGCAAACACAGACCTTCCTCCCCCACCCCCACCGCCCCCGAGCACAGCCCTCTACTCCCAGCACAGGGGCCAGGAGGGCTGGGAGTGGGAGGCTGGAGTAAGGCTGAGTAGGGCAACCAAAAGGATGAAGGGGCTTGGGAGCCGAGATCACACCAAGTAAGTAAAAGCAAGGAAAGGAGTTGCCCCGGGAGCTAAAGTAAGGCTGTGAAACATTAAGGAAGGAATCTGGGGGCCCAGGTGAAGGAGCTAAGCACATAGGCAGTGGGCTCTAAGGGAGAACCTGCACCGGTGATGGGACTGGTGGAGAAACGCTATCCTAGAGCAGAGAGGGAGAGGTGCCATCAGCACACGCATGGGCCTCCAGTGCAGACACAGAACGGGAGGTTGGCGGGGTCAGCGAAACCATCTCTCCCTCCCTTTCTTCCCCATCTAGTGGCACTAATTGGTCTGACGCCTCTGTTATTTTAGTCACACATACTGATCCTGGATTGTCACACTGCCCTGCTGGGCTGTAGGTTCATTCATTCTCTAATCCCTGCTTCTCACAGGAGCCACATAATTTTGACTCTTCCTTGGGCCCCTCTTTGGCAGCAAACAAACAGCAGCCCTGAGCTTGGACAAGGCTCTGATTAAACCCACCCTCTTTTCTCCCCTCGAGTACAGCTTCCTCCCCTTCACCTCCAGCCCAAGCTGTTTCATTCACGCAAGTCCCAGACCACAAAGCACCGAAGGACAAGCCCCAGCACAGAGCCACACAGGCATTAAAAATATGTTTATCTTTAATGATCCAAGATTCTGCAAGACACACTGATACCCAGAATTGGGTGGAAATACAGCATCTCAGCGGTGCTGCTGACAGCCTGGGGGATGCTGGCCTGAGACCCCTGAGGTGGAGTCAATTCCAACCTCATGGGGAGCCTCAGTGCCCTCTATCTATCTCCATGGAAACCAGTCTAGCACTGGGATGAGACCCTAGGGAGCCCACAGGAGCATCTCTGAGAGGTATTTCCCATTAAAAACAACCACAGGTTCCCTCCCCCACCCAAAGCTACTGCCCAGCTTCCCCCTCCACCCGCCAAGATAGAGGAAATGGAGTGACCACAAAAGGACAAAAAAGCAACTGTGCCTCCTGCTGGGGATGAAAAAATGGAGGGGGGAGGGTAGCAAGGTGGCTGGGACAAACGGGAGTGCCATGATTGCCAGAGGACTGGGTGCGACCCAACCCAACAGGACCTCTGTTACAGTGCGGCCACTACTGTTTGGCGCATAGAAAACGGCAGGTCTTCAAGGCTGCTTCCTCCCCTTCTAGAGCTGCCTGAGGTTTGGATCAAAAGGGGTGAGGCCCAGGAAGGCTCTACAACCCCAGGAAGCAGTCACACCTACCACCAGACAATGCTACCTGCATCCTGACGTGGTGTCAGAGATGCGGGTCCACATGCCTCCCTTCCCGGCCTGCGGGACGGTCAGAGGTTTGGGCTGGGAAGAACTCCAGGGAAGACCAGGAGAGGGTAGGGGGAGGAGACAAGAAAATCTCCAACTTGGCATCAAAACAGAGCAAGTTCAAAGAAACAAAACCTTGATTTATATAGCAGCTGCTCCTGGCCAGCTCTCAACAGTGGGCCTCCTGCCTCTCAGGGTTGGCCCAATAAAAAGTTGGGCAACGCAGGGGCATGGCCGCCCTCAGGGCACTGCGTGGAACTCAGACAAGTGAGTCCACAGGATACAGGAAGGAATGGCAGAGCCGAAGCCCTGCTGCCCTCCGACAGACACATCCTCCACTGGCCCCATGTGCCCTGGGCCCTGACCTCAAACGTGCTGTAGGAGCTGCATCCTTCAGGCTGAGTGCTGGCAGGGGAGACAGTTCCCAGGCAGGGCTCCGGGGAGGGAATTCCAAAAAGTGTCCCAGAAGGCCCCAATTGAGCTCTTCAGAGGACACCACCAACCTCACGGCCAGGCTCAGGGAACGACAGGGCATTTGGCAGGGGTGGGCATCCTCAGGCGCTGTGCGTCTGGATGAAGGAGAGGACGTCCTCCTTGGACAGCTTGTCTGGGTCCTGGGGCTTCTGGGAGTCATGCACACGGATGCCATCCCCCCACTCCCAGAAGAGCCGGCCGTAGTAGCAGATGCTGGGGAGGAGAAGGGAGGTCAGAGGGCTGTACCCACGTGGAGCAGGACCAAGAGCTCACCACCCACCCTGGCACCCGTGACTTCGGGGATGGGTGTTCTTAAGTGTGTGTGTGTGTGTGTGTGTGTGTGCACTGGGGGTGGGGGGGAGGGCAGGTCTCACTAATGACTCCAATTGAGAGTCTTCCCTCTGGCAGCCAAACGTACCTAGTAGGCCCTGCTCCCTGCCTTCTAGAACCAGCTTTTCTCAACACACAGCTTCTACTTCTGCTAATTGCATCCTACTGGATCCTTTAATTACTGATATTCCTGGTTTATCTGTCTCTGCTGCTCTAATAGAACAGTATTAGTGTGGTGACACACTGGTGTCAGTGGCTAATTACAGGCACATCAGGGCTACTGGCTGCTGTCGAAACCTATGACCAACAATCCGGCAACACACTGGGTCCGAAGGCAAGACTGTGGACCTCAGCATTAGCCCACGCCCCGGCCAGGGTCGGGCCCTTCACACCCAGGACCCCCAACCATCACAGCCATACCCTCGTGGGAAGCCCCTGCATGGGCAGCAGTCAGTCTCAGGACCCGGGTGTGCCCCGAGAGGTCAGGCTGGCATTCTAGCAGGAGTACTTGGGGCTGCAGGGGGCAGGCCTGGAAGAAGGCTACTTACTGAAATGGAGCAATGGCGTCTGAAGGGAGGTCAAAGGTAGAGTTCTTGGTTTTCTTGTTGTAGAAGAACTTCCTCTTGAAGCTTTTGCTGAATCCCATAGTCCATGGCTCTGACAGGAGGAAAGGGGGAAGAAGCCCAGAAAGGACACAAAATACCCATGGGGGACAGGTCAGGCCAATGAAGGGCATGCCTGCCTTCACGCCCATTCCTCCACTCCCCTCCCCTCCAAACAGCAGCAGAGAACAGCCTGTGAGGACACAGCCTTCATCACCCGCCCAAAGGGGGCTCCAGGAAGATGACTAAGATAATTCTCAACAACTCTCCCCAGTCCCGCCAACCTGCTACCAGGGCAACATCTCTCGGGCCCTGGCAGAGGGAGTAGGAGTCTGTTAGCCAGAGGGCACTAAGGAAAAATGATTCTACAGGTGATACGAATGGCCCAGCTTGACTTTCTGGATCTGCTGTTGCCCACCGCAAAGGCCCTTCTCCTGCCATGAGGACACCACGTGTGCATACACAAGTTGGGCTCCCCTCTCTGCAGCCCCAGCCCAACCCCCAGGATCCACCGAAGAACAGAAGAGGCTCAGGGAACACAGTCCCCCTCAACATGCACCTCAAAGAAATGCCCACCTCAGTAGGGAGCCCTTAGCTCCGGCTCAAGTAGGGTCTGGGCCAGGTGCCCTGGCTGAGGGAGTGGGGTTAGGTAACAGTGGCTCATCACCCACCATTCACTGTCCTGACGATGTAGAGGCCAGTGGGCACAAAGTGCCGGTCGTCCCGCCCTGTATAGCTGAGCTTTGGTGTGCCACTGGAGCCCTTGATGATCTTCATTTCTAACCTTGATTTTCCAGAGTAGGCATGCAAACAGGAAGCGTGAGTGTGTGTGAGAGAGAGAGAGAGAGAAAGCCCTAACGTTAGTCTCTGGCTAATGTCAAAATCAGCCAACCAACCACAGTACTTTACCTCAGTTCAACATGAGAAACTGAGGCAGAGACTTGAGTTGCTCCAGGCCACACAGCAAGTGAGTGAGTGCGGTGGGTTTAGAACTCAGGCTCTGAACTCCCAACTAAGCAATGGAGGCAGGGAAGTGACACATGCCCCTGCTATGTTGCTGCTGTTTGCGGGGTGTCAGGGTGACACTGGTAAGGATAAGATGTGAGACTACGAGTGCCACTGGGTCTTCAGTTCACCACCCATGGCATCAGTGTGGCTACTAAAGAGTTAATTCGGGAGCACTGAGACCCAGCCCAGCTCCAGTGGCCACAGGGGCACACCCAGGATGAGACCCTCGGATCTGAGCACCCTGCATACCGCTAAGATTATGAGGAAGCAGTTATGCCCCCTCTAGCCCTCCAGGCTCAATCTCTGTCAGCACCAGGAACTGGGATTTATAGTGTTTCAAGCAGCTTGCTGCTCTGCCCCTAGCAGGGACAATCGTAACTGTTACAGCATCAGCAAGCCCGCTGCTATCTCTGCCTGATGCACACACCCCTCGTAACTGTTACAGCATCAGCGAGCCCGCTGCTATCTCTGCCTGACGCACACACCCCTCGTAACTGTTACAGCATCAGCGAGCCCGCTGCTATCTCTGCCTGACGCACACACCCCTCGTAACTGTTACAGCATCAGCGAGCCCGCTGCTATCTCTGCCTGACGCACACACCCCTCGTAACTGTTACAGCATCAGCGAGCCCACTGCTATCTCTGCCTGATGCACACACCCCTCATAACTGTTACAGCATCAGCGAGCCCGCTGCTATCTCTGCCTGACGCACACACCCCTCGTAACTGTTACAGCATCAGCGAGCCCGCTGCTATCTCTGCCTGATGCACACACCCCTCGTAACTGTCACAGCATCAGCGAGCCCGCTGCTATCTCTGCCTGACGCACACACCCCTCGTAACTGTTACAGCATCAGCAAGCCCGTATTTCTGCCTGACGCACACCCGCCCTGCTCCCCTCCTGACAGTGCTGAATCAGCTCTCAGCTGGGGGGCCCTTGGCTGCAGCTGAGCCACGCAGGCAAAGGAGGCGGGGGGGGTAGAGGCAGCCACCAGGGCAACTCACCACTGTACCCCTAACCCACCTCTACAGAAAAAGAGAACGAATCCTGGACACTGCCATGCCCCCCACCCCAACTCCTCTCAAATCCTGAGCTACCCTGGCTGAGTCACTCACCTGACAAAAATCTTCTCCATCTCCTCCAGCCTGTATACCTCCTTCACCCTGTGGACAGACAGACAGAGAGCTGACAAAGGATTCCTGGTGGGACACTTGTCTGGGCAGCAGCTGGTAGGCAGGAGGCTGTGCCTATCCTCACCTTCTGCCTCAGGCCCTGCACCACCCAACGCACCAAGAATGAGGACCCTTAGCCTGTCACTGCCGTCCTCCACAGACAAGCCCTAGGTTTCAGAGCTGCCAAGCATCCCCTGGAGCCTGCCCCAGGGCACCTGGGGAGCACAGCTATGGTTCAGGAAGTCAGGTGAGGGAAAGAGGAAGGTCTGGCAGATGAAGATGTCCCTGTCAGCATTCCCACCCTGGGTTACGGTCCCCATCTCTAGAGGCCAGAACACCAAGGGCCAGGCTCTTGCCCAGGTCTGTCTACATGGATTTTAGGCCTTCCTGTAACAGAGTTGCTTCCAAATCGTCCTAATAGGCCTACTACCATTAGGGGTGAGGAGACCCCCCTTACCCAGGATGCAGGGCTCCTGTTTGATGCCCAGCCCTCCACCTCTGGGGCCCCCTGAACACGCCTTTGGAACTGCTACTGAGTGAGGTGCCCAGAAGCCAAGCAACCAAACTGTCACAAGCAACAGAGACAGGACCCCTGGAAGCTGCTTCTCAGGACCCGGCAGACAGGACATTTTAAAGCACAAGAAATTACTTTTAGACTTTCAGAAGACTTCTAAAAGTGCATTCCCACTATTGGATTTAATCCTATGTAAATCTGTATTAAAAAGAATAATGAAAATGATTTTGATAAAATGTAAATAGATACCTCAGTCTGTAGTCACATGAAGCCCCAAAGATAATAACCTCAGACCTCAGCCCAGACTGGAAAAGTCTGTTCCATCTGTCTGCTCCCTGACTGTTACCCTCTCAAGGCCTAGAACTTTTACATTACCTAACGTGGCAACAAACCATGGCCTTCTTTCCATGCACCAAGGATCCCATTACCTCAAACCAACCTTTTCTTTTTCATGTTCAAAAACTCCCATTCCCTCAGCACCCTTTTCTTACCTGAAAAAAATGAAAAGGCCGGGATTGATATGCTAATGATACTCAAGCATGAATGTGTGGCTCACAAGGTGTGTTAGTGCTCTCAGAAGCACGTGCGTCTTAAATGAGGATGCCTTAACCCTGAGGAACGAACCTCTCCTGTGGAGGTTGGCCCACTGTGACAGGCAGGATGGGGGATACTCTGGGGCAAAGGAGTCACCTACCCAGCACCCCCAAGCAAATCACTCAATGGCAGTCTGATCTCTAATGCCAGCCTGGCCTGGTCTCCTCCACTGAGCCCTCCCACCCCTCACAGGACAGGGAGGCAGGCACTAGCCAGAAAGAAGCAATGGGAGAGGAGGATCTGGGGGGAGAGATGATCTGCTCACCTGATGGGATTCATGTCAGGCCGACTGGGCTTGGAAACAGCTTTCACAAATTTCTCAGCAAGCTGAATTCTACAATCCAAACAGAGTCTCTCAGAGGCAAGTAAGGGTATCTTTACCAGCACCCGCACCCCCAGGGCATTGTCATGGCACCAGTGAGAGAACACTCCTGAATCTGCAGCAAAACTGCTCCAAGAGGCAGCACTCATGTCTCCCAGGAAGCCCACCCTTGCCCTTCTCGTGATGTCGTCATGAACGCCCTCTCCCCCGCTCTGGACTCTGACCTCTACTTTCAATATCTTGGTTGGTTTTCCTGAAGTGTACCTTTGGCTGTGTTCAGTCACCTCCACCAGAACTTCAAGCATCATCTTTATTCTGTGCATTGGCTCCTTCACCCCAAACCACAGATACCACAGTGCGCCCACTCAGATGAACCAACTTAGGAGTGACTTCAGCACCATGGTGGTGTAAGATGTCTCTCCTTTTTTTTTTTTTTTTTTTTGCATTACGCGGGCCTCTCACTGTTGTGGCCTCTCCCGTTGCGGAGCACAGGCTCTGGACGCGCAGGCCCAGCGGCCATGGCTCACGGGCCCAGCCGCTCCGCGGCATGTGGGATCCTCCCGGACAGGGGCACGAACCCGCGTCCCCTGCATCGGCAGGCGGACTCTCAACCACTGCGCCACCAGGGAAGCCCCGTCTCTCCTTTTTGTACCCCCGTTTTAAACGACTGATTAGGCATCTATCCACGAACAAAAGTACCTCTGTGGGAGTTTTGGGATCCAGATAAACTGACTTAAGTGGGACCACCAAGAACAGAACACAGTCTTCAGAGGAGAAGACCCTCCCTCTTCCCCATAAGGTCACCCTCTTGCTCAACCTTAAAGCAAACATCACCTCTGATCTGAACAGCTGAGGCAAAATGGAGTGTGCTAGTATGTATGAAATCAAGGCCCAAGTCCTGGTAACCGGAAGTGCCAACACCACTTTCTCACCCTGCCCTTGGAACCAGCTAGTGGGTAGAAGAGGGAAACTCTAAGGATGCGCTTAAGCAGAGGAAGCCTGGGTGAGGCCCAAGCCACAGAGGCTGCCGCCACAGAGCTGCCCTGGCCCACCCCGGCCCACCTTCCCTCCCCCAGGGCCCAGGTCAGACCGTTGGTTAAAGTGCTGCTCCCGCACGTCGCTGCCATTCAGCACAAGGACATCGAGGATGTGGATGGCACTAATCTTCCGCTGGGCCTTCCCCTAGAAGGATAAGTACACTGCCCACCCTGCCAGGAATTGGCCTGGGGCTCACTCCGCCCACTGTGGCACACTGGCCTCCATTCTACGTATAGCCGGGGGAAGGGAAGGGCTCTAAACACAGGATATTTCTCTCACCTCCCTCCCAGTTGATTCTCAGCACCAGGCTGGCCCATGCTTCTGAGCAGACAGAGGCCTGAGGTGATGGGTGATGAGCCCCCTTGAATCTCAAACCCAGTGAGGCTGCCGCCATGGTGCTCCAGCAGGACCTGGCTTCCCACTCTGGCCAACTGTTCCCACTGACTGTTCTGAAAGTTATCTGTATGGCTGTAATACCCAAAGCTCATGGGAAATAACAAGTTGCTTCTTTCCCAAGGAATCCTTGGTCAATAACAATCAGCAGCTAAAAAATATGCAGCAGGTTCACCAGGGACTTTGCTACACAGAGATGATCAAGATCTCCTAAACATAAGGAGACTGTGGTCCTTCCTACCTGAATATGCCATGGCTTAGAGCAACTACTCAAGGAGGAGGAACAATTACAAAGCACTCGCCAGGCCCTGGGCCCTGTCAGGCACCACATACACATAACCCAGTTAACTCGGGGCATGGGGGCGAAGGGACAGGCCCAGCTGTTCCCCAGATGGCAGAGCCATACACGTGAGCAGAACCACCTCTAACCTCCCCTTTCAGCTCATGGACAATCTCCACAGAGAGCAGAGTGTCCCGGGGTAGCTCTGTCTTCAGGTCCAGCTTGACCCAGCGGTCTGACTGGCGGCCATCCCATGTGTAGATCTGAGACTTCTATGGGCAGAGAGAAAGGGCCAGGTCAGGCAGACAAAGACATTGAGCGGTGAGAAGCTCAGCTCTCACCGCTCTTAGCTCTTAGTTGGTGGCTACAAGCTGATGGGGCTGGGAAATGCCAGAAGAAAAGGTCTCGGAGAGATTAGTCAGTTACACTTCGTACACTATAATGACAGTGTTGTCCTCCACTGCCTCAGTGGAAGAGGAGAGCTCTGACTCTGTCCCACTGGGAGGGAACAGGCTCAGGGCACCACTCAAGAGGCCTGAGTTCATGATCAGAGGCCCTCAAGAAAGGTCCAGCTTGGTGTATGTCTGAAGTGGGTTTGGTGAAGGGTCCGGAGAGCAGAGCAGAGAGAAAGTAAAAAAAGATAAAGTGTGAGAGGATACAGAGAAAGTAAGTGAGGAAGAAGAGAGAAAACTGTAAAGACAGCCCAGAGTGGAAGGAAAGAGCAATGAGGACTTAACCCAATTAAGACATAGAACTGCCAAGGTTTTCCCTCACCTCATTTTAGACTCCAAAGACAGGGGATGACATGGGATGGTGGTGGTGGTGCAAAGAAATAGCTGCATGGGCTCAAGCCAGCTTAGCCTACTGACCATCCTGCTAGCCTAGGAAGCTCCACATCACAAGAAAGGAGGCAGTGTTCCTCCCTTTAGCGATACATGGAGGTAAATAAGCAAATACATGGATAAATGAAAGATAGAAAGAATGAATGAATGATGTTTGGCTAACTCAGAGGAAGGAAGGAAGTGAAGTTTCAAGAAATACCTTCCCTGGGGTCAAAGCTCCAGCTCCTTGGTGCCAAGAGAACGTTCACCAAGTGTGGCAGGCAGCTGTCCAGATTCCCACAGACAGACAGCAAGCTTCCACCATCCAAGCTGGGTAGGAAGCCAGCTGCAGACTTACCCCCAGGCCGATGAGGAACTTCTGCTCACTGCCAGACACCATGCAGCGGTAGTCGAGCACTGGGCGGATCTTCTCCAGGGTTTTGGAAGTAAGCAGCGTGGGCTTATAGCTGAAGATGTCGATCTCGGTGCCCTGCAGCCCCGGGTCAGAGAAAACACGGCTGGGTTGGGGGAAGGGACAGGCGCTCAGTACGGGTGCCTGGGGGGTGGGGGGTGGGTCAGGGAGTTAGGGCAGGCTTGGGGAGGGGAGGGACAGGAAGCACTTGCTGTCTGAAACATGCCCCCTGCTCTACCTTCACATGCACTAACTGGGATCTAATTCTGTCTGCTTGGAGTGTTCCTTTAGGACCTATTAGGAGAGCCTGGGAAAGGAAAGAACACCAAGTCCCCAGAGTACGGATCGATTTACCAGAGCTATAAGGAAATGTCACCAGAATATAAAAGCCTCCCCTTCAATAAAACTGAAGGCAAAGACTTGCAAGCAGTTGGTTTGAAAGCAGTTAAGTAATCTCTCTACCCATTCAGAAAAATTTACACGTGCTATTTTTTTTTTGAGGTCATCTTGAACCTCATTCTCCAGTCCCTAACCCTACAAAACCAGCACAATGGCCCATGATCTGGGCCAGATTTAAATAAAGCCCAGGGAAAAGCTGGAAGTCAGGTGGTAGGAAAACATAGGGCAGAAGAATTCTGAGGACCACTCACCAGAAACAGGACAGGGAGCCTAAGTTTAGGCCAGATCCACTGTGAGCTCTCCTGGCAGCCCCTCCTGGCCCTCTGACCAGCTCCCCAGCCTAAGATCATCCCATACTTCATGTCTCCCCTGCAGGCACACTCACAGGACCCTAAACATGCCAGGGAGTGAGAGCCAGCACCACCCTTTGGGCAGCAGGAATGCTGAACAGAACACATCTAGGGCCAAGAATCTTCAGGCAGCCTGATGGGCTCCCAGGGAACTCAACACCCTACACCAAAATTTCCCATCTGTGGTGGCCTCAGCCCAGCCCCTGGGAACCCATGTGGTACCTGCACAAGCCCTCTGGAGGCCAGGCATCTGGGGGTCTCAGTGATACTACATCTAATTAGGCCTCTCTAACTTTTTATCTTCACCAGATACCAAGCTTACCTGGATTAGCTCGAAGAACTTAGATTTTGGGTCTGTGGAAGAAGGAGCAACTCTAGCCTGGTCTGGGATCTAAAACAAGACAGCAAAGAGCTTTGGTTTTCAAACACACTTTTGACCAAGGCTGTGTGTGAGTCTACGCAGGCAAGGGCATAGGCTCAGGCTGGGCAAGAGGAAATGGCATACAACAAAGTAAGCTGGGGTGGGGTGGGAAGTGGAGTTGGCTAATTCAGTCACTGCTCCCTTTCAGGCCCTGTGGTAGCACACCCCAAAGGCCACTTACCTTTCTCTGGGGCTCTCTGTGGTCAGTGTTGCTACCAGCAGGAAAATGAGGCCTGTTTACCCACCACCCTTGTCCATGCTAACCAGCCTGCAGGGCTAAACGAGCAGTGAAAGGGCCAAGGAGGTTACTCCCAACAATGCTGAGACATCCAATTCTGGAATGCTGTGAGGGTAGGCAGACCTCTTCACTGGGGCGGGGGCGGGGAACCCTAAGGTGACCGGGTAGGGAGTCAGTCCCATTCTTCTTTAAAGTTTCCCTGCCCTGGAGCAAAAATGGGCTGGGGAGACACTCACCCCCCAAAGCCGGAGGCACTCTTTCCGGATCTCTGCCTGCCGAGGCTCACTCAGTGTCCTGGGAAAATGAAGCCGGTAAATGACTAATACCTCAAAGACATACAAGGAGTGTGCCTCCTGCGCACCCATCAGAACCTCAGAGAGAGGACACCCGTGTGTACATGCACATACGAGGCCAAGTTGCCATTACCCAGGGTGCTTATAAGACTCCCATGCCTCTGCCTCTTGGAGACCGGAGCTCAGATGTACACAAAATGAGATGACCTCCTTGTCCCACCACAAAGGGAAGGGAGGAGACCACCCTCCTGACCACCCTGGATGTCAGGGTCCCCACACACCCTTCTTCCAATTACCCATCGGCACATGCTGGCTTCTCTGATAAAGGCCACATTGAGTCCACCCCGGTGGATGTCACCACGTCCCAGAAAGCTGAATTAACTTATGCTCACCCCCTACCAGAGGTTATCCTTGACCAGTCCTACATCTCCTCTTTTGATCACTCTTTACTCTGTGTCCCCTGAACATTAGATGTTCTACGCGTGCTATGCCACTCTACATCCTCTGATGCACTGTTAACAACTTTCCTGTATCCTTTTCCTGGGTTACTCTTGTCTGTCCAAAGACAACATAATCTTTGAGGGCAAGGTTCATGCCATATGCTTCTTTGGCATCCTTCACAGACTACAGCAAAGTATGAGATTAAAAAAGTAGGTATTTTTAAATGTTTGTGTAAATGAAATAGAGAGCTCAGGAGGAGGAACAAAACTTAAAGATCTTCCCTTGAAATAGGTGAATTCTGGAAAGGGGCAACACTCACGTGTCTTGAACAAAGGCATGGATTTTGGCCAGAGCTTTGATCTGCAGACTACAATGGCTAGAAGAAAAAAAATGATTTTATCTCAGAAGGATTACCAAAAAAGACAGCCAATAGACATCAGGACAGAGAAGTTTAGCCAGAGCAATGGCCATCTATGTTTGAGGGAGGGGCTAGAGAGTCAAAAGAGAAACCCCTCGACCATACCCTTAAGGTACCTGATGAAGGCTTAGGGTAAAGCAGAAGAACTGAGTCAAACCTTCCAGACACTCAGATCCCAAGTCCAGCTAAAAGGAAGGTTCTGATAGCATCCTTAAAAATTTGAAAGCAGTAGTGAATTGATTCTTTTTTTTTTTTTTTTTTTTTTAAAGAATCTTAGTTTTGCAGGATCTTAGTTCCCCAACCAGGGATCGAAACTGTGCCCCCTGCAGTGGAAGCGTGGAATCCTAACCACTGGACCACCAGGGAATTCTCTGAACTGATTCTAAATAAAGCAACAACAGAGTGCAGACCCAGTTCAACTACACACTAAACTGACTCACCTGCACTAACAGCTGCCCTTTCTACTTTAGGCTCCATGACTCTTTTAGACACGTCTGGCTTCTAATTTTAAAAGTGAGACGTGATAAAGCAAGAAAATGTGACCCACTGACAAGATGGAAAACAGTCCGATAGAACAAGACCCAGAGGTGATCCAAGTTTTGGAATTATCAGACAGGACCTTTAAAATAATTGTGAAAAACATGTTAAAGGATCTAGTGGAAAAGGTATAACATGAATAAAAGATGGAGAATATTGGCAGAGATATAAAAACTGTATTTTGGGGACCTCCCTAATGGTACAGTGGTTAAGACTCCATGCTCCCAATGCAGGGGGCCTGGGTTCGATCCCTAGCCAAGGAACTAGATCCCACATGCATGCGCAACTAAGATTTTTTTTTTTTTTTTAATGAAGATGTTGGGGGTAGGAGTTTATTAATTAATTTATTTATTTTTGCTGTGTTGCGTCTTCGTTTCTGTGCGAGGGCTTTCTCCAGTTGCGGCGAGTGGGGGCCACTCTTCATCGCGGTGCGTGGGCCTCACTATGGCGGCCTCTCTTGTTGCAGAGCACAGGCTCCAGACGCGCAGGCTCAGTAGTTGTGGCTCACAGGCCCAGTTGCTCCGTGGCATGTGGGATCCTCCCCAACCAGGGCCCGAACCCGTGTTCCCTGCATTAGCAGGCAGACTCTCAACCACTGCGCCACCAGGGAAGCCCGCAACTAAGATTTGCATGCCACAACTCAGGAGACCGCATGCCGCAACTAGGGAGCCCATGTGCCGCAACTAAGGAGCCCACCTGCCGCAACCAAAGGAGCCCACATGCTGCAACTAAGGAGGCCATGAGCCACAACTAAGACCCGGCACAACCAAATAAATAAATTAATTAAAATAAATAAATAAATAATAAAAACTGAATTTTTAAAAAGCAAATAAAAACTCTAGAAATGAAAAATATGATATTAGCAATAAATGTTTTTTTACTTATTTAATTTACTGATGTATAGTTGATTTACAATATTATGTTAGTTGCAGGTATACAACATAGTGATTCAAAATTTTAATATATTACACTCTATTTAAAGTTATAAAATATTGGCTATATATCCTTGTAGCTTATATATTTTACACATAGTAGTTTGTACCTGTTAATCCCCTACCCCTATCTTGCCCCTCCCCTCCTCCCTCTCCCCACTGGCAACCACTAGTTTGTTCTCTAAATCTGTGAGTCTGTTTCTGTTTTATTATTCATTCATTTATTTTTTAGATTCCACATATAAGTGATAACATACAGTATTTGTCTTTCTCTGTCTGACTGATTTCACTAAGGTCCATCACTCTAGGTCCATCCATATTATTGCAAATGGCAGAATTTCATTCTTTTTATGACTGAGTAATAAATATTCCATTGTGTGTGTGTATCTATATATCTATATATCTGTATCTATATCTATATATATATCTCACATCTTCTTTATCCATTCAGCTGTTGATGGACACTTAGGTTGCTTCCATATCTTGGCTGTTATAAATAATGCTGCTATGAACAGTGGGATGCAGTCTTTTCAAATTAGTGTTTGTTTTCTCTGTATAAATATCCAGGAGTGGTATTGCTGGATCACATGTTGGATCAGTTTTTTGAGGAACCTCCACACTGTTTTCCACAGTAGCTGCACCAATTTACATTCTCACCAACAGTGTAGTAGGGTTTCCTTTTCTCCACATCCTCACCAACATTTGTTGTTTGATGATGGCCATTCTGACAAGTGCAAGGTGATCTCATTTGATTTGCATTTCTCTGATTATTAGTGATACTGAGCACCTTTTCATATGCCTGTTGGCCATCTGTATGTCTTCCTTGGGAAAATGTCTGTTCAGGTCTTCTGCCCAGTTTTTTAATTGGATGGTTTGTTTTTATTGATATTTGAATTATATGAACTGTTTCCATATTTTGGATATTAACCTTTTATCAGTCATATTGTTTGCAAATATTTTCTCCCATTCAGTAGGTTGTCTTTTCATTTTGTTGGTTTCCTTTGCTGTGCAAAAGCTTTTAAGTTTAATTAGGTGGAATTTCTTTATTTTGTTTCCTTTGCCTTAGGACCTGATCCCCCCCAAATTTCTATACTTTATGTCAAAGAGTGTTCTGCCCTTGTTTTCTTCTAGTTTTATGGTTTCTGGTCTTACATGAGTCTTTAATCCATTTTGAGTTTATTTTTGTACAAGGTGTGAGAAAATGTTCTAATTTCATTCTCTTACATGTAGCTGACCAGTTTTCCCAGCACCATTTATTGACGAGACTGTTTTTTCTCCATTGTATATTCTTGCTTTGTCATAGATTAACCGACAAAATATAAAATGCCTCAAATTCTAAATTCAATGAAAATATCCTTCGAAAGAGAAATAAATGTATTTTCAAAAGACAAAAGCTGAAGGAATTACTCTCCAACAGACTTGCACTAAAAAAGTAATTCTAAAATAAATTCTTTAGGCTTAAGGGAAATATCCCATTTATGTATATACCACATTTTCTTTATCCATTCATCTGTCAATGGACATTTAGGTTGTTTCCAAATCTTGGTTACTGTGAATAATGCTGCAGTGAACATTGGCGGGGTGGAGGGGGGGCTCATATCTTTTTGTGATCCTAATTTCAGTTCTTTTGGATAAATACTCAGAAGTAGAATTGCTGGATCTTATGGTAGTTCTGTTTTTTTCTTTATTGCACCGACTAGTTCCTCCAGTATAATACTGAATTGAAGGGTGAAAACAGACATCTTTGCCTTATTCTTGATTTTAAGTATAAAGTATTTAACCACTAAGTATGATGTTAGCTGTAGGTAGGTTTTTTGTAGATGTCCTTTACCAGATTGTTTTCTTCTATTCCTAGTTTGCTGAGAGTTTTTAATCATGAATGGATGTTTAATTTTGTCAAATAGTCTTTTTGTATCTATAAAAATTATTATATTATTTTTCTTCTTTATTCCTTTAGTACAGTGAAGTACAGTGAATGATTTTCAAAAGGTATACAGATCTTGCATTTTTAGATAAACTCCAGTTGGTCACGAGTATCACTTATATATATTGCTAAATTTGATTTACTAACATTTTATTAAGGATTTTTATGTCTATGTTCATGAGGGGTATTAATTTATAAATCTGTAGTCTTTTGAAGTTTTTGTCTTGTTTAAATATCTATTTAAATGCTATAAATTTCCCTTTATTAATCCCTTTTTAATTCCTTTAAATATATATATATAAAGGAATATATATATTTATCTAGTCATCTGTCAATGGACATTAAAAGGCATATAAATTGGAAAGGAAAGCATACAATTATTTATTTGCAGAAGACATGGTTATATATGTAAAAAATCTTAATGAATCTACCAAACTACTAGAACTAAAAAGTAAATTAAGCATTCACACAAAATATGTAGTCAATATACAAAAATCAATTGTATTTCCATATACTAGCAATGAACAATTAGAAAAGGAAATTTTTAAAACACAATTTACAATAGCATCCAAACCCATAAAATTCTTAGAAATAAATTTAACAAAAGATGTATAACACCTCTATACTGAAAACTATAAAATTGCTGAGAAACATTAAAGAACCTAAATAAATGGTTACTTTTTGGTTCATGTATGGGGAAATTCAATATTGTTAAGCTGTCAATTCTCCCCCAAATTGACCTATAAATTTAATGTAATCTCCATCAAAAATCCAGCAGGCCTACTGTAGAAATTGAAAAGATGATTCTAAAATTTATATGGAAATGCAAAACAAAACAAAAGGAACACCTTGACTAGCTAATACAATCTTGAAAAAGAAGAACAAAGATTGAGAACATATACTATCTGATCTCAAGATGACTTTTTTCAAGGTATAGTCATCAAGAAACATAACAAAGGACAGACAAACAGATTAATGGAAACAGGAGTGCCCTGGGGCTTCCCTGGTGGCGCAGTGGTTGAGAGTCCGCCTGCCGATGCAGGGGACACGGGTTCATGCCCCAGTCCGGGAAGATCCCACATGCCGCGGAGCGACTGGGCCCGTGAGCCATGGCCGCTGAGCCTGCGCGTCCGGAGCCTGTGCTCCGCAACGGGAGAGGCCACAACAGTGAGACGCCCGCGTACCGCAAAAACAAACAAACAAATAAACAAACAAACAAAAAAAACAGAGTGCCCTGGATAAAATCACACATATACAGTCAAATAATTTTCAACAAGGGTGCCAAAGCAATTAAATGGGAAAAGGAATAGTATTTTCAACAAATGGTGCTAGAACTGGATATCTATATGGAAAAAAAGAACTTCGACCACTACATCATACCATATACAAAAAATAATTTCAGATGGATTATGGACCTAAACATATAAGCTAAAACTATAAAGCTTCTAGATGAAAGCAGGAGAATACTTTCATGACTTCAGTATAAGTGAAAAATTTTTAGAGAAAACAAAAATCACCAACAAAAAGAAAAAACTGATAAACTGGATTTCAGCAGCAAAATTTAAAACTTCTAGGCAGGGCTTCCCTGGTGGTGCAGTGGTTGAGAGTGCGCCTGCCGATGCAGGGGACACGGGTTCATGCCCCGGTCCGGGAAGATCCCGCATGCCACGGAGCAGCTGGGCCCATGAGCCATGGCCGCTGAGCCTGCGCGTCCGGAGCCTGTGCTCCGCAACGGGAGAGGCCACAACAGTGAGAGGCCCGTGTACGGCAAAAAAAAAAAAAAAAAAAAAAACTTCTAGGCAATTCAATTGAAAAGGAAGAAGTAAAATTATCTCAGTTCGCAGATGACAGACCTTTTATGCAAAAAAACCTGAAGATTCCACAATAAACTGTTATAATAATCAAATTTCAGCCAACTTGCAGGATACAAAATCAACAGACAAAAATCAGTCACATCTCTATACACTAACAATGAACAATCTGAAAATGAAATTAACAACTCTATCTACAATAGCATCAAAAACAATAAAATACTGAGGAATAAATTAAATCAAGGAGTGAAATACGTACACTGAAAGCTACATAACGCTGCTGAACGAAATGAAAAGAGACATAAATAAATAAATGGAAGGGCATGCTGTGTCCATGGATTGGAAGACTATTGTTAAAATGACAATACTACCCGAAGCAATCTACAGATTCAGTACAATCCCTACCAAAATCCCAATGGCAGTTTCTGCAGAAATAGAAAAATCCATCCTAGAAATCATATGGAAACTCAGAGGACCCCAAATAGCCAAAACAATACTGCAAATGAAGAACAAAGCTGGGGACCTCATATATCCTGAATTCAAAAAAACTTACTACAACACTGCAGTAAAACAGTGTGGTACTGGTATCAAGACCAATGGAACAGAATAGAGAGCTCAGAAATAAACCCTCATATATATGATCAAATGATTTTCAACAAGAGTGCCAAGGCATTCCATGGGGAATGGATAGTCTTTTCAACAAATGGTGCTGGGAAAACTGGATATCCACATGCAAAAGAATAAAGTTAGACTCTTACTTTACACCATCTATAAAAATCAATTCAAAATGGATCAAAGGCCTAAACATAAGAGCTAAAACTATGAAACTCTCAGAAGAAAACACAGGGAAAAGCTTCATGACACTGGATTTAGGAATGGACTTGAAGCATAGGCAATAAAAGAAAAAAACAGACAAAATGGACTTCATCAAAATTTAAAACTTCTGTGCATCAAAGGACACAATGAATATAGTAAAAAAATCAACCCACAGAATGCGAAAAAATATTTTCAAATCATATATCTGATTAACGGATTAATACCCAGAATGTATAAAGAACTCCTATAACTCAACAACAAAAATCAAACAAACCAATTTAAAAATGGGCAGGGCTTCCCTGGTGGCGCAGTGGTTGAGAGTCCGCCTGCCAATGCAGGGCACATGGGTTCGTGCCCCAGTCCTGGAAGATCCCACATGCCGCGGAGCGGCTGGGCCCGTGAGCCATGGCCACTGAGCCTGCGCGTCCGGAGCCTGTGCTCCACAACGGGAGAGGCCACAACAGTGAGAGGCCCGCGTACCACAAAAAAAAAAAAAAAAAAGAATCCGCCTGCCAATGCAGGGGACACGGGTTCGATCCCTGGCCTGGGAAGATCCCACATGCTGCAGAGCAACTAAGCCTGTGTACCACAACTACTGAGACCACGTGCCATAACTACTGAAGCCCACACACCTAGAGCCTGTGCTCCACAACAAGAGAAGCCACTACAATGAGAAGCCCATGCACCACAACAAAGAGTAGCCCCCGCTCACTGCAGCTAGAGAAAGCCCACACACAGCAACAAACACCCAACACAGCCAAAAATAAATAAATACAATAAATTTATTAAAAAAAGAAAAAAAAATGGGCAAAGGGAGGTGTGGCCACGATGGCAGAGTAGGAAGACCCTGAGCTCACCTCTTCACATGGGACACCAAAATTACAATTATTTAGAGACAAACTGGCTATGAGAACAACTTGAAGACTACCAGAAGAGATGTGCTAGATATAAAGAAGAAACCACAATGAGATGGGTAGGAGGGGTAGAGATGTGGTATAGTCAAAACCCACACCCTTGGGTATAGGTAACTCACAAATGGAAGGATAATCACAACTGCCCAGGTTCTCCCCAAGGACTGAGGCATCTGAGCCCTGGATTGGATTCCCCAGCCCAGGGGCTTTGCACCAGGAAGATGAGCCCCATAATGTCTGGCTTTGAAGGCCAGCGGGGCTTACTTACAAGAGAGCTGGAGGGCTGTAGGAGACAGAGACTCCACTCTTAAAGGGCACATGCAAATTCTCACATACTCCCAAGTCCCAGCACTCAGGAAGTAATTGTAAAGGAGGCTGCATGAGACCCACTTGGTGATCTTGGAGAGTCTCCCAGAGAGACAGGAGGCCACTGGGACTCCTCCTGGGGACACAGATGCTAGCGACAGCCATTTTGGGGGAGCTTATTCTACCATGAAGACAGTGGTGTGTGCAAGTGCTATTTTGGTGTCCTCTCTCTACCTATTAGTGCTGGGGGCTTGCCCACCCACCAATGGGCTAGCACCAGTCCTGAGACACACCCCCCCGGCCCCTTCTGACTGCTGCCCTAGGACTCAGCCCCATCCACAAGCAGCCAGCACCAGCCCCTGGTCCCCCAGGGCCCCACAGCCACCACCCCAGGATCAGGCCCCACCCACCAGAGGGTCAGCACCAGCCCCAGGACCCTCCTGGGACAGGCAGTCAGCCACAATGGGACCCAGCCCCGCCCACTAGCGAGCTGGTAACTACCACACAAGGTAGGGCCTGGCGGCCAACTGGGTCAGGGGCCAGCCCCACCTAACAGCACACCCACAATAGTCAACCCTGCCACAACCGAAGGGCCCATGCAGCCCATAGCCCTAGAGCCCATACCTCTGGTAACCAGAGAGGAGTGTGTTGCTGGGCCCCATACGACATCTCCTATATAAGTCCACTTCTCCTAGGCTGGGAAACGTAACCAACCTACTTAATACATAGAAATAAACAGAGAATCAGGCAAAGTGAGGAATATACACCAAATGAAGACATAAGACAAAACCCCAGAAGAATTAAGCGAGGTGGAGATAAGCAATCTACCCAATCAAGGGTTAAAGGTAATAATCATAAGGAAGCTTAATGAACTCGGTGAATGGATGAACACAGTAAGAAGTTTAACAAAGAGTTAAAAAATATAAAGAAGAATCAAACAGAGCTGAAGAATCTAATAACTTAAATAAAAAACACACTAGAGGGCTTCCCTGGTGGCGCAGTGGTTGAGACTCTGCCCACCAATGCAGGGTACACGGGTTCGAGCCCTGGTCTGGGAAGATTCCACATGCCGCGAAGCAACTAGGCCCGTGAGCCACAACTACTGAGCCTGCGCGTATGGAGCTTGTGCTCCACAACAAGAGAGGCCACGACATTGAGAGGCCCATGCACCGCGATGAAGAGTGGCCCCCGCTCGCCGCAACTAGAGAAAGCCCACGCACAGAAACGAAGACCCAACACAGCCAAAAATAAATAAATAAATAAATAAATAAAATTTTTTAAAAAATGACCTCAATGGGTTTAAATAAACTGTTTAAAAAATAAAAACACACTAGAAGGAATCAGCAGTGGATTTGATGATACAGAGAAACAGATAAGTAAACTGGAAGACAGAATAGTATAAATCACCTAAGCTGAAAAGAAAAAAGAAAAAAGAATTTTAAAAAATGAGGACAGGGCTTCCCTAGTGGCGCAGTGGTTGGGAGTCCGCCTGCGGATGCAGGGGACGTGGGTTTGTGCCCCGGTCTGGGAGGATCCCATATGCCATGGAGTGGCTGGGCCCGTGAGCCATGGCCGCTGGGCCTGCATGTCCGGAGCCTGTGCTCTGCAATGGGAGAGGCCACAGCAGTGAGAGGCCCGCGTACCACAAAAAAAAAAAAAAAAAAAAAAAATGAGGACAGTTTAAGAGAACTTTGGGACAACATCAATCATACTAACATCTGCGTTATGGAGGTCCCAGAAGCAAAAAAGAGAGAAATGGGGGCAGAGAACTTATTTGAGGAGAAAATATCTCAAAACTTCCCTAACCTAGGAAAGAAAACAGACATCCAGGAAACACAGAAGTCCAGGCAACACAGAGAGTCCCAAACAAGATGAACCCAAAGAGGTCAACACCAAGACACACTATAATTAAAATGGCAAAAATTAAAAGATAAAGACAGAATCTTAAAAGCTGCAAGAGAAGGGCAACTAGTTACATACATGGGAACTCCCATAAGACTGTCAGCTGACTTTTCAACAGAAAATTTGCAGACCAGAAGGGAGTGGCATAATATATTCAAAGTGATGAAAGGGAAAAAAAATCTACAACCAAGAATACTCTACCTTCCAAGAACATCATTCAGACTTGAAGGAGAGATAAAGATTTTCATAAACAAGCAAAAGCTGAGAGAGTTCAACAACACTAAACCAGCTTTACAATAAATGTTTAAAGGGACTTCTCAAAGCAGAAAAGGCCACAACCATAAATACAAAAATTAAAAAAGGAAAAATCCCATTGATAAAGGCAGATATACAGTAAAGTTAGCAAATCAGCCACTTATAAAGCTATTAGGAAGGGTTAAAGACAAAAATAGTAAAATAATTTATATCCAAAATAAGTAGTTAAGGGACACACAAAAAGAAGTATATAAAATATGATGTCAAAAATGTTAAACGTGGGAGGGGGAAGAGGGAAGTACAAATGCAAGGTGTTTAGAATGATTCAAACTTAAGAGATCATCAACTTAATAATCACGTATATATATACAGATTGTTATGTATTAACCTGACAGTAACCACAAACCAAAAC
Source organism: Mesoplodon mirus (assembly GCF_964341445.2). Lineage (NCBI taxonomy): Eukaryota > Metazoa > Chordata > Mammalia > Artiodactyla > Ziphiidae > Mesoplodon > Mesoplodon mirus. The sequence continues at coordinate 70,113,235 of NC_138988.1, read as the reverse complement.
CTTTTATAAATACACACACAAATGAGAAAGGAATCCAAACATAACACTAAAGACATTCATCAAATCACAAGGTAAGAGAGCAAAAGAAAAAGAAAGGAACCAAAAAGAATGCAAAAACAACCAGAAAACAGTGAACAAAATGGCAATAAGTACATACCTATCAATAATTACTTTAAATGCAAATGAACTAAATGCACCAATCAAAAGACATGCAGTGGCTGAATGGATTAAAAAACAAGACCCACATATATGCTTCCTGTAAGACTCACTTCAGATCTAAAGACACACAGAGACTGAACGTGAGGGGATGGAAAAGATACTCCATGCAAATGGAAACTAAAAGAAAGCTGGGGTAGCTATACCCATATCAGACAAAATAGACTCTAAAACAAAACTGTAACAAGAGACAGAGAAGAACATTATACTATGATAAAGGGATCAATCCAACAAGAAGATATAACAATTATAAATATATAGGCATACAACATAGGAGCACCTAAATACATACAGCAAATATTAACAAACATAAAGGGAGATATTGACAGTAACACAATAACAGTAGGGGACTTTAGTACCCCACTTACATCAATGGACAGATCATCCAGAAAGAAAATCAATAAGGAAACACTGGCCTTATATAACACATTAGACCAGATTGACTCAATAGATATATACATAGAACATTCCATCCAAAAGCAGTAGAATACACATTATTTTCAAGTACACGTGAAACATTCTCAGGATGGATCACATGCTAGGCCACAAACCAAGTCTCCATAAATTTATAAAGACTGAAATCATACCAAGCATTGTTTCCAACCACAAGGTATGAAACTGGAAATCAAGTACAAGAAAAACACTGCAAAAAACAAACACGTGGAGGCTAAACAGTATGCTACTAAACAACTAATGGGTCACTGAAGAAATCAAAGAGGAAATTAAAAAATACCTAAAGTCAAATGAAAATGGAAACACAATGATCCAAAAACCTATGGGACAGTTCTAAGGGGGAAATTTATAGCAATACAAGCCTACCTCAGGAAATAAGAAAAATATCAAATAATCTAACTGTACACCTCCTTTATGAACTAGAGAAAGAAAAAGAAACAAAACCCAAAGTTAGTAGAAGGAAAGAAATAAAGATCAGAGCAGAAAGAAATGAAATAGAGGCTGAAGAAAATAATAGAAAAGATCAATGAAACTAAAAGCTGGTTCTTTGAAAAGATAAACAAAATTGATAAACTTTTAGCCAAATTCATCAAGAAAAAAAGAGAGAGGGCCGAGATAAATAAAATCAGAATGAAAGAGAAGTCACAATCGACACCACAGAAATACAAAGGAAATTTTAAAATTACTACAATTATATTGACAACCTAGGAAAAATGGATAAATTCCTAGAAATATACAATCTCTTAAGACTGAATTAAGAAGAAATAGAATCCGTTGAAAGAATGGATAAAGAAAATGTGGTATATATATATATATATATATATATACATACACATATATATATAATGGAATATTACTCAGCCATTAAAAAGAATGAAATAATGCCATTTGCAGCAACACGGATGGACCTAGAGATTATCATATTAAGTGAAGTAAGTCAGAAAGAGAAAGACAAATGCCATATGATATTACTTATATGTGGAATCTAAAATACGACACAAATGAACATATCTATGAAACACAAACTGACTCACAGACATAGAGAACAGACTTGTGGTTGCCAGGGGGGAGTGCAGAGGGAGAGAGAAGGATTGGGAGTTTGCGATTAGCAGGTGCAAACTATTATATATAGGATGGACAAACAACAAGGTTCTACTGTATAGCACACAGAAATATATTCAATATCCTATGATAAACCATAATGGAAAAGAATATAAAAAAGAGTATATATATGTGTAACTGAGTCACTTTACTGTATAGCAGAAATGAAACATAACACTGTAAATCAACTATACTTCAATAAAATTTTTTAAAAAGAAGAAATAGAAAATATGAACAGTGATTACCAATGATAAAACTGAATCAGTAAAAACAAACAAACAAAAAACCTCCCAACAAACAAAAGTCCAGGACAGACAGCTTCACAGGTGAATTCTAACAAACATTTAAAGAAGAGTTAATACCTCTTTCTCGAACTACTCTAAAAAACTGAAGAGAAAGGAATGCTTCTGAACTCATTCTACTAGGCTAGCATCACCCTGCTACCAAAACCAAAGACACCACAAAAAAAGAAAATTACAGGCTAAATATCAATTATAAACACAGATGTAAAAATTCTCAACAAAATATTAGCAAACTGAACTCAACAATGCTTTAAAAAGATTAAGACTGGGGCTTCCCTGGTGGCGCAGTGGTTGAGAATCTGCCTGCTAATGCAGGGGACAGGGGTTCGAGCCCTGGTCTGGGAGGATCCCACATGCCGCGGAGCAACTGGGCCCGTGAGCCACAACTACTGAGCCTGCGTGTCTGGAGCCTGTGCTCCGCAACAAGAGAGGCCACGATAGTGAGAGGCCTGTGCACTGCGATGAAGAGTGGCCCCCGCTTGCCCCAACTAGAGAAAGCCCTCACACAGAAACAAAGACCCAACACAGCAAAAATAAATAAATTAATTAATAAACTCCTACCTCCAACATCTTAAAAAAAAAAAAGATTAAGACCATGATCAAATGGAATTTATCCCAGGGGTGCAAGGATGGTTCAATATCTTCAAATCTATCAACATAATACATCACATCAACAAACTGAATAAAAATCGTATGATCATCTCCATAGATACAGAAAAAGTTTTTGACAAAACTCAACATCCATTTATGATGAAAAAAACTCTCAACAAAGTTGGTAGGGAGAACATATCTCAACATAATAAAGGCCATAGATGACAAACCTACAGCCGACATCATACCCAACAGTGAAAAGCTGTAAATCTTTCCTCTAAGATCAGGAACAAAACAAGAGTGCCCACTCTCGCCACTTTTACCCAACATCATCATATTGGAAGTCCTAGCCACAGCAATCACACAAGAAAAAGAAATAAAAGGTATCCAAACTGGACAGGAAGAAGTAAAATTGTTACTGTTTGCAGATGACATGATACTATATACAGAAAATCCTACAGATGCCACCAAAATGTTATTAGAATAAATGAACTCAGTAAAGTTGTAGGATACAAAATTAATATACTGAAATCTGTTGCATTTCTATACACTAACAACATACTATCAGAAAGAGAAATTAAGAAAACAATACCATTTACAACTGCATCAAAAAGATGAAATACCTACAAATAAATCTAACCAAGGTGGTAAAAAGACGTGTACTCAGAAAACTATAAGACGTTGATTCATTCAAGAAACTGAAGATAACAAAACCAAATGAAAAGATATACTTTCCATTTGGATGGAAGAATATTGGATTGGAAGAATGGATTCCAGTGGGTTGGAAGAATATTGTTAAAATGACCATACTACCCAAGGAAATCTACAGAGTCAGTGCAATCCTTATCAAAATACCAATGGCATTTTTCACAGAACTAGAACAAATAATTCTAAAATTTGTGTGAAACCGTAAAAGACCACAAATATCCAAAACAACCTTCAGAAGAAGAACAAAGCTGGAGGTGTCACACTCCCTAATTTCAAACTAGGGAAATAGGGTCAATTAATCTATGACAATGGAGGCAAGAATATACAATGGGGAAAAAACAGCCTCTTCAATAAACAGTGTTGGGAAAACTGGATAGCTACATGCCAAAGAATCAAACTGGCCTACTTTCTCACTCCATACACAAAAATAAACTCAAAATAGATTGAAGACTTAAATATAAGTAAGACTTGAAACCATAAAACTTCCAGAAGAAAACACAGGCAGTATGCTCTTTGACATCAGTCTTAGCAATTTTTTTTTGATATGTCTCCTTAGGCAAGGGAAACAAAAATAAACAAATGGCACTACATCAAAAGCTAAAAGGCTTTTGCACAGCAATGGGAGGGAGATATTTGCAAACAATATATCTGATAAGGGGTTACAATCCAAAATATATAAAGAACTCATACAACTCAACATCAAAAAAAAATAAACACCTAGATGAATGGATAAAGAAGATGTGGTGTATATATATACATAATGGAATATACTCAACTATAAAAAAAGAATAATGCCATTTGCAGCAACGTGGATGGACCTAGAGATTATCATACTAAGTAAGTCAAAGACAAATTCATACTATATCACTTATATGTGGAATCTAAAAAAATTATGCATATGTACTTGTTTACAAAACAGACTAACAGAAATAGACTCACAAGACACTGAAAACAAATTTACGGTTACCCAAGAGGGAAGAGGAGGGGAGTGATAAATTAGGAGTTTGGGATTATCAAATATAAACTATATAAAATAAATAAACAACAAGGTCCTACTGTATAACACAGGGAACTATATTCAATATCTTATAATAAACTGTAATGGAAAAGAATCTGAAAAATACACATGTTATATATATATATAAAACTGAATCACTTTGCTGTACACTAGAAACTAACACAACATTGTGAATCAACTATACTTCAATTTAAAAATAAAACACCTGATTAAAAAATGGGCAGAGGATCTGAATAGACATTTTTCTGTGGAAGACATACAGATGGACAACAAACACATGAAAAGATCACCACTAATCATCAAGAAAATGCAAATCAAAACCACAATGAGATATCACCTCCCCATCAGAATAGCTGTTATCAAAAAGACAACAAATAACAAGTGTTGGCGAGGATATGGAGAAAAAGGAACATTTGTGCACTACTGGTAGGAATGTAAATTGGTACAGCCACTATGGAAAGCAGTATGGAGGCTCCTCAAAAAATTAAAAATAGAACTACCATATGATCTAGCAATTCCACTCCTGGCTATTTTTCTGAAGAAAACATAAACGCTAATTCAAAAAGATACATGCACCCCTATGTTCACTGCAGCATTATTTACAATAGCCAATATACAGAAGCAACCTAAGTGTCCATCAACAGATGAATAAAGAAGATGTGGTATATATACACAAAGGAATATTACTCAGCCATAAAAAAGAATGAAATCTTGCCATTTGCAACAACATGGATGGACCTAGAGAGTATTATGCTAAGTAAAATAAGTCAGAGAAAGATAAATACTGTATGACTTCACTTATGTGGAATCTAAAAAACAAAACAAATGAACAAACAGAACAGAACAGAAATAGACTCATAGATACAGAGAACAAACTGGTGGTTGCCAGAGGGGAGGGGAGTGGGGGGCAATGAGTGAAGTCAGAGAGAGAGATTAAGAGGTACAAACTTCCAGTTATAAAATAAATAAGTCATAAGATGCAATGTACAGCATAGAGAATATAGTCAATAATATAATAACTTTTTATGGTGACAGATGGTAACTAGACTGCGGTGAACATTTTGTAATGTATAAAAATATCAAATCACTATGTTGTATACCTAAAACTAATATGATATTGTAAGTCAATTATACTTCAATAAAAAATAAAATTTTAAGAATAAAAATGGGCAAAAGACTTGAATAGACATTTCTCCAAAGAAGATATACAAACAGCCAATTTGCATATGAAAACATACTCAACATCATTACTCACTAGGGAAATGCAAACCAAAACTACAATGACCAGTTCAGACCCATTAGGATGGCTAAAGTGTTGGAGAAGATGTGAAGAAATTGGAACCCTGGTGCATTGCTGGTGAGAATGTAAAATGGTGCAGCAATCCCACTTCCAGAGGTATACCCAGACAAACTGAAAGCAGGGACACAAACAGTTACTTTGCACACCAATATTCATGGCAGTATTACTCTCAATAGCTAAAATGTGGGGAAAACCCAAATGTCCATCAACAGCTGAATGGATAAACAAAATGTGGTATGTACATATAATGAATTATTAATTAGCCTTTAAAAAGGAATGAAATCCTGACACATGCTACAACATGATCAATCTTGAAAACATTATGCTAAGTGAAACAGCCAGACACAAAACGACAATTAGTGTATGAATGCACTTATATGAGGTACCTGCAATAAGCAAATTCATAGAGATAGAAAATAACGGAGGATACCAATGGCTGGGGATAAGGGGAATGGGAGTTACTGTTTCATAGGTAGAGAGTTTCTGCTTTGGATGGTTAAAAAGTTCTGGAAATGAATCGTGGTGATGGCTGCACAACAATGTAAATATACTTAATGCCACTGAATTATACATTTTAAAAGGGTTAAAATGATAAATTTTATGTTATGTATATATATATATATATATTTATTTATTTATTTATTTATTTTTGGCTGTGTTGAGTCTTCATTGCTGTGCGCGGGCTTTCTCTAGTTGCGGTGAGTGGCGGCTACTCTTCATTGCAGTGCGCGGGCTTCTCATTGTTGTGGCTTCTCTTGTTGCAGAGCATGGGCTCTAGGCATGCAGGCTTCAGTAGCTGTGGCATGTGGGCTCAGTAGTTGTGGCTTGCAGGCTCTAGAGCTCAGGCTCAGTAGTTGTGGTGCATGGGCTTAGTTGTTCCACGGCATGTGGGATCTTCCTGGGCCAGGGCTCGAACCTGTGTCCCCTGCATTGGCAGGCGGATTCTTAACCACTGTGACACCAGGGAAGCCCCGTTATGTATATTTTACAATTTAAAAAAGGACTCAGGGCTTCCCTGGTGGCGCAGTGGTTGAGAGTCCACCTGCCAATGCAGGGGACACGGGTTCGTGCCCCGGTCCGAGCAGCTAGGCCCATGAGCCATGGACGCTGGGCTCGCGCGTCCAGAGCCTGTGCTCCGCAACAGGAGAGGTCACAACAGTGAGAGAACTGTGTACCACAAAAAAAAAAAAAAAAAAAAGGACTCAAAAAATTTTTTAACTTCTGCTTATCAAAAGACACCATTAAGAAGATGAATAGGCAAACCACAGATTGGGGAAAGATATTCACAACACACCAGACTTGCATTCAGAATATATAAATAATTCCTACAACTTAATAAAAATGCAAATCAATTTACAGGTTGCTTAAGCACTCTGTGCAGTTGGGAGCATTGAGAAGTCCAGTTTTGCCATGCGTCCACACACACCCATATCAGATGGCAGCGTGGCTCAACAAAAAGAAGTCCAATTATTCAACACACTTTTGGAAGATTTAGCCACAGCAATCAGAGAAGAAGAAGAAATAAAAGGAATCCAAATTGGAAAAGAAGAAGTAAAGCTGTCAGTGTTTGCAGTTGACATGATACTATACATAGAGAATCCTAAAGATGCTACCAGAAAACTAATAGAGCTAATCAATGAATTTGGTAAAGTAGCCGGATACAAAATTAATGCACAGAAATCTCTTTCATTCCTATACACTAATGATGAAAAATCTGAAAGAGAAATTAAGGAAACACTCCCATTTACCACTGCAACAAAAAGAATAAAATACCTAGGAATAAACTTACCTAAGGAGACAAAAGACCTGTATGCAGAAAACTATAAGACACTGATGAAAGAAATTAAAGATTATACAAACAGGTAGAGAGATATACCATGTTCTTGGATTGGAAGAATCAACATTGTGAAAATGACTATACTACCCAAAGCAATCTACAGATTCAATGCAATCCTTATCAAACTACTAATGGCATTTTCACAGAACTAGAACAAAAAATTTCACAATTTGTATGGAAACACAAAAGATCCGAATAGCCAAAGCAATCTTGAGAAAGAAAAACGGAGCTGGAGGAATCAGGCTCCCGGACTTCAGACTGTACTACAAAGCTACAGTAATCAAGACAGTATGGGACTTCCCTGGTGGCGCAGTGGTTAAGAATCCACCTCCCAATGCAGGGGACACGGGTTTGAGCCCTGGTCTGGGAAGATCCCACATGCCACGGAGCAACTAAGCCTGTGCGCCACAACTACTAAGCCTGTGCTCTAGAGCCCACAGCCACAACTACTGAGCCCACATGCTGCAACTACTGAAGCCCGCGTGCCTAGAGCCTGTGCTCCACAACAAGAGAAGCCACCACAATGAGAAGCCCGCGCACGGCAATGAAGAGTAGCCCCCGCTAACTGAAACCAGAGAAAGCTTGCACACAGCAATGAAGACCCAACACAGCCATAAACAAATTTAAAAAAAAAAAAAAAAAGACAGTATGGTACTGGCAGAAAAACAGAAATACAGATCAATGGAACAGGCTAGAAAGCCCAGAGGTAAACCCACGCACATATGGTCACCTTATTTATTATTATTTTTTTTTGCGGTATGCGGGCCTCTCACTGTGTGGCCTCTCCCATTGCGGAGCACAGGCTTCGGACACGCAGGCTCAGCGGCCATGGCTCACGGGCCCAGCCGCTCCGCGGCATGTGGGATCTTCCCAGACCAGGGCACAAACCCGCATCCCCTGCATCAGGAGGCGGACTCTCAACCACTGCACCACCAGGGAAGCCCGATGGTCACCTTATTTTTGATAAGGGAGGCAAGAATATACAATGGAGAAAAGACAGCACCTTCAATAAGTGGTGCTGGGAAAACTGGACAGCTACATGTAAAAGAATGAAATTAGAACACTCTCTAACACCATACACAAAAATAAACTCAAAATGGATTAAAGACCTAAATGTAAGGCCAGACACTATCAAACTCTTAGAGGAAAACATAGGCAGAACACTCTATGACATAAATCACAGCAAGGTCCTTTTTGACCCACCCCCTAGAGAAATGGAAATAAGAACAAAAATAAACAAATGGGACCTAATGAAACTTAAAAGCTTCTGCACAGCAAAGAAAACCATAAACACGATGAAAAGACAACCCTCAGAACGGGAGCAAATATTTGCAAATGAAGCAACTGACAAAGGATTAATCTCAAAAATTTATAAACAGCTCATGCAGCTCAATAGCAAAAAAACAAACAACCCAATCCAAAAATGGGCAGAAGACTTAAATAGGCATTTCTCCAAAGAAGATATACAGACTGCCAACAAACACATGAAAGAATGCTCAACATCATTAATCATTAGAGAAATGCACATCAAAACTACAATGAGATATCATCTCACACCAGTCAGAATGGCCAACATCAAGAAATCTAGAAACAATAAATGCTGGAGAGGGTGTGGAAAAAAGGGAACACTCTTGCACTGCTGGTGGGAATGTGAATTGGTACAGCCACTATGGAGAACGGTATGGAGGTTCCTTAAAAAACTACAAATAGAACTACCATATGACCCAGCAATCCCACACTGGGCATATACCCTGAGAAAACCATAATTCAAAAAGAGACATGTACCAAAATGTTAATTGCAGCTCTATTTACAATAGCCAGGACATGGAAACAACCTAAGTGTCCACCATCGGATGAATGGGTAAAGAAGATGTGGCACATATATACAATGGAATATTACTCAGCCATAAAAAGAAATGAAATTGAGCTATTTGTAATGAGGTGGATGGACCTAGAGTCTGTCATACAGAGTGAAGTAAGTCAGAAAGAGAAAGACAAATACTGTATGCTGACACATATATACGGAATTAAAAAAAAAAAATGTCATGAAGAACCTAGGGGCAAAACGGGAATAAAGACACAGACCTACTTGAGAATGGACTTGAGGATATGGGGAGGGGGAAGGGTAAGCTGTGACAAAGCGAAAGAGAGGCATGGACATATATACTCTACCAAACGTAAGGTAGATAGATAGTGGGAAGCAGCCGCAGAGCACAGGGAGATCAGCTCAGTGCTTTGTGACCGCCTGGAGGGGTGGGATGGGGAGGGTGGGAGGGAGGGAGATGCATGAGGGAAGGGATGTGGGAACAGATGTATATGTATGACTGATTCACTTTGTTATAAAGCAGAAACTAATAAAAAAAAAAAAAAAGAAAATTGTCTCAATGCTATATAATGAATAATTGTGTCTTGGGATGGACTTTTCTTATGATAGTGTCTTATTAGAATGTTAGGTGCTGTATCTCATACAATGTAAATGGAAGTAAAAACATTGTAACCTGGAAAATTCTGTTAAATGAAAGAAAAGAATAACAATAAAGATGCTGATGTCAATGATGTAAAAAAAAAAAAAAAAGAATAGGTGTGTACATTTACAACAAATAAATTATTCACTTGCTAAAAAAAAAAAAAAATTTACAAGCAGCTCATGCAGCTCAATATCAAAAAAACAAACAACCCAATCCAAAAATGGGCAGAAGACCTAAACAGACATTTCTCTAAAGAAGATATACAGATTGCCAACAAACACATGAAAGGATGCTCAACAGCACTAATCATTAGAGAAATGCAAATCAAAACTACAATGAGGTATCACCTCACACCAGTCAAAATGTCCATAATCAAAAAATCTACAAACAATAAATGCTGGAGAGGGTGTGGAGAAAGGGAACCCTCCTGTGCTGTTGGTGGGAATGTAAATTGATACAGCCACTATGGAGAACAGTATGGAGGTTCCTTTAAAAACTAAAAATAGAACTATCATATGACCCAGCAATCCCTCTACTGGGCATACACCCTGAGAAAACCATAATTCAAAAAGAGTCATGTACCACAATGTTCACTGCAGCTCTATTTACTATAGCCAGGACATGGAAGGAACTTCTCTGGGAGACTTGGGATTGTACTCTTAGAATGACCTTTACAACACCTGTTTGGCCCCCCTAAGAAAGCACTTCTATTGATTCATTGCCACTATACAACTCTCCAACCTATCTAGAAAACTGTTCAATAAGGCTTGCCCACTTAGCAAACTGAGCCAACTGTCACAACTTTAAATTATCACCACTAATGGGGAAGGGGGAAAACAATTAATGAAGGTTAAAAAAAAACCAAAAACCAGCATTCACATGGCCTATCTGGGGAACTCATGGACTGGCAAAAGCTTTGGTAACAGAAATTTCCAAAGCATGTTATATATTTGCTTTCCAGCCATCTCTTGCTTCCAACAAGGGGACTTCACAGGGCAACAAACTATGATGGCCTTTTACAAATGGAAGCAATTAAAGGGAGATTACTCCTTCCTCTGAGGACACAGAACAAGTCTGCTCTCTGTCAGGTTTCACTATCATACTCAGGCTCCCATGGGCAGGGGTATGCCAGCCAGGCTCCCACTGGCCACCCTTGTGACAGGGCATGGGAGCAGGATGAAAGTCCTCAAGGTACCCAAAGTCCCAGGGAGCCCTGGAATGAGCAGACCAATCCCAGTTACCAATTTTTCAAAATTAACAAAGTGATACCAACAGCCGGTCATTCAGTCCTTCATTCTCTGGTCTTTCTTGATAGCCCAGTGGTGCCAGCAAAAAAAAAAAAAGAAACAAAGAAAAAAACAGATTGGTTTGCTTACCTTTCATTGGACCGTATCACGTAGTCAGTAAATTCATGGTCTCCCTTGATCACCTCCAAGGGGACCACAAGGTTCACGTCGGAATCGGTGTTCCGCAGCTGGTTGAGTTTAATATTGACTGAGAAGAGGTAATCCCGCACGTCATCGATGCCCACCTTCAGGCCCTTGCACACCACATACCTGGCAGGAGATATACTGTCACTCCCCTGAGCAAGGGCTTCTCTCACTTTTCCCGTCCCCAATCCCCTTGCTGAGTCGTGAAGCTCTTGTCTATGCACAAAGAACAGCACAGTCTGTGCTGTGTGTTGCAAAGTTCACCTCAAATCCTTTCTTTTTATGTTGGGCTGTATTTCTACTCTCTATGGCTGTGGTTCCCAACTGCCCTGTGACAGGTTGGCTGCATCACCGTCACCTGGGAAGTCTGTTAAGTTAAAGACAACCAGACTCTCCAGGGACAGGGCCCAGAAATCTGTGTTTTTAACAAGCCACTTAGAAATTCGGATTGGCCACATCTTCTCGCACATCGTGTATGGACACTGTGTCCCACCTGGGATGCCAACAGTGACTGTGGTTAGTGGCTCACTTAGTCCCTCCAGGTGACCGTTCTATTGGTCTCCTTCTCCCTCCCGGGCCAAGCCAAGGGTTGCCCACGTAAGTGTGGTGAATAGGGTGTGTGGAAAAGGAGGCAGAGGCTGACGGGTACATTGAAGAACCATTAAAATCCAAATCCTGACTCCTCTTGGCTCCAATCACTTTTTTTTAAGTCAAGGTTTTTAATGTAGCTTGAGTGGTCATGCCAGAGATGCACCAGGATTTGCTGTTCTGACATTTAGCCAACTAGTCTGATTAAAATGGAGAGGAAAGCCTCACCTCTCTGAGTTGGCAGGACGGCTGGTGATCGGCTTAAAGAGACATACTCGTTCAAAGCAGCAGTACAGCAGGTAGATGAGCCCCACACTGAAAGGTGTGAAGAGGTCAAAGGTTTTACAGATGAAGTGGCCTCCTAGATGAGAGAGAAAACACCAGTAGCAGTCAGCAGCTTCTATTCCACAAGGTGGGTAAGGCAGTCTCAGGGAGTATGATGAAGTCAGGGACCCAGCAGCTGGGTCCATTAAAGTCACAGGCAATATAAGGGAAAGACTCAGTTTTAGAGGGGACTTTGGGGATTCTATGGCACTTTTCCCCCTAAATTCCTCATTCAGCCACCTGTCACCTAATATAAGCAGATTGTTTTTTAACTTCCAAGCCAACCCCTATACATGCTCTTGTCCAACAGGGCCTCTAAGAGGTGGGTCTGGGTGGGGAGACAGCAGAGGCAGTGTCACCTGTCCTGACAACGGACAGCGCCATGAGGAACTGACAGAGCAGCAGCTGTTTGCTGAGGATCTCCTGCAGGTTCTCCTGTCCCTCCACTGAGAAACCCTGAAACGAGAGCACAAGGATCAGGGTAGAAAAGAGAAGTGATGAGGACTGAAAAGAGTACCCCTACCTCATCTTCTGTGAGATTTCTTGAAGTGTTTTCATTGATCTCCACCATCTGACTGATAAAGATACAGCTTGGTGTTTATAGATTCTTTGGCGTGGTCACATGGCTCACTGTGGTGAAGACAGCACCTGGGACCCAGGCCTGACTACTGAGCCAGTGCTGTTTTCCTGCTCTATCACTCCCGGGGATGGAACCAAGTCTGCTCCTCCAAGGAGATGGTCAAGAAAATTTTAAAACTCACATGGGAATCCAAGGGAAGAGTACGGCAGAACAGAGGCAAAATACGCTAGTCACAGGCCAACTACAAGATAGGAAACTGAATGCCCTGGTGAATCCAGTGAGACCCAGGGAGTACATGTGGCCTGAAACTCTGCAATGGGCTCGCTCAGTCGTGGGCTGACCACCGAAGAGGCCCCAGTCTGGTGACAGGAGAAAAGTTAGCATAACTCTGACAGTCACAGTAATCTCTTTCTCTGCGGACCAAGGATTTATTCACAAAACCCCCTTTCCTGTCCCAAGACCATGGAGCCTCTCCCTCCAGCTGGCAGTCTCTCTGGCCAGGGTGTTTGTTCAAAGAATGTACACTGCTATCCTTGGAGTGGTCTCCCTCTCTGTGAGATCCCAGCAGGGAGCAGACAGCCATGCTCACACAGAAGTGAAGGAGGCCAGAGGGGCTGTGATAGGAAGAGAGGGGAGTTGTTGTTTAATGGGTACAGAGTTTCAATTTTGCAAAATGAAAAAGTTTTGGAGATCTGTCTCACAATAGTGTGAATATTTAACACTACTGAAGTGTAAACTTAAAAACGGTTGCAATGGTAAATTTTACATTATGTGTTTTTCATCACAATAATTAAGAAAAGTAAAGAGGCTGGCCTCCATTAAGCTGGGCCCAGCCTGGCCAGGTCTCCAGAATCAAAAATGTTTAGCAACGTCTTCCAGATTTACAGATGCTTCTTACAATGCATGTCTGTTTATGGGGGATATAGACAAACAAATAAATCAGCCACACAGGTCACCAGTCTAAGCTGCCTAAGCCAGAAGGACAATCCTTGAGTTTGCCACTCTAGCTGACAAACTGCAAGGCTGCCTGCCTCCCAAGCACTATCAGATCCCTCAAGCACAGGTGAAGCAGCCCCTCCCTCCCCTCCACCCAAGCCTGTCTATCTGTTGTCCCCTGCTGTGCACAAAGCTTTGGTGAGGGAGGTGCATGTTCAGATCCTGTGCTGGTATCCTAAACATTTCTTCACCTCTCCACAGGGCTACTGCTTGAAAGGCTACCCAAGGGGCTCCAAAGGCTCTTCTCAACTCTGGCCATGTCACCCCGGAGCAACTGCAACGTTCTCTGACCCTCCTCTACACTAATTTGTGGCTCGTTCCAGAAAAGACTACCTGCAGCATCAGATTACTAGGTGAGAAAGCTGCAGGGTACTTGCCTCTATACATCAAATACCTGCCCAAGAAACAGGCGACTTGAATATTCACTTTAGCTCAGCGATTGACCGAGCCTCCTGTGGAGTCCCGGAGGACTCCTTTGAGCTGCTGCCTTCAGTTATGCGGTCACCTATTAGCCCATCCAGAGGCTTAGGAGCGGCCATGTGTAGACAGCCTCTACCAGGAGCAGCACCCAGGTGACAAATGACGGGAATGTTCTTCCCGGTCAGCTCTGCCTAGCTCATCTTAGTCATGCCCCCCCTCTCACCATGTCTCATAGCCAACCAAGGCCCTATGAAGAAGTGAGCTGAGAAGGTCCACTTGCTCCAAGCAAAGATGCCCACAACATCACAGCCTTGACAAAGTTACCACTGAAAAGATGCACAAAAAGAATAGAAACATACAACACACATCCCTACTATCTGCCCTTCCAGGGCAGCTAAAGGACCAACCAAAACAAACAAAACCAATTCTCAAGCCTCTAACATGATAAGTCCCTAAAGCATCACCCTATGAACAGCAGGTCACCTACCCCATCAGCCATCAGAAAGTGGACACCCTTGCGATCTGTGTTATCCAGGACAAAATTCCGAAAAGCAGTGATGTTCTCCGGGCGGGTGATGTCTCCATCTCCATCGATCCCACCCTCACCTGACAAGACACAAGATTCACATTTAGCTCATCTGCCCTGTGCATCCCTGGAGCTGGGACACAAGCTCTCTGGGGTTGTGAACACAGGTACCAGGTGGACCTCGAGGCCCAGGAGAAAAGCCCCTGTGAGGAGCAACTCACTGAAGGACCCATCATACAAGGCTGCCTTGCAGTGATGGACAGGAGGCAAAAACAGTGCCCTGCTATAATAAAGCAGAGTTCAGAAGGAGTTGACCAGCCAAGAGTCATCAACTGAAACAGAAGGTCTTCATATTCAAGATCAAAGTTGTGTTTAAAGCACCTACATTTAGGAACCAATATCAATTTCTTAATAAGAACTGTTAACAAAGGACTTAGGATTTGCTGCCAAATCACAAAAAGCGAGCCAGAGTGGAGAGAACTGCTGGAGGGCTGCTGAGCTGGCTAGAGATGGGTGTGGGTTTGTATGTGTTAATAAACCTGCCAGTTCTCAGCCGGAGATCAGGCAGTTTCATTATCTCCTGTCACCACAAGAGAAGAAAGGAGGAAGTAATATGGCTCTGATGAGAGTTTGCCTAGTGGAGTATTTAACCTGTACCCACAGGCCTGGGGTAAAAAGGGACAGTCGAGAGGGAACCGAGACCTTCATGACATTGGCTGGGAACCCCAGACTCAGAGACCTGGGAAAGAAAACATGGCAAGTGGATAATAACTACTTCTGACCTTAAGTCTTCAAAGAGAACTGCCTCTCATAGCCCCTGGTACCCTCCTCCACGTCCCTACCGTAGTAAGGTTCGAAGAGCTCACTGGAGGCCGAGTAGAAGTCTTCCAGCTTAAAATCGTTAGGACCCTTCAGAGTCATTCCAAAGCCCTTTGCGTGCCACTTCTTCCTCCACAGCACATACTCCGAGAAGCCACCTGGGCCTGCACAGACGTCAGCAAAGTATAGAAGCTCAGCTTCCCGGTCCTTCACCAGTGGTTTCTGCAAAGGTAAGTGGAAGTCAGGGGAGGAAGGGAAAAAAGATGGCTAAATGGGGAGCAGGAAAGAGAAGGCAGGGGGAGTAAAATAAGCCTTTCAGCAAGCACAATGCGGAGTTCTTGTGGCCAGAGCCACAAGCGCCCAGAAATGTGTCCTCTGTGATCATTGCCCTCCAAAGTTTTTGCCCATCCCCACCTCAAAACACCCCTGATGCCTTGCAACCCACCAGGCCTAGCTCAGACTCCTAATAAAAACATCTTAATGGGCATCTAAGTGTGCATTTTTTATTTCTCAGCATCTTTTGCTCACCATATCCTGCCTTACAAGAGTCCCACTGAGCAGAATAGATGTTCTAACCCCACATTACAGATAGGGAAAAAGAGACCCCAAGACACAAAGCGACTTGTTCACAGACAGTCCGCAGCAAAGCTAAATCAGAATCCCATCAGCCTGACCATTAGATGCCGGCCTTCCTGTCCAACCAGAGTCTGAGGGGCTCTCACATCACTCCCTCCCAGCCACAGGGACTATCTTTCCAGATCATAGCCTCTGCTTCCCTTCTCCCCTTCCTCTGAGGCTCTCCCTTTTTTTTCCAATTAACTTTTTATCATGGAATAATTTTAGATTTACAGATAAGCTGCAAGAATAAAGTTCGCATATATCCTTCACCCAGTTTTATTAACATCTTACATTGTCATTTGTCAAAACTAAGAAACTGACACAGGTCCATTACTATTAACTAAAGTCCAGACTTGATTCAGATCTCACTAGAGCCCTTGTTCTGTTCCATGACCCCATCCAAGATACCATAGTGCATTGAGTCTCCTCCTTTTTAACACCCACTCCCTCTCCTGCCTTTGCTCCTCTGCTAGCCAGGGCCTGGGTGGTGCATAGCTGGGAGCTGACAAGGTAGAGAGAACAGGAGACAATGGTGTACAGCTTCCGGGCAGCCATCAGAGCACCCACCCACCTAAGGAATAACTAAATTACAATAATCACTTGTATTTTTATTGGATTATAGTTTTGGCCACTTGAGTGGCTTTAACTCTTAATCTAAAATATTGGGAGTTCCCTGGTGGCCTAGTGGTTAGGATTCCCGGTTTTCACTGCTGTGGCCCAGGTTCGACCTTTGGTTGGGGAACTTAATCCCGCAAGCCATGCAGCACGGCCAAATAAATAAATAAAATAAAATGTACGCTGCATGCAGACCTAGATTGTGTGTTTACACTTCTCTTCTACACACCTGGGCCCTAGATGATGAATTCTACTTGTCCCAACCCTCCACAGCAGAGAGGATAAACCATCTGCACTGGTGACAAGAGGTTGAGTTCTAGAGGGGGTGACTGCAGGGGACCCTCATGAACATCCAGCAGAAAGGGGCTAAGGGAGCTCAGCCTTCTCTCTATATAGGTTTGGCATGGCTGGGTGCTTGTCCAGAGCTCTGTTAACTGCTAGATAAAGATCAGAAAGCTTCAGGGGAAACAGTTATAAGAAAGAAATGGAAATACTGATGCTCAGGATCCAGTCACTTTCTAGGTGACAAGGGCCTTGCCTCTGATGATGGTTATCTACCTTTATCAAAACAGTGAAAAAGTCTCAGGAGAAAGTGACTTTAGCTAAAAATAAACTTCATCATCCTGTGACAAGCCCATTCAGCATGCTGGGATATATCAGTTCTTCCTCCCCTACCCCTGCCACTCCACCCTAGCATACTTTTGTTCCTGAGCCATCAGTTTTCATACTTTTGGATTATATTCATTCGCACACACAAAGAAAGACCTAATGGCATTTGCCGAGAATATTATGCAGCACTTCCCAGGCTGCAAAGTGGTAGTGAGGCAGGGGTCACAATTTTAAGGCCTGCACATGCTAGAAAGAGTGAAAACATTGTTCCTCACCACTGCCCATGTCCTAGCCACAGGCTCCAGCCTCTCTGGGTGAGCAGACGGCCCAAAGGAAGACTGGGAGAAGGAAGGGGAATGAATCAATGAAAGCATCTCACCTCCAGGAAGAGGGCATAAATATGATCTGTTCTGTGATGTCAAGATGTGTCATACCCTCACAGGCCACAGCCAGAAGGTCCTTTCATAGAAAGGACATCTGGGATTCTCACCTCTGCCATTTACTGGCTGTGCAGTCAAAGGCAAGTCCATAACTTATGTCTTTAAGCTCGAGCTTCCTCAACTGTAAACTGGGACTAATGCAGGTTATTTTTTAAGGCTATTAGAGGATTAAATGAAGTACCATATGTCAAAGACCTTTAGAAACTGTACAATACTAAACAAATGTAAGATAACATTATATTCAACTAGATCAACTTCCTTAGAGTCAAAACTCTGGTCCTTTCCATCCTTTCGCCTTTGCAATGCCTAGCACTGTGCTCCACATGCAGCGGGCACTTTGTAAGTGCTGTCTAATTTCTTCTAAGACAGCACTGAAACTTAAAGATCTACATTCAGTTTTTGTTTCCTGTTACGCTTCACAGCCGATGTTTTCTTACCTCAACAATAACCCCAAGCACACAAGTCCCTCACATAACGTTTTGGTTTATAATATGCTTCCATATACCCAAAGAATCTAAATTCCCTTCTTTCCTTTGTCCCTTCCAATTCTTGTTTATGATTTCTTTATTTCCCTACCCCAGCCTCTTTTCTTTTTCCACAACCTGCAGAAGCAGAAGCACACTGAAAAACCTCAGAGACCCTCCCTCTGGCTTCCCACCTCCAACCTCCTCACACTTTCCCAAGCTTCAAGTTCTCCACACTCTTATTCTGTAATTCGCCTGACCCAAGAGCCACTGAGACCCTGGCAAACCTGGGCATGTGCCTGGGGCTTCCCCCACTCCCAGCTCTGCTGGGAGAGCTCTAGAGTGTGTCGCCTGAAAAACACGCCAAGCCTGCCGGGCTTGGCTGTCACTCTGGTCCTTGGGGGAAAACAGAGGTGAAAAGAGAGAAGAAAAACACTAGGAGCTGAAGAGAAATCACTTTTTATAGTGTAGTGCAGAAGAACATCTCTGAAAGGGCAATTCTCCATGGCCACTGTCAATCAATTCAAGTCAAGAAGCTGCCTGAAGCATCACAAACACGGCTGCCTTTTCCTATGTAACTAATATCTCCACCCACGACCGGAATGGGACAACCCTGATGCCTACTTCATTTTCCTGACAGCGAAAGACAATAACCAGATACCAGCTGCTGGAGGCGTTTAACATTCAAAAGCCCAAAGTGATGCTGTGACTTCCCAGCGGCTTGACAGAGTTCCTCTGCCATGCAGGGGTTTAAAAGAAATCATTTGGAGCTCAAAAAATTAAATCAACATTATATCAACCTAATTTTCTCAAGATGCTAATTCCAAGAGCCCTTTTGTGCAGCTTGCTGGTACTGTAAAATGAGGAGGGAGACCTGGGAAAGAAAAATAACTAAAGACTGGAGGGGTCCACCTACCAGTTTCGCCAGCACTGAAGAAGCAGTCAGGTGGGTGAAGCCGAAACATTAAAGAACTTGGAAAACAAGTTTCTTTAAGCAGTGGATAATCGGGGCCTAGTAGAAGGAGGGTGAGTGAAGCAGAAACAGGTTTGGGAACAGCTGGCTCCTGGCCCCTTCACTGTCAGAGAGAACTAACTTTCTAGGACTGGGTAAAAATGCTTTGAAACCCTGAAGGGAATGTTAGAATGAAATTTCCTTTTTTCTTTCTCTATCATTATGGAGGGTCTGTGTTCAGAAAAATGACATGTAGCAAAGTAGAAAATCATTTTGCTCTATCACTTCTTGAGAAGGGCCAAAGACTGGTAATTATGATCCCACACAAAGCTTGTTCAGAGAGGCAGAAAGGGAAAGGGGCCATGTTTGAAATCACAGATTTTAGAGCTGGAACAAACCTTAAGAGTCTTTTGGTCCTACCCCGGCCCTCTGGCAGGTTAGTAGGGCTAATTTCAGAGATGAGGCAGCTGAGATCCAAAGAAGGTGTGAACCTAAGCGACACCACCTGCGACTAAGTGCTGCACTCCATGCCCGCCCTCAACCCTCACTGAACACAGCCTAGACCTTCAGACACAATATTGATTTTAAATAGACCAGTGAAAGAACGCAGATGCCCACATTTCATTCAACACTCAAACATTTCCCTGAGTACTGCCCTCTCATACCAGAATCAGCAACCAAATCAGATGATGTCACAAGTTTCAATTTGGAACACTCACTGTAAAGACTGTATACAGTCATCCCGCAGTATCTAAAGAGGATTGGTTTCAGGACCCCTGCAGCCACCAAAATCTGCAGATGCTCAAGTCCTTTATATAAAATGGCAGTGTACAGTCGGCCCTCTGTATCGGTGGATGCAGAACCTACAGACACAGAGGGCTGACTGTACTCAGACTCTACCTCATCCATGGTAGGAAGAAAGCAGGGGAAAGCTCCCTGGTGGCAAATGGCCTCCACACGTCAATGAGCACAGAAAGGCTTTACAAACCCCCAACCCTGTACCCTTATCAGCTCTCAAGTCTACCAGAATTTCCAGAACACAAGCACCATGGGGAAAGGGGTCACATCTATCTCCTTCAAAATTATATTGCTGGTACTGTGCCTGGCACAAAGTCGGGGTTTCGATAAATACACGTTTAATGAATGGAGGAGGGAGGCCTGTGTTCTAGCTCATGGCCTCGTCTCCCTGCTCCCTAGGCCTATAGATGCACAGCTGCTGCTTTTGTCAGGAATGCCGCTGCTCCACCCCTGTAAGCCCCGCTGCCTCCACTCAGAGTGAGCAGCAGGGTCTGCAGAGTTGGGGGGGGGGGGACTCAGGGCCTGAAGCCCTAGAGACAACTACTTACTGGGGCACTCCTGGGACCACAGGAAGCACCGTGGAACCCTACCTGAAGAGCTCAAAGCAAAATATATCTCTTTCACAAAATACATCTCTATCACCTAGCAGGAATACTCTCCTAGCACTGCACAAATGGCAATTTCTGAACCACTGAAGCTCAAGCTCATTTGGCACTATGAATTCAGAAGCAAAATCTTGTTCTCACCCCATAAGAGTCCCTCGGATTTGTAAACATGCGATCGAACACAAAATCCATGTTAGCCATCTTCATTGCCGCCCTGCAACAAAGCAAGACAGAAAAGTGTGCCTCAGTACCAGACATATGGAGAGCTAAGGCTCAAATGAAAAGGTAGAGCAGTGTACATCGGGGTGGGGGGGAAGGAAATGTCAGCAAACCTGTTTAGGAAGAAGACTCCTCGGATCATCTCGTAGGGGTTGGCCCGGGTCCGAGCTCGCCGCATCTCCTCCCCATCCAGGACATCAAACACATTCTGCCCAGAGAGAATCAGAACCTGAAGGTGAGCATCACCCTTTGGGATGAAACAGGTGTCTTAACGAGCTTGAGGGGCCTGATTCACAGCCCTCTGAAGAGCTAGGCTCCTGCCGTATCTCAGTTCTGAAATGACCAGATGTGTGACCCTAGACAAGTCACTCAATCACTGACCCTCAACTACCTCACCTGTAAAATGGTACAAAATAAAAGGGAAGTAAGCATGTGCCTGGCACATGGTAAGTGGTTAATAAATGGCACAGAGTCACCTCCTGGCACTGGTAATCCTCATAACAAATCTGCTTCTCCACTCCAGCAGCAACTTCCCAAGGGACCAGAGTTCTGATATGAAGGGTACCCAGAGAGAGGGTAGACAAACCAAGACCAGAGTTTTCTGAGGGCGCCTACCACACAGGAGGGAACCCTTCTCTGTTCTCTACTATTCTCTCTGAAAAAAGAAAGCCTCACCTTACCTGAGTTCCAGTCACCTTAAGGATATTCCCAACACTCTGCCTGCCAGAAAAATAAGCTCTGTGAAGCTAGTCTGAGGCCTTGCTTCTTCTCCAACCCACTTCCTCCTCAGAGTTTCCTTGGCTCATTCTGCCCCAAGCAATGCACTTCCTGACCCAAAGACAGGCCAAAAGACATCAAGGGGAGGGTAACACCAACTACTTCTTTTAATTTTTACAACAACACTGGGAAGCGAGTATTTTCTCCCCAATTTATAGATGAGGAAACTCAAACTCAGAGAAGCTAAAGCAAGTGGCCCAAGGTCACACAGGAAAAAAAAAAAAAATGCTGCTAAACTAGGATTTGAATTCAGCTCTATCTGATGCTACACAATGATTCCGAACCTTTCACTATGCCAGGCCCCCTTCAGGATTACAATGAACCAACCCACTGAAATTAAGTGGTTCCTTTCCTGGCTACTGATCACAGGGATAGCACAACACTACAGGGCAGGAGAGCCACCAGGAAAAAGGACACCTCACAGAAATGTACCAAGCTACCTATCTGATCTCAAAGAAAAATCTTAGCTAAACTTCAGCCTCCCCACAACTGACTCAAAAGAACAAGAAAAGCCCAGCACAACCCCTCACACAAAATCTTCAACTCCAGCTCTAGCCACGAGTCCTTACCTTACATTGCAACACACTGTGAAGCAGCTCTTCCCCGCAAAACTCTGTTTCATCTTCAATAATCATCTTTCTCTACAGGGAGGAGAAAACAATCAATAATGACCACATGCGACTGTATTTGGGGGGATGGATGGAGAAACTAGGGTTCTGAGTGAGTAGAGCAAAAGGGGCCAAAGAATATCCATCCCTGAGGGGCGGGAAAAAGAAAATCCTAAACCCCTCTGGCTCTAGTCCAGATGGCTGTGAGATGAAGCAGCCCCCTGGGTACTCTGACTAGAGCACCATATGCATACAAGACTCATGAATGCTGAGGCTGAGAAAAGCAAACAGGAAGGAGACATCCAAGCTGTCTGTCCCTAGAGTGTGGAGGCAGAAGGATGGGGAATGCCCCAAATGACAGAAGCCTTTCCCTCAACCAGGAAGCCTCTTGCTCTGTGAGGAGTACGAAGGCAGGATACCAGGCACTGACCTGGTAGTGTCACAGAAAACAAGGGTGAGGGAGCCTCATGGGGATGTCAAGCCCAACTTCATGTCTGAGTGAGGCTACCTCTAAATCAGTGATGCTCAAACTTGGCGTTCTCAGGTTTACACTCTTCAAGATCACTGAGGAGCCCCCAAAGAGCTTTTGTTTATATAAGAGATATGTATATATATATTAGAAGTTAAAACTGAGAAAATGTTTAAATATTTACTAATTTAGTTTAAAAGAAGATGGTATATTAAAATAAATAACATTTTTATGAGAAAAAACTATACTTCCAAAAAAAAAAATTTATTGAGAAGAGTGGCCCTGTTTTCCATTTTGCAAATCTCTCAATATGGCTTAATACACAACAGCTAGATTCTCCTGTCCACATTTGCATTCAATTGGTCGTGATATCACATGTCATGGTCACTGGAAAACTCCACTGGACACTTGTGAGAGAATGAGAATGAAAAAGGCAAATAACTTTCCAGTATCATTATTAAAATAACTTTGACCTGGTAGACCCCGTGAAAGGGTCATGGAGATCCCTGGAGGTCCCTACACTTTGAGAACTGCTCTCTAGACCATGCTGACTTGATATAGCTATCTACTTTATTCTTATAATTTTCCAGAAGGAAATTAAACAAATTTCCTCCATAACAACTCCCTCAATACTTTCTGAGGACAGGGATAGTGTCTTTTTATCTACCTGAAACAGTGCCCAGCAGTGACCAGAATATACAGATGTATAATAAGCTACTCTAAAAAGCAACCAAGAGGAAGACAGAAGTTATGCATTTTGTGCTGCCTTGCAAGTTAAAGGAGGAAAAACCCTGTCTGCCTCATCTGCCAGGGGCATATCCATAAAGCCCCTGACACACCCTCTTGATGCAGAACGCTCAGATTCACATTTTTCTTAAACTGTGAGTACACAGATGTACACAACTGACTTGAGGAGGAGAAAAGTCAGGAGATAAGTGCCAAGAATTCAGGGTACATTTTCCTGAAATCCTACCTTTCCCACAACCATCCAATCGCTCATTTCCTGAGTGTCAGGAATTTCAGTGGTACATTCTGGGAACCATGACACCTGCTCACAGGCACTGGGCTACAAACAAAAGAGAGGGAAGTAAGTCAGGTAAGACAGACCCTCAGGGCTGTGCCCCAACTCACCAGGGCTTCCCCAAAACGATCAAGAGGGACTCGGAGTGAAAAGGGTCCAGGAAGCTGAGGCCACTAGCAGTGTCAGACATTAGAACTAAGAGCCAGAATTCTAAAGTTTAACTTCTGAAGGCCAGGTCCAATTCTGGTTTGAATCCTAAGGAACGCCCCCAACTTACAAAGTTTCTTTCATTTGTTCCAATATTATTTGATGAATACCTACTGTGGGCTAAGAGCTCAGAATGCAGAGTTAAAAAGATATGGTCCTAAAAACAGAAATATAGATCAATGGAACAGGATAGAAAGCCCAGAGATAAACCCATGCACATATGGTCACCTTATCTTTGATAAAGGAGGCAAGAATATACAGTGGAGAAAAGACAGCCCCTTCAATAAGTGGTGCTGGGGAAACTGGACAGGTACATGTAAAAGTATGAAATTAGAACACTCCCTAACACCATACACAAAAATAAACTCAAAATGGATTAAAGACCTAAATGTAAGGCCAGACATTATCAAACTCTTAGAGGAAAACATAGGCAGAACACTCTATGAAATAAATCACAGCAAGATCCTTTTTGACCCACCTCCTAGAGAAATGGAAATAAAAACAAAAATAAACAAATGGGACCTAATGAAACTTAAAAGCTTTTGCACAGCGAAGGAAACCATAAACAAGACCAAAAGACAACCCTCAGAATGGGAGAAAATATTTGCACATGAAGCAACTGACAAAGGATTAATCTCCAAAATTTACAAGCAGCTCAATAACAAAAAAACAAACAACCGAATTCAAAAATGGACAAAGACCTAAACAGACGTTTCTCCAAAGAAGATATACAGATTGCCAACAAACACATTAAAGAATGCTCAACATCATTAATCATTAGAAAAATGCAAATTAAAGCTACAATGAGATATCATCTCACACCAGTCAGAATGGCCATCATCAAAAAATCTAGAAACAATAAATGATGGAGAGGGTGTGGAGAAAAGGGACTTGCACTGTTGGTGGGAATGCAAATTGATACAGCCACTATGGAGAACGGTATGGAGGTTTCTTAAAACACTACAAATAGAACTACCATACGACCCAGCAATCCCACTACTGGGCATATACCCTGAGAAAACCATAATTCAAAAAGTCATGTACTGGGCTTCCCTGGTGGTGCAGTGGTTGAGAATCTGCCTGCTAATGCAGGGGACACAGGTTCGAGCCCTGGTCTGGGAAGATTCCACATGACGCGGAGCAACTAGGCCCGTGAGCCACAACTACTGAGCCTGCACATTTGGAGCCTGTGCTCCGCAACAAGAGAGGCCACAAGAGTGAGAGGCCCGCGCACCACGATGAAGAGTGGCCCCCACTTGCCGCAACTAGAGAAAGCCCTCGCACAGAAACGAAGACCCAACACAGCCAAAAAATAAATTAAAAGAAGGCTCAACATTTAAAAAAAAAAAAGTGCTCATCAGTAGTAACCAAGGAAAGAAAATTAAAACCACAGAGATATCATTATACACCCATGAGAATGGTTTAAAAAAAAAAAAAGAGTCATGTACCAAAATGTTCACTGCAGCTCTATTTACAATAACCAGGACATGGAAGCAACCTAAGTGTCCATCAACAGATGAATGGATAAAGATGTGGCACATATATACAATGGAATATTACCCAGTCATAAAATGAAATTTGAGTTATTTGTGGTGAGGTGGATGGACCTAGAGTTTGTCATACAGAGCGAAGTGAAAGAGAAAAACAAATACCGTATGCTAACACATATATATGGAATCTAAGGGGAAAAAAAAGGTCATGAAGAACCTAGGGGTAAGATGGTAAGACGGGAATAAAGACACAGATCTACTAGAGCATGGACTTGAGGATATGGGGAGGGGGAGGGGGAGGCTATGACGAGGTGAGAGAGTGGCATGGACATATATACGCTACCAAGCATAAAGTGGGTAGCTAGTGGGAAGCAGCCGCATAGCACAGGGAGATCAGCTAGGTGGTTTGTGACCGCCTAGAGGGGTGGGATAGGGAGGGTGGGAGGGAGGGAGACGCAAGAGGGAAGAGATATGGGAACATGTGTATATGTATAACTAATTCACTTTGTTATAAAGCAGAAACTAACACACCATTGTAAAGCAATTATACTCCAAAAAAGATGTTAAAAAAAAAAAAAAGATATGGTCCTTGGGACTTCCCTGGCAGTCCAGTGATTAGGACTCTGCGTTTCCACTGGAGGGGGCACAGGTCTGATCCCTGGTTGGGAAACTAAGATCCCGCATGCTGTGCAACGTGGCCAAAAAAAAAAAAAAAAAAAGACATGGTCCTTAACTCAAGAGGCCTATAGTCAGAGCAGTGGGGACACAGAGAAGTACACGTAGGGTATAAGTCCATGATAAGGTAATTACATCAGGAAGACTCAGTGCAATGAGTCTCACCTCCTGATACCTTTCATTCCAAGACAGAGCAGAAACTGGCATCTCTAATGCTGCTTCCTCTTAATTTTTCAATTACTTTCCTTATCGAGCTAAAACAGTGGTTTTCATCCTGGCTATACATTAGGATCATCTGCAGACCTTTTAAAAAGTACTGATGCCTGGGCCTCACCCTCAGAGTATATGATTCTATTGGTCTGAGGTGGGGACTGGGTATAAGTATGTTTTTAGAAGTCTCCAGGTGATTCTAACGTGCAGCCAGAACTAAGTTCACTGGGCTAGAAAGACATGGATTATAAAACCTAAACAGGTGGCTAACCTGCACTGGCAGCTCCACACATTCCCTCCAAGCAAGTGTGGAGAAGAGATTCACCACTGTGAACTGAAGTGATGAGATTAAAGGCAATATTACATGCTCTGAAAGGCATAAAATGGTATCACAATGCAAGGTCTTGAGGGCAAGCCAACCACCCTTAACAGAGAAAAAGTTTAAAAGAAAAATTACTGAAAACTTTGTCAATGAATCTGGCAGTGAATAATGGTTTCTCCCCCTGGTCAAATCCACCCCCGTTAAGCATAAATAGCTGTGAATTATAACGTCTAAAAAGAAGCTCATATACACTTTGGATGCCCCTTTGG
This sequence comes from Mesoplodon mirus, assembly GCF_964341445.2. Taxonomy (NCBI): domain Eukaryota; kingdom Metazoa; phylum Chordata; class Mammalia; order Artiodactyla; family Ziphiidae; genus Mesoplodon; species Mesoplodon mirus. Next base: position 70,086,190 of record NC_138988.1, on the reverse strand, counting down.
AGAGGAAAAGCAGACTCAATCTCCCCATGGAAGTCTCAACATTAAGGCTACCCACAAAGTGGACTTTGAAGCTTCATACCTTGCACTCCATATTCCTGGGCTGCAGTGGCCACTGAGCACTCTCCGTGTGGTGACTCCAGGAACTGGACATTCACCTCAGGCTGCCCAGACTCATCTACCTTAAAGAAGTGGCCACCAACTAATAGTTGAGCCAAATTCTTAACCAAAAGACAGGACATCTTTTTTAAGAGAAAAAGTAAATTATGGTAAATGATAATTAGGACAGCTTTGCCTCAAAAAAATTTTTCATGGAATTCCCTGGTGGTCCAGTGGTTAGTACTCAGCACTTTCACTGCCACGGCCCAGGTTCAATCTCTGATCAGAGGAACTAAGATCCTGCAAGCCGTGCAACATGGCCAAAAAAAAAAAAAATTCTTTTCTCCCAATAGCCTGTCTACATTAAAAACCGAGATTTTATGAGCAAATTTCAGATTCTAAGTTTGCAAAGTTAGTTCTAATTCTGCCCCATTGAGAGGATGGGGACTCTTCACTTGTTTTCACACAAATGAGGACATGGAAAGCACCAAGTATTTCTGAAGTAAAAACCTACATCTAGCCCCAGTTACAAATATTTGCCCTATTCTGCCTGTCTCGTCTCCTCATAACTACAAGGCAGCACAGCAGGATCACCCCCAGAACCCATTAGCTCCTGGCTTATCAGGATCTTACTCTGACACCTTACTAGGCTTTTATCATGCACAGGTTCACAGGACTTCTTTCCTGAACTGGAACATCAGTTCAGGAGACAAATAAAATATCAATTTTCCAGAGCTTAGACCCACATCTGAAGCTCAACTACAGCAACTATGTGGAAGGCTAGATATCTGTGTTCTATTTTCTCTAGTTTCAACTCTATAATGGTAATATTTTACCATTATTTTTAGGTGCTTTTATTATACCTACTTCAAATCCTCTGTGGAATAAGGTAGGGCATAAATAAATAAATAAAAATAAAATCTCAACATTACCTGTGCCATGAAAAAGGATAGAGCCTCCTTTGGTATTTAGCAAACTCATATCCAAGGAGATAAGCAGACTAAACCCACAATAGAAAAGCTATATGGCATAAACAAACACCTATAAACCTGTGGAGGTGCAAGGACCTTGGAGGGCACCTAATCCAGTCATTCACACAATGGGAGAGTACGTCCTCATTTGGCCCCATTTGAATCCTTTCAGCAAAAGGAGCTCACTACCTCATTAGGCACCTTCGTCACTGGTGGAAAGCTGTATCTATTTATTAAAGTTCTCTGTGGAGACACACTCTGCCTTCTTGCATCTTTTTTTTTTTTTTTTGCACTACACGGGCCTCTCACTGGGTGGCCTCTCCTGCTGCAGAGCACAGGCTCCGGACGCGCAGGCTCAGCGGCCATGGCTCACGGGCCCAGCCGCTCTGCGGCATGTGGGATCCTTCCAGACCGGGGCACGAACCCGTGTCCCCTGCATCAGCAGGCGGACTCTCAACCACTGCACCACCAGGGAAGCCCTGCCTTCTTGCATCTTATACCCACTGGTCTTAGACAGTCCTATATGAAGCAACAGGAAACAAATCCACATCCCATCATATCTCCCCCAGACTACTGTTTTCCATTTTGGACACCCCCAGTATCTTCCACACAAGAAACTAGCTCCAATCTCCACTAACCACTCTGATCATACTGCCTCTGGAGACTTCTAGTTTGTTAATGTTAATATGGCTTCATAAAGCCATAAATGGCTTTCCTGTCTCCTCCTCTCCATATCAGTTACCTCTGGCTCAGCTCGCCAGTCCACATTCAGCTCTTGGTCAAAGCCTTGCAGCGTCAGACCCAAGCCTCGTCGACCTTTCTGATTAGAGGCCTCAACGATGTCTTTCCGACCCTGGCTGTATTTACCCAATCCTTCACCTTCCTTGAAGCCCATCTTGGCCTGAAAAAGAGAAGTAATGGTGCATTTATATAAATAAACAGACATTTATTTAGCCCTTATCATGTGTCAGACGTGTTAAGCCCTTATCATGTGTCAGACGTGTTAAATATAAACGAGTAAGGCCTAAGGTTTTCCTTCTAGCCTAATGAAAAGAAACATAAATAAATAACTGCAGTTTAACTGTGGGCCCAGTGGCTGTCTACTCTGGAGGTGAAACTCTAGGGCAACTATAAGTTGGATAAAAGAGAAGGGACCTCATAGCTGTAATTAAAGGCACCAAGAGTATATAATGAATCTCATCGGACATTTGCACAACTACCCTTCCAGCTAATTTGTCTGAATAAGTGAGAAGTAGATCCAGAGTAAAGCTGATAAAGATAACATAATTTAAAATGGAACCACTTCAAGCGGCAACTTCTAAACCTTACCCTTTAACCAGTCAAACAGCCTTACTAAGCAAGGACAATGAGGGCTTGTAGCAGCCCACTTAATCAAGAGATTAACTGAAAAATCACTTCATGTAAAACTGAGGTATGGGAGATACTATAAGACTCTGGACAGAAACATTTTTTTAAATGTCACAACTAACTAAAAAGCTTACATTAAACTCTAGAGTCACTGAACCCAGTTACATACCCCCAAAACCAGAGACCCGAATCCCAAAACCCACACACCCTTGTCTAATAAAAGAACTCCAATCCTAAGAAGATCTGATTTACCTAGAAGGTCTATATTCCATATGGAAGGGGCATTAGCAGCTCAGGAGCCGCATGAAATTCCTACAGTAGCCACAAATCTTTCCCCAGGTCAAAGAGTCTGACTCAGTCACAAACTTCCCCATCTTCCACTTCCCCAAAGTTTTTGGCCCCAACCCAGAATCCTGACTATGACTTCAGAAGTGGCAGTTCTCATTCTTAAATGAATCCAACAGAAAATGGAGAGGTCAACTATAGTATTCTTGAAGCTAGACAGAAGACAAACTTGGATTTCCCTAACCTTTGCACATACACTAGTCTCATAAGGAAAGTAGCAGATCTTCCTTTTCACCTTCCTTCTTGTGGTACACCAATGGGGGTACTGAAGTTATTAAGGAAAACTAGGCCCTCTTTTGGAAGTAATACAGAAGACTACTACTCCCATTTATTTTATACCTAGGAGTGAGCAGGATTTTAGTCATTTCTTTTGATATCACTCACTAGAGCAAAAAATCTCAGCATGAAGTCTCTTTATCCACAGACACACATTCATGTGTTCACATATGCTCACAAGAACTCAGCTCTGGACAGGACAGGAGAAGCAGGCCTGAGCAGCCACTTCCCGTGGATGATTCAAATGTGATACTTCTATCAAGAAGGGGTCACACTCTCTCTACTAAACTATAGCAGCTCTCTACTAAACTAAAGCAGAGGAAAAACTCATGCCCTCACTTTGCTTCTTCTCATACCAATACAGTTTCCCTTCTCTCACTCTGCTAGTAGAATTTCAGAAACCCAACCCAACCCAACCCAAGCCCTTACATACCATAAGCTTCTGGGACACACTGTTATACATGGAATAGCGAGAAGAAGTTCCCTCCACAAGAGAGTCTGCTTTGAATGCATCATCAAAAGAGTCTGAGCTGCGTTGCTTCCCCTCAGTCTCACTGTCAGACTCACTTAGGCTTGTAGCAGATGCTGGAAAAGAAAAAAGGAAGATGTTTTGGTGCGTTTATGGCACAATATAGCCTCTAGAAGTCCAAGTTTCATTTATTCAACTAGTGTTCAGTATATGCACTGCACACATGAAGTTCATTAAATGACCCAGGTCAAATGTATTCTCTACCTCTTACAAACTGTGTAATCTTGGGCAAGTCACTGAGGTTCCTAATGGTACGTGACACACAACAGGAGTTCAAAATATCAGTTTTCCTTTCCCATCCCTTACACAACTGGGATGGTAATACCTTCCTCATAGGGTTGTTTGAAGATTAAGTGAAAAAGTGTATTTGAAAGTATACTGTCAGATATAAAATGTATTTATTGATGATATGATTGTTATTTCTGCTATTTATTATTTGAATATCAATTTCCAAACACTGATACCTGGTTTCATTTTCAACAATTCTATCACAGGACTAACAGTTTCTGATTGTTTAACCTCCTAGTTTCCTGTTTTCACAGTCCTTCAAACTTGTAGGTGAGATGGTGGATCTACAGCACAGCCCCAGAGAAGAGCCGGCTCACAGGGGGAAAGAGGGGAAGAGAAAGGGAGAAGTGAAGGGGGAGGGGAAGACAGGAGAGGAAGGAAAAAGAGAAGCAAAAAAGAGGACGGTGAAGATGGGGCGCTCAGGCAGCAACACCAACAGAGGCGGAGAGTAGAGGAGCTGCACTTAAAGGCTCCAGGAGGGAGCTGCCGGCCTGAGTGAGCCAAGCCTCTATCTTCACTGTCAGCAACCTTGGTGCCAAAGGATTCCAAATAAGACCCACCTTAGCAGCTGCCGGAAGTGGTGGGTTACCTGTCTCCTGGTCAAAAGTGGGATAATCCACAGTCTAGATAGTCACTGTAACTGGGTCTTTCCCCATCTTCTATAGATACGTGAATCTCTTAACTTAAAAGATATTTCAGGACTTCCCTGGTGGCGCAGTGGTTAAGAATCTGCCTGCCAAACATGGGTTCTAGCCCTGGTCCAAGAAGATCCCACATGCCACGGAGCAACTAAGCCCGTGTGTCACAACAACTGAGCCTGTGCTCTAGAGCCCGCAAGCCACAACTACTGAGCCCACATGCCACAGCTACTGAAGCCCGCACTCCTAGAGCCTGTGCTCCACAAGAGAAGCCACTGCAATGAGAAGTCCACACACTGAAACTAAGAGTAGCCCCTGCTCGCCACAACTAGAGAAAGCCCACGCACAGCAATGAAGACCCAATGCAGCCAAAAATTAATTAATTAATTTTTTTAAAAAGATATTTCAGGGAATTCTCTGGCAGCCCAGTGGTTAGGATTCAGTGCTTCCACCGCCGGAGCCCAGGTTAGATCCCTGGTTGGGGTACTAAGATCCAGCAAGCCACACGGCGTGGCCAAAAAAAAGGTATTTCGGGCTTCCCTGGTGGCGCAGTGGTTTAGAGTCCGCCTGCCGATGCAGGGGACATGGGTTCATGCCCCGGTCTGAGAATATCCCACATGCCGCGGAGCGGCTGGGCCGTGAACCATGGCTGCTGAGCCTGCGCGTCCGGAGCCTGTGCTCCACAACGGGACAGGCCACAACAGTGAGAGGCCCGCGTACCGCAAAAAAAAAAAAAGATATTTCAACCCAATATAATTTTATTGAGGTTGTTTCTTAAGGAAAACCCACCCAAATTTGGAAATAGATTGTATCTCAAAAATCTGGTAAACAGGGGACTTCCCTGGCCGTTCAATGGTTAAGATTCCACACTTCCACTGCAGGGGGCAAGGGTTCGATCCCTAGTCAGGGAACTAAGATCCCGCATGCTGCTATGCATGGCAAAAAAAAAATCTGGTAAACAATTTCTGCATATTCCCATTGAAAATGGTATTAAACTGCAAGTGAGGAGGAATGCGGAACAGGAAATAAGGGTGGTAGTATCCAATCTGATCCCAAGGTTTGAGAAGTTGTATAGTGCTCAACAGTATACAAATCTCATTAGTAAGTAATTGTGCTTATTTAAGAATAAAATTTTTTAATTCAATTTACGAATATTATTCTTACAAACATCTATTAGTTGTTAGGATATAAATGCTTGTTATTTAGACCTAAATACTTAATAAACTAAACTGTTAGGTATTTCTTTTGGTATTTTTAGGGCATGGTGAAAAATGTTAAGGCAGCACTAAGAGTGCCCAAAACCAAGAAAACTTGGGAACCTCCCTCTGTATTGAAATGGTGAGATCACCAAGACACATTGTCAACTGAATAATAGAAGACCTAGACCATGTTCATGAACATGGCATCCTAACTCTTGTGTACTAAAGAGGGACAATAAAAATATAAATTTTTATTTCTGGTAATTGCAAAAAGAGCTTTTGGAAGGAAAGATATACAAGACCAATAAAAGTGATTATCCACACATGTGGGGTTGAGGCATGGAAAAAGAATACCAAAATGATTACTTGGAACAAGTGAAAGGGGAAGAAGTGAAACTTGATTTACATTTTTATATCACTAGAGTTTATACTGGCTATCATTTTATATTTTTGATTTATGAACCATGTGAATATATTATCTCAATTAAAAGATAATATTAATTATCTTAATTAAAATTTTAAATAAATGTAAAAAAAAAAAACTAACTTAGCAATGTAGCACAATTCCTTTAAGGAAGAAAGGAAGTCCCTGAGAAGAGATGTTGACTCAAAGTTTGGCTGCTTGTGGGAGGTATTTGAGGAAAGGCACAAAGGGCAGCCGTGTAAAAAAATTATTTATATATACCCAAAATGGGCATTATACAGGTATTCAGAACTTGAGGATTACATCCTAATTCTAAAGACTGTGTAAAGACACCCATTTCCCAGTGAGAACACAAACTAAGGGTTGACATTCAGAGAAAAGCAAAGTCTTCCCCAGCACCCCAGGCCTGACTCTCCCTTCCACGGTGCTCCAGCAGCACCAGTATTCATACCATCAGCACAGCACTCATCACACTTCCTGAGAGCTAGTTGTCACATGCCACCCCACTGGACAGGGTCACTCCTAGAGAGCAAGGACTCTGCCACAACCAACATTCTATCTCCAACACTTGGACTAAGGCTTTGCATTTAACAGAAATGAATTAACCGCTCACTGTAGTGAATTTAAAGAACTATCACCCAGTTGTCATCTTTGCTAAGCACCTACTAAGTGTACCTCAGGATATTTCCTCTTACAACAACTCATACATGCAGTGCAAGACGTTCAGCCCTCAAAAATATAAGGAAGGAGGGCTTCCCTGGTGGCGTAGTGGTTGAGAGTCCACCTGCCGATGCAGGGGACACGGGTTCGTGCCCCGGTCCAGGAAGATTCCACATGCCGCGGAGCGGCTGGGCCCGTGAGCCATGGCCGCTGAGCCTGCGCGTCCGGAGCCTGTGCTCCGCAACGGGAGAGGCCACAACAGTGAGAGGCCTGCGTACCGCAAAAAAAAAAATAAATAAATAAATATATATATATATATATATATATATATATATATATATAAGGAAGGGTACATGTCATTATATATTTGCCCAAACCCATGGAGTGTACAACATCAAGAGTGAACCATCATATAAACTATGAACTCTGGTTGATAAGGTTGTGTCAGCACAGGTTCATCAACGTAACAAATGTAGCACTCTGGTAAGAGATGATGCTAATGGGAGAGGCTGTGCATATAGGGGCAGGGTGTGTAGGAGATATCTTTGTACTTTCAATTTTGCTGTGAACCTTAAACTGCTCTAAAAAAAAAAAGACGCCTTTAAAAAAAAGGTTTTTTTAAAGGTTCAACAACAAAAACAACAAAAAGTTTAAGCATGAGGATGGAATACCTATATCCTAGCAGAGAACTGAGTCCCCCTTGGACGATCACTTAGCACCCTGCACCCCAGTAGGCTGAAAAAGGACATCTGATATTGTTTAACAGATCAGACAACAACTTTGGTTCAGGACCTGTTTTATAAACGGTCCATGCTATATACAATGGAGTACTATCCAAAAGTAACAATCTTACCCCCAGAGAGCTTAAAACTCCAATAGCTAAAATAAATATGCATTTTTAAGGGTAAAACATTTTGCAAAAGAAAGGCAGGTGAACATGTGTGAAAAAATTAGAATAAACTTAAAACCAAAATTCTGGCTCCTAAGGAGGAATTCTGGTTGAGAATATCCCTGAATGAGAGGCACCAAATCTGCCTTCGTCCTTTTAAAAAGGTGGCTGTTCAATTCCCTCAATAAGGAGCTGACTCGCTTACATGGACCAATGCAGCACACGTCACAGAGTGCCAGAGACTGCTACTCAGAAGGAAAGACCCAGAACATTAACAATGAGTAACCATGGAAACTGAGATGTGCGGTGATATTTATTTTGTTTTGCCTTTTCTGCATTTTCTGTGTGAGAAATAAGAATATATTACTTTGAAAATTAGGGTTTAAAAGAAAGCTATAAAGAAATAAAGTATCATTCTAAGCCTTGTGCAGAATTTGGTTCCTTTCCAGAGAAATCTTCAGAGGACAGCAGATATGAGGGGAAAGACCTTCTGAGTAGCTTAAAACTAAGCCTGGGCCTCTCATCTCTCATTGCCCACATGAAGGAGAAATGTGCTCTGCAACAGAGCTCCCATATGTTAAAGAACTGTGCTTCCAAAGGTGCAGAGTCTCTTCACTCAGTTGCTTCCATGCCTCCAACCTGTACCGATTAGTGCAGGAATGGGGGCAGCTCCCTGAGCACTGCCCTATAGTTTCCCTGGGCAGCCCAGGAATCCAGAGACTAACCTAGAAGCTACAATGTTAAATCAGCTGTTATTTCTTTCACCAGCTATCTGGAGATTCACAGGTCTATCTATATAAAGGTTAGGAAAACCTGATGTCCTTCTCAAAGGAGAGTGTGCCCTTGGTCCAGCTCTAGGGAGTAGCCAGGCTGTTAGGTTTGCTTAAGGATCCATCACTGGGCACCCATCAATGGTATGAATATCATTCCTGGGCATGCAGGGTTCCTGCCACCCTCAGATCTCAGAGAGAGATCTTTTGTTTTCTTTGTCCTCATGCCATTTTTGGACCAAAATGACAGGAAGAACCAAATTTGGGTGCAAGGCTCATTGGACAAATCCTTGGTGGCTCTGGTGCAATATTCTAGCACCAGACTCTGGCACAAAGATCTTTCCACTCCATTCCTCTTCCTTAGGTGTTACCTAATGTACAGATAGCTGTCCTGTCCAGGTTCTGAGAATGAGGTTGATGAGAGCTAAAATATCACCCTACAAGGCTTTTCTTTGTGAGATCAAAAAGTGTGCTGGATAAGCAGATAAGCCTTACTTCTCTCTTTTATTTCATGTGCTATTTAAAGCCAATTCTCAGCCTGACATGATTTAAGACAAAGTTCTCTAGATTAGTCCTGATGTCCACAGACTGCCACAGCCACTACTCATTTTCACCCTGGGCCTTTGGGGCCACTCTTTTCAGATGAAAAGAAGACAACTGTCTTGGCTGCAGCAGGAACTAAAGAGGAAGTTCAGCCTCCCAAGACTGCTAAGAATTTAGCAAACATTGGGCAGACAATCTTGTGATGAGGATATAAATTAACAGGAGTAATAAGGTCAGTCTATTAAAATCATGAGTTTCATTAAGAACTTGCCAAAATTGGGTGGCATTCCCATTTACCTCCCCAGGAGCTCCCCTTCTAAAACCTACCAGAGAGCCCAAGACATTATTTAGAGCTTTCATTTAAGATTTCTTCTCTACCTGATAGAAATCATTACTCTTAAGTCAGTTTAAAGAAAACAGGTTCATTTTATAGAAGAATCAGAGATTTCCCAGCTACTGACAAAATTTTCCATAACAGAACAGTAGGTCAAACATGCCAAGATTAAAAATGACAGTGACAACACACAAGGAGGGACAGCTCTAACCACTACTGGCCAAGGTGAGCAGCACACAGATGCAGAAGAATAAATTATGGACTTTAATAAACACCACATCCTGCCTAACAACTGCTGTGGAATACACTCATTCCTGGTTAAAGACTCAATTTCTCCTTCATGCCAGACAAATGGTAACTCGTTAAAGCAATTTAAACAGACACCAATAAAGGAAGTTTTTGATTAAGGTCATGAATCTGGGCTGACAGGAAAACGATGGTGTTTCAGGGAAAATGGCCTATTTAGCGAAGAATTAAACCTGACGGAGGGGAAGGCACTTTCAGTGTGGTGCTGGTGAAGGAGCCCAGCCACTTCCAAAGCAACATGCTGTGGGAGGGCCAGGAGCCCACATTAGATGCACAGCTGAAGAGAAAAGGAAATTGTCTTGGGCTCTAGACCACAGTTTCCCTGTGACAAACAACCAAAAAGAAAAAAATGACCTCCATCTGAATCTCCTTGCTTCAAAACGTTATTTAATAGCAAATTTCCAAGAGTTTCTTTAGGCTTGAAAATGCCTTCAAATTCCTCTTAAAATACTCTAAAGAGTATATGATGCCCCAGTGGCCATGACAACAACATCCCTTTTCTTCTTTAGTCTGGTCAGGTGTTAGACTCTGACTGGCAATGCAGCTACCCTGTCAATAATGTAAAATAAAAACCGATTAAACTAAATAGATCTATTAATGAGTCATCACATTGATCTAGCAGAGAAAGCACAAACAAGGCCCAGACAGACAGAAATAGCAGCTACTTTTTTTTTTGTACTCCCTAAAGAGTATTTTTCAATCATCTGTTCAACAGTATGTCTGGGTAGAAGGGGTTGGAGCAAAAGGAAACACACCTGCTTTAATGCAATGACTTGAATAGGAAAGCCGCATATAGATCTCAGGGGATATGTAGTTTCTGGCGAGACAGTTAACTACCAGGGCACACTGTCCAGGGGATGCCTAAGAGAAGCCAGCACAGAACAGAGATGATATAAATGCGAAGTACTTAATGAAATGATCCTCTGCAGACTGGAGGAGGCATAGGCAAAATGAATGAGGCAAAGCATTTTAAGCTTCTTGGAAAAGATACTACTGTTGCCTTCCATCAGTTTTATTCAGTAAATATTTACTGAGCATTTATTCCACACCAGGCATGGGGTTGCAGGGGGAGGGGCACAGAGAGCAGTCTTGCTGATGAAGACACCAGACTCCAGCCCTCAGAGGTTTTCTGTCAGTGTGGAGCTGCCCTTCCTAAAATTAGCTGACCCAGGGAAATCTAACAATGTTTGTTTGACTCTGTCTCCTGCCTCATTTTTCTGCAAATGAAAGGGACCAAACGGCCTATTGCCAGACACATACAAGGTACAGGCCACCTCTAGATTTCCATTCTGTACAAACAGCAACAGTCAATCCTGACTGAGTCATATGGTGCTACTTCTAGAAAAGGTTAAAGACATGTGGTACAATTAAAGGGAGTTCGTGGGAGGGTGGGAGGGAGGAGGATAATCTCAATTCACAGTCACATTTTTAAAAGCTTGAAATTTAAATTAGACTGGTTCCCTTGAAAGATCCTTAACTATACACCTTCCTCTACCTGGGAGCCATTCTCTTGAGAGCAGACCTCCCCCAAGATCCACTTAGAACCAGATACCTCCACCACCTAAATATCATTTATTCCCCCAGGCACGCTCTCCCTTTCTTGCAGGCCATTTCTCCCACTAACCCAGAGCCCTGCCCAAGGAGACTCTACCTTCATCAAGTTGCTCAAATCCCAGGTGATAAGCAAAACTCCCTTTCCTCAACAGGTCCTAGAACCTATATGCCCAATATATTTTTGCTCTCCCACTTAGTAACCTCAATTACATACAGCCTTTCTCACCTACCCTGGAATACACTGTGACAACTTTAAAGGCACACGTATCTCTACACACAAGGTTATAAGAGAGTCTCTTGATCCAGCCAGGATCACAGCTGCCCCAAAGGCTTCATTAGCTGTATGTAAGGCCTGTCAAGCTTCTCCTTTCTGGACCAGCTACTCAGTACAACTGATGAGTAACTGCCCTTCAATTAGCAAACCAGTTGAGAATAAATTGTATTTTCTATCACCCTCAAAGGATTCTTCACACTCTTTCAGTCATCAATCTGTCACCAAATTTCATTCCAATTTACCAGTGACCCAGCAGAGGATACAAAATGCAAGACTGCTGGTGTACTGGCTTAAATAGTGCCCAAAAGGTCATGTCCACCCAGCACCTGGGAACATGGCATTTGGAAACAGGGTCTTTGCAGATGTAATCAAATTAAGATGAAGTCATACTGGATTAGGGTGGGCCCTCATCCAATGACTGATATCCTCATAAGAAGAGGGAAATTTGAACACAGACACACACAGAGGCAGAGACTGGAATTATGCTGCTACAAGCCAAGGAACACAAGGATCACCAGCAACCACCAGAAACTAGAAAAGGCAAGGAAGGATTCTTCCCTAGAGCCTTGGGAGGGAGCATGGCCCTGCTGGCACATTGATTTTAGACTTCTAGCCTCCAGAAGTGTGGAGAATAAATTTCTATTGTTTTAAGCTACCCAATTTGTGGTACTTTGTTAGGAAATTAATACAGCTGGCAAGTAAAGTAAATGCAAATGGAACTACTTCTAATTGTTTGGTATTTCAGGCAAGCTCTGAGACGCTTCACAATTTCTCATAGAAAGCACCTGTGGGGCTTCCCTGGTGGCACAGTGGTTGAGAGTCCACCTGCCAATTCAGGGGACACGGGTTCGTGCCCCGGTCCGGGAAGATACCACATGCTGCAGAGCGGCTGGGCCCGTGAGCCATGGCCGCTGAGCCTGCGCATCCGGAGCCTGTGCTCCACAACAGGAGAGACCACAACGGTGAGAAAACAGGGTAGGGGATAATAAAACTGTTTTTTAAAAAAAAAAAAAAAAAAAAGAAAGCACCTGTGGAAACTGTGAACATCTGTAACCCTAAAAAACAGGCAAAGCAAAATGCTAGTTTCAACTAGATCAGTGAAATCCTTAGAGCTTAAAGTAAACAGTCAACACAGGGATGCTCCAATTCATTTGGGTGTTTCTGATCATAACTGCTGAGGGAATTGAGGAAACAGAATGCAAGAACTTGAGGGGAATTAGGCCAGATCACTGCAGCAAAGAGCCCAGCCCTGTGAAAGAGCCCCAAGATCATTAACAGCTGAGAGCACAGGGCACTCAATGCTCACCACTACTTCCACCTGGTTTAAGGCAGCAAAAGAGTGCCACCTACTGAAGGACCACAACAGAACTAAGGCACACCTGTAAAAATTCCAATTTTTTAGTTAAAACATGTTCCCAACTCCCAGGAGGAGAATGGCAAAAGAGAGGAGAGTCTACAACCAGTATCTCTCTGTAGAATTTGCCTAATCTTCCTCAAGAGACACTGAACTGTATTCTGCCCAACTCAGGCATCAGCGATTCAAATAACCAGATGGTCAGTGGCCTCTGACCACACAGGCAAGCTTACCTTTTGCTGAATGATTGACAGAGGGAGGTTCATCGTCAGATGTAGAGCTGAGGTTCAGGGCAAGCTCTGCAACTCTTTTCTTCTGTTTCTTGAGAGGGGCAGTGCATTCTGAATCATTTCTCCTCCTCATTGTTGCTGCAACCACAAATCCAGATAGTCAGCTGCCCTTGTCAGAGACACTAGGATCACAGCAGGAATTCCAAAGAATGGGAATGAACCATTAATGCATGAACGTTGGCAACTCCAAACAGCTTCCATTGCCAGCACTTGAATAGCTTCTTCCTCAGAATGAGGTCCAGGAAGGATGCTAGCCAAGCTCTGGTTTTCAATAACAGCTGTTAGTTTTACTGGAAAATGTGGTGCTCACAGACCCAGCAGCCTCTGGGCCATTGGTGTCAGATACCAAAAAGCCATGGATCAACTCCACGAGCCACAGGAGGAAAAAGACCTTGCGTACTTGTTATTCTGTATTTTTGATGCAACACTGGCCATGTGTGACAACCATGTATACTTGAAATTAATTATGAAACCTGATGAATATCAACAAATATTTCCAAGGTGAAAAAATCATCCCAGAATGATTGCTACATCACCATTATTATTTCACCAGGACAATTAAGAGATTATACAATATGATACAAATGTTGGGTTTTGGTTTACTTCAGGATGTTTGAAAACATGGGAGAATTGGGCAAGTTTTTAAACGGAGTAAGGAATGGAAGTAGTGGTTGACTTAGAACTGAGAAAACAGAAGAGTGGGAAAGTTAGCAGGACCGGAGGTAGCCATATCATAGGACTCAGGTACAAAAACAATTTTAAGAACAAGAACCCACCTCCACAAAAAAGAATGGAAACAGGCAAGGCACCATGTCACCATCATCCATGCCCATGGGTAAGCATGAGAGGCAAGCATGAGGGGAAAAAATGAGATGGAATGAAGTGATTATGAGATTCCTGAAATCTTAAGGAATGATCAAATTAAAGAACAATTAGGAATAGAAGTGAATGGTGTGGTTTACACACAACCGTTGGCTATAAGAGGACTCAGAAAAGAGAAAGTACTCAAAAATAGGAGCAAACAGGTGGGTGCTCAGCTGCGCTGCAATTCCTTAGGAAAGGGGAGTTGCAGGTGCACAAGAACAGGCTTACAGTATGGGTCACAGCAGCAAGAGAGTGATGAAATCCAAAGATACCACTGATCCCCTCATGATTCAAACATGAATCACGTTTCACTTCTCTCCAGCTCAAGGATGAGGCAGCCTACCCAACACATAATCTCCTCCTTCCTAAGGAGGCAGCCTCTTACTAGGCACAGGCAGGGGCTATCTGCGGAAGTAGGAAGAACAGGAGACGTTGAACAAACAGAAAGCAAAACCAGGCTGAGCCACATTTCACTTTAAACTACGGTGTTAAATAACCCCTCACCCCAAAGGCCCATAACGTAAGCAAAAAGGGTCCTCTGATTCCTAGCGACTCCGGGGGAGACTGGAAGCACAGGAAACTCAAGAACTGTGCTGAGGTAGGTGCCAACAAAGGAGAGGAAATAGCGTCCGAAAGGCAGGAGATACCGATGCTCCTCCCAAACCACCTTAGATTTGGGCCTTCCAAATCACCTCATTCAACCCTCTCCTTTTCCACTAAAAGAAACTGAGGCCCGAGAGGGGAAGGCCGCACAGCTAACCAGTGCCCAGCTCAAGTGACCTACACATCCAAAAGAATGTGCCCTGGCAGAGAACTTCTAAGTGGAAGGCAGAAGGCCTGGTTCTACCTGCTGCTCCCCCAGGGAAGGGGTTCAAATCCCCTCTCCAGTCTTCTCTACCTGGGCCTCGGTTTCACACTACCACCCCTATTCATAGAGGGAAGAGATGAGCTCACATCTCCCCGGGCCAGTCTTTTCATTTGTAGATAACGTGAGTGTCTGAATGTGTGCGCAGAGACGTTTGGCAGCGGCAGCTGGTGGACTGGGGATGGGGCGCGGGGAAGAAGGGTATAAAGGAGGAAGGGAGAGAGAAAGGGCGGTGAGGGTCACGACCGCCCGTGGGGGGCCGAGGGGAAGATACTGAGCCCGCGGGCCCGCCCGCTCGCTCCCCCCGGGCCGCGCGTCGGCACTCACGCTGAGGGAAGAGGGCGAGCTGCCAAGGAGCGGAGAGGGGGGGATCAGGCCGCCGATGCCGCCGCCACCAGGCCTGGCCCTGCCGCTGCCAGAGCCGCCGCCTCCTCCCCCAGTTTCGCTTCCCCACAAGCCCGCCCCGGTCCGCTGGTCGCGTAGTCGCGCTCGGGTCCCGCCCTGCGGGACGCGCAGCTTGATGACGTCAGGGCATCCAGCTCCCTCCACCCTCCCGGGCCCTGGCCCCGGGGCAGACCGCTTTAGTTCTGGCCCGCCCCACCCCCTGCCCCCGAGCAGCCCAGAGCGCCTGCGCAGAAGACCCAACGGGGAAAGGATACAAAAGCAAAAGTAACCAGGTATCTTCCGGCTTTGCGTACGAGACACAAATATTAAAAACAAAAAAGGCCAGGTGCCATCACATCAACTCATCTCTCTTAATCTCATTATTATCTTAATTTTACAGATTAAGAACAAGTTTAGAGAGGGAATTCCCTGGCGGTCCAGTGGTTAGGACTCCACGCTTCCATTTCTGGAGCACGGGTTCTATCCCTGGTTAGGGAACTAAGATCCCACAAGGCCCCCGGCGCGGCCAAAAAAAAAAAAAAAAAAAAGGAACAAGTTTAGAGAGGTAAACGGAAAACTGGTTGAGGGCAGAAACCCAGTCTTCTTGTTCACTGCTGTATCCCCAACACGCAGCATACAGTACATTCTCTACAGATATTGAACGAAGGTCCAGAGGAAAGAAAGAAGGCCGCCTGTGGCATTTTACCATATGGACACAGATGGCTTCCTTTGCCAAACCCCTCTTCTGATCTTCAGACCAATATGGCCAAAAGTCTGACGAACATCCTCACTCAGTCACTTCACACCCATAGATTCAAGTCTGACCTTATATTCTCCCATAAGCCTGCTCTTTTTCCAGTGAATTACACCACCATTGGTCCAACCAGAAATCTCCTCTCATGCCCCAGAGCCTCCAGTATATACTTTATTGCGTTTACCTACAAATTATCCCAATCTATCCATTCTCCATCCACATTGCCACTAACCACGCACTCACCTTCTCTCCTCAGGATTTCTCCAATAATCTCCAAATCATTGTCCCTGTCTCCAGTCGGGATCCCTCTAGTGCAGTCTCCACAAATCAAAGTTATTAAAAGAAAAAAAAACGAATTTGATCCTGTTACAACCCATCAATGATGAAAGCCCATCAATGGCTTCTCACTTCTCTTAGGATGAAGCCAATGTCCTTAGGATGGCATACAAGACCCTCTCATCTGACCCCTTCTGCAGTCATACTTTGAGCTACTGGTCCCTTAGTTCTCCCCATTGCGGTTTTCTCTTGGTTTCTCAACCATGCCATGCCTCTCGAAAGAGTTCATCCCCTTTCCTGGATTGCTCTTCTCCCTCTCTTTGCTTGGATAATGTCCACTTATCCTGAGGCCTGTTTAGTGTTCTTATCTCTGGTAATCTTTCCTGACCCCACAAGTCTGAGTGGGGAGTCCCCCTAAGCTTCCATAGCCTTCTGTCATTCACTATCAAAGCACTCACCAGTCTTGTATAATGACCCACTGACTCATCTGCCTCCCCACTCAGCTGTAAACTTTGTACAGGAAAGGTTATGTCTGTCTGTATTAAATCCATAAGATTTAATATTGTGGCTGGTAGTAGGTACGCAATAGACATTTAATTGAATATGTGGAAGTATGGAAAATGAATGAAGGTTAAGTGATGTGCCCCAGGTCACAGAGCTAGGAAGCAACAAATGAGCATTTAAACTGTTCTAAAGCTGTGTCTTTCCACCTCACCAGGGGTTCTTAACATGGGTTAAGACATTATTCTTAACATGTATTGGATACCTTTGGTAATCTTGTAAAGCTTGTGAACCCATTCTCAAAATGATAATTTGAAGGGCATAATATACTATGTATAGGATTACAAAGGAAATCAATTATTTGAAATACAGTTACTTTTTTTTTTTGCGGTACACGGGCCTCTCACTGTTGTGGACTCTCCCGTTGCGGAGCACAGGCTCCGGACGCGCAGGCTCCGTGGTCATGGCTCACGGGCCCAGCCGCTCCGCGGCACGTGGGATCTTCCCGGACCGGGGCACGAACCCGCGTCCCCCGCATCGGCAGGTGGACTCTCAACCACTGCGCCACCAGGGAAGCCCCGAAATACAGTTACTTTTAAATTGTGATTTACTTTTAATGTAAAGCGTTAAATAATGAGAATGCATTTAAAACACAGGAAAATTAATGATAAATTTACTTTTATACATATGAGTAAATCCAGTGAATAATGCTGGAACAACCAGATAAATATATAGGGGAAAGATGAATCTTGATTCCTACCTTACACCATATGTAAAATTAAATCAAAATGGATCAGACCTGGGCTTCCCTGGTGGCGCAGCGGTTGAGAGTCCGCCTGCTGATGCAGGGGACACGGGTTCGTGCCCTGGTCCGGGAAGATCCCACGTGCCGCGGAGCGGCTGGGCCAGTGAGCCATGGCCGCTGAGCCTGCGCGTCCAGAGCCTGAGGCCACAACAGTGAGAGGACCGCGTACCGCAAAAAAAAAAAAAAAAAAAAAAAAAAAAAAGGATCAGACCTAAACAAAGAGCAAAAACGGAAAAGAAAAAAAAAGCTTATAAAAGAAAACATAGGTGACTATAGTTAGCAATAACGTATTGTATATTTGAAAGTTATAACCATGTGAGGTGCTGGATGTTAACTTACTGTGGTAATCATTTTCCAATATATACATATATCAAATTATTATGTTTTACACCTTGAACATACAATGTTATATCAATTATATCTCAATAAAACAGGGGAAAACAGAAGTTTAAAAAAAGAAAACATAGAAAAATATCTTTGCAGACTTGGAGTAGACAAAGATATTTTTTACAAAGGACCCAGAGAGCATTAATCAGAAGAAAAAATTGAGAAAAATAGACTTCACAAAATAAAAAGGCTTCTGCTCATCAAAAGACACCGTTAAGAAATTGAATAGGCAAGCCACGGACTGAAAGAAAAACATTCACAGTACAAATATTTGACAAATGACTTATTTCCAAAAAAATATATAATACCCAACAACAGAAAGAGAAACAGAAGTTTCCAATTCCTGTCAAAATGGAGAAAACACATTCCATCCCATTTCTTCCACTGAATGCAATTTATAACCTAGGCAGAATGCATGCAACACCTATCTGAGGATTATGAAAAGAAATGGTAGCAGAATTCTTCTTTTTTTAAAATAAATTTATTTATTTTATTTATTTATTCTTGGCTGTGTTGGGTCTTTGTTGCTGTGCACAGGCTTTCTCTAGTTGTGGCGAGCAGGGGCTACTCTTCGTTGCGGTGCATGGGCTTCTCTTGTTGCTGAGCACGGGATCTAGGCGCACAGGCTTCAGTAGCTGTGGCATGTGAGCTCAGTAGTTGTGGCTTGCGGGCTCTAGAGCACAGGCTCAATAGTTGTGGCACAACAGGCAGGCCCAGCTGCTCCGCGGCATGTGGGATCTTCCCAGACCAGGGCTTGAACCCATGTCCCCTGCATTGGCAGGCGGATTCTTAACCACTGTGCCACCAGCGAAGCCCAGCAGAATTCTTGGAAGGAAAAACAGAAGTCAAAGAACTACCAAATCAGGGTGAGTTTCCCAGTTGTTCCCCCTCTGGTATCTCCTGGACAGGACTGAAAGGCAGCCTGAAACCTGGAACGTGTAAGGGGTGCAGATGGAAAGGGCTCCAAGAAACCATCTATTTCTTATCCCAGAAGCAAGAAATAAGTCCCTACAGGTCAGAGAAACTGGAGGAAATCGCGTGGTTTTTGTTTTGTTTCTTTGATTCACTTAAGGTTCCTCCATGTCTTTTCATAGTTTGATAGCTTATTTCTTTATTTATTTATTTTTGGCTGGATTGGGTCTTTGCTGCACATAGGCTTTCTCTAGTTGTGGCGAGCGGGGGCTACTCTTCATTGTGGTGCATGGGCTTCTTACTGCGGTGGCTTCTCTTATTGCAGATCATGGGCTCTAGGCGCGCGGGCTTCAGTAGTTGTGGCTCATGGGCTCTAGAATGCAGGCTCAGTAGTTGTGGCGCATGGGCTTAGTTGCTCCACAGCATATGGGATCTTCCTGGACCAGGGATCAAACCTGTGTCCCCTGCATTGGCAGACAGATTCCTAACCACTGCGCCACCAGGGAAGTCCCAGCTTATTTCTTTTTAACACTGAATAATATTCCATTGTCTGGATGTATCCCAGTTTTATTTATCCATTCACATACTGAAGGACATCTTGGTTACTTCCAAATTTTGGACATTACAAATAAAGTTTCTATAAACATTCATATGCAGGTTTTTCTGTGGACATAATTTTTCAATACATTTGGGTAAATACCAAGGGGCACAATTACTGGATCATATGTTAAGAGTATGTTTAGTTTTATAAGAAACTGCCAAACTGTCTTCCAAAGTGGCTGTATCATTTTGCATTCCCACCAGCAATGTATGAGATTTCCCACTTTTCCACATCCACACCAGCACTAGGGTTGTCAATATTCCAAATTTTGGCCACTCTAGTATGGGTGTAGTGGTATCTTGTTCTAATTTGCATTTCCCTGATGACCTATGATATGGAACATCTTTTCATATACTTGTTTATTATGTGTGTATCTTTGGTGAGGTCTGTTAAGGTCTTTGTCCCATTTTTTAATTAGGTTATTTGTTATCTTATTATTATTATTTATTTATTTTTTGGCTGCGTCGGGTCTTAGTTGCGGCACGCAGGATCTTTCATTGTGGTGTGAGGGCCCAGAGCTCATGGGCTCTGTAGTTGCGGCACGCTGGCTTAGCTGCCCCGCAGCACGTGGAATCTTAGTTCCCTGACCAGGGATCGAACCGCCATCCCTTGCATTGCAAGATGGATTCTTAACCACTGGACCACCAGGGAAGTCCCTTGTTATCTTATTATTAAGTTCTAAGAGTTTTAAGAGTGACTGTCCGGTTGTTCTGGTATCATTTTTTTTTCTCTAGTGCCATTTTTTAAAAGACTATCTTTGCTCCACTGTACTGCCATTTTTCCTTTGTCAAAGATCAGTTGGCTATATATATGCAGGTCTATTTCTGGGCTCTATATTTTGCCCATTAATCTATTATATATATGCAGGTCTATTTCTGGGCTCTATATTTTGCCCATTAATCTATTTGTTTATTCTTTTGCTATATCTTAATCACTATGGCCTAATAGTAAGTCTTAAAGTTGAGTACTGTCAGTCCTCCAACTTTGTTCTTCTCCTTCAGTAATGTGTTGGCTATTCTGGATCTTTTGCCTACTCACAGAAAATTTATTTTTTTAATATTATTGCAAATATATTTTTGTTTTTTTATAGAAGTAAAATATACATAAAATTTTCCATTTTCATCATTTTAAGTGTACAATTCAATGACATTAAGTGCATTCACATTGTTGTGCATTCAACTACATTTTTTTCCCATATACATGTATCTGTTCTTTTTCCAATTCTTTTCTCATTTATGTTTTTACAGAATATCGAGCAGAGTTCCCTGTGCTATACAGTAGGTCCTTGTTGGTTATCTATTTTAAATACAGAAGTGTGTACATGCCAATCCCAAACTCCCACTTCTATCCCTCCCCCCAACCCTTCCCCCCAGTAACCATAAGTTCATTCTCTGAGTCTGTTTCTGTTTTGTAAATAAGTTCATTTGTATCATTTTTTTTAGATTCCACATATAAGCGATAGCATATTATATTTGTCTTTCTCTGTCTGACTTACTTCACTTAGTATGATAATCTCCAGGTCCATCCATGTTGCTGCAAATAGCATTATTTCATTTTTTTAATGGCTGAGTAAAATTCTATTATATATATATACCACATCTTCTTTATCCATTCATCTGTCGATGGACATTTAGGTTGTTTCCATGTCTTGGCTATTGTAAACAGCGCTGCAATGAACACTGGGTTGGATGTATCTTTTTGAACCATGTTTTTCTACAGATATATGCCCAGGAGTGGGATTGCTGGATCATATGGTAGCTCTATTTTTAGTTTTTTAAGGTACCTCCATACTGTTCTCCATAGTGGCTGTACCAATTTACATTCCCACCAACAGTGCAGGAGGGTTCCCCTTTCTCCACACCCTTTCCAGCATTTATTATTTGTAGATTTTTTTTCATGGCCATTCTGACTGGTGTGAGGTGATATTTCATTGTAGTTTTGATTTGCATTTCTCTAATAATTAGTGATGTTGAGCATCTTTCATGTGCTTCTTGGCTATCTGTATGTCTTCTTTGGAGAAATGTCTACGTAGGTCTTCTGCCCATTTTTTGATTGGGTTGTTTGGTTTTTTGATATTGAGCTGCATGAGCTGTTTGCAAATCTTGGAGACTAATCCCTTGTCAGTCACATCATTTGCAAATATTTTCTCCCATTCTCTGGGTTGTTTTTTTTGTTTTGTCAATGGTTTCCTTTGCTGTGCAAAAGCTTTTGCATTTACTTAGGTCCCATTTGTTTATTTTTGTTTTTATTTCCATTACTCTAGGAGACGGCTCAAAAAAGATATTTATGTCATATTTATGTCATTATGTCATTTATGCTGCTATTTATGTCAAAGAGTGTTGTTCTGCCTATGTTTTCCTCTAAGAGTTTTATAGTATCTGGTCTTACATTTAGGTCTTTAATCCATTTTGAGTTTATTTTTGTGTATGGTGTTAAAGAATGTTCTAATTTAACTTTTTTACATGTAGCTGACCATTTTTCCCAGCATCATTTATTGAAGAGACTGTCTTTCCTCCATTGTATAGTCTTGCCTCCTTTGTCGTACATTAATTGACCATAGGTGGGTAGGTTTATTTCTGGGCTTTCTATCCTGTTCCATTGATCTATATTTCTGTTTTTGTGCCAGTACCATACTGTTTTGATGACTGTAGCTTTGTAGTACAATAAGTCCCCTACATACGAATGAGTTCTGTTCTGAGAGCATGTTCGTAAGTCCAATTTGTTCGTAAGTCCAACAAAGTTAGCCTAGGTACCCAACTAACACAATCAGCTATATACCACTGCTTTTACACTTGCTTCCGGACATCCTGGGCTTGAAATAAAAATACTGTACTACTGTACTACTGTACTCTATTCAGTACTATACAACCACTTGTAGAGGATGCACACATGTGACAATGTATGCCAGACACATGAACTAACTTACGTGATTGGACATGTGAACACACGTTTATATCTTTGAAATTTCACAACTTGAAGGTTCATGTGTAGGGGACTTACTGTACAGTCTGAAGTCAGGGAGCCTAATTCCTCCAGCTCCATTTTTCTTTCTCAAGATTGCTTTGGCAAAAGACCCCAATTGCTTCAGGGTCTTTTGTGTCTCCATACAAATTTTAAGATTTTTTGCTCTAGTTCTGTGAAAAATGCCATTGGTAATTTGATAGGGATTGCATTGAATCTGTAGATTGCCTTGGGTGGTTGAGTCAGTTTGACAATATTGATTCTTCCATCCAAGAACATGGTATATTTTTCCATCTGTTTGTATCATCTTCGATTTCTTTCATAAGCATCTTATAGTTTTCAGGGTGCAGGTCTTTTGTCTCCCTAGGTAGGTTTATTCCTAGGTATTTTATTCTTTTTGATGCAATGGTAAATGGGATTGTTTCTTTAATTTCTCTTATCTTTCATTGTTAGTGTATAGAAGTGCAAGAGCTTTCTGTGTATCAATTTTGTATCCTGCAACTTTACTGAGTTCATTGATGAGCTCTAGTAGTTTTCTGGTAGCATCTTTAGGATTTTCTATGTATAGTATCATGTCATCTGCAAACAGTGACAGTTTTACTTCTTCTTTCCCTATTTGGATTCCTTTTATTTCTTTTTCTTCTCTGATTGCCGTGGCTATGGCTTGCAAAAATATGTTGAATAAAAGTGGCAAGAGTGGGCATCCTTGTCTTGTTCCTCATCTTTTAGGAAATGCTTTCAGCTTTTCACCATTGAGTATAATGTTAGCTGTAGGTTTGTCATATATGGCCTTTATTATGTTGAGGTACGTTCCCTCTATTCCCGCTTTCCACATAAACTTTAGAATCAATTTGTCAATACCCACAAAATAACTTGCTGGATTTTGATTGGGATTGCACTGAATCTATAGATCAAGTTGGGAAGAACTGACGTCTTGACAATACTGAGAATTCCCTATCCATGAACATGGAATATCTCTCCATTTTATTTAATTCTTTGATTTAATTCATCAGAGTTTTACAGTTTTCCTCATACAGATCTTGTTTATATATTTTTTTTGCTTAGGTTTTTTTGTTTGTTTTGGCTGCACTGTGTGGCATGCAGGATCTTAGTTCCCCAACCAGGGATCAAACCCATGCCCCCTGCAATGGAAGCACAGAGTCTTAACCACTGGACCACCAGGGAAGTCCCTTGTGTATATTTTGTTAGATTTATACCCAGGTGTTTCATTTTGGGGAATGTTAACATGAATAGTATTGCATTTTTTATTTCAAATTCCATTTGTTCATTTTTGGTATATACGAAAGTGATTGACTTTTGTATATTATCTTGTATCCTCCAAGACAAAGGTTTTTTTTTAATAGATATTATACAATAACAACAATAAAAACAAATAGCCCAATTTAAAAATGGGCAATGGGACTTCCCTGGTGGTCCAGTGGTTAGAACTCCGAGCTCCCAAGGCCGGGGGCCCAGGTTCAATCCCTGGCCAGGGAACTAAGATCCCACATACCACAACTAAGCCTGCGTTCTGCAAGGAAAACCCGGCACAGCCTAAATAAACAAATATAAAAAA
Organism: Mesoplodon mirus; assembly: GCF_964341445.2. NCBI lineage: Eukaryota > Metazoa > Chordata > Mammalia > Artiodactyla > Ziphiidae > Mesoplodon > Mesoplodon mirus. The sequence continues at coordinate 70,062,196 of NC_138988.1, read as the reverse complement.
AATAAAAATAAAAAAATAAAAATGGGCAAAAGAGTTGAATAGACATTTCTCCAAAGAAGTATAGAAGTGCCCAACAACCATATGAAAATATGCTCAACATCACAAATCATTATAGAAATGCAAATCCAAAGTACAATGAGTTACCACCTCACACTCATTAGGGCGACCACTATCAAAAAAACAAAAACAAAAAATAACAAGTGTTGAGAGGATGTGGAGAAATTGGAACACTGGTGCACTGTTGGTGGGAATGTCAAATGGTGCAGCCACCATGGAAAACAGTATGGAGTTTCCTCAAAAAAATAAAAATAGAATTAATGTACGATTCAGCAACTCTCCTTCTGAGTATATATCCAAAAGAACTGAAAGAAGGGTCTCAAAGGGCTATTTGCATACCCATGTTCCCTAAGCATTATTTACAACAGGTAAGAGGTAGAAGTAACCCAAGTGTCCATCAAAGGATGAGTGAATATACAAAATGTAGTATATGCATACAATGGAATATTATTCAACCTTTAAAAAGGAGGAACTTTTATCACATGCTATAACATAGATAAACCTTGAGGGCATTATGCTAAGTGAAATAAACCAGTCACAAAAAGACAAATACTGTATGATTCCACTTATGTGAGATATCTAAAGTATCTAAAGTAGTCAAACACATAGAAACAGAAAGTAGAATTGCCAAGGACTGGTGGAAGGAAGAAATGAAGCTGTCATTCAATGGGTAAAGAGTTTCAGTTTTGTAATATGAAAAACTTCTAAAGATCTGTTGCACAGCAATATGAATATAATTAACACTACTGAACTATCCACTTTAAATTTATTAAGATGGTGGACTTCCCTGGTGGTGCAGTGGTTAAGAATCTGCCTGCCAATGTGGGAGAAATGAGTTTGATCCCTGGTCCAGGAAGATCCCACATGCTGTGGAGCAACTAAGCCCATGCACCACAACTACTCAGCCTGTGTTCTAGAGCCCGCAAGCCACAACTACCAAGCCCGTGAACCACAGCTACTGAAGCCCGTGCACCCTAGAGCCTACGCACTGCAACTACTGAGCCCACGTGCTGCAACTACTGAAGCCCGCGCACCTAGAGCCCATGCTCCACAAGAGAAGCCACCACAATGAGAAGCCCACGTACCGCAACGAAGAGTAGCCCCTGCTCACCACAACTAGAGAAAGCCCACATGCAGTAACGAAGACCCAATGCAGCCTAACTAAATAAATAAAAATAAAATTATTAAGATGGTAAATTTTGTTATGTGTTTTTTTTACCACAATTGAAAAAAACAGCTATTATAATCAGGATCTAATAGAAGGCCTGAAGACTCTTAACATGAATAGAAAGATAGTAAGTCTCACCAGAGAAAGAAAAGATTAAAAAATAACCAAATGGGAATTTTAGAATTGAAAAATATGGTAAGAGAAACAAAAATTTCACTAGATTGGATCAATAGAAGAATGGAGATGGCAGAGGGAGAGTCATTGAAATTGAAGGTAAATCAATGGAAACTATCCAATCTGAACAACAAAGAGAAAAAATGAGGGAAAAAATTGAACAGAGCTTCAGGGGCCTGTGGAGAAATACCAAAATGTCTAACACTCATGTCATCAGAGTTCCAGAATGAAAGAAGAAAGAAAAAATACTTGGTGCAGAAAAAATATTTTAAGAAATAATGACTGAAAACTTCCAAAAGATGGCAAAAGACATAAACTTACAGATTCCAGATGCCTAGAACTCTCTAAACAGGAAAGACTTAAAGAAATATATTCCCACACCTGTCATAATCACACTGCTGAAAGCTAAAAGCAAAGACAATATCTTGAAAACAGAGAAAAACCATGTATCACATATAGGAGAACAACAATTAGAACAACTTTAGATTTCACATCAGAAATCTCAGGAATGAAGGAAGAACAATAAAAATGGAAAATATCTAGGTAAATATAATAGACTGTTTTTCTTCTTTTAAGTTCTTTAAAGTTTACATGAGAGTTGAAAGCAAAAAATATAACATTGTCTGATGGCGCTTTCAATGTATATAAACATACTATGTATGACAACTATAACATAAATAGGAGAGGGCAAAAGGACCTATACAGTGATAAGGTTTCTATATTCCACGAAAGTTGTAAAATACTAATTCTAAATAGACTGTGAAAAGTTAAGTATGTATATTATAATTCCTAGAACAACTTCTTAAAAAAAGATTCAGGAATTCCAACTTCTGAAATGGCATAGTAAGGACCTCTGAAAATACAGTCCTTCATAAAAGCAATGAAAACACAGCCATATTTGTCAAAATCAACTTTTTCAGAACTCTGGAAATTAACCAAGACTTGCAAAAATCCAAGGAGTGTTTCTTCAGTAAAAATTGTTTCAGTAAGAACAATGCACTTTGTGGCATTTTAACTTGCCCAAATCCTATCTCTTTATTGCCAGCTCCATGGTAGACTTGAAAACCAACAGCCTTGTAACTATGGTGGCTATGAAAACCAGCAACCTAGAAGCCACTGAAGAGAATAAAACAGGTTTGGAGCTCCCCAAAAGCCCTATCCCCAGAGAACTGTCACTATTTGACCTATCTGGCACTATCCCCAGAGAATTGTCACTATTTGACCTATCTGGCAGCTTGCTGAAAGTCTCCATTCTCATGGCTTGTCTTATTTTACCTGACTCAGAGGTCACTCTGTGCAAACAGTTCTATTTGCAAGGCATTATCAAAAATAATCAGTGGCAATTGTTTAACATAGCAGCTGCCTGAAGCATCATTACCAGATGGAGATAACAAAAACCTTCAAAGGAATATCTGGAAATGAGTTGCCCATAGGGATCTCTGAAAAGCCCCAGAATATTCCTGGGTATCTAGAAGGCCACATGAATGTGCAGGGCTGTGCACATGCCCACGAAAGACCTGAGAAGGCCCTAATCTCTCACCTCTGACTGACAGTGAGGCTCTATACAAGCAGGAGGTGAAGGCTAAGGCAGATTTGTAAACTGCCTATTAGTGCACTGAAGCCACATCCCAACAAAGGCTAGGAGATTTATTAGCTCCAAGCATTTAAGGAAATCTGTCCAGTCGTTAGCTGACCATTAAGCTAACCAAGCAGGGACTTCAGTGTCCATGCATGACAAAAAATACAGACTTTATAGAATTAGTTCAGGAAAATCACTGAAAAACAGCAACAAAAACAAACTGGGGAAGGGGGTGGGTGTCTCATATCCAGAGTTGCCACATTATTTTAAATATTCAGTTTCAACACACAAGGAAATAGTAAAGTATGCCCCAAACACAGGGGGGTGGGGGGAAGCAGTCAATAGAAACCATACCTGATAAAGCCCAGAAGTGGAACCTAGTAGACAATGACTTTAAATCAGCTATTATAATATGTTCAAAGAATCAAAGGAAACCATGTTTGAAGAATTAAAAGAAAGTATGAGGACAATGTCTCACCAAATAGAAAACATCAATAAAGAGATTTTTTTTAAGGGAACCAAATAGAAATTCTGGAGTTGAAAAATACAGTAACTGATATGAAAATTTCACTACTGAGGCTTGTATGGGAAGAACTGTGTCCCCCACAAAATTCATATGTTGAAGTCCTAACTCTCAATACTTATTTGGAGATGGGGCTTTTAGGAGGTGATTAAGGTTAAATGGAGTAATAGGGGATCCTCAATAAGTTTAACACCTGACTTCTCACCAGAAGTCATGGAGGCCAGAAGGCACTAGAATGACATATTCAAATTGCTGAAAGACAAAGACCATCAACCAAGAATTTTATACCCAGCAAAAGTCTCCTGCAAAAAAAAAACAAAAAAAAAACAAAAAAAAACCCTGTGTGGGGGTAGGAGGGTCATAAAGGAAAAATTAAGACATTCCCAGATAGGGACTTCCCAGGCAGTCTGGTGGCTAAGACTTCACCTTCCAATCCAGGGGGTGCAGGTTTGATCCCTGGCTGGGGAGCTAAGATCCCACATGCCTTGTGGCCAAAAAAAACCAAAAAAAAACATAAAACAGAAGCAATATTGTAACAAAGTCAATAAAGACTTTAAAAATGGTCCACATTCAAAAAAAATAGTCTAAAAACAAGACATTCCCAGATAAACAAAATCAGATTATTTGTCATTATGAGAACTGCCTTACAGGCTACTGAAAGGAATCCTTCAGGCTGAAAGAAAGGACACCAGACAGTAAATTGAATCCACACAAAGAAATATATAACACCAGTAAAGGTTGCTTCAAATTCATTTTGGGAGTAGGCAAATGAAAACAGTAAAGAAATTACATTCAGAATTCTGTCTTATATTATATATATGCCTCCCCTTATATCACAACATATCAAAAACTGCAGAATGCAGCTAAATCATGCTTAGAAGTAAATGTTATTGTATTAAATGATTCTATCAGAAAAGAAGAAAGGTCACAATTCAACAATCAAAGCTTCCACCTTAAGAAACTAGACAAGGAAGAGCAAATAAATTCAAAGTAAGCAGATGAAGGAAGTAGTAAAAATAAAAGCAAAAATCAATGAAATTCAAAACAGAAAAATAAAGAAAACAAAAACTGGTTCTTTGAAAAAGTAAGTAAAATTAATAAACTTCTTGCCATCCAGAGGAAAAAAAAGGAGATACAAATGACCAATTTCAGGATGAAATGGGGAGTATCTTTATAGATGCTGCAAACATTAGAAAGATATAAGGAAATGCTGAGAACATCTCTATACATATAAATGGACCAATTGATATGAACAAATTCCTTAAAAACTACAAAATACCAAAACTCACCCAAGAAGAAATAAATTACCTGAATAGCTCTATATCTGTTTTTTTTAAATTGACTTCATAGTTTTAATTTTATAAAAAAACTTCAAAAAAATTGAGGGCCAGATGGCTTCACTGTAGAATTCTACAAACATATAAAGAAGAAATTATACCAATTCTACACAATATCTTCCAGAAAATAAAAGAGAAAGGGACATTTTGCAAAGTGTTATATGAGGCCAGCATTATTCTGATACCAAAACCAGAAAAGGTCAATAGAAGAAAATTGGGGAGTTCTCTGGCAGTCCAGTGGTTAGGACTCCACCCTCTCACTGGCCAGGGTGCAGGTTTGATCCCTGGTTGAGGAACTAAGATCCCACAAGCCACATGGCACGGGTGAAAGAAGGAAAAGAAAAGAAAGGAGGGGGCCTCCCTGGTGGCGCAGTGGTTGAGAGTCCGCCTGCCGATGCAGGGGACACGGGTTCGTGCCCCGGTCTGGGAGGATCCCATATGCCGCGGAGCGGCTGGGCCCGTGAGCCATGGCCGCTGGGCCTGCGCGTCCGGAGCCTGTGCTCCGCAACGGGGGAGGCCGCGGCAGTGAGAGGCCCGCATACCGCAAAAAGGAAAAAAAAAAAAAAAAAAAAAAAAAAGAAAAGAAAGGAAAGGAAAAGAAAAGAAAATTGCAGTCCAACATCCCTCACGAACATTAGAAACAAAAGTCCTAGACAAAATACTAGTGAATCAAATCCAGCAATGTATGAAAAGAATTCTACACCTTGGCCAAGTAGTGTTTATCCCAGGAATGCAAGACTGGTTAAATATTAAAATATCAATGTAATTCCTATTAATAGACATAAAAATCAAACTTCATAATCACATTAATTGAAGCAGAAAAAGCACTTCACTACCACATAAAAATCAAACTTCATAATCACATTAATTGAAGCAGAAAAAGCATTTCACAAAATTCAATGCCCATTTATGATTAAAAACTAGCGATAAAAGGGAAGGGTAGGGCTTCCCTGGTGGCGCAGTGGTTGAGAGTCCGCCTGCCGAGGCAGGGGACATGGGTTCGTGCCCCCGTCCGGGAAGATCCCACATGCCGCAGAGCCTGCGCGTCCGGAGCCTGTGCTCCTCAACAGGAGAGGCCACAACAGTGAGAGGCCCGTGTACCGCAAAAAAAAAAAAAAAAAAAAAAGGGAAGGGTATATATACTCATGTATTAATTATTACAATTAGTATGTTTATATATACATACATACATGTATAAAATCCTACATAATGGTGAAAGTCTGAATGCTTTCCCACTGGGATTGCAACAAACCTGAAGAACAAACCTGCCTCTACATTGGATATATTCCTTTAGCTCTAACCTTTGTGCTCTGTTGCCTGCTCTGCACATCTCTAGAGGAATGCAGCCTATAACCTGAAATATACATAATAGCCCTTTCTCAAGACTCTGCCCCCCAGGCTTGACCTTTAAAGGTGTAACAATTTTCATTCACATATAAAAAGTTGCAGAATAGAGAATAACATTGTCTTGTTGGAGGTTTACAGGAACATCATGACCAGACCCTACATGGATAACTACAAGAACAAAGGATTATCACATCCTCTCTGCGTCTGGCTGGCACCAAGAAGTTTGCAACAACCAGCCACACACCCTCCTCTTTTCGTATAAAACAAGCCTGAATTCTAACTCAGGTTAGATGGTTCTTTGGAACACTAGTCCACCATCTTCTCGGTCTGCTGGCTTTCCAAATAAAGTTGCTATTCCTTGCCCCAACACCTCGTCTCTTGATTTATTGGCCTGTCATGTGGTGACAGTGTGAACTAGGACTTGGTAACAAGATCAGGAAGAAAGCAAGGATAAACACTTTCACCTCTCAATCAAATCCTACTGGAAGTCCTAGCCAGTACAATAAGGCAGGGGGATAAAACACATATGATTGGAAAGGAAGAAAGAAGAGGATCTTATACACATGACATGAATATCCCAAAGAATCTACAAAAAAAAGTTCCTAGAGTTAATAAGTGAATTTTGAAAGTTTGCAGAATTCAAGGTCAACAAACAAAAATGGATATTTCTATATATTAGCAATTAACAATTGGATATCAAATTTTTTTAAATACCATTTACAAAAGTGTCAAGAAAATGAAATGGTCTAAAAAACTTGTTCAGAATGTATCTGCTAAAAAACCCTACAAGATTATGATGAAATAAATCAAAGACCTATAGAGAGAGAAATACCACATTTATGGATTGGATGATTCAATATAGTTAAGATTTCAATTAGTCTTAAATGATCTATCAACTTTGTGCAATTCCAATAAAAATGCCAGGAGGAATTTTTGTAGATATAAACATACTGATTTTAAAATTTATGTGGAAAAGCAAAGGAACTTGGATACCAAAAACAATTTTGAAAAAGAAGAATAAATCTGGAGAGTCCATACTATCTGATGTTTAAGACTTACTACTAAAAGAAAAAGACTTACTATAAAGCTGCAGTGATCAAGGCATTGTAATAATGGCAAAGGAATAGACACATAATCAAAGGAACAGAGTAGAGTTTAGAAATAGACTCATACAAATGTGGTCAATTGCTTTTTGACAAAAGTACAAAGACAATTCAGTGATGAAAGAATTGTCTTTTCAACATAAGGTTCTGGAACACCGTTTCAACATCCATATGCAATCATCATTATCACCATCATCTTCAACTAAACTGTACCTTGATACAAAAATTAAACCAAAATGGATCATTGACCTAAACATAAACTCTAAAAGTATGAAACTTCTAGAAGAAAACATAGGAGAAAATTTTCATAACCTTGGGTTAGGCAAAGAGTTCATAAATGTGACACCAAATCATGATCTATATAAAAAAAACATTGATAAATTGGACTGCATCAAAACTGAAAACTATTGCTCTGTAAAAGATACTATTAAAAAAATGAAAAGAGAAGCTACAGATGAGAGAAAATATTTGCAAATCATATATCCCACTACACACTTGTATCCACAATATATAAAGAACTCTCAATATTCAACAGTAAGAAAACAAACAATACAATTTTTTTTTACTTTATTTTTAAAAAATTTTTGGCTGCGTTGGGTCTTTGTTGCTGTGTGTGGGCTTTCTCTAGTTGCAGCGAGCAGGGGCTACTCTTTGTTGAGGTGCACAGGCTTCTCATTGTGATGGCTTCTCTTGTTGTGGAGCGTGGGCTCTAGGTGCATGGGCTTCATTAGTTGCAGCACACGGGCTCAGTAGTTGTGGCTCACAGCTCTAGAGAGCAGGCTCAGTAGTTGTGGCGCACAGGCTTCGTTGCTCCGCAGCATGTGGCATCTTCCTGGACCAGGGCTTGAACCCATGTCCCCTGCGTTGGCAGGCGGATTCTTAACCACTGCGCCACCAGGGAAGCCCCAACAATACACTTTTTTAAATGGGCAAAAGATTTAAGCAGATCTCTCACCAAACAAAATATATGGGTGGCAAATAAGCACCTGAAAAGATACTCAACATCATTTGTCATTATGGAAATGCAAATTAAAACCACAGTAAGATACACACCTATTAGAATGCCTATGATTTTTAAAAAATCTGACAATACTAAGTGCTGGTGAAGATGTGAAGCAACTGGAATACTTATCAATTGCTGATGGGTATGGAAAGTGGAACAAGCACTCTGGATAACAGTTTGGTAGTATCTTATAAACTGGAATATATATGTACCTTATTACCCAGGAGTCACAGTGAGTTATTTACCTATATAAGTGAATCTTATGTTCACACAAAAGCCAAATACAAATGTTTATACAGAGAGAAGTTCTATTCATAATTGTCTAGAAAGAACTCAAATGTTCTTCTATAGGAAAATAGATAACCTATGGTACACCTTTACAATGGAATACTACATAAGCAATAAAAAGGAAGAAACTATTGACAAAGGCAACAAAATGAAAGAATTTCAAATGCTGAGTGAAAGAAGCCAGGCTCCAATGGTTACATAGTGTGTAACTCCATCTACACGACATTCTGGAAAAGACAGAACCATAAGGACAAAGAATAGGGCAGTAATTGTTAAGAGTTAGGAATGGGGGAAAGGTGTGACCATAAAACAAGTGGGATCCATAAGGGACTCTTTAGGGTGTTGGAACCGTTTTGTATCCTGATTGTGGTGGTAGTTACACAAATCTACACATGTGTTAAAACTTATAGAACTGTACACTAAAAAGCCAACTTAACTATACGTTGTTAGTTATCAAGAACATGCAAATTGAAACTACAATAAAATACAACTTCACGGCTTCCCTGGTGGCGCAGTGGTTGAGGGTCCGCCTGCCGATGCAGGGGACGCGGGTTCATGCCCCGGTCCGGGAAGATCCCACATGCCACGGAGCGGCTGGGCCTGTGAGCCATGGCCTCTGAGCCTGTGTGTCCGGAGCCTGTGCTCCGCAACGGGAGAGGCCACAACAGTGAGAGGCCCACGTACCGCAAAAAAAAAAAAAAAAAAAAAAAAAAAAACAACTTCACATCCACTAGAATGGCTAAAATTAAATACACGGGCCAAACCAAATGTTTACAAGGATCTGGAGCAAACATGACTCTCATACATTACTTGGAAATCAGTGTGGCAGTTTCTCATGAAGTTAAACATACACTTAACATATGACCCAGCAATTTCAGCTCTAGGTATTTATAAAGAAATGAAAAAATATGCACACAAAAACACTTGTAGATGAATGCTCATAGCAGCTCTATTCATAATCACCTCAAAAATATATGTGAAAGAAGCCAAGCATGGGAGAATATCTAAGCTATGATTCTATTTATATGAAGTTCAAGAACACTCAAAACTAATCTATGGTGATATCAAAACAGTCGTTGGCCCTGGAACAGAGGAACTGACTGAAAAGGGGTATGAGGAAACTTTTTGGGGTGTTGGAAATATTATATCTTGATTGAATTCGTGGTTACACAGGTACATACATTGTCAAAATTCATGAAACTGTTCACACTTAACGTGTGATTTCACTGGATGTAAAATTTACCTGAATAAAAAAAAATTACCTCATATATGTATCAGTGAGAAAGCTGTTGCTTGACTTAAGAAAACTAAATGGTGAGATGGTTTTTGACACACAAGTTTTGTTGGAAATTCAATCAATTGTGAATTTTTGTTTTGATGGTCAGAATTGTTGAAAATCCCCATTTGTAGACTCATAAAGATTTATTTTTGCAAACGGAATTAAAGCTTCTAAAGTTTTTTATAAATCAAGGCAAGAATAATGCTTTCTCAAATACTAGAATTCTTCCAGTATGTTTCAGTTAAATTCCAATTGTATATTTTTTGTTCTAAGATCAATGAATTCATCTTCAGTTAGATCAACAACTTAACATCTTTGATTCAATTTATATAAGAAAGAAATGGATTGCATATCTGTGATTTAACTTAGAAGCCATAAGATAGAAATAACTTTTGAAAGACTTCTGAAGTGTTCCAGAAATTTGAAGACTTCTCTTTTCAAAGAAATTGACAGAATTTTGTATTACAACTCCATCTTAGAAAAGCATATCTTCCAGTTTCTTCCTTATCGATCACTTAACTGAAAATGTTTTTAAATTTTTTAAGAAGCATATATAACATTGACCCCATAACATTTAATTGAAAGATTTAACTCATTCACATGATTAAAAGTATATGTCAGGTAAGCCAATACATGAAAAAATTTTTTCATAACGTCCCAAGAGTGGATTTTCTTTTCGTTCTTTCTTTTTAAAATTTCTGTTCAAGTAAAACTTCTGCCCTTAGTTTTAAAAAGTGCTTGAAGGCATATCTTCATGAAAACCAGCAAACTTCTGTGTGGTAGAGAAGGAATTTATATTTTGCTCTCGTATCTTTACAAAAAATTTTAAAATGCATTTGACTCAAAGATCTGCCTCTGATAAAGTTGATGACATTTATGGCTGTTGACAAAACTTCTTTTTCAGGACTGTTAGAAGAATCTTTTTGCCAGTGTTTGTCTGTGTAAAAAGACAATGAGTGATGTGAAGAGTTTCCTTTCTCATGAAAGTAGCAAAACTAGATGCTTTAACAAGCATCTCAGGGGCTCCATCAGTGCAGAATATGAAGGTTTCTTTCCAAAGTTTTATTTGGCAAACAATATGTTTACCATTTTCAAAATGTTCATAGCCTTTGTAGTTTCCAAAAGGACTCACAAAGTAAGAATTCTTCTTTGATGGTATCAGCATGAGTACAGGATACAAAAAGAGGGAACTGGCTACATTGAAAGCCACATCTTATTTAGATGCCCTCTTAGCCTGGGCAGATGTAAGACGCTCTTTCAATTTTGCTGACATTATACTTCAATTCACATTAATTTTTACACATACACACCCCACTCTGGCTTTTGTGTTCTAACACATTCGATAATGCAAGTGAAACAGTATAATACATGGTCATCACCATCACTTCCTTTTCTTTGACATTTCATTTTAAATTGGGTTTGTAAAAAAATATACTAAAGAAAGCTAAAATAAAGCATTTGATTCAATTTACTTATTTAATTTTTTTTTCTTTCTTTCTTTCTTTTTTTTTTTTTTGCGGTACACGGGCCTCTCACTGTTGTGGCCTCTCCCATTGCGGAGCACAGGCTCCAGACACGCAGGCTCAGCGGCCATGGCTCACGGGCCTAGCCGCTCCGCGGCATGTGGGATCTTCCCGGACTGGGGCACGAACCCGTGTCCCCTGCATCGGCAGGCGGACTCTCAACCACTGCGCCACCAGGGAAGCCCCTAATTTTTTTATTTTGAAATAATTTTGGACTTAAATAAAAGTTTCAAGAATAATACATAGAATTCTCAGATACCCTGGACTAGATTCCCCAATTGTTAACATTTTACCATGTTTACTTTATAATTTTCTATTTATACACATATGCAGCTCTTTATATATATGTAGTTTTCTCTATTATCATTTTATACACACATACATACACATTTACCTCTCTATATAAACACATTGTTTTTATGAACCATTCGAAAGTAAACTGCAGGCATGATACCTCTTTATCCCTAAATACTAAAGTGTTTGTTTCATAAGAACAAGGATAGTCTCTTACTTAACCACAGTATAATTATCAAAATCAGGAAGTTAACACTGATATGATACCTTAATCTGCAGACCTTATTTATATTTAACCAATTGTCCCATAATGTCCTTTGTAGTAAATAATTTTTTTGGATAAATGGCTAATGAAAATGTGATATATATATATAGATATAGATAGATATATAAATATAGATATAGATATATATAGATATACACACACATATAAGGAAATCCTATCATTTGCAAAATACAGATATAACTAGAGGGGATTATGCTAAGTGAAAAAAGCTGGATAGAGAAAGATAAATACTGTATGGTATCACTTATATGAGGAATTTAGGGGGGAAAAAGTCGATCTCATAGAAACAGAGAGTAGAAAAGTGATTGCCAGGGGCTGGGAGATGGGGGGTGGAGGATATAGGGAGAGGTTGGTAAAAGGGTACACAAACTGTCGGTTATAAGATGAATAAGGTCTGGGGATCTGATGTACAACATGGTGACTATAGTTGATAATATTATATAGTATAATTGAAATTTGCTTAAAAGAGTAGAAGTTAAATTTTCTCACCAAAAAAAGGGGTAAATACTTGAGGTGACAGACGTATTAACTTGATGGGGAGGGGGATCCATTCACAATGTATACATATATCAAATTATTACACTGTGTACTTTAAATATCTTACAATTTAATTTGTCAACAATACCTCAATAAGCTGGAAACATTTTTTTGGTCTAGGGACCTATCCAGTATCATACATCAAATTATGGAATGTCTCTTTAGTTCTCTTTAACCCAGAACAGTTCCTAAGAGTCTGTAGTTCATAACCTTGACATTTTTAAAAAGTTGTTTTGTGAAATGCTCCCAAATTGGAATCTAATGTTTCCTCATGATTAAATTGGAACCATGAACTTTTGGCAAGGACAGCATAGAAATGGCACTGCTGTGTCCCTCTTATTGCAGGGGAGGGGCATGATGTCAATCTGTACCATTACTAGTGATAGTAATTTGATCAGCTGTTTAAGGGGGTATCTAAGTTTCTCCCCTGTAAAGTTACTACTTTTCCCTTTGCAATTAATAAGTATTTTGAAACTATATACATGTTCTGTTCCTCATCAAACCTTTACCAACTAGTTTTAGCATCTGAGGATGACCCTTGCCTAAACCAATTTTCACCGTATTATCTTCTAAACGGTGGCTTTCTAACTCCATCATTCCTTCTGAATTTTATGGTTGGCATTCTATTTTAAGAACTCTTCCTTCTCCCTAATGTACGTATGTATATATGTATGTGGTTTTAATAGCATTAGGTTATTATACATTACTGTTGTTATTTATTTTAATGCTCCAAGTGACAATTTTGACACAATTTTATATGGTTTTTAAGTGAATTGTTTTTATGAAGCTACAGATAAATGAGTAATTTGTATGTTAAGTAAAATGATATTCAAGAAATATGTATACTAAGTTATAAAACATGGCAAGTTTTACACTTTATCTGGTTTTATCACCTTTAATGACTTTTAATCCTCAGACAGACATATGGATTACTGCAGCATTAGCTCAAAAATTGTATCCTTCCAAGAATCTCACTATTGTTGCACATGGTGTTGAATGGTTTTCTGTGCCTTCCTAGAAATAATGGTTCTTGTTTTTTACATCACAGTTTTTTCAAAGTTTTTATCATATATATTATATCACATAGTAATACAGTGTTATAATCTTATGGTTTTTAGGATAGTTAAGAAAAGAAGGAAAAATATATTTATAGAGTCTTCCATATTAACCCAAGTATTTACCATTTCTAGTGCTCCTCGTTTTTTCCTATGGATTTGGGTCATTTTCTGGTGTCATTTCCTTTCAGTCTAAATTACTTCCTTTAGTATATCTTATAAGGCAGCTCTAATAGCAACATGTTTTCTGTCTTTACCTAGTAATGTCTTTATTTTGCTTTCATTTTTGAAGGGTAGTTTTGCTGGATATAGAATTCTTCATTCAGCACACTGAATATGTCATTCCACTATCTTCTGACCTCCCTTGTTTTGGATGAGAAGTCTGCCAACAGTTGTATTAATGCTCCCTATATGTGGAATCATTTTTCTCTTGCTGCTCTCAGATTTTCTCTTTGTCTTTGAACACTTAGACTATGATGTGTCTACGTGTGGATCTCTGTATTAATCTTTCTTGAGGTTTGCTGCATTCTCGGATACACAGATTCATGTTTTCATCAGATTTGGGAAGCTTATGACCATTATTCAAAAAAAAAAAAAAGCTCTGCCCTTTATTCTCTCAACTCTCCTTTGGATACAACCATTAGACATATGTTGTATGCCTAATGTCTGTAGGATGTTGTCCCACAGGTCTTTGACCACCATTTATTTTCTTCAATTTTAAAAAAAATCTTCAGTTGGGTAATTTCTACTTATTTATATTCAAGTTCAATGATTCTTTTTTCTGCCATCTAGAATCTGCTACTAAGCCCCTCTACTGAATTTTTCATTTAGTTATTATACTTTTTGTGGTAAAACATATATAACATATAATTTACCATTTTAACAATTTCTAAATGTATATAATTCAGTGGCATTAAGTACATTTGCATTGTTGTGCAACCATCACCACTATTCATCTCCAGAACATTTTCATCTTCCCAAACTGAAACTGTTACCCATTAAACAATAACCCCCTATTCCCCCTCTCCCCTCAATCCTTGGAAACCACCATACTTCTTTCTATCTGTATGAATTTGCCTATTCTAGGTACCGCATATAAGTGGAATCATACAATATTTGTCCTTTTGTGACTCACTCTCTTTGCTTAGCATGTCTTCAAAATTCATGCATGTTGTAGCATGTGTCAGAATTTCCTTCCTTTTTAAGGCTGAATTATATTCCACTGTATGTATATACCACATTTTGATTATCCATTAATCCATCAATGGGCACTCAGGTTGCTTCCATCTTTTGTTATCATGAATAGGCTTCTTTGAAAATGTGTGTGCAAGTATCTGCTCATGTCCCTGCTTTCAATTCTTTTGGGTATATACCCAGAAATGGAATTACTAGATCATATGGTAATTCTATGTTTAATATTTTTAGAAACTGCCATACTATTTTCCACAGCAGCTGCACAATTTTACATCCACACTAGCAATGCACAAGGGTTCCAATTTCTCCACATCCTCCCTAACGCTTGTTATTTTCTGGGGATTTTTAGTGGTTTTGTTTATTTTCATAATAGCCATCTTAATGGGGGTGATAATGAAGTGATATTGCAATCTCATTATGGTTTTTATTTGTATTTTCCTAATTATTAGTGATGTTGAACATCTTTTCATGTGCTTATTAGACATTTGTATATCTTCTTTGGAGAAATATCTGTTGAAATCCTTTGCCCATTTTTCAATTGGGTTGGGTTTTTTTTTGTTGAGTTGTAGGAGTTCTTTATATATTCCAGATATTAATTCTTTATCAGATATATGATTTGCATATATTTCTCCCATTCTCCCTTTGATGAACTAAAGTTTTTAATTTTGATGACGTCCATTTATCTATTTTCTCTTTTGTTGCCTATATTTTTGATGTCATATCCAAGAAATCATTGCCAAATACAATGTCATGAGATTCTCCCCTATATTTTATTATAAGAGTTTTATAGTTGCACTCTTACATTTAAGTCTTGAATCCATTTTGAGTCAATTTTTGTAGATGATGTAAAGTAAGGGTCTAACCTCCTTTTCTTTAATATGGATATCCAGTTTTTCCAACACCACTTGTTGAAAAGATTGTTCTTTCCCCATTGAGGTCCTTGCATCTCTGTCAAAAATTATTTGACCATATATGCAAGGGTTTATTTCTGGGCCCTCTATTCTATTCCATTGGTCAATATGTCTGTCTTTATGCCAGTACCACACTGTTTTGACTACTGTAGCTTTGTAGTAAGTTTCAAAACCAGGGAGTGTGAGACCTTCAATTTGTTTTTCAAGATTGTTTTGGCTATGAGGCACCTCAAGATTCCATATGAATTTCAGGATGGATTTTTCTATTTCTGCAAAAAAGAAGTTCTTGGGATTTGGATACAGATTGCACTGAGTGTATAGATTGCTTTGGGTAGTTACTGTATTCTTCAACTCCAGAACATCCTTTGGTTCTTTTCTTACTATTTCCATCTCCTTATGAAGAATCTCTATTTGTTGACTCATTGTTGTCATAACGTCTTTTAATTCTTTAAACATAATTTCCTTTAGTTCTTTGAACATAATTATGTTCAGCCTCTGTGAAGTCTTTGCTAAATTCAATATCTATAGTCACTCAGAGTCAATTTATTTATTTATTTATAAATATTTATTTATTTATTTTGGCTGCTCCACGTCTTAGCTGTGGCACGCAGGATCTTCATTGAGGCATGTTTAGTTGTGGCATGCAGGATCCTTAGTTGCAGCATGTGGACTTCTTAGTTGCGGCATGTAGACTTCTTAGTTGCGGCATGCAGACTCCTTAGTTGCAGCATACAAACTCTTAGTTGTGGCATGCATGTGTGATCTAGTTCCCTGACCAGGGATTGAACGCAGAACCCCTGTATTGGGATCACTGAGTCTTACACACTGGACCATCAGGGAAGTCCCCCAGAGTCAATTTATACTGACTATTTTTCCAAGTATGGGTCACACATTTCCATTTCTTTGTGTGTCTTATAATTTGTGGTTGTTGTAGTTCTTGTTGAAAATTGCACATTTTAGATAATATCTTGTAGCAACTCTGAATTATAATCCCCCCCCCTGCAGGTTACTGTTATTGCTATTTGTTTGTTTCTTTATTGTTTCTCTAATTAGCAACTTGTCTGGGCTAAATCCATGAAATCTGTCCCTCCTGCAGTATACAGCTAATGATGTCTCTGTTCTGTTTTTGTTTTTTGTTGTTTTTTTTTTGCGGTACGCGGGCCTCTCACTGTTGTGGCCTCTCCCGTTGCGGAGCACAGGCTCCAGACGCGCAGGCTCAGCGGCCATGGCTCACGGGCCCACTAGCTCCACGGCATGTGGGATCTTCCTGGACCGGGACATGAACCCGTGTCCCCTGCATCGGCAGGCGGACTCTCAACCACTGCGCCACCAGGGAAGCCCTGTTATTTTTTTTTTTTTTTTTTTTTTTTATTTTTGGCTATGTTGGGTCTTCAGTTGCTGTGCGCAGGCTTTCTCTAGTTGCGGCAAGCGGGGGCTACTCTTCGTTGCCATGCGTGGGCTTCTCATTGCGGTGGTTTCTCTTGTTGCGGAGCACAGGCTCTAGGCACATGGGCTTCAGTAGTTGTGGCACATGGGCTCAGTAGTTGTGCCTCATGGGCTCTAGAGCGCAGGCTCAGTAGTTGTGGCGCACAGGCTTAGTTGCTCCACAGCATGTGGGATGTTCCCGGACCAGGGCTCGAACCCATGTCCCCTGCACTGGCAGGCAGATTCTTAACCACTGCACCACCAGTGAAGTCCCTGTTATTTTTTATTCTTATTTTTATTTCTGTCTTCCTGAGGATTGCCTCATGTACTGTGTAGCTTAGTGGCCAGCCGCTGATCCTGATCAAACAGAGCTTGTCTTCAGCCACCTCAAGCCAGTAAATCTTCTGTCCTCTACTGATAGATCTGTGTATGGGTGGCGAGTGTATTCATAGTTTAGGCCATTTTCAGTCTTATCCAGCTTTTACGTTCTGCCACATCCTTTTGTATTTCCTCTGCACATACATAAAGCCTCAGGGCTGGCCAGGAGTGTGTCGCTGACTTGGGCCCTCTCTGATCTCTGTGCATGCATGCAGCCTCAGCCTGGAACATGCTTGCCCCAACCAAGACTACAACCTCAAGCTAGCAGAGCCACTGGCCTTCCTCACTTCTACCTCTGAGATTGTCACTTTCACCAAAAACACTGTTGGGTGTGGCCACTGTCCTCTGCTCCAAACTGAGTGAGCCCCCATTGACCACAGCAGAGAAGGTGCTGGTCCTGACTGTCCTAAAATTTAGAACCTCTGTGTCAGATAACCAGAGGGGGAGTGTGATGGAGCAGGCCCAGGCCAGAACATCACAGATTCTCACTATTCTTACCTGAAGTTCAGCAGTTTTTCAAGCATAAATGCTTCTCAGATTGTTGTATGATTTTGTTTCATTTCTGGGGAACTGAAATGGTTTTGTCAATTTTTCTTTATGTCAACTATTCCTTTTGTCCTAGTTTCTTTTGGGGTAAATGATATGCTGATCTCTTCGCTTGGCCATACCTGAAAGTCCTGCCTCCAGTTTTCTTATTTTAAATGCTCAGTATGTTCTAAGGAAAAATAATATGCAAATATAGCCTGTACAAATACTGTGTGTTCGTTCATGCCTTTACTTCAAAACACAGACAATGTGCAAAGAGAGTTCAAAGACAAAAGTAAAAGAAAGAACCTCTGCTACTTGCATAACTTGTTACTCTATACATGGCCTGTATTATGTGTTAGCAATAATAAATTATCTTAAATAATATCCTGTAACAGTTACCTCAACTGTTAGGTTTGAAAATTCCTAGTCCACACATCTAGACTGCACACTTGCTCACATTACACAAGGTCAAGCTGCCTTATGGAGAGTTAAGAATTCCCATTTGAACTGTCTAGTTTGCAAAACCTGGACCAAAAATGGAAACAATGTACTTTTGTTTGTTTGATCACTTGGTGCAGAACTGCCCAGTGGCTGGCCAGCTACATAACACAAACATGGAAGACCGTAGTCATGTATTATCTAGTAGTAAATCTAATAATACTGAAATTCTGAAGGATGAGTAGAATATTTTTAAATATCCACAGCAACTTTAATGTGATGTGAAAATAGCTGTGGTTTCTACTGATGGCAAAGACACAGATAATCTAATGTTCTGGGGCTTGTTGCCTAATGTATTAGTTATCAATTCTGCATAACAAATTGCCCCAACATTTAGTAGCTTAAAACAACATCTATTATCTCACACCATTTCTGAAGGTGAGGAATCTAGGAGCAGCTTAGCTCAGTAGTACTGGCTCAGGGTCTCTCCTGAGGTTGAAGTCAAAGTATTGACCAGGATTACAGCCATCTGAAGGCTTGACTGGGCTGGAAGATCCACCTCCAAGCTCACTCAAATGGTCGTTGGCAGAAGCCTCACTTCCTTGATGAGCCCTTTTCAGAGTAGGTCAGAGTGGGAAGTGCCCTCTTATCTCTTAGAGTTGGTTACTGAGACCCACAGAAGCTGGGTAACTGGCTGAAGGTCACAGAGCAAGTAAAAGGTAGACTTGAAGCTCAGACTCTTCCCCATCACATTTGCCACCTACACAAGTAATGGAACCTCATGCTGCCAACTCAAACAAAAAGAAAATGTTTCGGAAGGATACAGGCCAGCTCACAGGATTAAGGCAAGGCTGGACCAGGCTGTGTCAGTCTTCTGACTCAGGTGTAAGCCACAGAAATGGCTTCTGGGCACAGTAGTTAGAAACGGAATATATTGAAAGGATTAAAGGGATATATCAGAAAGAGGTTTAGCAGCTATGCGGCCAGGAATAACACCCCAAGTGGTACTACAGAACCAGTCACTACTGCCACCAGCACTTGGGCATGCACAGCAAAGCTTGTATGGCAAATACCTGTGACTATGGACAATGCTGCAAGCACCACTGTCACGACTGCTTCTAGAAACACCTCATCAGCCACGATTCTCACAGAACACGATTCTGCTTGTCCCAGCATCTTTGCATCACATTTCCAGTTCACAGCTTGAATATGCCTAATTAAGGCATCCTTGTTCTGTATGCAGCTCTAGCCACAAGGGATTCTGGGAAAGCAAGTATATGATACTTTCAGTTTCTTTCTGGGGAAGTGGGCTTTGCTTCATGAGGAAGGGAACTAGTTAATAATGTGAAAGTAGTTTGGGTGCTGGATAGCCCAAAAGAAGGACAAATGTAGGTGAGATAGATACAGGAAAAGAACAGGAACCAAAGACTTTTGTAACAGCATCTTAAAATAATGCTTAATTTGTTCCTGCTGTTGCAGCTGGAGATTAAGGTGGAAGACAGAATGGGAGCTTAAGAGGTATAATAAGAATATATTCTCAAAAATGAAGAGTTCTTATGAATATATTAATATACTATTTTAAAAATTAATATACCCATAAGGATGTATCTATAAGAACAGTGTATTAACATATATTATATTAAAATTCATATATAAATTATACTTTTATATTTGAATAAATTTATTATATAAATAAAATAATAAATAATTTATTATATAAATATATATGATCTATATAATTAAAAAGAACAAAATTATTTTCATGAGGGAGAGTGCTCATGAAACAAAGCCCATCATTTTATTTTGGGATAAGGACATCCATGTTTGGTTGTAGAACTGTTCCAGCCTTTAAATACTAAATCCACACATCAGTTCTCTGACTTCCAGCTCTCTCCTTCAGATACTGTTCTTTGACCCTGTAGATACCTCCTGCAGGCCCCGGACTCACCTACTGTCTAATTATCATCTCCCTCCTGTCTTCATTTTTCACCCTAACCAGGCTTGAATCCAAGCTCGATCACTTCAACCCCATGGCACCCCCTTAACCAAAAGCCCAACTCTGTAATGTGGGGGTGTGGGTGAAGACACACCCAGTATGCTAGCTCTTGGGTGGGTAGGCAGCACTGCTAAACCACTTCCACAGAATCTGATAAAACCCTTGTGGGAAGCTTTTGACCTTTCGACCCTTTATTAGGATGTAGCTCACAATGGCTTTTTTCTTTTGTTCAGGGAGTAAACACCTAGAGCAGTGCCTAGTAAAAAATGGGCATCAAATAACTATTGCTGAATTGAATGTATTGGAAATATCCAGAATTCAAATAGCCACTAGATGACAAAAAATTCACACCAGATTCAAGTATTCACAGAGCCCGAAGGAGGTGGACAGCAGGGATAGTGGGTCTGGAAATTGGATTTAATGTGGGGATCTGGGTTAGACTCTGGTAAAGCAACAACACGCTGAAAATACCACTTGGAGATTAAATTAATGAGCTCAGGTAACCCCTGGTGGGCACACTGTTTGGGGATATTGTTTGGGGATGCTGCAGAGGAAGGAGGTCCAGCAAATGAGCATTTATTGTGCAGGATTCACAGGCTCTTCTAAAATGAAGAAATCAGCTAAACAAGACAGTTCATTACTTTTCATCAACACAAGGCCCCATCTTCTCCTCAGGAGCTCCTACTCCTACTGCCTCAACCCCCATTTACGGAGAAAGCTAAAAGACTTGACCAGCTGGGAAGTTTTACTGGTGTTCAGAAGAACAAGCCCTTGGCCTACGCTTAACAATGGCAGCATTCTGCTCAAATCAGGCCCTGCATCTGTTAACAAGACTGCTTCTCTGGGTAAGAGACAATGATTCCAGGATTCTAACCTTCTTAGATACTTCTTAGGTTAGGACCACAATGCAAGTTAGATGTCCTTTCTCTTAATTTCTATGTCAAGCAGATTTAATTGTAGAATTTTTTAGAGGCCTAGGGGAATGAGTTGTTGAGACAAACAAACCTAGGGCACCCCTGAGTTATCCTTAGATATGAAGTGAGACGATTCTATACAGAGTCAGGCTATAAAAAGGAAACAGGCAGTGGGAGAGACCTGCCCATCCCAAGCACTCTTGCAGATGTGGTGAATGCCTGGATGGTTGTTCACAGAGCAAAAAGTAGTGAGAGAGAAGAGCTGGAGATAATGAGGGGATTTAGGTCTTTCTATAAAAACAGCAGTTTCAAATCAGAAAAACAGATAACAGGTATCCAGCTATCCAACCCACAAAGGGCAAAGTCCCCCACCCTGGCACAGCCTGATTGCTGGGATGAAGCCTGCCTAGAGGTAGAGTAAGCCCTTTCTAGGTTAATGTAATCAGATGGATATGGGACACCTGCCACTCACTGCAAAGCACTTCACAGAGCTAGCTGGCTGCATTCATCTGCTTAATAAGGCCAGAATCTGAAACAAACCCTCTTTACCCAGTTTCTCAGAGCCCTGTTTTAGAGAGCATGCCTTTAATTAGAGCCAGACAGCACAGTGGTGGGGCTCAGCTATACTGTGGTTTGGTGCTGCAAGGCAGAAAAGTTACCACGTATCTTTCTAGGCAAGCAAAATGTAGATGGTGTTTAATATCAGATTTCCCTCGAGGAAAAGAACATACTGTAGCTTGGAGAA
The DNA here is from genome assembly GCF_964341445.2 of Mesoplodon mirus. NCBI lineage: Eukaryota > Metazoa > Chordata > Mammalia > Artiodactyla > Ziphiidae > Mesoplodon > Mesoplodon mirus. Next base: position 70,040,114 of record NC_138988.1, on the reverse strand, counting down.
GTGATTTCAAAGTTTGGGTTAATTTTTGGTTTGTGTCCTTTAGTAATAGAACATTCAAGTTTATGTTTGTGAGCAGTGCAATAACTGGAATAATTATTTAGGCCTCACTATAACACATCACAGTATTTTAGAGATGAAAAAACGGAGGCTCAGAGAGGTTAAGTTGCCCAAGGTCACACAGTTACAAATGGCAAGGCCGGAATTCAAACCCAACTAGTCTGACTTTCAAATGTTTTCTTTTTTCTTTTCTCTTCTTTTTTTTTAAGTCTGTACTTAAGAGCTCACTTTCTTAACCTGTGTGGCACACTTGAGAGGAATGTGGTGTTCTGGAAGGAGAGGTTGCAAGTCACTCTTGTGTCCAGCAGCCAAGGAAGAGAAGGATCATTCTGTGAGATCAGTCTCTGCAGACGGCCTTCAGGCTCTTTGAGTTGAGATGTATCTCCTTTGAGGATCTTTCTTCTAATGATGTACAAGGGGGTTCACAGCAGAATTGTCTTAAAGAGTAAAAAATGGGAAGCACTGGTCCCCAATATGACAGCCACCTGACTATGCAAGAACCAGTTAACTGTACAAACTACACAGCTCATTTGTAGTCACCCAACACAATTATACGTCACTCAACATAAATTATAAGAATTTCAGTGGCAATGATACGAATCTTACTAGAAATGAAGTTGATTTTCTGAAGCCCTTACCTTGTCAAAATGTAAATGGCTATTCATACAAAGTGATGGTTGCACTATCTTTTTCTTGGATTGTTGGGAGCAGATACCCTGCCTTGGCTTTATTGAAGTTTTGCACTGTAGGGTTTTGGGGAATCAGAAGCCTAACTGATTTCATTCTTATTTCAATGTAGACTAATGGACCTTCGGATGGAAGTAGTTATACTGGATTGTAGAACCATACTTACTAGACCATTACTAACAAAACATTTAGAAAAAGTTATATCCGTAAATATTTTTAAAAAGAAACAGATTGAGCCTCCTTGATTTTAATAGAGAACTCCCACTAGGTGGATTTCCAGATTTCCCTTTTTTCCTTCTTCACATACCACTTTATGGGTTCTACGTCATTTTTGTTGCCATTATTTTTGTTTTGTTGTTTTAGTTAAAAGTATATATTCTGATATTTATTTAATAGGACTTTGTTTGAGAGCTGTATGAAGAAAAGAAAGAGTAAAAGGTTTAAAGCAACCTGGATCTTAAAAAAAGAAAACTGGAGAAACAAATTATGGTGCAAACACATAATAGAATAATAGGCAGCTGTAACAAAGAAAGAGGAAATTCCTTACGTTCTGACATAGAACAATCACCAAGATATAACTGAAAAAAAGCAAGGTACAAAATACTGTACAGTTTGTTATCATTTGTGGAAAAGAAGGGAAAGAAGGCCTACATGTGTGTTTTTGCTAGTACAGACAGAGAAGATCTCTGGAAGGATATACAAGGAAACAGCAACACTTGTCACTTCTGTGCAGGGAAGTGTCACTGGGGGACAAAGATGACAGGCTTTTCTCTTTAGGTCCTTTTGTACCTTCTGATTTCAAAACATGTGACCATATTGCCTTTTCAAAAAATGTATATCTGGTAGATGGAGAAAAAACAATTTACAAAATTCAACATCCATTTATGATAAAAACTCTTACCAGGGATTTCCCTGGCAGTCCAGTGGTTAAGACTCCACACTTCCACTGCAGGGGGCACAGGTTCGATCCCTGGTCGGGGAACTAAGATCCCACATGCCACAGGGCGTGGCCAAAAAAAAATACAAACTCTTACCAAATTGGGTAGAGAGGGAACATATCTCAACATAATAAAAGCTATTTATGAGAAATACACAGTCAATATAATACTCAATGAGGAAAAGCTGAAAGCATTCTTGCTAAAATCTGGAACAAGACAAGGATGCCCACTCTCACCTCTTCTATTCAATATAGTACTGGAAGTCCTAGCCACAGCAATCAGACAAGAAAAAGAAATAAAAGGCATCCAAATTGGAAGGGAAGAGGCAAAACTGTCATCATATTCAGATGACATGATTCTATATATAGAAACCCCTAAAGACTGAACAAAAAAATGACTAGAACTTATAAATGAATTCAGCAAGGTAGCAGGATACAAGATTAACATACACAAATCGGTTGCATTTCTTTACACTAACAATGAAATATCAAAAACAGAATGTAAAAAAAAAAACCAATACCTTTCAAAATTGCACCCCAGAAAATAAAATACTTAGGAATAAACCTGATCAAGGAGGTGAAAGACTTATATGCTGAGAACTATAAAACATTACTAAAGAAAACTGAAGAAGAAAACTGAAGATGAATCAAAGAAATGGAAAGATTTCTCATGCTCTTGGATTGAAAGAATTAATATTGTTAAAATGGCCATACTGCCCAAAGCAACCTACAGATTTAATGCAATCCCTATCAAATTACCCATGCCATTTTCCACAGAACTAGAGCAAGTAATCCTAAAATTTATATGAAACCATAAAAGCCCAGAATTGTCAAAGCAATCCTGAAGAAAAAGAACAAAGCGGGAGGCATAACCTGCCCAGACTTCAGACAATACTACAAAGTTACAGTAATCAAAACAGCATGGTATTGGCACAAAAACAGACATATGAAGCTCAGTGGAACAGAACAGAGACCCCAGAAATAAAGCTACACACCTACAGACAAAGGAGGTGAGAATATACAATGGGAAAAAGACAGTCTCTTCAGCAAGTGGTGTTGGGAAAGTTGGACAGTCACATGTAAATTGATGAAGTTAGAACATACCCTCTCACTATACACAAAAATAAACTCAAAATGGCTTAAAGACTTAACACATAACACCATAAAACACCTAGAAGAGATCACAGGCAAAACATTCTCTGACATAAATCGTACCAACGTTTTCTTAGGTCAGTCCCCTAAGGCAATAGAAATAAAAACAAAAATAAACAAATGGGACCTAATCAAACTTACAAGCTTTTGCACAGCAAAGGAAACCATACACAAAACGAAAAGACAACCTACAGACTGGGAGAAAATATTTGCAAATGATGCAACGGACAAGGACTTAATTTCCAAAATATACAAACAGCTCATATAATCCAACAACAAAAAAACAAAAAACCCAATCAAAAAATGGGCAGGGGGCTTCCCTGGTGGCACAGTGGTTGAGAGTCCGCCTGCCAATGCAGGGGACACGGGTTCGTGCCCCGCTCCGGGAGGATCCCACATGCCGCGGAGCGGCTGGGTACGTGAGCCATGGCCGCTGAGCCTGCGCGTCTGGAGCCTGTGCTCCGCAACGGGAGAGGCCCGCGTACTGCAAAAGAAAAAAAAAAAAAAAAAAAAATGGGCAGAAGACCTAGACATTTCTCCAAAGGAGAAATACAAATGGCCAATAGGTATGTGAAAAGATGCTCAACGCTGCTAATTATTAGAGAAATGCAAATCAAAACTACAATGAGGTACCACCTCACACCAGTCAGAATGGCCATCATTAAAAACACTACAAATAACAGATGCTGGAGAGGCTGTGGAGAAAAGGGAAGCCTCGTACAATGTTGTGGGAATGTAAGTTGGTGCAGCCACTATGGAAAACAGTATGCAGGTTCCTCAGAAAACTAAAAATAGAATTACCATATGATCTAGCAATCCCACTCCTGGGCATATATCCAGACAAAACTCTAATTCAAAAAGATACATGCACCCATATGTTCATAGAAGCACTATTCACAATAGCCAAGACATGGAACAACCTAAATGTCCACTGACAGATGAATGGATAAAGAAGATGTGGTACATATATACAGTGGAATACTATTCAGCCATAAAAAAGAAGGAAATAATGCCATTTGCAGCAACATGGATGCAACTAGAGATTATCATACTAAGTGAAGTCAGTAAGAAAAAGACGAATACCATATGATATCACTTATATGTGGAATCTAAAATATGACATAAATGAACTTATCTATGAAAGAGAAACAGACTCACGGACATAGATAACAGAGTTATGGTTGCCAAGGGGGAAAGGGTTGGGAGAGGGATGGAGTGGGAGGTTGGGGTTAGCAGATGTTAGCTATCATATATAGAATGGATAAACAACAAGGTCCTACTGTATAGCACAGAGAACTATATTCAATATCCTATGATAAACCATAACGGAAAAGAATATTAAAAAAAGAATATATATGGGCTCTCCTGGTGGAGCAGGGCTTAAGAATCCGCCTGCCAATGTAGGGGACACGGGTTCGAGCCCTGGCCCGGGAAGGTCCCACATGTCGCGGAGCAACTAAGTTTGTGCGCCACAACTTCTGAGCCTGAGCTCTAGAGCCTGCAAGCCACTACTGAGCCTGCGTGCCACAACTACTGAAGCCTGCGCACCTAGAGTTCATGCTCCACAACAAGAGAAGCCATGACAATGAGAAGCCCGTGCACTGTAACTAGAGAAAGTCCATGCACTGCAACCAAGACCCAACACAGCCAAAAATAAATAAATAAATTTATTTTTTTAATTTATTAAAAAAAAGAATATATATATGTATAACTGAATCACTTTGCTGTATAGCAGAAATTAATGACATTGTAAATCAACTGTACTTCAATTAAAAATATTAAAAAACAAAAACAAGCAAACTGTCATGGCTGAACAGAATCTTCGGAGTTGGTCTCTGGACACAAGTCCACCATCTCCCTAGATTGCCGACTTTTCTTATTAAAGCACTTTTCCTTTCTTTAAAAAAAAAAAAAAAGTTTATCTGTACTCTTCTAAAAATTTATATATCCCATGCAACCTATAAACAAAACATATGTATAGGGGAAACAGGAGACTGTTACATCAAGATGTAGTCATCTTTTCCCTGTTTCTCCAGAATTTTTTGATTTGGTTATAATGGCTATCTTTAAAGTATTATTTTCTATGTTTAACTTACTTCTTCCTTGACTACACCAGTATTTCAATCAGTAATCCCATTGAGAAAGATGAAAATGAAGACTAGGGACGCCAGAATCCCCAAATACACAGGATTCAACAAAGGAAAAACCTACCATCCCTGTGAAACACATGGGGTATAAATAAAGAACTACAGAGAACTGTTCTCTAGGTAGGCAGTAAAAAGGGAGAGGAAAATACCTTTCCATCTGGAAGCAAATCATTGAATGACATAATGCACAACCAGTTTCCTACTAGAGCTCCTCATTTTAAATAACTACTCTTCAACTTCCTGTGTTTTCCTTCATTCTCATCACTGGTAACCAAGGATACCACAGATTTTCCTAAGCTTCTATTTCCCAAACATCAAACTAGTTTTCTTTGTTTAAAATGGGAAAGCAGCAAAAGAGAAATGACTTTTAATTTTTTTAAAAAAGCATATCAAGTTCTCATAAAATCACTGCCCATGTTTGCTGAAATTGGGTAAAATAGATTTGGAAACAACTTCAGAACACCAGCTGAAAGAAGGGAATTCACTCCATCCCAAAACCAGGTAGCAGTGACTCATCTCTGGAATGAAAAGGAGACATACCAGTTGGGGGCTTAACAGAGCCCATCTGCTATGGCCACGATCTTGGCCTTGGCTTCTTAGGCTGACATGCACTTGAGTCTATCATCGGATACAGTCACTTTCTTAGTTGCAATTTATGAGCTGCCAGTGTTTACTTGTGAGACTGTCTGGGAGCTGGAAGGGAAGGAAGATAAATATACCAAAGCCCAGCTGAGCAACTGATAGGTTTTATATTTTATTTCCAGGAAATAACATTGTTTTCACAAAAAAGAGGTATGCCATCCTCTCAAAGAGAGGCTGCCTTCGCCTTCAGGGGCAGCCATAGGGATACACCCAACCTGCCCAAAACGTGTATCAACAGAGGTGCTTCTGAGGTACCAAAACAATAACAACAACAAACTTAAAAAGCACAACAGAAATACATAACCTGTTCAGTGTAGCGAAGCAGAGTCTCTTAAGTACTCTGAAGCAGTCGGTGCTTCAGACAATGGCGGCAGCAGGGATGGCCAACATGGAGGGTCGTGACGGAGGACTTCCTAACTCAGTCTCTGTCCCATGCTCTGTCTCAGAGCGGCCCCAGACCTGTCCATAGAGAATCCTCCAGACCATCCCAAGTTCCCACTGTCTGGCAGTCTTTCAAATGCCCTTGGAGTACGGTCTTCAGAACAGTCTCTTTGCTTTGGAGAGAAAAAAAAAGAGAGAAGTAAAGGAGGAGCCTGCATTTCCCTCCCCTGGCCTCCCTACTGCCACCCTCAGTCTTTTCCCCACACAGCAGCCATGGTGAGCCAAGAAAATAGATGGCAGATCATATCACTCTGCTCAAAGCCCACTCCTCGCTTCGCCAGAGTAAAAGTCGAAGTCCTTCCAAAGGTCTATAAACCCCTATACAATTTGCCCCCCGCCCAACCTCCTGACCTCACTTTCTATTCCCCTTCCCATCGTTCACTCCACTCCAGCCACACCACCTCCTTGCTGTTCCTCCTATCCCCTCTGCCTAGGACGCCCTTTCCCCAGATGGCAGCATGGCCACTGCCTACTGAGCTTTAGTCAAATACCACCTTCTTCAGTGACTACCTTAACTACTCTATCAAAAACTGCCAACGCTCTCCTCATCACTCCCGACCGCTTTCTTGCTTATTTTTTCTCCATAGCACAAATCGCATCTTATTAGATTTTCACTTCTCTTTCTATTCTTCATACCTAGAAGAGTGTCTGGCACAAAGCTGGCCTTCAATTAATATCTGTTGGAGGAAGGAAGGAATTACATACACAGCAACAGGCAGGGAGAGGTGCAAGTTTTTCCTCTGTCCGGGGGGGGGGGGGTGCGAGGGGCTATTCACTGGCCTCTAGTGTTTTCCAATAGCTGTGCTTCCTTGATCCCAGAGAAGCAGGGATCTTGGCTTACACAAAGGGCAATCTCAAGACCTTCCTTGAGGTTAAGGTCTCAAATGCTTTGGTAGGCAGATTGAAAGTGTTATTAAATTTATATACAAGGGAACAATAAGAGTTTTGGGGGAGACACACATCAAGGGATAAGGCAAGGAAGGACAGTAAGTGACAAAAGAAGAGAAGGGAAGGAAAAAGGGTGGGGCAAAAATGGGAGGTGGTGATGGAGGAATAAGAAAAAAAGCTTCTATTAATAAGTCTAATTTTTGATCCCATGATAATTTTGCAAAGCATGAATTTTTAAGTCAAAATTTTTAAAGAATCCAGTGTTATAAACTATTTGAGTGCATGCAGGTGGACACCCCAACCCATGCCAATCTTGCTGAGTGCCACTTTCTCTTAAACACTGTCCTATGCCAGGCAGGCATGCTGACTTCATGCACATGACCCCCTGGATTCTTGGGGCAATACTGGGTAGATAAAAAGTACTTGCTAACAAGGATCCTCTATGGACGAGGTCAAGCTGGCAGACACTGTTACTGCTGCCATTCCCCACATAGTCCTTTACAAGGTTCTGTCTTTCAACAAGTGATGATGGGTTAACACCAGGGAAAGCCTTCCAGGTGGGCAAGCAGATACCCTCTTCAGAGGCTGTGAGTTTCTCCTGTCCTGTGTCTGGATCACGCTCCTCCTAGCCTACAGGAAGCTGGCAAGAGCCACAGGCCGTGTGATCTTACCTGGGCCAATCTTCCCAGAGACCACCAACCTCTGGAGGGACCTCTGTCTCAGATTCAGGAAAACTATGGTTCATAAACCTTTCTCCCCGCCTCAGCACCCCTGAAGGCCAAGGCATACTCCCACCAGTAGCCTTGGCTCAATATTATAGTATCAAGGGAGCTGGGAAGTACAGTTTGAAAAAGCCCCTGTACTGAAAATCACTGTTCTAAAGGACCAACAAGATTTTATTTCTAGATAATTTGCTTTTTTCTTTTCTGAGCACAACCCAAAGAAACTGTTAGGGAAAGCTTAAAGTGAGAATGTTAACACTCTTGTCAACCAACCAACACTTAATGAGAACAGAACAAATGGGACTGGGGGAGCAGTTGACAGAAGACTCTGCTCCAGCACCTCCCCAGCTGCAGAGGGAGAGCCTCCATAGCAGATGTCACAAAATGTCTTCTCTTCAGGAAAATCTCACCTCAATATCCCAGCAAGCCACAATTACTCATGCGACAAGCACTTACTCAACATTCGTTATCTGCCCCAGCTCCAGGGCACCCTTTCTCCAAACACAGGATCTGGCATCCTAACACTCTCCTCCTCTCCTCTGGATAATCTGGCCTCCCAGACTTTACAAAGGATCTATGGCTAATCAGTCATGAGGCATTACTCCTTCCGTGCGGATATGGGCCTTGAAGACAACAACCAGCCGAGGAGGCCTGGAGTGGGGCTGCTCTCAGTGGAATCAGAGGCCCGTGCTGCCACAGACGGGCAGGTCCTTCTCTCTGAACTCGGGATCAGAGCAACCGCTGCCCAGCAGGAAAATGGCCCTGCCAGTGTCAGAACTCAGACAATTACAGGCTTGCCAATTCTAGTTCCCAGATCCTACATTTGGTTCTTTAAAAATTCCCATGCACTGGGGATTAAACCAGCTTTCAATTGGCAAAGAAGGTTGGTATTTGAACTGAGAATTTTCTCTAAACTCCACACTGCAGCCCAATGAAGCTGCTGATGGCTCTGGCACATTTTCCTAAATCGGGCCTCAGAACCTTCTGTCTGTCTCTAGAGAAAACCTCAAAGCTGCACTCGTTGCGATAACTGCAGAAACCGAGACTGGTGCCAGAACTGCTCTCAGCCAGTGAGTGGGACAGGGAGGCCGATTCAGTTTACCGTGTTGGCTCCTGGTGTTACTAAAAAGGCAGCAAGGCACCAGATTTAGCCTCTGCAGAGAAAAGAGGGGTCTGATATTATCTACTCTGCGGTATTAACTCTGTGTGAGGAGACTCAGAGATGAATTTAGGACACAGGGCCCTTCTTTCCTTTTCCAGTGGCTGCATGCATCTACCATGCTCGGACTTTTGAGAAGAAACCTGGACAGGGGGCTGGGTGAAGAAAGTACAAATGGGTGTGTGGAGAAAAGGGAACCCTCCTGCACTGTTGGTGAGAATGTAAACTGGTACAACCACTATGGAGAACAGTATGGAGGTTCCTCAGAAAATTAAAAATAGAGCTACCACACAACCCAACCCAACAATTCCACTTCTGGGTATTTAACCAAAGAAAATGAAAACATTAACTCAAAAAGATAAATCCATGCCCAATGTTCACTGCAGCGTTTTTGGCAATAGCTAAGATATGGAAGCAACTTAGGTGCCCATCGATAGATGAATGAATAAAGAAAATGTGGTATATATATACAAGGGAATATTTCTCAGCCATAAAAAAGAATGAGACCTTCCCATTTGCAACAATATGGATGGACCTACAGTGTATTATGCTAAGTGAAATAAGTCAGACAGAGAAAGACAAATATCATATGATTTCACTTAAATCTGGAATCTAAAAAACAAAACAAATGAGCAAACATAACAAAACAGAAATAGACTCATAAATACAAAGAAGAATATGGTGGTTGCCAGAAGGGGGCGGGATGGGGGAATGCGTGAAACAGGGGAAGTGATTTAACTTCCACTTACAAACTTCCACTTACAAAATAAATTAAGTCATGGGGATGTAATGTACAGCATAGGGAATACAGTCAGTAATATTGTAATCACTTTGTATGGTGACAGATGGTAACTAGACTTATTATGGTGATCATTCTATAATGCATAAAAATACCAAGTCACTATGTAGTACATCTAAAACTAATACAACACTGTAAATCAATTATACTTCAAAGAAAAAAATAAAAACAGGAATAACCCCCAAAAAACAAAGAGAAAGTACATGGTGTCCCCACCCACACAGAGACCCAGCAAACTTAAGCTCAAAGGCTGACCTTGGTCAAATCTGGGTTCCCAGGTCAGTGTTCCTCTCAGAAAGGGAAGAGAGAAGAAAACAGAAGGCATTCACAACACCTCAGTAGACACTTCCTAAGCCTTGGCTGTCCTCATGCTCCTCTGGCACTGTGTAGACATGTCTTGTTTGGGCCACCAAGGGGGGCACTGCAGGAACAGGTCACTGCTTCTCACACCTCTGTGCTTATGCTAATTCCTCTGCTTGGAAAGCTACATATCTAGGGAACCTTTAGGACTCAGTTCAAATGGCACTTCTTCTGTGAAGCTTGCTCCCATACCTCCACCTGTCCAGGCCGAATTGACTGTCCTCTCCTCTGCAATTTTCCAGCACCCTATTATGGAACTTGTCACATTACCTACTTGCTTTTCTGTCTCCTCTGCAGACTAGGAGAGCTGAGACAATACCCTGTTTATCTCTTTATCCCAGTGCAGAGTATAGTGTTCTTATAAATGCTTATGGAGTGACGGGAGGTGGACAGGACGAGCAATGAATTCTGCCAGATTCAAGTGGCTCCTGGGAGGTAAAAAAACCTATGGGGACTCAAAATTGGGCACAAAGTCCAATAGTACATAGTTGTCAGAAAAGTAGAAAACACTCTGGTTTCAAAGAACTGCCCCACCCTCAGAATGTCTTCCTTGGGCATAACAGGCTCAACACCTGGCCTGTGACAGGCTTGCTGCCCTCACAATGGCTGACCAACAGAGGGCCAATTCCATACCATAGCTGCTTGCAAATCAGCATCAGATTTCTGGCCCTACTCAAAAGAGGCTGACATCTGTTGAAGGGCTAGGAGAAAGACAGTGATAGACAGAAGATCCTGTTCTTAGCAGTGTGGCTTCTAAGCCTTCAGCTTCTCTGGACTTAGAGAAGGGAACATCCAAAGACACACATGAACATGAGTTCCCGATGGCCAGGTGGTGGAAAGCACCTGGAAGGCCAGTGAGCTTTTGGTTCTTCTCCTCTGTTGGCCTTTATGTGCAACCCATTGACCTCACAGCACCCTGGCTCTGAGCTTTCCCAGAGGGTCGTGCTGTACTAGATTTCTAAAGGGACTGAACATGGTAATCAGATCCACTCTGCTCCTCTTTACTCTCATCTCTGCCCAATAACCAATCCTTCGGATCCACTGGCTTCCTTGTACTTTGCCCCAGGACACATTCTTTTGCCACCAGGACATTCAAGTCTCAAGCAGAGTGGCTCTGCAACCTTCAACACAGCAGGCCCCAAGTATGATGAGATCACTTGTTTAAATTAGCAGATATTCACTATGGAAGTATGGTTCCTTGAGGAAACTCACCCACCCCTTCCCTAATCTCTTTATTTAAACTCTCTCTGGCTGGGAAACCTGTTTGTACCACATCCTATTTATAATTTATTGTATACCCAACCCAAGATTTCTGTAACACCCGGACAGCAACTAAACTGTCTTGAACAACAGCACCATCTAGTGACCAGCACAGCAAGCTGTGTGACCATGTGTTTTTCTAATCACATCCTTTTTTATCCCCCAAACCAAGACACATACACCTAAGCCTCCCCATTCCCTGCTGGTCAAATAACAGTTAATTCTACCTCAAGTCTTTCTTACATGTTCATTATCTTTAACTCCCTTTACTTTTCCCAATTTCTTCCACCTCTTCCTTAGCTCAAGAATCATTTATCTTACTCTTCCCGATCCAAAAAACTCTGCCTATGTTTGTAAGTCCTTTGTTGAGGGGACTTACCTCTTGTTCACACCCACTCACCTTTTCGTTCCCTGATGAGGACAATTCGTCGTTCTTTCACTTCCGAGCTCAGATTATCTACCATCTTATTAATGCAATTGTCTAGAACCAGGGAGTGGGTTTTCGACTTGATGTCCTTCCGACAAATGGGGCATTCTATCTTCCGCTTCATCCACTCACTGATACAGTAGGAGCAGAAACTATGGGCACAGTTCAAGGTGACAGCCTATAATGGGAATGTGAACACACAGATCAGAACTGTGATGCTTACTTCCCCAGGGCGGTTGCGATCTCAGAACCAACTCAGATCACACTGCCAACATGGGTTAGCTACCCTGCAAACAAATGTCACTGGACGCAAGTAGGACTAGTAAGCTTGTGAATGTTTGGTATAAATACATCACTAATTCTCTCATGAAAACAAATTTATGTCCTAATGGTGAATTAGCACCTCAATTTTAATATATGAAGGGGAACACAGAGTGAATACTCAGTATACAGAATGGTAGGAGGCATCATCTTTACTCAAAAGCAGCTAAAAAAGTATATGTGAAAGAGAACTTAGGCTGGGAAAAAATGTAATGGGTTCAACTGATAGTGCCTTAAGTAAGTAAGCCTGTGAGACGAGAGAAAGCAGAAGGAAGTCTGTATGTGAGGGGCTCCTATGAGTAATTCCAATGGTCAGCTTTCTGCCAGGACACTTTTCACTCCCCAAAACATAAACCATTCTCCTCATTACTCTTGTCTATGTACATCTCCTAAGATACAACTTTGTGAGGCTCAAAAGTCTTCCTTCCTGTTTTTAGGATAGCAGTGGAAAATAACACAGAAATCATGTATTTTTCAAATGCCGAGTTGAGACCAGAAAGCCAACTAGGAGACTTTCTTAGTAACGAATGAGATAAATTCTCATAAACGGGACTAAAAACCTGTCTGATTAAAATGAAACCTCTTCCCAACACTGATTTTAAGAGGTGACCCACAGAAAAGGTCAGGCACATGCTGTAAACCAAACAAAGTCAAGTTATTTGTCTCTTACGTGTCGTGCAGATGCTCTGGGTTGGCTAACTCATCACCCATTCCAACCACCCTTTCCTTGTCTTCTTCTATTAGGGTCCGTAAGCCACGTCAAAAGAGCACGAACTGAGTTTCTCCAAAGTAGGGAATCAAATGACTAGAAACTATGGGGGAAATTATGACCCGAAGTCAAAGTAGATCCAGAGCAAAAGAAACAGGTCTACCCAGGAGAGATTTTTCAGGAGGCTAATACACCCAATCTCCCTAAAGTCCACCAGAAAAAAGGAAGCAGTGTGTGTATGCATTTTCTTTTTAAAGGATTCTGAAAAGCACTGTCATTTAACAAATTGAGTTTAACACCTGAAGTGTAAGATGAACTGGACACAGATAGTAGAATGTGTGAAAATAAAAGAGGACTGTGCAGGACTTCCTTGGCGGTCCAGTGGTTAAGACTCCATGCTTCCAATGCAGGGGGTGTGGGTTCCATCCCTAGCTGGGGAACTAAGATCCCACATGCTACACAGCATGGCCATAAAAAGAAAAAAAAAAGGAGAGCCTGTGCAAAAACAAGACAGGATAACAGGGAATTCCCTGGTGGTCCAGTGGTTAGAACTCTGTGCTTTCACTGCTGAGGGCACAGGTTCAATCCCTGGTTAGGGAAATAAGATCTCACAAGCCACGTGATGTGGAAAAAAAAAAAAAAAGACAGGATAACAGATGGTAACCTAGGAGAGATGTTTCATTTTCATAAGGAGCCTCAGAGTTCCTGAAATATGTTCCACTTGGCCACTGAATTCCCAGCAACCATACATCAATGGCATTTACCCCCCTGTTCAAAGGCTGCACTGCACACCTACTCTCAGCACTGTGCCCATTCAGAGCAAAGAAAGAATAGTTTTATTGAGCAGCTTTATTCTGATACTTCAAATTTCTAATGCCATCTAATTCTGGATTGTGTCAGAATCAAGTGGTTCCCGGGAGGTAAAAAACCTGTAGGAGTTCAACACTAGGCACAAAATCCAACAGGACATAGTTGTCAGAAAAGTAGAAAGCACAGGACCTTCTGACCTGTGGGAGGGTGGGGCAGCTCTCAGGTGGTTCTTTGAAACCAAAGTGTTTTCTCCCCAATACCAAAGAGATAAAGGCTTTATTACAGCCCAAAACATTGATTCTGCCAAACAGATACTCAAGAACAAATGAAATAAGAAAAAAGACAGTGGAGGTAAAGAAGACTACAAAAACAAATGAGAAGTGACTATCTCTAGCAGTCACTTTGAGGTCAAATAGCTACAGTAAGTTCCTGGAGGAAAAACATTCTTTAGAATGTTTCCCTACAGCAGAGGCAGTCTGTGTAGCCGAGGCTCCATTCAGGGTTGGGAGAGTGAGAAGGCGTGAGCCACCATTCATAATTACCTCAATGAAGTATTCTGAACAAATAATACACTGGAGCTCATTCTCTAGCACGTCATTCACATGGCTAAGAACTTCCTCCTTCTGTGCTTGCACCTTCTCCTTCTCCTCCTGCAAAAACATACAACCCCACCTGTCATTCGGGAGAACCAACGAGAATGCAAAACAGGACAGGAAGCAGGGTTAATAGTCTGCAATAGGATTAAGAAGGAATCTAAATTAAAAATTCACCCTGGCACAGCAACATGAAAATAAAACTCTTTCCGCAAGGGTTACTGTTTCTCAGAACTGCTTTCTAATATAGGACACTATCTTCCTTTTCTTCCCTCTCTCGACTTTTTTAGTATGTATTCGCATTGCAGGTTCTGTCTTCTTCCCAAAAATTAACCAAATGAGAAAAACTGAAGGTAGCATACCCACTCCACCAACCACCCAAGACCAGAATAAGGCATTAAGTATCCTATAGCAAACTGCAGTTGAGGTGATACAAAATCATCCCAAGCAACCAAGAACTCACTGGATAAGAAAGAAATGAGGAACAGTCCATAAAGGTAGGAAGCTTGAATTAGTATGTAAGGTCCCTTATGTTCTTTGCAGCTGCCTCTCCTATAAAATAAGGATAATACCTATGTTCCCTAGAGGCAGGAGGCTGGAGAGATGGCCTCTTGAAGTACCTTCAGGCCCCACACTCTATGATGCTTGTCACTTCCCACTCCTGCAGTGCAATTTCCCTGTGTTTTCCCCAAGAGGTCAGACTGCTTGTAGACACACTTTTTAAGGAGGATCTACGTGTGCTCTCTTGAAGCCAACATTTATTAAGTTAGCACCTCATCTCCAAAACAGAAGGGATCAGGAGCCCCTTAGGGGGAGAGGAAAAGCCATTTAGGGTATATTTGAGTGGTTCATTTATTTCTCATGTTTTACTTTCTCTTCTAATCAAAGCAAAGACTGTCAGACTGCTTAGGGCAGTGAAGAGGGACTGGAGCCAGTTATAACTAGAGTCAAGTTCCCTGAAAACTTTTGAATTACTGGATTTAAAAAGATGTGGTGGTTTCCTGGAGGCTGGGGAAGAAGGAACTATGTCATTTAAACAGAGGATAAGGATATCAAACAAACTAAAAAGAGAGACTCCTCCTTTTCTGTATTTTGCTCCAGATCTGTACATGAGGAGGGGTGGGCTGAGAGATGCAGTCAGACTCAGGCATAAGTTTCAGGTCAAAGGATGCAAACTGGTGACCTGTGGACTGGATCCAGCCTGAAGACTTATTTAGTCTGGCATTCATGGTATCAAAACACTGAACTATTGCCAATACTTGAAAACTGGGATACTTTACATAAACATTTAGATTTCCATCTTCCGTGGAAAACTCAGATCGGACAACACTGGGCTTGCATATCTGGATGGCAATGACTGGCTGCATCAGAGAAGAGCTGCGTCTTGGGGTGGGGGTGAGGGTGCACCTCTGCCTCACAGATCCCCACTATGTTCTTACACCCAGGCCACTTTACTCACTTCTATTATCGGTCTGACCCCAGTGGGCACTTGAGTTTACAAGCCCTAATTTAAGAGTTCCACTGATTTGATATGGGAAATAACTACATAAATGCATCAAGATGAACTATTTTTTATTTTGACTACACCACCCCTTAGCCTATATGAGTGAGACACTCTGAAGGAGCATTTACCACAGACAATGGACTAGACTCCAGGATGTGTCTTATTCCCAGCATTTTGCTTCTGGATAAAGGAAGGAAATAGATGTTGTCTTACAGGCAGAACCTTCTACAGCCCTAACTAATTTTACAGATTATTTCCCTTGAGGAAGGAAACAGCCATAACCTCTCCCTTCATTCACCATACCAACCTTTGCACTGTGGAAAATGCTGAGTTGCATGTGCCTACCAAATTCTAAACCTTCACCTTCTTTCCAGTACCTTGGTCTGCTCCAATTCTTTGTTCTTGGCTTGAATGATTGCTTCAAAGTCCTTCTTGCTGCGATTTAGCTCTTCCATCAGAGCCTGATGCTGCAGAAACATAGCAGATACATACTCAAGATGCGTTACACTGCATTGTTCCTTTCAGCCACCATGCCTGTCTCTCCCTCTGTCAGCAGCTTTGGTTCAAGAGACCAATGGATTGGCAATTTCAAAATAATGTTTTTGTTCCATCAGGACATCCCACTTACATGCTGCTTTTTTCAGGGAAAGGGGCAGATAGGGAGGGACGCCATCAAATCTATTAATCCCTCTGGAAATAACCCAACTTCTGTGGCCATCCAAATCAACTGAAGAATTTACACTGCCTTCCAGAGAGTCTGATTCTCTGGGTTTGGCTTGGGGCCCAGGGATGTACATTTTTTACAAAGCCACACAAGTGATCCTGGGAACAAATGCTCAAGAACTAGTAAGTAACTCTAAGGTTACCCAGCACTGGGAGCAGCTTTTAAGAAATAATCAGGGAAATATGGATTCAGGAAAACTAGATAATCATTTTCTTTGAAATGAAAAAGATCTTTAACCTATTTATTCTATGAATCACATACTACATGCTCATAGGCAATGCTGCCTGAACCCTGGCTGTGTCTTCTGGAAGCTGGCATGCCCAAGAGCTAACAGCTCATTCATTGTGACTAACTGCCTACATCAAATGTCAAGAGGTTCCATTTCTATGAAACATAATTTCTGAGCTCCCTCATACTTAAGTATATTTTAAATCTCATTTCAAATCCTTTTTTAAAGAAGGTGATCTTTCTTTTATTATTTTAATTCTTTTATTTGGTTTTTTCTTTTTTTTCTGTTTTAATGAGAACTATATTTTCAAATGGTGGACTCTTTCTGCCCATAACTAAACTGAGGAAGACCTGCTGACTTAAAAGTCCATGGGTTGGAAATTCCCTGGCGGTCCAGTTCTTAGGGTTCTGTGCTTCCACTGCAGGGTGCACTGGTTTGATCCCTGGTGGGGGAACTAAGATCCCAGATCCCACAAGCCATGTGGCATGGCCAAAATAAATAAATAATAATATTGTATCTATGTTAAATCTGCTGAATTTAATAACCGTGCTAGGATGATGTAAGAGAATGCCCTTGTTTTGAGGAAACAAATACTGAAGTACTTTAGGGTAAAGAGACGTAAAACATGCAATTACTGTTAAATACTGAAGTACTTTGGGGTAAAGGGACATAATACATGCAATTACTTTTAAATAATTCATAAAGAAATATACACATGGAGAAAGAGAGAAAATGGTAAAGCAACTCTTGGTAGCTGAACCAATAGCAGAAACTGCCTACCTCCACATTTCATATACATAAGAAAAATAGGGCTTCCCTGGTGGCACAGTGGTTGAGAATCCGCCAGCCGATGCAGGGGACACGGGTTCAAGCCCTGGTCTGGGAAGATTCCACATGTCACGGAGCAACTAGGCCCGTGAGCCACAACTACTGAGCCTGCGCGTCTGGAGCCTGTGCTCCACAACAAGAGAGGCCACGACAGTGAGAGGCCCGCGCACCGCGATGAAGAGTGGCCCCTGCTTGCCGCAACTGGAGAAAGCCCTGGCACAGAAACGAAGACCCAACACAGCCAAAAATAAATAAATAAACAAACCAATGAACCAACATATAAAAAAAAAAAAAAAAGAAAAATAATCTCCCAAGTCAGTTAGCTAATTTACACTTTGCAGCTGAAAGTGTGCTTTGCTGATAACTCAGCTGACTCCAATTCACCTTCTACATGTCCAGAATCACACTATATAACGGACATTCTGAAAACAGAAATGGACTTAAGAGTCCCAGTAACTTACAAAGTCTAGTCACTTGGCCAAGTCTCTTAACTACTTGCGGTTAAAGTATAGTTACTTATAAGATGCAAACATCAAAATGACATTTGTGAAGAGTGCGTTGTAAAATGCAAAGTGCTACATAAGTATGGGTAGTTTCTAAAACTGTTTGTGCTTTTTTACCCTCTTATAGCTGTGTTTAAAATGTTGGCTAGAAGAGTTAAAACTTGAAGAAACATTTTCTTTTGCACAGGAGTCCTTTTATGCTCATTGTTTGCTTATAAGGAAATACTTCTGAATAAGAATTTAACCATTTTCTGCACACCTACATAGAAGGTAACAAATTATTACACTGTCTATAACTCAGCAGCCTTTCTAGGCTAGAACCTATTTCTGGCTTCTTTTAGGAGACACAATCATAACAAAAATATTTAATGTGCCAGGCATTGTGCAAAGTGGCTTACATACATTGTATAATTCTCACAAAAACTCAGTTAGTTCGATGCAATTATTATTTCATCACCAGTAAAATGGGGAAAACAACAGCAGTTGCCTCACAGGGCTGTTGTTAAGGATTTGAAAAGACTATACAAAGAGCATTTAGCACAGTGCCTGGCCAAAAGTAACCGCTGCACACAGTTTACCATTTGTTGGTACCTTCATTTTACAGATAAACAGACACAGAAAAAGGCAAGTGTAAGCAACAGGATTTTCAACTCAAGTCTGACTCCCCAAGTTTCTGCCACTTTCTTTCTTCTTCCTTTTTTTAAAATTATCTCCTCGTACAGTAGGGGGAAATAGTAAATCCCCATGATAGTGGCTGAACTTAAAGCCAGGAAACACCTAATTTAATTGTCTTTGACTGTCCTCACCCCCTACCAACGTCTGGTAAAGTGAGCTGCTCACTAACTTCTTTTTTTTTTTTTTTTTTTTTTTTCGGTACGCGGGCCTCTCACTGTTGTGGCCTCTCCCGTTGCGGAGCACAGGCTCCGGACGCGCAGGCTCAGCGGCCATGGCTCACGGGCCCAGCCGCTCCGCGGCATATGGGATCCTCCCGGACCGGGGCACGAACCCGTATCCCCTGCATCGGCAGGCGGACTCTCAACCACTGCGCCACCAGGGAGGCCCTCACTAACTTCTTGAACTAATGAAAGACTAGGTTTCTAACCTGGGTGAGCTAGATCTTTCTGGGCTGGGTAGAGTCTCCTCGTCTCTGAGCTGGTGTCCCTGGCTGCAGACCTGAAGAGGCTGTTCAGGTCCTGTTTGAGGAAACGGACTTGTCTTCCCTTCCTCAAAAAACAATTTACCAAGGGCCACTGCCCCCCAACCCACTAGGACTTGAAGGGTCCCAACCTACATTTGCCTGTGATAACTCCTATACGTCTCCACCACCGCCACGGCAACATTTTTGGAGCCCAGCTCGCCCCCACCTTCCTCTTAGCAGGCGCCGAAGGTGGTATTTCTGAAAAGATATTACTCAAGAAACACATTTTAAAATGTGTGGTCTGGGGGCTTCCCTGGTGGCGCAGTGGTTAAGAATCCGCCTGCCAATGCAGGGAACACAGGTTTGAGCCCTGGTCCGGGAAGATCGCACATGCTGCGGAGCAACTAAGCCTGTGCGCCACAACTACTGAGCCTGCCTGCCACAACTACTGAGCCTGCGTGCCACAACTACTGAAGCCCACGCACCTAGAGCCCGTGCTCCACAAGAGAAGCCACCGCAATGAGAAGCCCGCGCACCGCATTAAGAGTAGCCCCCGCTTACCGAAACTAGAGAAAGCCCGCGCACAGCAACAAAGACCCAATGCAGCCAAAAATAAACTAATTTAAAAAAATAAAAAAACAATAAAATGTGTGGTCTGCAGAAAAAAAGCAGTTATGTCAGAAGTCCTGAGTATTCATCTTGACCACTAATTAGATGCATGTGCTTTAATTTTCTCATTTATAAAATGGGAAAATAGGTGCCCCCCTACATTGGGGTTAATAAGAAAAAAAATAACATATATGAGAGCACTCAGAAAAGTTTTTAAAGCTCTATGTAAATGTAAGTTATTATAATTATAGGCCTGGAAAATGAAAAAGAACAGCTTCAGAAGGACCACCAGGTGGACCGAACAATAACCATGTTTGAGAGTGGTAGGTCCCCCAGGCATGCTGTTATAGAACCATGATCTAAAAGTATCCTATTTTAGGTTAATGAATGGAGACTGGCCAAGTGCATTATGCTAAATGATAGTGTGTTTTCCAGTCTGTCTCACTAGAGGGTGAAGTGTTGTGGGTGCAGGGTGCTTAATGATTCCTCACAGGGATTTTCAAGAGCAGAACCTTACTCTTTTCCAGTCAATTTCAAAACATTATCTGAATATTAATTTAATAATCCTCTAAATGGGAAACATGCTTACCCCCCCACCCTAGAAAATACACAAGCTGAGAAAATAAAATTCCAAAAAGACTGAATTTTTCACCTAATGCTTTCCAAGGCTGTTTGTGCACCCAAGGTAGGCACCCTCCCAAGCATGAAGTAATATGTGACTGTTAGCACTGTAAAAAGGTTGGGAGGTAGGTAAGCAATAAAAGAACCGAATGATATGGGCTTCCCTGGTGGCACAGTGGTTAGGAGTCCGCCTGCCCACGCAGGGGACACGGGTTCGTGCCCTGGTCCGGGAAGATCCCACATGCCGCGGAGCGGCTGGGCCCGTGAGCCATGGCCGCTGAGCCTGCGCGTCCGGAGCCTGTGCTCCGCAACGGGAGAGGCCACAACAGTGAGAGGCCCACGTAACGCAAAAAAAAAAAAAAAAAAAAAAAGAACCGAATGATAAATTCTCCTGAACAAATTCTAATGCGATTACTCATTTTTCTCAAGGAGATACACTCACTTCCTGACTTATAACAAACTACTAATCATTACACATAAAGAAGACAAAGCAGGTTTTAAAGATGCAAAAGAACTCATAAAAAAATAAACAGAGGAGAGAGGTAGTCAAATTAAACTAAATAAATTACAGGCAATCTTTTAGGATAATTTTATTCCTGTGAGCCTTGTTCCCTTCAGTAAATTGATACGTTTTGCTGACGGTTAAACTGCACATTCTCAACCTAACCTAAAATGTTTAATTGGAACATTCTCAGATGGTTTCAGGATGGCTTCAGCTCAGGAATGGTGAGGTAATGGAGGCCCTTGCAGGCCCTGGTGGCCAAGTCACAGCTCGCAATTTCCCTCTGCTGCTCTCACCTTTCTGGAAGCGCAACCACTCTCCTAGAGAGCCTCCTAATTGCTACAGGCTCATTTCATCTTCACCAAAGCAACTCATGCTCAAATGAAGATGTAAGCTTTCATGCTGAGGTCTGGCATGTCTGTGAGGCTCCAGTCTCCAACCTGATGGCGTGAGCAGCTGCCACCTGCTCTGTCTACAGACTGGAGATGCCGCAGAGGTGTGCGCTAAGCAGCAGAGGCAGCCGGTGGCCACAAGAAGCCTGGTTGTCCCCCGACTCCACCGCCCACTATAAGCTCAGGACAATGGCAAGAGATTTACCTCCTGCAGAGCCTGGGCCAGCTGTTGCTTCAGGTCCTCTTCTCCTTGCTCTTTCTCCAAACCCTGCAAAGCCAAAAACAAAATGTAAGGTTACCCTGCAGGAAGGGGGAAAAAGGGACAAAATCCAGTAACAAGCAGAGCAGACCTGCTAGCGTGAGCATCTGGAAACAACAGGGGGCAGGGAGTGGGTGGAAAATCTCCCATTTTACTTCAAGCTGTTGGCAGTAAGGGACTTAAGCAGAATTAAACGGCTCAAATACTGCATACCTCAGGGCTGTCACCTTCAAGCCACCACTCAGGGTGTTCTGGAGAAACTTTGGATTAATACTCCAAGTCCCCTTCACTGGCTAATGCTGTGATTCCCAAAAGGATGTAAACTGAGAGCTTCTGAGTCACCAAGTATCTAAACTGAAACACAATCCCCTGAGCTGGCACTCACAAGCTCCACCATGTTTCTTTCCTCAATTCTGGCCACTCTGTCTCTCACTCTGAGTCTTTACCACTTCTAGCCCATAAACTGCTCCTCCTCCTGCCTTGCCTGAGCTTATGCTATATCTCCTCCATCTGCCCCCTCGAATGTGGATGCCTTCTACATCATCACTCCCCTACATCCAGCACCTTCCAGAAGAACCTCTGGGCCCTTCCCTCCTTAAGAATTACCTACCCAGGACTTCCCACGTAAGACTCCGCATTCCCAAGGCAGCGGGTCCAGGCTCGATCCCTGGTTGGGGAACTAGATCCCACATGCATGCCACAACTAAGAAGTCCACATGCTGCAACTAAGAAGCCCGCATGCCACAACTAAGAAGCCCGCATGCCACAACTAAGAAGCCCGCATGCCTCAACTAAGAAGTCTGCATGCCACAACTAAGAGTCCACATGCCACAACTAAGAGTCTGAATGCTGCAACCAAGAAGTTCACATGCCACAACTAAGAAGCCCACACGCTGCAACTAAAAGATCCCATGTGCCGCAACAAAGACTTGACACAGCCAAAATAAATAAATTAATTAAATAAATATTAAAAAAGAATTAGCTACCCATTTAATATGCCAACTGGAAATTGTTCTCTAATTTAAATATATTGACTTGAAACTGTTCTGATTATTTTATGTGTATAATACATCTTTGTCTCCTAACCAGATATATTCCTTAATGGCAAAAATCATTTATTAAGGGCTTCCCTGGTGGCGCAGTGGTTGATAGTCCACCTGCCGATGCAGGGGACACAGGTTCGTGCCCCGGTCTGGGAAGATCCCACATGCTGCGGAGCGGCTGGGCCCGTGAGCCATGGCCGCTGAGCCTGTGCTCTGCAACAGGAGAGGCCACAACAGTGAGAAGCCCACGTACCACATAAAAAAAAAAAAAAAAAAAAAAAAAAAAAAATCATTTATTAAGCATCTTTATACCCACCCAAACTCAAGTATAGTGCCAGGTAATGTGGGTGCTCAAAAAAATCTGTGTGGCTAATACATATAAAATAGATAACTAAAAAAAAAAGAATGACGTGGAGAATTCCATAACAGACAGGGTCCTCCTCCCATTATAGTAGTTGAAAATGCCACATCCTTGCTTTCATGATGTCCTCTGAACCCAAAGTGCTATCCTGGAACAAGCAGACACCCTCAGAAACTGGTTACTTGAGGTTACAGGGAGTGCAAGATTCCACTCCATGGGGTGGTGGTGGAAGTATCATACGATAACATTTAATTTCCAGAGGAGCAGCAGAAGTGATTCCAGGCTTGTGCTGAGACCCCAGCATTAGCACTGCTGGCCCTGCAGGTGAGATGTTTGTGCCCAGTGACAACAGCAGAGCATCTTCCTTGGACTAGGTCTGTCTCATTCCTGACTGTGTAGTTGCCAGCCTTGTTTTCCCAGTCCCCCAGCAACTAATGTTGTTTAAATAAATTCCTTATATTGCAAAAAAAAAAAAAAAAATCTGTGTGGGAATTCCCTGGCAGTCCAGTTGTTAGGACTCCGTACTCTCAATGCTGAGGGCCCGGGTTCAATCCCTGGTTGGCGAACTAAAATCCCACAAGCCACGCAGCGCAGCCAAAAAAAACAAAAATTCTGTGTGAAGTAGCAAGGGTTAAATGAGCTTCTGAGCAAGTGGTAGGGGTAGGATAAATTCTTAGGAGAGGGGAATGCAACTAATAAACAAAGGACTAGATATACGTCACTAGGAGCAATTTATATATGGCCCTCTCATTCCTAGAGAAATTCTCTAAACCAGTCCTTTTTGCCTTTCTTTACCATTTTGATAAGGAAAAAGATTTCACAGCTATGTCTTGAAGCATGCCGAAAGCAGCCACAAATATTAACAGTAACTCTTGTTCCTGAGCACATAAGCCTTTAAAGAGAGCTCTACTCTGGTGAAGGTGTCAAACACTAAATATGTAAAGATAAATCTCCATCTATTAATTTCAAAAACTAGTTCAGGCTGGAAAAGGGCAGCAAAAAGGTACACATAAGCAAGCAGTGTATACCCTTAGAAAGACCTATTTAATCCATGGCCTTGGTTAAGACCAGCAGTTTAAGGGGATAGCTGAGATTAGAATGAAATCTACAAACTGTTCAGAAATAAGCCAACACAACTGGTTGTTTCTTACCCTGAGTAAAGTACATGAAAGAGAAAAGCTTATTCACTTCAATACTGATTGGCCCCTCTTAGTTCTAAGTCAACAATGGGGAATTCTTGACATTCAGTATTACCTGAGCAAGTAGGTGAGAGTAAAACATGTGGCTCTTGCCAGATGGGAACTGACATTTTGAGCAGAACCAGGATCAGCCGTAGCCTAGAAGCTTTGTGCAAGAGCTTGTCATTTAAACAAATGACTTGAGGATGCAGACACATTTGCCCTCACCTTGACACAGCTAAGACAGTCATTATTTTATCTACTAAAGGCCCTGTGGAAGGTGGCTTATCACTCAACCCAACAACTGAGTCATGGTGTACCTGTCCCCTCTCATGCTGGCTACTCAGGTCAGACACAAACATTTTCTGCCTTTCTAGCCTCCCACTTCCTAGGTTAGCTACAGAGCTAACAAGTTGCCACGTAAATCAAGGGCAGAGTAATCAGGTGACCTACACCTGCCTTGGGTACAGGAATTTGGCTTGACCTCAGAATAAAGAAAGATTGCTCATGAAGACAACTATTGCGTTAATTGGGGTGTGCGGTAATTTGAGGGCATCTTCACCTTCATCCAACCTCTCTCTGAATTTACCTCAGTTCTGAGATGCGTCACCTTTACATCCTGTTATATCTTGGCTGGTTCCGCCAGTCACCTTTCCCCATCTTGGCATCCCAACTCTGGCTCTTGATCTGATCATCATGCTGAACCTCAAAAGTTTTCTGTTCCCATTACATCTCCTGTCCCTGGCACTCAGCACTTGGTCCCTGATACAGAAACAGAGAGTTCCGGCCAGAGGCTCACAAAGGGCCTGCCCATCCCAAGGGGCACTCTTGTCCTTCCCTCCTGTGTGGTACCTGGAGATGCTGCTGCTCTTCCTGGAAAGTCTTCTCCAGCTGCTCCACTCTGGCTTCCTGTTGGGCCTGCTCTGCACACAGCTGGGACTGTAAATCCTGCAGTTCCTGCTCCATTTTCACAATTTTCTTTGAGTTCCCTTTTTGGGTCTGCTTTTTCACATTCAGAACAGCTACCTGCTTTTCCTGCAACTGTGTTTTCAGCTTTAGAATCCTGGACATCGTTACCTTAAACAGCTCTAAGCTGCTGTGAGATGCTGAAGGATTTGAGGCTTTCTGCTTCTTATAATGAAGCTCTACAACTTCTGCGGGGCCTGGGTCAACACGAGCCCCTGTGGTCTTCCCACTTAGCTGAAGAGAAGTCAACTTAGGATCCAAATATTCAGAGGGTTGACTAGCCACTTCACCCTTCCCATGTGACTTCACTGGCTGACCAGGTTCACAAGACACTTTACTTATTTTGGATTTCAAATTTGAGGGGCCTTCAGCTCCAGAACCCTCTAATTCATTCAAACTAAATTTCCTTTTAGTTCTCAAGCCCTTATTTTTTTCCATCATCTGGTCACTTTTTGGGGAAAGACAAGGATAAATCCTCTCCCAGTCTTCTTCAGTAACTTCATATTCATACTCTGCATTCTCCTTATTTTCCAGAGGCACCCCAAGCTGGATGTGATCTCCATTATGGATAGAATAGACCTTTAAAGGTTCTAGACGTTCTCTGTTCAGCCAAACACCATTCAGACTCTGGGGAAAGGGAAAGAAAGACAAAATAAGTTTCATGATTTTCCTCCTCTTAATGGAATTTCTCTCCTGCTGCTGCAAAATCTTCTGTCTTTTCAGAAAGAAAATCATTGGAGGCAGAGTCAAGATGGTGGTGTGGGAAGACGCGGAATTAGTGTCTCCCCACAAATAGGGTGCCTGCCGCCACTGGTGGGGGACTCTGATGCCCAAGGAGATGGGAGGAACCACAAAGTGAACCGGTAGGACGTAGGGGGAATGAGGGGGGAGGAGAAGTGGAGGCCAGATAGGACTGGCACCCCTGAAGCCAGGGAGATCAGGAGAGGCAGGCGGGAGGGGCCCTCCAGAAGGAGCGGGAGAAGTGCGGAGGGTGACTGCCCCACCACTCGAGCCCAGGAAGCCTGCTAGGCTCCCAGGTGAGGTCCCCTGCCCTCTGAGACCAGGGGCGGGGGGCATGCCTGGGCCCCTTCTGTTCCTTAAGCCTAAGCCCCACCCCCCACAGCCCCCAGGACCTTTTCCAGCCCTGTGGGTCCTGCGCATTGGCTCCGCCCACCACCCAAACCTCGCCCTTGCTTAGGCCCCACCTTCCACAGCCAAGGCCTTCCCCACCCCCCACCCCCTGGCCCTTTTTTTCTTTTCTTTTCCCTCTTCCTCTTTTTTCCTAGTGTGATGTACCTTCCAGTTGTTGATTCATCTATATTTTTATTTTTATATTCTTTCTAACATACTGTTCGTTTCCTAGTCTAATTTTATTTTTTACTTTGTTACTGTTCTTTTTTTTTCCACCCCACATGGCTTGCGGGATCTTGGTTCACAAGCTCAGGGTTGGGCTGAAGCTCCTGCAGTGGGAGCTTGAGTCTGAACTACTGGACTAACAGAGAACCTCAGACCCCAGGGAATATTCATCAGAGTGGGGTCTCACGGAGTTCATCATCTTAGCACCAAGACCCAGCTCTGCCCAATAGCCTACAAACTCCAGTGTTGGAAACCTCAGGCCAAACAACCAGTAAGACAGGAACACAATCCCAATCATAAAAAATAAAAAAGAGAGACAGCAAAAAAATATGTCACAGATGAAGAAGCAAGGTAAAAACCTACAAGACCAAGTAAATGAAGAGGAAGTAGGCAATCTATCTAAAAAAGAATTCAGAGTAATGATAGTAAAGATGATCCAGAATCTTAGAAATAGAATGGAGGCACAGACTGAGGAAATATAAGAAATGTTTAACAGAGATCTAGAAGAACTAAAGAACAAACAAACAGAGATGAACAACACAATAACTGAAATGAAAAATACACTAGAAGGAACCAATAACAGAATAACTGAGGCAGAAGAACGAATAAGTGAGGTGGAAGACAAAATAGTGGAAATAACTACTGAGGAGCAGAATAAAGAAAAACGAATGAAAAGAATCGAAGACAATCTCAGAGACTTCTGGGACAACACTGAACGCACCAACATTCGAATTATAGGGGTCCCAGAAGAAGAAGAGAAAAAGAAAGAGTCTGAGAAAATATCTGAAGAGATTATAGTTTAAAACTGCCCTAACATGGGAAAAGAAATAGTCACACAAGTCCAGGAAGCATAGAGAGTCCCATACAGGATAAATCCTAGGAAAAACACACCAAGACACATATTAATGGAACAAAAATTAAATTCAAAGAAAAAATATTAAAAGCAGCAAGGGAAAAACAAAAAATAACATACAAAGGAATCCCCATAAGGTTATCAGTGATTTTTCAGCAGAAACTCTGCAGGCCAGAAGGGAGTGGCAGGATATACTTAAAGTGATGAAAGAGAAAAACCTACAACCAAGATTATTCTACCCAGCAAGGATCTCATTCAGATTCAATGGAGAAGTCAAAAGCTTTTCAGACAAGCAAAAGCTAAGAGAATTCAGCACCACCAAACCAGCTTTACAACAAATGCTACAGAAACCTCTCTAAGTGGGAAACAAGAGAAGAAAAAGACCCACAGAAACAAACCCAAAACAATTAAGAAAATGGTAATAGGAACATATATATCGATAATAACCTTGAATGTAAATGGATTAAATACCCCAACTAAAAGACACAGACTGGCTGAATGGATACAAAAACAAGACCCATATATATGCTGTCTACAAGAGACCCACTTCAGACCTAGGGACACATACAGACTGAAAGTGAGGGGATGGAAAAAGATATTCCATGCAAATGGAAATCAAAAGAAAGCTGGAGTAGCAATACTTGTATCAGATAAAATAGACTTTAAAATAAAGACTGTTACAAAGATAAGGAGGGACATTACATAATGATCAAAGGATCAATCCAAGAAGAAGATGTAACAATTATAAATGTTTATGTGCCCAACATAGGAGCACCTCAATACATAAGGCAAATGCTAACAACCAGGAAAGGAGAAATTGACAGTAACACAATAATAGTAGGGGACTTTTGACACCCCACTTACACCAATGGACAGATCATCCAAACAGAAAATAAATAAGGAAACACAAGCTTTAAATGACACAAGAGACCAGATAGATTTAATTGATATTTACAGAACATTCCACCCAAAAGTGGCAGAATACACTTTCTTCTCAAGTGCATACAGAACATTATCCAGGATAGATCACATCTTGGGTCACAAATCAAGCCTCAGAAAATTTAAGAAAATTGAAATCGTATCAAGCACCTTTTCTGACCACGACACTATGGAGATTGGAAACCAATTACAGGAAAAAAACTGTAAAAAACACAAATACCTGGAGGCTAAACAGTGTGCTACTAAATAACCAAGAGATCACTGAAGAAATCAAAGAAGAAATTAAAAAATACATAGAAACAAATGACAATGAAAACATGATGACCGAAAACCTATGGGATGCAGCAAAAGCACTTCTAAGAGGGAAGCTTATAGCAATTCAAGCTCACCTCAAGAAACAAGAAAAATCTCAAATAAACAATCTAACCCTACACTTAAAACAACTAGAGAAAGAAGAACAAAGAAAACCCAAAGTCAGTAGAAGGAAAGAAATCATAAAGATCAGAGCAGAAATAAATGAAATAGAAACGAAGAAAACAATAGCAAAGATCAATAAAACTAAAAGCTGGTTCTCTGAGAAGATAAACAAAATTGATAAACCCTTAGCCAGACTCATCAAGAAAAAAAGGGAGAGGACACAGATCAACAAAATTAGAAATGAAAAAAGGAGAAATCACAACTGACATTGCAGAAATACAAAGGATTATAAGAGACTACTACAAACAACTATATGCCAATAAAATGGACAACCACAAAGAAATGGACAAATTCTTGGAAAAGTACAATTTTCCAAGACTGAACCAGGAAGAATTAGAAAATATAAACAGACCTATCACAAGTAATGAAATTGAAGCCGTAATTAAAAATTTTCCAACAAACAAAAGTCCAGGACTAGATGGCTTCACAGGCGAATTCTATCAAACATTTAGAGAAAAGCTAACACAGATCCTTCTCAAATTCTTCCAAAAATTGCAGAGGGAGAAACACTCCCAAAT
Source organism: Mesoplodon mirus (assembly GCF_964341445.2). NCBI lineage: Eukaryota > Metazoa > Chordata > Mammalia > Artiodactyla > Ziphiidae > Mesoplodon > Mesoplodon mirus. The sequence goes on along the minus strand of NC_138988.1, from coordinate 70,011,003 downwards.
TCATTCTATGAAGCCACCATCACCCTGATACCAAAACCAGAAAATGATATCACAAAAAAAGTAAATTATAGACCAATATCACTGATGAACATAGATGCAAAAATCCTGAACAAACTACTAGCAAACAGAATCCAACAGCACATTAAAAGGATCATACACCATGATCAAGTGGGATTTATCCCAGGATGCAAGGATTCTTCAATATACGCAAATCAATCAATGTGATACACCACATTAACAAATTAAGGAATAAAAACCATATGATCATCTCAATAGATGCAGAAAAAGCTTTTGACAAAATTCAACACCCATTTATGATAAAAACTCTCCAGAAAATAGGCACAGAGGGAACCTACCTCAACATAATAAAGACCACATATGACAAACCCACAGCAAGCATCATACTCAAAGGTGAAAAACTGAAAGCATTTGCCTTAGGATCAGGAACAAGACAAGGACGTCCACTCTCGCCACTCTTACTCAACATAGTTTTGGAAGTCCTAGCCACAGCAATCAGAGAAGAAGAAGAAATAAAAGGAATACTAATTGGAAAAGAAGAAGTAAAACTGTCACTGTTTGCAGGTGACATGATACTATACATAGAGAATCCTAAAGATGCCACCAGAAAACTACTAGAACTAATCAATGAATTTGGTAAGGTTGCAGGATACAAAATTAATGCACAGAAATCTCTGGCATTCCTATACACCAACAACAAAAAATCAGAAAGAGAAATTAAGGAAACAATCCCATTTACCACTGCAACAAAAAGAATAAAATACTTAGGAGTAAACCTGCCTAAGGAGGTGAAAGACTTGTATTCAGAAAACTATAATACACTGATGAAAGAAATCGAAGATGACATAAGCAGATGGAGAAATATACCATGTTCTTGGATTGGAAGAATCAATATTGTGAAAATGACTATACTACCCAAAGCAATCTACAGATTCAATCCCTATCAAACTACCAATGGCATTCTTCACAGAATCAGAACAAAAAATTTTACAATTCGTATGGAAACAGAAAAATCCCCAAACAGGCAATCTTGAGAAAGAAAAACGGAGCTGGAGGAATCAGGATCCCTGACTTCAAACGATACCACAAAGCTACAGTAATCAAGACAGTCTGGTACTGGCACAAAAACAGAAATATAGATCAGTGGTACCGGATAGAATGCCCAGAGATAAACCCACGCACATATGGGCACCTAATTTACGACAAAGGAGGCAAGAATATACAGTGGAGAAAAGACAGCCTCTTCAATAAGTGGTGCTGGGAAAACTGGACAGCTACATGTAAAAGAATGAAATTAGAACACTACCTAACACCATACAGAAAAATAAACTCCAAATGGATTAAAGACTTAAATGTAAGACCAGACACTATAAAACTCTTAGAAGAAAACACAGGAAAAACACTCTTTGACATAAACCACAGCAACATCTTTTTTGACCCACCTCCTAGAGTAACAGAAATAAAAACAAAAATAAAATGGGACTTAATTAAACTTAAAAGCTTTTGCACAGCAAAGGAAACCATAAACAAGACGAAAAGACAACCCTCAGAATGGGAGAAAATATTTGCAAATGAAACAACAGACAAAGGATTAATCTCCAAAATATACAAACAGCTCATGGAGCTCAATATCAAAAAAAAAGAAAAACAATCCAGTTAAAAAATGGGCAGAAAACCTAAATAGACATTTCACCAAGGAAGACATACAAATGGCCAAGAGGCACATGAAAAGATGTTCAACATCACTAATTTTTAGAGAAATGCAAATCAAGACTACAATGAGGTATCACCTCACACTAGTCATAATGGCCATTATCAAAAAATCTACAAACAATAAATGCTGGAAACGGTGTGGTGAAAAGGGAACCCTCCTGCACTGCTTGTGGGAATGTAAATTGATACAACCACTATGGAAAAGAGTATGGAGATTCCTTAAAAAACTAAAAATAGAACTATCATACGACCCAGCAATCCCACTACTGGGCATACACCCTGAGAAAACCATAATTCAAAAAGATACATGTACCACAATGTTCACTGCAGCACTATTTACAATAGCCAGGACATGGAACCAACCTAAATGTCCATCGACGGATGAATGGATAAAGAAGATGTGGCACATGCCGCGGAGCGGCTAGGCCTGTGAGCCATGGCCGCTGAGCCTGCGAGTCCGGAGCCTGTGCTCCGCAACGGGAGAGGCCACACAGTGAGAGGCCCGCGTACGGCAAAAAATAAAAAATAATAAATAATTAAATGTGGCACATATATACAATGGAAAACTACTCAGCTACAAAAAGAAACTAAATTGAGCTACTTGTAGTGAGGTGGATGGACCTCAGTCTGTCATACAGAGTGAAGTAAGTCAGAAAGAGAAAGACAAATACCATATGCTAACGCATATAAATGAATCTAAAAAAAAAAAAGAATGGTACTGATAAACCTAGTTGCAGGGCAGGAATAAAGAGGTAGACATAGAGAATGGACTTGAGGACATGGGGTATGAGGGCGAAGCTGGAGCAAAGTGAGAGTAGCATCGACATATATATATACACTACCGAATGTAAAACAGTTGGCTGGTGGGAAGCAGCAGCATAGCACAGGGAGATCTGCTTGGTGCTTTGCAATGACCTAGAGGGGAGGGATAGGGCGGATGGGATGGAAGCTCAAGAGGGAGGGGATACAGGGACATGTGTATGCATATGGCTGATTCGCTTTGTTGTGCAACAGAAACTAACACAGTATTGTGAAGCAATTATACTCCAATAAAGATCTATTAAAAAGAAAGAAAGAAAACCCTTGAAAACAAATAGAAAAGAAAGGTTCATAAACTGCCATCCTTAGAAACAGCATTCTTCAAACAGCACTTTGGCTTTTTACCTATGTGATGTTCATTTCTCCAGAGAAGTGCCTGTGTAACAGGCAGGAATCACCTTATTACTGGTGGATGAATTACTCAAATAAATGCAGTAGCATTAAAAGAAACTGAAATCGAATAGCTCCTACTGATGTAAACTGGGGGCAATGGCCCAAGACTGGAAAAACTGCTAAGAGTGAAGGAAGTAGCATCTAATGATGAGGTTCCTAAGGTATGCTTGGCCAAGAAAGTCATGCAGGCACTGTCTCTGGATGTGTGTGGCCCCTGAACACATTGGTGAATGAAAAACACTTCCCAGTACACGTAAACCAAAAAAGAAAGTACCAATACCTTGTACTGGAGTCAAATCGCAGGTGGGATCTGATCCAAATAACAGCACCAGAGGTCCACGGGTAACAGAACATGTGGTTAAGAGCTGGAGCTCTGGACTCAGCTTATTAGTTGCATGGCCTTCACCAATTTACTTAACCTCTTTGTACCTCAGTTTTGTCTGTAAAATAGTACAGTTCCTATCTCATACTGCTCCTGTGAGGAATGACTGAGGTAATACATATAAAGCACCTAGCACAGTGACCCACATAGAACAAATGCTCGATATTTACTTTTGTGGTTTAAATTAAATCACAGTGTGGGGATTAAGAGCATGAACCTGAAGTCAGACTGCCTGGGTTTGTAATTTGGCTCTATTACTTAACAGCTGTGTGACTTAGGCAAGTTTCTTAACCTCTCTATGCCCCAGCTGCCACATCTATAAAATGGAAGATAATAATAGTCTCTCCCTCATGGTGTGTGTGTGGATTTAATGAGGTAAAATATGTACCGTACTTAGAAAAGTACCTGGCACATGGTAAGCATTATATAAGTGTATACATAAGTGTTCACTACCATTATTTTGTTCTGTCTCAACTGATTTATCAACAATCACTTCAACTCTGTGCTCAGCATCTTGCAAAGTAAATATACCTAGTACAAAAGCAGAAGATATGAAAACATCTTTTAGCAGCTGACCATGGAAAGCAAAACACAAGGGCATATTTAAGCAAATGTAGGATTACATAGCACAGCCTATAAATGCAAAGGAATATCATGTAGAGCTGGGTTACCTAAGAGATGCTAAATGGAGATGCTAGGTCCTAAAATAGACCTGAAGCAAATGCAACATTTGAAGTTTAAAGAGACAAGTGGGCATTTTAACCCATATCCAGGACTTAACTTTGGGGGACAGGACAGAGATGAAGCTCACATCTGAACAGGGACTAAGGCTTATGTTTATGTTGGTAAAAATGGCTACCTACACTCACCAAGAATACATACCTGGTCAACCCAAATATGAAGGACAGGGGGCTGGACCACAAGGCACAGAGGATCCAGGGGAGTAGAGACTGGATCTCAGCTCTGGTTTGGTATTAGGTCCTGGTTTCTGCTTCTATATTATTTGGCTCAAGCAGGGAGAGGGAGAGAAAGACGAACACAGAAACACACAGAAAGACTGGCTTTTACCTCACTGCCTTGGGCCTAACCTGGCTTATCTGTCAACCTTCTCCTGAACTTTCCATTCATATTCAGCCTGAGAAATAGGAAGTGATCGGTTCTGCAGACTTCTGAAACAACACATGAGGAATTAATAAAGGAGGGGGATGGAGACCAGAAGAGTCAATATTAAAATATACATAGGAAAACAGTCCCAGGGAAAGTAATATGACATAGGAGGCCACCTAATGCCAAGATACAGACGTTTAAGAAAAACTCTAAGGCAAAGATAATGTTAAATAAATAAAGAAGGTTATAGAAGCAGCCCAAGACGAGAGAGAACAAGGATTCCCTAAAAAGCTGGGGCAAACCCTTGAGACATATGGCAGCCCTCCACTAGATCCTCTGTATTAACCTGCCTTCCTTCAGAGCCCTTTAGGTCTGAAAAATAAGCTCTCAAAATTTTTCCATCACATTTTATCCTTGGATGCCTCTGTTTACCCATTAATCACTCTTCGGTGACACCTAGTAGTATAATTTGGACCAAAGGCCCAAATCGGTTCTGTTCACATAGTGACTGTAGAAAAGATGAAAATACCATGGCTATACAGGAACAGTCAAGTACTGCCCAGGATATGATTTCAAATACAATGGTTTAAATAAATCAAACTCTGTTCAATACTTTCTTGATGCTGGTTTTCATAATCACCAGTCTGAACAATGTCAGCAGCAGCAAAGTGATAACCAAAGAAAAGCCTGCCCAATGTCTCAGTCATCAATGAGGAAAAGGTGGAATAACCCTCACCCCCTTAAATACTAATTACTTCACTTAATGCTCAATCTCTGTCCAGCATTTTTAATCGGTTGTTGAGAACAGTAGAAACCCAAAGCCAAAAAGCCAATGTTTCCTTGCAGTTCTCTAGATGACTTATGTAGCTCAGTGGTTCTCAGCCCTAACTGTAGAGTGAAATCACCTGGAAACGTTTAGAACAAATAGCAGTGCCTGAGTCTCAACCTTAGACTGAATTAATTGGTCAGAGATGGGACCTAGGCATCACAATTTTTAAAGCCAGGTTTAGACACAAACACTGTGTATAATCATATCAAGACACAGGGCCCCTTTGCAGTCAACCCTTCACCCATATCCAGGCAGCTACTCATCTGGTCTCTACAAAGGTCTGCCTTTTCCATAATGTTGGGTAAATGGAATCATACACAGTATGTACCCTTTTGAGTTTGGCTGCTTTCACTTAGCGTGATGGCTCTGAGATGTGTCCACTTGGTTGCATTACAGTAGCTTGGTATTTTTATTGCTGAGTAGTACTCCAGGGTATGGGTATATCAGCTTGTTTCTCTGTTCCCTAGTTGTTTTCTTCCAGTTTTTGGTGATTATGAATAAAGCCACTATAAACATTCAGGTACAAGTTTCTGTGAGAACGTAAGTTTCCATTAATTTGGGGTAAATACCTAAAAATGGAATCGCTGGGTAAGTGTATGTTTAGCTGTAAGAAACTGCCAAACTGTTTTTCAAAGTGGCAGTACTATTTTGTTTTCTCACTTGCAGTGTTTAAGAGTTCCAATTACTCTGCATGCTCACCAGCACTTAGTAGTGTTTTATTTTAGCTATTCTAATAGGTGTATCAGTCAATATTTTAAAAAATTCTTTACTAAAACATAACACACAAACATAAAAACATACAGATCATAAATGCACAATTAGGTGAATATCACAAAATGAACACTCAGTGTAACTACCACAAGGTTTAAAAAAAAAACAAAAAATCCCCACATTATCAGCATCCCAGAAACATCCTTATGCCTCCTTCTAGCCACTAAGTCCTCCCCCCCCACCCCATAAAGTGACTACTAGCCTGGCTTAACATCACACGTTAGTTTTGCCTGGTTTTGAACATTATACAAATGGCATGAAATAATATGTATTCTTGGGACTTTCCTGCCGGTCCAGTGGTTAAGAATCCGCACTTCCGGGCCTCCCTGGTGGCGCAGTGGTTGAGAGTCCGCCTGCCGATGCAGGGGAAACGGGTTCGTGCCCCGGTCTGGGAGGATCCCATATGCCGCGGAGCGGCTGGGCCCGTGAGCCATGGCCGCTGAGCCTGCGCATCCGGAGCCTGTGCTCCGCAACGGGAGAGGCCACAACAGTGAGAGGCCCGCGTACGGGAAAAAAAAAAAAAAGAATCCGCACTTCCACTGCAAGGGGCATGGGTTTGATCCCCAGCTGGGGAACTAAGATCTCGCATGCCACGTGGCACAGCCAAAAAATATATATATATATATTTTTTTGTGTGTGTGTGTGTGTTTTCTTTCACTCAATATTACGTTTGTGAGATTTATCCATGTTGTTGGATATAGCAGTAATTCATTCAAATTCATTACAGTATAGTGTTTCATTGTAAGAATATTCCACAGTTTATTTATCCATTCTACTGTTGAAAGACATTTGGGTTGTTTCCCTAGGAGTGATAATACTGTATGTGTGTATGTATGTATGTATGTATATACACATACATACACAACTTTAATAAATAATGCCAAATAATTTTCCAAAATAGTTGTACCAATTTACACTTCTACCAAAAGACTACTTGCTCCATACCCGTGCTAATGTCTGGCATCATCAAAATTTAATTATAGTTACTCTCTGACTACAAGGTGTGTTGTGGTACTCCATCATGCTTTTAATTTGTATTTCCCAGGGACTTCCCCGGGGGCACAGTGGTTGAGAATCCGCCTGCCAATTCAGTGGACATGGGTTTGAGCCCTGGTCCGGGAAGATCCCACATGCCACGGAACAACTAATCCCGTGCGCCACAACTACTGAGCCTGTGCTCTAGAGCCCGCGAGCCACAACCACTGAGCCCACGTGCCACAACTACTGAAGACGGTGCGCCTAGAGCCCATGCTCTGCAACAAGAGAAGCCACCACAATGAGAAGCCCGTGCACTGCAATGAAGAGTAGTCCCCGCTCACCACAACTAGAGAAAGCCCGCACACAGCAACGAAGACCCAATGCAGCCAAAAATAAATAAATAATTTGTATTTGTATTATTTATTGATCAAATAAATAATATGATCATTAATGAAGTTGAACAATGTTTCATGGCTACTGAACATTTGGAAAGAATCTTTTGTGAAGTGCCTGGCTCTTGCCCACTTTTATTATTTTTTTAATTTATTTATTTTAGTTTATTTATTTTGGGCTGCGTTGGGTCTTCGTTGCTGTGCGTGGGCTTTCTCTAGTTGCGGAGAGTGGGGGCTACTCTTCATTGCGGTGCACAGGCTTCTCATTGCGGTGACTTCTCTTGCTGTGGAGCACAAGCTCTAGGCACGTGGGCTTCAGTAGTTGTGGTGCACAGGCTCAGTAGTTGTGGCTCGCAGGCTCTAGAGAGCAGGCTCAGCAGTTGTGGCGCACGGGATTAGTTGCTCCGCGGCGTGTGGGATCTTCCCGGACCAGAGCTCAAACCCACATCCCCTGCATTGGCAGGCGGATTCTTAACCACTGCACCACCAGGGAAGCCCCTGCCCATTTTTAATACTGGGTTATCTTTCTTTTTCTCATTGATTTGGAGTTCTATATACATCCAAGTATAAGCCTTTCACTGATTATATGTGTAGCAAGTATCTTCCATTCTGAGCTTGCTTTCACTCTCTTAATGATATCTTTTGATGAATGGAAATTCTTAATTTTGATGTGCTATCTCCAGTATTTTTTAAAAGTATCCCATGTATGGGCAAAATTGGAAACAGGGCTGAGAACCACTGCTCTAGCTGCTGGGAGACCAGAAGTTGAATTGTCCCAAGCACCAAGGTTTGTTCAGACTCAACTGTGCACAGAAGGGGTTAAATCAGATCATCTCTAAGGTCCCCTTTTCGGTGCCAATTTATATTTTGCTCACAGTGCCTTGCCAAGAGTGCTGAACCAACTTACTTAGCATTTATGCTCTCTTTCAACACCATGCCAACTCAACTTAATCCTAGTACAGGAAGGTACTTTCTCCATCAGTTTAAATCTAGCAGGTTTATGCATGCAAAATGAGGCCACTGGGCAGGCCTACAGAATACCTGTGATACTATGAATTATAATAAGAAATATAGGGCTTCCCTGGTGGCGCAGTGGTTGAGAGTCCACCTGCCGATGCAGGGGACACGGGTTCGTGCCCCGGTCTGGGAAGATCCCACATGCCGCGGAGCGGCTGGGCCTGTGAGCCATGGCCATTGAGCCTGCACGTCCGGAGCCTGTGCTCCGCAACGGGAGAGGCCACAACAGTGAGAGGCCTGCGTACCGCAAAAAAAAATAAAAAATAAAAAATATATATTTGGTATTCATCCCCATTTCTAGCACAGAGCTTCTAAAACCCTCAAAATTTCCTAAGTGGTAAGAGATCAAGGTAACTTTTGTTAATGTTAATGAGGTGACTTTTGGAATGCACCAGGGTCACCTATGAGGACTGGGTGCCAGGGGAACCAATCCTGTGATTGGAGAGTTGGAACTTTCAGTCTCACCCCTCAACCCCCTGGGAAGGGAGAGGGGCAAGTGGTTGATCACCACTGGCTAATGATTCAATCAATAACACAAATGTAATGAAGCCTCCACAGAAACCCAAAAGGGTGGGGTTTGGAGAGCCTCCTGGTTGGTGAACACCTGGAAGTGCTACGAGAGGGGCAAGGCATGGACACTCTATGCCCCTTCCCATACACCTTGCCCTATGAGCCTCTTTCATTTGGATGTTCACCTGTATCCCAGACCATATCCTTTTATAATAAACTGGTAAATCTAAGTAAACGTATTCCTGAATTGTGAATCACTCTGAAGCTAATTAATTAAATCCAAAGTGGGAGGTGGCAATGGGGACCTCTGATTTATAGCCAGTCAGCCAGAAGTACAGGTGAAAACCTGGACTTGGCAACTGGCACCTGAAGTTCAAGGACAGGGTCCTTGGAACTTCCAACCTACACCCAGTTGGTGAGAAGCACAGATGTTAACCTGGGGTTGTGACTGGCATCTGAAGTGGAGGGTGGTCTTGTGGGACTGAGCCCTTTACCAGTGGAATCTGATGTTATCTCGGATTGACAGATGGGTGGGGGAACGTCCCCACACCCATTGGAATTGGTCTCAGAATCATTTTAATACCCTTCCTTCTAACAGGTATCTTTAAAATCCTTTCAACCAGAGCAGTGCAAAATGGTGTCCAAAGACTTTTCACACTTCCTAATCCTTAACTGTTGACACCAGAATTTCTCTCACTTCACACTATATTTTCACTATTTGCAAGTGCTTGTATATCTGCACTTCAGGTATTTCCTAATTGCTGGGCTTTATACACTATTTCACCTCCCTTAGTATTCACATTTGATCTGTGGTTTTCAAATTTGTTTGAAGCAAAAAAAAAACCCTATATTCAAAGGAAATCTTCCTTAGAGCATTAATGTATGAAACAGGTGAAAAGTGAGAAGAGGGGTTTGCTCTGGTGGAAAGAAGTGGGAAAGAAAATGAGCTAAGTGCAGTCAGCGCAGTTCCTCCCCCTCCCCATGTCCTGAATCACAGTTGTACTCCAGAATCTTTGTCAGATTCCCGAGATCTCTCGACCCCCAACTCACAAGAGACCAAGTCCCCTGGTAACTTAATCTAGTTTCTGGAATAGGACCTGTTGCCCCAATTCAAGTGTTCCCTACAAAGTAACTAACTTCAAGTCATTAGACTTTATTGTGGCATAATCTAATCTCTGGCAACATAGAGAAGTAGTTCTCTCTGGGAAAGACAAGTGGGTAGCTAGGGGAGAAGATACCTTCTTTTAATTTTGAATCTTTTAATTTTGTACCATGTATTACCTCGGGGGGGGGGACCCTAACTTAAATAAACAAAAATTGAATAAAAGTAACTAGGCTTCCGTGGATTACTGTACCTTGTTGTCCATAATTGTCCATTGGCCCTCGGCATTCTGCTTCAAAATACAGTGGTTTCGGGAAATCATCAGAGGGCAGATTTTTGATACCAACTGGTATGTGACACCAAATCCTCGCCCTACAGTCACCTAGGAAGACAACGACAATGTAAGAGACACAATCAGCCACCGTACTGAAAAGAGAGGTCCTTTACAATCTTGTCAACCAGCAGTATCCACAAGTCCTGACTTATGAAACCAGACTCCCATGAAACCCAAACAGCTCACTGGCCATCTCCTCCTTCAGCTGCCATGGGAAGCCACTGGCTAGAAAAAGGTAAAAAGTTGTGACAAGAGACAGCTGAACATTAATCATGGAATGTCAGGGTTGGTAGGACTCTGAAAGGTCACCTGGTTCAGCCACTCATGGGATGGAGGAATTCTTTCTATACAACCCCATCAACTAGTCTTAAACACTGCCAAGAACTATAGCTTCTACATAAGACAGTCCTTCCAATTTTTTAATGGCTCTGACTTGGCATCTTTCTTCCTATAAATTCCATCCATCAGCCCAGGCTCTGCCCTGGGCACCACCAGAAAATCTCCAATCCTCCTTCACAGGACAACTATAAAATGTCTACTGAATCTTCCCTTTTCGTGGCCCTATGTTCCCAATTACTTCAACATAACTCCACGGCATAGGTTTGAGTCTTTTTGCCATCCTAATAGGTCTGTGAAGAGACTCCTGGTTTATTTTTATTCCTGGGTGCCACATTAAGAAAAATAAACCTAATTTTTATTACATAGTCAGATGCAAGTATCCCTTTCCCAGTTCTAGATATTATCACTGGAGCATATAAACTGCATTAGCTTTCACAGCAGATCTATCATACTGCCAACGTATCCTTAGGCTTAGGAATGATTAAATTTCTTGGTCTAACCCTCCCCTAAGAATTTTTATGCTAAGTCATGTCTCTTCAGTCCTATCCTTGACTAGTTGGTAAATTTGGATTCAAGTGCAGGACCTTACATTGATTCCTATTAAATTTCATCTTGTTAGTTCAGCCTATCATGAGCTTGTCAAGACCTTTCTGAATTTTTCATCTGCCATCAGACATACTCAATATCCCTTCCAGCTTGGAGTCACCCACCAAATTGATATGATGCTCTCTGTACCTTCATTCAAGACAGATAAAAAGATTAAAACAGGTTGTAACCAAAGCCAAAGCTCTCAGGAAAGCCTAGTAAACATTCCACCACACAATCTAGGAACACCTTGAACCAGTTATAATTCAACCAAAAGATGGAAAAGTCCTTGTTTTCCATCTTATCCACAAGGTCAGCATGAGAGCCTCTGGAAAAGCTTGCAAAGAAGTCCCAGTTCACATCTATCATATTTTCCTGACAGACCAGTCAAGTTCATAATAACCCTGTCAAGGAAGGAAATAAAATTCTTCTGGGATCCAGGTCGTAGAATTCCCTGCTTATTCTTCTTGGCGCACATGCCACCTCTTTAATGACCCATACCCCAACCTAACCTGGGAACATTAAGCCAAATAGTCTGTGGTCTAAAAGCTGCACTTTTTGTTCCTGTTGAATTATTTCAAAATCATGCCTGTCCTCCTGAGTCCCTCAAAGACCACCACGACGCTCTGTCCCAATCTATTGCTCACCACAGACTCTCATCTCAGTAACTGACACTACCACCCAACCTACTGCTTAGCCCCAAACCCAGAAGCCATCTTTGATTCACTCTACATCCCTCATCCCCACATTCAAATCATCAGCAAAATCTACTGGCTGTTAATTCAAATATGCCCTAATCTATTCACTTCTCTCTCTCTCTCAGTGGCCACTACCTTAATCCAAACAGCACTGTTTCCTCCAGTTATGCTGTTTTTTTTGTTTGTTTGTTTGTTTTAATTTTTTTTTTTTTTTTGCGGTACTAGGGCCTCTCACTGTTGTGGCCTCTCCCGTTGCGGAGCACAGGCTCCGGACGCGCAGGCTCAGTGGCCATGGCTCACGGGCCTAGCCGCTCCGCGGCATGTGGGGTCTTCCCGGACCGGGGCATGAACCCGCGTCCCCTGCATCGGCAGGCGAACGCTCAACCACTGCGCCACCAGGGAAGCCCCAGTTATGCTGTTTTTGCTCCTGTGCCAGCCCCCATTCTTCACACAGTAGCTGGGGTGGTAATGTAAAAACTTTAAACCAGATCTTTTCCCTTCTTAAAATTCTCTAATAATCCAAACTTCCTTCCACAGCCTTTAAGGCCCTCAATGTCGTAACCCCCTCTACCTCTTTAGTGTTATCTCACATTATGGTCAGAAACACTACCTGAGGGTACTTTCACCTGTCCCCTCTGATTAGAACATCCTTCTCTCAGACATTTGCATGGGCTCCTTATCTTTCAAGTTTCAGCTCCTCAGAGGCCTACCTTGATTACCTAATCTAAAGTTGCTGCCTGATCCCTCCCCAGCCATTGCATTCCTTCACATTATTAGCATGCACTTACCACATCCAAAATTATCCTGCTTGTTTCATTTATTTTTGTCTACTTTTATTTACTTTTCTAAATTTATATTTAGAATTTAAATTTCATGAGCAGGGACCTTATCTGTCTTGTGTACCACAGTACCCTGTACTCCTCAGAGCCTCTTTCTGCTCAGTAAATATCTGTGAATAAATGGAAGAATAAAGAGATCTTGCTTATGAGTCCTCCCAGATTCCAGGAGATGGGGATTTTTTTAGGTCAGAAGTTGGAAAATGGGTTATTACCACTGGAAACTATGGAGCAGCAGCCAGGAACCTTACAATCTGACTTGTTCCCCTCTACAATGTTGTGGTGATCACCTCCACCAAAACCCTGAATCTGAAGTTTTTCGATGCTTTGACAGTTTGCCAGAAATTCCATTAATTATAGAAGTTCCTCTGAATTAATATATATACCCTTTAAAAATGGAACGTTTAAGGATTTATCTGTCATCCATATTCAGTAGGAATTTCCATTTAGGTAGCTTCATTTCTAATAAAGAAAGTATTAAATATTCCATTTTAATACCTGAAGGGAGACAGTCAGATTGCTATTATGGGTAGCCTGGAGAAAGTAATACAAAAAAGGGAGATGAGTGCCTTTCTCTGAAATCACCTCCTATGAACTCTGAATCCAGGAAAGGAAGGAAACACTCTTTTTTGTCTTTCCCTTCACTGTCTGGTCCTAGAATTTACCTTGATATATTGATAATTCATCCACACCATGATTAGAGTCTGCATGAACTTATTTGAATATCCCAGCACCACGCATAACATAAAACTAAATTTCCCATGGGAACTGAGTGCCAACAAACTGCTAACTCGTTGCTGGGGATTGTTTCTATTTACAACAGTTTTGCAAGCCAGTACTGACAGTACTGGTCTACAAGTTCATCTTGTCCTTACCCACCTTCGCTAATGCTTTCCTCCTAGGCATGACTCCTACTGTTTCCCAAATGACCAACAACTCCTCTAGGACCATCCTTTTCCTTTTTCCAACCCTCTTAGGGCAAAGAGCTTCATGAAAACCAAATACAGGAGAAGAAAAGAGAAAAATGAAGATACTACGATTTCCCCCAAAGGCCTAATCACTTATAGGGCCTGGGAACTAGCTAATTTGCAATAAATCTCTATCTAATTTGTTTTTCTACCAAACTCTCTGGATTGGTTTAAGAAGTTTAAAGACACCCATTCAGGCAGACAATTTACTACAGTATTCCCTTCAATGAAATGAGAGGAACCTTGTTTTATTATTGTAGCTGAGAATCTGAGGAGTACTGGGAAGGCAAGAAACTGACTTTACTCTCATTATAACTAAGTAATATCAGCACACCTCCTAAAATCTTATGCACACCGGCCTGTGCTATGGTTTGGGGATGATTACAATATAAGCAAGACTTCATGTCTTGGCTTTGACTCAGGCCTCTGTCCATACACACTGCAGGCTATGCTCCAACTACTTCCTAAGGTCCGACCTTGCAGACAGCCAGGCCTGGGCGGCATCTCCTCCACATAGGTCCCAAGGCAAGCCAGTCTTCTTGCTGTATCTTCACCATTCACTCTGGCTTGTATGGCTCCCCCCTCATAGCGGTGGTCTCACACAAAATTATCTGATAGTTTAAAATATGTGTAGGAGTACTTTATAGTCCTCTTGTCCTTGCTGCAGGGGCTTTAACCTTTGTGCCTGCCCCCTCCCCAAGACTCTCAGTGCTACCAAGCTATTCAGAAGTAATGAATTAATCCACCACAACTGAATCTTAAAGAACAATTAACATGACCACTAAATTCCTTACCGGGTTGTGTGTGAATGTGGTATATGTGCAGGGCTCAGATTAAGTGATGTATGTGAAAGCCCAGTCCTATACAAAATAAGGTATAGTTACTATTATTCAGGTATTAGTATCTTCATTTGTTAAACTTCCTAAACGTATATGCTTTTGGAAAGGGTCGTGCAGGGAAGGCCAATGCTCGAGCTGAAAGAATGAATGCCTAATATGGACTTTTAGGCATTGATAACGTGGATAGAAGAGAGACTGGGGGCAGAGATATCTTCCTCGTGTTCTTCAATTCACAGCATACAAGTAATCCTTTACAATCCCCAAATCTAGCAACATTTAAGGCTGGACCTGAATTCCTCCTCTGACTGTTCTTAGGATAGTACTAAATAAACCACAACTTGGCACTTGATCATACAGTCTGCCTGGATGTTCTCAAACTGCTTCATTGCATAAAATCCTCTTTCCCCGTTCAAGCAATAAACTCTTTGAGAGCAAAAGTCATTATTATGTGTCCCTCTCATACTACAGCAAACAATGCAAGTACTCAGTAAATACCTGGGAGACTGAATTGAGACTATGTAACTTACAGGAAAAATCTAGTTAAACATACAAAATTATCAAAAGACTTCTTTATCCTTCACACAAATCATTTCCAAAACCAAAACGGTTCCCAATCACCACAAGCTGGTCCCTGATCCAGCCCTCCTTCCCAAGCTGATTGCACTCTCCCCTCCCCCCTTCCATCATCCTCTAGAACCACCTCACGAGTCCTAGCGGCCCCCAACTGAAACCGTGCCTCACCTGTCCTCTTTAAATTCTTTTCTTTGTATTTATAACCGCATTAGAGAACATCATAAGCAGCTTCTGGAGAGAATTCTTGTATTTCTGTACCTCAACCCATCTAAGGGGGTGCCAGTCGGCAGTACCGAGACTCACAGGATAATTGTGGCCCATACCAAAGCGCCAATTTTCCTCAAGAGTTGGAAAGGAAAAGGGCTTTTTAACGTCAAAGTCTGAGCATTTTAAGGGACACAACCTCAAACTCGCAATCTTTTGCAAAATAAACTTGAGAAAGTTCACGCTCTCAGCAGTCCTCCGAGGTCCTCCCCCCACCCCAGACCCCGGATGGTTCCGTGACTCTCGGAAGTTGGGGCAGTTCCCCCTGCCAGTTCCGCCGCCCCGGCAGGGCGCAGCCGCATGCTCCGGGTGCGACCCCAATAGGGGTTGTGCCAGCCCCCCAACCCATCAACACAGTCGCCTCCTTCCCCCGCGAAACCCCAGCAGTCCTCATATCCTATACGCCCACCTCTCGCTCTGCCCCTCTACCAGGCTCCTTCCCGCAACCCAGACACCGGCCCCAGCTCGCCCCTCGGGCCTGGGCCGCTCTCCACTGGGCCATCTTTTCTCCCACACTGTCGTACTTCCCCCGGACACCGCCCACCTCAGACCCCCCCAACCCCTCGCACCAGACCCCTTTCTCTGTTCCCTCCCCCCCAGGGCCCACCCTTCACCGCTCTCTTCTCTTCCTCTTCCACCTCCACTTTTCCATGCATCCCTCCCGCCGGGACGTCGGGCCTCCCTCCGGCCCGTGCCTCCTCCAACTCCCTTCCCTCATTTTCGGAGGACCCCCTCCCCCTCACCTCGTTTCCATCCTCCAGCAGCAGCCACTCGGCGTTCATCCCCACGCGCCGCAAGCACCAGCTCCGGTCACCAGTGCGGCCTTCCGTGACCAGGGAGCCAGGATCCCCCATAGCCTACTCGGCCCTGGGTCGCGGTCAGCACAGAGCGAGACCCCGACCCGGGCTCCCCCCGCCTCTTGGTTTCTTCGCGGGCGCCATACCTACACTACAGACAGAAGCAATCGCTAGGCGTTCGCGATCTAGGCGAAAGCTCGCTTGGGCTCCGCCCGCAGCCCGCCCAAGGCCGGCAAGCCGGAGTCACTGCGCCTGCGCAGGAGGAGGGCGCTTGGGACCCTGTAAACCAGGTGAGGGCGGTCTAGCCCCAGGGCCGGCACTTGTTTCCCGACGCGCCCTGATGCGCCCGATACACCTTTCTCACCTTTTATAGTGCCCCCACCCCAGTTCTAGCCTCCCCACACTGGAGCCTCTTCTCTCTTTTCCTCTCTGTTTTTAAAATTTTTGCTTTGTAACGATTTCCATGTTATTTAAAATTATAACCAACTTTTAAACAACTTTTAACTTGTGATAAATTTAAAATCTGTTAAACCTGTTTCTAAACAGCACCTCTTTTGCACGATCTTCTTTTACTACCGCATTTTTAAAAACTCACACTGAAAAAAAATTATTTAAAAAATAAAAAGAATTCCCTGGCTGCCCAGTGGTTCGGACTCTGAGCTTTTGTTGCCTGCGCAGGATTCCACCCCTGGTGGGGGAACTAAGATCCAGCAAGCCGAAAGCCGTAAGGCGCGGCCAAAAAATATATATATATATATAAAAAAAAAAAACAAAACAAAACTTAGACTGTACTAGGCAAATCTATCCAGGCAGAAAGCACAGTTACCTGCTGCTAGGTGTGGAAGCCAGGGGGTTGAATGCAATGGACTTGAGGGAATTTTCGGAGGTGATAGAAATGTTCTAAAACTGAATTGTGGTATACACCGGCACATAATATTGTACATCAACTGTAGGGAATTAAAATAAATAAATAGGGCTTCCCTGGTGGTGCAGTGGTTAAGAATCCGCCTGCCAATGCAGGGAATAAGGGTTCGAGCCCTGGTCCGGGAAGATCCCACATGCCATGGAACAACTAAACCTGTGCACCACAACTACTGAGCCTGATCTCTAGAGCCCGTGAGCCACAACTACTGAGTCCTCGTGCCACAACTACTGAAGCCCGTGCACCTAGAGCCCGTGCTCCGCAACAAGAGAAGCGACCGCAATGAGAAGCCTGCGCACCACAATGAAGAGTAGCCCCTGCTCGCTGCAACTAGAGAAAGCCCACGCACAGCAACAAAGACCCAACGCAGCCAAAAAATAAATAAATAAAATATATTTTTTTAAAAATAAATAAGTGAAAATGAAACTAGATTGTGGTGATGATTGCACAACTGTATAAATTTACTAAAAAGTCCTTGAAGCATACACTTCCAATGGATGAATTTTTTTTAATTTTATTGACGTATAGTTGATTTACAATGTTGTGTTAGTTTCTGCTGTAGAGCAAAGTGACTCAGTTATACATATATATGTTCTTTTTAAAAAAATATTTATTGACTTATTTAATTATTTGCGCCCGGTTTTAGTTGCGGCATGCGGGATCTTCATTACCGCATGCAGGATCTAGTTCCCTGGCCAGGGATCCAACTTGGGCCACCTGCATTGGGAGCACTGTCTTAACCACTGGACCACCAGGGAAGTCCCTATATGTTCTTTTTCATATTCTTTTCCATTATGGTTTATCACAGGATATTAAATATAGTTCCCAGGGCTATACTGTAGGACCGTGTTGTTTATTTTATACATAGTAGTGTGTATATGTGAATCCCAAACTCCTAATTTATCCCTCTCCCCCTCTTCCCCTTTGGCAACCATAAGTTTGTTTTCTAAGTCTGTGAGTCTGTTTCTGTTTTGGGGATTTTTGGGGGGTTTTTTTGCGGTACGCGGGCCTCTCACTGCTGTCACCTCTCCCGTTGCGGAGCACAGGCTCTGGACACGCAGGCTCAGCAGCCATGGCTCACGGGCCCAGCCGCTCCACGGCATGTGGGATCTTCCCGGACCGGGGCACGAACCCGTGTCCCCTGCATCGGCAGGCAGACTCTCAACCACCACCTGCCATCCATTTACTTAATCATCATTTCCAGTATACATGTATAGTGGTTATAGTATTGTTAACCCATACACCCATGGAAAACAACTTTATCAGTTAGAGTACACAACTTATACACAGGTCTTTTGCCTTTAGTCATATAGATTATTTCCAGACTTACTTAGGTCAGCACCCTTTTCCCCCACCCACTTCAAAGAGGTTGTTTCATACAGTTATATTCTTTTGCCACCATCTGCATTCTATATGAAATCCCCTGACTTCCTAAGTGATTTTTTCAAATTATATACATTAAGGTTCATTCTTTTGAATGTAAAGTTCTATGAGTTTTGGCAAATGCATAGTGTCATGCACTGCCGGAGTCCAGCTCCAGCGAGTCCAGGGATACCCGAGGGATGGATAGCGTCGGCGAAGGAAATAATTCTATTACTTCAGCATTGCATGTTTCTTTCTCTCATGTCTTTATTCTTGATTCTTCTTCTTCATTCTCCCTCTATTGTTTACAATCACAGGTTTATATATTGTAGTTGATTACATTACCAGGTACGTGGCCAAACAATCTTAGCACAATCAAACCTCAAAATATTCTATAAAGATTTTTTAAAACAAATATCCCCTAGTTTCTAGATATCCTATTAAAATATTTCCCCAAGTTCCCATTAATCACAGGTTGTTTCTTAGTAACCAAGTCAAGCAGTTATATGATTATTTCAATTGTAAAAGTTAAAGCTACTTGTTCCTATTTTTCTTCTTGCATGAGCAACCTTTTACAATGGTTCCATGAAAATATTTACAATGTACCTGCATGCTCTTTCTCGTTGTTTCCTTCAACTGAGACAGTGTTTTCTCCCTATCCTGGCAACGAATTCTGCTCTAGTCATTTGTTTTTCTATAATTAATCTTCCTTTATAATAGAACCATAAATTTCCTATGTCGTCATCAGGAACTCCGGCCCATGGCCATAATTCCATACTAGAGGGTGTTTTTCATAAAAACATCCCCTTAGTTCCAGGCTCTTAATTCTTTACCTATTTCCCCGGGGCTTTAGTGGGTACTTCCCATTCCATGGTAGTTTCAGGAGGGGGAGTCCTAGAGGAATTTTTCTTTCACGTGGAGCAACATACCCCCAAAATTGCCCCTGTATGTAAATTTATTATCATAAAACATAACAATGGAGCTGTAGTCCACCTTCCTGGCATGGCGCTGCCTTGCAGTTTCGCCTTCCATTGTTCATGACTTTGTCATGGTGCAATGGCTCCAGGATGGCTTCCGACAATGCACAGTATCACAGAGAATAGTTTCATCACCCTGAACAAATCCCCCATTCTTTACCTATTCAACCCTCCCCCACGCCTGCATCTTGCTGTTTTATTTAACAATATATCATGGACATCACTCCATAGCAGTATAAACATATAGTCCTCCTTCCTCTTTTCAGATGTATATTACTCCACTGTGCTGATGTACCATTTTTTATTGAACCAGTCCCTTATTGATATATGGTTGTGTCCTTTTCAGTCTTTCACGATCACAAATAGCCCTGCAATGAATTAGTAGGTACTTTTTAGTATCTATTACAAAATTTTCATATATTATCTTACTTGATTCTCACACCATCCTGCATCCATTTACCTGTGAGGAACCTGAGACTACTGAGTTGCCCAAGGTCTCATTACCATGAGCTTCTTGAGGGTTATGTCTTGTTTTCCATTGCATTCCTGGTATTTTTACTGAATGAATGAATGAAACTCTATAGTAAATGGCAGCACAGGGAACTGAAGCCAGGGCTAGAGACCAGATCTTTCTAGCCCCAAAGTTGCATTCATTACTGTCTGGCAGTGGTCTCTAAGGTGGAATGGCCATATCCCAGGGAGTGCACAAGGTGGCCCATTTGCTTGTGGAAAGAATATGTCAGGTTTAGGATTTTATCCTGTTCTTTTAAAAATGTCCAGTTTTGTGAATATTTTTTACTTACATAAAAGAACATAGAGAATATGTATAGACTTTTTATGAATAAATAAATATTCATATATCAGGCTGTATGCTCAGACTTTATTTTGACGCCAAGAGTGCATGATGAAAACAGTTTGGAGTTACTGCCTTCTAATATTTGGGGATTTTATTAACTCCACCTCCCCTATATCTTCCCTTCTAACAGTGATTCCCAACCGGGGGTGATTTTTGAGCCCCAGAGGACATTTGGCAAAGTCTGGGGACATTTTTGATTGTCATGACAGGGACAGGTGTGCTACTGGCATTTAGTGAGTAAAAGCCAGGGATGTTGCAAAACATCCTACAAATCACAAGACAGCCCGCACAGCGAGAATTATCCAGTCTCAAATGTCAGTAGTGGTAAGGTTGAGAAATTTTGCTTTATACCCATCTCAAGAGGGAAGAATGGAGGCACAAGAAAGAGCAGGATGCAGAAAAGGAAGTAGGTTGTTATCTATATCTGTAGATCTAACATTTGTCTCATTACATATGCCCAATTAATGTTAATTGAAAAGAGCCGAGGAATGTTAGAGTTGGCAAAGGAGAGGCTTGTGGAATGGGAAAGGAAAATGGCAAGCAGAAAAGGAAGCACAGGGCAGGAAGAAGAAAGGGAAAAGGAGAAGAACAATATGGGGAAAGTGCAGCAGATCGTTTTCCAAGATGATTGCAACAAGATCGCCCATGCCACATGCTCTCACGGTGTGACACTGACATTCCTCACATTGCAAGATGGCATCTGTATTTCCTTCCCTTGAACCTGGGTGGGTATATGACTCCAGCAGAAGTGATGCTATGACATAAAAGGTGATACAGCTTCCACATGGCTTTTTTGGGATACTCTTAGAGCCCAGTCAACCATGACGAAGTGGAGAGGTCACATGAAGAGGCCACATGTACATGTTCTGGCCAATAGTCTGAGGTCCCAAATAACATGGCAGACTTATGAATGAAGGTACCCCTAGAGGATACCAGCCTTTGAGTCATTCTGCTGAGGCCCCAGACATCGTGGAGTAGATCTAAACCATTCCTGCTGTGCCCCATTTGAGTTCCTTACCCATAGTTTGTGAGCATAATACAATGGTTATGTTAAGCCATTTGGTTTGGCGATTAAGAAATGGAACAGGAAGGGTGTGTGTGGGGGGACACTTGGAGGGTTGTTGGTTGTCTGCTTTATATACTAGTTAGGGTAGTGCTAGCTGCTGTAACATACAAACACCAAATTTCAGTGGCTTAACACAATAGAAGTTTATTTCTTACTCACATAATTATTCAGAGCAGTGGTCCTGGTTGGTGGACAGCCTTCCATTAAGTCACTCAGGAACTCCGACTACTATCATTCTGTGGCTCCTCTATTCCCCAGGGCTTGGAGTCCTCTGCATCCAGAAAGCAAAACAGGGGATGAGAGAATGGAGAAGGCACACCTGCTTCTTAACTGTCTTGTCTCAAAAGTGATATATATTTTATTAGAGAGAACTAGTCACACGACACCACCTAGATCCAAGCAAGTTTGGGAAATGTAGTCCCCGGTTAATCAGCCAATTCCCAGAAACCATTGTATACTATGGAAAGGGAAGCATTTTGGTAGATAGCTGTCTCTGCAGACTTTAGAACTGAAGTTAATGAATTAAAATGATGATCATGACAAAGCTTTCTCTTTCCCTCTCTCCCATTTCCTTTCTTTTTATCTCCCTGGAATAGAGGTGGCATAAGGGGATGGAGTACAAATGATCACATTTTGCTCACTCTGTGGTTTTTGTGGGACCAGCCCTTACTCAATTCAGTGGTAAACCAGAGGCTACTGCAGCATGGTAGTGAGGTGTGTGGAGTTGGAGCTAAGTTGTCTGGGTTCAAATCCGAGCTCCGCTACTTATGATATGAGATCATGAGCAAATTACTTGACCTCTCCAAGCCTGTTTCCCCATTTATAAGATAAGGGTAATGATAAGGATAGCATTTAACTTATAGGATTGTTGTGAAAATTGATTTGGTTAATTCCTGTAAGATAGTTATGCTTGGTACATGGTAAGTACCCAATAATTGCTAGCTTCTGCAGAAGCTACCTCCTGCAGGTATAAACTCTATCTCCCTATGCCTCTTCTATGCTTCCTTGTCCAGGCATGAAAACAAGATGTTTTCTTCTCTTTAAATTGGTGAAGTTATAAAGTAGAAATCCCTTCAATCAATTTTAAACTTTTATTACCCGTCTCCAAGCAAGATGGGTTTTTAAAATGTCTAAACGAGAGAGCTCTTTCTGTGAGCAAGGGTTGATTCAATCGGGGGCACATCTCTGCCAATTGATTTGAAGCATGGTTCCTCTTTGTGAGGTACAGTAAAGGTGAGGTGGGACTTTTTCATTGTGTTTTTTTGAAAGATAGAGCAGAGAAGAAAGGGGTCTTGATGTAGCATCTCAGGTGAGGTCCTGTGTTTCTCCTTAAGTACTCTCTAACCTTGAGATCACAGGCCAATTTTTCAATAGACTGCTACAATTGGGGGTGGGGTGGGCAGTGAGTGCACAGATGGGTCTCTTAGACTGGGAGGAATTCAGGGTAACTGAAGGGAGGTAGAATCCCAGAAGGGGTGATCCAGCCTTTGCGTCTGGGGGTGGGGGTCAGAGGTGGAGAGTTGAGGCTGACCCTCCACATTCTTGTTCATTCTACCCTTTTTCTTACTCATTTATCCTCCCACCTTCTCTCCTCTGCCCATCTCCAAAATGGAAGACTCTATGCTGAAAGAATCAAGGAAAGATGTCTTTTATTTTTGAAAGAGAACTGTTTTAGAAAAACAGGAAGTAGGTGAGGAGGAAAAAAGGGACCAACTGCTTTGAACAGCTTGTTTATTAAGTGCTATTTTATGTAAACATAGGGTTTCAAGTATAGAGTCGTAAGATATTTCTGATACCTTTAATTAAGTTTATTATATTTTGGAAGTACTTATAAGTCATCGAATTTATAATATTCTGGAGTATCTGTAATCAGTAATTAAGGTGGATGGTTTGGAGGTACTTGAAATTAGTACTGTAGGAAGCTACCTTCTTCCTTTTTTGTTGGGGCCCTGGCTGTTTCTTTCTTTTTTTTTTTTAAACATCTTTACTAGAGTATAATTGCTTTACAGCGGTGTGTTAGTTTCTGCTTTATAACAAAGTGAATCAGTTATACATATACATATGTTCCCATATCTCTTCCCTCTTGCGTCTCCCTCCCTCCCACCCTCCCTATCCCACCCCTCTAGGCGATAACAAACCACCGAGCTGATCTCCCTGTGCTATGCGGCTGCACCTGGCTGTTTCTTTAAGCATCTATATTCTTTAACTTGCCAAGGATCAGTATCCGGTTTAAATATTTATTACCCATCTGATTTTATTAAAGGGGGTGCGCGGTGAGGAGGTAGGCAAGAGGGAGGGAAAGAAGGCGGTGGGAATCAGGTATCAATAATTACTGCCTTGTTTTCCTCTCATTGCAGAGTTGGCTTCAGACTGTTTATTTTACAAGTAATACATGGTATGAAGCACCTAATATAAAATCAGGCTTGGGGTGACTTACAGTGGAATCATATCACTCTGAATTGGCTACTTCGGGACTACAAAAATCACAAAGATCCCTAACTCAATTCACTTTCATCTGGGCTGGGGAAAGGGGAGACAGTGGGGCTATTTCTCCTTTGGAGAACCTTGAGTTCTACAATCCAAGGTAATAACGCAATTTTCATCACATTTTTTTGACTCATAAATTCATTGCACTATCAGCTTTAGTATTTGTTATTCAGGACTTGTTGAAATGTGCTTACACTTATTACAGCTAGTAGAAGCCTTCTCTCTCTCATTTCCGTAATAATGTTTGGAGCTGTGTTTTTCAAACTCAGGTTAACGGTAATGAGTCTTGACCAGCATTTTTGAAAAATGGAATACAATAGAACAGGTCAGAGGCCATCACACATAGGGAGGGTGGGCACTGTTTGTGAAACGTTGCTCGTATTTGTGTGTGTGTCTGTACTGGGTCTCAGTGTAAAATGTGTTTTTTTACTGTAGGTTGTGATCAAAACTTTTGAAGGGTTTTTGGTTCTGGACAAGATGAAATAAGCCCATTGCAGTCTCTCTGCCAACAGTTACAACTAAGTATTCTCAACCAAATACAACTACCTGAGAACTCTGCAAAGTAAACAAGCAGGTAAATTAGGGAGCTTGGAGAAGCTATCTGTATTGGGTAAGTTACTCAAATTTTTTCCTTTTTTTCCTCTCAGCTTTGACCGGAGAGTAGGCCCCAGTGGGGAGCTTCACAGTAGCAAAGTCAGCAAAAAACGAGAGAAACCTAAAAGAAAACAACTCTTGTTTCTTCTACTCTACTCACAACTCCACTTCTGACACCAAAAGTGTGTGGGTTTTTTCCACACCAACCAATTCTCTTAACTCTTCAGACACCAACTGTGTGTCCTACAGCTCTTTTTTCTTTTTTTTTTGCGGTACGCGGGCCTCTCACTGCTGTGGCCTCTCCCGTTGCGGAGCACAGGCTCCGGACGCGCAGGCTCAGCGGCCATGGCTCACGGGCCCAGCCGCTCTGCAGCATGTGGGATCTTCCCAGACCGGGACACGAACCCATATCCCCTGCATCGGCAGGCGGACTCTCAACCACTGCGCCACCAAGGAAGCCCCTACAGCTCAATTCTGATGTTAACTACCTGAAGTTAGTGCAGACCTCAGAGGTTAAGGGCAGGCTTCCCTGGTGGCGCAGTGGTTAAGAATCTGCCTGCTAATGCAGGGGACACAGGTTCAAGCCCTGGTCCACGAAGATGCCACATGCCGCGGAGCAACTCAGCCCGCGTGCCGCAACTACTGAAGCCCGTGCGCCTAGAGCCTGTGCTCTGCAACAAGAGAAGCCACCGCAATGAGAAGCCAGTGCACTGCAACGAAGGGTAACCGCCGATCTCCAAAACTAGAGAAAGCCCCGTGCACGGCAATGAAGACCCAACGCAGCCAAAAATAAATACAATTTATTTTTTTAAAAAAGGTTAAGGGCTCAGTCCCGCAAGATTGCCCGTTTCAGATGCCAGTCACAAGTCCCAGGTTGTCACCTATATTCTGACCAACTAGCTACAAATTGGGGGTTCCCATAACCTACCTCTTCCTCAGGTTCAATAATTTGCGATATCAGCTCACAGAACTCAAGGAAACACTTACATTTACCGGTTTATTATAAAGGAAGATGAAGAGGTACATTAGGGGAGGTCTGGAAGGGTCCCTGTGAAGTTGGGGAGCACCACTCTCCTGGCACACGGATGTGTTCACCAACTGGACTCTCTCTGAATCTCTTTGGTAAGGGTTTTTTATGAAGGCTTCATCATGTAGGCATAATTGATTATTAATTCAATCCCCAACCTTCCTCCCCTCCCCAGAGGATGGGAGGTGGGGCTGAAAATTCAAAGCTTCTAATCATGGCTTGGTCTTTCTGGTGACCAGCCCCCCAATCCTGAAGCCACCCAGGAGCCCACCAAGAGTCACCTCATTAGAACAAAAGATGCTCCTACCACTCGGGAAATTCCAAGGGATTTGGGAGATCTATGTCAGAAACCGGGGGTGGGGGTGGGGGGCAAAGACCCAATGCTAGAAAAAAAGATACTCCTAACACCCCTATCCCTCAAAAAATTACAAGGGTTTTAGGAGCTCTGTGTCAGGAACTGGAGACAGAGACCAAATATATATATTTCTTATTATGTCACAAACCCCATCTCTCTGACCAGAGGACTTGGGAAAAGGGTTCTTCCAAGTCAGAATTCTCATTAAAACTGTTTCTCTCTCTCCCAGACCTGTCCCACGGGCAGCCCTCAATTGTGGGGCAGTGGTGGCAGCAGTATAGGCAGCTAACATGTCAAGAGAAACACTGTCGTTCGGGTTAATTGACTAGGAAATGAGCCCTGGTGAACCAGAGAGTACAGGGAGAATCCCAGAGAGGAGCCAGCCAGAAAGGGAATCCCATAATTCTGTGTATGAACTAGCACGGGTTTTACATGGTCAAAACAAACCCTACGCAGCACAGCAAAGCCTCTGAAAAACTGAAATGGCATCAGAACTACAGCTCATAGAAGATGGGACAGAACTTGCAGTTTGAACCTAACTGGATTGCCTGATAAAACAAAACAAAATCAACGTTCTCTACAGCAGGGGTCAGCAAGCTCTTTCCATAAGGGAACAGATATTACATAGTTTGGGCTTTGTGGGCCATACAGTCTATCACAACTATTCAACTTTGCTGTTGTAATGCCAAAGCAGCCATAGACAATATGTAAACAAACAGGCAGGGCTGTGTTCCAACAAAACTTTACTTATAAAAACAGGAGGGAATTCCCTGGCGGTCCAGTGGTTAGGACTCTGTGCTTTCACTGCCGAGGGCCTGGGTTCAATCCCTGATCAGGGAACTAAGATCCTGCAAGCCATGTAGCGTGGCTAAAACAAAACAAAACAAAACAACAGGAAGAGAGCTGGATTTCAATAAGACCCAGAGTCTCACACACAGTATTCAAAATGTCCAGGATACAATCCAAAATTGCTCAACATAGAAGACTTAGGAAACGTTAGAACCGAAAACCACAATATCCGAAATTAAAATTCACTGTATGGGTTTAATAGCAGAATGGAGATGACAGAAAAGGAGTCAATGAACTTGAAGATAGATTAAGATAGATCTGAAGAACAGAAAGGAGAAAAAAAGATTAAACAAACAAATGAACAAGAGTCTTAGAGACTGTGGGTCCAACATTCCTATAATCAGAGTCCCACAGGAGGAGTAAGAGATTGGTGCAGGAAAAAAAACAAATTTGAAGACATAGCTGAAAGATTCTCAATTTTGGTGAAAGACATAAAATTACAGATTCAAGAAATTCAGTGAACCCCAAACAGAATAAATGCCAAAACAAACCAACCTTCCAAAAACCAAAGAAACAAAACAACCTACACTCAGACGCATAAACCCAAAGAAAAAGAAAAAAAATCTTAAAAGCACTCTGAGAAACAATATGGTGGTTCCTCAGAAAATTAAAAATAGAATTACCATATGATCTGTCAATTCCGCTTCTGGGTATATACCCCAAAGAACTGAAAGCAGGGTCTCAGAGAGATATTTATATACTCATGCTCATAGCGGAATGTTCACGATAGCCAAAAAATGGAAGCAAGCCAACTGACAGATGAATGGGAAAACAAAATATGGTATATACATACAATGGACTACTTAGCCTTAAAAAAGAAAGTCTGACATATGCTACAACATAGATGAACCTTGAGGACATTATGCTAAGTGAAATAAGCCAGTCACAAAAAGACAAATACTGCGTGATTCCACTTATATGAGGTACCTAGAGTGGCAAATTCATAGAGACAGAAACTATAAGAGAATGGTGGTTGCTAGGGGCTGGGGGGAGGGGAAAATACGGAGCTATTAATGGGTATAGGATTTGTTTTGCAAGATGAAAAGAGTTCTCGAGATGGATGGTGGTGATGGCTGTACAACAATGTGAATGTACTTAACACTACTGAACTGTACTCTCAAAAACGATTAAGATGGCAAATTTTATATATAAAATTTGCAGCTTGCAGGATCTTAGCTCCCCGACCAGGGATTGAACCTGGGCCCTGGCAGTGAAAGCGCCGAGTCCTAACCACTAGACTTCCAGGTCACCCTTCCAAAAATGCTCAAGATGGCAAATTTTATATTATGTACATGTACATATTGTTACAATTTTTTTTAAAAAGCAGTCTGATAAAAATGATTAATTAGATATAGAACAATGATTTCAATGGCTGTGGATTTCTCATTAGAAACTGTGGAAGCAAGAAGACAGTGGGACATCTTTAAAGTGTTGAAAGAAAATAACTATATCCAGAGAGAATAAATTCAGGAATGAAGACAAAATGAAGACAATTCTCAGATGAAGGAAAACTAAGAGAATTAATTAGCATACTTGCTCTAAGAGAAGTGCTCAAGGAAGTTTTTCAGGCTGAAGGGAAATAAGAGCAGAGGGAAACTTGGAACTTAAGGAATTAAGGAAGAACGTACATTGTAAGTATCTCCTCTTAAGTTCTTTAAATTATGTATAACTATTGAGAGCAAAAATTTTAACAGTATATGGTAAGGTTTTCAATGTACCTTGACATAATTTATACAAGTGCAGTATAACATAAAAGGGGGAGGGTAAAAGGATCTATATAGTTGTGAGGCATCTACATTTTACTTGAAGTGATAAAATATTAACTGTAAGTAGTTAGATATGTATATTATAATCCTGAGAGCAACCTCTTTAAAAGTATAGAGATATAACCAAAAGTCAATAGATATATTAAAATGAAATACTAAAAAATATTCAAATAATCCAAAAAGTGGCAGGAAAGGGGACAGGAACAGAAAACAAATAAAATCGTAGACCTAAATCCAACCACATCCATATCATTCGTAAAAAGTCTATTTTTTAATTTTTTTGGCCGCACCGTGTGGCATGCAGGACCTTAGTTCCCCAACCAGGGATGGAACCTGTGCCCCCTGGAGTGGAAGTGCGGAGTCCTAACCACTGGACCGCCAGGGAATTCCCTGTAAATGGTCTAAATGCAAAAATCAAAAAAAAAGAGAGATTATCAGACTGGATTGGAGAATAAGACCCAACTATATCCTGCCTCTAAGAATCCTACATTAAATATAAAGACATAGGTTAAAGGGATGGAGAAAAATTTTGGAGACCAGTGGCTTGAAGAGAAGGTCTGGGTTTTCCTCTCTCAGATAGCTGGGTGGGGTAGGACAGGTGTGTTTCGGTCACTACAGAGACAAGCGTCGTATCCCAACAGCAAAGGCAGTGAGTCCCCCAAGTCTGGCTCCCAGACTCCCCACCTCAGCTATCAGTTCAAGCAGGGACTTTCACATTCATCACCCAGAAGCCACAGTTCACAAACCACCTGCTGAATCAAACTCAACAGGGATTCTCCTTGCTTCCAATAATTCTAATGCAGTCTTTGCCAAAATAAGGGCATGCTCTGATCAGCTGTAGCTGTGGCTATCCTGGCAAGCTGGCACAGGTTCCAAAGAGTCTGGTCTTGTACAATGTGCTTGCTTTATGTTCTCTGATCCTCTGTGAATCTCATCTTTTCCATCGTGAGTCTAATAAATCAAAACTGTCTCCAACTGGTAAGGGACTATTGGAAGTCCTGAGGAGACGAATGAAGAGCTCAGTTACTGGGCCTTAGGTTCTGACTCCAATCCTTGAAGCTTTACAAAGCTGTTTGACATGGAAAGTCCAATCCAAGACAAGCCAAAAGCTCAAAATGAGATTCATGCCTCTAGGAGCAAATGAGGTCACTATTCGAAGAATCTGTGCCACTGTCCCCTCACAGATGAATAAAAACAGAGGTAAGGCCTACTTAAGTAGAACCGTAGAGGTTTTGATCGCAGAAAGAACAGATAAACTACAGGTCAAAGTACACCAGGATTAGTTTGAAAGTTTTCACCAATTTCCTAATCATGATCAAACATATTTCAGAAAATGATTAACTTCCTACATAAATGAAAAACAGAACTTTTGAATGAAGGCTAGTCCAGGTCAGTTATTTTCTCTACCAGCCTCAGGAACAATTAATGGTCTTGGTCCAAATAACACCAAATAGAAATACTGTCCATGTTTTGTTTCGTTTTGTTAATTTTTATTTATTTATTTATTGGCTGTATTGGGTCTTCATTGCTGCGCACGGGCTTTCTCTAGTCGCGGCGAGCGGGGGCTACTCTTCATTGTGGTGCGTGGGCTTCTCATTGCTGTGGCTTCTCTTGTTGCAGAGCACGAGCTCTAGGAGCATAGGCTCAGTAGTCGTGGCCCATGGGCTTCGCTGCTCTGTGGCATGTGGGATCTTCCCGGACCAGGGCTCGAACCCGCGTCCCCTGCATTGGCAGGCGGATTCTTAACCACTGTGCCACCCGGGAAGTCCCGACTGTCCATGTTTTATGAAAAAGGTTAAATTCTAAGGTTAATCGTGAACAATCGCTTGAATTTCAGTCAGATCTACACCCCACTCCCATATGCTTATGGGAAAGTCTGGTCTCCATTTTCAACTTATTTTCATAAGTTCTTATTGTACAGATTGCTACCTGAATCCTAGTATCTGTTCTCCCCTTCCTCCATGGTATAGAATCCTGATTCTGAGTCAGGCAAATGGTGGCCTGGAATAGACTAATCCCCCAACCTCCCTTGCAACTAGGTGTGACCTACCATGGGACTAAGTCCTAGCCCGTGAGTTGTAAGAGGAGATATTATGGAGCAGCCTTCAGGAACCTTCTATAGAACACTGCTCACACATTTCCTGCACTCTTCTTTGTCTCCTTTCTTTAATCCATCTAGTTGCTTGGAAAGTGGATGTAGTAGCTGGAGTGCTAGCTGCCACCTTGACCATGAAGACCTGGAGGAGTCCAGGTTCCTAAAGACTTTGTGAAACAGACTCATCACACCAGCCCTGGGTTGCCTACTTTTGGACTTTCATGGTAGGGAGAAGTAAATTCCCATGTTGTGTAAACCCTGCTGTTATTTTTGGTTTGTGTTACATGTAGCTGAATCTAATCCTAATGAAACCAAGAAACACTCTCCAGGGATCCCCAGGAAGATGTTCTAGGTGGAGAAACCACCATTCCAATCTATTCTTTGTAGAAGAAAAGTGCAGTCAACTGCCTCTCTTGAGACATTTCACAGTAAGGTTACCAAGAGAAAAACCAACCAACCAACGAAACAAAACACAAACAAACAAAAACAACCAACAACCCCAAAACCAAAACCTTAATGAAAACCCTAAATGGAGGGCCAGTCTTTGAAAACATTTTAGTTCTGCATGATTTGGTGGGAAAAACACAGTGCAGGTAAGCTGCAAGGCCTGTCCTCTAGTTCTCATTCTGATGCTCCCTTCCTTGGCCTTGGGTTGGGTTTTCCTCTGCGAACAGTGAGGGTTGTTGAGCTAGATATCTCTAGGCTTTCATACAGCACTGAAATTCTAGTCCATTTTCTAACCTCCATTACATTATATACTCCTTTTTGGATAAATTAAATAATCCTCAAGTGTTTTTCACAGTGCTTGGCACACGGCAAGGCGCCCTATAAACATCAGCTAGGAGGGACCACGTTACTCATTGTTGTAGTTTCCACAGTGTCCTGCACAGAGGAGGTGCTCAGCAAGTGTTTGCCGCATCCTCCGAGGCTGCCTTATCTTCTGTTGGTCCCCTGCCTGCCCTACAGAAAGCTCTTCCCCCGTACTTACTGGCGTCAGCACGAAGAACCTGAGAAAAGGAGACGTTAGGTTCCAGGTTACACAAATCCATGGCAGAAAAATCAGCAGTGGAGGAGGAAATACACTGTTTATTTACAATGCTTTCACTTTATCCACAATTTCCCATACAAACATAAAAACTAAAAAAATAAAACCACCACTTGGGAACACAAGTGTCTTTCTTTAATTAGTCCATCGAGGGAGGGTCACAGCCCTCTCACTCTGTGAAGGAGACTATTGAGGCACACTGAAGGGGAAAAGGAAAGGGCTAGAAAGAATGCCTGAGAAACAGCTCCTGATGAGAAATGTAACATGCCAGCATGGTGGGCTTCACTGGCAGACTCAGGGCCTTACCCACAGGGGAAAACTGCCTGGCTTTCCAAGAGGGTGCCGGCTGCCTGCCACCTCTTCACTACCAAACACCCAACATCCAACACAGGTCACACATCTCATGAGCTGTGTGGGGTGTGATGGTGAGTCGGGGACACCGAACACCTCTCTCTCTGGGAAGAGCCCAAAACCCCAGGGACACACAGGAACCCCTCTCCTTGGCACTGACCGTCAGTCACAGCTTCTGTCTTGAATACAGTGCTGACTTAAAAATGTAAAAACAAAAGCCCTCCCCAGCTTCCAGGGGAAAGGCAGGGGCTAAAACATGCAGAAGGGCTTCTGCCTCTGTAGTCCTCTCTCTGGGAGGCTGCTAGGGGAGAAGGGTGGGGAGCTCTGACCGCTGAAGACGTGTAAGGGGCACGGCAGATGCTCCACAAAGGCCTGGGGCAGGGATTGAGGGGCGGGGGGCGGGGAGAGAAAAACTCTGAGACACTGATGCTTGGGTTGGCTGCCACCCGGTCTTCAAAGCAGCTCCATCTGCTTGGCTGTGCTCACTCTAGCAGACTCCCATTCACTTCCCTCACAGGAGGGCACCCAGAAACCAACCTGGAGGTGCTGAAGCCACCTGCCTGGCAACTTCATTTGTGCTAGTGACCTAGATTGCTTTCACATGTTGATGCACATTATAAATATAAAATCATATCTGCTACAAAGAAGACATATATTTATACATCTTTACCCATATACATAGTAACACAATTTACACATAGTATCTTGGAGTGGGTCATCATGGAAAAAGGGTCTGGAGAGGTAAAAAGCCCCTTCTCCCTCCCCTGCCCTGATCCTTCTCAAGGGATGCTTGTGTATGTGGTCACTGGGGCCCTTCCCAGCTGGTTGCAATGGGGATAGTCTGGACACAGACATTCAGACATGTAACTAAATGCTGATGGGTGTGTATACTCACATACACACACAAACGCAGGCACGCATACAGATGTCTGGTGAGAAAAGGAAAAATGAAATTCCTAGCCCTTGGGTGTAGGCCTCTTCCCAGAGTTATAAGCATCAGTGCCTCCTCCATCTGAGAACAATGGTCTTAAAAAGCTGCCCGTCACTGGCTCAGACTTGGGCAGAAGGGGAAAGGCTAGGAATTGGGGGTAGAGGGGAGGGGCCAGGAGTCTTTTGAAAACATAAGGCGTTTTTGACCTGTGAGCAAATCAAACTATGTCACAAAAAAGCAACAGTATCAGTTGGAGCTGGGAGGCAAGAGACAGCCAGTCCAGGTAGGGCAATGTGACTGGAGACCCTGAGCCTTCCCCTGCCTCTGTCCAGTTTCTTTTAAAGGGGCAGACAACCCTGTACCTCCTTTTCTGTCCTCTCCCAGAGCTGGGCCCATCCACACGTCATGGAATACTGACAGTGGTCCAGGAGAGCCATCTGGAGACATGGAGTGGTGGACAGGCACGCCAAAAAGTTAAGACCTGGGTGGCGGATGTGAGCTTTTTACAGCAGGAGTGGTTCCTGGCCGGGGTCCACGGCTCGCACAGTGGCCACAGTGATCAGATTGCCATCAGAGATGGGGGCAGTCTGGGTCCCCGCGGGGAGACAGCACCTATCGGCGGTAGTGATTGGGGGCGTCGGCAAACATGTACTTGAGTCTATACGCCTCAGCGAGGAGCAGCCCAATCTCTTCGTTGCCCCAGTGTATCGTAGGTAGGTTTTGTAGCAGCATGAGGAGACCCTGGAATGCAAGAAAGGACTTTCATCATTTTATCACTGACCAAGGGACCGGCAGGCCCTGGAATGGAGCCCCTTCTCCTGGGTCATGCATCCCAAGGGTCTGATCTCCCTCCTCCCAGGCGGCACACAGCCCTTGGGCCCTAGTTCACCTTCAGGAAGGCTTGAATAGCCTCTGCTGAGTCTCTGACCCACTAACACCTGCTTCTTTAATAATATTATAAATAGAGAATGACAACAATAAACAAGGATCTTTAAAAGAGAAAACTAAGCACCCATCATCCAAATATACCTCTCTTAATTTCAAAGTAGTCCTTTTTAGTCTTTTTTCACACGCATATTTCTTTAAATAGTTGTAATAATAATTATGATTTTACATGTTTTTTTTTTAATTTTATTTATTTATTTTGGCTGTGTTGGGTCTTCGTTTCTGTGCGAGGGCTTTCTCCAGTTGTGGCAAGCAGGGGCCACTCTTCATCGCGGTGCGCGGGCCTCTCACTATCGCGGCCTCTCTTGTTGCAGCACAGGCTCCAGACGCGCAGGCTCAGTAGTTGTGGCTCACGGGCCTAGTTGCTCCGCGGCATGTGGGATCCTCCCAGACCAGGGCTTGAACCCGTGTCCCCTGCATCAGCAGGCAGACTCTCAACCACTGCACCACCAGGGAAGCCCTACATGCTTTTTAACCATCCTTTTTTACTATAATTTTTGTGTTTTCCCATGCAGCCTTCAAAAATGATTATTCTCAATGTCAGTATTCTAGCATGTGGCTATACCTTAATTGACTCAACCCGTTTCCCTTTTTTCCTTTTTATTAGATACTTAATTTGTTTCCTTTAAGGAAACAAAACAAAACAAAACCTTTATTGATAAGGCTGCTATGTACCCTTTGGCATTTGACATCTTTCTCTGAATCCCAATGTTCACTTGTAATCACTTTATTTATCCTCTGCCCTGTTCTCCAAAGACTCTCCTCAACCAACCGGTCCAGCTGATTTCCCACTGTTCCCAACATATGAGCCTCATCCAGCCAGGTCCACTTCAGCCACATTTATCTGTGCCTCCAGGGTTTAATTTAGGTTGTTCCTTTCACTTGGAACACCTCCTCTTTTCTCCTTTCCCTATCTAAATCTTATTCAGTTTTCAAAGCCCAGGTCCCTCAAACAGCTCCATGGAGATAGCCTATTAAAGAGGATATTAGAGTAAAAGATGAATGTGAGGATTTCCTTGGTGGCGCAGTGGTTAAGAATCCGCCTGCCAATGCAGGGGACATGGGTTCGAACCCTGGTCCGGGAAGATCCCACATGCCGTAGAGCAACAAAGCCCATGAGTCACAGATACTGAGCCTGCGCTCTAGAGCCCGCAAGCCACAACTACTGAGCCCACGTGCCACAACTACTGAAGCCCGCACGCCTACAGCCCGTGCTCCACCAACAAGAGAAGCCACCTCAATGAAAAACCCACCTGCCGCAATGAAGAGTAGCCCCCACTCGCCGCAACTAGAGACAGACCGCGCACAGCAATGAAGACCCAACGCAGGCAAAAATAAATAAATAAAATAAATAAATTTATAATAAATAAAGTAATTAAATAAATTTTTAAAAAATGAATGTGAGACTTTAGGTTATCTCTGTAATTTAGCTACCCATGCTTCTGCTGCTACTTTGTGTTCTTTCTCTGTCTTCTTTCTGAACTGGATATTCTTCTTATTTTTCTGATTATTAAAGAAATAGTAGCAAGACAAAACCCAGAGATAAAAAGAGACTGACAGATTTGATACAATTTTGAAACCTCAATATGCGGAGGCACAAAAACAAGGTTAAAATATAAGAAACTGACTGCAAGAAAATATAACACTTATAAAAGACAAAAGGTTAATAAATAACCACAATAAAAAAAAAGGAGTGCCTACAAATCAGTAAGAAAAAAAGGAAAACCACCAAATGGAAAAAACGGATGCGAATAGATATATTCAAAATATCAATGGCCCACCAACATGCTAGAACCCTGCCTTTGGCTGATTTGCACCATCCAGCAATGCTTTGTAGTTTTCAGTGTAGAGGTCCTGCATATCTTTTATAAAATTTCTTCCTTTAGTAATAGAAATTTAGCAGGGCACAAAGCTGCCTCGGCACATCAAGGCTATGTATGGCCAGCATGATTAAGTTCTGGCCAATTTTGGAGACAGTGTAACTCCTGGGTTCTGCCCTAAGCTTACCCTTCTCTCCTTCCTAGAAAATGACTATGAATGGAGGAGTGGAAGTGGTCATCTTAGACCGTAAGAATAAAGCTATATGTTGAAGATGGCAGAGCAACATGAGAGAAGAAATCCGTGTCCCTGATACTCTGGAGCCCTGTTAGCCCTGGACTCTGACACTCAGACTGTTAGTTGAAGAGAAGTAAACAACTACCTTGTTTTATGCCACTATCATTCTCTGGTCTTGGTTTCAAGAGACAAGTTTATATCATCTTAACAAACACAGGCCACATCTATCAAAACCAGAAATGCAGGTAATTCCCTGGCGGTCCAGTGGTTAGGACTTGGAGCTTTCACTGCCGGGGCCCAGTTTCGATCCCCGGTCAGGGAACTAAGATCCCGCAAGTTGTGGCAGTGCGGCCAAAACAAACAAACAAACCAAAACAAAAACAAAACAAAAAACCAGAAATGCACATGGTCTCTGATCCAGCAACTCAACTTCTATGTACCTCTCCTCAGGAAATATTCGCACTCCTGTACAAGGGTCTGCACTGCATCACTGCTTCAAATAGTGGGGAAAAGGACACGAGGGAAGTGTCTTGTCAGTATGGGACACTTAGATAAACCAGTTATCCAAATCATGAAATACAAGGCATCACCTGTAAAATGAAGCAGGCCTACATATGCCAAGGTGCAAAGATATCAAAGACATTTTAGGGGGGCGGGGGAACAAGCAAGTTGCAGAAAAATACTCATAGTACGATCCCACTGAAGTAGAAGAAAAAACACAACTATATGTTTGTATATGTACATAGGTATATAAAATTTTTAGAAGGCTAGGTGGTAAACTGTTAACAGTGGTTACCTTTGGGGATGGGAGACTTTCACTTTTTCTCATCATACGTCCCCTTGTTTTCAATTATTACAATAAAGTCTTTGTATATTACCTACTTATAAAATTTTTTTCGAGTAATACACATTCTCTGGAAGTTTAAAGTTTTGTTTACTTTGTAAAAAAGTAAAAAATCGAAAAATAAATTACCCTTAACTTTATAATCAAGAGGAAGCCACGTTTAAACGTTTTGGCATATTTCCTTCTAGTCCTTTTTCTGCACATTTTACACAGTTGAAGTACTTTCTCTAAATAATTTTGAATCTGTTTAGCATTTATCATAAGCATTTCCTCTAATATTAAAAACTCCTTTTAGACATTTTCAACGGCCAAAGAATTTTCCATGATGCAGATGTACCATAATTTACATCTTCCTGCTTTGAGCATTTAATCATTTCTAGTTTTTCACTATAATGAAATTATAATGAACAGCCTTGTGCAAAAAGCCATATTTTAGATGATTTCCTCGGGCTAAATTCCTAGGAATGCAATTACTGTATCAAAGGGCATGAACATTTTAAAGGTACTTAAAGCTCATCCAGAAAAATGCTCATTTCCCTAGATCTCTACCAGCACTGAATACTCTCATTCAACAAGCTTTGTTAATTGTAACTCCTGTCCCTGAGATTTCCAAGCCTGAGAACAGAACTCAAAGGCATAAGTCAAGGGAATTCCCTGGTAGTCCAGTGGTTAGGACTCTGCGCTTTCACTGCCACTTTCACTGCCAAGGGCCTGTGTGGCGCAGCGAAAAGAAAAAAGATAAATCTGTAAATTGGAAAACCCTGCACTCAAGTTATTATTTTAATGTTTTCACAATTTTTGTATAAGCATGTACTCATGTAATGTGAAAAAAATACAAAAATGGGGGAAATCATATAGATCTATGCTTTCTGACATTATAGAACACCCACTATATTTTGTACAGTGATAAAAAGAGGTTACAAAAACAACATATACAAAATGTTTCCATGAACAGTTAT
This sequence comes from Mesoplodon mirus, assembly GCF_964341445.2. Classification (NCBI taxonomy): domain Eukaryota; kingdom Metazoa; phylum Chordata; class Mammalia; order Artiodactyla; family Ziphiidae; genus Mesoplodon; species Mesoplodon mirus. Next base: position 69,973,253 of record NC_138988.1, on the reverse strand, counting down.
GTACATACAATATGTTTTTATTCATATGGATTTGCATGGCAAAATGTCTGGAAGGAGATATATCACCTTTGTGTGGTAAGATTTCAGGTAACTTTTTTTTTTTTTCTTTTTGCTTACTGGTAGTTCTAATTTTTCTATAATGGTTACACACACTTGCATAATTGACAAGCAAAAATAACCAACAAAGGGGTGACCTCTCTAGAAGAGAATATTCTTTGATAGGAGAAGCTCTACCTGTAATTTCCAATTCTTCTAGTCTTGCTAGAAACCTCCCAGAAGCCTTGAAATATTTCTTCCCCTGACCAAAGTCAACCTCCCACCTCTCTGAAGGGCAGGGAGGCTTAGGTGGAGGAACCATTCTGCCACCTGGTGGCCATGCCTAGGAACTGTGCTGCCCACACAATGCTGTGACAATGGGAACCCTGCCCATGCATTGATAAATTAGGGATAAAGAAGTAGAAACCAAATTCTCATGTGTGGGGAAAGAAGGTGTTAATCACAAATCAGGTGCTTTAATCAAGGGGTAGAGAAGAGACACTGCTAGGGTGGGGAACAACTGAACATTTGTTACAAAGCCAGCTCATGGGAGCATTAAGCATAACATGCAGTCAGGTGAAACACTACAGTCGTGAGAAGACAGCTTGTGGGGCAAACAGCAGAGAGTGTTTCCACGTTAACAGAAGGGGGCAACGGCTTTCAGAAAAGAAAAGCTCAAAATGGCTGAAAAAGGTACCTTCTGAGAATCCACAGATTCCAAAGGAAACGGAATATTGCAGAGGAAGAATCTGAGCCATGTGTGAGGGGGTGGGGGGAAGACAACAATTAGACAAGGGGGCCAAAGGAGAAGGGATAGTATGTAACAAGCAAAGAGGCCTTGGTAAGAAAAAATGCAGGGGAAAGTCATTAGAGAATGTCCAACAGATGGAAGAATTGATGAGGAAGAGGGGGACCATGAAACATAATAATCTTCATAATGGTAATTATCATTTACTGAGCACTTACTACTCACCACATGGGGTTCTTCACACGTACTCTACTACCACATTTAATCCTCACATCAACTCTATGAGGCACTTATTATTACCTCCATCTTACCGATGAGGAGACTGGGGCACAGAAGTTAAGGAAGTTGCCTGGGGTCAGAGCATAATGCTAGGCTGGGATTTGAACCCAGGCAATCTGGTTCTAGAGCTTGTGCTCATAACCACTATACTATATGCTGCATGCCTGGAGTAAGAAAAGTGGGACATGATGGAGAAGGAATGAAAAGAAAAGAAGTCATAGAAGAGGCTGTTTGAAGGAAATCTGGAAGAGCTGATTAATTTTACTCGGTAATAAGGGCCAAGGACAACCAAAGAGGATGAGTAATAATTAACAGCAAAGAACTTACAGGTCACATTAAATATATACTATTAAATATGACACTGTGTACAGAATCACCTAGCAATACTAGAACATTCTTTGCAAACGTTAAGTATGTATTCAGGCATGTAAAAATACTTTCCTAGTCAAATCAGTATTTTGAAACAAATCCCTCGTTTTGAGAATCAGTGAGGCAGCAAAACAATTCCCTTGGTCTCAATAAAAACTTTCAAAAACATGTCCTTGTATGTAAACTTTTTCAGTCAAGCGTATTCATAGGCTTCCCTGGTGTCAAAGCACCTAGTACAAGTTCCCCCACCAGAGAAAGCCGAGTCCCCCTCCAATGTTTGTTTTGTTTACATGTTGAGGAATCGTGCCCTTTCTCACACCAGCTTGTTCTTGGTGGAAGATCTTTAGGTCCCAGGGTTGTCTCTGAACCCTTCTGGGCAGGATTCAAACTGGCAATTTACTGGATATCTGTGAAGATGGGGCCTGCATTTGGGCAATGTTTCACAATCCTACCCTTAAGTCCCTGCAGAAGTGGTGGGTGGACGCCATCTGGTTCAAGGGATTTATTTACATTTAGTTTGTTATTTAGGCCTGGAACATCCCACGGGCTTAGCACTATTTCATTTAATAACTCTGACCTATCTCCTACAGAAGTCACTTTCAGAGTGGGAATCTCTCCAAGGTTTTCTTCCATAAGATGAAAGCAAAGGATTCTAAGACCAGCTGCTACTCTGGTTTAGAGTCATCAGCTGGTCCCACAACTCCTCTGCCAGTTCCCTTTTTATGTATTTAAAGGAACTGTGGTTATAAGTCTTAGAGTTCCCTGCCTGGGGCTTCTCAACATCACTTCTGAGCCATCTGTGGGGTCCCATGCTCTCCTAGACTCTCAAAGATGCTGCTTTTCCCGAGGGGACGCTTTAGGCTGCAGGTGACCAGGCATTTGCTCAAGTGCCTGTTCTCTCTGACTTACATAAAATAATGTATCTAGGAAATTATTACCTCCATAATAATGGAGGAGGGGGAGGGGGACCACGTAAACCAAGCTCACGTGCCCCAGGAAGTGCCTGGCCAGGCCCTGAGGGAGAGGCATCAGAGCATAATCCATGCCCGGAGCACAGATTCCAGGTCTCTACACTTACTCCCTGGGTGATCTTGGCCTAGTCAATCTCTCTCTGTGACTCAGTTTCCCCATATGTGAAATGGGGGTAGTGATTACAACTTATGTTGTGGGACTGTTACAATGAATTAACATAGAGAGACATTTAGGATAGTGCCTGGTACATTAAAAGTACTAAGAAGTAGTTAGATTGAACCTTATTAAATTGCCAATACTTGATTGTTTTGACCTATAAAAATAATTTCATAAGATGCAACCTAACATTATCACCATTATTCTATTACGCCAGCCCAGGCTGAGGGCCAGAATTGCCGAGGCCCCCTCTACCATGAAAGAGCCTTGGTGCAGCTCTGCTGGAAGCTCTCATTTGAAGCAGCCTATGGCCCTGTCTGCCCCTACAGCACCTGTGCACGGACACGCCTGAGGTTCCCTTGCTCAGAGGTCTCAGGAAGGAAACTTCTTTTTGTTGTTGTTGTTGGCTGCGCTGCGATGTGGGATCCTAGTTCCCTGACCGGGGATCAAACCCGTGCTCCCTGCAGTGGAAGTGCAGGGTCCCAACCGCTGGACCACCAGGGAAGTCCCAGAAACCTCTTAAAGTGAGCCTCCTGTGTCAGTTTTTGGTCCCCTCTCCCAGGCAGACCCCAGACAATCGCCCAGCTAGGGAGAGGTAGATAGATGCCTTTCTTCTGGGCACTCTCACCACAGCCGGGGCACCGCCCTTTGCCCCTGCACCCTCTGAACACCTCCTCTCCAGCCCCATTTGGTCATCCAGCTTGGTTTCACCCAGGATTAGCCTAGCACAGTTTACTCAGATAAGTTTAAAACCACTTAGAGACGGGTTTCTAAAGCTGTCTTCACTTCACTGCTCCCCGGACTCAGAGAGTACATTGCAGGAAGTAATATTAGTGATAATAAGCTCACTGTTTTGAGGGCCATATGTAAAGTACACCAACAGCTTCACATGTAGTGATTTGTATAATCCTCATAATAGTCCTAGGAGGTAAGTACTCTCATCCCCATTTTACAGGTAAGAAAACTGAGGCATAGAGGGCCAATTTACTTGCTAAAGGTTGCACACCTAGAAAAATGGCAGAGCTAGGGTTTGACCCCAGGCAGACCGGCCCCAGAGACCGTGGCTTAACCACTGTACTATTCTGCATAGTCCCCAACTTTAGAAGGAGGGTTGCTGTGTCACCCTATACCCTCAGCTGGCTCCCCTTCTCTGCTCTTTAAGGGTGATACATCGCCAGTCTGCTGAAACTGCCACAACTCTAACTTTTATATCTGCAGCTACTTCACCTGATTTCTCTTCAAGTCACTCAGCTTTTAGCCCTAAAAACTTCTCTCCCCCAGGGGCTTCCCTGGTGGCGCAGTGGTTGAGAGTCCGCCTGCCGATGCAGGGGAAACGGGTTCGTGCCCCAGTCTGGGAAGATCCCACATGCCGCGGAGCGGCTGGGCCTGTGAGCCATGGCCGCTGGGCCTGTGCGTCCGGAGCCTGTGCTCCGCAATGGGAGAGGCCACAACAGTGAGAGGCCCACAGACCACAAAAAAAAAAAAAAAAAACTTCTCTCCCCCAGACTAGGCCTGTCTGGCTCTCTGGGATACCTGTATTCACTGACAGAGCTTCCTCTGCAGTGATTTCATTGCAGGCAGCCCTTTAGCAGTTAGGATGTACGGGCCTTCTCTCTCTACAGAGGTCACAGAACAGCATCTCACAACCCCACACAACGCTCTTCTGCCCTTGTTCCTCACACCCGTGCCATGCTTCTGTCCTCTAAGGGACACCGCTCGTCTATCCTAACACAGCCAGGTGCAGTTTTTCTTTTATTATTCATAGAATTATAGAACTATGGATTTAGAAGGAACTTTAATCACCCATTCTGTTTTGTCTAAAGGAAAGAGGGGAGACTCCTCTATGAGTAGGACTAGCTTAGGTGCTAATAAGCTGACAAAAAGTCCACTGTCATTCTGTGGGTTAGTGCAGAAAGACCTCAGGTCCATCAGATAATCGAATATGCTACCCAGCATAGAATACCTCCATGTCTACCAGAGTTTTAAAGTCACAGACTATTGTCCTGTACTCTATCGATATTGTGAATGGCTAAAAGCCATTCCAGGAATCACGTCCACCTCCCTGAGCTAATCTCGGAAGCACTTTTATCACATATGACAAGGCCCTCCGAGCCTGGCTCATGATAGCCAAACTAGACTTTGTGCTCTCGATATCCTGCTCCACATCAACCACATTAACAAAACTGACAGCTCGCCCAGCACATGGCCAGTCCAGGCCCTTGTTCTCATTTATCCTAGGGCGTTACACATGCTGCTGGTTGGCAGAAGCTGTGGAAGCTGTGGCTCTTTATCCACTGCCTGCAGCCTCGGCCCCATGGCTACCACCTACTCACAGAAGCCCACTCTTTCCTTTTTTCTTCCAAAGCCCTTCCTTGGGCAAATTGGGTCCTGTCTTTCCATTTATCTGCTGAACAGGCTTCTGTGCTTTAACCACCTAACACCAATTATAGAGTGGGACTTCCCCGGGGGTCACTTGGAGATGCTGCTGTCCTTGAGAACGCCTACGGTATCAGTTAGAACTTAGAAAAACATTCAACCTCCTCTGGCTTTTCCCCTCCCTTTTTTTTTTTTTTTTTTTTTTTTGCGGTACGCGGGCCTCTCACTGCTGTGGCCTCTCCTGTTGTGGAGCACAGGCTCCGGACGCGCAGGCTCAGCGGCCATGGCTTACGGGCCCAGCCGCTCCGTGGCATGTGGGATCCCCCCAGACCGGGGCACGAACCCATGTCCCCTGCATCGGCAGGCGGACTCTCAACCACTGCACCACCAGGGAAGCCCCGTTCCCCTCCCATTTTTAAAAGGAATATCTACCCATTAAAACAAAAGCAACCCCCAAACCCCTCAGTTCAGCAACGGACAAAGCAGAAAAACAAAAGCCCACTGCCACCCCCAGAGATTAAGACCACGAACTGCCTTCAGCCCTCTCTCTCTGCAGATGGCAGAGCCTGGCAACCTGTCTCCTCAATCCCCACTCCCCATCCCCCTGTCCTGGGTCCCCTGCAGCAGCTGCCTGGCTTCCGCCACCTCTTCAGGCTTCTTCACATCCCCGCCTCGGGTTCCAGGATGCTGGGCTCCCACTGGTCACCCCCCTGCCTCCTTGCCTGTCTGCCTCGCCTCCCTGACCTCTTGCGTAGGAGGGTGCAGGGCTCAGGCCCGGCCTTCTTCTCTCCTCTGTCCACTCCCACCTCCTTTGGATCTCATGCAAGGTGCTGGCTTTAAAGACTATCTAGCCAAAGGCTCCTAAACATACATGTCCAGTCCAGATTGTTCTCTCTTTCGACTCCAGACCCCTAAGATTTATCTACCTTTTCTACCTCTCCGTTCAGATGTCTGATGGCATTTAGAATTCAACATGCCCAAAGCTGAACTCCTGATCTTCCTCCATAAACGTGCTCCTCCTACAGCTTCTCACAAACTGTAAAGCCACCCTGACTCCTCCCTTTGTCACACTCGACACACAATTCCTCAGGAATTCCTGTTGGCTCTATATCCAAGCTCAGGCCGCTTGTGACACCTCCACTCCACCATCCAAGTCCAAGCCACTCTCGTGTGCTACCTGGAGGACTTACACTAGCCTCCTGGGTGGTGTCCCTGCTTCCAGCCTTGCCCACACCTGCAGTCCACACCAGAGTGAACCTCTGAAACCGTAAGTCAGATCATCTCCCTCCTCTGCTCAAGACCCTCTTCCACTCAGAGTAAAAGCCAAAGTTCTTACTCTGGCTACGAAGTCCTCCATGATCTGGGTCCCTTGTGACTTCTCTGGCCTCACTTCTTCCTACTCTTCCCTTGGGCCACTCTGCTCCAGGCCACACTGGCCACCATCATGGTTCCACCAACAGCCCAGGCATATTGCGACCCCATGGCCTCTGCAAGCCTATTCCTCCTGCCTGGACGCTCTCCCCGCAGATCCCCAGATGTCCACATGGCTCGCCCCCTCACCTTCTCCCAGCCTTTGCTCAAATGTCACCTTCTCAGTGAGCCTATTCTGACTACTTTGAAATTGCAACCTGTCCCTCCCCTACCACCTAATAATCCCTTTATCCTGCTCTACCTTTAAAAAAATTATATTTCTTATCTCCTTCTAACATTCATTTTAATTTACTATTTACTAGGCTTTTGTTTAAGTCTCTCCCCAACTAGTATGTAAGCTCTACAAGAGCAGAGTTCTCTGTTCTACTTTCTGTATGTCCTAGTCCCTCAATGGTGCCTAGTATGTCGCAGGCATTCAACCAGTGCTGGTCAGCAAATGACTGAAAGGTCCCTTGAACCCGCCCAGCTGCTCTGCAGCCTTTCTGGCACTAAGACCCTTTCACACTGAAGAACTCTGGGCCCCAGTGCCTTCCTGCCAACTGGGAAGGGCACCCTCTTATGAGCATCCTTTCTCCTTTGCTCTTTCCAGCCAGGTACCTGCTGTGGTAGCTTCTATGCGCACAGCCCCACTAGAGGGATGACTCCCATTCCGACGCTCATCCCCCATGCAGGCGGAGCTCCAGGCCACTCACCTGAAAGTCCTCCTCATCCAAGATCTCTTTCCTCCACTTAATCAAGAAGGCTGCACACACGTAGAGATGAAAGTGGGAGAACCCTTCTGGTTCAGACTGGGGAGGGAAAAAACCGTTAGGTCTCCGAGCCCTCTCAGAGCCAATCCTTCTGCAAGGTGGGAAAGCAGAACAGCACCCTTTTAATGGCTGGGTGAGCAGAGGCCTGAAAAGATTTAGCAGAGGCCCTGCCCATGAGGCTAAGGCAGACACAGAGGTAGAAAGGAGGTGGTGGGAACTTCCGAGCAGCTATACTGCACACCCGGCAGGGAGCTGGGTGCCTCAGGGACAGGCTGGCATGGAGAGGGCAGGGGTCTCCTCATACCTGGTATGTGTCCCACAGGCGGATGGTGCAGCGAAGGGGAAGCTCCCGCATAAGCAGGTTGTTCATCCAACGAAAGGCAAACTGTAGGTATTCGACCTCGTACCTCCTGAAGTGACTATGTACCTGCTCTGAAACAGAAAGTATCATTGGCCCCCTGAGAGTAACCTAGGGGACTGGACCCTGAAAGAGTCACATGAGCCAAAAAGGTGGTTTCCATTTCTTTTCAGCCACTCTCCCTGGAGAAGCCAGACACAGAGGGGCCAAACGGGCATCTGACCATCCTTTACGTTTGATTCCACCACCTCACAGCAACACTGCATGGTTACTACTCAGCCCTGCATGTAGTAGAACTATTTGAACACCCCATAGTGATATTCTAGGGACCTTTCTTCCTTCACACGGCTGCTCGAGCCATAGAGCAGGAGACATAAGGCTCACTTGGCTGCTTGACCTTGGTACTCATCAGAGAAGAACCCAGAATGGAAAAGAACGGTGCAGGTCACCTTGGCCATCCTCCCACCAGTGAGGATTCCTCTTCAGCATCCCTGACAGATGGCAGCCAGCAGGGACTTAAACCGCCAGTGAAAGAGGTTCACCGACTCCACTCAAGGGCAGCCTCACCCACTGATGATTAAGTGATTCACCAGAAAGTGCCTTGTCGACACTAGCAGACACTAGCTCCCTCCCCGCTCCCACCCCTTGGTATTGGTGCAGTATTCTGGAGCAACCCAAACAAACCTGACCCCTGTTCTACATGACAGCCCCTCAAATACTGCTTGACAGGATTAAAAAAGAAATCACGATCCTCCTCAGTTTCCTAATCTATAGATGGAGATAATCGTCCATACCTCAAAGTTTGGGGGAGAATAAAGTGAGAAAATAAAAGTGCTTACAATAGCACCTGCATGGGGCAAATACTTAATACAATTTTTGAAAAAGTAACTATCAACGATGGTTATTTCTGGGGAGTAGAATTTAAGGAAGGGGGAGGATTTTTACTTTTTATTCTGTGTTTTTCTCGAGTGTCTAAATTTTTGTAATGAGTAAGTATTACTTCTATAATTCAAAGCATAAAGATATATACATTTAAAAATCCACCATCCTAAAGTACTGTGCCTGTATTTTTCAGGTATTTTTGAGGGCTGGAAAAAGGAAAAAAAAAAAAAAAAAAGGACAGGCCAGGCAGTGGCAAAAACCACAGCTCAGACCCTCTGGAACCTGGCCCTTGTCAGACAGCTTAGCACAGGCCCTGTACCAGGATCCAAGTGAGGGATGCAAGAGAGTTGGATGTGGGCCCCATCAAGGAGCTAACAGCTGGGCCAGGGCAATAATGCAGAGGCTAAAAGTATCCCACATACGATGCACAGGATAAAAATAGTAAATAATCCAACATGCTGGGAAGACTGAAATCCTAAGTCATAAAAGGAAGCTGGGGGCTTCCCTGGTGGCGCAGTGGTTGAGAGTCCGCCTGCCTATGCAGGGGACACGAGTTCGTGCCCCGGCCCGGGAAGATCCCACATGACGCGGAGCGGCTAGGCCCGTGAGCCATGGCCGCTGAGCCTGTGCGTCCGGAGCCTGTGCGCCGCAACGGGAGAGGCCACAACAGTGAGAGGCCCACATACCACAAAAAAAAAAAAAAAAGGAAGCTGGAGTGAGTGGAACAAATCAGAGAAGGTTTTCATGGGAAGAGAACCTGGGAAAGGAAAAAGATACACAGTCTCTACACTGGGGAAGGGAATACTTTGGTGAAGCAGAAAAATCCATGATAGAAAACCAGACAATGGGACTTAACAGTTGTGTAGTAATTGGTGGAATTAATTGGTGTTAGAGATTCCTCTTAACAGAAGACCTCGCTGTCAGACCTCTACGTGACACTAATTCTGACTTCTCTCCCTGGGCCTCAGTTTCCTCATCAGTCAACAGCAGGGCTTCCTGAGTTGCCTTCAGTTCTAACACTCCATGATTCCGTACCAGAGCCAAGGACTTACTGTAGGGCTCCTGTTCCTCAAAGACATTCTGCTTCAGGAAGCCACGACTCATATTCCCCACCCAGACAGGTCACAGGGAGCTATGGGACGTCCTGCTGGGGTATCAGCCAGACCCGGGGACCCAGCATGGAGCCCAGGAGTCCTGAGTCACATCACAGCATGAAGGACAAGGTCAGACTACAGACTTGATGCTAAAAGCAATGGAGAGCACAGGAGGTTTCAGAGCAAAAGAGGGACATGACCAGAACAGTGCTTTGGAAAGATGCAGGTGTGTGATAGATGGTGTGGAAGAGCAAAGAGTATGGAGAAGGCAAGTCCTTCTAGGAGGAAGTTGCAAAAATCCAAGCAAGGCTGGACCAGAGCTGTGACTATGGACATCGAGAAGAAAGAGTGAATTTGAGGAGAGATTCTGAAGGAGGACTGCCAGACCTCAGTGGTAGAAAACTAAGGAGAGAAAAGAACTTGACATAACAGCAGAGTTCTCACCTCACCTTCCGGTTGAGATGTGGAAGGATGCCAGTGCCGCCAACAGCATAGAGTGAATTGAAAAGGGTCGTGGCTAGGGAGGGGGCTGAGTTATGCCCACAAGCATAACTGGCTTGTGTCAGAATCACACTGTGCTACTGCTAGAGAATTCTTCCTCTGAACCTACCATCAATCCGACTGACAAGCTCTTCTAGTGCCTTGACCTTCTTCTGGATCCCTGGTTGTGCAAAGGTGTAGTTATCCTGCAAACAACATAGGACTCAGGATGAACCAAACAGTCGTGCCACCATCCCTCATATTCACTGAAATACATTTATAAAACACAAGCTGTTTTTCCGAAGCTGGTGCCAGTGTTTTGGGGAACAAAGGAATCTCACAGAACAGCAGAGTGTGAGGAAAGCCTAAAAGAGCCCTGGGCTGTGGAGGCAAACCGCATGGCCCGGGAGCACAGAAGAAAGGCGGGGTATAGTCTGACAAAGGCAGGGCAACAATGGAAACCTCCTTAGGCTCCAGGGGACACTAGACCATTGCCTTTTGAAAGCTGTAAAGCTAATGAACGAGGTAAAGATGGATGGACCAAAAAGTGGGGGAGCCATGCTGGGTGGGGGGCCCTGTATGATACAGAAGAGCAACAAGGAACCCAGAGGGCTGCAGGGAGCCCCAACCCAGGTGTCCCACAAGGGCAGAACCACTCACCTGTATCCCATCCAGCAGTTTGCTCATGCACCAAAAGCTGTCGGCTTCTATGCTTCGCAGCATGTCCTGAGACAAATTGGTCACGTCAAAGTTCTCCACGTCCTCTTCTGTAAAACAAAAGGTGAAGAAAGTCCGGAGGTCTTCTCCAAAAAATGGAGAGAGAAAGACAGAGTCTAGTATCTTCAACGGGGTCCTTAAGGCCAGGAGAGAGCCAGGCTAATGCGATGCCAAGGAACAGGGGACTGCCCTCCCCGTCCCCTTGTCAGATGGGCAAATGTGTCCCAGGAAGGCTCTTGAGGATCTCCTTACAATGCTGAACAGGCCATTTCTCACACCAGTTTTGCTGGGTCCAACACATCTTCCTCTTCCACTGCATTTGTTCATTTAGTTTGAGGAAAAAAAATACTTCGGGCCTCCTGTTCAAAGAGCTATATCCAGGGGCTTCCCTGGTGGCACACTGGTTAAGAATCTGCCTGCTAATGCAGGGGACATGGGTTCGAGCCCTGGTCCGGGAAGATCCCACATGCCGTGGAGCAACTAAGCCCATGAGCCACAACTACTGAGCCTGTGCTCTAGAGCCCGTGAGCCACAACTACTGAGCCCGCGTGCCACAACTACTGAAGCCCGTGCACCTAGAGCCTGTGCTCCGCAACAAGAGAAGCCACTGCAATGAGAAGCCCGCGCGCTGCAACAAAGAGTAGCCCCCGCTCGCCGCAACCAGAGAAAAGGCCATGCGCAGCAACGAAGACCCAACGCAGCCAAAAATAAAATAAATAAAATAAAAATAAATGAATTTTTAAAAAGAGCTATATCCAGCTCCCTGGAGATGGTCTGGAAAAATTCTTTGATTTCAGAAATTCACTGAACTGTCTAGCACACTCACACTTACAGGTAGTGAGAAAAGGTGGGATCAGGTAGCCCCAATAGTTCATTTTAAAGATGGGATCCCCCAGTTCTGACAAGGCAGACCCATGGCCTCACCACTCAGAAGTGAAGATGAGTGTGTGAAGGAAGATGGCCCAAACCCGTGAAAGCTCCCAGGATTTAATCTCACCAACCTGGTAGTTATCAAGATGGGTTCTGCAAAACCTCAATCCTATAGGATACTCAAGAAAAAAGGTTCCACAGACAAATATGGTTGAGAAATGCTGCATTATATATCCTCGTCTTAGAGATTCACGAAGATCATAGCACACAAAAGGATTTGAGAAGTTATTAGACATTCTGCATTAAGTAAATCTCCTTAACCTTGCTTACCCAGCATTTCCCCAGCTTCTTTAGCCATGGGACCTCTTTTAAAGAGGATCGCCTATTAGCGTCTCATGGAAATCCCAGACTAAATGACAAGAGTGAGAGGTTGTCTATCTGGTCTGAGATACAAGCGGGGAGAATATAAGAGTCTTCTAGAAGAAGGAAGAGGTCATGTGATGTTTCCTTCCTGCCAGAGAGAGGTGGACAAGACAGGCCACCTCAACCTACAGGTCCCTGCATGCCTGTCAGAGGCCACACATGGAAATGTTCAGGCCCTTGAGTTCTGTGCCAAACGCAGCTTATCTCCTTGGAGGCCTGTTTTGAAAACAGGGTGTTCACTGCAGTCCCTGGTGCTGCAGAGAGACACAGGCATGTGATGAAATGTATTCTCTTTCATTTATGAGAATTATTACTCTATTTAGACCTACATCTGAACCTTCTTCGGGAAATGTGTAAGAACTCTCAGATTCTCATCCTGTATAAACAGCGTTTTTCTAATGGACATCAAGGGCTGTAAAAACCCTTTTGGGGAGGGCGGGGTGCTTTGTCAGAAAAGCTATGACCCTGGGAACAGTGTAAAAGTCCATAGTTAATACAAGTAAAGTGTCAACAACAGTGCCTGGCACACAGTACGCACAATATAGTTTATTTTAGATGAAGTTTACTAGGAATTTGTAATGACATGGGAAAGCATGTCACAGCATTGAGGGAAAGGAATAAAGTACAAAATGATTTACGGTTTACTCTCAACTACTGCACATACAATATTTATGTGTTTATATAATCACAGAGGAAAGACAAAATATATCACAAAGGTTTACAGTGCTTATTCCCAAGGTGGTAGGGATAAAGAATTTTTATTTTATTTAAGCCTTACTATTCAAAAATTCTACAATAAGCATAATTTTTATAGTCAGGAAAAAATGCACATGATTTTAGAAAAAAGGGGCTACCACTGACTACATCTGCCTTTCACCACCAAAAAAGAACAAACAAGATTTTGTAAAACAACACTAAGCCTGAAGAAATGAAGACTTAAGATAATATATAAAGGTCCGTCTGAGAAACCACGCAAAAAAAAAAATCCTTCCAAAAAATACCATCTTTGGGGGCTTCCCTGGTGGCGCAGTGGTTGAGAGTCCACCTGCCGATGCAAGGGACATGGGTTCGTGCCCCGGTCCGGGAGGATCCCACGTGCCACGGAGCGGCTGGGCCCGTGAGCCATGGCCGCTGGGCCTGCACGTCCGGAGCCTGTGCTCTGCAATGGGGGAGGCCACAACAGTGAGAGGCCCGCGTACTGGAAAAAAAAAAAAATCTTTCTATTTTTCTAACTTAAACACTTATTGTACAGTGGGGGCTTGTGTGTGGGGGGAGTGGCCATATATATACTATTAATTTAATTAAGTGATACTGGGCTCTAAGACCCAGCTCATAAAATTTCCTTTTTCTTGTTGCTTCATCTTACATTTCTAAGATCCTTGCGTGTTGCTGTACAGACCTCTAGTTCACTGCCCCACACAGAGCACCACCCCTTTACATATCTGTTCCCCCCATGGATGGATATCCAGGTGCCTCCAACTCCCACTACCATGAACAATGGCCAGAGGAACCATATGAGAACCACTCTGGGCCACAGGTTCAAGTGACCTAACCTCAGGTACCACCAGACCACTCTCCAGGACCAGACCCCCAGCAGTGTGCTAGGGAAGCGTGTGTTCTCCTTTTTAGTGAGCAAGACTGATCACACCAACCTTCCAAGGCAGTAGTTCCCTCTTTATGAAAATAGGGTTGTGGAACTTCCCTGGTGGTGCAGTGCTTAAGAATCCGCCTGCCAATGCAGGGGTCAGGGTCCGATCCTTGGTCCGGGAAGATTCCACATGCTGTGGAGCAACTAAGCCCATGCACCACAACTACTGAGCCTGCGCTCTAGAGCCTGTGAGCCACAACTACTGAGCCCATGAGCCACAACTACTGAAGCCCACGCGCCTAGAGCCCGTGCTCCACAACAAGAGAAGCCACTGCAATGAGAAGCCCGTGCACCGCCACGAAGAGTAGCCCCCGCTCGCCACAACTAGAGAAAGCCCGCATGTAGCAATGAAGACCCAACAAAGCCAAAAATAAAAAAATAATAAATTTATTAAAGAAAAAGAAAATAGGGTTGTAAGAAAAAAATGAAAGCCACAAGGAAGGCTCAAGACAAAACCACTCCCACTATTCATACACGTTTCCCAAAAGAAAATCCAGAGTGCCACAATAATTTGAAGGGTCTTTTCCTACCTGGGTATTCTACTATTCCAGAACATTGCAGCGGGAATGTCACTGGGAATGGAAACCACACACAGCAGAGTAACAAGGGAGAAAGAGCCTGGGTCCCCAAGTAGACTGGGGAGCACAGCTGCCACATCAGCCCTGGTGACCTGTGGCTTTTCTGTCAGACAGAAGAGCACGTGGCTAAGAGCACAGACTGGAGCCAGACTGTGTGGCTCAAATCCTGGCTCTGTCACTCACGAGCTATGTGGCTTTAGGCAAGTGACTTTACCTTTCGTGCCTCAACACCTCATCTGTTAAGGTGGTGATATCCTACCAGTGTCAATGCACATTGTAAGGATTAAACAAGTCAATACACGAAAAGTGCTAACAGTGCCTGTCACAAGCATTATGCAAATGTCAGCTAGTATTATTGCTATTATATGAGGAACAAATAAACTTCTACCTTGTTTAAGCCACTGTTATTTTAGATCTCTGTTATTCGCAGCCAAACCTAACCTAATTCCAAACGTACCTAAAGAATAAAAGTCAATTTTCAAAGCTTTCCATTTCCACCTTCTGGTCTCAAGGAAGAAAACTGAACATGAGGTTTAAGTTGGTAAGATACAGCTCTCAGTAACTGTGCCTGTTCCAAATCTTTAGCTGTCCAGGGGGGAAAGGGACCAGACCCGATGCTGAACCCTCTCTTGGGGACTCGAGTTGGGGGTTGTTGTTTCCCCATGTTCTGCCCTTACGCCTGGCCTGCCTGTTAGCCCATGGCTTTCACGGTCAGTGGGAGAGCTCACCAGCATTTCAGAGAGTGGGAAGAGAGTTTAGTTTTAGTGTTCTGGCTGCTGGGAGGATAAAATTCACACATTCAGTCAAAAACTGTGAGCTGAGTGCACCACCAAAAAGCAGCAGAGAAAGGGAGGCCCAAATGCTCTCTGAAGGGCTTCATTCAGCATAAACAGTCTGTTCAGAAGGATCATTAAACGTCCCACTTGAGAGAAAATTCAACATATAATTGAAGCTGGAACGGGAAACCATGCCAGCAACACAGTCTCCAATGAGGGCAGCGTCTCTGGTTGTCATTATGCAGCGTTCAGCAGCTAGGACTCAGAATGGAGGGAATGAGATTTTAAGGGATATTTTATGGCTGTTTTAAGAGGTAAAGCATCCAAAAAGAGGAAACCCAAAAGCTCTTTATAAAAATCAAATCGCCCATTCCGGGCTTGACAAGAACATGCTGTCAAGCCCGGCATTATTAGCTGATAAAATGTACCACCTGAGTGGTAACCCCAGTCAAGTATTTATTTTTCTGAGAACTCCAGATCTCGGGCCTAAAATCAGCCTCACCTATGCCTCAAACACTCCCCTACAGCTTCGGGAAGAACGGCTTTTGCTTAAACTGACAAGAGTTAACTTGTCCACTAACTGCTTTAGGCATGTCCCAGGAACCATCTGTGATCGCAGGGCAATTTCTAGATTTTGTGATCTGTTGGGTCAGAATTAATCAGCCTGACTGGCAGGCATGAGAGGATTCAAGGCATCAGACTACAGACAGCCCTTCTATTCTCCAAAGCCTCTGGCTTACCTGATTCCTGTCTTTTTTTTTTTTTTTTAACTGGACTCAAAAGAATACCTTACATAATATTTTCTGATCACAAAAGTAAACTGATTGAGAAAAGAAAAAAAAATCTTTTCAGCTATACATCTAAAGAACTTCATAAAATAAGAGTTAAATATTTCATCCAGAAAAACACAGTTTCGGGCTTCCTTGGTGGTGCAGTGGTTAAGAATCTGCCTGCCAATGCATGGGACATGGGTTCGAGCCCTGGTCCGGGAAGATCCCACATGCCGCGGAGCAATTAAGCTCGTGCGTCACAGCTACTGAGCCTGCGTTCTAGAGCCCGTGAGCCACAACTACTGAGCCTGCACGCCACAACTACTGAAGCCTGTGTGCCTAGAGCCCGTGCTCTGCAACAGGAGAAGCCACTGCAATGAGAAGCCCGTGCACCGCCACGAAAAGTAGCCCCCACTCACCGCAACTAGAAGAAAGCTTGTGCAGCAGCGAAGACCCAACGCAGCCAAAAATAAAAAGTTAAAAAAATATATATATTAAAAAAAAGAAAAAGAAACACAGTTTTAAGAAAAGTGTCAAGGAATTCATCTGATCATCTGTATGTAATAATTTTTAAGTGGTTCAAGTGCTATAGAAACTTATTGTTGGGTGTTATTCATCTGGTATTTTCAGGCAAGTATTTGATAGCAGCAGCTGAGACAAGGCCACCACAGCTGAGCATGGACAAAGTAGAGGGGCCCCAGGACTTCCCTGGTGGTGCAGTGGTTAAGAATCCACATGCCAATGCAGGGGACGTGGGTTCGATCGCTGGTCCAGGAAGATGCCACATGCCGTGGAGCAACTAAGCCCATGCGCCACAATTACTGAGCCTGCACTCTAGAGCCTGCAAGCCACAACTACTGAGCCCACGTGCCACAACTACTGAGGCCCACATGCCCAGAGCCCGTGCTCTGCAA
Source organism: Mesoplodon mirus (assembly GCF_964341445.2). Classification (NCBI taxonomy): domain Eukaryota; kingdom Metazoa; phylum Chordata; class Mammalia; order Artiodactyla; family Ziphiidae; genus Mesoplodon; species Mesoplodon mirus. The sequence continues at coordinate 69,956,627 of NC_138988.1, read as the reverse complement.
CAAGAGAAGCCACCGTAATGAGAAGCCCGCGCACCGCAAAGAAGAGTAGCCCCCCGCTCGCCGCCAACTAGAGAAAGCCCGCGCAGCAGCGAAGACCCAACGCAGCCAAATAAATAAATAAATATTTAAAAAAAAAAAAAAAAAAAGTAGAGGGAACCCTCAGCTAAACCCAGAAAAGTCAAACCACCTGACAAAGAAAAGGCAGCGAGGACAGGGAGGAGATTAGAGGAAAGACTTCTTCTGAGGCTCCTAAAGAGCGGAGACCCATGCGGGGCCTTTCTTCTTCATGAGGACCATGTTCCAGACTGAGTGAGAGGAGACGTGCTGTTTCCAAGACACAGAGAAGCAGCTGACCATGGAGCCCTTCCCGACGCCGTGCCTGTCAATCAGGGCAGTGACTAAAAGGTAAATATTAACTCAGAATGATCTCTGGCTGTCTACTACTCAGCGTGGGGCAGCCTGGCTAAAATTAATTTTAAAAACCAACATATCACTAAACCATCTCTACTTTCCTGAGGTTCCTGGATTACTTTTACTTTTATTTAACAAACACAAGTGGCTGCTGGCTATGACCTCAGATTACATGAACCTGAACTATATGAGTATTCAGGTTATGGGGCAAGGGAGGGGCCAGGTCCAGCACACACTTCACCTTCTAGGACCTGCCCAAAGACTACCCACAGAGCCAGGCAGCATGTCACCAAGACACTGTGTATGTGAACAGGCTCTAGGGAGTCCAAGGTCCCCAGTGCCAATGTCAGCTGCCCAGAGGCTCCTCATCTAGGCTCAAACATCTTGACTATGTTGGCTACCTCAAGTTCTCCTCTAATTTCTCATTTTTGGGGGGGTCAGATGAGAGAGACAGCAAGTGAGCATGCATGTGTCACTTGGTTTACCACCAGGGAGAGAGCAGGCTGGGTCCTACAGTGCCAGAGATGACAAGCTACAACTCGCCCTTGGAGAGCTTACCTCCTACAGGGGAGAAAATCCAGCACTGGACATCCCACCAAATGCTCACACTGCTCTCAACTGTCTGCTGAAAGCAGCTCAGCTCAGCTCAGCTCAGCACTCTGACTGGGCGTCTCCACATACATGTCTGCTGCTGCTGGAAAGAGTCTCATATGTCTCAACTATCACATATGAGGCTGCTGCATCTATGAAGACGGGGCCAGGAGGCACCTTGAAGAAAGGGGTAAAGTCCCAAACAGGGTGAGTGCTAAAAATTCAGCATCGGTCTCACTCCCAGTTCCCTCCAAACCAGTAGCATGAAAATGCAAAGTGGAATACCCTTACTCTATGATTCAATTTATATAAAGTTTAGAGACAGGCAAAACAAATCGAGGTGTTAGAAGTCAGTAAAATAGTTACCCTTGTGGGGGTGAGGGGAGGGGCTAGAAGGGAACACAAGGGAACTTCTGCAGTGCTGGAAATGTTCCCCTTGGGTGCTGGTTATTTAGGGGAAATTATTGAGCTGTGCATGTCATGACATATGTACTTTAAAAAGTGTATGTTATACTTCAATATGAAGTTTACATTTTAAAAGGAAAAAAAGGAACGTCCTCTTAAGACAATGAAAGACTACGGAAGCCTGTCCAGTTTCATCTTTGGCCTCCACACCTTGCCAGGTGGGGAGGAAGAGGATCGGCAGGGCAGAGTTGGGCGTGAGATGGACAATGAAGCCTCCCAGGATCTAAGAGCATGGAGCTGGAGTATAATCCACAGCAGCCCAGGAGCAAGACACAGCAACAGGGGCCATGGTACCTGGGCATGTGGGGAGTTATTAACAACTCCTTTCCTCTGAAAATCTGAGTGTTAACTACCAAAAATTAACTGCATGGCTCACCCCCTCGCCTCTTTCAGGACTCTGCTCAAACATGGTCTTCTCAGTGTGACCCCGGCCACTACCCTGATTAAAACCTGCTCCTGTCCCCACTCTTGCCAACAGGGCACAACTGTGCCCTTCTTTCCTCCTCTGTTCTCCTGCATAGCACTTATCACAGTCAAGGTAACAAATACCTTACTTACTTTTCTATTTATTGTCAGTTTCTGCTCATCAGAATTTACGTTCAGTGGAAGGGATTTCGTTTTACATATAATTTACATACATTAGACTACACATAAGTGCACGGTTCTGTTTTGACACATGTATACATCGTGTAATAAAGTGCCCCAGTCCAAATAGAGAACATTTCCATCACCCTATAAAGTCTCTCCTTGCCTCTTCCTAATCAATCTCCCACCAAGAGTCGACCATCATTCTGATTTCTATCACTGTAGATTATTTATGAACTCCATTTAAATGGAATCATACATACAATGTGTACTTTTCTGGTATCTGGCTTCTTTTGTTCAACATAATGGTTTTTGAGATGATTTCTTCCATGTTCTTGCTTTTATCAGTAGTTCATTCTTTTTTATGGCTGAGTACTATCCCATTGTGTGACTACCCATTCTCCTATTAACAGATATTTGGGTTGTTTCCAATTTTTGTCTATATTAATACAGTTGTTATGAATATTCCTACGCAGGCTTTGGGGGACTATATGTTTTCATTTTCCTTGTATAAATACCTAGAAGTGAAAGGCAGGGATTTTCGTCCACTTTGTTTATGGTCGTATCCCCAGTGCCTAGAGCAGTGCCTGGCACGGTGTAGTTCCTCAATAAGTATTTGCTGAATGAGTGATGGAACTCCATCTCCATCCCTTACAAGAGAGAGAACTTTTGACTATCTCAGCACAGTAGCAGAATACTGTAATTCACTGCCCTCCAGTGGCCAAGCCCAGCAAAGCTGCACTATTTCCTGAATATCTAGCAACGTTATGAAATTTTCATTCTTTCATTCATCTAGACAAGTATGGAATGCCTATTTTGGACACCAAAATAAAAGCACTGGGAATATAAAGATGTTTAAAATAGTCTCTGGCCTCAAAGAATCATACAGTCTGGTGGGAGAGGGTAGGAGGGAAACACACAATAATTGGTGTGGCAAAGTCCTACAAAGGGGAAATGCACAGGGTTATGGAAAGAGTACCACTGGGGTGGTGGGGGTAGGGAATAAGTCTCAGGGCAGGCTTCCAGGAAGGAGGGGTGTCTTAAAGGATGCACAAGGATTAGCCCAGGGGATAAAGAGGTGGTACAGGACAAGGCTTTAGATTCAAACTGTCAATTTTGGATTTCTGAGTTTAAGAGGTGAGGCAGGAAGCAGAGCACACAGGGCCTTGCACAGGCCAGAGAATCTGGACTTTTTTTTTTTTTTGGCTGTGCTGTGTGGCTTGCAGGATCTCAGTTCCCCAACCAGGGAGTGAACCCAGGCCATGGCAGTGAAAGCCCAGAATCCTAACCACTAGGGCACCAGGGAACTCCTGAGAATGTGGACATTTTAACTGTAGGTGATGGGATGCTAGTGAAGGGTTTTAAGCAAAGGAGCTGCACCGACAAGTCTGTGTTTAAATGGTGTGAAAGATGGGAAGAAGGGGACAAAAACCAGAGATGGGAAAACACACTTGGCCATTTCAGCAATCCAGGGCTAAGCTAGGGTAGTCATAGGAGGAACAGAGAGGGAAGCAGATTCAAGAAATATTTAGGACATGAAATCATCAGAGCTCTGTAACTGATTGGATATGCAAGAATGAGAAAAAAGAATTATGAACAAGTCTTAGCATTTCTGACTTAAGTGACAGGAAATGCTGGCAACTGAGAGAAAAGTGTGGCTGGGTATGGAGAGAAGTTAGTCAAACACTGAGTCTGAGGAGCCTAGGGATAGCAAAGATTGTCACTATGCATAAATAACTATAACCCACTCTTCCTTGGTGAAAGGACCTGTAAGGGTACTGGCCACCTGGGATACAGACTGTGTTTTCCAGGCTCACTTGCAGATGGGAATGGCCATAAGACTAAGTTCAGACAAGAGAGATTCAAAACCAAGTGTCATGTACCTGGGAAGTGTCCTTCAACAGAAGGAGTATGCCTTTCTTCCTTTCCCCCTCCATACTGGCTGGAATATAGATGTGATGGCTAGAGCACAAGCAGCTATCTTGGATCATGAGTACAAAAACACGTGCTGAGAATGGCAGGACAACAACAGACAGAGGAGGCTGGATCCCTGATACCATGGAGCCCCAGACTACTTACCTCCTGACTTTTAATGTGAGAGAAGTAAGCTTTTCTCTCTTGCTTAAGGTATTGGTTCCCTGTCAGTGCAGACAAGCTAATCCTAACTGGTCATTTATGACATACCTGAGTGTAAATGTCAGGCAGGGAACATGAGTCAGAGGTATGGGAAAGACTTCCCTTCTGGGAGTCCTACTGCTGTCATGCTTCTAAGTACAACCTGAAATGAAAATCCTGCCGTACTACTTCATGCAGAGGAGAAGGGGGAGAGTTATTTGACAGTGTTTCATTTTGTAATGAAAGAAATCACCAGGCACCACTCTTCTTCTGAAAACAGGACATGTCATGAGCCCCACTTTTCTATACGATTTCCTCATTTGCATCACTTAAACAGTTGCTGTTACGCAGCTTAATTTGGTGATGGCCACATCATCAATTACATTTGACCTTAATATGTTCCAAGCTAGATCAATAATGTCATCTAAGTCCAAAAGGTTTTGGAGATGAGAGTCTAAAGGCATTCTACCATCTCAGGGGTCGCAGTCCAGAGACAGTATCTCCCCAGGGGTGACCCTCCAGCATTGTCACCTCTGGACCCAGACATAGCTGGCTTATCCACAGAGGACCCACTTCTACGTGAGCAGCTGGTTTCAGCAGATAAAGAGGCTACTGGGGGGCTAAGCCAGCTACAGAAAAATCCTCTAGCAACTCAGAGGAGAGTCACTGGTTCTCCCCGTTTTCAACTATTTTACAACAAACATGACACAAAGCATGAAGCCAGCTCAGGTACCAATTTATAAAAGTAATAAAGAACAGATAGGGGAGGAGGTAGGAGAGAGGCCAAACAATGTCCTGGCGACATGTGGATCCCACAGCTCCACTAGGACACGTCCTCCACGCTACAGCTCAGTAAGATGGGGCGGTGGGCTAAGGCTGCCTGATGATACCTGCCTGGGATGACGAGGGCAACTGCCTGGCCTGTTCCATGGGTGAAGGATACCTGAGGCCTCCTGTGGTAGGGAGAGTCATATCAGAGAGGTCATAACAACACACCTCTCACAGTAGCTGCCTTACTAGGATATGGCACTGTTAGAGAAGGGAAGAAAAGCAGCATTATTACTCAGACAAGAGAACTATTCTTGAAGGCCACAAACAATGTTGAATCTATGTTCAGGAAAGGCCTTGAGGCTGGAGGGAAGTCTGTATGCCTTGTTTCTTTGAAGCTTAATTTATACCCAGCAACTGATGAACAGACAAATAAAATGTCGTATATTCATACAATGGAGTATTTATTTGACCATGAAAAGGAATGACCATTTTTATGAAATGTCCAGAAAAGGCAAATCCATAGAGACAGAGAGTAGATTAATGGTTGCCTAGGAACAGAGGGGGTGCGGGGTCTTGGGAGTGATGGCTAAGGGGTACAGGATTTCTTTTTGGGCTGATGAAAATATTCTAAAATTGACTGTGCTGATGGTTACACAACTCTATAAATATACTAAAAATCATTGAATTGTACACTTTAAATGGGTGAATTGTATGGTATATGAATGCCATCTCAACGAAGCTGCTATCAAAAAAAGAAAAAAATACCCCACCAAACTAATTTGTAAATTTACTGCATCTCCAATAAAAATTCAGAAGGGTTCCCTACATCCTGAATTTGGCAAGTTGATTCTAAAGTTCACCTGGAAGAAGAGCCAAGACAATTTTTACAAAAGGATGTTGAAAGAGACTGGCCCTGAAATAATAATAAAACACACTGCAAAGGTCAAAAATCCAAGCTGTTGGTACATGCATAGAAATGGAGATAAATGGGACAGAAATAAGTAAACCATATAAATAAAGAAATTTATATTATATTATGAAAAGGGATTTCACATGAGTGAAGAAAGGGTGTACTATTTATAAATAGAGTTGAAAAAATGAACTATCCAGTTGGAACAATAACTTTAAATCTCAGCCCCCACTGTACAGGAAAATAAATTACTAATGGAATTTAAAAAGCTAAATGTAAAATCAAAACCACAGCATATTAGAAGAAAACATGGAAGAATATTCTTATAATATTGTGGTGGGGAAAGACTTCCTAAGCAATATACCGAATCTAAAAACCATAAAGGAGAAGGTATTTCCTTCATGTCCTTCTCACACTTTGCAATGACTTGTTTAATTTTTTGTGAGCCCCTTAACCCCTCACTAGATGGGAGGCTCCATAAGGGCAGGGCCCACATCTGTTATCTTAGTCACTCTATCCTCTGGCACATAGGAGGAGCTCAATAAATACCTGTCGAATGGACAGATTGACCACATAAAAATTAGGAAGTGCTACATAAGGAGACACAATAAACAAAGTTGAAAAGACAAATGATGGTCTGGGAGAAAAAAAAAGAATTAGCTTGAACTATATAAAATTCCCATGGAGGGATGTGTCAAAAATGGTTGAATATTAGCAATTTCATGTGGTTTGACCTAATATTTTTTTTGACCTAATATTTTTAACACATAGCAGATGAAAAATGAATATATCTAATCCACATAAAGCTCTCACAAAACAAGACCAACAGTCCAATAGAAAAAACTGGATAGGACTTCCATGGTGGCACAATGGTTAAAACTCCGCCTGCCAATGCAGGGGACATGGGTTTGATCCCTGGTCTGGGAAGACCCCACATGCCACAGAGCAACTAAGGCCGCACACCACAACTACTGAGCCTGCACTCTAGAGCCCACGAGCCACAATTACTGAGCCCACGTGCCACAACTACCGAAGCCCACACGCCCTAGAGTCCAGGCGTGGCAACTGCTGAGCCCGTGTGCTGCAACTACTGAAGCCTGCGCACCTAGAACCTGTGCTCCTCAACAAGAGAAGCCACTGCAATGAGAAGCCCGCACACCGCAATGAAGAGAAAGCCTGCATGCAGCAACAAAGACCCAACGAAGCCAAAAATAAATAAATAAATAAATAAATAAAGTTATTTTTAAAAAAACGAAAAACCTGGATAAAAGAATCTTTTTTCTTTTACACCTACAGCACCCGGTATTCCCAGGTGGTCTCCCATCCAGGTACTAACCAGGCCCAACCCTGCTTAGCTTCCGAGATCAGACGAGATCGGACGCATTCAGGGTGGTATGGCCATAGACTGGATAAAAGATTTGAACAAGCAGATGACAAAAGAAACAAATGCTAATACACAAAAGAAAAGATAAACCACCTCACTGATGAGCAAGTGGAAATAAAAATTGAAACACAAACCATGGTTTATTTGCCAAATTGGTGAAACACAGTTAGACTAAAATACCCAGTTTTGCTAAGGATGTGAAGAGTGCACCCAAACATTAGTGGAGTATAAACTGCTGTAAACCTTTTTGCAGTGTAATTTTGGAGTGGTACCTATTTGGCATGCTTTTAGGACTAGTAATTTCCATTCTATGGGCTCTCTTTCAGGGAAACATGTATTTTAACACGAATGCATAAGAAAATATGTACAAGGATATTCACTGAAGTGTTCTTTATAATAGCTAAAAATTGTAGATTATTTAAATGTCCTATTATAAAAGAATTGTTAGTATAGTAAAATTTGATGAAAGTAAATATAATTGCTGAAAATGATGAGGTAGATCCATATGTCCAAACTTGGAAAGCTGACCAGATATTTGTGAATGAAAACAAGCAAGATAGAGAAAAGTATGGATAAGTTTGATCCCAGTTTTCTGTATACAACAAAGAAAAATAATATATGCAGCTCTATCTGCACACAGGAAAAGGACTGGAAAAATACACACCAAGAGGTCAATAGTAGTTATCTCTGGTGATGGGGGGGTAGGGGTGAGGTAATAACAATTCTATATTGTTTTTATTTTTTTAATAAATTTACTTCTTTATTTGTTTATTTTTGGCCGCACTGGGTCTTCGTTGCTGTGCACAGGCTTTCTCTAGTTGCGGCAAGCGAGGGCTGCTCTTTGTTGTGGTGTGCGGGCTTCTCACTGCAGTGGCTTCTGTTTGTTGCGGAGCACAGGCTCTAGGCACACGGGTTTCAGTAATTGTGGCTCGCAGGTTCAGTAGTTGTGGCTCACAGGCTCTAGAGCGCAGGCTCAGTAGTTGTGGCACACAGGCTTAGTTGCTCCGCAGCATGTGGGATCTTCCCAGACCAGGGCTCGAACCCGTGTCCCCTGCATTGGCAGGTGGATTCTTAACCACTGTGCCACTGGGGAAGTCCTTGATTTTTCAAAATGAGTATGTACCTCTACTGTATTTTTTTTTTTTTTTTAAGAAAAGGAGCAATAAGAAATGTGCTGCCTGCTTTGGAGCAGGGAATGGAGAAGAGGGAGCCACTAGATAGATCTAAGTTGAGATACCACCAATTCTTATAAAGAGCACAGGTATTTAGGTCAAAAGACGTAGGTTTGAGTTTGGGAAGCTCATTTAAAATAGGTTGATACATCTACCTTAAAGAGAGACTGGGGGCTACTAAATGAAATCAGCAATGGTTTCACTGGCCAGCAGGTGAGACTGACAAACCAAACACCCAGATCAGAATGCAGTCATAGCAAAAGACCTAGGTTTGAGTTTGGAAAGCTCATTTAAAATAGGTTGATATGGGCTTCCCTGGTGGCGCAGTGGTTGAGAGTCTGCCTGCTGATGCAGGGGACATGGGTTCGTGCCCCGGTCTGGGAAGATCCCACATGCCGCGGAGCGGCTGGGCCCGTGAGCCATGGTCGCTGAGCCTGCGCGTCCGGAGCCTGTGCTCCGCAACGGGAGAGGCCACAACAGTGAGAGGCCCTCACACCACAACAAAGAGCAGCCCTCGCTCGCCGCAACTAGAGAAAGCCAAAAAAAACCCCCAAAAAACCAACTAGAGAAAGACTAAAAAAAAAAAAAAAGGTTGATACATCTACCTTAAAGAGATATTGGGGGCTACTAAATGAAATCACGTAAGTCAAAGTACTTTGCAAACGGTAAAGTGCTTTAAAAAATCAGGGTTATATTACTGGTTGGCCTGGCAAGTTCTACTTTGAAAACTGGAAAAATAAGGGCTAAAGGTACAAACTCCTAAGGAAAAGAGACATGGATGGGAACTGATAGATTAAGAGAGACTTAAGAGACATATCAACCAATTAGTAGAATGTGTGGACCTGATTTGAACCCTGATTCAAACAAACTGTTAAATATAATTACGGGAATCAAGAAAATTTGAATAGTGTTATATATTAGATTATATTAAGGACCTATTATAACTTTTTAGATGTTAATAATTGCATTACAGCTGTGAGTATCTTTAATCATTATCTTTGAAAGGTACATATGGAAATATTTCTGGATGAAATTATATGGTGCTTGACATTGAAATGTGCTTACTCACAAAGATGAGTGGGTGAAGAACTGACAGAGTTATGAAGTTGGGTGGCAGGTATATAAGGATTTATGGTATTATTTTTTCTACTTGTACATATGCTTGAAACTGAAAAGTTTTTGTAAAAAAAGAATGGGCCCCGCCTTCCTAGTTCTAGGAGGAGGTACCAAACACCCATCTGAAGTCTGCTGCAGAGGTGAAACTGAGTACAGCCTTGCCAAGAAAGGCTTCCTTGCTGAGGAGGGGCAGAGAAGCCCACGCTTCACTGTGTAAACACTGTGGATCAGCAGTGGTTTCACTGGTCAGCAGGTGAGACTGACAAACCAAACACCCAGATCAGAATGCAGTCATATCTATCAAAGAAAGGCAGAGTGGACTTCCCTGGTGGCGCAGTGGTTAAGAATCTGCCTGCCAATTCAGCAGACTCAGGTTCGAGCCCTGGTCTGGGAAGATCCCACACATCGCAGAGCAACTAAGCCCATGCGCCACAACTACTGAGCCTGCGCTCTAGAGCCCTCGAGCCACGACTACTAAGCCCGTAAGCCACAACTACTGAAGCCCACACACCTAGAGCCCGTGCTCCGCAACAAGAGAAGCCACCACAATGAGAAGCCCGTGCACCACAACGAAAAGTAGCCCCTGCTCATTGCAACTAGAAAAAGCCCGTGCACAGCAACGAAGACCCAATGCAGCCAAAAATAAATAAATAAATAAATTTATTAAAAAACAAAAAAGAAAGGCACAGTGCTTGGTGGGGCTGATGGTAGCAATGGGATGGGCGCCTATAGAAGGTAAAGGAAAATTTGGTACAAAATATAAATGACAGCTAACAAGATAGTTAATATCCAATTAGAACTGCAGCTGCTGAGGATTTCCCTTAATGGGCATAAAAACTGGCAATGCCAGCGTTCAGACCTCAAATGTAGATTAATGAATGGATTAATACCTTCCTAGGCTCATCCTTGAATACCATTTCAGAAAAGTACTACTGCAAGAATCAACCCCCAAATCCCAACAGACCAGCTGCACCACTCTTTAATAAAGTTAAACCACACAGAATTAAGGTGCCTCTGAAAACTGACCTATTAATGTGAGGGGAAAATGAAAGTTCTCTAGCAAAAGCTTTATTTATATGCTTTTGCTTAGGGTCACTGGACAGAGTGGACAAGAGTGTGACCTTCCACCCTTACTCCCAGTTCTGCCCTGGCTGCTGTCACTTAAGGGGAACAAGGAATGGCATCATTAGGTTGCCTTACGTTTTGAGTAATGAAAAATAAAAAAGGCTGCCTCATGAAAGACCAAAACACCACGCCTTTGAGTCCCACCAGAAAACCTGAATGGGAAGGATCAAGTGAGACATTTCTTATGCCCTCCCCCTCCAAGGGGCTCCACTCCAGTCCCCTTCTCATTACCATCCTACCCCCTGCAATGGCTTTCTACAAAAAGAATAACCCACCACCCTCAGAGTCTGAAAAAGAGGGTTCTGATCTTAGCCCTGCCACTAATAAGGAGGCTAGGAATCTCACAATCCATCTGTGAAATGAGGGGAGTAGACGGATAGTTTTCTAAAATCCTTTTCAATGTTCTTGTTCCCACATGAACTTCTCTTTGACTAAGAGAACAAAGCATCAGGCCATGACAGATAGGTTTTCCTATGAGTCTTGAAGCACAAGTGACTGAGGAAACCAAAAAAGTGGAGCATCCTCAATGCCTTTTAAGACTCTGCCTGATTTAGGCCTGGCTGGAGCAGGTGGCTGGAGCTGTAAGAAAACCTAACTGCTGCCGTGACAGCGAATCACTCTGTTCGAAATGACAAGAACCCAGTGGGGTAAGAGGTGAAGAAAGAGGAGGAGAAACCAAGGTCCCAGAGCTCTCCTTGGCCCATTCCATTACCTAGATTCTGGCACCTTTCCTGCTCTATACGTCCACATCCTGCTCCTAAGATACAGCATGTGAACTGAAGTGTGAAGGCCTAATGTATAGTCTAAAATTCCAGCTTTCACAGATGAGGGCCTGCAGTTGAGGTGAGTTCAAAATAATCCACAAGGAACCTCAGTCAAACCATCAAACCATCTGTTTATGGCAGAACATAAATATATCAACTTGGTCATTCTTTGGCAAAGGTCTTCTTAGGAGAGATCTGTGACCATCTCGAGAGAGAAATTCCAGGCTGCTGCTGCAGCTGCTGTTAAAACAGGTTTAGTTGTGTATTCTAAAGCCACTATCTTTTTTCAGCAAGATGTGCCCACTGGCTGCACTCTTGGGAAAAACAAACAGACCACAGATAAGAAAGAGCAATAGCTTTTTCAACTTGGTACTCATGCTTCTTACCGACATATTCTGAGAGGAAGACGACAAAGAACGGAGTGACCAGGTCATTAATTCCTTGGACATACCCACTGGCAGGGTGTCGGATGGCCCAAATAAATAGAATTCTTTCGAAGATCTAGGAAAATGAGAAAAAAAGACGACATGATGTTAAATCACGGGGATACTCTCCCTCCCTCCATTTACCTACCTCACAATTTAACTCAGCGTTGCTACAGAATTTGTAGAAAAAATTTTAAAATATTGTGGACAAAGGCAGTCTACAAATATAAAAAGTTTCTAAGACACTAACTGTTTTTAAACGGGGGTAGGTGCTCCTTGCCCTTTCTCTTTTCAGTATCTAGCCAACGTGATATAAAATTGGGAAACGCAAAGGAGAGTGACACAAATGGCTTAGAAAAAGGTTTGCTGTGGATGTCATTAATTCAGGCCACCATGCTCATTTGTAGATGCTGTTTCTCTATTTCCAGGAGCAATATCCAAGTTCTGATACATTTTCTAAATCTCTTTCGGTCATTACAGGATTTAAAGAGGAAACGCCTTCTTTACCACACTCCCCTTTCTCCCTGCTGAGACAGAAGGAGATCTAGATCTGGATTTAGTTCTAACCCAGCTTGACTAGGAACCAGTGACAGACTCTAAATGCAGGAAGTCATTTCACATATCAGGATGCAACCCAGACGTTTACTGGGGACAGGAAGTCAAATAAACCAAATCCTATGGATGCCTACAGACAGGAACTTGAGAACAGAGAAGTCAGCCAGGGCCTCCATGGGGAAAGCCTCTGGGGTTAAGTACATTAGCCACAAGAGGCCAGAGGACTGGGGAGAAAGAAAAAATCTTTTTTTTTGGCCGCACTGCACAGCACGCAGGATCTTAATTCCCCAACCAGGGATCGAATCCGTGCCCCCTGAAGTGGAAGCACGGAGTCCTAACCACTGGACCACCAGGGATGTCCCTGAAAAGATCTTTATGGTCCTTTTACAGAGTCCAGCCCTGTCGCATCCTGTTACACTCCTCTCTGTTTTCACTATGCCCTTGGAGCTTTTCCCCTGTCTTCTCTCAGCTTGCTGATACTCATCCCCTGGCTTCATCCTGCTGACCACAACTCCTGGGCCCAATACATTCCTTAGACAGGCTTTGACTGGGCTGCCTCAGGTCTCTGAACCACACCAGAGGGATGACAGAGGTGGAAATGACTACATGCGGGGGGACAGGAGATTAGGGGCCTCCACAGCACCTGGCTCTGCAGAGCCCAGAGTCAGTCAGCTCTGCGGGCAGATTGAAGAGGCCCTCTCGGAGGTCAGGTGCAAGGGAGAAAAAAACCTCCCATGGGGAAAAGTAAAAAAGAAGTGGTCGTATGGTTTTGGAGTTGGTTAGCCAGTGTAGGAGAGATGTAGAGAATCCAGACACAATAAAGGATGTTTCCCAGCCCTTGTGTTGAGTCTGCCTTCCAGCTGGCAGAGAGAGACAAGAAACACTCCCACCGTCAACACCCCTGCCCTCGCAGGCAGTAAGAGCAAAGCCCAGCCTGGAATGAGCTGGCCTCTGCCTCCACTAGATGGGCCCACTTGCTCCCCGGGGCTGAGGGAAGGGTGTGGCGTCCTCATTTGTGTTAGGCCCAACACTCCAATGGGACCCCTCTTACATTCTTTGCTGCTAAATACCGTCCTCCCTCCCTTGAAACTGTGGCTCAAGCTAGACCCACCACGTTCAGGAAGATCTCAAGAGTTCCCTGCTCCACTCTGTCTCCTGACACCTCCTGTGGCCTGTGTCTGTCTGGATGTCTCTGTTAAAAGCTCTTCCGGATCAATCCTTCTGAAGGACTTATCAGGGCTTCTACTTCACACTATCAGCTCCTTGTGAATACACAAATCCCTGGTGACTGGCTTAAACAATGGCCAAGCGCATGGAAGCTAACCATTCAGAATCAGGAGACCTGCAATAATCCCTCTCTAGTAAGGATGGGACAGTGCAGACACACTCACACTGTGCAAGTGAAAACGCCAAAGAGAGAGAAATAGATGAGCACCAAGCCTGGTCACCAGGGGAGACCATGGAATCTTCCTTACAGAAAAAGCCTGGGACAATCTTGTCTACCTCTGAGACACCTCTTCTACTAGTGTGGGTAATTCTCACTTACTATAGTCAATTCTCAAGTATCTTTAGGTTTATAAAACAAGTCTTTCAATATTCAACGTTACTTAATTTTCTGCTCCTTGGTTGGCAATTTATTCTGTCTATGATAACTACAGTCTGCTAGATGGAAAGGTGATTCAAGAAAAATTGGAAAGACTACAGTTTGAATTTCTTTCTCTGTAGGCAGGTTCCACTACTAGGAGAAGCCTTTTAAATAAACTACTTTCCCTGTCTCCAAATTTAAAGTAACCAGGCACAGGTAAGAGAGAAGAATCTGAACATCTTCAGGTTAAAATGAGGAATAAGCAGGGCTGAGCCATGGGAAGCTGAACAGGAGACACAAAGGGATCCTGGGCGGCTTTTAGCTTCCTTTGAGCTGACTCTCACAGGTAAAATAATGGTGTCACCCTCAAAATCTTCTTGATGCTAGTGGTAAGTTATGAGCGATCCCATCAGTAGACACATCTATATTTAAACAGAATTATGAGTATAATCTAAAGTCAAACAGAAATTATTTTGAGCATTTTTTATCACATTTTCTCTATTATGAGGATGAGTGAAAATATAATTCAAAGAGCATTTACATCCGGTATCCTAGCTACTATGAAGCTGCAAAGGAAATCCCTAATCTTGAGGAGTTTATATCAATACTTACTGCTTGGTCAAAAGATGAACAGTCCCACTGAAACCTTTCATGTGCTTTGCCAATTTGTTAGGTCTCAACATATCACTACCAATTTGACTTCTGGGTAGGTATCCGAAAGAATTTAAAACAGGGCCTCAGATATTTCTACACCCATGTTCAGAGCAGCATTACTCACAATACCCCAAAGGTGGAAGCAACTCAAGTGTCCACTGACAGATGGCAGATCAACAATATGTCTTATACAAATATAATGGAATATCGTTCAGTCTTAAAAAGGAAGGAAGGGGACTTCCCTGGCGGTCCAGTGGTTAAGACTCCATGCTTCCGATGCAGGGGGCGCAGGTTCTATCCCTGGTCAGGGAACTAGGATCCCGCGTGCCGCACAGTGCGGCCAAGAAAATAAATAAATAAAAATAAAAAGGAAGGAAATTCTGACACATGCTACAACGTGGATGAACCTTGAAGATATTATGCTAAGTGAAACAAGCCAGTCACAAAAGGACAAACACTGTATGATCCCACTTATTTGAGGTACCTGGAATAGTCAAATTCATAGACACAGAAAGTAGAATGGCAGTTGCTGGGGGATGGAAAGTTACTGTTTCATGTGTACAGAGCTTCAGTTTGGGAAGATGAAAAAAAGTTGTAGAGATGGCTTGTGGTAATGGTTGAACAACAATATGAATGTACTTAATGTTACTGAACTGTACACTTAAAAATGGTTAAAATGGTAAATTTTGTTACGTATGTTTACTACACACACACACACACACACACACACACTACTACCAGCTAGATAAAGCAGAGCAAACACAGGACTAGGAATTCTAGGGTGTAGTTTCTGTCTTCATTCTGTCACCAGGTAGACTCAAGATGCTAGGCAAGTTCCTTAGCCTCTCAAAGTGCTACTTAGCCCACAGGTTTGTTATGAGGATCGAATGAGAATGCATAAGAAAGTGCTCTGAAAGGACCAAAGCTCCATAGGCGAACACACTATCACGATTAGCCTTAAACCTGCCCATGCCTGGAGGGAGGGCTAAGCACACATCCACACAGATGGTGCCACAGAAAGATGGGGGGAGGAGGACTGAGAATGTTGAGCACTTCCCTCACCTCCTGTACAAGTGGTTGCTGGAACAATGGAATGAGAGGATTCGTCCTTGGAATGTCGATGTGAATCTGAAAAAGAGAAGCCGTATCCAAAAACACAAATGCCAGTTTGTTCTTTTCAGAAGTTATTTTCTTAGGAACCGGAAATCAAGGGAGTAAGAGTGAGAGCACAATTTATCTTTAGAAAGAATTGACTGACATACAAAAATAGTCTCGTTAAACCTACCTACCTGTGCATCTGGAACACATTCCCATGACAGCAATAGCTTTTTGAACAGTGAGGAAACCTTCCCAAATAAGCCACAGTTCCCAAGAAGTAAAAGAGCTCTGAAAGCTGCAAAAACATGCCAGGATAGAGAACTAGAGGGAGCTGGCCTTTAATACCTGGCACTGAAAGTTCTGACTTCTGTTACCAAAGAAGTCATGATGATTGGTTTTGGCTTCGGGATTTCCCAATGTCTAACAACCCTAAGGACTGTGTCAATAGCCGCAGAGGCTACTTCAATTCTTGGAGCTTGCTGTAGACAGTTACCTCCCCCAGTATTTTCCCCTCTGCAACCACGAGACTCCCCTTCACACCCTCCACCTTTCCGCAGGCTGTGGGGACCACTATGCGCAATGATAGAACACTCCCTGCTAAGGCTGCTGATGGCTACGGCTCCTGCAGACAGACAAACATGGTTGCTAAAGAGGCACTGCAGCTGCCAGAAGGACACACTGATGTCACAGTCCAGAGGGATGGACCACAGAGTGAACTCATCTTTCAGCTTGTGTCCCATAACCCTTACTACTGTCTGTGTGGTCTGTGGACCAGCAGCAGGTGGCATCACCTGGGAGCTCATTAGAAGTGAAGGTCTCACCCCAGACCTCCTGAATTAGAATCTGCATTTTACCATAATCCCTAGTTGGGATTTTATCATAATCCTAGGTGATGTGTATGCACATTAAAGTCAGAGAAGCACTGCCACTGACCAGGACCCCCCAGAATCTATCTATTTAAAATGGCTAAGATAAGAGCTACTGAATTAGAAAGAGGGGAAGTAGTTCTGGGAATAAATTTAATTCCTAACCAGCACACTGTAGCCTGAAGACTTGGAAAACTCGCACCCCCAGAGCACTTCAGGAGCCACACCTTAAGATTATGACTAGTGAGCAAAAGGGCAGCAGGCGATGACTGTACCTGTCTGTAGGTATCCTGGTGATGTTCCTCATTTCGAGAGTCATAATACTGTTCAATGAAGCCAAAATACTCCTCCCGCTTCCGCTGCAAGGTCAACTTCCTCCTCTCAGTGTTTGCTGGGAGATAGCCCTGTAGACAAGACTGCTAGTCAGATGGGGACAGGCACTGGTTGGATGAATCCTTAATTTTTATTTTAGCCTGAGCAGTGGCTTGGAAACTATCACAGGAACTGAAAGAAAGCTGCCAAGACACAGGCGTAAATCCCATCTTGGTTCTGGCCACCCAGTGTTTGCCCTCTCCTCATTCAAAGAGATGCACATGTGGGCAGATGAAGCACAGCCAACCAGGGTTATTTACCCCTGCACCCCCTGCACTGTGCTAGGAGCGGGTACTGCTGGAGCACCACGGAGCTCCGGAGCTGGCACAGTAGAGAAGCGAATGTAGGTCAGTAGGAGGGAACTGGACCCAAGTCAGGACCTCCTGGGGCTGCATGTGCGTGAGACAAACCTTCCCAGGGTCACGGGGAGGTGGCCGCCTCTGTGGCATATCTCAGTGGTGTGCCACATGAGTCGGTGCCGGTTACACGTTCTTTTCTATGGTAACATTCAGAACTACCAGCTTAGGAACCTGAATGGAATCTGCGACACAGAAGCTGCAACATTCAGACACAGAACTGCTGGCAGCAGCTCCCCTCCTGGCCCCAGCTCCAGGCCAACTTACATTCTTATCCCTGGTCTAGATCCCACTCTCAATTCTTACATCTCCTGTTCCCCTTCCATTCTCACCACATCTACTTCTAATAGCATTTAAACTTAGAAGAAGCAGGGGCAACGATTACACGACTGCAAGACTGGGGGTGAGGGCAGTCAGGAGAGAGCCGTCCCCTTGCAGGCAGCTAAGGGATACATTCCATAGCGAGCGAGCAAGCAAGCGTCTGGAGAGCAGGGGCTGTGCCGTCTTCACTTCCCTATGTCCTCACAGCACCTGGCACCATGCCTGGCAAACAGCAGGCCCTCAATAAATCCTTATAGGATTTATTGAACGAATGAATGAATTTTACAGGCTCAGGAAATCAAAGTGTTCCTATCACAGTGACAGGCACAGTGCCCCGTTACTTAGTGAACGTGAGACTAGTGCAGGCTTCTGAGGGAGGCCCGTTTATCAACTCTTCACAGTTGCAAAGTGGGTTTCAACCACCTTGGTTATTCCTACTGAAAAAGGAGGGAAGCCCAGGGAATGTGGGAGCCTGTTCAAACAAGTGCTGGCTCACCCAGCCTCACCGTATTCTTCCTCCTCGGTGCTGAGAAGGCGAGATCAGGACTATAGGCACAAACGTGTGCTCTTCTACATGTGTGGGAATAAACTCTCAA
The DNA here is from genome assembly GCF_964341445.2 of Mesoplodon mirus. Classification (NCBI taxonomy): domain Eukaryota; kingdom Metazoa; phylum Chordata; class Mammalia; order Artiodactyla; family Ziphiidae; genus Mesoplodon; species Mesoplodon mirus. The sequence continues at coordinate 69,938,390 of NC_138988.1, read as the reverse complement.
GAATGTGTTTCTTTATGCAAAGAAATAGGACTACGGTCCCACAGGTCTGCCACATCCGGTAGGACTAGAGAAGTCTACGGAGCAAGACTTATGTGACCAGACTAACCTCAGCAGGTAAGAAGGACTGTGTGAGGCTCATACTTCTCTACACAGTGGGTAGAACTCACCGACAGGAGTCTCCAGGTTACAGGCCGAACCTCCCTGGGAACCCCTGGCCAGCTACACTTCCTCAGTTCATCTGCAAATAGATAAAGGCTTTGTTGGATTTAGCCCTTCCCACAGATGCCCTAAGACAAGCCTCAGCCAGCACTGCCTGGTGCCTCCCACCGTTCCAGTAGGACGATTGCCATCGCCACCACCACCACTGCCGCTGCCACCACCACCACCAGCTACCGACAAGCACATGGAAAAAGCCCAAAACACAGCCCTGAGCAGCAAAGTGCCAAGGCCACGGCTCTGCAGCAGTGATCCAGTCAGCTCAGAGATTAGAGTTAGAGGGGAAGAGAAAGGCCAGTAGGTGTGGATTTCAGTTAAGAATCACCTGGAGGTAGGGGAGACCAAAGCCAGAACAGCTACAGGCCACAGAATCCAGTCCCACCTAATTTGGTCCCTAATTCCTAGTAACGTATTTCTGACTTAATACCTGCATGTCACTTCAATGGGCACCAGATCAGGAGATGCTGGAAAAGTAAAAGAAGGAAGAATAAAGAGCAATAGCTTCCAGGTCTCTGAGAATTCCAGACACCAAGAGGTCCTAGCTTTTGCCCAGGGCTCACGGGGACTCACCTAAGTCGGTGTTGTGGCTGGAGAGAAGCTGACGGAATTTTTCTAGGCGGGTTTTCTCCCGGACGGTCATTGGGGGTGCCCCAGAAGCGTTCTGGTCCGAGATCCGGGCAACAAGGGGGATGATGGGTCGGAGAGGGAGTGACTGCTGTTTGTGGAGTGGGTTCCTCAGGCATGTATCACCTGAGATAATTTGAAAGAGAAAGAGAACAAGCTGTGTGAAGAGCACAGATTCTGAGAAACCTTAAACCTGACTGTTGAGCACTGGTCTCCTCCACCAGAGCTGCGGCTTCATGGTTTGTGTGCTGCCTGAAGGTGCTCGGTGTGGAGCAGCCAGGGGATGGAAACCCAGCTGCGCTCCATTCAACCGCCCAGGGGAAGGGCTGCGTTTTTATCATACATACCAAGGCACCTTATGTGCAAACAGAGACTCCGGCTGCGGTAGCAAATGTGACAACTTTTTTTGTGACTTCAGAGGAAAATCAATTGTTTTCTTTCTACCCCAGCCTGGAACTTTTCTTGGGGTCTAATAGCAAGTTTTGGGGCAACGCAGTCAAAGGCAGTGTTTGCCTTCCTTTTCCACAGAAGTGGCTGCTCTCCCAAAGCCCCAGCCCTAGCCAGCTGCCCCAAGGGCTGAGAGGGTCAATACCTCTGGCACAACTCTCACCTGTTCTTGGCCCACTAGTTGTGCTCTGCACACATGTGAGAGGCTCTGGCCTAAGGCAGGTTCCTCTGTGCTCCCATATTTCTCACCAGCCAATCACATTTCTCTAATTGAAATAACAGGAACACAGACTCAAGCTGAACTCTGTGTCCAGTTCTAGACACTTCTAAACTAGATGGTAGGTAGGAGAAATGAGCAGTATAGGACTAACATTTATTGAATGCTTATTAAGGCACTGTGCTGGTCACAGTTACATATGACCTCTCATTTGATGCTTCCAACATATGGTAGGAATTTATCACTATTTTAGAGATTAGGAAACTGTAGCTCAGAGAGGTTAAGTAATTTGCAAGAGAGAGCTGAGATACCACCTTAGGTCTGCCTAACTCCAAAAGCCTTATTTATTTTACTACCCCAAATGAAACTCAGTTTTAAATTCTGACTGTCCTTTCATGACTGTTTCGTATTCTTTACATATTAGGGCCTTAAAAAGTAGTAGTCACAACAAGAATAAAACAGTGAATATTCATCAACCAGCATGACAAGAAGGTTTACAGAAACAACTGCCATGGAGTACTTGGCTTGGATGCCTAGTGTAACACAGGGCCTAGAAAACGCAGACCACACGCTGAAGAGCTCAGACCAGTGTGCACTTTCGGAATCAGTGACTGACAGACAGATGCTCCCAGGAGGGAACCTCATAACAGGAATGCTCTGGGCAGTCCTGGCTGCACAAGGGCAACTCATTAGGGATTGTGGTGGGGCCTTCCCTCACACTGGGACCCTGTGGAGACCCTCAATCACGTGTGAAGACACTTTCCACAGCCTGTAGCTGTGGCCACCCGGTCAATGGACACTGAATGCCTGTCCTGGGCACGTCATTGAAGGTTCGAGCTGGGGCCCGAATCAGCAACAGAAAGTGACTATGGAATGATTTTAAAGGCCTTTCAGCCTAATTTCCTGACCACAACCTTAGTCTGAAACTGTAAAAGAAGTTCTCTTAGAACATGAGCCAGGACACGCGCCAGGGCTCTGACATTCTACTTTCTTTTCATCCTTTACCAGTCAGCTGTTTTAACTTTCACTAGCTTGAGGGCACTTCCCCCTCCAGCTCAGAATAACTGGCTTCCATAAAACCCTTCAGGGCAACACTAAATACAGCAATGGATACTTAAAAGAGCACACCGAGCATCCCCAAACATCTGATAAAACCACCATCATCTCAACCAGTTACTGCTGCCAGTTTCCTGAAAAGAAAGGGTATCTCCTCCCGCCCCACCCAACCTGGCGGGCAGGGAGCCGTGACACAGGGACTCCGTCGCTCAGGAACAGGAAAAAGACAACCTATGCTGGTGGCTGTTCCCCACAGCTGAGGAGGTCAACCAACAGTGCCAAACATTGGTGAAATTCAGCCACTAACAACTGTAACTACATATAGTCAATAGTCTTCAACCTGACCAGGCCTAAAGCAATATGAAGCAACCAAACCACAGAAGTTTTGGACCCCACCACAGGTAAAGGAAGAAGAGAATGGCAGGCAACACTCGAGTGTCAGGAAGTGAAACCCCGGGTCCCAGGGCCAGGCAGCCATCCAGGTGGGAGGAGTAAGTACAGCTCAGGACCAGTTAGGCTCACTGATGTCCCTCAGGCTTGAGCTCGCCTATTTATCATCCAGTGGGAGATCTGAGAGAGGCCCTAAAAAAAACTGTTTTTATTTAAAGTGCACTCTGCTGAAGAGGCTGAGCCTAAGGATGGGAGCTGGACAGACTTACTGGAATTTCTGGACAGCTGGGCGTCACTGCTGGACTTTATGACCTTGTAGCTGGCAGGAACATCGGATGTTGTTGACTGGGACCGTTCTGGTTTCACCCTCAGCTTGCTATGGTTTTCTAGCACTTGGGCAGCAGTTGCCAAAGCAACTTTTGAGTTCAGAGTTTGGAAAGAAGGGGAGGAAAAGTCCTCTTCCTCATCGTCGCCAATGTCCCAAGCATCACTGGTGTTCCGGGCAAACTCATGAAAACTGGAGGCCTTCTTATTCTTCAGAGGAACCGTGCTGACTTTTGACCGCTCTTTAATGAAGCTTTAAGAAAGGAGACACCGTTACAAAGGAATGATCTGACACATCTGACCATCTTCACTTGCTTAATATAATATTAATAGTATTATAAACTATCCCATGCACAATCATTACCTTCTTCAAACAAAAAAATATCCATTTCCATTCCTCATCTGATGCATCCAGACCACCTCTATGCTGCAGAGCCAGACAAAACAAGGACAGCAACGCTCTCCAAATATTCCATGTGCTCCTCTATACTTTCCAGCCTCCCTGCACTTAGGTGACGCTATATGACTAGTTCTGGCCAATGGGCTAAGGAGAGAAGTGAGGCAGTTCCTTCGGAGCCAAAGTATAAAAGAACAGGTGTGAGTTCTCTGTAAGCTTTCTTCTATCATGACAACTCCAGATGGTGGCGCCTCCCTCAGCCTGGATAACAGAGTGACCACGTGGAGCGGAGCCTGCCTTCCACACCCACCTGCCTCTACTCTGGACAGGTGGGGTGAGTGAGAAATAAGCCTTTGTTGTGTCAATCCACTGAGATTTCAGAGTTAATCTGTTATGACAACATAACCTAAACTATTTTTTAAAGCAGGACATCAACTACTGGTAGAACAAGAGACAATTTTAAGTAGCCCACATGTATTATGAAACACTGAGTTCCAAAATGAACAAGTTGTTCCCTTTTTATTCTGTTAAAGTCCTGCTGCCCTTGAGGAGAGATCTGAGTTTGCTGCCACCCTGTCTTTACGACTATTTTTTAACAAAGTGAGGGCAGTCTCAGGATCAACATTTTGTAAGAACAGAATCTGGCTTAGAAGTTAATTAATAAGATTGTTTTGTGTTTCACTGTATTTATTTTTAAGGTTACTTTCTATTTTTGGCAAATGATACTGGTTTTCCACTTAGGGAATTAATAAGGTTTATTTTAAAAATAAATTAACTGAGTATATACGAGTTTAGTTTTTCAAATGTATTTAATAAATAATAGCGTAGAATACAGCAAAAAAAATCGTGGAGACAGTACATGACTGAATAATAGAAATAAAGTGCACAATAAATGTAATGCACTTGAATCATCCCGAAACCATCTCCCCACGCCACCCCCCAGTCCATGGAAAAACTGTCTTCCATGAAACCAGTCCCTGGTGCCAAAAAGATTGGGGACCGCTGATGTAGACCTTTCCTACTTTCCTGCACTTTTCCTCTTCTTTTTTTTTTTTTGGCTGCACCATGCGGATTGCAGGATCTTAGTTCCCTGACCAGGGATCGAGCCCGTGCCCCCTGCAGTGGAAGTGTGGAGTCTTAACCACTGTACTGCCAGGGAAATCCCCCTGAACTTTTCCTCTCTGTGAACCCCTTAAGGTCTGGGGGCCCTTTTTCTGGTTCCAGGGGACTAGGTAGTTGGGACATTTCTAATTCAGTCTTAATTAGCATCCCTGAGGACTGGAATGTGAGGGGTAAAAACATCATTAAAATGCCTCACTGTTTCCCTCAGCAAGGCAGGGCAACTCTAGACTAAAAACAAGGCTCTTCTGGAAGAGCTGAAGTTCCCCCATTTCCGAGAGATGTTTCATCCCTTTGGGTAGAGGTGGGTGGTCTAATACCCATCCCATCTCCCTAGATACGTCCAACAATTATTCTGAAAGATAATTGTTCCTAACATTGATAAATACAGACTCGTAACTCATACAGCTCATCAGAGAGTCCCTATTATTAACACCAAAAAAGATATCCCTGAGGCATATTTTCAAACACTAGTCTCACACAGAGTAAAGGAAAATATATCATTCTATCACTCAGGATGCAGGAGATAACATAAGATTACAAGAAGTAACAGTTCAAACGTGAAGGAGGGCTTCCCTGGTGGCACAGTGGTTGAGAGTCCGCCTGCCGATGCAGGGGACACGGGTTCGTGCCCCAGTCCGGGAAGATCCCACATGCCATGGAGCAGCTAGGCCCATGAGCCAAGGCCGCTGAGCCTGCGCGTCCGGAGCCTGTGCTCCGCAAAGGGAGAGGCCACAACAGTGAGAGGCCCGCGTACCGCATAAACAAAAACAAACAAAATCCATGAGCCAGTAAAGCAATTATACCCCAATAAAGATTTTTTTTAAAAAAAAGCATCTGGAAATATTAAAAAAAAAAAAAAAATCCATGAGCCAGAGGCAAATTACTTCTCTGCAGACCTCTTGAGGCTATATGTTCTGTATTCATCACTATGCTTCTCCTCTGTGAAAGGGGATCCAGGATCCACAACCTGCAGTACTCACCTCAGTGGGTTCACTGTCAAGAACAAATAGGCGGATGTGTAAGAAAGATCTGCCATCAAAAAAATGCTGCATAGGAGTATGTGGCTATTGTTATTGTTTTCCTCCTTAGAGACCATGTGTACCTCAAGATTGCACAGAACGATTCCAATGGAGTGATAAAGAGTACTTTGGATGCCAAGGTTATTTTTTTTTCCCTTGGTTGATGTTTCTTAAACACCCTCTTGATGTCTTAAGAATTCTTTAAATAAACCATGAATCAAGAAGCTGAATTTGGGCCTCCCTGGTGGCGCAGTGGTTGAGAGTCCGCCTGCCGATGCAGGGGATACGGGTTCGTGCCCCGGTCTGGGAGGATCCCATATGCCGCGGAGCGGCTGGGCCCGTGAGCCATGGCCGCTGAGCCTGTGCGTCCGGAGCCTGTGCTCCGCAACGGGAGAGGCCACAGCAGTGAGAGGCCCGCGTACAGCAAAAAAAAAAAAAAAAAAAAAAAAAAGAAGCTGAATTTTAACTCAGGTCAAAGAATTGACTAGATGCTATTAGTCTAACATTGGGTGAAGCATTTGCACACCCTGGAGTGGATCAAAACACTGCACCAGGGACTTCCCTGGTGGCACAGTGGTTAAGGATCTGCCTGCCAGTGCAGGGGACATGGGTTCAAGCCCTGGTCCAAGAAGATCCCACACGCCGCGGAGCAACTAAGCCAGCAAGCCACAACTACTGAGCCTGCGCTCTAGAGTCCGTGCTCCGCAGCAAGAGAAGCCACGGTAATGAGAAGCCCGTGCACCGCAACGAGGAGTAGCCCCCCTCGCTACAACTGGAGAAAGTCCGCACGCAGCAACGAAGACCCAATGCAGCCGAAAATAATAATAAATAAATTTTAAAAACAAACAAACAACAAAAAAAATAACACACCAAGAGATGGGCCATGGTGAGTGTCAGTAAAATATTAATTCAGATAATTCTAGCTGGGGGTGCCTCTGGCTTACAGGCTGCCTAATTTTAACATGGTCCAAACTAATCTATAACTAACCTGAGGCACAATAATGCCACAGTGTGGCTTGAAGTTTAACCAAAATTACTTAAACAGAACCATATCAAAGTTACAACCAACCTGGCCTCGCATAGACACCTTCACCATACCTCCTTACATCTGTATGCCAAATTATAGTTTGTTTGTTATATGGGTTAGGAAACAAAAGATCAACCATTCTGTGATTTGATTAATACTATGTTGTTTTACTGAGACGGCTGTTCACTTAATAGAAATACAACACAAATCTATTTAGAAAAATAACGTTTGACACTGGTAAAGGGGTGTGAAGCAAGTGGGGAATTTGCTAAATCCAGTCATATCAATGACTAGTGTGGCTTCACATGAACTAGATTTATAACTCAGAACTAGGATATCAATTCAGAAAACAATAAATTTAGAAGTTTATCATACCATCAAGTGGCCAATGGGGCCGCTCTGCAGTAAGACTAGTTTTATCTGAGCTATAAAAATTATTGCTGGCAATATTATCACTAATGGTAATAATTTGGCAAATGGAAGTCAATATACACAGACGGGTAATGACTTGCTGTGCTCGTGCAGTTTAGATGATTGAAGACCCAATGTAAAGGCTTCTGCTGTGATGAGGATTAACCACACAGTAATTAATGGTAGCCTGAAGTGGAACGGTAATCAGGTAGCGGAGAAAGTAATAAAAATGTCCCAAACAAAGGTACTCAAATAAGGGCAATAAATGTTTTATTGTAACAATCTGGAATTGTAAAATGGTCCAGTGCAGACCTAGATGTTGTCCCAGATTGTAGAGTGGTAATACCAAACCACCACATGCACAAAAAAGGGATGCAATTTATTCAGTGACAATTATATATTCCTCCCAAATTGCAGACTAAATAACTACTTCTACCGAAAGTATGAATACAAACTGCTGAATGACCAGTGGAAACATTCATGGTTTTATATCATCAATAGGTGGGGAAAAGGGACTTCCCCGGTGGTCCAGTGGTTAAGACTCCACACTTCCACTGCAGGGGGCGCGGGTTTGATCCCTGGTCAGGGAACTAATATCCCGCATGCTGCGGCGCAGCCAAAAAATGAACATAAAAATAAATTTAAAATCGGTGGGAAAAACAAGAGTATATAAAGTTTGCCTTGGCAGTTTGGGACATGGTGATATTCCTCAAGACCTGACCTAAATACAGAATCAGGGAAAACTCAGTTGATGACAGATGCAGAGAAGGTATGGTGACTCTGACCCAAACATAAAATAGGATAGTATATCCCACTGCCTTATATACAGGTGGATGGCAGATTTTACATTAGCCATGTGTTTATCAAAGGCCATTATAAATTATGCTGTAATGGATCTATTACCAATCAACAAATCCTGGCTGCGAACAGAACTGACTACAAGGAACAGAATACTCAACTATGACGCTTAAGTTGTAAAGACCATGATGTCAGGGCACTGAGCTGGTGTCTCTGCAATTCTCTTGTCTTTCCCTCAGGGTACAAGTTAACTGTTACAGTTCTTCACATCTCACTTTCTTTCTTTTTTTAAAAATTTATTTATTTGTTTATTTTTGGCTGCGTTTGGCTTTCGTTGCTGTGCGTGGGCTTTCTCTAGTTGTGGCAAGCAGGGGCTACTCTTTGTTGCAGCGTGCGGGCTTCTGATTGTGGTGGCTTCTCTTGTTGAGGAGCATGGGCTCTAGGCGCATGGGCTTCAGTAGTTGTGGCATGCAGGTTCAGCAGTGTGGCTCGTGGGCTCTAGAGCGCAGGCTCAGTAGTTGTGGCGCACGGGCTTAGTTGCTCCGCGGCATGTGGGATCTTCCCAGACCAGGGCTCGAACCTGTGTCCCCGGCATTGGCAGGCGGATTCTTAATCACTGCACCACCAGGGAAGTCCCTTGCATCTCATTTTCACACTAACGCATTGAAAAGCAGGAAATGTGAGTGGAGGCAAAATGCAGCTTTCTTCACAAAATGATCTCTCTCTGGTCAAAAAAAGAAAATCCTTCCAAGAACCCTCCTTCAGGAGACTTTCTTTTACATCTCATTGGCCAGAACCAATGAGATGAGCCCATCATAGACCAGTCACTGGTATTACCAAGGAATTATTATAAAAGGCTTAAACTAAACCAGATACCTACTCTAAGTACACTGTCACCTGCTCAAGAACTGAATAGAACTGTGGTTCCTGAGCAAGGAAGAAGCAGGTGCAGGGAAGACTGTTGGGAAGGTAATTAACAGTGCCTGTTACACTGGCCAACAGACCAGAGAGTCCACGGATGATAAAAACGAGGAAATAAAATTCATTATACTTAATGAAAATATCACAAAAATACCACAGAAAACATGTTTCCCTTTAAGAAGATCTAATACAAGGTACATACTAAGAAACGTTAAAGAAAAACCCATTGTCTAAGTAAATGCAGGGACTTCATTCCTTCATTCCCTAAATATTTACTCAGTGCCTATTATGTGCAACCTGCTGGTCTAGGTGCTAAGGGTACAGTGGTGAACAGAGAGCTTACACTCTAGCGGTTCCTGATATAAAACTTCTGCATTTTACAGAAATGAACAGCAGTCATGCCTCTATAGTAATTCAGAAGACTGTACCTTCTACACATTGGCCAAATTGCAAAAAGAATGACTTGGTAGAATTATAGAAAGTTCACCACACATTAAGTTATTAAAAGAATATTAAAATATTGATGATGCGTATTTGATAAGGTATTTTTCTAGGTATTCAAAATATTTTAATGTACATTATCTTTACTTCCCCCTTGACTATGAAGAAAGAAAGGGTAGATATTATCACACAGGCACCTGAAGGATGAGAACCTAGGTCTCCTGTACCTCTCAAATCATTCAGCTTTCACTACAAGCAACAACTTTCCTAGAAATAAGTCTCTAAGATTAAGCCTGCTCAAAGATAGAGGCAAAAGTTCTTAGAACATGCGAGAAGATGACCCATCTCCTCATTTAAATTTATTGTGGCTGAATGATGGCCTATGAGAGAAAGATGTGATAAAGCGATAATTGGGGGTACAAATACACACCCACACATCTTGGATTTAACTAGGGTCTCTGTTGTGTTAGAAAATAATTTACTAGAATTTTACTAGAAGAAATAGCCTTCAGGACAGGGGGTGGGGTGGGGTGGGGTGGGGTGGGATTAAAAAAAAAAAGAAAAAAAGAAATAGTCTCCAGGGAGCTTTTAACTCCATTGTCTGGCTGGGTTTCCTTGAGTGTGTCAAAGAGAAAGAGGACCTGAAAACTGCCAGCCCCACAGTTCTGTTTATTTTTGTTTTGTTTATTTCTATTTGCCTCAATTCTCAGAGAACAAGGAAGAGGGCAGACCTATATATATATTCAGAAGCAATGGGCCCCAGAAACCAGAAGAAGGTCATCAATCATTCAATTTCAGGACAATATTTAATCAATAAAGACCTTCTCACAGAACAGAGAATCCAACACTAAACTCCTACATATACCAGCTTCCAATATAAGAAAAAAATCTTTGATATAAGTTAATTTTCCACTTAGTAATGGACTGCTTAGAGGTAAGAAGATTGCTCATCTTCTGATCCAAAATAAAGCAGAGGAGATGCTAGAAAAGGTCCAAGTGGAAATTGTCATTTCAACAAAGTAAGGGAGGGTTCCGGGGTTTTAGGAGAAGTACATGCATGAAAGGAAAAATATCTTGACTTACTTTTTGGTGAGCCGAGGGTCCAAAGGAGGGTGCTGTGCTCCATACACGGGCTGGATGCTAAAAGCAAGGAAAAAAGGAAGAAGCAAGTTGTCAGGAAAGTAAATACGTTGGGTGAGTACCACCTGAATCACAACATTGGAAGGGACTTTGAGACCCAGGTTGCCTCCGAGAACAACTATACCCAAGCCAAAGGATAGCACCCTACTCTTTAAAAAAAAAAATGTTCATCTTCCATGGTGAGGTTTCAGCGCCCTACGTAACTGATTGTCAGGAAGTTCTATCTGTAAAGAAGGCAGCATGGAAAGGCTTTAGAGTTGGAGAGAACAGAGTTCAAATGCCAGTTGTGGCATCTACTACCTCTATAAACTTGCATTAAATTACCTGACCACTTTGAATATGCTTTCTCATCTATAAAATTGGAATATCACCTACCCCAAAGGACCACTTGGACTACAAGACAGTGAAGCAACACCACAAATCAAGAGTAGAGTGACCCACGGGACTCTCACACACTGCTGGTAGGGGTATAAAGAGCTACGACCACTTCAAAAAAGTTTGGCTGTGTCTAGGAAGAACAAAATATGCATACCCTAAGACCCAGTATTTTCACTCCCAAATATATATCTTTAGAGAAATATATAGATATGTGTATCAAGAGATACATATAAAAGTGTCCATAGCATTATGGATCCTTTTAGCCCCAAACTAGAAATAACCCAAGTGTCTATCAACAAAGAAATAAACTGTCATGTGTTCACATAATAGAATACTTTACAGCAATGTAAATAAATGGAGTAAGGCTGAAAGTAACGTGAATGGATCTTACAAATGTCGTGTTGAGCAAAAAAGCAAAGAATAAAAGAGTAGATACTGTATAATTCTATATATATACACTTCAGAAACTGACAAAAATGATTTCTGTTGTTTAGGGATGCATCCATAGTAGTAACACTATAAAGAAAGCAAGGAGTGATTAACATAAAAGGACGTGGTTATCACTGAGGGGAAGGAAGGAGGTGTGAGAGAGAACAGACACAGGGGGATTCTGGGGTGTTCACTTTGAGATTATTTATCAAGTATTATACCAAACAATTGTTTCATGTACTTTTCTGTAGTAGTTCACAGTTTAAAAAAAAAAAAGAAAAAAAGAGTGACCTGAAAATAATTGTTTATCAAGCCAAACTGTTAAGTACAATGGTGACAGAAAAACGTGTTTCAATATATAAGAACTCAGGGAATATGGTCTCCCTGACTCCTTCCTGAAGAAACTACGAGAGGAAAAACTTCTATTAATAATGAAATAAATGGAGAAACTATGGCAAAAGGACTGATGGAGAGCACTTAATTGATTTTACCTTAAGCTTGAGTCTTAAATTTGAGGCTTTATGGTTGCAGAAGAGAATGTAAAAATAATGTAATTGGCAAATGTTAAAGTGGGATGGAGGAAAAAGTAGATTGAAATAAGTAGACTGATTTCCTCATCTTTTACTGACAAGGCTCAAAAGATATTTAAAGCTGATAGCTCAAGTAATATAGGTATAAGTAGGTTTCAAGATATAAAATAAAACTAAGAAAAATAATATAATCAACTAAAAGCAAGTGAGGAGGAGGCAGGAAATATAACTACTAATTTCATCATTACTCATGGCAGGGAGTCAATAGATACTGTCTGAAGAAATATGGTAAAAAGTTATACGCAATCACTAGAATAAAAAGATAAACCTTTCAAATCATCAGAATATACACACGCACACCTACCTCCCAAAGCAAGTACTGTCCTGATAGTGAAAGATTTTTTTAAAGAAAATATTAAAAATAGAACTAAAACCAAATATATCAGTCTTTCCAATAAATATAAATGGGCTGAACTTGCCTATTAAAAGAAAAAGGAGTATTATCAATGGGGCTGGTTAAATAAATTACAGTACATCTGTTAAAAAGAATTAGGCAGTTCTATATCCACTGACATGAAACATTCGTTGAAAAAAGATGCAGAGGGCTCTTCCCTGGTGGTGCAGTGGTTGAGAATCCGCCTGCCAATGCAGGGGACGTGGGTCGGAACCCTGGTCCGGGAAGATCCCACATGCCGCAAAGCAACTAAGCCCGTGCGCTACAACTACTGAGCCTGTGCTCTAGAGCCTGTGAGCCACAACTACTGAGCCCATGTGCCACAACTACTGAAGCTCGTGCACCCTAGAGCCCGTGCTCCACAACAAGATAAGCCACTGCAATGAGAAGCCCGCGCACCACAATGAAGAGTAGCCCTCGCTCTCCGCAGCTACAGAAAGCCTGCATGCAGCAACGAAGACTCAATACAGCCAAAAATAAATAAATAAATTTATTTTAAAGAAAAAAGATGCAGAATATATGCATAATACCTCCATTTTTGTAAAAACCTTTAAAATAAAATATATCCACATAATTATATACGATTATGTCTATGTATTTATAGAGTATCTCTGAAAGAACACGTAAGACACCAGTAGCAGTGGTATGGAAGTGGAACTGATGACTGGAGGGCCCTGTGACAGAGACCTAGTTTTCAGTGCAAACCTTTTTGTACCTTTCTGAATTAGTATTGTGTACATTATCACCTTTTTAAGAAATAAATTAAGCAATCTTAAGAGGGTTGGGAGGTTTAAACGGGATAATGTGTAAAAAGCCCTTCAGCACAATTTCTGCAGGTAGTAACGCTAGCAAGTAGTGAGGTGAACGCTGCCTGGCACACACTCAGTGCTTAAGAAATGTTGGTTTTCTTCCTCCTTCCAATTTTTGTAACTTATTCCTCACCCAACATTTAGAAAATAGAACAAGTTTACCAAGTACCTACCTTGACATAACAGATGTGATCCTAAAGTTGCTTTTAAATAAAAATGTAGCCAATTCACATTGATTTCTACTAAGATTCCAAAGGGAATATTCTTTTTTTTTTTAAACATCTTCATTGGAGTATAACTGCTTTACAATGGTGTGTTAGTTTCTGCTGTATAACAAAGTGAATCAGCTATACATATACATATAACCCCATATCTCCTCCCTCTTGTGTCTCCCTCCCACTCTCCCGTCCCACCCCTCTAGTGGTCACACAGCATGGAGCTGATCTCCCTGTGCTATGCGGCTGCTTCCCACTAGCTATCTATTTTACATTTGGTAGTATGTTTAAATCCACGCCACTCTCTCACTTCCTCCCAGCTTACCCTTCCCCCTCCCCATGTCCTCAAGTCCATTCCCTACATCTGTGTCTGTATTGTGTTAGCACGTGGTATTTGTTTTTCTCTAACTTCACTCTGTACGACAGACTCTAGGTCCATCCACCTCAGTACAAATAACTCAATTTTGTTTCCTTTTATGGCTTAGTAATATTCCATTGTATATATGTGCAACATCTTCTTTATCCATTCATCTGTCGATGGACACTTAGGTTGCTTCCATGTCCTGGCTATTGTAAATAGAGCCGCAATGAACATTGTGGTACACGACTCTCTTTGAATTATGGTTTTCTCAGGGTATATGCCCAGTAGTGGGATTGCTGGGTTGTATGGTAGTTCTATTTTTAGTTTTTTAAGGAACCTCCATACTGTTTTCCACAGTGGCTGTATCAATTTACATTCCCACCAACAGTGCAAGAGGTTCCCCAAAGGGAATATTCTTGTGTACAATCTTTAGTTATGACTATGTCCCTGACCTTTTTAGTTGTAAGAATCCCTACTCCCTAAACTTCTCTGGAAGGTTAAGTAATTTGTAAATTAACCATCACATGTAGGACCACAGAAATACAAACAGTACTACTTGAATGTATTTATAGAGTTTCCTTGGCAGAGGAAAGGAAGAGAGAAAATACGAGGGATTAAAGAATACAGGAAAGTTTGGCTTAGAGAGAGAAGGCTTAGACAAAACAAAAAGCACAAACAAACTAGAAAACCCAAAGGGCCACTGATTTCTACTTTAATGTTTGCAAATACTCTGAGTACACCTGAACTCTCCAAGTCCATAAGCTTCTATATTAGTAAAATATAAAGATCAGAGAATAAACTTTGCAGGAAGATCTCAATGGGTAAGTTGGGTTGGGTGACTGAGTACAAAAATATGAGAGAATCCTTAGGTTCTCTCCACAAATGAGTATTACCACCTGCCAGTCATCCATGGAGAAAAAAAACAATCCTAATGGTGCAGGTTTAAAGACCAAAGGCCATCAATTACCATCCATGAAAGGGATCTTAAAATCATGGTAGGCTATTTTTTAAAGATGTCAGCTGGGCCTCCCTGGTGGCGCAGTGGTTGAGAGTCCGCCTGCCGATGCAGGGGATACGGGTTCGTGCCCCGGTCTGGGAGGATCCCATATGCCGCGGAGCGGCTGGGCCCGTGAGCCATGGCCGCTGAGCCTGCGCATCCGGAGCCTGTGCTCCGCAACGGGAGAGGCCACAACAGTGAGAGGCCCGCGTACGGGAAAAAAAAAAAAAAAAAAAAAAAAAAAAAAAGATGTCAGCTGGCACAGCCAGAAAGGCCAAGATAAATGATGCACTTCATCAGCAAAGGTATCAGAGCATAAATTGAACTTGTTAACATATTCTTGAACTAAACCATGATGTATCTGTACCAGGAACACTTTGTATAATTTATCAGTTTACTGAATCTCAAAAAGGAGAAGCAAGAAGTTAGAAAAAGGAAGAGAAGCCCAGATGATCCCAGAGACTAAATGAAGACAGACGGAAAGAGCCTGGTGATTAAGGTGCTCAATCTCCTGGCATGTATAATTCACCTATCAACCTGTACCATCCACTCCTCCCAAACCCAAACTCAACTCTAGAGCAGGCTGGTCTCCACTCCACCTTCCAAAAACACCTTAAGTACTAAACTGGGCTCTTCTGCTTACTTCATTCTCAAAATCTTATCCATCCTAAAAAATTCCTTCAAATTCTACACCCACTGCCCCATGAGACCTTCTCTGAGCATCCACTAACCCATTCCTTCTCTGATTCCCTAAAATGCAGACATCAGGGCTTATATTGCTTTAAAAAAAATAAGCTATTTTAAAAAATAAACTAGATTTAGATCATAATATAGGGTACACCCAGGTAGGTGCTTAACACCTACATAAGAAATAAGACATTATTGGACTTCCCTGGAGGTTCAGTGGTTAAGACTCTGCGCTTCCAATGCAGGGGATGTGGGTTTGATCCCTGGTCAGGGAACTAAGATCCCACATGCTGCGTGGCACAGCCAAAAAAAAGAAAAGAAATAAGACATTATGGAGTTGAAACCCCAGCACAACCCTTCCTCCCTTCCCCGGAAACCATTTTATTGAATCTGGTATTTTTCACCCTGATTTTTGTTTTTACATTTTCTATGTATGTATCCCTAAACAATATATAGTGTTGCTTTGCATGTTTTAAAGACTTTATATAAATGACATCATACTGTATTTATGACTTACTTTGACGCTAAATCATAAATGCTACTTTAAATACTACTTAATTTCATGGCTGGCTGGCTGATTTCTCCAACACAAATTTAAAAAACAGTTGCTCTACCACAAATGTAAAAGGCATTTCATTCACATTTTCAAACACAAAGAAAAGTACAGAGAAAGATATAACATCCATGAACCCATCACTCTGACTTAACAAATATTAACACTTTTCACATTTCTGTTTTTAAGAAACTAAAGCATTAGAGAGACTTCTGAAGTCCCAATTGCAGTCCCCAGCCCATTACCCTGCCTCCGCAAGAGATAACCACTATCCTGAAGTGGGTACAAAATCCTTCCCATCTGCTTTTGTACTTTTACATATATTCATGTATCCATAAACAACGTATAATATCTTTTTTATGTTTTAAAACTTTACATAAAAGACTGCATGTACATATCGGTCTACATCTTGCTTTTCTCACTCAACAATGTGTTCTTACCCAGCTCTGCTTTTAAGTTTTTCTGATTACAAAAGTAACATATGTTCAGTGGAAAAATTGGAAAGGCAGTAATATGCAGCATCCTCACCAGGGGAAGCTGTGCTGCCAAGGAGTTTTTCAGCTTCTACTGAGCAGTGGTGGCACCATGTCTTTTTCTGTAGTCCCCTCACCACCTGGCAGAGCATGACACACACCAGCAGGCACTTAACAATCCTTAGTGAGTCAAGGCTGGGACTATATGAAACCCAGGCCTCTGTTTAAGCTGACTTCTGTTTAGTTAGACCTAAAAACAAGAGGCAATCACACTGCCTCTCAGAGAAATCACACTGCACACACAGAGAAAAGAATGCCATGGGCTGTGCTACAACGAAGACAAAATGAAGCAAAAATCTCGGTCAACCTCCATTGTTCTCTTCAATAAACCAATGCCAAAGGATGTATTGGCATAGCTGGTTCACGTAGTCGGAACGGTGCAAAAAGCTTGGCAGGAAAAAATCAACAGGTGTTTGTTCAGCACTGACAGAGGAGCTAAAGCAAACATGGGAACAGAGCTATCCAATTTAAAGCCAAACATGCTGGCAATCAATGCAGGGTCACACACTCACTTGATGGAAGTCTTCCAGAACTGGCTGTTTCAGGGATAATTCAGTATCTTCTAGTCACTGACTTTATCAATAAAGCATTTCCAAGCTAAGAATAGGTTGTAATGTACCTGCCCAGATAGGCTGGGACCATTACGCCGAGTCTACTATCAGATTCATTAGTGTTATGAAAAATGACCAAATGACAGAGACAGTTTCAGTTAAAAATCCATGGGCTCCTAAGTAATTCAAGTGATTAGACACTTTTCTCAACTTCACTGAATGTTAAAAGAGCTCCTTGACTTTCACAATAAACACTTTTGCTTAAAAAGAGGGAGAAGCCCTTCCCAGAAGGATTGGAAATAAGAACGTGGGAAATGAGCCAGGCTTTGGCTCACATTTGTCTCTCCTACTCCAAGTCTCATCTGCATCTTTTCAATGGCAGCGTCCACACCCTTGGACTGGATGAGGTGCTTGGACAGACGGTGTCTAAATCTTAGCAGAGATTGAGGGAAGGGGGAAGCAGTAGCAGAGTGTGGACCAGGAGTCAAGAAATTGACAGTGTAGGGCTTCCCTGGTGGCGCAGTGGTTGAGAGTCCGCCTGCCGATGCAGGGGACATGGGTTCGTGCCCCGGTCCGGGAAGATCCCACATGCCGCGGAGCGGCTGGGCCCGTGAGCCATGGCCGCTGAGCCTGCGCGTCCGGAGCCTGTGCTCCACAATGGCAGAGGCCACAACAGTGAGAGGCTCGCGTACCGCAAAAAAAAATAATAATAATAATTGACAGTGTCCTTTGGGGCAAGTCACTTTCCCTCTCTGGCCTCAGTTTCCTCACTGGCAGTGCTCTTAGGGTGGAATTCTAACATTCTACAATTTCGTGACACTCAGATGTTCAGTGGGGCCAGTGATTCACTGCTTTCAAAAGCACAAGATAGAAAAACCCACTTTTGGCGCCCCCCGCAAATCTACTCTTACCTATCAATCATGCTTTTGTGAGTGACAGAGCAAAAGAGAAATATCCAGTGACACGAGTTGGAGTTGGCAAGTTTAACATTCAACGTCAGAACTGGTAAGAGCCTCAGAGCTCACTTAATCCAGACTTCTCATTTCATAGATAAGAAAACTGAGCATGGAGTAGTTAGTACATTGTCCAAAAATGTGGCTTTTTCTGAGGATAGGACACCACAATCTTACCTGACCACCCAAGCCAGAAACCTGAAGGTGACATCTCTTTGGCACCTCCTTCTCCCTTACTCCCCAAATCCAATGATTTACCAAATCCTGTAGATATTCCCGAACTTGTCCTTTATGGCCATTGCCCTAGTCCAAGCCCTCTTAACCTCTCCCTCTACTAACTGCAGTAGCCTCCTAACTACATCTGACTTGAACAACGGGGATTAGGGGCACCGACTCCACTCACAGCAGGGAGACCAGTTAGGAAGGTATAGCAGTGGTCCAGGCAAGAGAGGACTCAGTCTGATCCTGGTAGTAGAGGGAGAAGTGGTGAGAACAGCTCATATTCAGGATATATTTTGACAAGCCAACACAGGACTTGCTAATGAATTGGATGTGGCAGGAAGATAAAGAGAAGGATGAAAGACATTAGGATTTTTGGTCTGAGGAACTTGGTCAATGGGCCATTAAGTGAGATGGACAGAATAGCTTTGCAGGAGTGGGCAGATGTGGAAATCAAGAGTTCTGCTTGGATGTGTTACATGAGAGATGCTATTAGACAGCAAAACAGAGATGCATTAATTGTTCAGTATCCAGGGACTTCCCTGGCAGTCCAGTGGTTAAGACTCCGCACTTCTACAGCAGGGGGCACAGGTCCGATCCCTGGTTGGGGAACTAAGATTCCACATGCCTCTTGGTGTGGCCAAAAAAAAAAAAAAATTGTTCAGTATCCATACGGCAAAAGCATCCAGCACTAGGAATCAGCTTTCTTTCAATCTAATTCAGGGCTCTTTTTCTCAGTGGTTCTCAAAGTGCAGCTCCCAGATTAGCAGTAGCGGTATCCTTTGGGAACTTCTTAGAAGCTCAACTTCTCAGGTTCCACCTCAGACCTACTGAATTAGAAACTCTGGAAGTGGGCTTCCCTGGTGGCGCAGTGGTTAAGAATCTGTCTGCCAATGCAGGAGACATGGGTTCGAGGACTGGTCTGGGAAGATCCCACATGCCGCGGAGCAACTAAGCCCGTGAGCCACAGCTACTGAGCCTGTGCTCTAGAGCCTTTGAGCCACAGCTACTGAAGCCCGCGTCCCTAGAGCCTGTGCTCCGCAACAAGAGAAGCCACTGCAATGAGAAGCCTGCGCACCACAATGAACAAACACGCAATGCAGCCAAAAATTAATTAATTAATTAATTTAAAAAAAAAGAAACTCTGGAAGTGGGGCCTGGCAATCTGTGTTTTAACGAGCCTTCCAGGTGACTCATTAAGGTGTGAGAACCACTGCTCAAAATCATACTCTTCATCGCTAACGAACACCTGACAGCCAGAGACCCTGCATTAGGCTTCTTTGTGCCTCCGTAAATCCTCTGCCTAATTAACAATAGGTGGTGTTTTTTTCCACCCAGGATTCACTGGGGGCTCCAGACACACCACTGATCAAAGTTTTTCAATTCCAGTTTCAGAAACTAGAGCAACTAGGAGAAACAAATAAAAATAGGAGCTACTGTAATCACAACTATCATTTTCATAATGGCTAATATTAGTGAGTACCTTCTATGTACTTTCTATGCATTATCTCATTTAATCCTCATAACAGCTTTATAAGGTAGACAGTCTGTCCCCATTTTACAGATGAGGAAACTAAGGCACAAAGAGGTTAAGTAACTGCCCAAGGTCACATAGTTAGAAAGTGGCAGAGCTGGGAATTGAAACCAGGCAGTCAGGTTCCAGAGCTTGCATTCTTTTTTGTTTTTTCTCCTTTTTTGGAGATATAATTGACATATAACATTGTGTAAGTTTAAGATGTACATTCTGTTGGTTCAGTACACTTACAGTCACCCTCCGAAGTTTGATCCACGGTTGGTTGAATCTGCGGATGGATGTGGAACCCACGGATATTGAGGGCCAACCATACTGCCATTTCATATAAAGGACTTGAGTATCTGCAGATTTTGGTATCTGAGTGGGTCCTGGGACCAATCCCCCCCAGACACTGAGGGCTGACTGTACTGCAATATGATTACCACTGTCACATTGGCTAACACCTCTATCATGTCACATAATTATCATTTCTTCTTTGTGGTTAGAACAATTAACATCTAGTCTCTTAGCTACTTTGAAGTTTATAATACAGTGTTGTTGACTATAATCACTATGCTGTCCATTAACTCTCCAGAACTTATTTATCTACTAGTTTCAAGTTTCCAGAGTCTGTATTCTTAACCACATGGTACATACTACGTCCTGTCTTCCTAGGCATCCACACAAGGACCATTTGATGTATTAAGTACATGGGGCTCTCATGAATTACTGAAAGAACTTAAAAAAGATGTTTAATTCCATCAAATTACCATATGACCCAGCAATTCCACTCCTACATATACTCAAAAGAATAGAAAACATACTTTCACACAAAAACCTGCACATGAATTTCATAGCATTATTCATAATAGCCAAAAAGTGGAAACAACCCTAATGTCCATCAACTAATGAATGGATAAACAAAATGAGGTACTTCCATACAAGGAATATTATTTAGCCATTAAAGGAATGAAATACTGATACATGCCACAACATGAATGAGCCTTGAAAACACTACACTTAATAAAAGAAACCAGGCACAAAAGGCCTCATATCACATTATTCCATTTATATGAAATGTTCAGAATAGGTAAATCCATAGAAACAGAAAGATTAGTGGTTGCCAGGGGCCAGGGGGAGGAAGGGATGGGGAGTGACTACTAATGGCTATGAGGTTTCTTTTCGGGGTGATGAAAATGTTCTGAAATTAGTGGTGATGGCTGCACAAAACCATTTATACTCTAGATGAATATACTGAATACCACTGAATTATACACTTTAAAAGGGTGAATGTTTATGATATGTGAATTATCTCAATAAAGCTATTATTTTACAAAAGGATGCTTAATTCATTTTGAACTTGAGGCTATTTTACTACATAAAATTCCTATTTGTTGTAATTAAGGTTGCTGGATCATGATCAAAGAAACTGAAAGTAATCTGCCCTCTCTGAATTTTTACCTTTCAATTTGTAAAGAGTAAACTAGTTTCACTTCTAGGTTGCCATGGCCCTAGACACAGTTATCTGTGTCATTTCCCCAACCAGAGAAAGTTTTTCTTCAGTATGACTGAAAGAATACAAATGCAAAAGTTCTGTTCTTGAGAAAATATCCTAATATTTTCCTTAAATCAAAGCACTTTCTATCTAAAAGAACTTTAGTTTTCTCCCATAACCAGGGGCTCCTGGGGCTTCCCTGCTAAAAGCACACAGCTGAACAATGTTTCTCTTCAACAAGCAAGGTACTATTATGAATTCTGGCAACACTTTAATGCCTTAAGATAAACAATGAAAATAAATACCTAGCACTGGAGTAAGGATCAGAGAAACATTCTTTTAAATGTTTACTTTCTCTAATAATAACAGTAATACTAATAACTAGTATTTATCGAGCAACTATAATGCACTAAATAAACACTGTCCTAGGTTCTTTACAAATATGGTGTTTAATTCAGTCCTCACAGGAACCTTTAAGAAAGTATTTTTATCCTCATTTCACAGATAAGGAAACTGAGGCCTAAAAAGATTAAGTAAACCATTTGCCCTTGATCACACAGATAACAGTCCCATAATAATCCAAGTCTTTCAGAACTCAAATATTCTCTCTTCTATTCCTGTATATTCCTCTTCAAAATGAAAAAGGAAGCCAGAAACTTGAAGAAGCTGAAAAGACTGCTCTTCCTATCTCACAAAAGTAGTGCTTTGCAAAAAAGATGACTGTTTCTACAATCCAAAAGAGGAAATATGAAAACAAAAATTGTTAATAACGACCAGCAGTCAGTAGGCACAAAGTACTTTGCCATGTCCCACATCTCAAACACTGCTTCCTGATTTAACAGTTTTCCCATAGGTTCTGATTATAACCTTCAGATGTCAGATGTCAAAATTTAATGATCGCACCATGGAAATCCCCAGAGAACAGCAGTTAGCGAGACCAGAGAGCTCCCTAGACCAGGAAGGAAAAATAATCAGTTGGCAGGAAGTGGTGCCTATCTAAAAACATAGAAGTCTTTAGCATTAATATTAACACTGGGATTCCACAGCACTTTAACCTGAAGCTATTTCTGCATTCCCCTGTATTACTTAAAGCTGATCCCCAAATGTCTAACAGGATCCTAAATAAAATAAGACTGCTGTATAGCAACCACTGACCCTCATTTCTCTCTTGCTATTTAAAAAAACAAAAAAAGGATTATCCCTGAATTAATCAATAAGGAAGGGTAGCACGTGGGGCACAACCAAACATGAATTTCATTATCAAGTAGACTGTGGCTGTCAGAAATCTTAAATTTAAGACTGTAATATACACTCCTTTTACTCCTCAGGACTACGCCCAAACAAATTTAAACTATAAACCAACAGTAGACTGACGAATGTACAACTGCTAAGAGACTCAACATATACCAAAAAGGGGGTGATGGTGGGAGTGGAGAGTAACTTAGGAAGTCTGTTCTCCTACTAAACAGTTTAATTCAAGAAGTACATTACCAGGCAGAGGGGAAGAGGTCACTTGGGGTTGAACAAATCCTTAGGAAACGCTGAAGAAATATTCTCAATTCTAGGTCACCCTGTAATAATTCCTAACGGGAAAGGGCCAACTCAAGATAAAGTAAGGTCGAGCTTAAGAATTTTCCTCACTTTTCTTGTCCCCCCGCAGACGCTCCCACCAAAACTTTTTTGGGAGTCCAGGAGAAAAATTCGTACGTGCAGAGCTGGGGGAGCAACGGAAGGGGCCATCCTCGTGCAAACAACCACCTGTGAGCGGTGGAGACCCCCCCTGCCCCCCACGAAGGAGTTCCGTTTAAAGTGAAAAGCAGCTCTGGGGATGGCCTTCCAAACCCAGGACCGACACTGATTATTCACCCAATTCCACTGTCCCCTATGCCCGAACTCCGGCCACCTCCCGGCCGAGGGCAGCCCCTCCAGAGCCCTACGCCCCCAGTCCCGGGTCTGCTCCCACACCCAGCCACCTCCAAAGCTCGGTGCCCGCTCCTTTGCCTGACAGCTGTCCTCCCGCCACCAGGTAGCCCCAGCTCCCCCCGCCCAGGTCCCCAAACCAGCCTTCTTGGGTCGCTGACGCCCCAGGCCTGCGGGATTTAGGGTTTAGGATCTGTAAGGGTTTGGTCCAATCCCCTCTTCTCAGCGTCCTAGGCTCACCTCCCCGGTAGCTTGGCGCTCCTCTTCCAAAACTGCTTGCTGTTCTCGGCGGCCATTGCTCCGGCCCGGGGAAGGCCCTGTAGGCTGGCCAGGGGGGTACCCAGCGAGATGCCCCCAGGACCCCGCAATCGCAGGGCCAGCCCAGGCCGCTTCCCCGCTGCCGGTCACCCTCTCCCAGCTCCCGGGGGCGCCATCTTGGATGTGGGCACCCTCCCACCCAGCGCCGCTGCCATTGGTGGGCTGCGCAGGCTGTGGTCAGACAGACCAATCGGGAGCTGGAATCCTGCAGGCCGCTGAAGCCGAACGGTAACGTCAGGGGCTGAGCACACAGGTGAACCGGGCAGGCGGAGCTTGGACGAGCCGGGAGGCGGGGCTGAAAGTTCCTTAACCCAGGCAGAAGAAGCAGGTAAAGAAAGGGACCTATGGGAAGGAGGAGAGGGTGCTGTTTTCTTTGGGGGGTAATGAGGTTCCTGAGTCTAATATTTTTTGGAAAGAGAGAGCATATATATTTATATACATAAATCTTTGACCTAAAAATAAAGGCCCATGTGTTGGTTGCAGCCCATTTTTAACATCTCCCAACTCAACGACACTCTAGTTATTACCTTCTCCCCTCCCCCGTTCCGTTCGGCCCCTGATATATTTTAATCTGTGGAGGAAGATCGATACTGACCCGATGGCCCAGAGTTGCTAACTGTTCAACACGTGAGTAACGGTTGGTTCACAAGAGCCTCGCTCTCCTCAGGTAATTGATCACTATTAAAGGACTTGTGCTGTAGGTGAAATTCAAATGATCAAATCTCTGTTTCAACCAATAACTGTCACTTTCTGACTATGAGAACCCAGATGCTGACAAACTGTTTAGGAAATATTCTTTTTTTTCTTTTTTTTTTTTTTGCGGTACGCGGGCCTCTCACTGTTGTGGCCTCTCCCGTTGCGGAGCACAGGCTCCGGACGCGCAGGCTCAGCAGCCATGACTCACGGGCCCAGCCACTCCGCGGCATGTGGGATCTTCCCGGACCGGGGCATGAACCCGTGTCCCCTGCATCGGCAGGCGGACTCTCAACCACTGCGCCACCAGGGAAGCCCGAAATATTCTTATTTTATCTATCCAGTTCAGACTACAAAGTAACATTTCTTGAGAGGACATATCGCATCTCCAAGGCATGAATCACAAAAATTAAGGACGTACCCTCAAATATCCTTAATGTCCCTTATTAATCAATTATAAATCCTTCACCCTTGAATTTATTTTCAACCTAGTTTTGACTCAGAATGAGATTTAATATTAACATTTTGAATCCTTTGAATGTCTTGTCGGTGTTTTTTGCTCTTTTTGAGTTTCTGTGGTTGTATACCACAGTGACAGAGGTGGGGCTGGGGGGGTGGGGTGCAGGGAGCACACCCTAGTCCAGAGTAGTTTTTGTCTCAACGAAGGACTGATGAGATAGGCTGATCGTTCCCCACCCCCACTCCTGGTTACTGCTAGCACAGTCCTTCCACATATTGGAAGGTCTAAAGGACCTTCTTTTATATGCCCTCTGATGGCCCCTTTCTACACAGAAATACCTCCATTTTCAAGCTTCTTTTGTCCCCTGATTTTACAATCATGAGATTGTATGAAAAGGGCTATTTTAATTTTCTCTGAATTTCTCATCTTTTTATAGACTTTCATCTTATCCTGTCTCAGATAGTCACCTTTATGGGCATTTGCTCCATCAAACAAAAGCTGCTCTATCCTTTTAATCCTTTAAGCTGCCTTTCTTTGACTCTTTTTCTTAGGATGCGGTGGCTAGCACTGCATACTGAGATCCAAAAGGGATTTCCTGAGGTTTTTGTTGAAACTGATGTTTTGTCTTTACTCTGGACCACCAGAGCTTTTACTGGCATTTTGGATTTTACAAGAGCTGATGTCTTGAAGGGCTAATCTACAGCAACTTCTGATCCCTTTCTTCGGTGGCAGCTGGCAGTTCAGAGTTCATTATCTTAAAGATGTCACCTGAATTGTCTCCCCCTATGTGAGCTGCCTTACACTTGTCCACCTGGCAAGTGACCTGCCACTTTCCAGCCAATTCACATAGCTTTAGAAATGTTCCGGGAGATGCCCCCTGTTGACTTGACATTTTCCTATGTGGAAAGCAGAGTATAATTTGTGTACCTAGAAATGTCTCAAAGTATTCCTTCTTCTTAATCATTTATGAAATGTTAAATAACACTGATTCCCGGGGGATGCCTTAACATTGTTCAACCCAGAGAAGCCCTTAATATTCTTACTCTTTATTTTTTACATCTAAGCCATTTTCCCATCCAAGATTAAAAAAAAAAAAAGTTTACTCTACTTGTCTAGCGATAACTTTAAAAATACTCTTTGTTAGGGAAGTTGAGATTGTTGGGCCGTTTTTCACCCCCACCATAACCACCCAAATTGAAACCACCCACATCTTTACAGCAGCCTGCTATTAGGCCTCTTGCTTCCACTCTTGCCCCCTTAGAGTCTGTTCCCCACACAGCAGAGAGAGAGCCTTTTAGAATGTCAGATTATGTCACTCCTCTGATCAATATCTTGCAATGGCTCCATCACCCTTGGCATAAAATTCAAGCTCCTTAAAAACCCTATATGATTTGGTTCCACTCTCTTCCTTGCTTAATCTGCTCCAACCACACTTATTGCCTTTTTGCTATTCCTTAAACACTCCAAGCATGTTCCTACCTCAAGGTCTTTGTATTAGCCATTTCCTCTGCTTGGAATTCTCTTCCCCCAAATATCTGGATGGCTTGCTCCACATCCTATATTCCCAAGTGTCTTCACCTTGGGGATACCCTCCCCTACCACCCACCTTAAATAGCGGGCTCCACCACTCTATTTTTCTTTAAAGCACTCTCCCTACCTTCCATACTATATACCTGTTTCTTGTCCATCTCCACACCCCAGAATGTAAATTCCACTAAGGCAAGGATTTTGTCTGCTTTGTTCTCTGCTCTTCTCTGCTATTCTCACCTAGAATAGTGCTTGGCACACAGTAGGTGCTTAATATTTACTGAATGAGAGAATGAAGAGTATAAACTATTCTTGTCTTTTGGTTCTATGTTGTTCACACACATTTTTTGTTGGAAAAGATGATAGGAACCATTTTTCTCACCCCTAGCAGGATGTGTCCACTTTACCAAAGAGTCTATAAGCTTACCTATGCTCTTGGTTGAAGAACAGTCTTCCTTTCTTGGGAAAGATTGTCCTCTTCAAACCCTTTTGCATCTTCAGAGGGATAAACCTGTACCTAAAATGATGAAGGAGGGTGGCCACACACTTAGCCACCTGTCCATCAAAGGGTGATAGCTGTGACAGCAAGATCACCATCACACCAAACTTTGCCCAACTAAAGGTGAAAATCATTGGTTTGAGGTTCCCAAGGGGTCCTTGGAGTACTTTTTTTAATTTTTTATTTATTTAATTTTTTTTGTGGTATGCGGGCCTCTCACTGCTGTGGCCTCTCCCGTTGCGGAGCGCAGGCTCCGGACGCGCAGGCTCAGCGGCCATGGCTCATGGGCCCAGCTGCTCCGCGGCATATGGGATCCTCCCGGACCGGGGCACGAACCCGTATCCCCTGCATCGGCAGGCGGACTCTCAACCACTGCGCCACCAGGGAGGCCCCCTTGGAGTACTTTTGATGGAGACTCTTAGGGATAGGCACTCACTGGTCCACTATACTGGTGCTTCTTATACGTTAATGTACATGTGAATCACCTGGGGATCATGTTAAATGTCTAGATTCTGCTTTAGTAGGCCTGGGGTGGAGCTTACAGTTCTGCATTTCTAACAAGCTCCCAGGTGACACTGATGCTGCCGATTTGTGGACCTCACTTTGTAGATCTTCTGTTACTTGGCACAATATGGCCTATGATCCTTAAATTTATCACAAAGGTTTGATTATTTTGAAATTCTAAGTAGAAGACTCTCAATATTGTCTGCCTGCAAGCTCTTTGGAGCAAAGGGAATGAGCTATGTCTGGGTTGAATGCGCACTCAAAAGAGTGGGCGTATCCCAATCCTTAGAGAAAGTTCTATGGAAGAGATAAACTGTGCATGGAGACACATGCAGGCAAAGAAAGAGAAAGACCTGAAGGGCCTTTCAGAGTAGCAGCTCCAGGGGGAGATAAAAATCAAGAAAAAAGCCTTTGGACTAAGTTACAAAGAGATCACTGGCTGACTTTAACCTCAGTGTAGGAGTGGAGTGGACCCTGTGCTAAGAGGAAGGGTTAAGAAATGAGAGCAAGAAGCATCCCTCACAATGTACTGCAAAATGTTGGACCACCAAAGGGACAGTGAGGTCAAGCTGGGATCTAAAAGCAAGAGAGTTTTTGCGGTACCTAAACAACCACTAGACAGAGCCAACTGAGAGAGATCAATTATGTTAGGGAAGGCAAAGGGCTAAGCAAAAAGACTGAAGAAGCAAGGTTATAGGAGTAAAGAAAGGAAGAGAGAGTAGTTAGAGTTTGAAGGAGTGGAGGGAAGGTTAAGAATTTCTTTCCTAGGAACTTATTCTAAGAAAGTAAGTCAAAAGGAGGGGGGAAAAAGCTCTGTGTACAAAGGTATTCTTTGCCTAGTAACCAATAATAAATGGGACAAATCAAAAGAATATAAAGGTTTAAACATGAGAAGGCAGTTACACAAATTACAGCATGTGGTTTGTAAACTTGAAGCATGCTAGGTCATTAAATCATGCAAATTTGAATGTTACATTGTGCGTCAAAAAGGTTTATGAAGTGAGGTACAGCAGGGAAAAAGCAGAATGCAAAATGTCTTTGCCCGATTTCAATAAAAATATATGGGTTTTGTCAGAGTAGAAGAAAACATGGAGAAATTTAGAAAATTTTGTTAGATAGTAGAATTATACATCATTTTATTTCCAGAATTCTTCTCTAATGCTGCCATATTTTTATTATTATGAAATATATGTCACATAATAAATTAGGGGGTGGCAAACATTTTTCTATGAAGGTCCAGGCTGTAAATAATTTTCGGCTTTGCAAAACTAGCAAGGCTGTGTTCCAATAAAACTTCATTTGTAGCTACAAAAATTGGGATTCTATATGATTTTCACATCACAAATTATTCTTCTTTCAGTTTTTTTCCCAAATATTAAAATATGTAAAAACCATTCTTAGTTCACAGACCATACAAAAACAATGCACCAGATTTGGCTCACGGGTAGTAGTTTGCCAACCCTGCAGTGAAGACTAAAGAATAGGGAATTCCCTGGCTGTCCAGCGGTTAGGACTCCACAATTTCACTGCCGAGGGCCCAGGTCCAGTCCCGGGTCGGGGACTAAGATCCTGCAAGCTGCGGGACTTCCCTAGTGGCGCAGTGGTTAAGAATCCGCCTGCCAGTGCAGAGGACATGGGTTCAATCCCTGGTCCGGGAAGATCCCACATGCCTCAGAGCAACTAAGCCCGAATGCCACAACTACTGAGCCTGCGCTCTAGAGCCTGCGAGCCACAACTACTGAGCCTGCGTGCCACAACTACTGAAGCCCACACTCTTAGAGCCCGTGCTCCGCAACAAGAGAAGCCACTGCAATGAGAAGCCCGCGCACCGCAATGAAGAGTAGCCCCTGCTTGCCTCAACTAGAGAACGCCCTCACGCAGCAACAGACCCAACGCAGCCAAAAAAAAAAAAGAATAAAGAATAAATAACAAGATTAAGAAACAAAAAACCTTATAAGTCCCCATTTTGCCCCTCCTTGATCCCATTCCCCTCCTTCTCCAGTGGAAACCAGGATCCACTCTCATCCATGTTGTCAACTTTTACTATATATGTGCGAATCTATAAACATGTTTTTCATGTTTTGAAACTTTATAAATAGCAACACACTGTACATATGCTTCAGCAACTGGGTTTTTTCACACTGCACTCTGTTGACACAAGGAGCTCTAGTTTGTTCAACTTAACTGCCCTATTGTGTTCCACTATGTAAATATTCCTCAATTGTCATCGCCAGTTATTTTTATTTTGAGCAGTGCTCAATTAACATTCTTTTACACATTTACCATATGCAAAATTTTCTCTACTGTGGTGTTTTTCAAAGTACAGTTTGTCAACTATTAGTGAGTTGACATTAAAGGTTGCGACCTTTAATGAAATCAAATAGACAGGAACATTTATATCTTAAAGTTACATAATGTGTCAATTATATCTCAATTTAAAAAAAAAGAATAGACAGGATTAGAAAAGATCAGACCGTGTTACATGTAATAGGAAAAGGCACTGTTGTGCAAAATTTTTCAACTTTATATGCACTTATACATACATGTGTTTGTGTGCGTTTATGTGTACTTTATTGTAATGTAAAATGTATTTCTTAGTAAGCGGTTGTCACAAAGTTTGAAAAACCCATTGCTTTAAGGTGCCTAGGGACACCCAAGAAAAATATTGCAGGATCACAGAATATGCACAGTTTCCACTTAACTAGACTCTGCAAAATGCTCTCTGAAATGGTTTTTCCAATTTATATTGGTCCTCACAGCAATGAGTGAGTTTCCATTGCTTCACATCCTCACCTGTAGTAGGTTTTTCTCATGGGATGTTAAATATACCACATACACGAAAGAATGTATAAAACTAATGTGTACCCGCCTGCCAATGCAGGGGACACGTGTTTGAGCCCTGGTATGGAAAGATCCCACATGCCGCGGAGCAACTAAGCCCGCGAGCCACAACTACTGAGCCTGCGTGCCACAACTGCTGAAGCCCACGTGCCTAGAGCCCGTGCTCCATAACAAGAGAAGCCACCGCAGTGAGAAGTCTGCACACCACAATGAAGAGTAGCCCTTGCTTGCCACAACCAGAGAAAGCCCACGCAGCAACGAAGACCCAACGCAGCCAAAAATAAAATTAATTAATTTAAAAAAATTAATATGTATAGTTTGATGAATAATAATAGCATTTGCCTGCATGTACCCACTCTCCACACTATGCAACAACAGGACATCACCAGGACCTTAGATGCCTCTTGGAGGTCCCTTGCTCTGGGCATTCCCCTTTCTCCCTGCTTCAGGTGTAACCACTGTGCAGAATTTTGTATTAATCATCCTCTGTGTATTTATATTTTTCAACCTACATTTGTAACCTTAAGTAAAGTATTGTTTATATTAATGATATTGTATGGTATCCATTCTCCTGTTGCTTGATTCTTTAGACAACAGGATGGTTTTGAGATTTACCCTCATTTTCCACTGCTGTATAACATTCCATTTTATAAATAGCACAGTTTATCTATGTTACTACTGGTGAGCATTTAGTTGTTTCAGGCTGATCTGCAGCCTGAAGCAAGAGTGAGAAAAATAGATGCTTGTGGTTGTAAACCACTGGGTTTGCATTGTTAGTGTGGCCATAACTGATTATTATAGAAGTGGAATGGAAGAAAAGTAGAAGAGAAAAGTCAGCTAGGTGTACTCTTTCAAGAAGCTTAGCTGTAGGGGAATTCCCTCGCAGTCCAGTGGTTAGGACTCTGCACTTTCACTACCAAGGGCGTGGGTTCAATCCCTGGTTGGGGAACTAAGATCCCACAAGACACGTGGTGCAGCCTAAAAAAAAAAAGAGAGAGAGAGAAAGAAGAAGCTTAGCTGTGAAGAGAGGCTAGTTTCCTCCTCTTCCTCCCCCTCATCACTGCTGTTGTTTTAGTTCTTTATTTGCCTGTAATACAAACCTCTTTCCCATGTACGGAGAATTTTTCACTCTATGAAACTTTGTGAGAAGGAGAGCTCACCTACCAGTATTGCAGCTAAAAGTGGCAGCTACTTAGTTTTCCATCCTTCCTTATGAACTAAGTCATATGCACACGTCATAGGCTCTGCTAATAAAATTTTCCCAAACTAGACTTTGAATCAGGAGGAGCTTATGAGGCAAAGAAAAAAGAGAACAAGAAAATCCATTCTTGGTGGGCAGTGCCAGCTGTGACAGCAACACCCAGTTTGGGGGAATAGCTCTGGCAACAGCAACATCTAGAGTCTGGTGCTAGAAGGCCTCTCTCTCAGTGTAACTATGATATCAAATGCTCATTGCTGGCGGCAGCAGTGTCTTCAGCAGCCCAGCCCTGTGGTGTGATATTGGCTACCATCCTGGAAGCAAAACCTCTGAATGTGGTGTGGTAGACTGATGGCATTCATGCCCCAATTCTTCACCTCTCCCTGCATCCGTATTATCTTGTGGGACCTTCTCGTTCTTTTTTTTTTCTTTTTTTAAAAATATTTATTTATTTATTTGGCTGCACTCGGTCTTAGTTGCAGCATGCAGGATTTAGTTCCCTGACCAGGGATCGAACCTAGGCCCCCTGCATTGGGAGCACAGAGTCTCAACCACTGGACCACCAGGGAAGTCCCATGGGACCTTCTCATTCTGACTCTGGACTGACTATTGTGATTTGCTGTGATCAATGGATGTTCGCAAACATTACACAAGCAGAAGCTTGAAAAGCACTCGGGTGGCTGCACTTGTTCTCTGTCTTAGTCTATTTGTGATTCTATTATAAAATACTACAGACTGAGTGGCTTGTAAACAACAGAAATTTATTTCTCACAGTTCTGGAGGCTGGAAGTCCAAGATCAGAGTGCCAGCATGGCTGGATTCTGGCAAAGGCTCTATTTTGAGTTGCAGACTGCCAACTTCTTGCCATGTCCTCCCGTAGTGGAAGGAGCAAGGGATTTCTCTGGGATCTCTTCATTCAGGAGGGCTCCACCATCATGACCTAAGCACCTCCCAAAGGACCTTCCTTCTAATACCATCCCATTGGGCATTAGATTTTCAACGTATGAATTTGGGGAGGACAAAAGCATTCAATCTGTAGCACTCTCACTGTTGTCCTCTGCCATTGTCATTACAACATGTCTAGGCTAGCCTGTTGGATGATGCGAAACATGTGGCCCTAGGCCAAGTCTCCCTGAGTTATCCCAGCTGAGGCCATCCTAGATCAGCCAACAGCCAGTTGACCCTCAGGCATATGAATGAGCTCAGCCAAAATCAACAGAACTGTCTAGCCAACCAACAGTTGACCCCAGACACTCGAGTGAGTCCAGCTGAAATCAGTCCAGCTCAGCCCAGCCCCAGATAAGCTGAACCCCACAGACTTGTGAACTAAGTACTGTTCATTGTTACATGCCACTGAGGTTTTGTGGTTGTTTATGTAGCATCATTGTGGCAATAGATAACTGGTCCTTTCCACACGTCTGTGAGCTATGCCTTTTCTGCTTAATTCAGCCAAGAGCCAGTATCTGTTGCTTGCCCTAACACAAAGCCTGAATGTAAATCAGAGAGAGACACAGGGTCAAAGGAGAGATTGTTTGAGCTGGGAAAGACTTTGGCATGCTTACAGGCAGAGGATTGGAGGCAATTGTGTTTATTAGGATATAAGTTTGGCTGCAAAATAACAGTGCTTTAAACATGATAGGAGTTTATAGTTTCCCTCTCTCATGTAAGAGCCTAAGTAAGTGGGCAGCTCTGCTGTGGGAACCTTCAGAAGCCCAGATCCTTCTCTCTGTGTTTATCATGTCCTTGCCCAGTTGGTCTGAGATGACTCCCTACTCCATCCACATTTCAGCCATTGGGAAGAGGGAAAGGGAAGACATGACTTTCTCCTGAACACCTGGTGGTTACATTCATTTCTCCCCCTTCCAACCCATTCTCAGAGATTGGTCACACAGTTACACCCAACTGCAAGGGAGGCCAGGAAAGGCAAACCTTATTCTGGCCAATTATGTGTATATCTAAAAATCCTGCTTCTGTGGAAGAAGGGGCAAACAGATAGTAAGAGTTCTTGCCATGTCATTGGGGAAGAAGAGATAATTAATGGAACAGGATCTCTGTGGTAGACTTTATTAGCCATTTCCTTCCTTCTTCCCCGTTAAGGGGACTCATCTTTTGGAGAGGTGAGGCAACTGTGTTCCCAGTCTGGGCATAACTCATGATATGTCTAAACTAATGATGGCAATTCTACTCAGCTTTGTCAGGAACTGGTTTCCCCAACCTCCCCTGCAGCTGTGGGTGACCATGTGACCCAGTTCTGGCCAGTGAGCCATGAAGGGAAGGCTGCTGGGGGCAGTTCTGGGAAGTGGTTTCCTTCCCATGGAAGAGACAAATGCAGAGGAGAGCTTACTGTCGCACTCCTGTTTGTGATACTGGTGTGAGGCTTATTACCATAAAAGAAAGGCCAAGAGAATTACAAATGCCAAACTAGAGCCCTGGCACCTTCTTGAGGATTCCAGTGACCTTGAGGGATGAGTATGAGTGAGCCAGGTGGAGACGGGGAGAAAAGATATTTGAGAAAGTAAGAGTATTATAAACATGAGAAGGAATGCTCAGAGATGTTCCTGGAAAGTTGGACTGGAGTCAAATCGTGAGGACTTTGTATGCAGCAGTGTGATTTATTGTCAGAATTGCCTCATTAAGAGTTGGGGCTGGTTTCCTGCTTGTTGGTTGATACACCACCAAAGCGTGACAGGCATTTTTCCTTTGTAGGTTTAAGATGACTGAGCATCTCTTCCCCCATTGGAGAGTTAAAATACTTTTGTTTTGGAAAATCTAGGCTCTCAAAGGCAGAGATCTAGATGATGTGGGTGGGTAGTGGGTGTAGATTTGAAAAGATGAGGGAGAAGGGAATCATTCCCAACCCCTACAGCAAGTGGGATTTCCCTACCCTTGGGGAATGGAGAGGTGCCTGGCTCTGACCACTTTGGGGCCTGTGTTTGACTCCCTCCCAGACCCCAGAGTGACAGGATGTCTGTGTGGACCCAGGCTGGGGACTGAGCTGTGAGCCACAACCTTCGGGGCTGTGGACAGTGGGACCACTGAGGCTAGGACATCAAGCCTCTCACAGTGAGCAGCCACACCAGCCTGAAGTCTAGAGCCCTTCCCTGAGTTTCCAGGATTGGATGAACTTGGGAGTTCTATGTGATTCCAGCAAGGAGAGAGGGGAGTGAAAACAAACAACAAAAAAAAACTGATTGAGATAGAATTTCTCCTTAACTCCTTGAGGAAGACAACTGAGTCCGATTTGATATTATTTTTAAAAAATAAAGGAAATTCCTCCCTGGCGGTCCAGTGGTTAGGACTCTGTGCTTCCACTGCAGGGGTTACAGTTTCAATCCCTGTCTGGGGAACTAAGATCCCACAAGACATGCAGAAATATAAAATAAGATAAAATAAAATAAAATGAAATACTGCCTTCTTGCATTAGAGTGTCCAATTATGGTACGAACTGATTCTGTGGTATACAAAGGCAAAGGAAAGGGAGTAAGAAGAGGTCATAAATTATCTCAGTAGCTTTTTTTTTAAATCGATAGATTTTTTTACAAGAGTGTAGAAGATGTGTCTCTAAGAGCTCAAGCTGGTATATATGCAAAGTATTCATTTTCATTTTTTTTAAAAATAAATTTATTTATCTTGGCCTGCATTGGGTCTTCGTTGCTGCATGCAGGCGTTCTCTAGTTGTGGCGAGCGTGGGCGTCTCATTGCGGTGGCTTCTCTTGTTGCGGAGCACAGGCTCTAGGCGCACAGGCTTCAGTAGTTGTGGCTCACGGGCTCTAGAGCGCAGGCTCAGTACTTGTGGTGCACAGGCTTAGTTGTTCTGCTGCATGTGGGATCTTCCCGGACCAGGGCTCAAACCTGTGTCCCCTGCATTGGCAGGCAGATTCTTAACCACTGCACCACCAGGGAAGCCCCTCATTTTTATTTTTAAAAATCAAATTAAATTGGCCGGACACTGCCAGGCTAGAAGGAAATCCAATCTCCATTATTACCAGGGCTCCTCTGGCTCTCGGGGATGCCTCAGAATCCAGAAGTAGAACCTGGCGCCAGAAGAAGGCCAGCCTCGTACCCGTGACCATCATGGGGCCTGCTGACAGCTGCCTCGTGCAAGCCCACGGAATGGAGCCTTGAAGCCCACCAGCGCCTGCTTCAGGCCCCACATAAGGTATAGGCATTTTTACTGAGGTGTTAAAGAAAAAAAATTATTCATGAAGGAATTCCCTAGCGGTTCAGTGGTTAGGACTCTGAGCTTTCACTGCCGAGGGTGTGGGTTCAATCCCTGGTCGGGGAACTAAGATCCCACAAGCCACGCGGCACAGCCAAAAAAAAAAATATATATATATATATATATATATATATATATATATATATTCATGACACTTGTTAAAGATTCTAAGGACAATTTTCTTCAAAAGGGACTATTGCAAATGGTGGTTTTGTGGTAGGGGAGAGAGGGGGCCCAACTCTGGATACAAGGACAAGTAGAGATTTATAGCTAAGTAGCAGGGTGGGAAGCAGTACATGGAAAATGACCGAGAGGAAACAACAAGGCTGGAGGATTCTTGCTGAAGCCAGGCCAGGGTGATCAGATACCAAGGGTAGGGGATTTTTTTTTTTCTTTGTTGGCTGCACCTCGCATCATGCAGGATCTTAGTTCCCCGACCAGGGATTGAAAAAAAAAATCAGTAACGTCCTAATACATAAATGTATCAGGTAAAGGATATAAACAGTGTAAAAAGGGCAGTAAAACTAGTTAACAAATACTCTTAAAATATTCAGCCTTAAGAGTAGTAATCAATAAGATGAAAAAATTAAAAAATGATTTTTTACTTACTACATAGGTTAAATGGAAAGAGTAAGTCAAGATGGAAAATAATTTTAAAACAGTAATACCAAATTATGACATATATGTCCCAAAACAGGTATGTACATTTACTTTTGGTGGAAGAGCCATTTGGTGTTTTGCTTATATCTAGTGTTTTTATAATTGTTTATTTTCTTGTTTTATATCAACTATGCTTTTATTATATATATATATATATATATATATATATTAAAAACACATAGTTTGGGGCTTCCCTGGTGGCACAGTGGTTAAGAATCCGCCTGCCAATGCAGGGGACACATGTTCGAGCCCTGGTCCAGGAAGATCTCACATGCCGCGGAGCAACTAAACACGTGCGCCACAACTACTGACCCTGTGCTCTGGAGCCCGCAAGCCAAAACTACTGAGCCTGCATGCCACAACTACTGAAGTCTGTGCGCCTAGAGCCTGTGCTCTGCAACAAAGAGAAGCCACCGCAATGAGAAGCCAGTGCACCGCAACAAAGGGTAGCCCCCTCTCGCCACAACTAGAGAAAGCCCGCATGCAGCAACAAAGACCCAATGCAGCCAAAAATAAATTAACTTAATTAATCTATAAAACAAACAAATAAACAAACAAAACACATAGTTGTGGTAGGCATTCCAAGCTGGCCATCAATAATCCTTGCCTCCTGGTGTTTTACACCTTTGTGCAGGTATAAATACCTCATAGGCCCCTACAGAGTTGGTTTGTGTGAACAGTTGAATGCAGCTGGAATGACAGATGTCACTCGAGATTAGGTTATAAAAGGTACTGCAGCTTCCATTTTGGTCTATCTCCTCACTTGTTCTGGAGGAAACCATCTGCCATGTTGTGAGAACACTCAGGCAGCCTATAGAAAGACTCACGAGGTGAAGAATTGAGGTCTCTAGCCAAAAACCAGCAAGAAACTAAGGCTTCCTGTCAACAACCACGTGGGTGGGCTTGGATGAGGATCTCCTCCCCACAGTAGTGCCTTCAAATGACCACAGCTGAGCCAACAGCTGGATTGAACCGCATGAGAGACCCTGAGCCGGAACTACCCAGCTAAGCCACACCCAGATTCCTGACACACAAAAATGATCAAATAATAAATGTTTGTTATCATGAGCTTCTAAGGTTTGAGGTAATTCGTTACAGGGCAATAGATATCTAATATAATAGTTCAGAGGGGGATAGTAAAATACACTTAAAGAGTTTTAAAAATAAGTTTTTTATCCTACCTTTCATTATCCACACAGACATGCCCCTCAGAGGCCAATGTCCAAAGGCTGGACTGCCACTGCTAGACTTTTTGTTATAAGAAGAAAATAAATCTCTCTTTTTTAAAAAATACTATTGTTCGAGTCTGTTCTCCACAGCCAAATGTACTCTTAACTGATATAGGTGCCTTAGGCTCTTATAATGTGCTCATTGACATTGGTATTTTCCTCCCTCAACCCAATAATGCAAAGAGATCCAGCTGAAGAGAGCTGGCTGCAACATTCTCTGCTGGAATCACAAGTCAAATTGTGAAAGGAACAGAAAATGTAAAGTTCTTACCATAACTGTGTAAATCTAAGATATTATCAAATGCAAGTTGCACTAATATTCCAGGTATCACTGAAAGAAAAATACTATTAATTAAATTATGCCTTAATGCTTTCTCATCACTTTGTATTTTTATTTTCTATTTATCAAAATGATTTTCTAGACTTATTTAAACATAGATTTTTAAATCACATATCAATACTTATAAGAATATTGAACTTCAGGACTTCCCTTGCGGTCCAGTGGTTAAGACTCCATGCTTCCACTGAAGGGGGGGCACACGGTTCCACCCCTGGTCAGGGAACTAAGATTCCACATGCTGCATAGTGTGGCCAAAAAAAAATAAAAATAATATTCAACTTCAGAAGTAATCCATAAAATGCAAAAAGACTTTCTTTTTCAATGTTGACATCCTTGGCATATTTGCTTTTGTCTTCATGCCTGTTGCCTCATAGTAACAAATGACTGTTGAGGTATATTCAAGCTAAGAAGAAAGAAGATGTAGAGATAGTGTTACCCAAAAACTGGGTTTGCCTCTTGGTGGGTGTTGAGCCAATAGACATAACCAAGCCAATAGACACATCCAAGCCAAAGAAGGAAGGATTTATTAATACTTGCAGCAAGTAAGGAGAACACTAGGGATCTTTCCCAAAGCAGTGCTTCCCCGAACGGCAAAATTGGGGAAGTTTTAAGCTAAGGGTACATGCATATTCATGAGAGGACTTAAGCAGAGGACAATTCAGCATAGAATTGGGGCAAAGGTTGACAGAGTCCAAGCTTTAGTTGATGTAAAGTCAGGAGGGTCAACATCACCATCCTATCCTCCACCTGGGTGGGGGCCTTAGTTCCTGCAAAACTCAAAAGATTTTGTTATGCAAATGATGGAGAGGATGTGGAGAAAAGGGAACCCTCCTACACTGTTGGTGGGAATGTAAGTTGGTACAGCCACTATGGAAAACAGTATGGAGGTTCCTTAAAAAACTAAAAATAGAGCTACCCTATGACCCAGTAGTCCTACTCCTGGGCATATATCCAGAGAAAACCATACTTTGAAAAGATACAGTACCCCAATGTTCACTGCAGCACTATTTACAATAGCCAAGACATGGAAGCAATCTAAATGTCTATGGACAGATGAATGGATAAAGAAGATATGGTACATATATATAATGGAATACTACTCAGCCATAAAAAAAGAATGAAATAATGCATTTGCAGCAACATAGATGGACCTAGAGATTATCATACTAAGTGAAGCAAGTCAGAAAGAGAAAGACAAATACCATATGCTATCACTTATATGTGGAATCTAAATATGGTACAAATGAACCTCTCTATGAAACAGAAACAGACTCACAGAGAGAGAACAGACTTGTGGCTGCCAAGGGGGTGTGGAATGGGGGAGGGATGGAGTGGGAGGTAGGGGTTAGCAGATGTAAGCTATTATATAGAGAATGGATAAACAATAATGTCTTACTGTATAGCACAGAGAACTCTATTGAATATTCTGTGATAAACCATAATGGAAAAGAATATTTTAAAAAGGTATATATATGTATAACTGAATCACTTTGCTGTACAGCAGAAATTAACACATTATAAATCAACTATACTTCAATAAAAATTTTTTTTTAAAGATTTTATGTATATTGTTATATATATCCCTTGAGGAGCCAGGGCCCTGCCCCAAGGCTGCACTATTGTTTCTTGACTGCTCCTCCCTTGTTTCTGCATTCCCTCCCTTAAGATCATTAATTACTGAGACCTGTTCAAGGGCAAGCACTGTAGCCAGGCTTAGATCACAAAATGGCTTAGGCCAAAATGGGTTCTCTTATGTCAAGAAAGCCATTCCTGGTTCTCTTTCTCTGGGGAACCCTAACCTATCTGTTTACAGTAGTGCCAGCCACATCATCCTCTTTTATCAGGAAAAGCAAACATCATCCCAGCAGATTTCTGCTTATATGTCATTTGCCAGAACTATGTCCCATGGACACTCTTGATACAAGCAAATATCTAGAAAAGCAAATATTTAGCCTGTGTCCTAAGTTCACTGGCATTCCAGACAAAAGAAGACTTCTGTTAGCAAAGAGGAAATGAGTATTAGGGGGGAAGCTGATGGTGTCTGTTGCAATGCAGCTTAATAAATAGTAGTTTCACTTTTTTTTTTTTTTTTTTTGGCCGTGCCCCTCGGCATACGGGATCTTAGTTCCCCAACCAGGGATGGAACACATGCCCCTGCAGTGGAAGCATGTAGTCCTAGATGAAACCATGTAACTCAGATTTGGACTTGAATCCACGTGGCCAGGACTCAAACCCGGCCAAAACCCATGGTCTTACTTACTTACTTACTTATGTATTTATTTATTTATGCATGCCTGTGCTGGGTCTTCGTTGCTGCACACGGGCTTTCTGTGGTTGTGGCGAGCAGGGGTTACTCTTCATTGTGGTGTGCGGGCTTCTCACTGCCGTGGCTTGTCTTGTTGTGGAGCATGGGCTCTAGGCACGCAGGCTTCAGTAGTTGTGGCACGCAGGCTCAGTAGTTGTGGCGCACAGGCTTAGTTGCTCCATGGCATGTGGGATCTTCCCGGACCGGGGCTTGAACCCGTGTCCCCCCTGCATTGGCAGGCAGATTCTTTTTTTTTTTTTTAAGTGTAATTTTTTTTTTAATTTATTTATTTTAATTTATTTATTTTTGGTTGTATTGGGTCTTCGTTTCTGTGCGAGGACTTTCTCTAGTGCCGGCGAGTGGGGGCCACTCTTCATCACGGTGCGCGGGCCTCTCACTGTCGTGGCCTCTCATGTTGCGGAGCGCAGGCTCCAGACGCTCAGGCTCAGTAGTTGTGGCTCACGGGCCCAGTTGCCCCGTGGCATGTGGGATCTTCCCAGACCAGGGCTCGAACCCGTGTCCCCTTCATTGGCAGGCAGATTCTCAACCACTGTGCCACCAGGGAAGCCCTCCACAGTCTTCTGAGATCACACACCTGGTTTTAGGACTTAATGAAATTCAGGTTCTTGATGTCTCATCGCCAAAAGAATTCAGTGAGAGACAAAGTGACAGGTTCGAAGTGGATTTATTTGAGAGAAACACACTCCACAGACAGAGTGTGGGCCATCTCAGAAGGTGAAAGCAGACCCAGGATATGGGGTTGGCAGTTTTTATAGGGGTGGGTAATATCATAGGCTAATGAGTGGGAGGGGTATTCCAGCTATTTGGGGGAAGAAGTGGGGATTTCCATAAATTGGGTCACTGCCCACTTTTTGACCTTTATGGTTGGCCTTGGAACTGTCATGGCACCTGTGGGTGTGTCATTTATCTTGCTGACGTGTTACAATGAGCGTATATTGAGGCTTAAGGTCTAGTGGAATTCAACTTGTCATCTTGGACCTATTTGGTTCTAATTAGTTTACGTCGTGCCCTTGGGCTATGTCATTCTTTTAAAGGTTGTGCCCTGCCCCCTTCCCTCCTGTTTCATAACTACTGGACTGCCAAGGAATTCCCAATAGTAGTTTTACATGCATAATAAATAGTGGTTACCCCTTGGCATAAAGCAAAAGTGATGATAGCAAAAACTCCTACATAGTACAGTGCTTACCATGTTCCAAGCATTGTTCTGAGTGTTTTAAATATATTAACTTGTTTAATCCTCACAGCAACTTTACAAGGTAAATGCTGTTATTATCCTTGTCTTGTTTTAGTATTTTTTATTGTTCTTCCTATGCTCACAATTAGACATCATAATCCTCGGTGCATGACATATTCCTCACTGATCCATGCATAGCTCTTTTAATTACTTTTAAAATACTAGTTATTTTTAATAAAGTAATATGTACCCTCAAATCCTCTACCCAAAATCAAATTAGGATCTTGTCAGTAATTCAGATCTGAGTATATGATCTGCCCAACCCATTTCACTTCCTTCCCCTGGTCCAAGGTGATCGTAATTTAGAGTCCTAAGTTCATCATTCCTTTGCTTTCCTTATATAGTTTTATTGCTTCTATATATACAGTCCAAAAATTGTGTGTGTGTGTATAATATATATCTATAGTTGTTTTTAACTGTATATCTTCTTCTGGTACTTTTTTTACTTACTATTACATTACTAAGATTCATTCCAATTGTTGTGTGTTGCTACAGTCATTCATTTTGATGACCGTTTAACATCCCATTGTGTGAATATGTAGCAGTTTATTCATCCTCAAACCATTCTTTACTGAAGTACCTATTATATTCTCAGTGTAAAAGTACCTATTACATTTTTCTTTTCTGGTTATTAACTGGACTAACTCTGTCACATCCATGTTTGCTAATAGCTTCATGTGATTTGAAGCTGTTCTTAATATTGATGCCTCCCTTACATTGTCTACAATCTATTTCTTCCCTTGCCTTTTCAGGATACGGTGGATGGCTCAGAACATGACTAATTAACTCACTCCCCCAAGGTTGAACCTCCCTACCCCTGAGGCTGAACCTGGTAGGGCAGAGCTTCCAAAAAACAAAACAGGGAACTCCCTGACAGTCCAGTGGTTAGGACTGCGCTTTCACTGCTGAGGGGCTGGGTTCAATTCCTGGTCGGCGGGAAACTAAGATCTCGCAAGCCGCGCAGCGTTGTCAAAAAAACAAAACAAAGGGCTTCCCTGGTGGTGCAGTGGTTGAGAGTCCGCCTGCTGATGCAGGGGACACGGGTCCGTGCCCCGGTCCGGGAAGATCCCACATGCCGCGGAGTGGCTGGGCCCGTGAGCCATGGCCGCTGAGCCTGTGCGTCCGGAGCCTGTGCTCCGCAACGGGAGAGGCCACGAGAGGCCAGTGTACCGAAAAAAAAAAAACACAAAAAACAAAGACACATGACGATGCCCTAAATATAGCCCCACTCAGAAAGGACTAGACTGATCTGCAGATTGTCAAATGAGACCTGCTCAAGTAAGATAAAAGCTTAGTTCAGGGCCTAAAAAACAGAATTTTTTTTTTTCTGGCTGCTCCGGGTCTTCGTTGTGGGGCACCGGTTCTTCTCTGTTGCGGCGTGCAGGCTTCTCTAGTCGTGGCGCATGGGCTCCAGAGTGCGCGGGCTCAGTAGTTGTGGCGTGCGGGCTCTCTAGTTGTGGTGCACAGGCTCAGTAGTTGAGGCACTCGGGCTTAGCTGCCCCGCGGCATGTGGGTTCTTAGTTCCCTGACTATGGATTGAACCCGTGTCCCCTGCATTGGAAGGTGGATTCTTAACCACTGGACCACCAGGGAAGTCCCAAAAAACAGAATATTTAAAAATAAACATTACACACTTCTACTGAGTTCAAAAAGGATGATGTTAAAGTGAAGTGGAAGAATAAAAATTAACTCTTTCTTTTACAATATTCTGTTATTTTAAGTTTTTTTATTTTTCTAGTATAGTTTATTTAAAAATCTATGTAGAGATATCTTTAACTTAAAAACCATTTAAAATGTTGTAACTATTCAAAGATGGAATCAGAATCTCTTCTAGTTGTGTAGTAGTTGAAAGGATGTATCATTTTCAGAAAATTTCATAAATAAACGAAAAGACAGACTTCCCTGGTGGTGCAGTGGTTAAGAATCTGCCTGCCAATGCAGGGGACACGGGCTCAATCCCTGGTCCAGGAAGATTCCACGTGCCTTAGAGCCCGTATGCCACAACTACAGAGCCCACGTGCTGCAACTACTGAAGCCCGCGTGCCTAGAGCCCGTGCTCCACAACAAGAGAAGCCACCGCAATGAGAAGCCCGCGCACTTCAACAAAGTATAGCCCCCTCTTGCTGCAACTAGAGAAAGCTCACACGCAGCAGCAAAGACCCAACACAGCCAAAAACAAACAAACAAACAAATAAATAAAAAAATAAATAAACAGAAAAGACTTTGCACTATCACCAACTACTTTCCATGGTAACATTTTTAGCTCTTGGTTCAGACTACAACAGAGTTATCCAGCAAACCGTGCTTCCATGAGGCCAGCAAACCATTTCTGGGGTTATGAACATATTGTATTAAAGTTACACCAGCCAAAAGGGAGCCAGTGGGATTTATTTAATGATCTGGATTTATTAGGAATTCATGGAACAACTATATTTTCATAAATTTATTTTTATTAAAATTATATAAGTGTAGTAATAATACTTAAAGGCTTATAATAAAAACTTCAGTCCTCTGTACTCCCCTCACCCCTAGTCATACTTCCCACAGGCAACCACATCAATTCTTCTATTTCCCCTCCTATGTACCTCTTTATCTCTAAATTACATACTTATACTGCTATTTCTTGATTAATCATTTTTAGACATTCTCTACTGACTTCCCATCATGATAGTGAGGACTTCTTATCCCATACACACATAAGCACTGCCTTTCCTCCCAAACTCCCAACGTGGCTGGGTCACCATGCATGATTATATCAAGACTACAACTGCGGGCTTCCCTGGTGGCGCAGTGGTTGAGGGTCCGCCTGTCGATGCAGGGGACGTGGGTTCGTGCCCCGGTCTGGGAATATCCCGCATGCCGCGGAGCGGCTGGGCCCGTGAGCCATGGCCGCTGAGCCTTCATGCCTGGAGCCTGTGCTCCGCAGCGGGAAGGGCCACAACGGTGAGAGGCCCGCGTACGGCAAAAAAAAAAAAAAGCGTACAACTGCATAAGTAGTGTTAATCACAGAGGAGAAATGGTGGTGATTGGACTATGGTGGTGTCAGTGGAGATGGTAAAAA
Organism: Mesoplodon mirus; assembly: GCF_964341445.2. NCBI lineage: Eukaryota > Metazoa > Chordata > Mammalia > Artiodactyla > Ziphiidae > Mesoplodon > Mesoplodon mirus. The sequence goes on along the minus strand of NC_138988.1, from coordinate 69,894,134 downwards.
CAATGACTGATTCAAGAGATACGTGGGAGGAAGGGTAGATGGAACATAGTGTTTTTGAATGTAGGGGAGGAGAGAAGGGCAGGTACATGGGGAAATGGGCAGGTGGACGCTGATATTTACTGAAATATCAGCAGGTCGTAGCAGCAGATGAGGGTGGGGTGGGAGAAATTGTAAGCTCAGTTTGGAACATATTGAGCTTGAGCAGTCCAAAGAGAGTTCCCAAATGGAGGCAGAAGAGTTTAGTGTGCAGGTTTGGATCTCCAAGTAGAAGACTGGACTGGATTTGGGAGTCATCAGTGTGTAGATGGCAACTGAACCACAGGAATAAATGATGTTACCTAGGAAGAGAGTATAAAGTAAGAAGAGCGTCTTGGTTTGTGCACTGAGGAAGATTAACATTTAAGAATAAGCAGAAGGAGGGACTTCCCTGGTGGAGCAGTGGTTGGGAATCCAGCTGCAAACGCAGGGGACATGGGTTCAAGCCCTGGTCCGGGAAGATCCCACATGCCGCGGAGCAACTAGGCCCGTGTGCCACAACTGCTGAGCCTGTGCTCTAGAGCCCACGAGCCACAACTATTGAGCCTGTGTGCCACAGCTACTGAAGCCCATGCACCTAGAGCCCGTGCTCTGCAACAAGAGAAGCCACCGCAATGAGAAGCCTGCGCACTGCAACTAAGAGCAGCCCCCGCTCACCGCAACTAGAGAAAGCCTGCATGCAGCGACAAAGATCCAATGCAGCCAAATATATAAATAAATATTTAAAAAAAAAGAATAAGCAGAAGGAAGCTAGTAAAGGGTCTGCTCTAATCAAGGCTCTTTTCTAGGCAAGGCCCTTTGTTAGGAGCTGTGGGATAAATAGAGTCTCTGAGCTCTCTGAGCTCACAAATCTCTGAGGCAGATAAGGCACAAGTGGGTTGAGTGTTAAGACTGGTTTTAGAGCCAGGCAGGTGTGAGTTCAAATCCTGATTTTGCTACTGACCAGATGTACAGCTTTAGGCAAAATAAATTAACTTCTCTAATTCTAATGTCCTCACTGTTAGCGACTAGGATGACTATTGTACGTATAAAATATTTATACTTTAAAATGGTTAAGATGGTAGGTTTTATGTTATGTGTATTTTACCAAAATTAAAAATAAAATAAAAATTTTAAATAATTCAAAAAAAGTCCTAATCATAATTGTTTAATAATGTGGTGTTTTTGCAGTTCTGTTATTTCTGCTGGTTCTCTCAGTTCCTTGTTCCTTGTATGCTCAGTTATTTTTCACTATGTACTAGTCATTGTCCCTGAAAAATTACTGATGGTGATACTTTGAGGACCAGCACAAAGATGTATCCTTCCAGAGAGGGTCTGAGTTTGCTTCTGCCAGGCACTTAGAGACACTTCAGTTTAGGACTACTTTAAACTAGATTTATGACTTAAAAGTTTTTTTGAATACTTCATGTAATTTGGGCTACAAATCTATAAAAAGGTTAGCTATGGTTACAATGTCTCAAGGAGAGATTCCCCCCGCCCCCCTGCATATGTTCAGTGTAGTACTAAGTTCACTTTCCTTGGGGTCTCTTGGGACAAGATGTGGGGGCAGGTTTACTTCTGATTCCCCTTTACTCTAATCATAGACCTTTGGGGCCATGACTAATACAGGGAAGGCCTTCTAATAGACTCCCCACCAGGACTTCCCTGGTGGCTCAGTGGTTGGGAATCTGCCTGCCAATGCAGGGGACATGGGTTTGATCCCTGGTCCGGGAAGATCCCACATGCTGTGGAGCAACTAAGCCGGCAAGCCACAACTACTGAGCCTGCTCTCTAGAGCCTGTGCTCCGCAACAAGGGAAGCCACCACAATGAGAAGCCTGTGCACCACCACGAAGAGCGGCCCCCACTCGCCACAACTAGAGAAAGCCCACGCACGGCAATGAAGACACAACACAGCCTAAATTAATTAATTAATTAATTTTTAAAAAATAGACTCCCCACCTTGGTGGACCCTGAGCTTTAATTTCATTCCTCCTTACCTTACAGAGTTCTCATAATGAAATTCAAGCTTGCCCAGATTGGCAAATACCCTCGGAGCAAATTTGACTTTCATGTTTGCTTACCGGTCCCAATTCCTGAATTCCAATAGTCTTTGGTCTCCTACCTCTTATCTTGTCAGCTCTTCTGTGCTTTCAAGAATATTTAAAAACTATTTTATACAGCAGTTTTTAGTTGTTGGGGTTTTTTTTTGCAGCAAGTTGGCCCCAATAACCTTAGCAATCAGAAGTCCCTCTGTTTTATCTTTTCTTCCTTTTTATTGATTTCTGTTCTTGTATTTATTTTCTCCCTCCTTTTTTTTTTTTTTTGTTCTTATCGTTGGTTTTTTTTTCCCCCTTACTTCTTGGGTTGAATGCTTAGTTCATTATTGCCTTTTCTTTTTCCATGATAAGGCTATTCTATTCTAAGTTTCTAAATTTCCCTTAAAGTACGCCTTTCACTGTATTCCTTAAGTTTTCGTATGTAGTGGAGGAGTGATTGCTCAAAGCCTAATTGTTTTCATCAACTCACCCCAGCAGGGCCATTGCGCTACCCTGATTTTTTCCTGAGATACCTGCACTCAATGCCTGGATAATGCGGCCAATTTTCCCCATCAGGGGGCAGCAATGGTTGCCCAAAGCAATGCTGGAAGAGATAAGAGCATAATTTAAACTAACTTTTTCTGGGACTTCCCTGGCAGTCCAGTGGTTAAGACTCCACTCTCCCAATGCAGGGGGCCCAGGTCTGGGAACTAAGATCCCACATACTGTAACTAAGCCCACGTGCCTCAACTAGAGAAGCCTGCAGCCAAAAATAAATAAACAAAATTTTAAAATATGTAAACTAACTTTTTCTATTCAGTGTTTTTCAATACTGCCTACATATGAAAATCACAGGGAGGTTTTTAAAAATACTGATACCTGGGTCCTACCCAGAGAATGTTCTAATTGGTGTGGGGTACTGACTTACAGTGACTGTAATGTGGAGCCGGCATTGAGAGCAACTTCTCCGATTTATCTGCTCACTGCCACCAAGGCCCAGACTGCATCTCCCTCCTCCCCACTCACACTCCCAATTAATTTTAAACAGTCTTCTGTCTTTCTCAAAGCTGTTATTGCCTGGTTTCCATATTTCTCTCTATTGTTTCTCCAAGTGAATTTGGGGAAGGAGGTAGAAACCCTGGTAATTTACCACATTGGCAGGAATCAGAATTCTCCCCCATATTATTTGTCTTCACAGGAGGTCTCAGCATGAGACGGCAGCACCGTTGTGGGATGACCGCCAAAACGGGCTCTGTGTTATCAGGGGTCTTTACCATCATGGCCATCGACTTGTACCTCATCTTCGAACAGAAGTACTTAAGGAGAAGCAATTGCACTGAGCTTACCCCACAGACCAAGAGTACAAGTATCCTGATAAAACAGTTCATGATCTGCTGGAGTTTGACTATCGTCTTCTTCCTATCATTCATCACCATCATCATCTGCTTCTTGCTCCTATTCTCAGTATACGCCCATATGTACAAGGGCCTGGTGATCTACATCATCTGGATCTTTTTCTATGAAACTGTAAACATTGTAGTACAAACACTTACCAATGATGATTCTAACATTGGAGAGGTCAGAATCATGCGCTGGTTTGGTTTGGTGTCCCGTATATTGGTGCACTGTTTTTGGATGTACTTTGTCATCACCTATGCCTACATGATCTACAAAAATCAAAGCCAGGGCAATATCATGTCCTACAACAGACGTATTTCTACAGGCCGTGGAGAATTCCCACGGCGGAAATCAAAGATAATACACTTTACCCACCGGCCACTATAGTCAATGACGTTGGCCCTTTTCCGTGATAGGCAGATCTCCCAGGTTCTCATGGTAGTTCAGTTTCCATCTCTTTCACTTTTCAGCAAGCAGAGACTCTACTGCCACACTTTTGGGGGGATACGGAGAGAAAAGTGATTATAGTCACAACTGGAACACGCTGCTCATTAAGGATGTTTAGCTAAAGGACATTTTATTATCAAGCACTCTTTGAGTTCCTCTTCCCTTGTCTTGTCATTACCTCCTTATTGGTCAAAACGAAGAGGGTGAGGAATGAAATCAAACTGAATTGCAGTCTGGCAATCCTTTCATCTTGGTATATCTTCATCAGCCTTCAACCCACAGCTCTCTGATGTAACCCAGCGACAGGCAAACCTGTATTTATATCTGAGTGTTATAGCACAAAGAATAGTGTTGGGGCCTTGAGGTCGCTTTGTGTTATGGTTTTTCTCCCTACGTCCTCTATACTATATTCCAGATAAGTAAAATAATAAAAATAGAGAAAAATCATACTTCATTTTCTGTCTTGACTCCCCACCCCCCAGATTTTTCAAGGAGCACAAAAGACACTTGTGGTTAATCAAAAGGTATTTGTTAAACTTTTCTGTCAGTCACTGTGCTGGACACTGCAGGAGGATACAGAAAAGTATAAGATATGAGGCCTGACCTTGAGGATTTTTCAGTTTAGTGGGAGAAACTAAATCATGTTTATGAATCAATTAGCCAACCACAAAAGACAGCACAAGATTACACACTATCACATAACAACAAACTTCACTTTGAATTCAGGTTCAGAAATTGTCAGAAGCAGTTTAAGCCAGAATGGAAGACAAACCGAGCAAACCTCTACTTCAAACATTAGACATTATGTTAAGTGTTTGTTTACTTAATAGCTTTCTTGAGGTATAATTGACATACAGTAAACAGCACATGTTTAAAGAATATAATTTGGTGAGTTTTGACACTAGTATATCCCAGTGAAACCATCACCGTAATTGAATTGATGAATACATGTATCACCCCCAAAAGTTTCTTCCTAATCCCTGTCTCCTGCCCCTTCTTGCACCACACCCCCCCGCCATCACAAGGTACTGATTTGCTGTCCCTATATATTAGTTTGCATTTTGTAGAATTTTACATAAATGGCATCATACAGTACATAATCTTTATTTTTCTTTGCCTGGCTTCTTTTGCTCAGCCTAAGACCTTAAAGATTCACCCATGTCATTATGTATGTTGATAGTTCATTCTTTATTGCTGAGTAGTATGCCATGGCATGAATGTACCACAGATTGTTTATCCACTTGCCCACTGAAAGACATAGAGTGATTTGTAGTTTGGGGCAATTATGAATAAGAACACTATAAGCAATTGTGTACAAGGCTTTGTGTGGATTTATGATTTCATTTATCTTGAGTAAATACCATTTTTACTTTTTAAGAAACTAGCAAGCTTTTTTCCAGAGGGGATGTACCATTTTATACTCCCAGTGTATGAGAATTCCAATTCCTTCACATCCTTGCCAGTACTTCGTATAGACAATACGTTTTTCATTTTAGCCATTCTAATATATATATATATATATATATATATATAAAGAGAGAGAGAGAGAGAGAGAGAAGAGAGAGTGAGTATATAGTGGCATCTCATTGTGGTTTTAACTTTCATTTCTTTAATAACAAATGATGTTGAGCATCTTTTCATGTGCTTATTTAGCATTCTTATATCTTTTTTGGTAAGGTGTCTGTTCAAATCTTTTGCCCATTTTTTTGTTTTATTCACTAGTTTGTCTTATTTTTTAGATTCCATATATAAGTGAAAACATACAGTATTTGTCTTTCTCTGTCTGACTGATTTCACTAAGCATAATACCCTCCAGTTCCACCCATGCTGCTGCAAATGACAAAACTTCATTATTTTTTATGGCCGAATAGTATTCCATTATATATATATGAATATGTATATTATATATATAATATATATATTGGAATATATATATTATATATATTATATATATATATATATATTCCATTCATCTGTTGGTGGACATTCAGGTTGCTTCTACCTTTTGGGTATTGTGAATAATGCTGCTGTGACTATGGTTGTCCTCAAGTTTCATCCGTGTTGTAGCATGGGTCAGAATTTTCTTCCTTTTTAAGGCTGGGTAATATTCCATTATATGAACACACCACCTTTTATTTATCCGTTCATTCATTGATGGGCATTTGGGTCGTTTCCAACTTTTGGCTATTGTGACTAGTGCTGCTGTGAACGTCGGTGTACAAGTATCTGTTCGAATCTCTGCTTTCAATTCTTTTGGTGGGTATATACTCAGAAGTGGAGTTGCTGGATAATATGATAATTCTACTTTTAATTTTTAGAGGAACTGTCATACTGTTTTTCTCCACAGAGCTACTATTTTACATTCCACCAACAGTGCACAAAGATTCTAATTTCTCCACATCCTCCCCAGCACTTATTATTTTGGTTTTTTGATAGTAACCATCCTAAAGGGTATGAGGTGGTATCTCACTCTGTTTTTAAGTTGCATTTCCCTAACGTTTCGTGATGTTGAGAATCTTTTCATGTGTTAATTGGTCCTTGTATATCTTCTTTGGAGAAATGTCCACTGAAGTCCTTTGCCCATTTTTAATCAGGTTATTTGTGTTACTGTTGTTGGGTTATAGAAGTTCTTTATACATTCTTATTTATCACATATCTGATTAGCAAATAATTTCTTCTGTTCTACGGGTTGCCTTTCCACTCTATTGACGTGTCCTTTTTTACAATTTATTTATTTATTTATTTATTTATTTATTTATTTAGGCTGCAAAGGGTCTTAGATGCAGGATGCCGGATCTTCATTGCGGCATGCGGGATCTTTGGTTGGAGCATGTGGGCTCTTAGTTGCGGCATGCGGGCTTCTTAGTTGTGGCATGTGAACTCTTAGTTGCAGCACGCATGCGAGATCTAGTTCCCTGACCAGGCATCGAACCCAGGCCCCCTGCATTAGGAGCGCAGAGTCTTACCCACTAGACCACCAGGGAAGTCCCTTGATGTGTCCTTTTATACATGGAAGTTTTTCATTTTTGTGTGGTCCAATTTATATATTTTTTCTTTTTTTTCCCCTATGCTTTTGGTGTCATATTCAAGATATCACTGCCAAATCCAATGTCATGAAGCTTTCCCCTTAGTTTCATAGTTTTAACTGTTAGATTTAAGCCTTTGACTCATTTTAAGTTAATTTTTGTATATGGTATAAGGTAAGGGTCTAACTTCCTTCTTTTGTGTGTGGATATCCAGTTTTCCCAATACCATTTGTTGGAAGGACTGTCCTTTTCCCCATTGAATGGTCTAGTCACCCTGCTGAAAATCATTTGACCATATGTATTAGTCTGCTCAAGCTACCATAACAAAATACCATAGACTGGGTGGCTTAAAAAACAGACTTTTATTTTCTCACAGTTCTAGAGGCTAGAAATACATAATCAAGGTGCCAGCAAATTCAGTTTCTGGTGAGAGTTCTCTTCCTGGCTTAAAGATATCCACCTTCTCTCTGGTCATTGTATGGTCTTTCTTCTGTACACAGGTTGGGAGACAGAGTGAGCTCTCTGGTATCTCTTCATTTTTTTATAAGGATACCAATCCTACTGGGTTAGAACCCCACCCTTATGACTACATTTAAGTTTTATGACCTCCCTAAAGGCCCTCTCATCAGTCACATTGGGGGTTAGGGCTTCGACATATCGATGTTGGGGTAGGGGACACAATTTTGTCCATAACACCATATATGCAAGAGTTTATTTATGGGCTCTCTATTCTATCCTATTGGTCTGTATGTCTGCCTTTATGCCAGACGTTCACACTGTTTGATTAATATAGCTTTGTAATACATTTTGAAACCAGGAAGTGTGAGACGCTCAACTTTGTTCATCTTTTTTGAGATTGTTTTGGTCATTGGGGGTCCCTTGAGATCTTATATGAATTTTAGGATGGATTTTTCTATTTCTTAAAAAAAATCCTGTTGGGACTTTTTTTTTTTTTTTTTTTTGCGGTACTTGGGCCTCTCACTGCTGTGGCCTCTCCCGTTGCGGAGCATAGGCTCTGGACGCGCAGGCCCAGTGGCCATGGCTCACGGGCCCAGCCGCTCTGCGGCATGTGGGATCCTCCCAGACCGGGGCATGAACCCGTGTCCCCTGCATCGGCAGGCAGACTCTCAACCATTGCGCCACCAGGGAAGCCCCTGTTGGGACTTTGATAGGGATTACATTGAGTCTGTAGATCGCTTTAGGTAGTATTGTCATCTTTTTTTTTTAAATAAATGTATTTATTTTATTTTATTTATTTTTGGCCGCGTTCGGTCTTCGTTCCTGCGCACAGGCTTTCTCTAGTTGTGGCAAGCGGGGGCTACTCTTCGTTGTGGTGCACGGGTTTCTCATTGCGGTGGCTTCTCTTGCTGCAGAGCATGGGCTTTAGTTGCGTGGGCTTCAGTAGTTGTGGCTCACGGGCTCTAGAGTGCAGGCTCAGTAGTTGTGGCACACAGGCCTAGGTGCTCCGCGGCATGTGGGATCTTCCTGCACCAGGGATCGAACCTGTGTCCCCTGCACTGAAAGGCGGATTCTTAACCACTGCACCACCAGGGAAGCCCACTATTGTCATCTTTTTTTTTTAATATATAAATTTATTTATTTTATTTATTTATTTATTTATTTTTGGCTGTGTTGGGTCTTCATTGCTGTGCACGGGCTTTGTCTAATTGCAGTGAGCAGGGGCTACTCTTTGTTGCGGTGGGTGGGCTTCTCATTGCAGTGGCTTCTCTTGTTGCAGAGCTCTAGGTGCACAGGCTTCAGTAGTTGTGGCACATGGGCTCAGTATTTGTGGCTCACGGGCTCTAGAGCGCAGGCTCAGTAGTTGTGGCGCATGGGCTTAGTTGCTCTGAAGCATGTGGGATCTTCATGGACCAGGGCTCGAACCCATGTCCCCTGCATTAGCAGGTGGTTTCTTAACCACTGCTCCACCAGGGAAGTCCCTGAACTTCATTAAGTCTTGAGACCAGGTGTGATCTCAGTTAAAAGACCATGGGTTCAAGTCCCAATCTGCGTTTTGGTTGGATTCAAGTCCCAATCTGAGTCACACGGTTTCAAAACCACTTCTTTCTGCCCCTCTCCCAGCTCAGCCACGTAGAAACTCTACTCCAGACTGGTGCAGCCAAGAACACAGGGCTCCCTTTCCCTTATCCCCCAGTCAGGGTTTTCTTCCCAGGAGGAGCCAGACATTGGCATTTCTCACCTTGTGTCCCAGGTACCTGTTGCTGAGGCTAAGAGGTGCGGCTCCCTTCCGATGCCTAGTCCCTACTCATGGGATGGAGGCATTACCTTAGGTGTGGCACCACTGAGAATACTGGGGCTCCAATTGCCCTTGCCCCAGGTTGTAAGGTAGTGGTTCCAATGACAGGAGAGGCAAGCCAGGATGACCCCAGACTACTGTCTTCCCTTCCCCACAGAGCACTCAGCTCCTAAAGCAGGAGTATCACTAAGACAGAAGCATACAGTTGTCCCCTCCCCCAATGCCAGAGCCGTGGACCAGAGGTTTTGGCTGAGGCAGGGGAGAAGTAAGCCATAAAACAGATATTTGCAATCTCTCCCCCAAAGGAACTGGTTTTCTTTACATAACAGAACAAGAAGTTCAAGCCTAGGGCCTCCCTGGTGGCGCAGTGGTTGAGAGTCCGCCTGCCGATGCAGGGGACGCGGGTTCGTGCCCCGGTCTGGGAGGATCCCATATGCCGCGGAGCGGCTGGGCCCGTGAGCCATGGCCGCTGAGCCTGCGCGTCCGGAGCCTGTGCTCCGCAACGGGAGAGGCCACAACAGTGAGAGGCCCGCGTACCGAAAAAAAAAAAAAAAAAAAAAAAAAAAAAAAGAAGTTCAAGCCTAAAGGTGCTCTAAATAGTGACAGTTGTGGCAAAAGGCAATTGAGAGGAGATGTGTAGATCACACATGAAGATTCAGGCTAAACTGTAGGCTAGCTAGTTTTCAGGAGAGAAGTGGGGAAAGAAACGATTGGAAGAAGCCCTCCTGGGGTCAGAACGAACATCAAACACTGACTTCTGGAAATATTACTTCAAAGGAGACTGAATTTGATTGGATGGTCTATAGAGCAATTTATGCCCCATGTCAGTACTGAAAACAAAAGGGCAATCAGCCAGCTATTAGTAGGCCTTAACAGCTGGGTGTGGTCAGAGAAAGAGGGAGAAGAGTTCTGGCAAAACCACTGTTATCCTAGAATCACTGTGGGCATATCCTAAGCTGCACCTCTATGAGAAGCAACATCAGAGGCTTCACATGTGGGTGTTGGGTGGTGAGGGGGTGGGGGGGTGGAGAATATAATTTACTAAAATAATCCAGCCAGTGACACTGAGCTGGGCCCTGCGGGGCTCCTCGGCACAAAGCCTTTCTGTGTCCCTCATTTCTTTGATTACTGGAAATAGCCTTCATTCAGCCTCCATTACCTTCCCCAACTTCCAATGGACAGATTCAAGCAGTTGTTATTTAGGGAAGGGAGGGGATGCCAGACAAGGGAGAAACAAACAGTCAAGAGAAACAATAGTGCAGCCTTGAGATAAGGTCACAAAAAGATATCTTTGAGCTGTTTTTCAGATACTGAAACCCCCTCCAGGTGGGAGAAGGTAACTATTAATGATGGTATGCTACCCACAAGCATGTGGACCCCAGAGGAGTTGGAACCTTAAGGTTGATGATGCTGACTCCTACTTACCTCACCATCAACCCATCAGAAGAATGCAAGCCCATCACTGCCTTGATCCTTATCACCTACCTCCCACCACAAGCCCTGTCTATAAGACCTCTCCCTATTCCCCAGGGAAGAGCCACAGTTTTTGAGGCCTAGCCTACTGTGTTCCCTCTTTGCCTGGCAAAGAAATAAAGCTACTCTTTCTCTTTCCTCTGAAATTCTGTCTCTTTCTTTGCCCCCTTTCTGACCCATGGCCCCCACAGGAGCAAGAAAGATTTTTCTTAAATGCTCTGGAAGCTGCTCTGTGAGTAGGGACGAGGTTTAGTTGATGCAGACAGGGAAGTATCGGTGCAGCTATCCACCGGCCAGCACACTGCCTCTCCCACCCCACATGGGACCCTTCAGGGCCTGGGGTGCAGTGAGAGGTCTGTGTCTCAAGGACTGAACTGTGGAGTCACAGTTGGGAGGTTAGTGGGGTATAAGGTGTAAAAATATTTGGGCTGAACCTTGAAAATACTATGCTGGTGGGGGAAAGGATAAACTGGGAGATTGGGATTGACATATACATGCTATTATACATAAAACAGATAACTAATAAGGACCTACTGTATAGCACAGGGAACTCTACTCAATACTCTGTAATGACCTATATGGGAATAGGATCTAAAAAAGAGTGGATATATGTCTAACTGATGTACTTTTCTGTACAGCAGAAACTAACACAACATTGTAAGTCAACTATACTCCAATAAAAAAACTTTTTTAAACCTAAAAAAAGAAAAGAAAATATTATTCTGTGAAGTAAGCCAGACACAAAAAGACAAATACTGTATGATTCAATTTATATGGGGTACTTAGAGGTAGTCAGATTTATAGAGACAGAAAGTAGAATTAACAGAGGCTGGCGGGAGACGAGGGAGGAAGAATTAGTGTCTGATGAGTACAGAGTTTTTTCTTGGAGAATATGAAAAAGTTGAGGTGGGGGGTGGTGATGCTTGCACAACAGTATGAATGTACTTAACGTCATTGAATGGTACACTGAAAAAGGGTTAAAATGGTAAGATTTATGTTATGTATATTTTACCATAGCAATAAAACAATTGCTACTGACAAAAAAAAAAAAAAGAATATTTGGGATTGATAGAGTGAGCGAGGAGAAGGCTGGAGGGAGGCGGATGGCAGCCTGTCTGTGCTCTGACAGGACTGAAGAGGAGCCCTGTCCAGTGACCTTAGAAGGAAACCATACCGAACTTCCAACTGGTTGTCCCTCATCGGAAACACATCAACCAGAGGCCTGCACGTGTTCCCCTCGTGTGTGACTGTTCCCCCTCTCTCTGCCCTCACAGTGGTAGCTGGCCAGTGTGGGGAATGAAGAGGAGGCAGCTTTGCTCTGGAGTTCTCCGAAACCGGGAGCCAGTAAGAAGGCGATATGATCTGGGAGGGACGATTGCTCCAGGGCCCGCCCTACCACAGCCTTGGGCCCTCCGCCATAAATACCTTCAACAGGTCTTCGAGGGAGCTAGGCAACTCCACCCTGGCTGGAGCCAGCCTCTAGAGTTCAGGTCTAACCTAGGTTGCAGCTGGGGGTCTGCCTGCTGGATTGTCGCCTGAACGACCTGGCTTATTGTTGTGGCACCTTCACCCTGGGCAAACGAGATAGTCAGCCTTGGATCCGTAAACCTTGCCCCATTCCATTCACTGCTGGCTGAATCCTGTGACTTGGGACAATTCTGGGTCAGACCCAGGGAGTAACTCAGGGAAATTACATTTTTAAGGGCTTGGAAGGAAAGAAAAGGGGGCCGAGGGGAAGGTCAGGGATGATTCTAGGCCCTTGAGGAGCCATGCTAGTTTTCTGAGAAAATGTGTTTCTTCGGAGACATGAATATCCCAGTAGGAGCCCAGAACTGACTCTACCATTATTCCAGATACAGGAACTTCCTAATTCCCACAAGCCTGACACCAACAGGAGTACCCTTTGTGCCACCTTAAAGCATGGCTGCCGCTGGAAAAGCAGAGCTACCTGAAGATTATTCCAGGCCAGTGATGCCCTCACTTCCCAGTGATGTGCTCACCTGTAGCTAGTGAGGCCAGAGCAGGGTCAGAGCCCGTGTCCCTTGACTTCCAGCCCATTGTCTGTCTATATACCCTTATTACTCTTAGCTCTTCCATTTACATCTAGTGGCTTGAGGATTTGTCCTGGGCTAGCACTGCCCTCTTGTTAGGTGTCTCCACAATTTTTTTTTTTTTCTGCAGCCGATGCTCCGGTAAAACAAGTATAAAATGAATGACAAGAAGTTCTCCTTCATGATGGGCATCTTCTGTATCCTCAACACCATCCAGTTCCTCATCTTTGAAGTGAACGAGGTTGCATACATCGGCTACGAGGACAACTTCAGCATCTACAAGGAGACAAAGTCTGAGCTAGTCTCTTGGGTCACGACCTACAAGAAGCACATCAACATCTGCCTATCCACCATCACCCTCCTGGTCAGCTCCTTGTTCCTCTATTGCATCCACATCAGCAACTACGCGGGGCTGCTGTGCTACACCATGTGGATCATCACCTATGAGCTCCTCAGCTTCTCCGTGGTCCTGCTCACCAATGGGACCATCAAGGAGCAGTTCAAGGAGCTGAGGTACTTGCACTTGATTTTCCAGGTCTCCCGAATGGTCCTGCACTTTTTCTGTCTGCCCTTCGTCACCAAGTATGCGTACTCCCTTTACAAGGACCTCAAGACTTTAAGCAAGATAGGCCGCTGCAAACACTCCTCTGTTGGTACAGTTGTCTCGTGGCCACCTGTCGGGCTGGGAACCTTGCACCGCAAGTTAAACTAAACTGTGCCAGGAAGAAGGGAGAGAGAGGGACAGCGCTCCCCAGCGGTGGCTTGCCCTTCCCTGCCTGCCTGCTGCTGATTCTCCTTGCCTTTTCTGGGTTCTCGAGTTTTATGCGCTTAAGAATGACCCTTGGGGGAGGGAGGGTTGCGTGGATCAGTTATTATACATGTGTATTTGTGACTTGTTTTGGCATTTAGTTATAGACCGCCCTTGTGCTTACTTAACCATCTCACTGGTGTATCCTGTTGTCTCTCATTGTACCCTCCTCTCTGCACATCCTTAGTTTCTAACTTTTCTCTTGTGGATTGCCCCACTGATGCCTGGTTCTCCTGAATCCTTTATGAGCAGTGCTATTTGATAGAAATTTCTGTGCTGATGGAACAGATCTACATCTGTGCTGTCTACTAGCCACATGTGGCTACTGAGCACTTGGGACATGGTTATTACAATCGAGGAATCAAATTTAAAATTTTATTTGGTTTTAATTACTTTCAGTTTCAATAGCCACGTGTGGCTGGCTTGTGGCTACCACGTCGCAGAGCACAGTAATCTGGAGCCTCATTTTACTCCTGCGTGTAACTGTAGACCCCCTTTCCAACTTCATGCATCACTCTGCTTTCCTCATAATGTTCAGAAAGCAGTTCCTCATGTTGGTTCATAACACAGCAAGAAGAATCCCCATTTAAGAAAGTTCTAGGCCTCCCTGGTGGCACAGCGGTTAAGAATCCGCCTGCCAATGCAGGGGACACGGGTTCGAGCCCCGGTCTGGGAAGATCCCACATGCCGCGGAGCAACTAAGCCTGTGCTCCGCAACTACTGAGCCTGTGCTCTACAGCCCGCGAGCCACAACTGCTGAGCCTGCACGCCTAGAGCCCATGCTCTGCAACAGGAGAAGCCACCACAATGAGAAGCCTGTGCACCACAATGAAGAGCGGCCCCCGCTCGCCGCAACTAGAGAAAGCCCGCACCCAGCAACGAAGACCCAGAGCAGCCAAAAATAAATAAATAAAATAAATAAATGTATAAATAAATAATAAATTTTAAAAAAATTAAAAAGAAAAAGTTCCAAGATTTCTCAACTCAAGCACTATTGACATTTTGGACTGGATAATTCTGTCTCATAGGGGTCTGTCCAGTGCACTGTAGGATGTCTAGCAGCATCCCTGGCCTCTACCCACTAGATGTCAGTAGTATCCCCCAGCCTCTTTTTTTTTTTTTTTTTTTAGCATCCCCCAGCCTTGTGACAAACAAAAATATCACCATGCATTGCCAGTTGTTCTCTGGGGGGCAAAATTACCCCCAGTTGAGAACCACGATTTTTTTTTTTTTTTTTTTTTTTTTTTGCAGTATGCAGGCCTCTCACTGTTGTGGCCTCTCCCGTTGCGGAGCACAGGCTCCGGACGCGCAGGCTCAGCGGCCATGGCTCACGGGCCCAGCCGCTCCACGGCATGTGGGATCTTCCCGGACCGGGGCACCAACCCGTGTCCCCTGCATCGGCAGGCGGACTCTCAACCACTGCGCCACCAGGGAAGCCCGAGAACCACTATTTTAAAGCAACACACCCCCAGTGCTTAGAGCTGGTATGCCACTACTATTAACTAATGGAGAGTACCTTTAATAAGAGCTCTTTACATTTACCACCTTGTATAGTTTTTGTTTTGTTTTTTTTTGTTCATTCGTTTTGTTTTGCTTTTGGCTGCTCACGGGCTTTCTCTAGTTGCAGCAAGCAGGGGCTACTCTTCGTTGCGGTGCATGGGCTTCTCATTGCGATGGCTTCTCTCGTTGCAGAGCATGGGCTCTAGGCGTGCGGGCTTCAATAGTTGCAGCATGCAGCCTCAGTAGTTTTGGCGCGCGGGCTTAGTTGCTCTGCGACATGTGGGATCTTCCTGAACCAGTGATCAAACCCGTGATCCCTGCATTGGCAGGCAGATTCTTAACCACTGAGCCACCAGGGAAGTCTCACCTTGTATAGTTTTTAATTCTAATGTTCCCATTTTATGGTTTGATGAAACTTGAGACTCAGGCCACTTAAGTGATATGATCAAGGTCCCATAGTATCAAAATCAGGATTTGGATCTAGATCATCTAACTTCTTTTTTTTTTTTTTAATTAATTTATTTTTGGTTGCGCTGGTTCTTCATTGCTGAGCGCAGGCTTTCTCTAGTTGTAGTGAGCGGGGCTCCTCTTCATTGCAGTGCACGGGCTTCTCATTGTGGTGGCTTCTCTTGTTGAGGAGCATGGTCCCTAGGCGCACGGGCTTCAGTAGTTGTGGCACTCAGGCTCAGTAGTTGTGGCTTGTGGGCTCTAGAGCACAGGCTCAGTAGTTGTGGTGCATGGGCTTAGTTGCTCCGTGGCATGTGGGATCTTCCTGGACCAGGGCTCGAACCCATGTCCCCTGCGTTGGCAGGTGGATTCTTAACCACTGCACCACCAGGGAAGTCCCTAGATCATCTAACTTCTTATATGACTGTCCTACTTGGTTCCCTGAAGCACTCTTACTTTTACCAAGATAAGAAGAGGGACCTCCTTTTAGAATAATTCCTTTTCCTTCAAAAAATGTTGGGAGTGAAGTCAGGGCCACTGTTTTGACCATGCTCCTCCAAACCATGAGCACAGACAGCAGCCCAGTTTTGCTGAACACAATTTGTGCCAGGTAGTATTCTAACAATTCCCTCAATTCTTTCCACCACCCCGTGAGGGACAGATTTAGATCCAGGCCAGGTCCCAAAATGACCACCAGATGGCAGTCAGCAATAAGCTTTTGCTTAGTGCTGTTTGCCTTCTAAACCAGATCCTCTAGGGGTGGCTGATTTGGGGATTTAGGGAACCTCAAGCTGATGACTGATTAATAGCATGTGTCTCCACCCTAGTCTCATAATGTGTAACTTGGTACCAGAAACAAAAAACAAAATAGGCCAACTTCAGGGTTTTAATCCCCTGTCCCAGCTGGGGTAGCAGTGGGAAGGTCATGTGTGTGGGTGCAGGTGTGGGTGTGTGTGGGTGTGTGTGTGGGTGTGTGTGTGTGTGTAGAAGGGGTGGAGAGAGAAACAGAGTTCCAAGAATTAGCTCAGCTAAGAGTTACCTGCTGCCCTCAGATACAAGGCTGTGAGCACCTCAACACCAAGAGTCCTTGGAAAGTGCTGTGTCCACCTCCACTTCCCAGCCTCCCATTCTCTCTGCAACTCCTTCCACTCCACTGAGACAGCTCTTGTTAAGCTGATCTCCACGCTGCCCAATCCTGAGCTCAGCCTTCCCTTGCCAGACCTCTCCATGGCTTTTGACCAGCTGATCCCTCCCTGTCCTGCAAACAGGTTTCTCTTTTGGCCTATGGGACACCAGGGCCACCACTCTCCATTCACCACCTACATCACTGGCCCTCCTCCATCTCCTTTGCTGGTCCCTCTGCATCTCCCTGACCTCCAAACATTGACGAGCTCCCAGGCTCAGTCCTTGGTGCCCTTCTCTTCTCTGTCTGGGTCATTCCCAGCTCTCCTGGCTCAGGCCCGTCATGGGTAACCCCCATATGGACAGCTCCTGTCTGGACCTCTCCCTGAAATCTGTACTTGTTGGTCCAATCGCCTCCTTGCTGTGGCAGGTGCCTCTATATGGTTCCCAAAGGTCCCTGCCAATTGATATTCACACTCGTCACCTCCCCTTGAGTGCAGGCTGGGCTAGCAACCCTCTTCTAATAAATAAAACACAGCAGAAGTGATAGGATGTCATCTCTAAGATTAGGTTACAAAACCACGATGACCTCAGGGTTGCTTGCTCTCTCCACGGGAGGCCAGCTGCCACACTGGGAGCATCTCAATGGAGAGGCTGGCATGGTCAGGAAGGACGTTGCTAACCAACAGCCCCCAAGGACTTAAGTCCTACCAACAGCCTCCTAAGTGAGCTTGGAAGCAGATCCTCTCCAAGTCGAGTCTTGAGAGGGGCCCCAGCCCCAGCTGGACACCTCCACTGCAGGTGAGAGCCCCTGAGTCAGAGGACCTGTGCCAGCTGCACCGGGGTTTCTGACCCACAGAAACTGTGACATAGATGCGTGTTCTCTTAAGCTGTTATGTTTGAGGGTAATTTGTTACAAAGCAATTGATAAGTAATACATGTGCCCAGTAGCTATCTCAAAACCTGTTGTGATCCATACTTGTGGTGGTTTTCTCCCATAAAGCTGCCCTAACGCCCAGTCTTTCCCTCCTCCACCCTTCCAGTTGCTCAGGTCAAGGACCCAGGAATCATCCTTGGGTTCTCTCTCTCTCGCAGCCTTTACCCAACTCCTCAGAAAACCCTATCAGCTCCACCTTCAATGTGCATTTAGATCTCACCACTTCTCATCCCCTCCCCTACCACTGCCCTGGCCCTGGCTGTCACTGTCTTTTGCCCAGGCTGTTGCAGTAGCAGCATCCTAACGGGTCTCCCTGACACCACCCTTGCGCCCTCTGCAATCAGTTCTCCACCCAGCAGCTAGAGGGATCCTGCTGAAACCTAAGTCAGATCATGTTTCTCCCTCTACTCTGCTATTCACATCCTGCCAGGGCTCCCCACTACACTCAGAGGAAAAATCCCGAGTCCTCATCATAGAATGTTGGGTGCTAAGTGATCCAGTTCCCTGCCATCCCTCCAATCTCCTTCCTAACCATTCTGTCCTTCCTCCCTCTGCTCCAGCTGCCCTGGCTGCCTTGCAGTTCCTCTTACACACCCAGCACACTCCAGCCTCAGGGCCTTTGCACCTGTCTCTTCAGCCTGGGATGTTCTTACTCCAGGGGTCCACTGGCTTCCTCTCATTTCTTTCAGGGGTCTGCTCAAAAGCCATCACAGAGCTCTTCCCGACCAACCTATGTGAAGCAGCTCCTCCCCCCACCCCTCTGTAACCCACTTACCCTGCTTTACCTTTTCCATAACACATATTATCACCTGACTTACTATATACAGTTATCTCCCCCCAAAATATAAGCACCATATTATCTTCACTGCTATTTTCCCAGCACTGAGAACAACACATAACAGGTGCTCGATAAATATTTGTGGAATGAACGGGCCTGCACCCTCAGCAGAATAGAATGGCCTGTTCCTTGTTTTCGAAATGATGCTTCCAGTAGCTGGGCTGATGATGGGCAAATTACTACTCTGCTCTTTTGGCCTCCTCTTCCTACTCCTTTTTTTCTCTCACTCACTTCTGGAGACTCTGGTGAAGACTGTAGACAGTTACATGTGGGAAAATACCCACAAAGGATACAAGAGTATCAGCTTCCTTGTCCCTTTCCTCCTTCCCTAATCCTTTTCCCTGCACCAGCTGCTGACACTAGAAACACCACCTCGTCTCCCAGCGCCACCTTACCAAGCCTAAAACAAGCGTTTCAAACAATGCAGGAGTCCCTGGGAAGGGCAATACTCTGAGAGCTGTCACCCACACCTGTGAAGATCTCTGGCCTTCCATCCTCCATTTCTTCACTAGGTTTGCTGAGTATCTACTGCATAGCAGGCCCTGAGCTAGGAACAGGGGGATACCCTGAAAAGTAAGACAGCCCACATTTCAAGGGGCTCCCAACCTAGTGAGGGGTGGGGGTCATTCAGGGTAAGCATATCTATGCATACCGCAAAAAAATTAAAAAAATTAAAAAAATTTAAAAAGGTTAGCAGGGCTTACTTTCAGGAGAGCTGGAGGGGTGTAGGAAACAGAGACTCTGATCTTTTTTTTCTTTTTAATAATTTTATTTTTTATTGGCCGCACAGCTTACGGGATCTTAGTTCCCTGACCAGGGATTGAATCCTGGTCCCCAACAGTGGAAGCACAGAGTCCCAACCACTGGATCACCAGGGAATTCCCCAGAGACTGTGCTCTTCAAGGGCACATGCGAAATCTCACACACCCTGAGTTCCAGTGCACAGGCAGTAATATGAAAGGAGCTTGGGTCAGACCCACCTGCTGACCTTGAGAGCCTCTCAGAGAGGCAGGAGGCAACTGGGACTCCCCCTGGGGACATAGACACTGGCGGAAGTCATTTTAGGGAGATTGTTCTACCACAAGGACACTGGTGCTTGGCAAGCACCATCTTGGAGTCCACTCTCCAGTCTATTAACACTGGGGATGGGGGGAGGGAAGCACCAGCCCTGAGAACCCCCACAGGCCATGCAGCCAGTTGCCCTGGGACCCACCCCTCCTCAAGCGGGAGGCCAGCAGTCACAGCATGAGGCAGGGCCTGGCAACCAACAAGGCCAGGGGCCAGCCCCACCTACCAGCATGCCCATAGTGCTCAGCCCCACCACAACAGAAGGACCCATGCAACCCACACAAGGGGCACCCCCAGAGCATATAGCTTTGGTGACCAGAGGGGAGTGTGCTGCTGGGGCCTATAGGACATCTCTAACATAAGGCAGCTTCTTCAAGATTAGGAAATGTAACTGACCTAACACATAGAAATAAACACAGATTTTTTTTAAAAAAGAAAGAAAAATAAAATAAATAAATACAGAGAATTAGGCAAAATAAGGAGACAGAGGAATATGTTTAAACAAACAAAAACCTCAGAAAAAGAACTAAACAAAGTAGAGATAAGCAAGCTACATGATCAAGGGTTCAAAGTAATGATCATAAAGATGCAGAGTGAACTCAAGAGAAGAAAGGATGAACACAGTGAAAATTTTAACAAAGAATTAGAAATATAAAGAAGGACCAAAGAGAGCTGAAGAATACAATGAGTGAAATTTTTAAAAAAACCACTGGAATGAATCAACAGTAGCTTAGATGATACAGAGGAATGGATCAGCAAACTGGAAGACAGAGAAGTGGAAATCACCCAAGATGAACAGAAAAAGAGAATTTAAAAAATAAAGATAGCTGGGCTTCCCTGGTGGCGCAGTGGTTGAGAGTCCGCCTGCCGATGCTGGGGACACGGGTTCGTGCCCCGGTCTGGGAAGATCCCACATGCCGCGGAGCAGCTGGACCCGTGAGCCATGGTTGCTGAGCCTGTGCGTCTGGAGCCTGTGCTCCACAAGGGGAGAGGCCACAACAGTGAGAGCCCCGCGTAACGCAAAAAAATAAAAAAAAATAATAATAATAAAGATAGCTTAAGAGACTTCTGAGACAACACCAAGCATACTAACATTTGAATTATAGGGATCCCAGAAGGAGAAGAGAGAGAGAAATGGGCTCAAAACTTATTTGAAGAGATAATAGCTAAAAACTGTCCTAACCTGGGGAAAGAAACAGGCATCCAGGTCTAGGAAACATAGAGAGTCCTAAGCAAGATGAACCCAAAGAGGTCCATGCCAAAACATGTTGTAATTAATATGGCAAAAAATTAAAGATAAGAGAGAATCTTAAAAGCAGCAAGAAAAAACAGTTAGTTACATACAATGGAACTCCCATAAGACTATCAGCTGGCTTTTCAGAAGAAACTTTTCAGGCCAGAAAGGAGAGGTACAATATATTCAAAGTGATGAGAGGAAAAAACCTACAACAAGAATACTTTAGGGCTTCCCTGGTGGCACAGTGGTTGAGAGTCCGCCTGCCGATGCAGGGGACACGGGTTCATGCCCCGGTCCAGGAAGATCCCACATGCCGCGGAGCGGCTGGGCCCGTGAGCCATGGCTGCTGAGCCTGCGCGTCCGGAGACTGTGCTCCACAACAGGAGAGGCCACAACAGTGAGAGGCCCGCGTACCGCAAAAAAAAAAAAAAAAAAAAAAAAGAATACTTTACCCGGCAAGGTGATCATTTGGATTTGAAGGAAAGATAAAGTTTTACAGATAAGCTAAAAGAGTTCAGCACCACTAAACTGACTTTATAAAAAATGTTAAAGGGACTTCTGTAAGCAGAAAAGAAAAGACCACAACAAGAAATCTGAAAATTATGATAGGAAAAGTTTCATTGGTAAAGGCAAACATAAAGGTAGTAGATCAACCACTGATGAAGATAGTAGAAAGGTTAAATGACAAAAGGAGTCAAATCATCTTTATTCACAGTAAGTAGTTAAGGGACACACAAAACAAAATGATGTAAAATATGAGGTGAAAAAAATTTTAAAGTGAGTAAGGAGGAATAAAAATGCAGCATTGTTAGAATGCATTTGAACTTAAGAGATCATCAACTTTAAATAATCATATATAAATGTTGTTGTATACAAACCTCGTGGTAACCACAAACCAAAATAGATACACACACAAAAAAAACAGAAAGGGAACCAAAAGTAACACTAAAGATAGTCATCAGATCACAACGGAAGAGAGGAAAAGAAGAAGAAAGGAACCAAAAAGAGTTACAAAAACAACCAGAAAACACAAAATGACCATAAGTACATACCTATCAATAATTACTTTAAAGGTAAATGGACTAAATGCTCCAATCAAAAAACATAGAGTGGGGCTTCCCTGGTGGCGCAGTGGTTGAGAGTCTGCCTGCCGATGCAGGGGACATGGGTTCGTGCCCCAGTCTGGGAAGATCCCACATGCCGTGGAGCAGCTGGGCCCATGAGCCATGGCTGCTGAGCCTGTGCGTCTGGAGCCTGTGCATCCAGAGCCTGTGCTCCACAACGGGAGAGGCCACAACAGTGAGAGGTCCGCGTACCACAAAAAAAAAAAAAAAAAAAATAGAGACATAGAGTGGTTGAATGGACTAAAAGAAAAAGACCCATATATATGCTGCCTACAAGAGACTCACTTCAGATCTAATGACACACAAAGACTAAAAGTGAGAGTATGAAAAAAGGTATTCCATGCAAAAGGAAATGAAGAGAAAGCTGCAGTAGCAATACTTATATCAGACAAAATAGACTTTAGAACAAAGACTGTAGCAAGAGACAGAGAAAGACATTACATAATGATAAAGAGATCAATCCAACAAGAAGATATAACAATTATAAATATACATGAACCCAACATAGGAGCCCCTAAATACATAAAGCAAATATTAACAAAAATAAAGGGAGAGGGATTCCTTGGTGATTCAGTGGTTAAGAATCCGCCTGCCAATGCAGGGGACAGGGTTTCAAGCCCTGGTCCAGGAAGATCCCACATGCTGCGGAGCAGCTAAGCCCGTGCCCCACAACTACTGAGCCTGTATGCCACAACTACTGAAGCCTGTGCACCTAGAGCTCCGCCAGAAGGGAAGCCACTGCAGTGAGAAGACCGCGCACCACAACGAAGAGTAGCCCCTGCTTGCTGCAACTAGAGAAAGACCGCACACAGCAATGAAGACCCAATACAGCTAAAAATAAATAAATAAATGAAAAGGGAGAAATTGACAGTAACACAATAATTGTAGGGGACTTTAGCACCCCACTTACATCAATAGATATATCATCTATACAAAAAAATCAATAAGGAAACACAGGCCTTAACTGACACATTAGATTAGATGGACTTTATATATATATATATATATAGAGAGAGAGAGAGAGAGAGAGAGAGAGGGGTGTGGGGGGGAACATTCCACCCAAAAGCAGCAGAATACACATTCTTTTCCAGTGCACATGGAACATTCTCCAGGATAAAACACATACTGGGCCACGAAACAAGTCTCAATAAATGTATAAAGATTGAACTCATATCAAGCATCTTTTCCAACCACAGAGGTATGAGACTAGAAATCAACTACAAGAAAAGAATTGTGAAAAACACAAACGTGGAGGCTAACAATATGCTACTAAACAACCAATGAGTGACTGAAGAAATCAAAGAGGACATCGAAAAATACCTGGAGACAAATGAAAATGGAAACACAATGATCCAAAATCTATGGGATGCAGCAAAAGCAGTTCTAAGAAGGAAGTTTATAGTGATACAAGTCCACCTCAGGAAACAAGAAAAATCTCAAAACAAACAAACAAAGCAATCTAACTTCACACCTAAAGGAACTAGAAAAAGAGGAGCAAACAAAACACAAAGTTAGTAGACAGAAAGGACTAATAATGATCAGAGCAGGCCAAAAGCCTGCCATAAGGCCCTGCCTCGGTGGATTTCTCTCTTCTAGAGGTCCTCAAAATATCAAGATTCCTGCACCTGCCAGAAGAGTCTTTCCCATTCACTTAATAAGGCTGCTCAGAACCCAAGAGTCTCCAATTTCTGGGGGGACCAGGCAGAGAGAAAACAAAAATATCTCAATTCTACCCACAGGTGTAGTTTACCAAATTGCTGTAAGTCATAACTAACTTGAGGAAAAGGCTTCCCTATATCTGGAAAACACAGATCAAAACCAGTAATATTCCAGGGCTTCCCTGGTGGCGCAGTGGTTGAGAGTCTGCCTGCCGATGCAGGGGACGTGGGTTCGTGCTCCTGTCCGGGAAGATCCCACATGCCGCGGAGCAGCTGGGCCCGTGATCCATGGCCGCTGAGCCTGTGCATCCGGAGCCTGTGCTCCGCAACAGGAGAGGCCACAACAGTGAGAGGCCCGCGTACCGCAAAAAAAAAAACAACCAGTAATATTCCAGACAAAAAACATAAAAATTATAACCATATTCACCAGTTTACTCAGTAACCAATCCTTTTGTTAACTTTTTATGAAGCCATCAGGTCTTCCATTAGGATTCTTTAATTTCTTACCCAGTTCAGCCAAATGATCTGAAATTTATCAGAGACCTGTACTGGTCAAAAGGTCTTTCCCACAAATCTTCTTAAAGATGAAGCACTTTTCAAATGAAAACTACAATGAGGCACCAACTCACACCCGTCAGAAGGCCATCATTAAAAACACTACAAATGGGCTTCCCTGGTGGCGCAGTGGTTGAGAGTCCGCCTGCCGATGCAAGGGACACAGGTTCGTGCCCCGGTCTGGGAGGATCCCACATGCCGCAGAGTGGCTGGGCCCCTGAGCCATGGCTGCTGGGCCTGCGTGTCTGGAGCCTGTGCTCCACAACGGGAGAGGCCACAACAGTGAGAGGCCCGCGTATCGCAAAAAAAAAAAAAAAAACACTACAAATAACAAATGCCAGAGAGGATGTGGAGAAAAGTGAATCCTCCTATACTGTTGGTGGGAATGTAAATTGATATAGCCACTATGGAAAACAGTATGGAGGTTCCTCAGAAAACTAAAAATATAGTTACCATATGATTCAGGCAATCCCATTCCTGTGCATATAGTCAGACAAAACTCTAATCCAAAAAGATACACGCACCCCTATGTTCATAGCAGCACTATCCACAATAGCCAAAACATGGAAACAACCAAATGTCCATCAACAGATGAACAGGTAAAGAAGATGTGGTACATATATACAATGGAATACTACTCAGCCATAAAAAAGAACAAAATAATGCCATTCACAGCAACATGGATGCAACTAGAGATTATCATATTAAGTGAAGTGAGTCAGAAAGAGAAAGACAAATACCATATGATAACACTTATACATGGAATCTAAAATATGACACAAATGAACCTATCTACAAAACGGAAACAGACTCACGGACATAGAGAACAGACTGGTGGATGCCAAGGGGGAGGGGATTGGGGAAGGGATGGAGTGGGAGGTTGGGGTTAGCAGATGTAAGCTTTTATATATAGAATGAATAAACAACAAGGTCCTACTGTAGATCACAGAGAACTATATTCAATATCCTATGATAAACCATAATGGAAAGGAATATTAAAAAAAAAGAATGTAGGGACTTCCCTGGCGGTCCAGTGGTTATGACTCCACAGTTCCACTGCAAGGGGCACAGGTTCAATCCCTGGCTGGGGAGCTAAGATCCCACATGCCACAGCACAGCCAAAAAAAAAAAGGTATATATATGTATAACTGAATCACTTTGCTGAACAGTAGAAATTAACACAACATTGTAAATCAACTATACTTCAATGAAAAAAATTAAATTAAAAAAAGATGAAGCACTTTGCAATAGCATCAGAGTAGAATAACTGTCTATAAATGACAAAAGACTTAAAAAGGACAGTTCAACAACTGATTACTATGTAATCAATGAAAAAACTTGGTTACAATAACTAGAATTATGACTGATTATAATCTTAACCTTTAAAAACCTTAATCTCTAGCAAAAACCAAGAAGCAAGTAATTGTGAACTCTGTCATACCAGCATTTCCTGACCTGAAAACTTATGCTTTAGTTTTCCTCTTGTAAGAAGGCAAAGACCCGACAGCAATTAACGTTCCAATATTTTATCCTATTTGAAATGACCCAGAGAGCTCAGTTTTCCTGCTAGAGTTTAAAAAGGCCTTTTTTTTTTTTTTTCTTCACTCTTAGAGATCACATATGATTAGATTAAAGTTCCTGAGAGCCCAGGTAGGTCATTTACATCTCAAAGGCACAGGAAGAGAAATATCCATTCCTTCTAGAATGCTAAATTTCTCTAATGGCATATGCAAAAACCAGTTTTAGAACAGCAAATGATTCCCATTTTGGCCATTTTCAGGGATTTTTTTTTTCAGTTTCTAAATAGCCAATTCAGTTTAAACAAATAACAGTAATAGACAATAATACATATTCACTCACATTCACATGCCTCACTTTCAGAGGAACACGAATCAGCACTCAAGTCAACCTTCGCTTCAGCTGTTAGCTCAGCACCTGTGGCCTTTCTTAACACAAAAAGCAATGGCCAGCCCACAGCTGTGGCCACTGCCTTATTGTCTAACTTTTTTTTTCCCACTGTAATGGCAGCCAATATCTCCACAACAGCCTTAGGGGTGTCTATGAGTTCTTTGTGCTCTCTTGGGGGCCCCCATTCATCAAGGACAGCCACCCCAGAAGTTCCCCCGCAACTTTGGGGATCACTCCTGCAACTTTCAACCCCACATGTTAGTGGACGGCCCCCGCAAATTTCCATTCCCCATCCTTATTTCCCAACATCTCGGTGCTCACAGGAGTTTCCTTGGTCTCCTGGCTGCTCTACCAATTGCTGGGCTGCACCCCACAGATCCGCAAAGCCTGTACTTGCCCAGATTCAAGACTGAAGAAAGAGCCCAGAGTCAGCGACAGAGCCATCAATGGCTTAATGCAGGGATCCCTAGCCCCTGGGCTGCAGACCGGTACGGTCTGCGGCCTGTTAGGAACAGGGCTGCACAGCAGGAGGTGAGCGTCAGGCGAGCGAGCGTAGCTTCATCTGCGGCTCCCCATCGCTCCCCATGGCTGGCATTACCGCCTGAACCCTCCACCTACCCACCCAGAACGTGGAAAAATTGTCTTCCACGAAACCGGTCCCTGGTGCCAAAAAGGTTGGGGACTGCTGGTTTAGTGGATGGGAGAGCTTACACATCTGAAGCAAGGTCCTGGAGCAACTCCCCACCATATGCAGCAGACGGCGGTTGGGGGCAGGACATGGCGGCAGTCTTTGCTCCCCTGGAGAGGGGGAGGTTACCAGGTGTAGGGGAAATTGACATCATGTTGGCTCATCAGTTACCAGGGAAACTCGCAGAGGAGCACGCCCCTCACCGCCCCTTTGACAAGCTATCATGGTGGAGATGTTCTGATCTAAAGGTTAGAACAATGACTAGCCGGGATAGGGGCAAGTATATAGGAAGGTCAGTCATGTGAGTAGGGTGTTTTATATATATATATAATGGAATATTACTTAGCCATAAAAAGAGAATTATTGTCATTTGCAACAACATGGGTGAATCTAGAGGGTATCATACTAAGTGAAATAAGTCAGAGTAAAACAAACACTACTGATACTTGATCTCACTTATATGTGGATTTTTTAAAAAAAAGCAAACCCTTAGATGCAGAGAACAAATGGGTGGTTGTCAGAAAGGAGAGAGGTAGAGGTGTGGGTGAAATAGGTGGAGATTAAGATGTATAAATCTCCAGTTATATAACTACTAAGTCATAGGGATATAATATACAACATAGGGAATGTGGTCGATACTATTGTAATAACTTTGGGGGCAGATGGTAACTAGACTAATTGTGGTGATCATTTCATAATGTATGCAAATGTCAAATCATTATGTAGTACATCTGAAACTATCATAATATTGTATGTCAACTATATTTCAATCAAAAAAAAAGAAAAAGAAAAAGAAAGCTATTAGAACTACTTACTCCTACCTCCTCCTACGAGTCGTAGTGCAGATAAGTAACGCAGCTGTCCATTAGCATACCTGAAATCCCACACCAATGTGGCTTTCCATGTGCAGGGTGAGAAAACTAGAAGCCCACAATTAACTTCTTATAAGTGAATATCTATGTCCCTTTTTAAAGTGTAATTTTCCTAATATCATAATAAAATCCCCCCCAAAAAAGAACATTAATTACAATATGGGATAATAAGGAGTTCAGAGATATCACGGAGGGGTGGATCAACTCTGCAGGTGACTAATGGATAAGAAAAGACTTCTTGGGACTTCCCTGGTGGTTAAGACTCTGTGCTTCCACTTCAGGGGCCACGGGTTCAATCCCTGGTCAGGGAACTAAGATCCAGCATGACTCGCAGTGCTGCCAAAAGAAAAGGACTTCACACAAGTTAGGCTTTGAACAATAAAGATGATTTGCCATGCTGATAGTTTGGAGGGGGGGGTGAGGGAGGCGAGGGTGGGCAGAAGGCATCTCAAGACAAGGAGGTGGGGGAAACAATGGTGTATCCAAGGAGATGGGAGCTCAGCTGGATTGCCACAGCCCTGGTGGACAGCAGCCAGAAAGGAGGCTGCAGAGTGATCGGCAGTCATGTCTTGAAGAGGCCACCATACTGTGCCCAGGAGTTTGCACTTTGCTCTGGGGATATGTTTTTCAAAATGAGGGTTGTAATTCATTCAAGTACGGTGAAGTGAATTTAGTAGGACAAGACCAGTATTTTTAAAAATAAAAAGGAAATTAAATGGAATAGACTAGAATAAAATAGAGAAGTATGATACTCTCTGTATTAAGAGCAAGTACCAGAAATTTCCTGGCCATCCAGTGGCTATATCTCCACGCTCTCACTGCCAGGGGCCCTGGTTCAATCCCTGGTCAGGGAACTAAGATCCTGCAAGCCGCGCAGTGGGGCCAAAAACAAAAGTAAGCACCATTTTGTGAAAATGGTGTTCGCGTTTTATATATTATGGCAGATACTACAAGTTTTACATGAATCCATGCTCCTCTTCTTCATTTTAATATTCAGATCCCCAAGGGTTTGGCACATGGCCACCCAGCAGGAGTCTACCTTGTCCAGCCTCTTTTGCCGTCAGATGTGACCATGTGCCTAAGTCCTGGCCAGTGCAGTGTGAGCAGCCATGGTGTGTGCCACTTCTGGGTTCTGCTCCTGAAGCAATGGTATGCAATCCTTTGTGTCTTTCCCTTTTCCACTAGCTGGGATACAGAATTGATGGTAGGAACTAGAACAGTCACTTTGGGCCCAGAGCTGAAAGCTGTGGTTTGAGTGTTAGAGCCTTGAAAAGCAGACTATAAAAGAGAAGTTAAGTTATGTAAAAGATAATTTCTATCTTAGTTAAGGGACACTTACATTTCTGTCACAGTGTCTCAAACCAATCCCTAATACACAGATGTATGTGTATGTATGTATGTACATGTGTGTTCATATATGGATATGTGTTTACACACACACACATACACACACACACATCAGGCCATATATAAATTATATAAGGATTGTGGTTTAAAAAAATAGAGAAACTGGGGCTTCCCTGGTGGCGCAGTTGTTGAGAGTCCTCCTGCTGATGCAGGGGACGCGGGTTCGTGCCCCGGTCCGGGAAGATCCCACATGCCGTGGAGTGGCTGGGCCTGTGAGCCATGGCCGCCGAGCCTGCGCGTCCGGAGCCTGTGCTCCGCAACGGGAGAGGCCACAACAGTGAGAGGCCCGCGTACCACAAAAAAAAAAAAAAATAGAGAAACTGCCTGCCCTTAAAATATGTTTGAAGCAAGTGAGCAATTTGATCAGATTTGTGTTCCCAAACTGAAAGGAATCTTACGGATCACTTAGGCCAGTTAGTCCTTCTTCTTATGGATGGGAAACTGAGGTCCATACAGGTTAGGTAACTGACTCAGGGTCCCAAGTAGCAAGAGCTGGTCCTTGACCCCTGACCTCTGATTCAGGACTGGGCCCTTCCTGTGTCACCAGGTGACAAAGATTTATCTTGCTCTCTCAATCCTCAAACGCTGTTCTGTGTCATATTGTTCCCCTAGATTTCTAATTAATTCGATTCAATTCAGCAAATATTTATTGTAAACCTAGTACATACTAAGTTGCAAAGACATAGGAAGGACCTTCATAAAAAGTTCCTTAACTGGTATCATAAATAGATACATAAATAGATCTGCATTTAGGCACGGATTAGTATCTGTACATACATTTCCTAACTCTGGGCCCTGAGATGGCATAGAAGCAATGACACCCCAGGAGCAATTGAGCACATCTAGAACTCAGATTTGGTTTTTAAATACCATTCTTCCATAAAAGGAACCAAGGGGGCTTCCCTCGTGGCGCAGTGGTTGAGAGTCCGCCTGCCGATGCAGGGGACACGGGTTCATGCCCCGGTCCGGGAAGATCCCACATGCTGCGGAGCGGCTGGGCCCGTGAGCCATGGTCTCTGGGCCTGCGCGTCCAGAGCCTGTGCTCCACAACGGGAGAGGGCACAACAGTGAGAGGCCCGCGTACCGCAAAAAAAAAAAAAAAAAAAGGGACCAAGGTTCCTTAGAGAGGTGGTTGATCCTGGGCTGGGGAGGCAAAACACAAGACGAGCCTAGGGCATCTTGTTGTGACAGGAAGTAGGAGAGCGCTCAGAGAAGGATAGGAGCTCTTCAAAAGGACACAGGAACCAACCTGAAAGCGCTCCCAATGGCCAAAGCTGGAACAGTTTGAGCAAGACAATAAGTAACCATAGTTCTGGATTTTCTAACCCATAGAATAAAATAAATAACCATGACTCCATACTGATATAAATAACTCATTGCATAAAAAAAAGACTTCTTTAGGGCTTCCCTGGTGGTGCAGTGGTTAAGTATCCTCCTGCCAACGTAGTGGACACAGGTTCGATCCCTGGTCTGGGAAGATCCCACATGCTGTGGAGCAACTAAGCCCATGCGCCACAACTACTGAGCCTGTGCTCTAGAGCCCACAAGCCACAACCACTGAGCCCCCGAGCCACAACTACTGAAGCCCACGTGCCTAGAGCCCGTGCTCTGCAACAAGAGAAGCCACTGCAATGAGAAGACCGTGCACCACAACAAAGAGTAGCCCCCGCTCACCACAACTAGAGAAAAGCCCACACACAGCAACGAAGATCCAATGCAGCCAAAAATAAATAAATAAAATTAATTAATTAATTTAAAAAAAAGACTTCCTTAACTGAGTATCTAGATGACTAGAAATTTGAAGATGTCAAAACTGAGTGGCAGTTGAGTAGGCTTGAATAATTACATTTTGTGGTAACTGAAACTAAAACCCGCTTGGAGTGGACAGACAGAAGGTTAAAGACTTAGTTTTCATCTTGTCTCTGCCACTCAACATCTATAAAATGAGGATAAGATCATCTACCTTGCTGACCTCATGATTCTCCAAAGAAATAAAGTATATGAAAGAAAAGTTAAATGCATAAATAAATAAATAAACAAATAAAAACAAAAACTCCTTAATCACCAAGGACTTCAACCATCCATATCATGATAAAATTAATCTTTATTATTCGTGGATTCTGTATTTGTCAATTTGCCTTCTTGCTAAAACTTATTTGTGATCCCCAGATCAATATTCACAGTGCTTTCATGGTAATTTTAGATGTATGCAAATTGTCAAAAAATTTGTCACCCACCATGCATGACTTGCCCAACACTGCCAGCTAAGGTGGAGTAAGGTGATACTGCCTTCTTGTTTTGGCTATCATACTGTAAACAAGTGTTCTTTTGTGGTAAATTTAGTGCCATGCTTTTGGCATTTTTGTGCTTATTGTTGGTGACTCTGCTGTTTAAAACTGCCCCCATGTGCTAGATAAGCTTCCCTCAAGCATGAATTATAGGACTGTTGGCCATGAGTTTAATGTGAATGGATCAATAATATATATTAAATAACACGAAGCACACCTGAAATGTTTGTGCCCAAAGGCTCACAGGAACCTAACCCTGTATTTCCCCTAAGAGTAGTGATTCACTGTTCACTAATTCAGTGTTTGCAGCAACTTTATAGAATACAGCTACTGTGAATGACAAAAACTGACAGTATTTAGTAGCACCTTCTATGTACCTGGCCCACCCTATACTTCCTTTTTAAAAAAAATAATTAATTAATTAATTTTATTTATTTTTTGGCTGTGTTGGGTTGTTGCGGCGAGCGGGGCTACTCTTCATTGCAGTGCACGGTCTTCTCACTGTCGTGGCTTCTCTTGTTGGGGAGTACGGGCTCTAGGCACGCGGGCTTCAGTAGCTGTGGCACATGGGCTCAGTATTGTGGCTCACGGGCTCTAGAGTGCAGGCTCAGTAGTTGTGGCACACGGGCTTAGTTGCTCCGCGGCATGTGGGATCTTCCCAAACCAGGGATCGAACCCATGTCCCCTGCATTGGCAGGTGGATTCTTAACCACTGCGCCACCAGGGAAGTCCCGCCACCCTATACTTTCTTTGACATAATCTCAAATATTCCTGACAACATCCTAGAAAAAAGGTTTTTGTTTTAGGCTTCTGCCAGTCATCCAAGTGCTGAAGTTGGCTGGCTCTTCTGTCATTTTCTTACCCCTGACAGATGTCTGATTAGCTGGGTACTTTGTAGCCACATTTTTTTTTTCAAGTAGGCCAGTAATCTTTCTTGATTACTATATTCAGTCCTTGCCAATTTGAGAGAGAAAATATTTACTGAGGTGACAAACACTTGAATTTATTTTTTCAAAAGTTTCCTGCAACTTCTTATTAAGAAAGACTTCAAACCGAAAGAAAGGTTGAAAAAAATAGTAAAATGAATACCCATAAACCCTTTGAAGACTTGTTAAATGGGAAAGTGATCAGTTTCATGTAGAGTTAGAGAGTGGAACTAGGACAAAGGAAGGGAAGGTAGCATAAGACAAACTTCAGCTTGAAACAAGGAAGAATTTTCTCTCTTGCGAGGAGGATGGACTCAGCTAAGGTAGAATGTATGCCTACAGACAAGGGTATGGTGGAGCTGAACGCTGTACTGGGTAGGAGGGAGGTCTAGACAGCAGGTCAAGCTGTCTATGAGTCCACAATCCACTGCTCTGTCTGAGTTCTAGGATTGCCACAGTATTGTTTTCATAGTGGTTGTATAGTATTTCAGCCACCTCATGTGTTAACTCAGCATTTGAGGGCAGATCTGAGAGACCAGCCTCCATTTGTAATGTGGTTTCTCTGAAAAGACGTGTTGAATTTCAAACAAGTGATAAACAAGCTTTTGAAACATGACCCTATAGAAGCTGGAGAATTGTTGTTCTTCTTTTGACTTGTCCTTAAACTCCTTGAAGCATCCCAACTGCCCTTCTAACGCTACTGTTCTGGGATTTGGGGACTCTGTGTTTGCCTTATTAAATTATAATTTCCTAAACTTCAGATTCCAACATGGATTTGACCAGACAGGAAGGAAGAAGACCTGAGATCTGGCCCTGCTGAGTCAGATTCTCCTGGCTCAGCTCCATGATTTTGTCTGAAGTATATGCCTAGGGTGGCAGATAATCTTGCCCCACTAAGAACCTGCTATGACATCTTCAGCCAACATTCTCTTCTTAGGCCTTATGTGGCTATTTGTATATGTACAAAGTAGACAACATATTTTTGGTGTGTATTTTATTGTGTAACCACAATATATTTTGACATTTTATTATGTATCTTCTTGTCTGTTCTCCAGTTGTTCTGTGTGCCTTACTCTCACCTTTTCATAAGATTGTAAACTTTGGCCTTACATCTTCCCCTAATATATTCATCTTTTAGGGTCTCTGTAAAACCAAGGGCAGCAGCAGTGTGGTGTGTAAGGTGGGACCATAAACTTGGAGTCAGATAAACTTAGGATTCTACTCTGCCATTTACAGTCAGCCCTCCGTATCCACGGGTTTCACATCTGAGGATTCAACCAAATGCAGATCGAAAATATTCGGGAAGAAAATAAATTCCATAAAGTTCCAAAAAGCAAAACTTGAATTTGCTGCACTGGTAACTATTTATATAGCATTTACATTGTATTTACAACTATTTACACAGCATTTGCATCATATTAAGTGTTAAAAGTAATCTAGAGATGATTTAAAGTATATGGGAGGATATGTGTAGGTTACGTGCAAATACCATGCTGTTTTCTATAAGGGACTTGAGCATCTGACTATACTAGCCATGTGACCTTGGTAAATTATTTAACTTCTAAGTCTTGGTTTTCTTATCTCTAAAAGGGAAATGATTATACACTTGTAAAGTGTCTGTCACATGCTAGGCACCCAATAAATGGTCATTCTCAAAAATGACATGCTGTATGACACCATTTAAATGAAATTCTAGAACAGGCAAAACTAATCTATAGTGATAGAAACTAGATCAGTGGTTGCCTGGGGCTGGTGGCGGTGGGTTGGGTAATCAAGGGAAAAGGCCAAGGGAACTTTTGCCGGGGTGGAAATATTCTATCTTGATTGTGGTAGTGTTTATATGGGCGTGTACGTTTGTCAAAACACATGAAACAGTGCACTTAAAATAGTATATGTAAATGATCCCTCGATAAAGTTGGTTTTAAAAAGAATGTTCATTCCCTTCCTCTCTCCATCAATGAAAATGTGTTAGATTAAGGCACACATTCCAGGGCCAAATATACATTTTATCTTTTATTTTAGATTATTCATATTACTGTATAATTTCCCCCATGAATCAGTATAAGTAAATGAGACTTGGCTTGATATCGAATTTCACTTTTTTTTTTTTTTTTTTTTGCTTTATGAGGGCCTCTCACTGTTGTGGCCTCTCCTGTTGCAGCGCACGGGCTCCGGACGCGCAGGTCCAGTGGCCATAGCTCACGGGCCCAGCCGCTCCACGGCATGTGGGACCTTCCCGAACCAGGGCACGAACCCGCGTCCCCTGCATCGGCAGGCGGACTCTCAACCACTGCGCCACCAGGGAAGCCCTCGAATTTCACTTTTTAACTGACTTGTATTATAAAATTGGAGAGATGTGTCATGAGGGGTGTGAGAAGGCAGACACTGGTCTCTAAGATACAATGAAATATACTTAAAGACACGATACATTTACAAAAAACCACTCACTTAAGGGGAAAATATTTTTCTGGTGAAATAGTAAAAGCTTGCCATAAAATAAAATGATAGTGATGAGGGCTTGGATGAATGGACTGGCCTGAGGGAGCTTTTTACTTTTGCTTAGTCTGCATGTATCCCCTCCCCACAACCACATGACCCTCTTCGAATAATAGCTCCTTCCATCCAAAGGGGAAGGGTGCATACCAGATGTCTCTTAAGGAATTTCCTTGGAATCTGCTCCTAAAACACTTTTGCTTCCTTTTCACTGGGCAGAACTTTGTCATGTGTCCGCAGCTAGCTGCAAGGGAATCTGAGGGAGTTAGTCTTTATTCTTAAGAAAGGCCATATGACCAGATAAAAAATCAAAGGTTCTATGACCAAGGAAAGAAAAGAATAATAGATGTTGACATAGGCAACAATTCTTCTTTGCCCAAAACTGTATCAGGTAACAGAATATTTCATATATAATGGCAGAAAATTACAAACTACCAAAATTAATAATGTACACCCACACTGTAGCCGTATCAAAATGATTATGTTTGTCCATAGTTCTTGAAGTGGAAGCATTTCAATAGTACATTGTTAAGTGGGAGAAAAACAGGTTACCAAAAATATGAGCTCTGTTCTATAAAATTATATATAAATAATATGTGTGTACATATAAATACATACATATTTAAATATAAATATGGATATACTAAAAGTATTTCTCTCTGGAGTGGTAGAATTACATCATATAACTTTAATTCACTTCATACCATTATTTTTACTAAAAAGCTTGTATCCTTTTTATAAGCAAAAAAAATTCTTTTCACTTAGAAAATATTTGGGCACCTGTGTCTCTAAGGAACTTCATGAGCGGAGCTGAGGGGTGAGCAGTGGCAGGGTGGAATTCAGGGGTTGGGAAGGTCTCCATCATTTTCCTGCAGGCACTCAAGTGGTATTCAGTTCCTGGGTTCCTGGGAGCCCCTGGGCAGTGGTATCTAGGAGGCTATTGATCCCCAGGCCTGAACTCAGGAGAGAGGTCTATGCAGGAGTTGTGGCAATCACCATGAAGAAGATGGTCCGTGAAGCCAGGGGAGGAAGCACAATACAGCGGCGACCATGCTGGGCGTCTTCCCTTGGCCTCCAGACCTATTCCCCACCCTTCTCCAGCTTGCTCTGTGCCTGGAAAGGCTGACCTATGTGGACTGCCTCACACCAGATTCCCTGCCTTCTGGCTTTCAGCTGGGCTCAGTCCATGGGAG
The DNA here is from genome assembly GCF_964341445.2 of Mesoplodon mirus. Taxonomy (NCBI): domain Eukaryota; kingdom Metazoa; phylum Chordata; class Mammalia; order Artiodactyla; family Ziphiidae; genus Mesoplodon; species Mesoplodon mirus. The sequence continues at coordinate 69,858,360 of NC_138988.1, read as the reverse complement.
GCCCTGGTAGGAGATCAGAGGATGGGAAGAAAGAAGCACGGGTATTTCTTTCTCACTCCCTCCATGCAGGGTTAGCACAGGGTGACCGCTTCTCCCGAACGAAGGTTACAGCTCACCTCAGGCAGGCTCCTCCTCCAGCCCTCAGGCCTGAGCGAGGGAGTGCTCCCACTGCTGCTAGCCCCAGGGTACAGCACTGCCCCATGTGGTTTCCCAGCACCTGTCCCATACCTTTGTAAATAGTTCTTTTTCACACTCTTCCCTGCATTACCCAATCTGAGTGTGCCATCTGTTTCCTGCCAGGATCCTGGCCAACACAGAGGGCTTGGGGGTGAGGAAGGGAAAGAACACCCAAGTTTAAAGGGCAGGGAGAGGGAGAGGAAATGGGGCCTAATCGACAGAGGAGTCGAAGGCAAACCAGGAGTTATGAAACCAGGCGGGCGGCCAACAGTTTTATGAAGATTGCAAGGTTAAATAAGGATGAGATCTCAAAGGTATATTGGGATTGGCCATCTGGAGGAGGAGCTGGGAAGAGGAAGAAAGAGAATTGGGTGGGTGGTTCTGGGAGGAGGGATCTGAGTTGAAGATTGAGAAGAAGGTAAGAGGTGAAGAGAGGTGAGAGAAGGGAGTAGGGCAGAGGAGAGGACCAGGGCAAAGGTAGGAAAAGGGGCAGCAGGCCATGGGGTGAAGAAATGTGACTCTTTAGTCCAGGTGGGGAAGCAGGTAGTACCTCCAAGAATGAGAGTGGGGGCTTCCCTGGTGGTGCAGTGGATAAAAATCCTCCTGCCGATGCAGGGGACACGGGTTCGAGCCCGGGTCCGGGAAGATCCCACATGCCACGGAGCAACTAAGCCCGTGCGCCACAACTACTGAGCCTGCGCTCTAGAGCCTGCAAGCCACAACTACTGAAGCCCACGCGCCGCATCTACTGAAGCCTGCGTGCCTAGAGCCTGTGGTCCACAACAAGAGAAGCCACTGCAGTGAGAAGCCCATGCACCACAATGAAGAGTAGGCCCCACTCGCTGTAACTAGAGAAAGGCTGCGTGCAGCAGGGAAGACCCAGCACAGCCAAAAATAAAAAAATAAGAAAATAAAAAAATTTTTCTAATTAAAATAAAGATGAGTGTATGTACCGAGGCACAACACATACTTACACATATACAACACCCACACCTGCACGCGCTATACTCTACATTCACATGAACACACACACACGCAAATACGTATACACCACAACGCTTCACCACACACACCAAAGATACACATATTTGCACACATACATACACCTCACCATATCACCATCCCTACACCATTCACAACAGTCACAACAGTAACTGCCAGATCCATAGATCTCACTGGACCCCACGTAACGTCGGCTGTTTGCTTTGCTGTGACGTTTGTCTATTTGCTGGCATCACGTTAAACCCTGAGAAAAGCCTGATTCTGCCCACTCACGCATGAAAGAGGAGTTCTCAGCATTTACAGCATGGTGCCCGGTGCACCGTAGATGCTCCGTGGATAAATCTGGAATGGCTCCACAGTCCCTGGCTCTTACCCTGGGGTATGGGGCAAGGGCTATACCTGGCTGTATGTGCTGACCTCCTAAGTAACTTACCCAGGGGGGCCCTAAAGACTGGCCTCCAATGACCACAACTCAAATGCCTGTCCATATGATGGAATATTCTAGAGTGAAAATGAAACACGTGTTAAAACATGCATGAATCTTTAGAACATAATGTTGAGTAAAAAGAGCAAGTTGCAGATCACTACATACCTGCCTGATAATCTTTTTATAAAGTTCAAGAACAACGGAAACTAAACACTACATACTTTAGGAACACATGGCTATGAAATAAAAACTTTTTTTAAGAAACGTAAAAGAATGCTAAACACAACATTCAGGACAGCAGGTTATGTCTGGGAGAGGCAAGGAATGGACTAAGAAAGGATCATATAGGTAGATGGATGTTATTGCTGATGTCTGCTTCTTGAATGGGATTCACCACCCAGTATAATATAACAGCAGGCCAGGCTTGAACCAAGGATGAGAATATATCATGAACCAAGGATTATGATTAACCCAGTTCTGTACATCGGATGTCTTGTTACAGTAAATAAAAATAAAGACTGTCCTCTCAGCTTGACCCTAGTTCTGCTTATTTTTGCACTTCCTCCCACAGCGACGCTGAGGGGTCACTGCAACCTTGCTCTTGGCAATCGGAGTTACTAGTGCAAGGCTGGGCAGGAAATGAACTGGGGATGAGGCCATATCTGCTTTAACACTGTTCTCGATGGGTCCTTTGTGGTAAGGGTTTCCAAGAACCAGCAGAGCAGTTGAGGGCGCTGAGTAACATTTACAAGAAATGTGTGCCAGCCCCACCCCCTAACCACCCCGCCCCATCCCCTCTCTCCTCCCTTTGCCGCCTCCAACTCTTCCTCCCCACCCAGGCCCAAGTGAAGGGTAGCTCACAAGAGCCAGTAATGAATATTTCCATGGAACAGAACTGCTTACCTGACTCTCTGGAGTCTGGGGAAGAACTGCTCTGACGTCCACCCAGATTCTGGGCCCTGAAGGAAACTTGAGATGACTAATCCACACAAACATTTATTAAGTAGCAGTAGAGCAGAGTGGTAGTGAGCATGGAACACCTGGGTCCAAATTCTAACCTGGCCACTTCTTAGGTATGTGACTTTTGACATAGTACTTACTGCTCTGCACCTCAGTTTTCCCCACCTGCAAAATGGGGATAAATAATAATATCTCCCTCATGGAGAGTTGTTGTAAGACTAAGACATGCAAAGCATGCAGAACAGTGCTGGGCACATGGTAGGTACTGAATGAGTGTTAGCTATTATCATTATGAAAGATGCAGATGAATCAATGAGACCATGCTCTAGTGCAGGAATTTGCAAACTTTTTTCTGTAAAGGTCCAGATAGTAAATATTTTTGGCTTTGCTAGCCATAAGGTCTTTGTCACAACTACTCAACTCTGCCATTGCAGTATGAAAGCAGTCATAAACAATTCATAAATGGATGAGCTTTATTTATTAATGCTGACAATTAAATTTCACATAATCTTTACCTCTTATGAAATATTATTCCTCACTCAGTCTGTTTCAACCATTTAAAATGTTAAACCAAGTCTTAGCTTACAGGCCGTGCAAAACCAGGTAGTGTGCCAGACTTGGTCAGCAGGTTGTGGTTTGTCCCTCCCTGGTCTAATGGGGGGAAAACATTAGCCCCTCTGAATTTCTTTGTTTTACCTGTATGTCCTGTGCCTCACTTTACAGGTGAACAAACTGAGGTTCACCCTTCAAAGTCCAGTTGAAATGCTGCCTCCTCTTTGAAGCCTTCCCAGATCACCTCAGCCAAGGGCAGCAATAACTCCATCTGCTGCCTCCTTTGTGATGAGCACACATTTGTTCATTCCTTTTAAAATTTTATCATGAAATATTTAAGACAAACCAAAAGCTATAAAGTATAATGCCGGGACTCCCCTGGTGGTCCAGTGGTTAAGACTCCACGCTTCCACTGCAGGGGGCACGAGTTCGATCCCTGGTGGGGGAACTAAGATCCCACATGCAGCGAGGTGTGGACCAAAAAATATATATATATAATGCAAATACCTTAGTCCTCACCATCTGGTTTATGAAATAAAGCATTGCCCAAACAGTTGAAGGCCTCTATGCAGATACCCCTCCCCAAATCACAACCTCCCTTCCTCTTCCCCAGAGGAAACAGCCACCAACCTGACTCTGGGAATTTATTGCCGTGTACTTCTTAGTACTTTTACTACATATAAAAGCATCCCTAAGCAGGATGTAATATTTGTTTGCATGTATGTATACCCATTATTTAACTGGATTTCCTTAATAATCCATTCAAGGAATATCTCTATTTAGAGATTAGTCTCAGAGGGTGTTATAAGGCCCAAGGGATCCAGTTAAGTAATGGTGGTAAAATCCAAGGCTGATTCCTAAGTCATGCTCTTAACCATTGCTCCCCTCTATATTCCTGTGGCCAGTCTGTTAGTTATCTGATCCCCTTTCCACACTAGATTTTAAACTGCCCAATAGAAGAGACTGTGACCTTTCACCCCTCCTATACAACCCCTAATATCTGGCACCCAGTATCTTGGCACTTACTATCTCGCACTCTTCTTCAAAGAGACACCATCTTCTATCATCCCTAGCAGTCTCAATAGAGGATGGGGAAACTGCCAGAAACTCACTTCAAGGGAAAGAAGGGTGGGGCTTTGATAGATTTCAATACGTTTAGAGCAACTTTTAAGCCAACTGTCAACTTTACTGTAAAGGATGAGGCATGCAACCCTCATACTCCAAGAGACTGGGAAGAACAAGGAGGATAGAGAAAAGGGGAACTGAGAAAATCAGCCCCCAGAACCGAGAAATCCTTCCTTCCTCTCCTACCGCCACAGGGGAGCCGAGCTAGGGTTTGGGATCTAGTCCAAGCTTAAGGAGTGAGGAGTGACAATGAGTGAGCAGTATTGTGGCCTGGACCCTCAAACAACCTGACAAGACAGCATCTGGGCCAGTGTCCAAAGGGTGTGTGCATGCACCGAGGGGAAGGAGCAAGATGATGAGGAAGGAAGAACGTTGTAGGCTGCTATTGATGCCGCTAAAGAAACAAGAAACGAATATTTACGAATACTTGACATGCACATTGAGTGGTACTCGCTCCACTGTTCTTTCAGGACGTAGTCAGGCCACGTGCACTAAGTGGATTCATGGATTCTACCATCTAGTTTAAACTGAACTCTCACAGAATGAACAAGAGGCTTTAACAGATCCCTGCAAAGAAACCACGGACTAAAAATGCTAATTATCCCAGCACAAGCAGTAAGAAAATGGCCGGGCTAACATTTCACCTACTCCCAATATAAGCTTTTTGTCGAGCACATTGGAGAGGAAAACTCTGTGTAAGTCAAAACAACGAATGCATTTCCACACGTCTATTATCAATGACTAAACTCAACACTAAAGATGAAGGGAAGTTTACACAGGTATATAGTTTCCCAGTAAACACTTATTAAGTGTACGTGCTCAAAATGTTTTACTAGTGGGAGAGACAATTGAAAAAAGCCTCAACTGGTAGTTCAGCAAAATTTTGGTATCTTCTAGGTCAGCCTTGTCAAGTGGAACTTCCTGCAATGATGGAAATGCTCTATTGTTCCACAGCTACTAGTCATCAGTGACCATTTCATGAAATCTGACTAGCACTGGGAAACAGCCACATATGCCATATTAGCCCCGCTCTAATAGAATTTGCATTGGGAATAGAGGTTGGGATTGCATTGGGCCCCTCCAGCCAAACCTTGTCCACACAAGATTGGTTCATCTACCCTTTGGCCATACATTCATTTCAGAAAGGTAACTATCCCAGAAGTGCTACTGAAGGAAACCAGATTCAGGCTGAAAATTCCCTTTTTCCTCCCTGGATAGATTTTGGCACTTACCAGGTGTTCAATTAACGCGCATTAGCATGCCTCTGCATGGACAACACTTAAGCCACAAATTAAGACAAAAGATATTTTATTCAAAAAACGCCAAGTATAAAAAAAAAAATAAGATCTCTTTTATTCCCCTGTACAGTATTTCACTCAGATAAAACCAGCAGGCTACATGCTGCTCAAAACACAGCCCCAGAGAGGATCCGGAAGGCACACCATCCAGAACTGCTTTTCATAAATCTATCCTATATACACAAGTCAGCAATGCCCCTCCCCCATCACCCACGGACCCCATGCCCACTTGGGTAAGCAGGCGAGGGGGCCTGCAGCAGTCAGGGAGCTGCAGCAGCTGTCCCGCCTGAGTCCCGTCACCCTATGAACAAACAGAGCAAGCGTTGCAGCCTTCCCCAAAAGGTCCCCAAGTCAGAGGAGGAAAGGAGAAAAGAAAACTATGGCGGCAGCTGTGGAAGCTTGGAGCAGGAAGGGAACCAAATAAATAAATAAATAAATAACATTGACCTCCAGGTTAGAATGCGCATCTTTCCAAGGAAAAAAAAAACAAAAAACCCAAAACAAAACAAAACAAAAAAAACAGGTAAAATAATTTAAAGGCAAAATTAAAAAAGAATTAGATCAACTACAACCCTTTTGTACACTACCATGCCAACTGTACACACATTTACAGTTTTTCTGTTGATTTGCATTGTTTGTGCATTTGTGTGTGTGTGTGTGTGTGAGGTCTTGGCTTAGAAACAGTTAAGTAAAAACCAAAAAGGAAGACCAGTTCACTTGGGAGTTTTACTAAAGGAGGTGGAAAAAGGGCAGGTGGCTCAGCATTTGGCCCTGTAGCCTCTTCCATGGCACCTTTCATATGAAGGATGGGGGGAAGGGGTGGGGGAGAAACAGAGGGAACCAAACCCAGGCAGATTTTTGGAGAAGCAGCAGGTAAAAGAGGCAAGTTCAAGTATTTCTCCCAGCACAGCCGGAGTCCCCACAGAAGGCACTCAGAAGAGTCGGAAGAGGTGACAGGGACTTAAAATGGTGCTAGTCCTATCCCACCCCAACCCGATTTCCCCCTACCCGACCCATCACGGCATTCAGCAGAACTCTTGATGAAGGGAACAGTTCCATGGCTGGATTCTGATCCACTCCCACCCCACCCGCCACCCCTGGGATTTTGCAAAGTCCAGCAATGCTGGACACCGATGAGAAGGAGAGCTTCTATGGGAGGAGTTGAGGCCTAGGACGGCTGGAGTGGAGTCTCTTCCTCCCTTTGGGAGGCAGCCTCCAGGGCCTGGGGTCTGGAATGAGTTGTAAATGTTGTTCCTGTATCAAGCACTGTCCTGCTTGGAGAGAAGTGTCACTGGTACTTGGGAAGCTGGAAACAGACACTTCCCCTCCCTTGAGCATCTGACAGAGAGGGGAGAACCTGCCCGAGAAGCTATTTGCTGGGCCCTGGCAACAGGCTGTGGAGATGGATCTCAGCGGTTTCCTGGGGCAGGAGGACATCTTGCATCCATGGATGGTTCTGGATTTCTTCGAAGGATGGCCGATCTGATGGTCTCAGGGCCAAGCACCATCTAATGAGATGTTGACACTCTAGAGAAAGCAAGATAGAGGTTATGAATGACTCACTTGTTTTTGCAGTGCAAAGGTCTTCCCACTTTGCTTCCCAGGGGCCCACAAGTCAGGAATCCAACACAGACCCTGCCCTTTCTAGAACGCTTATTCTTCAATGAGAAGGTATTAACTAACACCTAGATGCTCCAGTATGCTTTCAGCTAAAAAACAGCTCCTCTCTTAACCCTGTAGTTTTCAAACTTCAATAGCTAGGGCCTTTCCCACAACGCCCACTCAACAGAAATAGGAAAGATGATGCCAAGAGATTTTGATGAGACATCACTAAGCACGATGAGGTGATTCAATTCACCTACCAACTTACAAATATGAACACCACCCACGATGAGGTCACTGGAACCACAGTATTTAAGAGAGCCTGCCTTAAGGGAGAAGGATCAAAGAGCCCTCAATTTTTCACTCCCTGGCAAAACAGCCAGGAGTTGAGGGATCAGGATCCTTTGGTTCTTAAAAAAAAAAAAACCTTTCAGTGAAACTCAGTGGTCTTCTCTTAATATTCTCACACATGCTCTTCCTCTGACCCCCCACCAAGGCACCCTCAAATGCAAACCATTTGATTCCTGCAGACCAGCTCTCAAGTGTGAATCATTTGCCTAGAATTCTAAAGCAAGGGCCATGGTATCTCCTGGAGACTGAAGCTGTCCAAACTCAAAGACCACCCCTGAGGACTAACAGCCTCGTGATTCCTGCTTCTCCTCAATAAAGGGCTTCGCAGAAGTTACCTGAAGAGACCCTCTGCCTGAAGAAAACTTGGCCCCTGATGATCTCCTCGTCGTGCTCAAAGGGAATATCTCCACAAACCATATCGTACAGCAGGATCCCCAGAGACCAGACGGCTGCCGACCTGCCATGGTAGCGATGGTAGCGGATCCACTCTGGAGGACTATACACTCGGGTCCCTGCAAGCCAGGGGAATAGGAAGGAAAACATACTTTTAGCAAAAATAAAACATAAAGCAACTGAGAGGTATGCTGAGTAACTCTTAAAAAAAAAAAAAAGGCACCACCCTACTTCTCTCAGCAGCTGGGTGAATTCCATTCCCCCCCCCAGGGCTAAAAGGAGTGGATGAGAAGCTTATGGCAGCTCTCCAGCCCAAAGCATTACCCACTTCTCTACCAGCTCAGACCATAAACAGCTCCAAGAAACAAACAGGGCTGGCCACAGACCCAACGCCTGAAGCCTGTACGTGGTAGGACCACCCTCAATGGGAGGAGGGGATGAACATCTGCAAAATCAAGGGAGGTATCCCACAGACTATCCTTAAACTGCATTAAATGTCCTTGCCCAGGAGCCGGGTGAGAGTCTCATCTCAGATATGATCCAGGCAAGGACACTTGTACAGTATCCTAAGTCAGGGTGCCCCTTGAAAGGCCTTCCTCCCCACCCTCTGGACATATGGATAGACACCCACACCCCTTCCTCCCCACACTGGAAAGGTAGAGAGGCAGGGCTGGCTTCAGACCACGTGATTCCTGTTTACAAACTTTGAGTTGTAAAAAAAAAAAAAAAAAGTGGGACCATCTCGCTGGTGCTCACCAGGGGGCAGCAAAGACTGGAAGGAAAAAACATGGGAGGACCCGGCCAGCCATTAACTGTTAAATACAAAAAAATGCAGCCCAACCCAGCGTCCTCCAAGGGCAAATAAACACAAACCACAAGCCCCAGTCACAAGTTTTGAAAGGCTGTCGTTTGTTAGGTTAAGCCGCTCAGATGATGACCCACCCTCCCGTGCTTTGATCTCAAGCTCTCCATTCCTTCTTTTCTCAAAGAACCCTCTCCAAGCCCCTCCCTAGGATAGGTTTTCATCCTCTCTGCGGAGACACCCAACTAATTTTCAAACCAGCAAGAGATCTTATTTCACAACATTCATTCCCGACTCCCTCACCCCACAACACCAAAAAAAAAAAAACCCCAACAATGAATTATTTAGCGAAACTACTGTTTCTATTCCTTATTCATCCCTAAATCAAAGGGGAGAAAAAAAACCTGCAGCTCTAAAAACTACCTTACCGAAAACTAACTCCCTTATAAAACAAAACAAAAATGACAAAACCGGCGTCAATGTTCATCTCTCCCGCTCTCTCCTCCCCCTTCCCCCCTCCCATCCTTTTACTGGCGGGGAAACTGGGTCAGACTTCAGAAATCTGGGCTACGGCCGGTTGCCCGCAACCTCTTATTCATCGGGAAACCTTGGAACCCACTGAATTCCACTTAAAAAATAAAATCATGCCAGAAACATTACAGGTTCAGCTGGCTTGAAATCCCCGGCTTTCCTACGCTGGGAAGCTCTCCTTCGCCCCACCCCTGCTAGCATCGAGCCAGGCGGCCCGATGACCTTTACAAAGGGCCGGAGAGGAAAGCCTAACCAGGCCTCCAGGCCAGGCCGAGTCACCTGGGCAGTTCCCTCCCGGGCAGCTCCGCCTCCAGGCCTGGCTCACCATCGAAGTCCGTGTAGACGGTGTCCTTGAGCAGTGCCCCCGACCCGAAGTCGATGAGCTTGAGTTCGCCACGATTGAGGTCGATAAGGATGTTCTCGTCCTTGATGTCGCGGTGAAGCACCCCGCAGTTGTGGCAGTGCCGCACGGCCTCCAGCACCTGCCAGAAGAAGCTGCGGGCCAGCTCCTCCTGCAGGGCCCCCCTTTCCGTGATAAAGTCGAAGAGGTCTTGAACCGGCTCGGGCCTCTCCAGGATCAGGACGAAACTGTCGGGCCTCTCGAACCAGTCCAGGAGCCTAATGACGCCGGAGAAGCCCGAGCTCACCTTCTTCAGCAGAACCACTTCCATGGGCACTCGGGTGCCATTAGGCTGCAGAGGAGCGAGGGGCTGCGTTAGGGCGGGAGTCGAAGGGTGCCCCTCACCCCACCCATCCTGGAGGTCGCCCCCTCCAAGGGTACTCACCAGCTCTCCCCAGTCTGAAATGCGGTCCTTCTCCACGTGTTTGATGGCCACCTGGAAAGCCCCCCAGAGAGCGTTAGGTTCCCTCGCCCGGGCCAAACACACCCGTGCGCCCCCCGTCCGGCGCGCCCTCCCCGCGGCGGGCCGCCCACTCACCGGCAAGTTGTCGGCGACACGGATGCCTGAGTAGACCGAGCCGAAGCCGCCGCTGCCCAGGAGCGGGCCCACCTGGTACTGTGACTCCAGGGGCTCCTTCTCCTTGCCTAGGAAAGGGGGAGTCACAGGGGACTCAGTGCCGGCCCGCGAACCCCCAGCTCCCACCCTGGAGGTCCAGCTGCCACTCCATCCTCGGGTTGGGGGGGGCGCTCACCGGGCGCCAGCTTGGTGGCGTGCAGGTCGTTGCAGGGCGCGGCGCGCAGGTGGGCAAGAGAGTTGATTTTGGACAAGAGCATCCCAACCTCCAGGATGTCGGCGTAGGGACGGTGTCTGGAGGAGCTGCAGCAGGAGCTGGGGCTGGGGTTGTGCCGGTGGCTGTGCCTACGGCTGGGGCTGAGGCTGCGGGTGGCGTTGCGGCTGCGGCTGGCGCGGAAGGCCGAGGGCGAGTCGGAGGACGACTGGGGGCGCTGCCGGGGCTGGCGGCTGACGGACACGCCGGCGGGGTCAGGCAGCACAGAGGGCGGAGGGGTGGGCGGCTCGTGGGGATTGTGCCGCAGCGCCGCGGCACAGGGAGCTTGTAGCTGCTGCTGCTGCTGCCGGTCCCGCCGCCGCCGCCGCCGTCGCTGCCGCCAAGTCCTCTCGGGCCTCCTCCGCCACCGCGGCCGCTGCAGCAGACACCCGGCTCGCCCTGCCGCCAGGAGTAAAGGGGCGGAGCGCGCCGGCGGGTGGGGGCGCGCGGGCGGGCGGGGATGGGGCGGGGCCTCTCCGGGAGGCCTAGGCGGGGAGCTGGGCTGCCGGGCCGGAGGAGGGAGGAGAGGGGGTGGGGAAGCGGCAGGACAGGGCGACTCCCCTCCGCCCCCGCCCCTCGCGCTCAGTCGCCGCGCCCCGGCCCCGCCCCCGCCGCCGTGTCTCCAGCCAACCAGAAGCCGATTGATCTGCATAACACGGCGCGCGACGCCCACGCCCCCGCCCAGCTCTCGCGGTCAGAATGGTCTCTACGCCGCCACGACGTGGCGGGAAGGAAAAGGCGCCAAAATGGAGGGGGAGGGGCGCGGGGCGTGCGGGTAGGCGGGAGCTGGGTGTCGAGCCGCTAGGGAGGAAGGATGGGGAGGGGCGTATCGATTCAAACCCAAACAATAACAAAGCCATCAAAGGCCGCCCGAGGCCGGCTCTGTAGCTCTCCGTTTCTCGGGGTTTTTGGGTCAAGGGCTCGAGCTGGAGCATAACAAGTTGCGCAGAGACGACGGGCGTTGGTGTCTCAGGCCGGGCGGCCGGCGCGCCGGGGTGTGAGGGACTGTGTGTGGGGGGATGCCGACGAGGGTGGTCTTTATGTGTGACTCAGACGCAAGACCTCCAAGTCGGCTTGGGCGGGTTGACCACGCGCTGTGGGCTCGGCTTGGATCTCCCGGGGGTTGTGTGTTGGGAGCGCGTAGGGGGCGAAGGATCTGCAAGATATGAGTCACGGCGGCTTCACGGAGGGAGTGGAGGTGTCACAGGCCTGGAATAAAACGGGGAGAGCTCCGCTCACTCGGGGGATGGGTCCAGATCGCGGTTGTCACAGCCGGTGAAAAGATCAGCCCCCAGATTCCCTAGCAGATTTTTATTTTTAAAATGCCGAAAGGTTCCAGTGAATCCTGATGCCTAAGAAGTGATGTGTGTCAGAGTGCCCTGTAAAGAGGAAATCACGAAGCAAATGTTAGTATTGTGATGCCAGATGCTGTCTCAGCCCCTTCTGTGAGGGCGGGAGAGAAGAAAATTCCTCATCTAAAGCGAGGGTGGGAGGGCGCGCTTGATTTAATCAGAGTTTTCACGTTGTATTCACCTTTTCATCAGCCTGTTATTACCAGTCAGGCAATAGTAGCAATTATTGGCTGCCCCCGAGTCTTGACTCAAAGGAAATCTGCCCCCCTGCCCCCCTTGGAAATAACATGGAAACTGACCAATTCGACTTTCATCCTTTGTCCTTTTAAACTTCTTGTAGAGTTGATAACGACGTGTGAAATTAGTAAATTAAAATTCTATGTAATCCATAAATTGAATTGTCAGGGCCTAAGTAACTGAAAGCTAACTACATCCTATTTTAATTTTTTTCAAGTTCCTGCCACTTAAAGGAAAAATGAGGAGATCCAAGGATCTGTATAGCTTCAGTCATTAATGAATTTAAATGTTTCATAAAAAGTTTTCTACAGCGCTTGTTATATTAAAATGCCCAGATATTTCACAACATATGAAATATTACATATTTTCCTTTTGTTTATGTACTGTGGCCTAATTCATTCATTTTTGCTGACTAGGAGAAAACCCAAGGGAACAAGAATTCCTTCTTTTACAGATAGGAAAATGAAACATAAATAGGATGATACAGGGTGATACAGCTAAGAGAGGAAGAGATTAAATGACCCAAATTCAACTCCTGAGTATTCAGAGCTCTTTTTGGGGTCTAAAACTGTCCTTGGCACTGAGTAAGACATCAAGTATCAATGTATGTGACCCCCACCTCTCTCCCCTCTACCCCCCCCTTTCCTTTCATAAGCCCTACTGGACTGTTCTCACTTGTTCCCACTCACCTAGCACTTTCCACACTTTCTGCCTTTGTAGAGGCAGTCAACCTGTTCTGAGAATATCCTCTCCTTTTCACTTTTATTTAAACTCTTTCCAGACTTCAGGACACAATTGTAGTTCCACCCCAGATTGCTAAAGAAACACCAAGCATTCTTTCACTGTCTATTCCACTTATCTGACAATCATGTGTTTCTTTTTTTGGATTTAAAAAAAATCTATTAACTTTTCAGTTATTCATATCTTGTCTTCCCATTCCTTGAATGAATACTTTATCCAACATTTGTTAATGAAGGGGAATCAAAATGGGTCTCAATAAAAAGGTCATGATTAAAGTCAATTTATACCAAATTTAAGTGAATTAAGTGGGCTTAGGCAAAATAAAATAAAGGTTAAGAACAACATTTAACCTGAGTTAGCCTGCTTTCAGATCTGGGATCTGGCACCTACTAGTTATGTGACATTCGTCAAATTACTTAACCTTTCTAAGCTTTAGACTTTGAATGGAGATAATAATAGCGCCTACATCATAGGGCTGTTGTAAGGAGCAAATAAAATTCTGCACATAGGGCTTCCCTGGTGGTGCAGTGGTTGAGAATCCGCCTGCCAGTGCAGGGGACACAAGTTCAAGCCCTGGTCCAGGAAGATCCCACATGCCGCGGAGCAACTAAGCCCGTGTGCCACAACTACTGAAGCCCGCGCCTAGAGCCCATGCTCCACAACAAGAGAAGCCACCGCAATGAGAAGCCCGCACACCGCAACGAAGAGCAGCTGCCGCTCGCCACAAGTAGAGAAAGCTCGCGCACAGCAACGGGCAAAAAAAAATAAATAAAATAAATAAATTATTTAAAAAAAAATTTGCACATAAAGCATGTAGACTAACACAGAGTAAACTAATAAATATTAGCTATGATGGCAATGATGCTGATTGTGATTATGACAATGATGATGAAAAGGAAGAATTTTGGAATGGTCTTGCACCTTGGAGGTTTCAAAGATAAAATGCTAGCTAGTTTGATTTTAATCATGTTGGGAGAGAATGTGATTCAAAATAGTTCTATAGGGACTTCCCTGGTGGCACAGTGGTTAAGAATCCACCTGCCAATGCAGGGGACACGCGTTCGATCCCTAGCTCTGGAAGTTCCCACATGCTGCGGAGCAACTAAGCCCATGCGCGACAACTATTGAGCCTGCACTCTAGAGCCCGCGATCCACAACTTCTGAGCTCACGTGCTGCAACTACTGAAATCCGCGCACCTGAGCCCTGCTCCGCAATGAGAAGCCACCCCAATCAATGAGAAGCCCACGCACCACAACGAAGAGTAGCCCCTGCTCACTGCAACTAGAGAAAGCCCGCACGCAGCAACGAAGACCCAACGCAGCCAAAAAAAAAAAAAAAAAAAATGTTGTATACATTAAATCAAGTTCAATCCTTTTCACTTTCTCTAGATCTTTGTAGGGCTAAATACTTAATTAGTTTTAGCTGAAGTGATTAACATTTAATATGGTGGGTTCTTCACAGCTGGAGGTTACAAAACATGGACCTTGCTTGGCAAAGAGCCTTTATTTACTTAAAACTGCTTTTAAAGATAATTATTAAACATTCAAGTATGTTTTGAGTTAAAAGTTACTCTTTGGAGGTAGGGAACTTGATGTTTTGATTCATCAAACTATAGTTGTAATAATAAAGACAAGCCCAACTGGTGCTGTCTCAAAGATTCTAACAAAGAATCAGAAAAATCACACTAATAATTAAATGACAAGTGCTTTTGGAAATATAAAGGCCATAATTATGCTAACAGTTCTCTGGAAAGGGGAGAATTTGTTCATGTTAATTTGAACAATAGCCAAATTAATCCTTAGGTGGTTTCCATATTCTACCTGATATGGATTTAATCAAGTCATTGTCAAAGGAATGACTTCAGCAATTTCTGTAATCACAATTTAGAAGAGGTTTGAAAGGGGAATGCCTGTTCTCTGTCTTTTAAAGTACCTCTGAGTCTAGTTGATGCACTTATATAACTAGGTCTGTATGGCTTTTACTCTATAAGCTATTTGCAACTAATTGTTTAGAAATAACTTGGGTCTGCATCTCATTCCTCTCCTAAAATAAGAATTACTGCATTTTAAAATTTAATGTTTAATTTTGAAAATTTTACCATTATTTTTTATTTTATTCTCTCCTTGTTTGGTGAAATAAATAGAAAGAGGAAAATTTGGAGAAAGTCAACTGCAGTACACTTCTTTTTATATCTTAAAATATGTCCAATTACCTCAACCTTTATAAGATTATTTAGAAAAATTTCAATTTCACATGTATTTCGTATGTGTGGAATATATGTGAAAATCCGCTACAAACTGACATGAAACAGTCTAAATTTAAAAAGACTGAAGCCTCTGGGAATTCCCTGGTGGTCTAGTGGTTAGAACTCTGCGCTTCCACTGCCAGGGACCCGGCTTCGATCGTTCGTCAGGGAACTAAGATCCTGCAAGCCGCATGGCCAAAAACAAAAAAAAGACTGAAGCCTCGATGGCCAATAGGCACATGAAATGATGCTCATCATCTCTAATTATTAGAGAAATGCAAGTCAAAATTGCAATGAGGTACCACCTCACACTGGTCAGAATGGCCATCATTAAAAAGTCTGCAAATAAAAAATGCTAGAGAGGGCTTCCCTGGTGGCACAGTGGTTGAGAGTCCGCCTGCCAATGCAGGGGATACGGGTTCGTGCCCCGGTCTGGGAGGATCCCACATGTCGCGGGGCAGCTAGGCCCGTGGGCCATGGCCGCTGGGCCTGCGCATCCGGAGCCTGTGCTCCGCAATGGGAGAGGCCACGGCAGTGGGAGGCCTGCATACCGCAAAAAAAAAAAAAAAAAAAAAAATGCTAGAGACAGTGTGGAGAAAAGGGAACCCTCCTACACTGTTGGTGGAAATGTAAATTGGTGCAGCCACTATGGAGAACAGTATGGATGTTCCTCAAAAAACTAAAAATAGGGTTGCCATATGATCCAGCAATCCCACTCCTGGACATATATAGGGACAAAACTATAATTCAAAAAGATACATGCACCCCTATATTCATAGCAGCACTATTTACAATAGGGAAGACATGGAAATAACCTAAATATGGCCATCGACAGATGAATGGATAAAGATGTGCCATATATATATATATATATATATATATATATATATATATATATATATATGGCTGAGCCATAAAAGAGAATGAAATAATGGCATTTACAGCAACATGGATGGACCTAGAGATTATCATACTAAGTGAAGTAAGTCAGAAAGAGAGAGACAAATACCATATGATATCACTTACATGTGGAATCTAAAATATGACACAAATGAACTTATCTACGAAACAGAAACAGGCTCACAGACTAGAGAACAGACTTGTGGTTGCTAAGGGGGAGGGGGGGTGGGGGAGGGATGGAATGAGAGTTTGGGATTAACATATGCAAACTATTATATATAGAATGGATAAACAACAAGGTCCTACTGTATAGCACAGGGAACTATATTCAATATCCTGTGGTAAACCATAATGGAAAAGAATATGAAAAAAAGAATGTATATATATATGTATAACTGAATTACTTTGCTGTACAGCAGAAATTAACACAACACTGTAAATCAACTACACATCAATAAAAAAATGTTAAGATAAATAAATAAATAAATAAAAATAAAAAGACTAAAGCTTCCTTTTTAAGTTGTACTAATTGTGGTAGTGGTGGACAGCTAAGAAATCCAGAATGTACCAGCTTCAGAATAGTCAGGAAATCTATGTAGCCAAGTTTGAACTGGTTCTTGTCCTTGATAAGATGTGACATTTGTTTCAAGTTTATAAATCTCCTTTAGTCAGCTTCCAATTTTCTCAGCAAGATTGGAGAAAGGGTTTTTATTATTCAGTAAAGTATATTTAAATTCATTACCAATTCATTTAGTGTTTTTTGGCTGCGTTGGGTCTTCGTTGCTGCGCGTGAGCTTTCTCTCTAGTCGCGGCGAGAGGGGGCTACTCTTCGTTGTGGTGCACAGGTTTCTCATTGCAGTGGCTTCTCTTGTTGCGGAGCACGGACTCTAGGCGTGTGGGCTTCAGTAGTTGCGGCGCCTGGGCTCAGTAGTTGTGGCTCGCGGGCTTAGTTGCTCCATGGTATGTGGGATCTTCCTGGACCAGGGATCGAACCCAGTCCCCTGCATTGGCAGGCAGATTCTTAGCCACTGCACCACCAGGGAAGTCCCTTTTTTTTTTTTTAAAGAATAAAAATAACCTAGATTTATTTTTGGATTTTTACACATTTAGTACTGACAATTTGAGTAAAAATAATCAATATTTATCAAAAGCACTGTACACAAAGATGTTATAGTTCCTGAGTATTACTGGATAGATAAAAACAAAATGGAGTAGCTTAGAATGTATGAAGGCTACAGGAAGCCTGGAGACTGTTATAAAATACCTTATTAGAAGACGAGGAAAATGTATGCTGCAGATCAAAAAGACAGGCACATGCACAAAAACCCTGCATGCTTAACTGATAAAGAATAGGGGCTGTATATGTGCATGAGAGAGACAGAGACAGAGAAAGAGACAGAAAGAGAGAATTCATATGTTTGAAAGCTGATGAGGGGACTGTCTGCCACCTTCTAAAAAGTAGAATAAAATTGTTGATGCAAGACTTGGAAAAGTCACAAAGTGCACCTAAAGAAAAGGAAAAAAAAAATTTCCTCAAAAAGATTTCATGGAGGGCTTCCCTGGTGGCGCAGTGGTTGAGAGTCCGCCTGCCGATGCAGGGGACACGGGTTCGTGCCCCAGTCCGGGAAGATCCCACATGCCGCGGAGTGGCTGGGCCCGTGAGCCATGGCCGCTGAGCCTGCGCGTCCGGAGCCTGTGCTCCGCAACGGGAGAGGCCACAATAGTGAGAGGCCCGCGTACCGTAAAAAAAAAAAAAAAAAAGATTTCATGGAACATCTTGCTAGACACTAAAAAGATGGTAATGAAAACATTTGTTTATTGTATATCTCATTTGTCTTTTAATAGTATACAGCTTTACTTTTCTGTATTTGTTTAGTCTCTATAACTAGATCATAAACGTACTGAGGGCAGAAACCATCCTTCCATTGAATGTTAAGGCTAAGTGTCGACAGTAGGTCAAGTGAAAGCAGCAAAAGTGACACTGTGATAGCAGCCAAAATTAAGCATCAGAGATGTGCTGACCATTTTTCTAAGCACTTTACATGGATCCTCATATAAATCCTGTGACATGGGCAGTTTTACTATCTTCACTGGTTTACAGATAAGTAAACAGAAACAGAGAGAAGTAATTTGCCCAAAGTAACATAGCTAAGTGGCGCAGCCATCTCCTCCCCACCATGCCAGTCTGCTTTCCCAAGGAACACAAGATGAGTTTAAGGGATTTAACAAGGTAAGCTATGATTAAGTTCTAACTGAGGATATCATCACAAAAGCAGCGTTCAGAGGAGGCTGAAGAAGTCAGGGAAGGCTCCTTGGAGGATGTAGAACTTACCATGGATCTTAAAGGATGAGTAAGATATGAATAGGTGGAAAGGACAGACAGAATGGGGGGAGCAACCTCAGGAATTTTGCAAAAAATGCTTTGTGTGATGTTCTTTGTATTCCCCAATGCATGGAAAATGAATGAATAATAGTTTGTTTAAATAAATCCAAAGCAGAAAGCCAGAGAGAAAAATCAGTAAGACCTCCTGATGTCATGAGGCAAAATGTGAAAGAGATGAAAAAGATGATAGATTTTATTTCAGTCTTTATTGAAGAAGAAACTAGGAAGATTCTCTATTCAAATCATCTCTTGAAACTTACGGTTTGGGAATAGTAGCTTACACTGTAGTTAACACATAGGGTGCTCAAGATTCAAATGACAAAGAAGACATGCATTAACATGACTGGATGAAATCCACTCAATAATTTGGAGAAACTTACATTTTCAACATATATTTCCTCTTTTCCAATTCTGTTTTAGCTCTTTTTTTAGGTTGGGTGCTGCTAAAACAAACATGGACAGCTCACCACAGCCAGAACTAGAACAACTGTACTACAAATATGGAACCATTTTTTGTGGCCTTCGATGTATAATTTTGTCAACCTTTCTTTGAATGTCTAAGTATGATCTTGCTCACTCTGGAGAACTAATGAACTGTGCTATCCTCCTTATAGAAATAGTGCTACTTTTCCCTGGATAGATTAAGCTTGTTTCTGTGTTCAGTGATGCTGCATTATTAGAGAGACACCCACTCACTAGATGAGACACAAACTTATCATTGGCAGTCATCAGAATTACCTCTGAAGTCACTCTTATGAATGGGAGGTATGTTGGCAAAGAGCCAGCCTTCTTATGCAGGGCTGTAAAGACAACACAGATTCCGTACTTCAGCCCAAATTACATATATATCCCCAAGTTCAGTCTATCTTTACAGACCAACAAAAGGCCATTTGGACTTCTTGCAGCTTTCTCTGATCATTTCAGCCAATAGCTTTTAAACTCACAGCAATTATTGTACTAGTAATCTGACACAATCATATTCTTCTGTTATCTGTCCACTGTCTTCATAGCATCATCTTTAAGAGCAGCAAGCGTTAACTGAGTGTCCACCATGAAAGGATCCACATTTCTCCAATGAGACCATAAGCTCTTCAAGCGTAGAGACTATATTGTAAACTTTTTAAGACCACATAGGTCTCTTTGGGAGGTACTAAACAGACAATTTTTAACAATTTATTTATTTATTTATTTATTTATTTATTTTTGGCTGCATTGGGTCTTTTTGCTACATATGGGGCTTTCTCTAGTTGTGGTGAGTGGGGGCTACTTTTCGTTGCAGCGCGCGGGCTTCTCATTGCGGTGGCTTCTCTTTTTCCGTAGCACGGGCTCCAGGCTCGCGGGCTTCAGTGGTTGTGGCTCGTGGGCTCAGTAGTTGTGGCACGTGGACTCAGTCGTTGTGGCACGCGGACTCAGTCGTTGTGGCTTGAGGGCTTAGTTGCTCTGCGGAATGTGGGATCTTCCTGGACCAGGGATCAAATGTGTCCCTTGCATTGGCAGGTGGATTCTTAACCACTGTACCACCAAGGAAGTCCCAGACAATTTTTTAAAAAACTGAATTGAATTAAACCCAGAAGAGAACACATTTAAGATTCTGTGAATTTCCCTGACTCAGTCTTTGCCCTTGCTATTCTTATTATATATATATCATAATGAAAAGACAAGTGGTTGTTGCGCTTTCAAAAATAAAGAGTTCAGAGCAAATTTTTGCCTTTCTCAGAAAAGCGCTTTAATAAATTAAGATTGCCAGGTTCCTAAGCCAAAAGCTTAGAGAATTAGGTACAGTCTAATTTATAGGGATAATATCTAATATTAATTGAGCATTTACTGTGTGCTAAGCACTAGTCTAATTAATCACTTTATGTGCCATATATACTGCACATACACATTAATATATATGATATTCATATGGCACATGTACATATATTTTTTCTTTAATCCTCTTGATTATTATTATACCCAGGAAGGTAAAAAAACGTGCCCAAGGTCCACAGGGGAGAGAGGCACAAGCCCTAGTACATGGATATATGCTGATTAAAACATAGACAATGTATGGGGTAGCTCTTTGTGTGTTAGAGGTCACACGCAGAGCACAGAGGGCCACGAGCCAGATTAAATAAAATCAGGAAGCAAGGTAATGAATGGAAAGACAATAGAGTCAATGGATAATTTCCTTCAATATTGTGCCCAAGAGAAATGAATGGGGACTGGAACAATGTTAAAAGTTAACGGTGTGAGTGAGTGGTGACAAAGAGGAATGGCTGCTGAAAATGAGGTCTTCTGGCAGCTAAGCATGTGGGATTAAGCGTTAGCCTTAGGGTGAGGGGAAGCTATAATACATGGCTGTGAGACAAGAATCTTTTGTGTTTTGCAGCGGTATTGACTAATTCAGTCAGTTAATCAATAAACATTTGCTGAACAGCTACTATGTTCAAGGTACTGTGCCACGGAGACACACCGAGGCAAAAGACACAGTTCTAGTTCCTGCTTATGAGTCTTTCTGTCCTGATAAGGCAAGATATATAGAATCATGGAGATTGAGCTGGAAGGAAACATAAAGATCTTCTCATCTAATCTTTTTAGTTTTATAGATGACCAAAACCAAATCTCAGAGGTAGGAAGTGACTTTGCTGAAGTTCCCATAGCCTTTTTAGAGCAAGGATAGAATCCAGACTTGATTACCACCCCAGGCTCTTTCTGTTTTCTTCTATAGATGTAATTAGTAATGAAAGGTAGTATTTGCCAAGTAGCAAATTAATGGTATAGGCAATGCATCACTTCTTATCATAATATGTTTACAATTAAATGCTAAAATTTTTTCTGGGAAATTTTCAGGTGCAAAGGGACTTTCCCAGTTGTCTCCTCAGCTGCTTTAGCATGAAAACAGAAAATGGCCCCTCCTGTGTGCTCTCCAAGCACCTGTGCCACCTCAGTGATACATATCACATGTGATCTTGATACGTCTAGCCCAGTAGTTCTGAAAGTGTGTGGTCTTCAGACCAGCACCACCTGGGAACTTGTTAGAAATGCAAATTCTTAGGCCCACTCCAGATCCACTGAATCAGAAACTCTGGGGGTTGGGCTCAGTGATTTATGGTTTAACAAGCCCTCCAGATGACACTGATGTGCTTTTGAGCTTGAGAAACTCTGGTCTCTCTAAATGGCTCTCCAGAGAGATTGAGAGCTCCTTGAAGGCAGGAGCTATGTCTTCCATAGTTTTTATGTTCCTAGCTTAGTACCAAGCCTTGAACATAGTGGATGTTCATAAATATTTCTGAAACAACTCTAGGAGTGAACATGGTAAGGCAAAGTATCCTGTTATCCAACTTACTTTGTGTACTGAACACCTTTAGATTCACTTTATGTTATGGGCTGATTAGTGTCTCCCCGACCCCAAAATTTGTACGTTGAAGTCTTAATTACCCCCCTCTGTACCTCAGAATGTGTATTTGGAGATAGGACCTTTAAAGAGGTAATGAAGGTAAAATCAGGTCAAATGTGTGGGCTGTAATCCAATATGACTGGTGTACTTAAGGGAAGATGAGGACACAGAAGGGATGCACAGAGGAGGGAAGACCATGTGAAGACAAATAAGACAGTTATCTATAGGCCAAGAAGAGAGGCTTCAGAAGAAACCAACCCTGTCAACACCTTGATCTCAGACTTCTAGTCTCCAGAATTGTGAGAAAAATTGATTTCCAGGAATTCCCTGGCGGTCCAGTGTTTAGGACTCAGCGCTTCCACTGCCAGGGGACTGGGTTCAATCTCTGGTCGGGAAACTAAGATCCCGCAAACCACAAGGCTCGGCCAAAAAAAATTGATTTCCGTTGCTTAGGCCACCAGACTGTGATATTTTGTTATGACCACCCTAGCAAAGTGAATACACTTTGTAAAAAATTCTACAAAAACACTGGCTTTGAAATCCAAGAACTCTCATCCAAGCCTATGACAAGACAATCTTATTTTTAGATTACTCTATAGCCATCTTTAGATGTTAACCATTAAAGTGTTTGTTTAAGAAATTACTCTTTCATGCTCAATATGAGCACAGATTTTGGAGTCAGACAGAGGTGGTTGGGTTTGAATCCTGACTCAGCCACTTGGAAGTTGTGTAATCTTAACCTCTAAAGACTCAGTTTCCTTGTCTATAATTTGGGGCTAATAATAGCTCCCTCCTAGACATAACTCAATAATTGGCAAGTATATCATAGGCACTTAGTACATGGTGACTTAAAGATGATAACTAACCAAATTATTCATATTGGCCTTCTCTGGGAGATGGAATTACAGCAAAATTTTACTGTAATGTTTGAATCAGTTCAACAAACATAGTACTATGGTGACTTTTTAAAAGCCTGTATGAAATGACAGATTAAGTATTTTTCAGGAGAAATGAAGAGTCAAGGGGAATAAAAGAATGAGAATGTCAGGAATGCAGTAGAAAGATGTAACACCCAAGAATAGTTGAATTGTCTCAAACTGATGAGTAAGTAGACTGTAAGAAGGTAGGAATTGCTGATTTTGTCTTGTGTCCCCAGAGCTTAATATGACACCTGGCACTTACTATAAGCTCGACAACTTTCAGTTAAATGAGAGAACGGCTTTCTGCAAGGACAGCTGTACAAATTTTACAAAGATATTTCGACCCAAATATACTTACACTGAACTGGTGGCTCTACAGCAATTTGGTGTCATAGAATCAAAACTTTAATTTTAACCTGGGAATTCCACTTTGGGGAAATAACCTAAGAAAATAACCCCAGGACTTCCCTGGTGGCGCAGTGGTTAAGAATCCGCCTGCCGGGCTTCCCTGGTGGCGCAGCGGTTGAGAGTCTGCCTGCCAATGCAGGGGACACGGGTTCGATCCCTGGTCTGGGAAGATCCCACATGCCGCGGAGCGACTAAACCCATGCACCACAACTACTGAGCCCACAAGCCACAACTACTGAAACCCGCGCCTAGAGCCCATGCTCTGCAACAAAAGAAGCCACTGAAATGAGAAGCCCGAGCACCGCAACGAAGCATAGCCCCCGCTGGCCACGACTAGAGAAAGCCTGCGCACAGCAACAAAGACCCTACGCAGCCAAAAATAAAAAAAAAAAGAAAGAAAGAAAGAAAGAAGATAACTCCAAAGGGGAGAAAAGTGTTATTATTTTAAAATGTCTACAATTGTAGTAATATTCAAAATCCCTGCTTCCCCCAAACTGTTCTGACCATCTTCACCTGAGTGGCCCAGTGCCCCATACTTCTGACCCTTTGGGATCAGTTTCCCCCTTTAAAACGTATTTGTCTTGTGCCTGCTTATCTTTGGGACTCTACTCAACCAACTAATCTGATAAATTGATTTAAACCGAGGTGCTAATGAATGATAATGGCTGAATGTGAGTCCACTCCTGGATAACAATTGCATTTCAGCAGCACCTTACGCTGAAGAATAAGTAATACATTTCAGGCATGTGTCCCGGCCATTCGGGGAAGATATTTTAAGCAGGGGGATTTCCTCAAACCCCTCAAATTACACCATGTAGACAGCTGCCTATCCCACATGATCTGGCCAACTCCTTGGCATCCAGTTATCAGCACTCAGGGGACACTAGAGGAAACACGTCTGTTCCTCTTCTTAACAGCGCTTGGAAACAGTGACTGGACTATTTATGTCACTTAAAGGAAAAGGGCATTTACTCTGGAAACTATCCAGAAGGTACACATTCCCTGGGTTTAGAGGTAGACTCTTCTCTACCTAATCTCTGCGGATGGCTGAGTGACTGGTGCCTAGATTAACCAAAATGAGTGAGCTCAGACATGGAAACACTGAGAAGGGACGGTAACATAGCGTTAAGCTTCACAGGTGAAAAGATCCTAGACATCGGTAAGAATTTACATGAGCACACACGTGAGAAAACACTGAACCTGGTAATAAAAAGAGCTGCCTTTTATCAGGTGTTAACTATATTTACTGTGCAAAAGTATTTATATATTTTGAAAGATTTAACCCTCTGATGTTGAGGAAAATTGGGTTGCTATCCCCACTTCAGATAAAGAAACTGAGGCAAAGATAGGATAAGTGGCTATCCCACAATCAAATGGCAAATCTGGGATCTGAAGCCAAGTCTTTGAATTCCCAAGTTCATGGCTGCAGTAGAAGCTGAACAGCCTTTCATATTTCAGAATCAAGAATCTTAAAGCTGAGGATCCAATACAACTGTACTTGTTTGGAAGCTTTTAAACGTTAAAATTAAAATCTGTTTCTCTGTAACTTCCCTTCTTTTGATCTAAATCTGTGCACTCCTGGAGAACTCAAGACAAAGCTACTTTTCTCCAAGAAGCCCTTTTGATATGGAGACAGATCATGCACTCCCCCCACCCCCATCTTTGAGGTAGACTCAGACCCAGGAGATCTCACTCAGTACTGCTCAGCTGTTCAACTATTAGACTCATCAGTAACACAGAAAAGCTCCAAAGTGCCACCTTTACCTCTCAGAGATCTTAGGTCTAAATTTGGGTAATAAGTTTGATCCCAGTTACTTACTCAGGTGCCTGTGAAACATTACCTTGGTAAGCCATGTGACTCCTCCATAAAAGCATGGAATTAATCTAATATAGCAAATAATAGCTAACATTTATGGAGCCCTTTCTATGTGCCAAGAACAGTGCTAAGTGCCTTATATAACACTTTCCCTGGGACCACTCCATGAGGCAGGTACTGACATTATCCCAGTTTTACAGATGAGGAAACTAAGGCTCAGCTATTCTGAGGTCTTCTACTCATAACTGCATGTCTTTCTTTCCATTTAAGTGAGAGGGAAGGATCAGGGCAGGATAGAACTTGCTGCCTCCGGAGTGAGACTTGTATTTTCCCATCTCTCTTTGCTTATACATTGCTGGCCCCTTTCTTCACAAGCGTTTAATGAGCACCTCACACGGTTTAACACTTGTCCTATAGTGATTACAGTCAGGACAACATATGCAAAGAAAGTGATGATACCCTCTAAATCTGAGCTTCAGGGTCAAGGAAAGCTTTAGAGAGGAGGTAGCAACTGATGAGTGTCTCGAAACATAAATAGGAAGAGAGGAATCAACCAGTCGAAGGACAGGATGGGGAAATTCAAATTTCAGCAAGAAGGAACAGCATGTGTCAACATTCAGAGGCATGCATTTGCATGGACAGGAAAAACACATCATATCGTAGTAAGCAGGGTCCAAAAATTTTGTAGGTGTAAAATCGAGGGAAAGTTTGCATTATTGTGAGGTTAAAGAAAATTTGTTGTTTTTCAGTTTGATCTGTGCTGCCACAAAAAGCACACACAGTAAGGACAGTGAAACTCGTTATGTACACAACTGACTGCTCAGTGAAGTAAAGTTCAACAGATCATGAGGCAGTCACTTCCCAGTCACCACGCCACCACACAACACACCCCTTGAAAGAGATGTGCAGTCTGCCCCTCTTTGAGAAAAGGGAAGGGTGCTCTTTGTAGAGGATTGATCGTCAATTGCAGTTACATCTGAAATTCACATTATCACAGATTTTACCTTGTTGCTGAGTATGGCCCCTGGGGTGAAAAAGGAATGGAGAGAAATCCCACTGGACAGGTAACAATTGGTGATCATAAAGAGCTGTGTATGCCATTCTGGGGATATAAATTTTGTCAGAAGGGTGATAGGAAGCCATGAAAGGATTTTGAATGGATCCAACTCAAGTGCCACCTTCTGTAAAAGCATTGCCTGGCCACCACATTTGGTGGGGAATTAACCTTTAACTCAGGTTGTTTGTATTTTTCGGTCTCATCTCCCCTTAGATTCAATACCCTGTCTTATATTTGTGTGTTTGTGTGTGTGTGCTATCCATATATACAATGTGTGCTCCAAATATATTTCTCCTTTGAAGGAAAGAAGCAAAGGGAAAGGAGTTGGGGCTTCCCTGGTGGCGCAGTGGTTAGGAGTCCACCTGCCAATGCAGGGAACACAGGTTCTAGAGCCTGTGCTCTAGAGCCTGCGAGCCACAACTACTGAGCCCGTGGGCCACAACTACTGAAGCCCACGCGCCTGGAGCCCATGCTCCACAACAAGAGAAGCCACCGCACTGAGAAGCCCGAGAGCCGCAACTAGAGAAAGCCTGCACGCACCAATGCAGCCAAAAGTAAATAAATAAATGTATTTTTTTAAAGTGGAATTAGCCCTAGCAATGAATCTCAGCATTTTCACCTATTTTACAAAACATCTTAACTTGATAAATCAGTTCCATCCAAGGTTAACATTATGCTTAGAGCGCATGCACTTGCTTTGCGTCCCCCACAGTCCCAAGTACTTCTGAGTTCAATAGAAGTAAGCAAATAAAAAAGTAAAGGTTTCTGGGAATTCTCTGGCGGTCCAGCGTTTAGGACTCCACGTTTGCGCTTTCACTGCCAAAGGTTCAATCCCTGGTCGGGAAGGAACTAAGATTCCGCAAGTCACGGGTGGCAAGGCCAAAAAAAAAAAAAATTAAGATTTCATTTGAATAAATATGTTTGTATAACTCACATTCATATTTATAAACACATTAAAAAGTTTGTTTCACCTCTATACAACTTCATTAGTTCATCCACATTGTGAATTCAATTCTAACAGAATCATGAATTAAGAGAAACCCAAGGGCCTCCCTGGTGGCGCAGTGGTTGAGAGTCCGCCTGCCGATGCAGGGGATACGGGTTCGTGCCCCGGTCTGGGGGGATCCCATATGCCGCGGAGCGGCTGGGCCCGTGAGCCATGGCCGCTGGGCCTGCGCGTCCGGAGCCTGTGCTCCGCAACGGGAGAGGCCACAACAGTGAGAGGCCCGCGTACCGCAAAAAGAAAAAAAAAAAAAAAAAAAAAAAAAAGAGAGAAACCCAAATGACTCCTTTCCCTTTTTTAAAATTAATTAATCAATTTTTTTGTTTGTTTATTTTTGGCTGCGTTGGGTCTTCGTTGCAGCGCATGGGCTTCTCATTGCCGTGGCTTGTTGTGGAGCATGGGCTCTAGGCACATGGGCTTCAGTAGTTGTGGCGCACAGGGCCTAGCAGCTCTGCGGCATGTGGGATCTTCCTGGACCAGGGCTCGAACCCGTGTCCTTTGCATTGGCAGGCAGATTCTTAACCGCTGCACCACCAGGGAAGTCCCTAATTCCATTTTCAAATCCCAGTCATAGCCCTTAAACCTCTCAATCTCCATACCTCATCCCAAGGGAGGATGCTTAAATTCTACAGAAACCAAACCAAACTGTAAAAAGACCCCACCCTCCAGGCCAGTGGTTCTCACAGTGTGGTCCCTGAACCAGCAACAAGCAGCATCTGGGATCTTGTTCAAAATGCAGAAATGCACATTATCAGGCCCCACCCCCTCAATCCTACACAATCAGAAATTCTGGGGGTGAGGCCCAGCAATCTGAGTTTTAACAAGCCCTCCGAGTGATTCTGATGCGGAAAGCTAGGGTTTCAGAACGGCTGCTTCCAGTTACTCTGGCTGGCTGCCCTTTGCCAAGGAACGGTGGAGATGGGGAGTGCGGGAACCTATTCCCAACTCTTCAGGGATTTTATTATCTATTGGTTTCCTTTGCCATTACCCTAATACAGATGGAACGTAAGACCCATTAGACAAAACACGAACCAGACCTGTTCCACAGAACTGTGAAGTCAGTTTTCCTTGGCTTTGCCCGTGGTCATTTTTTAAAAAAATTATTGCTTCATGAGCCACTCTGGTCTCTGAACTTTTCCCTTTTCTAGTAAAAGTACAAATTCCAGCTGGAGTTCTTGACCAACATCTTTCTACAGAAGTTGCTGCCTTCGATGCTTTGCTGAGTTCCAGAGATAAGATAAATAATTTACCAAATGTAGGTTTCTGATTACTCACTCTATTAGCATTTAGAGCAGAGAGCTGTGGCCCCTGGGGAGTTTGATTCGTTCAGATGCAGCCCATCTGCTTTTGTTTTTTTGTGGGGAGTTTTGGGGGGTGGGGTTGCCTGGAAAAGCCAGGGAGCTCCCAGCATCCCACACATACTTTAGGGATGAACTGCCTCAATCTTACGGGTTTTACTGGAAATTCTGGGGAATGCAATTTTCTCATTATTTTAAAAAATACACAGCTGCTAAGACTCTTTTTTTCCCCTCCCTCTCTCCTCTTTTTAATTTTTTTAATTTTTTTATGCTGAGTAAAAACTAAACTCCACAATTCATTTTCAAATATTATACAAAATACGATAGCTGAAAGGGTATTTTCAATCTTGTGTGATTTATTTATCCTAAATTCACACAGTATACTGCAAGAGTAATTTCAGGGAATTTTACACAAGGGATTAAGTAGAGTTTCTCCTAAATCAAGTGAAACTGGGGGGAAAAAAAGGAACGGCCTATTATATCAAAGCATCATTCTTTACTCATACCATTTCTGAAGCATAGTAGCAATATCAGTAGGGATAGATGCAAGAGAAGGTTTGCATCTGTAGTTATTCCATGGGCTCTTTCCTTTATGGTAAATACATTTCATTATTACTTTATACAGGTCTTAAGAGTAAACTAGAGTAACAGAAGAAATCACAGCAAAAATAGCTGAGTCTGTGGATGATCCATTACAGATGTAGAGGAAAAAAAGCTTGAGATAAACTCAAGAAGTGATGTGTTGGATATATAATAAAATGCTCTTTTAATTCCTTCAACATAACTTGATCAACAACTTACTTTATCCCTTTTAAAAAGAAATACTGAACCATGTGTCTGGATGGTATTGGGTCTTATTTTGGTAATCTCTATGAAACAGAGATTGCATTTCATATCCCAGGTAAGATTTTTGCATTTTCATGGACGGTCTTAATACAAAATCAAGACTGCACATCCAACTTCCCATGGTGAGCACCCTGTGAATAAGTAAAACGATTACATGATGACATCTGACTACAAACCTACTGTTTGCCTGCCAGTGATTTAGTAAAAAGTTGATCAGCTCCCAATACCAAGCTGTACTGAAAGTCCCTTGCATAAAATGAAAGTTGTTGGTTGGTTTGAGCAGGGCACCTAGCTGAGCAATTAGCTTGGATACAAAAACAATGTATTAGAACAGGGGATACCCCTAAAAGTTTGAGAGAGGTAAGGTAAGGACACAAAAGGAATCCCTTGTGTTTCACAGCTCTGGGTTTGAAGCAATTAAAGAGTGAAAGGTGTAAAAATGCAACTTGCTACCTCTTTTGTGTTTCTCTGGGAGATTAACCTACTTTCTTGGCTCATTTCTTCCTACATCAGTGGTATAAAAGCTGTGGTAGCTGGCAGCCTCAGATGACTCCATCTGCATCTGTTATCGTAGTTCTGGGCCTCTCAGGGACCCATAGAGTAATTTACCTCTACTTCCTTTGCTTTCTCTCCACAGCAGGTAAAAAGGCTATCCTCAGCTTAGATACATTCTCCCTTGTCATAAGAATCTGCTAAGCCAAGGATGGTGAGTTAATAGTCGGAGCGTGTGCTCCTTCTCTCTTTTCCTGTCTTCTGACAAATCCAAGAGGCTGAAGCGGTAAATCTGAGAAAAGTGGCATGTATGTACACACACACACACACACACACACACACACACACTCCACAAGGAGAACTCTCACCCAGCCACTCCCTCTCCTCTTCAGCTTGCCGTATGCTGCATTTTAGAAGGTTTCATGTTGCTCCTGCAACATTTTTTTGGTTGGTTGGATGGCTAAATGAAACACAACCTTCCCTGCAGACATCAAAGCCTGTCTCCAGCATAGCAAACTCTCCATCCAGTCTTTCGTCTCTCCGGCTACATTCCAGTTTAACCGGGGCTGCCTTGCATGATAATCAGGCCTAATTACCGCTTCAGCCTCTGATTGTTGTGCTGAGGTTTGGAACTGCGGAGTTCTTGTCTCAGTTTGGTCCTACCATCCCTTACTCTTCCTCCCGGTCTTTAGCACACCCCTTCAAGTTCTCAGCTTTAGCCTTTACAATTAGCAAATAGGTGAAAAGAAGGACTGTGCCTTTGGGATTCAGTGCTCCATCCACTTAGTAAACTTGAATTCCTTTCACAACTGTGGGAAGACCTTGCCGTGTCCAGGATATTCTGAATACCACAGGAGCTTTAAGAGATTTATTACTAGGTTAAAGAGTAAAACAAAGGCCGTGAGACAATATCCTGGTTCCCTAGAGGTATTTACCTACCTTCTCTCTTACCATGCACACACACACAGACACAAAATGTTTTTAAAAGTATTGAGACCAGAAGGAAAGTGATATGAACCAGGACTTCTGGAAAATTTTTCCTGATTCTTTCACTTGGTAGGATGCATTTTGATGCCGTCATTTCTCTAAATGAAAAAGGAATCACAGGCGAAGAACTGAAAAAATGAGAGATCAGATAATCCTGTTTATCTCCAGTTTAAACCGTCCAGCTTATGTTTTACTTTAAAGTTCTTTTAATATAGTACTGCATCCATTTACTGAGTGTCTGCATGTACCAGGCACAGAGTTAGGTACTGAAGATTCACAGACAATCTGACACAACACTTGCCCTTAAGGAAAATAAACTGAGCCTTAAAAGACTGGAAGTAGCTAGGTGAAGGGAATGGAGAAGACTAGGAAAATCTAGATGCCAAACTTTTTCAAATATAATCTAAGTGAAACAAAGTTAGCCTGGAGTTGGTCTTTGTTGAAGTTGGGTATTGAAACATGATTGTCATTATTACCATTTTGTCTATTGTTTATATGTTTTAAATTTTCCATAAGAAAAAATTTAAATATTTAAATATCTGGCGACCGTAAGCTGTAGAACTACTGGGAGGAAGCTGGCTGAAATGCACAACCTCTGGCCCCACCGCAGTCATACTCAGTGCATTTCTTGAATTTCAGGAATCTGCATTTTAAACAAGCACGTCAAGCAAATCTGCTGCCTACTGAAACTTGATTTCCTTGGCAGGGGAGGCAGTAAGTGCCAAGAGTGGAGGCGTAAGAATGGGGGAAAACCATTTATCAGAGAAGAAAAACTTCCTTGGAAACCACTTAATGAGATCAGACAATTTCAGGACTAGAAAGAGGACCTTAGAGATCCTGAGTCTAGGCCAGAGCATCTCAAATTGTAATGTGCACCGGGATCACCTGGGGATCCTGTTCAAATGCAGCCGGCTTCAGGATGGGGCCTGAAATCCTGCATTTCTAGCTAGCTCCCAGGTTAGACCGTGCTGCCAGTCTCAGGACCACACTTTGATTAGCAAGGATTAGTATTTTATAGACAAGGAAACTGAGGCTCAGGTGTCGAGTGCATCACTTTGTGCTGCTGTTGTCTTGGGAGGCTGAGCCCGTATAGGAGCCTGTTACCGGTTGGATATCGGGAGCAGGCTGCTCTTACATGTGGAT
Organism: Mesoplodon mirus; assembly: GCF_964341445.2. NCBI lineage: Eukaryota > Metazoa > Chordata > Mammalia > Artiodactyla > Ziphiidae > Mesoplodon > Mesoplodon mirus. The sequence continues at coordinate 69,826,705 of NC_138988.1, read as the reverse complement.
TGCAAACATGGGCCAGTCCTGGAGTTGAGCTACAGTACAGATTTCTCCTCAGCACCATAGGGATGATCTGAGGAGCTGCCATGTGGCTGTTCTGCCACAGTTTGTTACTTCTTATCATCCTCACTGCATCTTCCAGGTCTAGCCGCTCGAATGAATTCTTCTGGGAATTCCAGAAGACTTCCTAGGCAAGCAAGCATTAGACCTGTTGAATGCATGACCCAATGCACTCACATGGGCCCAGCCATTAGCATAGTTTTGGTCCAATGCTAGTGCATTGAGTAAGTTAGATAACTATCCTGTGAATTGCAAAGACGATAGGAATTAATAAGCTATTTAATATACTCCCTACTATCAGGACTGGGGAGCACTCCTTGATATAGGAAATCCTGTTTCACACAAGTGATTAGTAAATTCAGGGAACTGATTATCCCAGAGCTGGTACAGCTTCAAAACAGCTTTTGCACCCTCCCTAAAGGATGGATAAGAGAGTTTATCATCCTTAATGAAAGGGGATGCTTGGCGGGGGTGGGGTACGGGGGGTACTTCCTAACCTTTGAGGCTGAGGTCAGAGAAGCTGTCCCTGCCTTCCTTTCCCTGTCAGTGACAGAACTTTGGACACGACAACTAAAGAACTGAGCTGGGGGTGGGGGCATGGTTTGTAATCGCTAATTTCCAGGTAGCGAGAAACTGTAATAGGATATTTCAACTCAAGAAATTTATTGACAAAAATGTTACCAGAACCTCCCTCCACAGACAGACGCACAGACACACCCACCTACCCACCCACTCATTCTTTGCCTATCCCCTCAAATAAAGCATCTTTTTTTTTTCTTTTTTGGCCGCACCGCGAGGCATGCGGGATCCTATTTCTCCGACCAGGGATCGGGATCGAACCCAGGCCCTTGGCAGTGAGAGCAGCGTGGAGTCCTAACCACTGGACCGCCAGGGAATTCCCCAAATAAAGCATCCTTTCCTCTGGCCTTGAAACAGTTTCTGTCGGAAAGGAGTGTCTCTGGGTTAGAACACTCTGTGATCTTTCCCAAAGACGTGAGCAATGTATCCTTGAAACATCACATGTTAACATTTATATCTTTTTCCCCTGATCCAATGATACATTTTCCCTGAGCCCTCTTATCTAGAAATGCCTTAAGAGGGCACAGAATAATGGTAGACAGAATCTCCTAGCGCTTGCAGTCCCAATCAGAGTGAAGTCTGAAAGCTTTCCTTAGGATCAGAGTCCAGGGAAAAGTTAATTTTTGGTTCTAGGCCTGTGGACTTAGGCTTTTGTGCCCGTGAGGAGTAAGGATGTGGACTGAGTAAACTCTTTGGAGGCCGGGGGGTGGGGAGGGGAGTAGGGCCTCCCTGGAGCCTCAGGCCATTAGTAATCTGCTTTGTGAATGGAGTTAAAGGGGGAGGGGGATGCACATACTTGGAATTCCTTTATCTGGGTGGGCTCCTTCTCCACAGACTTTCAGGATGTGGGAAATGCAAGATGAAAGAAGCTGAATTTCCAGCCTATCAGGTTACAGTGTGTAAAATGGAGAGGGAAGGGGGGGAGGGGGAGAGGGGGATGGAGAAGGCTGCTTCGAGAGGGACCAGGGAAACCCAGTTTGGGAACTGGCTTGGGAGAGTGAGAAAGAAAGAGTGCTGGGCGTGCAGATCATGTTTCACATCACATCAGAGCTATGGAATTTCCTCTTTTCTGGGGGAGGCCTGTGAAGAGAAGTTGGTTTAAGGTTAGCCGGTGATGAATAATAGCCCAAAGGCGACTGATTGAGGGTGTTACTAAGTGACTGGTGTTTACAAGCAAAGATTTTGTGGTGGGAAGGGAGGTGGGAGCCAGGGCCATCTTCAGTCTGAGTTGTTAACCAAATTCTGTGACCCGAGAATGGAGTCCATGTACGGATTTTATTTGTGTCTGACCCCTGTGGTATGCAGAGCCCTGAGCTGCGGGCTCAGAAGAGGAGCGAAAGGAATGGGACGGTAATTAGAAAAGGCCGGAGAACCTCCCATGCGGGTGAGGGATCTGGGGACCTGCAGGCACCCTCTGAGTTCTGCTCTGTGTCTCAGGGAGTTCTCGGGGCGGTCCTGGCAGAACTTGTTTCTGTTCAAATTAAGTCACGTGCTCCACACCGCTCAGCTGTCGTGGTCCCACTCTCTGAGGACCCTACCTCCCAAGAGATGTGTCTATTTTTAACAGTTACACCCAGGCACTGTCCTTTCTTGTCTGTTATGAGAAAGAGCACCTACCTCAAAACCTCCACCCAGAGTGTGAAACTTATTCGAGTGAGGGTAAGTGGTTCCTAAGGCCGGGGACACCCTCTTTTTTAGGGAAGAATAAAAATAGTAGAAGACCATCGGGTCAAGTCTGGACCTAAAACAAACTCCTGTTGTGGCAGAAACAAGGCATAAAGGGTATGGGGTGGGAACATGGAAGGAAAGTATGTTTAGGGAAAGGAATACATATTAAACCCTGATACCCACCATCCTCAGGCAATGTGTCATTCTAATAGCATGATATGTAGAAAGTTATTAGATGGCACATAAATCACCACATACTTCAGATGACAAAAATATTGCTTGTTTTGGAAAAATTAGAATACGATAAAGTACACTTGTCACAAACCATACCAAGCTTCATTTAATCTTTTTTCTCTTGTTTCAGAAAGCTGTTTAGGATTTTTCAGTCTATCAGGGGCATAATTTTCAAACATCTATTAGCGCCATACTGTAGTCACCCGAGAGTTTCAGTTAATAAAGATTTCTGGTTGATAGAGAGCTGGAGAGGACTTTTGCACTCTCTTCTTTGAATGCTACTCAACTATAACTGCACTACTCAACTATAACTACACTCCATTTTTAAAAATAAAGAAATTTATTTATTTATTTATTTTTGGCTGCTTTGGGTCTTCGTTGCTGCACACGGGCTTTCTCTAGTTGCGGCGAGCAGGGGCTACTCTTCGTTGCGTGCCCGGGCTTCTCATTGCGGTGGCTCCTCTTGTTGAGGAGCATGGGCTCTAGGTGTGCGCGCTTCAGTGGTTGCGGCACGCAGGCTCTGTAGTTGTGGTGCACGGGCTTAGTTGCTCTGCGTTATGTGGGATCTTCCTGGAGCAGGGATCGTGTCCCCTGCATTGGCAGGTGGATTCTTAACCACTGCGCCACCAGGGAAGTCCCTTCCATTTTTTTTTTTAAATCATTTTACAAACCATACAGTCACATTTTCCCTCTCCTTTCCAAACACCCTCCCCACAACTGTTTTTAAAAAAAAAGAAATAAAATACTATTTCCTCCTCTTTGCATTATCTGCTCTCAGCTACATTTCCAACAGGAGCTGCAGCCTTAACCTCGCCAGACTGGGCTTCCTTAATTCATGCTGTTCCTTTTTGATGTCCACAGTCATTTTCTAAGTCTAACTTTTTTTTCTGCAAGGTCTATGAAATTTGGGATAGGTACTATTATTTGAACTGGTCCTTCTGAATTTCTTAGTGGTTTCCTAAGAACAGGTAAGGGTAGTCACTCAAGTGATATTTCCTGTGTGCCCAAGTAAAATAAGCCAACAGCGTGGTTTTCTATTTTCAGTTGAAATGAAAATTAATTTTCGAAAGTCCTGTAGTCAGCTTAGTCCATCATAACCTGCTGTTGACCTTAGGTGGTGGAGGATCTAAGTGCTCGAATGTTAAAATTAGAACTGACTTTGAATACTGGCCTTATTTACCATCTGGGCACCTTATTTTTATTTAACTAACACTTATACAGCATTTATTATGTGCCAAGCACTGTTGTAAGCGTTTTACAAATATTTGCTCAGCTAATCCTCATAGTAGTGTTATTATTACATAACACTATTATGAAGTAGTGTTATTATTACCCTTAGTTTATAGATGAGGAATCTGAGACACAGAGATGTGAAGCAATCTGCCAACCTAAGAGCATGAGTGTAAGCTCACCCCCGGAGCATGACCCCTATTAGACGGAAGATGTAGCTCTTTTTCTACATCCACCACCTTGCAACCTAGGACAAGTCACTCAGCAGTGCTGGGGGCAGGTGAAGGGTGTGAAACTGTGGGCAGCAGAGAAGACAGGGCATCACACACACATGAAAAGCCAAACAGCAAAGCCAGAGGGAAGGGAGAGTTGGAGGGCTGCTCCTCCCATCCCATCCCTGTGTAGAACAGTGGAGCAGGTCTCCAATACCTTCTTATAATTCACTTCACAGCCTCAGTCCTGTACCATTTCCGTTTCCTTGAACTGCATCTAGACATGATTCTGGTCCCCACCAGCTTCTGACCTCATTACTCATTCTGTTTACAGTTTGGCCTCACCCTTCAGACTGCCCTGATTTCCCAGATAGGAATTTGGCTGCCCTCATTGACTATGATTCAGATTTTCACCCCAGTCACATTGCACCAGCCCTCCTGTGTACACAGCCCCTCTGGTCAGACTGGTACCCTGACATCCCCCTCCTCCTTCCCTCCCTAAAACCCCCGTCATGGGTAAGGCAGGGCTCTACGAATATATCCACTCCAGAGAGTTAGGGCAGGGTTATGAGGACCTCGAATGAAATTTGGGGGGAAACCATTGAAGGATTGGAGTTGGGGGGTTAATGTGATGAAGGGGGCTTCTGAGGAAGACGAAGCAGCTGTGCAGGACAGAAGACGTTAAGGCTGAAGGCAGGGGCATCCGTGAATAGATAGGGTGACAGACAAGGAAGGGCTGAGGTGACGTGCCCAGTGGATATGGGAGACACACGATCTCACAACACTTGGTTATTGCCTGGATTTGAAGGGCAGGAGGGCGGGGAGAGTCACGCACTGTGATTCTCCCAGGTTTCTCATCAGAATCATCTGGGAAGCTGATGCCTCAACCTGCAGTAATAGGGTACCTGTGAGAAAGTGGAAGAGCCTAAAATATTTCCTGGTAATTTTTTTTTTTTGGCCTCGCCACACAACACGCGGGATCTCTGTTCCCTGACCAGGGATCGAACCCATGCCCCTTGCAGTGGAAGCGCAGAGCCCTAACCACTGGGCCACCAGGGAACTCCCAGTGCCTGGTTATTGGCTATAGGCTCAAGAAATGTTTATAGAATATATCTGTGTCTAACCTCTAGATACTGTCATTAAAATATTAATGTCTCATGGAGATAAAACCGAGAGGCTTGAACATCTTTGTCGTAAGGGAAAGAGGAAAAACTGGTGTGAAGAGGCTAAGGAGGGATAAAGGCAGGGAAGGAGGTGTTTTCTGCCTGAGTGCACCTGTTTGGGCCACTGTGAGAGGAGCCCAGAAGAAAGGCTCACACTTACCTTTATCACAGTTCATCGAGGACTTCCCTGTGCCAGGCGAGGCGAGGATGGGGGATGACAGGGAGGAGGGAGAGGCAGGATTGACAGCCGACTGGATCTAGGGGCCAGCCTTCAGTCAATCACTGATGCAGGAGTCTGTTTGGGGGGCGCTGAGGGTGCCCCAGAGGGAGACCCACAGGCAGCATGGCTGGGCACAGTGAGCCAGCCTGAGCAGGTCGTGGCTGTGGTTGCCATTGTCTTTGCAGGTCTGTCCCTTACATTTGAAGTAGAGAGCTAGCCTGTCATCCCTCCCAAGTCTAGAGAAATCCACTGCTATCTTATTACTCAGTTATTTCAGCCTCCTCCTACTGCGTCATTTCATTTTCCATCGACTGGCTCCTTGCCGTCCCCCAGTTAATCCTTTCTCTCTTACCCATGTAACTTTTCCTTTTCATCTCTCTCTTCTCCTAGAAACTTTGGCTGGAATTGAAAACGGTCCTCCAAAGAGGGAAAAACTCAAACTCATTTTTAAAAAATTGGTTTCTGTCCATGTTTGATCACATACATGTTTTTCGTATGTCTCGTCTTTTAACACTGGAGTATGAATCTTTGGGAGATAAGGACTGTGTCAGGCTCCGAGAAAGTGTTTTATAATGACTAGTTTGAGCCTTCCCTACAGAACACAGTTTGATTGATGGAGATAATAGTCCCAAGCGGTCACCATTTATTTGTCCCGTGCTAGGTGCTGTGTTAATTGTTAATTGTTTTGTATTCGTTCTCACTGAATCCTCACAGCGACCCTGTCAGTCACATACCAACCTATCCCCGTTGGACAAATGAGGAAACTAAGACTCGGAGATAAAGTGACGTGTCCAGTTAGAGCTGTTAGTGTTGGTTCCAAGATGACATTTATTGAGCACTCACTACATGCCAGGCTGTGTACCAGTGCTTCACATGGAATCCTCAAACAATACCATGAGGTTAAGTATTCTTATGATCCTCATCTTCCAGGTCAGGAAGCTGGCTCAGAGAGGTTAAATAACTTACAAATATCACACTACTAGGAAGCAGTGGAACCAAGGTGTCACTGTAGGCCGTGGGACTCCTAGTCTTTGCTCTTTGACCACTGCATTTAGTTATTAAAATACCAAAAGAACCTCCATGCAGTTTGGTTTTACCCCTGAAGTGATCCAAGGGAAGTACCCTCAGGACAGCATTGTATCAAGGTTCCAAGGTGCACCGTCTACAGAAAAGCGTGGTGGCAAGAGAGGGGCGGGAGGATGAAGTGGTTAATGTCTGAGCAGGGAAGTATAGAAGCAGCTAGTGGAGTTAGGACTGCCTCTGTGCGTGCCCTGGAAATGCAAACAGCCCTCGGCTTGGCTTCCCTGGGGCTGGCCCGGGTGACTGGCGGGAAGCCTGCTGGAAGGGAAGCCCCATCTGAGGGAGCAGCCACGGGACCCTGGAGCAGTGGCTTCCCCCTCTCTGACCTTTAGCTTGCGCTGATGAATTGGCAGCAACTGTGTGACATCAGGGAGACATTTTCTTCTTTGTGAGCTCAGAGCTTCCATTTAAAAATTCTTCAGTCACAAGACGGAGGCTGCAGAAGCCCAGGCACACTTGTGGGGGGCAGCAGGTGATGTGCACTTGCTCCAGATCTTCCAGAAGTCTGCGTAATCCCAGGGATTCCGGGCGGCCTTGGGGATGGCCATGTAAGGTGCGATCGCTGGCCTTATTTATCCCGTCATGCTGCCAGCTCTTAGGAGCCCAGCAGGGATGAGATTACAGGGGCTGGCCACCCCAGGCAGGCGTCCGGGAGCCACTGGCCTCCTCTGGCAGTTTCTTCTGTGTGACCAATCTCTTCTTGTTCTTACCCCTGCTGAAAACTAGCACTGGGTTAAAATTACGTGAGCTCAAGTGTTATCCAAACATGTTTTTTCTTGACTCTTGTGTGTGAGACAGGGTGTGCGTGTTGAGGGGGAGGGAGAGGGGAGTAATCTAATGTCTAAACTTGAGAGTGATAGAGGGAACCATTATTTTAATATAGCGAAGATTGGAGTTGAAGGGAACTTAGAAATCGAAATACTGCAAGCCCTCATTTTACAGAGGAGGAAACTGCAGGCTCAGAGAGGGAAAGTGACTTGCCCAAGGCTTCACAGCACATTAGTGGCAGAGGCAGGACTAGAACAGTGTCCTTGGGCAAGTTAGTCTTTCTCTCTGGGCCTCAGTTCCCTCACTGATAAAACCACACTGTGGGATTTAACGATGTTCAAGATTTCCCTCCAGATCTTAAAATATAAAACCGTAATTGGGTGATGCTCCCCAGCTCCCTGGGGGATCCTAGTGGATCTAGTGGAGCAGGGCCCTGAACAAGGCAGGATCATGGCTAGGAAGCTGTGGGTGGTCAAATGAACAGATAACTCCTGGACTTTGGGATAGACGATTGCATCACCTCCAATACCGACCTCTCACTTCAGTCTCTCCCCTTGTCCTTGCCTTTGGAGACCAACATTCATCCTAGAGCAGCCATCCTCCCTTTCCCTCTCCCTTCCCAACTCACAGACATACATATTCCCTAATTTCTGCTTATTTACTGGACCACTGTTATTCCAGTTTATGTATCTGTAGCTTTCCACTACTTTTTATTGAGGAATCACTCACTGCACAGAGGACTCCCTACTTTACGTTATCACATTTAATCCTCCTTCTTCCATCCTCTGATTTAGGTTATCTCATTATGTTGATGATGAAACCAAGGCTCAGAGATTTACATACTTGCATATTCCAATAGCTAGTAAGTGGTGAATTCCTACAGTGACTCAATCTGACTGGAGACCAAGCTTCATTTCTTTTTTTTTCTTTTTTTTTTTTTTTTTTTTTGCGGTACGCGGGCCTCTCACTGTTGTGGCCTCTCCCGATGCGGAGCACAGGCTCCGGACACGCAGGCTCAGCTGCCATGGCTCACGGGCCCAGCCGCTCCGCGGCATGTGGGATCTTCCTGGACCGGGGCATGAACCTGTGTCCCCTGCATCGGTAGGCGGACTCTTAACCACTGTGCCACCAGGTAAACCCCCAAGCTTCATTTCTTACATTACCTCTTGCGCGTTGTCCCCCTGCATTACCCCCTTCAGCAGCCCTGAAACTCTGGCTGTGGCCCATAAATTCACTTGGATGTAACGGGTGCTAACAAGACTAAGGTCAATTGGCTTTATTCCTGTGAGGACCCAATATCTTTGTCCTATTTCAAGACCACAGACTGTATGTACCCTTGAATTTGACCCCTTGTCTCACAATGAATACTCAGGATTGGGACTCAGCATAGGCAGAAGAACCAGGATTCTTTGTCTTTCATGACTACTGGACAAAAATTTCCAAGTAATCACTTATCATTTTGTTCCTCAAAATGGAACAAAATGGAGCTAAAGAGCATGTAAGCCCACCAAGTCGCTCCTACTGATAACCTATGTTATACGGATTGATTTGCAGACATTTCCTAGAGTGGCGGCTTGGGCACTAGTCTATAACTGAATTCTGTAGTTTGGGTATTAAACTATCTTCTGGCCTCGCTGAGTCATGTTCTTTGTGGCATCCCCAGCTGGCCAGTAGGTCACACAAGGTGGGGTGGAGGCAGCAGCTGAAAATGCAATAATACCCTGTTAGGCTCCAGGGATCCTCCAGGAGTGGTGATTCTTCTCAAACAGGTGTTGGCAAGAGTCTGAGGGTTGAGAGGCTAGGTGGGTGGGATTGGGTGTGAAGCCACGCAGGTACCCTCAGGGACAAGCCATTCCTTTGTACATTCTTTTTTCATTCCTTCCATAAACACTTACTGAGCACCTGTATGGGTGGGTTAGATCTGGGACCCCATTGGACCCTGAGAATTCCAAAGCTGATAATCAAGAAGTTAACATTCTAACTGGAGGCCAACATATACACAAGCATTATTATACAACGTGAGAAATGTCATCATAGAGCTGTGGTCCCTTAATGGAGGGAGGAATTAGTTCTGCTGGCCGGGGGGTGGGGGTCGGGCCTGATGTGGGGAGGCCACACTGGGAAGGTGTCCTCTAAGGAGTCCTGAGATATGAGGAGAGGAGAGTACATTCCAGACCCAGAGAGGAGCTGGAGCAAAGGTACAAAGGCATGAGTGAGCAGAGCCAGATCAGGGGGCTTGGAGCATGTTCCACAGAGAGCCAGGTCATCTGTTTATGCAAAGAACAGCTTTTGCAGGTGTCAGCCTATCTCATCACCATCATCAAAGCTAACATGTATAGAACTGACTATGTGCCAGGCAGTCTGCTAAGTGCTTTCCTCACCTCTCCTTTTTTAATACAAGAACCCTAAGAGATAGGTGTTATTAAATTAACACAATTTTCCTGGTGAGGAAACTGAGGTTTGGAGAGAAGTTAGGATACTAGCCCAGGTTAGGAAGCATCTGTGTTCTTAATCACTGCACTCCATTCCCAGCTTGCTCTTTTCCCTTTTTTTTTTTTTTTTTGGTAATTTTTTTTTTGCAGTGGTGCGCTTTTTTCTCAAGTGTATGTCCGTATGTGCACGTCCAGACCCCCTCCTGTCCAAGGGGGCACTCTTGGTGTTAGCGCAAGTTTGTGTGCCCAGCGCACAGTGAGGCCAAACAAACCAAAACGTCAGTGTTTGGAGCAGAGAAAGGTTTATCGCAGGGCCATGCAAAGAGACAGGTGGCTCATGCTCTAAAAAGCCCGGAGCTCCCTGAAAAAATGCTTTTGGCAAAGCATTTTTAAAAGCCAGGTGAGGGGCTTCCCTGGTGGCGCAGTGGTTGAGAGTCCGTCTGCCGATGCAGGGGACACGGGTTCGTGCCCCGGTCCGGGAAGATCCCACATGCCGCGGAGCGGCTGGGCCCGTGAGCCATGGACGCGGAGCCTGCGCGTCCGGAGCCTGTGCTCCACAATGGGAGAGGCCACAACAGTGAGAGGCCCTCGAACTGCAAAAAAAAAAAAAAAAAAAAAAAAGCCAGGTGAGAGGGAGGGGTGTCGCAGGGTGTATGATCAGCTCGTGCACAAGTCTCTGATTGGCTGATGATGAGGTAACTGGGTGTTGTCACAGGGGTTAACAGTATCAGCCCTTAGGCTCCAGGAGGCCTGGGGCTATGTGCTCATGGTCATCAAGTAGTTAACATGTTCCATTTGGTGGGGGGGGTTCACATCTGTAAAACAACTCAGGAAATGTGCATCAAATACTGTTATCTAGGTACTTCAGAGAGGAGCTAAAGCAGAAGATATGAGGGAAGGCCTGTCCCTGGGAAGGCCTCATAGGGTCCTGCTCAGTTACATTGGGAGGTCATCCATTTGGCCTTGACCTTCTCTCTCTCTCCATAGTGTTCCAGCAGGTCATTTCTGCATAAACTGAACCAAGCCTGAAATTTGGTTTGCTATTTTTTTCCATGAGAAATTGAAACCCAAAGAAGAACCAAAACATACCCAGAAGAGTCTATTGTACTCCTGCTACTGCTCAAGGCATTTGTTTTGAGACCATGATAGCAAAGTTGGGGTTATTATTGGAAAGTGGTCTTTTAAATATGTGGGGGGGAGGCGCAATGAGGTGGGGTGTTACAGATTGAATGTTAATTAGGTTCAGATTTTGGAGAGCTTTAAATGCCATCTAGAGAGTTTGGATTTCATTTTGTGGTGATATAAAGGAAAAGGGGTGGGAGAGGGTGCCTACCCTAACCAGGCTCTGTGCTAGCACACACCTCTTCACACCCCACCTCACTGAGCAGTGAAAGGTTTTGAGTAGAGCTTGGATACATTGTTTCAGAAGATGAACCTGTATTGGATGCAGGAAGAATTGGGAGGGAAGGGTTTAGCAGTGGAGATTCCATTGTAAAGCAATGATAAAATCTGGGGGTGAGGAGCGGGGAGTTAGTGCCTGAATTATGGTGACGGTGATGATAAGGGAAAGGGGACATTTTATAAAGACGCTAACACATGAGAAACATTTTTAGAAATAAATTCTGGTTCATCAGTTTTCCATATTTGATTTTTAAGTATTAGGGTTTTATTTATTTATTTATTTATGGCTGTATTGGGTCTTCGTTGCTGTGCGCCAGCTTTTCTCTAGTTGTGGCCAGTGGGGGCTGGGCTACTCTTTGTTGAGGAGCTCGGGCTCTAGGCGTATGGGCTTCAGTAGTTGTGGCTCACGGGCTTTAGAGCACAGGCTCAGTAGGTGTGGCACACAGGCCTAGTTGCTCCTCGGCTTGTGGGATCTTCCCGGACCAGGGCTCGAACCTGTGTCCCCTGCATTGGCAGGCGGATTCTCGACCACTGCACCACCTGGGAAATCCCTAGGGTTTTTGTTTGTTTTTTTATTTTACTGTGGACCCCACTTGTACCACTATAATACATTCTCTTGCAAATCTTTTTTTGAGTCCACTTGTTGCCTGTACCTGAAATTCAGACTGTATCTAAACTTAGCCCCTACCGACTTGGAGAAGAATCTAAACTTGGCAAAATGCCTCCATCTCTCTTCGAGCAGCAGTCTTAAAAAGTAGTTCTCTACCTCCCTCCCCAACCCCCCAACTAATGAACTATATCTAATAGCCTCTCTTTAGAGAGTCCTTTGAGAAAGAAATGGCGTTTGTTTTTGACCTCATTATCCATTTCAGCCTGTCCTTGATGAAAATAATCGCCCCTTAGGCAGGTACATTCCTCACATGCCACTCTCCGCTGGCGGCTGAGACATTGTTAACCCCGGTGACCATGGGAAAATGCTGCTGTCGGCTTCAGAGAGTCTAAAGGGAGTTGGCGCAAGATAACAAGGGGTGAAGAGGTCAGAGTGGAAGCCCCTTTCATCTTTTCAGGCTGTTTCCAACCCAGACAAAGGATCCTGTCCAGGGGTGCAAGGCCCACGCGGCTTTATTTTATGGTCTGGCCCTGAAAGGGGGTTGGGAGGGCTGTGTCGTATCTGGATATTGTTTTGTAGGCGAACGCCTGGCTCCCGGGAAGTCCTCGACTCCTGGGGAACGCTAAGTGGAAGGAAGGGCAGGCAGCCCCCGCTTCAGCGGAAGAGACCACCCAGCTCCTCAAAGAAGAGTGTGAAGGGCTTGAATGGAATGAGCTGTCCGGCAGGATTTATCATTCAGACAGTGAGATTAAGGGTGCGAGGCTGCTTAGCCGCTTCAAATTGCGGTGGCTCTAGGATTTGCAAAAAGAGAAGGAAAGGGGGGGCAGGGTGGTGTGGGGTTGGATGGAGAGGTGAGGGCAGGTTGGAAACCTGTGTGGGGAGGCGGGGATCCAGATTTCCTCCCAGCTTGCCCACTCACTTGCTTTGTGAGTTTGAACAAGTCACTTTTCCCTTTTGTAAAATGAAGCAATTGGAAGGATACCTGACTTTGGAGTAAGGGGAGCCTACGCTGTTCCATCTCCTGCCCCATACGCTTTCTCAGCTTGCTTCGTTGACTGTGTTTTGTTAAGAAAAGCAACGTAGCCACATTATCAATAACTGAAAGTCAAGTACTCTCTGTCTACCAAAATCCCTGGCCCAAAACCTTGATACAATAATGATTGCCTTTTGGGTGGATTTCCCTATGACCTTATTTCTAATATATATATATATATATATATATATATATATATATATATATATATATATATATATACACACACACACATCTCTGTAGTACCCCTATAATTTTGCATCATGTTTTTTTTCCCCCCCAGTAAATTCGTGGTGCTGGATATCTTCTGTTTGCCCCTACAGATTTTCTCACTAACTGCCTTCACCTTGCTCTGTGCCCCAGGAGGCTGCTGTGTGCTCCTTTGCCCCCCTTTGGCTTCTGGTTGGGTTTGAGGGATGTTTGCTCCCTGCCTCCCTCCCTTCCAGATCCCTGCAGGCTAGCTGCGTCCCTCCATCAAAGGCAGAGCTCTTGTCTGGGGACCCTCTTTATGTTCCATTGGGCCCCACTTACCCCTTCACGCCTAGCCTGGAAGTAGAAACAGCTCCCCTCTGCTTTTCCAGTGCTACCCACAACTTTGTAAATACCCCTTTATTCAACTCTCTTCAAATTTCCCAATTTTGGGTGTGTCATGTTTCCTGCTGGGGCTGACTGTCAGAGAATATATATCATTAGTATTTTCCAGATTCCTACACATCATCTATGTAGACTATAGCTGCATAGCATTGTGTTGAGTATATATATACATATACCAGAATTCACTTAACCATTCTCTTATTTAATTTGCTTCCCGTTTCTTCAGTATCAAAACCTCAGTGAAATACTCCCCAGACAAGAAACTGTGGTTTCTTTTATCTTTTAATTTTTTAAATAAATTTATTTATTTTATTTTATTTTTGACTGTGTTGGGTCTTCGTTGCGGTGCGCGGGCTTCTCATTGCAGTGGCTTCTCTTGTTATGGAGCACAGGCTCTAGGCACGCGGGCTTCAGTAGTTGTGGCGCACGGGCTTAGTTGCTCCGCGGCATGTGGGATCTTCCCGGACCAGGGATCAAACCTGTGTCCCCTGCATTGGCAGGCGGATTCTTAACCACTGCGCCACCAGGGAAGCCTCGCCTCATAATTTTTAATGAAGAGTTTAATAGAATAGGATTGGGGAATTCATCTGAAGTATATTACTAACGCTGCTTTACATTTTAAAAACACCTGACAGGGCTTCCCTGGTGGCGCAGTGGTTGAGAGTCCGCCTGCCGATGCAGGGGACACGGGATCGTGCCCCGGTCCAGGAAGATCCCGCATGCCGTGGAGCGGCTGGGCCCGTGCACCATGGCCGCTGAGCTTGCGCGTCCGGAGCCTGTGCTCCGCAACGGGAGAGGCCACAATAGTGAGAGGCCAGCGTACCGCAAAAAAAAAAAAATAAATAAATAAATAATAAATTAAAAATAAAAATACCTGACAATTTCCAAATCATCTGAATATCCACAATCCGTTTGATCCTTTCAACCACCCTGGAAGGTAGAGCAGGCATTATTATCCCTTTTTAAATCTCCATTTTCTAGATAAAACAGCCTCAGAGAGGTCAAATGACATATCCAGGTTCAACCAGCTACTCAGTGGTAAAGCTTAGGTTCAAAGCTTTTTTTTTTTTTGGCTGAACCTCTCGGCTTGTGAGATCTTAGTTCCCTGACCAATCCCTGGCCCAGGCAGTGGAAGCACCAAGTCCTAATCACTGGACTTCCAGGGAATTCCCCAAAGCTTTAATTTTATTTTTTAATTGAATTATAATTGACTTACATTAGTTTCAGGTGTACAACATAATGATTCAATATTTTTATACATTACAAAATGATCACCATGATAAGTCTAGTTACCATCTGTCACCGTTCAAAGTTATTACAGTACTATTGACTATATTTCCCATGCTGTACATTACATTCCTGTGACTTATTTATTTTACAACTGGAAGTTTGTACCTCTTAATCTCTCTCACCTATTTAACTCATCCCTCTGCCCACCTCCCCTCTGGCAACCATCAGTTGGTTTTCTGTATCTATGAGTCTGGATTCAAAGCTTTTAAATGCTCAGCAGGCATTCACAACTGTTACCTGGTATACTATCTGCCCCCATCCCTGACATGCATACCACATTTGCCCCATCCCTGACATGCATACCACATTTGCCACAAAATGATTAAAAATTACCTGAGGACCTGGAGCTGGGAGAAGACTTGGGACTCAGACCTGTATTTTCCTTCTTAGCCTAGGTCATTGTCTTCTTGACTTTTAGCTAAAAAGAATTGCAACAGTTGCTGCTTCTCCCTCCAGGTTGCCTATGATTTGACTCTGCCCATCCTCACTGCCGCTATCCCCGCCTGGGCTTTCCTCACCATGCACTTGAATTAGTGCCACAGCATCACTCTAGGTTATTCAGACTAGAACAAACACTGATGGAGCCCTACTATGTGCCAGGCCTTGTGCCAAGTTCTGAGGGTAGGAATGACTGCATCCTGGTCCCTGCCCTCAAAGACCTTCCGGGAGATGGGAGACCTGAAACAGGTCACTGCAACAGTGCAAGGAAAGCGCAGTGATGGGGAGATGTACGGGGACCTGAGGAGGGGCTGGGGGATGGCAGGCTGCTCCTTCCCGTTGGTCTTCTGGCTGTAGGGTTCTCTTGCCTCACAGGCACTCAGTGTTCTGTGTGTTCCCAGTCAAGATCCTTTACTAACTTCACAGTGCCAAGACTTCAGCTTGGCATTTATGTTTATTTTTTATTTTTTGAAGTACAGTTGATTTCCAATATTGTGTTAGTCTCAGCTCGGCATTTATTGTCCTCTGTTATCCGGCCCCTGCATTTTACCATTCCCCAGTACAACCCTCTGTGCCACTCAGAGCTTCCTCCTGATTGGCCCAGGCACTTGCTGCTGCATATTCCTATGATCTAGTCAAAGAATCGTCGTAATAACCCTATCCTACTTATTGCTTGGCTGCATCACTCCACTAAGCATTTTTTCATGTTATTTCACGTAATCCTCATAACTCACTGTGGTATGTATCATCTCCCTCATTTTGTAGATGAGAAAACCAAGGTTCAGAGAGGCTAAGTAACTTGCCCAAGTCGCACAGCTAGAGCATGGCTGAATAGAACTCACCCTACCACCCAGATCAAACCCAAAGTCATCCTGCTCTTGCCATCTACTCTACTGAGATGAGGAACAGAACATGGTGTATATAAGGGGTTAGTAATTCTGTCTCCTCACTCTTGCTGCTCCCACACCTGAAATGCTTTCTCCTTCAGGGATCTCAGGGTTGCACTTCCCTCAGTACAGCCCAGAGACCTTCCCTCACCTTGAATTCCCTCAGTTGTTGCTTGATCCCTTTATACCATGTGATCATAAATTACCTAAGCTTCCATTGCCTTGGAACTGTTCTCTAGTGATTTCACAGAGGTGTGTCTGAGCCTGACTACAAACTACTATTCCAACTTGACAGACGGCCAACATTCATAGTAACAACTAACAATTAATGTTGCTGAGAATGGAGAGAGTCATTCAGAACACCAGCAGAGGCATCAAGAAGGCCTCACAGTGTAATTAGTACAGTCATAACTCTGGGCTACAGTTTCCTCATCTGAAAAGTGCAGGGGCTCGATCTAGAGGCTCTTCAGTCAAGAAATATTCACTGTACTCCCCCCATGCCCCAGGCACGCCTCTAGGTACCGGAGATAAAACAGACAAAAATCCTTGCTTTCATTCTAGTAGCAGGAGACAGCAGACAATGTAAATAATGTGAAGTGTATATTATGTCAGATGGTGATAAGTATGGTGGAGAAATAAAAAGCAGGGAAGGGGAAAAGGAAATGCCAAGGGGTGACATTATCTGACTTAACATTTTAAAAGGCTCACTGGCTGCTGGTGGAGAATAGACTGTAATAGGACAAGTGAGTGAGCGGGAGACCAATGAGGAGGTAATTGCAGGAATCCAGATGAGGGCGTTGGTGTGGCTTGGACAGGGAGTTGTGGTTAGAACTGTCACATTTTGGATATATTTTGAAGGTAAAACCAGCATAATTTACTGAAGGATTATATGTGTTGCCGATTCAAGGATGTCTCTAAGGTCTTTGTCTTGGAAGGAAGGAACACCTGAAGGATGGAGTGGCCATTAGCGACGAGGGGGAAGACTATGAGAGAAGCAGGTTTTGAGGAGACCACCAAGAGGAAATAAGGAAATATGGAGTAAGGAGTGGCTATGTGAGTCTGGAGCTTAAGGGGGAGGCCCAGGCTGGAGATATGAATGTGAGAGAGTCATCGGGGTATAGATGATGTATCAGACGCCTCTTAGGCATGCTTTTATTATTTTTTTTTAAAGTGAGTTTTTAAAAATATATATATATTATTTATTTTTGGCTGCGTCAGGTCTTAGTTGCAGCACACGGGCTCTTCGTTGCAGTGCGCAGGCTTCTCTCTAGTTGCAGCGTGCGGGCCTGGTTGCCCCGCGGCATGTGGGATCTTAGTTCCCCCATCAGGGCTTGAACCCATGTCCCCTGCATTGGAAGGCAGATTCTCTGCCACTGGGCCACTGGGGAAGTCCCAGGCATGCCTGTAAATCCTCTTAGCCTCACCTCTTTCTCCAGCTGATGTCAAGCAGCTGATGTTGGCCAGATTTGCAATGGGTAGGAACTGACAGTGCCTCACCCCTGCCTGCTTTGTGTACCTCTTGCTTCCTGCCCAAGGGTAGCTGTAGGACAGTGTGGGAACTCACTAAGCACTGCCACATGTTCAACCCAGAGTTATGGGAGAGGTGATGCTCCTGGGGCCACCCTTAACCAATGGTGCATGGGAGCTGGTGGATAAATGAAGAGCCCTCTTCATCCTTGATAGACAGTTCTGAATCTCCTTATATGGTTCTATGGAGTCAAGCATCAGTCTCCCACAGTGCTGCTCAGCTCAGTAATGCAACCTTGAATTGGTTTCCCTTTCTTCTCTGTTTCTCTTACCCTGTCCCTCATTTCTGCTCTCTGGAATTTAATTCCCATATAAACTACCTGCATGCAAACCTTTTATTAAGGTTCTGCTTCTAGGACAATCTGGGCTAAGACAAGTGGCATTTAGCACCATGAGACTGAATGAGATCACCAATGGATTAATGAAGATCGGGAACAGATTTAGGGACTGAGCCCTAGGACCCTCCAACATTTCGAGGTGAAGGAGGTAATGAGGTCCTAGCAAAGGGGACCCTGAGGAATAATCAAGAGAATGTAGTGTCATGGAAGCCAAGGGAAAAAAGTGTTTCAAGGAAGAACGAAAGATCAGCTGATTCTTGCTAAGCGGTCAAGTAAGATGAAGATGGAGTGATGACCATTGGGTTTAAACACAATGGAGGGAGCTGGTGACTTTAACAAGGTACAGTTTGGGTGGAGTTGTGATCCAAATGGGTTTGAGACAGAAGCTGGAAGGGAAGTAAAGTCAAGAGAGACTTTCTTTTTCGATGGGAGAAATTATAGCATATTTATATATATTTATATACTGATGGCAAATGATTCAGCAAAGAGGGAAAAACAGATGATGCAGGAGAGAGGAGAGAGCATTGCTCGAGGGAGGAGGGGATGGGATCAGTGGCCAGTGCAGATGTTTGCCTTAGATAGGAGCAAATGACAGCTTATCCCCAAACTGCAGGAGGGAAAGCAGGAACTGTGGGCAAATGCTCACAACCCATGACTCACCGAATGCTTGAATTGCAAGAGGTCATTAAGACTTTGGGTCTGTGTCTTCCACCACCCCCTTTTACAGAGGAGACCTAGAGAGTAGAGACCTGCCCGGACACACCATTGATTAGAAGCCAAGGCTCCTCTGACCCACCCAGCACCTTAGCGTTCTCCCCTTGAGTAGAACCCTGGCCATACTCAGTCACTCATCCCACCTGTGCTCTGGGGGGTGGACATTAGTCCAGTGGACTCCAGGAAGGACATTAGTTAGGGAAATGGAGAAATGGCAAGCTTCAGAATAGGACCAACAAACCACAGGGTGAATTAATCTGAAGGTCTATTGATGAGTTCATGGGATTTCTCTAGATGCATTTTGGAGTCAATGTAATCATCGCAAGGAAAGCTGTAAACTGGCAAACTGGGTTGAGAAAAATCTGCCAAAATGCAGGCGGATATTACCAATCCCAGTGCAAACAGAAGGACATACATCCTTCTGGAATAGAGATTACTAGTTTCAAATATTCTGTCAAGCCTTGTTTCCTAATATGGGGTTTGGAAATATGGTCCCTCTCAACTTAGAGTTAAGTGCAGCCTGAGGAGGGGGCAGTGAGGTTACAGGAGGGGGAAGAACAATAAAGAGGCACAAACATGCTGGTCCCCTAGGAGAGCCACACCAGCCTTTGCCTTGACTTCCAGGAAACTTGTAAAACCACTGCATTCTCTTTCCCCTAATTCCCCAAACATTCTCTGTGCTTTTGTGCTAAGTGCTACAGGTATGTGGGGTAAGGGGGGAGGGGGGATATACAGAGCAGATGCACTGAAAGAAGTCCTACCTTCAAATGTTTACAGTCTTATAAGAATAAACTCTTCACACTTTCGGCTGTGATTTGAGTGTGGTCAGTCTCCTGTTTCCCAGTTATCTCAGTCCTGGACAGAAGGGGTATACAGTATGGGGAGCCTGTGTCTCTAGCCACTGAAATATAGCTCCCTGACTGTGGACTCAAAAATATAAATTATGAACTACTCTTGGGTACAAATTACTCCCATGTAAGCTTGCTGAATGTGATCCACTTATCTCTAGGGCTGATCGCTAGTTAAATCCTGCCCAAGTAGCTGAAAGCCTGTTTGTTTAACAACCAACAGGAGAAAGGGGCCCTACTGAAATTGGGGCCTAGGATAGAACCTTAAGCCAATGCTCTAATGTGTTTGTTCAGGGAATCCTTAAGCTGGCACAGTCTGATGCTTCTCTCCCCCCTTCCCACCAAAGCAATATCTGAGGAGACCTACAGGCCCCGGTTTGGACTTCCACCACGCGGGTGTGGAGGGCAAGCCGAGGGAACTAGGAGCTGGAGGTCACCACGTAATAACCCGGGACTGCCTCTCCACAGAAACGACCAGGAGCTCTTCATTTCTGTCCCCCTTTGCAGCTGTTTCAAAGCACCTGCAGTATCAGTGATTTCATGGAATCCTCACATGCTCCCCGTGAGGGAGGTGGGGCAGGGTTTTTTTTTATCACCGTGCTGTAGCCGAAGAGACTGAGGCTCCAAGAGGCGACAGGACTCAGCCCAGGTCACACGGTTAATAAGCAGCTGAGCTGGGACTCGAGTCCAGGTCTTCTGATGGTGACTCGGACACCCTGGTGACAGGGAGTCTCCTCAGCTCCTCCCCCTGCCTTGGCGGGAGGGGTGGCCTTCCCTCCCAGGACAGGATGACCTCTTTGAGCACCAGCTCTGCCCTCAGCAGCTGTATGACCTTGGGCAAGTTGTTCGAGGGTCTCTGTGCCTCCTTCCCCATGTGTCAAATGAGCAGAACAATAATACCGGAGTCCCCATATGGTGTTTCGAAGGGGGAAATGAGATGGTACAGCAAGAGCAAAACACACCGCCTGGCCTACTGCAAGCATCAAGGAGTGTTATAGCCCCATCCCCAAAAGTCTTTTCCTCTAAGGCACAACCTAAAGACCATATTTCAGAATACTGCAGAAGGCTTCCTGCTTTCCTTCCTCCTCTCCTGCCCTCCTTCCCTCTCTCTCTCTCTCTCTCTCTCTGTCTCTGATAATGTTTCCTCCCATTTGTTCAGCTCTTTTTTTTTTTTTTTGCGGTACGAGGGCCTCTCACTGTTGTGGCCTCTCCCGTTGCGGAGCACAGCTCCGCACGCGCAGGCTCAGCGGCCATGGCTCACGGGCCCAGCCGCTCCACGGCATGCGGGATCTTCCTGGACCGGGGCACGATCCCGTGTCCCCTGCATCGGCAGACGGACTCTCAACCACTGCGCCACCAGGGAAGCCCTGTTCAGCTCTTTTTAACTTTTCAAAGTGCTTTTCCTTACCAGCACCTCTTAAGATCCTCCTGACAACCCCGTAAGATTATAGAACCCGAAATCTTCACTCCCTTCTTACAGATAAGGGGGAAACAAGGTAAGAGAGGCGAATCAGCTGCCCTGAGGCAACGCCTCTGTTAGCTCCAGAGCTGGGACTCTCCCGCTGTAGTTATCACTCTGGGTTACTGGAAATCTTTAATTGTGTGGGTTTCCTTTTCTGCTTTTGGAAGTGGCGGGAGGGAACCTAATTGAATCTCTGTGAGCTCAGGATTACCTTTCAGAAGGAAAACAGTGGAGGGGAAAGTGGTTTGCAGCCTGGAACTCCCCACCCCCAAGCCACTCAGCCTCCCTGAACTTCAAGTCCTGGGCCTGGGGGTTGGAAGGGCAACCCAGGCTAAAGAGCAAATTCCAGCTGATTCCCCACAAATGGGTGAGAGTTGAAAAGGTCAAAGGGCGCTGCTTCCGCCTGAGATTCCAGGGTCAGCTCTGCCATGGAGTATCTGAGAACACCCTGAACGAGTCAAGGTGCGCCTCCATTTCCTCATCTATAACAGGAACACTGGGTTCAGATAATGTCTCAGCTGCCTTTCTAAGAACCTGAAAGGGACTTGCCTGAGGACAGCAGTGAGCAATTTTTTTTTGAATTGTTTTTTTTTCTTTATACAGCAGGTTCTTATTAGTTATCTATTTTATGCATATTAGTAGATATATGTCAATCCCAATCTCCCAATTCATCCCACCACCCCACCCCTCACCACCACTTTCCCCCCTTGGTGTCCATAGGTTTGTTCTCTACATCTGTGTCTCTATTTCTGCCCTGCAAACAGGTTCATCGGTACCATTTTTCTAGGTTCCACATATATGCGTTAATATACGTTATTTGTTTTTCTCTTTCTGACTTACTACACTCTGTATGACAGTCTCTAGATCCATTCACGTCTCTACAAATGACCCAATTTCGTTCCTTCTTATGGCTGAGTAATATTCCATTGTATATATGTACCCCATCTTCTTTATCCATTCGTCTGTCGATGGGCATTTAGGTTGCTTCCATGACCTGGCTATTGTAAATAGTGCTGCAATAAACGTTGGGGTACATGTGTCTTTTTGAATTATGGGTATATGTCCAGTAGTGGGATTGCTGGATCATATGGTAATTCTATTTTTAGTTTTGTAAGGAACCTCCATACTGTTCTCCATCGTGGCTGTATCAATTTACATTCCCACCAACAGTGCAAGAGGGTTCCCTTCTCTCCACATCCTCTCCAGCATTTGTTATTTGTAGATTTTCTGATGATGCCCATTCTAACTGGTGTGAGGTGATACCTCATTGTAGTTTTGATTTGCATTTCTCTAATAATTAGTGGTGTTGAGCAGCTTTTCATGTGCTTCTTGGCCATCTGTATGTCTTCTTTGGAGAAATGTCTATTTAGGTCTTCTGCCCATTTTTGGATTGGGTTGTTTGTTTTTTTAATATTGAGCTGCATGCGCTGTTTATATATTTTGGAGATTAATCCTTTGCCCGTTGATTCGTTTGCAAATATTTTCTCCCATTCTGAGGGTTGTCTTTTCGTCTTGTTTGTAGTTTCCTTTGCTTTGCGAAAGCTTTTAAGTTTCATTAGGTCCCATTAGTGAGCAATTTTTAAAAAACGTTTTTATTGGGAAAGTTTTAAAACAAATTCAACGTCATCAAAACCTTATTGTGAACCCCCAGGTATCCTCTGCCAAGCTTCGACAATCATCAGTGTTCTGTCTTTCTTGTTGCCTCTCTACCTTCCACCCTTGCCCACTTGATGGTTACCTTGTAGAGTTCTTTTTTCCAGGTGAAACTTACAAACATGGAAATGCAGAAATCTTAACTGTGTAACATTGGCAAATAGATCTGCCCATGTAAGCTATACCTCTATCATGACATAGAACATCTCCACTTTCCTAGAAAGTTCTCTCATGTCCATGCTGGGCAAACATCACATAAATGTGAGTTTAGCACACAGGGTTAGCAAACGCTCCCTTTTCGGGGCTGGCTAGGTCAGAATCAGATCTGCTGCCTTAAACTGTTATTCTGCTTTCTGCTTCTGTCCCCTCCTGTCAGCTTTGTGTCCCTGGAGGTCACGGGTTTCTTCTGCGCGCACTCTGTATCCAGTTCTCCTGTTACGAGGACTTTGCCACCCTGGCTACAAATTCTTTGAAGCTCTCTTTTCTTTTTCCTACGTACTTATTCTTCTCTGGGTTTTTTTCTTTTGTTTTCTTCCATTTTTCATTCCTATAACTGCTTTCTCATACCAGCTGCTGTTTCTCTCCTTTAGAACATTCTCACTTTTTTGTGTTCAGTCCATCTTCTCTGAGCTCACTGTCCTTTGTCCTTTTGGTCTGTTCGTACCCTGGACACTTGATACTCAGCCATAATTTCAGGGTCCAGCCCAAGGCACTTAGTCAACAGTGAGTGAGTGAGTGAATATGCAAAGGGCCACGTGCTCCAGAAACACCTGAGTCTGGTAACTGTAACGTGGTCCACTAAGGAACCCAACCGGTCAGCCTTACCATCTCTGGATCACATCTACCTCTCTGCATTGAGCACAACGCTATTTATCTGCCCTTTATCTGCCCTTTATCTGCCCCTTGGGAAGCCCCAGCATTTGAAAGGAAGGAGGCTGATTTCCTGGCAAAATGTGACCCAAAGGACCATCCTCCTCCCACCCCCCATCATTTAAAAAAAACCAACAACAACAACAAAAAAAAAACAGAGCAAGCTGGGCTATCAGGGATACTTCCTGTTTTCCTCTGTTGAAAGCATCCTGGATAGATGAAACTGAGGGATCAAAGGGACTGTCTGCCTCTGGGGGTTGGGGACTGGCAGAATGGCTTTTAACCCTCTGCTGTCTCCTACTGTGAGTGGCATAGGCAGTTTATGTCTTCTATTTCCTGGGAAGATTCAGTTTCTTGAGGGCAAGGGCCTTGTTAGTCATTCATTCATCAAACATTACTCTACCTTACCAAATGTCGAGTTTTGTTTGAGGGTCTGGAGATACAGGGATGAATATGACACAGTCCCTGGCCTCTTTCATCTAACAGCAAGAACCACAAGTGCTAACATGATTAAGCACTTTCTCCATGTCAGGCACTCACTATATGCTTTTCATACAATAGTCCTCACAAGCTTATGGGCTATTACTATGACCATTTTACAGATAAGGAAAGCAAGGCTTACGGAGGTTAAATAACCTGTCATGGGCACACGACTAGAAGATGTCAGGGCTGGGGTGAGAGTCCAGTGGTCTGACAGTTGAACCTACTTTCTTAGCCGCTACACTATGTCTCCCCGTGGAGAACCTACCTCCCTCTCTGAAACATGGTACTCATTGCTAGTAATTTCTGCTAATGCAGTTTATCTCTGGGCTTGGTCAGGTGGCTTCTGATGACCAGGTTTCTTTGCATCCCACTTACTGTACTGTACTAGAGCGCAGGTGAGTCGGCCTGCAGCCCCTGAAGCCTGGAAACAAGGCTGAGAAACCAGAGGCCACGTCTGACCCTGTCTGGGGGACAAAGAGCATGTCAGGCTCTTGTTTGCTCCCCCTCTCCCATTTCTGGAACAGATCAGTTCCCCCAGGTCTTTTTTGGCAGGGGGGCGGGGGGAGGGTGCATTTTCTCCAAAGCCTTGAAAGAAACCCGAGATGATGTTGACAGGTAATAATAGTGACCAAATGAACGTTTACAGAGCAATTATTCTAGGTCTTTGCTTACATCATCTGTTGCATCCTTGCAACAATAGATAGTACTATTTTATTTATTTATTTTTTCTATTTTTGGGGAGGATCAGAGGCTCAGAGTGATTAGTTAACACATCCCGAACCACGCAGCTAGACAGAGCCAAGATTTGATCCTAGGTTTGACTAACTCCAAAACCTACACTTTAATCATTCTGTTTCCCTGATGCTGAAACTTGGCAGAGGGAGGAAGGAACTGCCTTCCTGCTGAGATCCCTGACAAACCATAAGAGGCAGGTGAGGATACCAGGTAACCTTGAGATCCGTTGGTTAGGGATGCCTGGCACAAAAGGATCTTAAAGTGCTTCCGACTCTGCAATTCTATCTCTTTAAGACCCAGAGCTCCCCTGCCAAGCCTACACCATGAGCCTCAGAGATTTCAGGGGTGGGGAAACTGGATTGAACGTGCTGACATACAACGAGCAAAGAAAGACCTCAGCATTTTTGCCTCGCCTGGGTGGCTCCGGCCTTTTTTTCTTTTTTTCCCTCTTGCTCTCATTTATTTATTACTGTGCTATTCCCTGGCCCTGCTGCTGTGTCAATACTGATAAAAGCAAATCGCCCCACAAACAGGTGCAGCCGGAGCTGCCCCTTGGACAGCTGCCAGGGAATGTGATCGCTCAGCTGGGGTGACCTACCCCTGCCCAACCCCCTTCTCGGGTTCCAGCCCAGGGCATGTGTCCTTGGGCAGTTAATGCAGGTTCAGAGCCTGGTATCTCAGCTGGCATCATGGACTCACGCTGGCAGGTGTGGTGGGGTGGGCGTGTGCAGGACAGAGGGAGCCTCCAAGAGTTATCAATCTATTTCCTCTTTCGGTTTCTTCTAACAAATTCATCCTATGTCACCAAGTCCCTCCTGCAACTATTTGAAAACATTTTCCTGAGAATATAACTGCCTGATTTTTCTAGGTAAGATACTTTTTTCCCCAGACCTACCCGTTTCCAAATTCACACATCAACTTGCAAAAAGACATTTTCTCAGTACCTCCTAGGGCTGAGCTGAGAGTTCACCTAAATAAACATTTTGTAAGCCAACCGTGTTATCCAGAATACATTTTGATGCTACCCAGCCATATGACTTTGACTCGTTTGAAAAAGATTATATTTCATTCCCCCCTCCCCCATTCCCGTGTTTTGTCCTTAAGCATCCTTTCCCCACTTCCCTAGGGCACCCGCCTTTTCCGGAAATGCCCTAGCCCGGCGGGCAGCCTCCACATCCCGGGGAGGTAGCACTGGGACAATAAGGCAGTGGCAGCGCAGGCGGACCTGGGGCGGGGGTTGGCGCTGCTGGAGGGCAGGAGCTGGAGCCGCTAGGCCGCCGGGCCGCCGCAGAGCAGTGCAGCTCTGGGAGGGGAGGAGGTTGCCATGCAAATGAGGCGGCGGCGTGCGGGCACCGCCCCCTTACCCAGGGGCCCTCTGGTTGCCAAAACAGACCATTCCCCAGAACAGTCGCCTAGAAACGGGCGCTGTCCTAGCAGCCTCTCTAGCGGCGAGACGGCCTCGCTGCCAAGAGGAGCTGGGTCAGGGTGTTCAGAACTCCTCAGCACCCCCTCCCCACCGAGTCTCTACCTCAGGGAAGGGAGCTGTGGCTTGGGCCTCTCCTTGGAGCAGGGGAGGGCGCTAATTGGATTGGAACACTCCAGAAACACATCAGCTGCTCCTCCCTGGAGGAAGGGGGTGGGGTTGGGGGGGGAGGCTGCAGACTGTCTTTGTGATGACGGGTCTCAGCCTCAGCCTCCCTGTAGCCATGCCCTGACCTGGTCCTCACCAGCCTCTGCCCACCCAGAGCCTTCCTAGGGCACAATGGCAAGCTCTTTGTGGAGTGGAGGAGGTAGATATGGATCAGATAATTGCCAAAATGAAATTCAGCCATGATAAGGAGGGGTACATGATGCTATAGGAATTCAAGATACGGGATCTGACCTGCTTTGGAGAAGTCAGGGAGAATGCAGGTTTGCTGCTGCTGCCAAGCTGGTACCTTAGCTACTTTTTTCCTCGACACACCCTTTCTCAGTGGGCTTCCCTCATCCGGCCCAGCCTATGCTGACCTGGCGGTTCTGAACCCTGGGAGCAGTGACTTTTTCCTACCTCATTTGGCACCAAGAGACCTACCTCCTTGTCATTTAAGTGTTTCTTGCCTCTTATCAATTAAACTACAGTATAAGCTTCTAAAAGGCAGAACCCATGTAATTCTGTGATGCCACACCTTGACCGTGAAGAACAAGACAGATTTTAACAGATCTCTTTGAATTTAAGTGCCAGTGATCTTTATCATCCTGAGAGGCCTCTAAGGTTGCCTTTGCAGTAACTGTTTTAGATTGCTTTCAGACAATACTAAACCCTCACAAAACTCTGAGATTACAGAGGGGAGTAGATCCAGTGACAGCCTGAGTAACAGTAAGCCAACAGGTGGGCTTTACAGAAAGTGAGGGACTGCTTAGGACACAGCATTCCACATGGTCCAGATGCTTGCAAGCCATGGAGAGAGGTGTTATGTGAGCACGTCTCTGATGGGGGTGGGAGGAAGTCCCCTCCCTTCATAATCCACAAGAGGCCTTGGGAGTCTTATGGACTAAACATCAAGTCTTCATTCAGCCTGGCTTAGGAAGGCAGCATGTAATTGTGTAATCTCTCCCTCCTCCTTTTTTCTCCCTTTCCTTCCTCATGTATTGAATGCCTACTGTGTGCCAGGCACCAGAGATTCAGAGAATGATTAAATTGGTATCATTCTATATTTGTAAGGAGAAAAAAACTGCAGTGTCGGAGACATTTGCATGTCTTAATGGTCACTAGTATCTTTTGATCCTCTTTCCTATGTTTGTGGGTTTTCCCCACATCATAAATCTCACTTCTCAACATAAAGGCCAGAAATGTGCTTTCTTAGACTTCTTTGCAGCTAAGATATAGGTGTGTGACCTAGGTTCCACCAATCAGATGCAACAACATGAGACTGATTTGGAAGAGAGCCAACTGAGGAAGTGGGCATCCCAGAAAATGGGGCTAGTGAGGTACCTGGCTTTTAGAGCAACAGAGGAGATGTTTGGGGATCCAGTTTTCACTACTGTTGAAGGAGATGAGGTGAGGCAAGTTGTAGAATTTGTGCTGATTGATAGCTGCCATGGTGGCTTTGCTGGAAAAGTATCAATACCTCTGGATGGTTTGGGTGTCATCCCTGAATATTGGACCTTTGTAACGATCATCCCTTCTGGATTCTGTGAGCCTCTTAATATTTTTAAATAAGTTCTTTTTCTGTTAAAGTGGATTCTGTTGTTTGCAGCTAAGAACTCTGATACAGATGGATGGACGGATGGATGAGTAGGTGGGTAGGAGTGTGGGTGAAGGGTGGGTGGATGCGTGGGTAGGCACCAAAATATTGAGTGATTTTTTTGGGAGATGGGATTATAGGCTATTTTTTCTCTCTGGTTCTCTTATTTTCTTCTTTTTCTTTCTTTTTTCTTCTTCTGCTTTTTATTTTTTTAATGAAAGAATGTTACTTGTATAATAATAAAAAAGCTATCAGAAACCCAGATCTAGAAGAGCTCACAGTCCAGAGGCAGATCAGCACAGGGAAGGTAGAAGCTAAACTCTGAACACTGGGGGTTCCAAGCCAGTATCAGCTCTGGAGAGGCCTCGACCCCAGACTCAGATCCCGCTGTCTCAGACAACCTGCCCTGACCACCAGCAAAAAGCCTGTCTTCTCTTTCTCTCCTTCCTCTGAACCTACACCCAAGGCTGTGCCCACCACTCCAAGGCATGCACTTGGCTCATCCTGCCTTGTGACATTGTTCCTTTTGTTACCCAACAATACGACAAGGATGATACGCACATTTGTGACTCATCCCATATTGTTCTGCCCTCTCCCAGCTTTGAAATTCCAGTGGCGCTATATGTCCTTTGGCTGGCAAGTACCACAACCTTGCTCTGCAGCTCTTTTTCACCTGGGCATGTCCCATCACCCAGCGTAGACTCAGCTCCCTGGAGGCTGAGATTGCAATTTATGTGATTTTTGCAATCCCCATCCCCCATGGGTTTGCAGGATGTAAGATTTTATGATATGTCTATAGAAGATGAGGATCATATGGTTTCTTTTCACTTTGATGACTTCACCATAGCAAAATTATAAGCTTTTGCGGACAGAGCCCTTTTCCTTCCTTCCTTCCTTCCTTTGTTCATTCATTCAGCACATAATGAATAACTATGATGTGCCAGGCACTGTGCTGAGTGCTGGAAATAAATAAGGCATAAATCCTCTTCTTAAGAAGGTCTCACAGTTTAATAGCAAGAAACATATATTGGCAAATAAACAGGAAAAAAAGTGGTAGAAGAGCTCAGACAGGCAAGTGTACAAAGTAGAGAAGAGGGTGGCTGCTTGGGGGCAGAAAGGGCTTTTCCATAGGATTAATATCAAGCGCTCATTCTAGTACAGCTCCATCCTCAGTACGTGACATATGCTCATTCACTTAATCCTTGCAACAGCAACAAGGCAAGTGCTATTATTACCCCCATTTTACAGGTGAGGAAACTAAACCTCTGAGAGGTTTAATGTCATAGAAGCTTGCATGCTGGTAAGCTGTAGGGCTGGGACGTGCACCCAGACCTTTCTAACATCAGTCAGTGTAACTGTTGTGTCGTACTGCCCTGAGTGGATTCTGGAAAAGGGAGTAAGTGATTGCCAAGCATGGTGGCCTTCTACACAGGCCAGGGCACGGAGTGGCTCATGCCTCTTCTGCTCAGCTGGGACATACGTGCATAGGAGAACGGTGTGATGCGGGTGTGACCACTCAGTGACAGGTGAGAAATCACTACCACAGCCTTGGACTTCAGTTGTTCCCTTTGTCCCTTGATGCATAATTGCAGTGCTGAAGAGTGGTGGTGACCTAAACAAAATGGTGAGATTGGCAGAATGGGCTTCTCCTCCCTGGAAGGGGGTCGGGGGGACCCCTGGCTTTGGAGTCACAGGGACTTGGGATCCAGTCCCAGCCCTGCTGCAGACTGGCTGAGTGACCTTGGGCAAGTCACTCAACATCTCTGAACCTCACTATTCTTGACTGTTAATTGAGGATAATAACTTCAGTGTTGACATAAGGTTAAATGAGATAACGCATGTAGATCAGTTTAGAACTACTGCCTGGCATGTAGCAAGCTGGCCAAAAATGGCACCTATTCAAGTTCCAATCCCTAATCTACAGCTCCAAAACCTAAAAGCTCTGAAAAGAAAACACATTTGGCAAAAAAACCTGTCCTGAACGAATGCAAAGTCATTTAAGTCTTTCTTTAGTCGCACCTGGTATGACGATCCATGATCCATACACTTCATTGCAGAAATATCAACATATTTGAATACAGAATGCTGCCCACATCCTGCTAGAGGCATTACAAAATATACAGTACAGGGGACTTCCCTGGCGGTCCAGTGATTAAGACTCCATGCTTCCACTGCAGGGGGTGCGGGTTTGATCTCTGGTTGGGGAACTAAGATCCCGTGTGTCTTGTAGCGTGGCCAAAAAAAAAAAAAAAAAAAAGTACAAAATGTATAGTATAGGCACTGCGTTGCTTTTCTAAAATTAAAAAACAAACAAAAAAAACCAAACCCTGAATTACAAAGCACATCTGAAGCCAAAGGCATCAGATAAGGCGTTTTGACTTGCATTAGTTCCCCTCTAGACCACTCTCTCTACTTCTGATCTACTTCTTAATCCCAACTGCTCAGATGGCCCTTGGCATCTAGAATAAACTTTTCCCTCCAACAGAAATACATATCCATCCACACACCCTTTGGGCTTCCCACAGACTTGCCTCCTGTGGCCAAGTTCCTTTGCTCCCAACGATTCCTCCATTCTACTTTCCGCCAGTCCAATACAATTTAGGAGCCCTTTTCTCCTGCACCCTGGCAGAGGAGATGGACTTTGGATGTGTGTCCTTCTCTGAACTGCTCTGACAGTATGGTCTCAGCAAGTTGTTACCTGCGCATGAGATGCAGGTATTGCAAGAAGTCCCTATTTGTACTCCAAATGTCGTCTGCCGACTGTATAAGTGACGTCTGGGATATAACTGTGCTGCTCCTTTTGAACTGTGCCGAAGCTTTGGTTGTTTTTTCACTATGAATTTCCCCAGTTGACTAAAGCCCAAAATAACAACTCCCCTCATTTGCAGGATTGCAACAATTTCTGAAGGGAAAAAGGAGTCCTCGTGTTGGAGCAGGTTGGAAACCACTGAGCTGGGTTGTCAAGGCAGCGTGTCATTTCCCCTTTAGTAGAGTGGGAGTCATGAGACCTGAGGTCAGGTTCCAGTCCCGCCCCTGGGTGGCTGGATGATCTTGGGGGCAGCTCCGTGTGACTTGGAGAGCATCGGTTTCCTCATCCTGAGCAGAGATCATGGAAATTATTTGGCAGGAGTGTCAAGAAGATTCAATGAGAAAATGAAGGGGCTCTGAAAGCTGATGTGCTGCACAAATGTAAGGACTGTTGTTGTCATCTCACACATACTGTCAGCTTCTTATGAGCAGGGACAGTGTCTTCTGTTTTTTATCTTCGGTTCCCTCAGTGACAACCCGCCCCCCCCAACCTCCTGCACTCAATGCAGGACTGTGGAGATGACCTTGTAAAAGCACTGTGAAGTGACTAACACGGTGGATTAGCACCTAGAAGTTGCTTTGCTTAATACACACGGTAGCTGATCCCTATGCATGTGCTGTTGTACAGACAGGCGGTATAGTGCAGAGGTTCAGAGCATGGACCCTGGTTCGAATCCTCTCTCTGACGTGTGCTAAGTTTGGGCAAGATTAGCACTAACCTGCCCTAGTGTCCTTGTCTATCACACAGGGCTGATGAGAATAGTAGCTAACTCATGAGGTGGTCATGAGAGCTGAAGGAGTTTAGTCTAGGTAGAGCCAGGCACAAATCAAGCCCTTGGTAGGCATCAGCTGGTGTTATTATTTTACTAATTATATCCTGAGGTGGTGTGAGAAGATCATGAGACAGGAAAGTAAGAAATCTAGCTCCTGGATTTTGTTCAGAGTCGAAAAGGCCTTCAAAGATGGTCAGATGCTCAGGCCAGGCTCTCAGGGTCAGCACACATAACGGAGCCGTGAATATGGTTGAGCATCATTTCCCCCAGGTGTGGGCTAGATCCCTAGACCAGACATCGTTGGGTAAAAAGTGTGTGTATTTAACATTTGGGTAAATATCACAACTGTCCAACATGCAGACGTTTTTGTTTGTGTTCTGTCCCGTCAGAACAAGAGAGCCTGTTTCCTCGTACCCCCAACCCACCCACAATTTTTAAATAAATTTATTTATTTTATTTTATTTATTTTTGGCTGTGTTGGGTCTTCGTTACTGTGCACGGGCTTTCTCTACTGGCGGTGAGCGGGGGCTACTCTTCGTTTCGGTGTGTGGCCTTCTCGTTGCGGCGGCTTCTCTTGTTGCGGAGCACGGGCTCTAGGAGCATGGGCTTCAGTAGTTGCAACACGTGGGCTCAGTAGTTGTGGTTTGAGGGCTTTGTTGCTCTGCGGCACGTGGGATCTTCCTGGATCAGGGCTCAAGCCCATGTCCCCTGCATCCCCGCAACAAGACAAGCCACCACAATGAGAAGCCCGTGCACCGCAAAGAAGAGTAGCCCCCGCTCACTGCAACTAGAGAAAGCCTGTGCGCAGAAATGAAGACCCAATGCTGCCAAAAATAAATAAATAAATAAATTTAAAAAAACAACAAACAAACAAACAATAAAACCAGGAGACTTCAAAGACATTATGCTCAAGGGCGGGGCTGGGTGGGGCTTGTAGCTATGCCTCTCACCTGTTCTTGAGGGAAAAACGGTACAACTCTTGAGTTAGTCTATAAACTGCAAGCTTGAGGATGCCCCCTGCTCCCCTTGACTGTATTGGGGTTTTCTGCATCGCCCCAGTCACCTGTTTACAATCCATCCCTTATGCCTCTTCCTGCCACTTGGCCACCACCTTGTTGCCTGACCTTGAGCCAGTTGCCTCTGCTCTGGGCTTCCATTTTCCTCACTTGTAAAAAGAAGGGTTGGACTAGGCCCATTCCAGGTGTAACATTCCAGGGCGCTTCAACTAATTCACATTAAAGTGTAGATGACTGATAACAGCTTAATGTATTACCTCTCCTGTGGGTGGGAGCATTTTAAGAGATGCAATTTCTCAGGGCTTCCCTGGTGGCGCAGTGGTTGAGAATCTGCCTGCCGATGCAGGGGACACGGGTTCGTGCCCCAGTCCGGGAAGATCCCACATGCCGCGGAGCAGATAGGCCCGTGAGCCATGGCCACTGAGCCTGCGCGTCCGGAGCCTGTGCTCCGCAACGGGAGAGGCCACAACAGTGAGAGGCCCGCGTACCGCCAAAAAAAAAAAAAAAAAAAGAGAGAGATGCAATTTCTCATCCCCGAAGAATGAAGGTGCGTGGTGCAGTTTCAGGCATGGTCACAGGTGAGCGGGGATACTGTTGGGGAGGGCGCCTTTCCTGGCACTCCTCCAGTGGTCACTGGTGGTGTTGGCCGGGGGGCAGCTGCTCCAGCCAGGGCTGGTGTCAGCCTTGAGGAGATGTGCCCGTTGATCTCCTTCCAGAACTCACACCACACTTGTTTCTTTCTGACACTGGCCAAGAGCAGGGTTTTGTCAGACAGAAAATGCTTCATCAGGGAAACCCACGTGTGTGGCCTGGAAAACTACTCTGTCCCCTGGGGCAAGGGGTGCAGTAAGGGCATTTAGCAGCTTGACTTCCAGGTTCACAGGTCAGTTCCCATCCCGGGTGAGTGAGGAGACCTCCACTGGGTGGCCGTCAGCATTCTACCAGAGCAGGTGGTCCTACCACACCTGGATCCAAGACATCTGCTTTTCACCCAGGGAGGAAGAAGGTGCCAAACGCTGTCTGGTTTCATTTTCTGTAGGAGGTTTGGTTTGGCTTCTGAATTTTCAGGGAGGGCGTGAGAGAGGGGGTGGCCCGTAGCCACCATAAGCCCATCAGAAATAAGAGAAGCGTTTCTCTGGCTGGTGGAGTCTAGGCCAGCTGGCCTCGTACAGTGCACAGTGCTGTAATCCAGCCTGCCTTCCTTCCAGCTCCCTCTGGGGTACCACTTTGTCCCACCCGCTGTCTGGGTCTCCATTCAGTGGAGGCAGCTGGGGTAGTCAGTCTGCGCTCCAGCCAAAGCTGTGGGAGGTGGGAATGGAAACCAGGGACACTGGTCAGTGGCCCCGCTTTGTTGGTGTTAGGGAACTCTTGACCACAGCTGCACGCCTTATCCAGGCCCACTTGCCTGAGCTGTCTCACCACAGGAGATCCTGATAAGGAACATGGTACTGCCACCAAAACTAACCTGGAGAATTCGGGAGGGGACGAAAGAGGGAGGGGACAACCAGACTCCCAGAGTCCTTCTCACTGGAATCCATCTTGGCTGAGGGATGCATGCACCACCCCAAGCAAGATGATTGGCCAGAGACAACCCGGAAACTAACCCTATATCCATAAAACCTGAGACTGTGAGCTACGTGGCAGAGCCGTCCTCCTGGGATCCCTTAGCCTGCTGCTCTCCGCCCAGGCGCCCCATCCCAATAAAGTCTTTTGCTTTGTCAGCACGTTTGTCTCCTTGGACAATTCATTTCCGAGTGTTAGACAAGAGCTCACTCTCGGGCCCTGAAAGGGGTTCCCCTTCCTGCAACATTGGCAGTGCTGAGAGGCTCAGACCAGGACCGGGTTGGACATGCCTTGCTCTCTGTCAGAATCTCCACCATAACATGCCCCCCTCTTCTCTGGAGCAGGGCAGTTTCTCAAGACCTGTAGATGCTTAACCTATGAGCCTCATCGTAGAAACAGAGGTCCAGACCCTCCCTACTCAACATGTGGTCTGTGACTAGCAGCACTGGCCTCATTTGGGAGCTGGTTGGAAATGAAGCATCTCAGGACTCACCCTAGGCTACTGAATCAGAATCTGAATTTTTACAAGATACCAAGTTGGCCAGTATGCATGTAAATGTTTGGGAAGCATTGGTCTAGATGCTGCGTGCCTTGAGGAGGTAGGAAGGAAAGAAGGAAGTAGAAGCTCCCTGGGGAGGCCTCCTCTGAGGGGAAGACACCCCTATAGACCTGTTCAATGGAGGCAGGTGGACACAGAGGAAAAGGCTAAGGAAGGCACTCTTGGAAATTATGCTGAAATAGGTAGGTGCCTTTAATGATTCTGGTTTTATTTTAACTTCATTTTTAATAGGCAGTTCACTTACACAGTTAAAATTCTAAGGTACAGAAGGGTATGTCAGACACAGTTTCTTTCCCACACCTATGTCCCAGCCACTTCCCCTCAAATGCAACCTCTGTTACTAGGCTAGAGATATGACATATCATGCAATAAAAGCGCACGAGGGCGTTTGTGCACTTGCGTGTGTTCTTAATAACCAGATCATTTTTTAAAAAATTCAAACAGTAGACCACCACACACAGTGCCTAGACCTTGCTTTTTTTTTAAATTTAATATATATTTTTAAATTAAAAAAATTCTTTTATTTTGGCCACGCCATGCAGCTTGCGTGATCTCAGTTGCCTGACCAGGGACTGAATCCAGGCCACGGCAGTGAAAGAACTGAATCCTAACCACTAGACCACCAGAGAATTCCCATACTTAATATATCTTGGAGATCCTTCTATATCAATGTTTAAGAACATCCTAGATTATATTTCAGCTGAATATTTTTCTGCTCTAAGGATGGACCTCGGACTTCCCTGGTGGTGCAGTCGTTGAGAATCTGCCTGCCAGTGCAGGGGACACGGGTTCAAGCCCTGGCCCCAGAAGATCCCACATGCCTCGGAGCAACTAAGCCCAGGCACCATAACTACTGAGCCTGCGCTCTAGAGCCCACGAGCCACAACTACTGACCCTGCGTGCCACAACTACTGAGCCCATGCACCTAGAGCCCGTGCTCCTCAACAAGAAGCCACCGCAATGAGAAGCCCATGCACCGCAACAAAGAGTAGCCCCCGCTCACCACAACTAGAGACAGCCTGTGCGCAGCAATGAAGACCCAACGCAGCCAAAGATATATAAATAAATTTTAACAACAACAACAACAAAGGATGGACTTTAATTTACGCTGCCAGGCTCCACTGATGGACTCTGAGCGTGTTTGGGTTTGTTTGTTTTAATGTAGCTTAATCTTAGAATCTTAGAACCTGGAAGGTCATTTAGTCCTAGCTTAGAAATTCTTTCAGAGAATCCTACTGCACTTCTGAGACCCAGGTCAATGTCACCTCCTCTGGGAACCCTAATCACATGTTATTATTAAGGGAAAGGCATGATGACATTTGCTTTGGTATCCTCTCGCCTGGTGTTCCATCACAGTACAGAGTAGGTGCTCAATGGATGTGAGTGAAATTGAACTGACCATCCCTGATAGGGAAATCCTCCATGTTCTGCTCCTTGGACACCTCTAATAACAGTGATCTCACTTCCTCGAAAGCCCATTCTGCCTTTGAGAGACTGTATCAGAAGCAAAGTCTGTTTCTCACTGGCTTTTCCCTCTGGCTCTAGTGCATTTTCTAATACAACACAGAAATTGAATTTCTCTTCCAGATATATTTAAGATCTTTCCCTAAACCAAATACCTTCCAGTTCTCTGTGGGTCCTGGTTCCAGACACTTCCCCTTCCAGCGATTTCTTCCATAGGGTTTTTGGCTTATGACCCTTTAAAAAATAATGTATGGGGACTTCCCTGGTGGTACAGTGGTTAAGAATCCACCTGCCAATGCAGGGGACACGGGTTCGATCCCTGGTCCGGGAAGATCCCACATGCTGTAGAGCAACTAAGCTTGTGCACCACAACTACTGAGCCTGCGCTCTAGAGCCCACGAGCCACAACTACTGAGCCTACGTGCTACAACTACTGAAGCCCGCGTGCCTAGAGCCCATGGTCTGCAACAAGAGAAGCCACCACAATGAGAGAAGCCTGCGCAACTCAACTAAGAGTAGTCCTGCTTGCCACAACTAGAGAAAGCCTGCGTGCAGCAACAAAGACTCAACACAGCCAAAAATAAATTTTAAAAATAAATAAATAAATAAATTAGTAAAAAAAAAAAAAGCCTAGGGAATTCCCTGGTGGTCCAGTGGTTGGGACTCCAAGCTTTCATTGCCGTGGTCCGGGGTTCAATCCCTGGTCAGAAAACTAAGATCCCACAAGCCTCGTGGTGTGGCTAAAAAAAAAAAAAAAAAAGCCTAATGTCTGGAATTGGCCACATCCTCTCGTTGCCACTGACTGGTGTGGTGCACAGTAGGACGGCTAGCCCCTTTGATTTTGTCACTATATGCTACTGATGAAGCCTAAGTTTATGTGAGCTATTTTAGGAGTGATATCACTGTCCTTTAAGTTCAGCAAAACTTACAAGACGTTGATGGCATCAATGCTGACAAGCCAGCTCCCCTCCGATTTTAATGTGAATTATGTCATTTACCCCTTCGATGTTCATTTCATTTTTTATAACAGAGCAAGTGGGCTTCCCTGGTGGCGCAGTGGTTGAGAGTCCGCCTGCCGATGCAGAGAACGCGGGTTCGTGCCCCGGTCCGGGAAGATCCCACATGCCGCAGAGCGACTGGGTCCGTGAGCCATGGCCGCTGAGCCTGCGCGTCCCGAGCCTGTGCTCCGCAACGGGAGAGGCCACAACAGTGAGAGGCCCATGTACCACAAAAAAAAAAAAAAAAAAAAAAAAAACACAGAGCAAGTGATGGAGTGGTATGGTGGAAAGTATGAAATTTGGGGTCAGATTCCTTCAGCTAGAAGCTCAGGCTGGATAAGTTACTGAGCTTCTCTGAGACTCAGTGTCCTTATCTGTAAAGTGAGGTGATCTCATAGAGGTGTGACAATCAAATGATATCTAAAGGAAATGAATGTAGTGCTTGGTCCATCAAGGTACTCAGTGAAGAGAAGCTAGTTT
This sequence comes from Mesoplodon mirus, assembly GCF_964341445.2. NCBI lineage: Eukaryota > Metazoa > Chordata > Mammalia > Artiodactyla > Ziphiidae > Mesoplodon > Mesoplodon mirus. Next base: position 69,789,297 of record NC_138988.1, on the reverse strand, counting down.
TATAGCTTTGAGATAGGAGGGAAAGGGGCAGGGTACAACTTTTAAAAGAATGACATGGCCATTGAGGATAGGACAAAAACTGGTTAGAACCAACTAGGTCCAAGATGGTGGAAGATCTGACTTCCTTGAGCTTCATTATACGCTCATTGTAATACATTAGCTAAATGACAAACCCACAGGTGCCATGACAGTTCCAAAGCCAATTATAAAAGGCCCCAAAGTGGGCAGTGGTCCAATTCCTGGAAATCCCTGCCCCTTCCCCAAAATATTTGGAATAATCCTCATTAGCCTATGAAATTACCCAGCCCATAAAAACTAACCATCCCATATTTTGGGGTCTCTCACCTTCTGAGATGGCCCACACTCTGTCTGTGGACTGTGTATCTCCTAGGGCCACTCTTGCCTTTTGAGACAGACTGCGTTCTGCCTATGTAATGTGTATCTCTCTAAATAAATCTACTGAATTCCTTCTGCACTGAATTTTTTTTTTTTTTTTTGCCCATGCCTCATGGCATGTGGGATCCTAGTTCCCTGATCGGGGACTGGACCCGCGCCCCCTGCATTGGAAGCACGGAGTCTTAACCACTGGACCTTTTTCTGCACTGAGACATAAAGAACCTGAGTTTCATTAAGCCCTGAGACCATGTGCGCAGTTTCAGCTGGGTTTGAGTCTCAAATGAGGTGTGAGGTTTCAGCTCCATCACGCTGCCTGTCACAATATTTTAAAATCTTCATTCTAGGGACTTCCCTGGTGGTCCAGTGGGTAAGACTCTGCACTCCCAATGCAGAGGGTCTGGGTTCGATCCCTGGTCGGGGAACTAGATCCCGCATGCATGCTGCAACTAGGAGTCCGTGTGCCGCAACTAAAAAAAAGATCCCACAGGCCACAACAAAGACCTGGCGCAGCCTAAATAAATAAATATTAAAAAAAAAACAAACAAATAAACTTCATTCTATGTATGTCAGACTTCTCATCTTGTAACATCTCTATGTCAGTCAGACCTACACACCTTTACTGGAATTTCTAATATGAACCTTGAAATGGGCCAGATCAAAACCAGCCTCATGACATACCACCAATGAGTTTCTCCAGACTGATCTGCATTCCTTGGGTTGGAAGTGATGAGTGTAGCCCTACATTTTTAAACATGATGGATAATATGCTGGCTAATGTAGAAGCTGTCAGAGGAGTATGGCATGAGAGTAAAAGTAAAGCAGTAGCTGTGGAAAATAGAATGGCAGCTCCTCAAAAATTAGATGTAGAATTAAAAGGTCTACATAATCCCACTTTTGCACATATACCTAAAGGAATTCAAAGTAGGGAATCAAATAGATGTGTGTACATCCAAGTTCGTAGCAATGGTATTCACAGTAGCCAAAAGCTGGGAGCAACCCAAATATCTATTGACAGATGAATGGATAAGGAAAATATTATATATATATATATATATATATATATATACTGGAATATTATTCAGTCATGAAAAGAATGAAGTTCTGACACATGCTGCAACATGGATGAACCTTGAAGACATGCTAAGCCAGACACAAAAGGACAGATATTGTATGATCCTACTTATGTGGAATATGTAGAGCAGTCAAATTCATAGAGATAGAAAGTAAAATGGTTGGTTTTTAGGGGCTGGGGAGAGAGGAATAAGGAGTTAATTGTTTAATAGGTACAGTTTCAGTTGAGAAGATGAGGGAGTTCTGGAGATGGATGGTGGTAATAGTCGCACAACAATGTGAATGTACTTAATGCCGCAGAACTGTACACCTGGAAGTGGTTAAAATGGTAAATTTTATATTATGTATATTTTACCACAATTTTTTAAAAAAGTGGAGCAGCAGGCTGTTCAGCAGTGGGGAAGGCCTGGCCCATGGACTAGATGGACAGCGGAGTCATGATGAGCTGGAGTGCAGGTTGGCCTTGTCAGAACTAGGATGAGACTGGAGAGGAGGTCAGCATGCCCTAGCCAGCCCTGAAGTCCGGCTGAGAAACTGGGACTTGAGATCCTCACTGAGTCACTCCTTGGAGTCAAGCCTGTGTCTCCTGGTTAAAATGAGCAATTTCCTGGGGCTGGGATAACCTAGGGACTCTACAGCTAGCATATTAAGTTAATGCAGATGGGTTTGCTAGTCAGCCACTAGTGGTGGGTTTATGGTCAGAGTAGGGACAGATGGTGCAGCTCTCTGGATGTGTACGTCTTTAACAGAAAGACCCCCTCATCGTCTAGGACTCTCACAAATCTGGGCTGGTATTGCAATTCCTCCATTCAGGGTCAGTGTGCCCTTAACTGTTCTGTGCCTCACTTTCCACATCTGTAAACTCTGTAAAACTGGGGACAATGTAACCTTGTGTATCAGGGATAAAAGAAAAAATGTCCATGGAATTCCCTGGCAGTCCAGTGGTTAAGACTCTGTGCTTCCACTGCAGGGGCACGGGTTTGACCCCTGGTCAGGGGACTAAGATCCTGCATGCCACACACACACACACACACACACACACACAAAAGTCCATGCAAAGTGTTTGCCACTTCTGTCTTCTCCTGCCAAGGAAGAAGGCTGGCCTGTTGGGATGCTGTTTCAGAGGAGTGAGACAGGGCAAAGCCCAGAGTGGGTCAAATTTCTTTAAATAAGTAAGAATGAAGGTGGAGGGAGGAAGAAGAGACCCGCAGAACCATTCCTTGTTTGGGGCTGTGGAGGAGACAGGCAGAGCTGCTGGGCTAAGGAGTGGGACTTGGGGAGATAAGAAGTCCCTGTGTTTTGTTGACATACATTCCCCCTGGTGCTTCCTCAGGAGGTTTTCAGAAAAGACCTATTGTGTTACTTTTCAAGCTGTCTTAGAATTCTGAGCTTCTTTTGAATGTTGTCCTAGGACTTGAGGTGACCCAGTATATCTGGTTTACATTTGTGAAACGTCCAGCACAGTGTAGGGGTTCAACAAATGCTCCCAGTGATTCTGGAAGAAGACAGATCTGGGAGCTGGGGAGACAAGGGCTGGATATCTTCAAAGAGCAGGCAGAGATTCCAGGCCACTGGGCGAGGTTAAAGGAATGTTAGGCCCCCAACCCTCCCTCTCTCTAGAGATGCACTGACCAATATGGTAGCTACCAGCCACACAGAGTATTTAAATTTAAATTTTAAAAAAGGTAAAAACTTAGTTCCTAAGTCAAACTTACCACATATGAGGCATTCAATAACCGCATGCAGCTAGTGGCTACCACATTGGCCAACACAGCAGAGAATACTTCCATCAGCATGGACTCTTCTATTGGACAGTGTGCTCTAGAAAGATGAGGAAAAAGCCCAAGTAGGTCGGTTTGTTTGTTTATACCCTGACTGGTTCCTAAAAGGATTTGAAGCAGCTGAGGACAGCCCAAGGCCATGAGTTCAGTGCCCTCTGGCTGAAGATGGGAAGGCTGGCATGTGGGCTGAACTGGGTCACAGAGTAGAGTAGCAGAGAAGCAGCAGCCCCAGTGGGCTGAGCTCCGGAGCCCAGATAGGAAGTGGGAGAGAAGGCGGAGGTGGGGATGCTGTGGGAGTGAGTGTCAAAGGACAAGGCCGTGAGCAGTCAGATGCTGAGCAGTGAGAGAGCTATGGGAAAGAAGATCTCTGTTCCTCTTAGCAATATATGGTTATCTGACTTGTTTAATCAAGGAGTCCCCTATGCCCTTCTGTTCACAGATACAAGTTCCAAATTCTAGCTAATCAGATGCAATTAAAGGATACTGTTGGCTGTGTGCAAGTTCTGACTTGCAGCCCCATGGGTAGGGATGCCTGGATCTGTGCTCACCACCCAAGCTGGTGTGTTTTGAGCAGCAGTCCCAGGGGCAGCATCCTTCTCAGAGGTTGATGTGACTGGAAGGCTTTTGCTGAAGGAAGCCAGGCCCCGAGTGCTTTCCTGCAGTACTTTCAAAGCAAAGATACCCTTTAAGGGGATGGATTTTTTTTTTTTTTTTTTTTTTTGGCTGCACTGGGTCTTCGTTGCTGCGAGCGGGCTTTCTCTAGTTGCGGCGAGCTGGGGCTACTCATTGTTGCAGTGCGCGGGCTTCTCATTGTGCGGGCTTTTCTTGCTGTGGAGCACGGGCTCTAGGCGTGTGAGCGTCAGTTGTAGCACGCAGGCTCAGTAGTTGTGGCTCGCGGGCTCTAGAGCGCAGGCTCAGTAGTTGTGGCACACGGGCTTAGCTGCTCCGCGGCATGTGGGACCTTCCTGGACCAGGGCTCGAACCCACGTCCCCTGCATTGGCAGGCGGATTCTTAACCACTGCATCACCAGGGAAGCCCGGGGATGGATTTTTTTTGAGGACAAATCAGAGTTTTAAAAAAATGTTCACTCAATTTGACTTTTGTGTTAAACTCATTTCTTGGGATTAAGACAAGCCAAACATATATTATGATGATTTTAATTTAAGCTTTGTTGGAAAGTTCAAAGACATCACAGGGTGGGATGGGGTGCCAAGGCAAGCAGCTTCTTATGGCTTAATTTGAGAGAATATATTCCATACATTTTATTTTTACTTTTATTTTGAGGTTTAACAGGCTTACAGCAAACTGCACTAATCTTTAATGTATAGCTTGGTGAATTTCTTTCTTTCTTTTTTTTTTTTTTGGCCACGCTGCGCAGCAGGATCTTAGCTCCCCGACCAGGGATCGAACCCACGCTCCCTGCAGTGGAAGTGCGGAGTCTTAACCACTGGACCACCAGGGAAGTCCCAGCTTGTTGAATTTCTATGTATGTATGTACCCGTGTAACCTCCACCCAGATCAGGATTCAGAACATTTCCAGTGACCTAGAAGGTCCCCTCATGCTCCCTCTTGGTCAATTTCCCTCCCCAGAGGTACCTGCTATTCTGATTTCTATGGCTGTCAGTTAGTTTAGCCTGTTCTTGAACTTCATATAAATGGGATCATACAGTACATGTGCTCCGTGTCTGGCTCCTTTCACTCATAAGTCCATGAACTTCTTTAGAAAAATTTTATAAATACAGGTCCACAATCCTTTGCCTAAGACCACTGGGGGCCGAAAGGTTTCAGAACCCAGGATTTTTCCTAGTTTAGAAAGGTGACATGATGAGTTCACTTACACTGTATATATTATAAAATACTCCCAGCAGGGTCCGGGTCAGCACCTGGTAAACATATAAACATTTCTGAGCAAAGTCTATGAATATTCACACACTAAGTGGTGTAAATAAAGGCTGTAAATAGCCCCACTTAGTTGAGGTTGGTTTTGCAGCCAAATAGTTCACATCAGGTCAGGCTTTGCAGTCAAATGCCTAATGACAAAAAGTTTTCAGAAGTTTGGGGTTTTTGAAACAGAAAAAGGGATAGTGGACCTGTTAGTTGCCGACAAGCCATCGGCTCTGTGGGAGGCAAGCATACTGGGTAGCATCTGGTCCCAGGGCTGATAGAAGGTTACAGAAAGCAGCTCCCACCCACCCACCCCATGGAAGTGTGTGCCAAGCTGGGTTCACCAGGAACAGGCTTTCTTGGCTAGGGCTGTCCGAGGGTCCAGGCATGAGCTCCTGACACTGAAGGTGTATGTGCATTGGGCATTTTTCTGGGATCCCTGTCTTTGCTTAGATTTTCAAAAGAAGTGTACACAAATAAGGCTAAGAGCTCAGTTAGAAGGTGCCCTTGAGGATCAAAGCAGTGCTTAGTTAGAGCTCCTCAGCTGTGGACCTGGGTGTCTAAGGGACCGAGCCTCTGATGACAAACTCAGTGAGTATCAGGGGAGGGGGCAAGAGGGGGCAAACACACAGAGAGGTTAAGGTGCGGAGAAGGACGGGGAAGGAGGAGAAGTTAAGGTTGGAATTAGGGTAAGTGTGAGGGGAACCAAGAAGACAATACACACAGGACCCCCTGACCCCCGTGTGTATTGTGTGGGGCTGAGCCCAGGAGAGTTTCTCCCCAGGGCTGGGGGTTGTCTTGAATTTAGGAGCCTGTGTGGAACACTCACTTTGTGTCCAGCACTGAGGATGCAAAGATGAGTAAGACCTTCTCCCTGCTTGTGGGGCCTGTGGGAGCCATACTGCACCTCTCTGACCGGTTCCCCGCTCCGTCCCCACCATCAAAGGAAACACACACACACACACACACACACACACCTGCCCCCAGGAGTGGCCTCGTAGCACAGTCCTTAGGCTCTAGAAATTCTGGGGTTTTTCCCCCACCCTCCCATCAGAACGCCCAGGTCCTTGGCCCCATGTTGATAAAGCCCAATGTAAAGGAAGGAAGGCTTCCTTTGCTGACAATGGCATGCAACTACTAAGGTGACGCGTTGCTCAGAGGCGTGGAGTGGTATCGCTGGGGTTTAATTCCTCTCCACCACTTAGTTGTGCAACCTTGGGCCAATGCCCTGCCCCGAGTCTCAGTTTCCTCATTTGTAGAGTGACTTAGTAAGTTCACTACTCCCTATTTCACAGGGTGTTGTGAGGATCAAAGGAAATAATATGGAGGAAGACGTCAGTGGCAAGGCTTACACAGGTCTGGACTATGCTTACGATATGCCTATTGTGTTCCCAATCTCACAGGCAGCCATCACTCGGCACCTTAAGTAGCAGCATGTTAGGGGTTATACAGTGTCATTCTACCTGGTAGGCACCCAGGGGTGCTATGGGGCTGTATGGCTTCATAGGTGACCCTTCATAGTAAAGGGTTCTCTGCACCCCAGGTGTGGTTTTACTCTCTGGTTGCAACAGTTCTTTGGAAAATAGTTGTTAACAGATGTTTGTTACAGTGTTGCTGATAATAGCCCAAGAAAAGTTATTTTTCACTACAGTCCCCAAGGCTCAATGCCTATGAGTGCTCGAGAAATGCTTAAGCTAAAGACTTGCAGACCCCACCTACATCCTCAGGTGCCCGCTGTTGTGGGAGTGGGGTAAACCCCTTCCCCGCCGTATAAGAGCTGGACGAGGAGTTGGGGTCACCAGGTCCCCTGAACCTGAGAGTTAAAAGTGGTCTTTCACATGGACAACAGTCCTACTTCTGGGAACGTTTCTGTACAACAAAGGGGGAAGTACGAGGATGGTCATCGCAGAGTTATTTGTAATAGCAATAAGTTGACAGCAACCATAATGTCCACCCAGTGATGGATACTGGAATAAATGATGGTGTCCACATGCAGTTGGTTTCTATGCAGCCATGACGAAGAATGACACAGAACAGCATTTCCTACCTGATGCTCCACAGACCCAAGCCCCAGGAGGATCCCTCAAGGGATTTCATAGTGAAATATGTTTAGGAAATGCCAGTCTCTTCCTGATGATTCAGAACACACACTAGTAAATTAAAGACTCTGAGACGTTCTCCAGGACAGAAGCCCATTTAGGTTGGCGTGAGACAGTGCTCACAGTGCTCAGTCCCAAATAGTTGGGGAAAGAGACCCCTATGAACAGCAAGCAAAATGGCCCTGGTGCTCTGTGGGATCAGTTTGGGAAACACTGGTTATAGCAGACTCATGTGGGAAGAGCTGCGTGGAAAATGCAGGTTCTGGACTTCCCTGGTGGCACAGTGGTTAAGAATCCGCCTGCCAATGCAGGGGACATGGGTTCAAGACCTGGTCCGGGACGATCCCACATGCCACGGAGCAACTAAGCCCATGCGCCACAACTACTGAGCCTGCACTCTAGAGCCCGCGAGCCACAACTATTGATCCCATGAGCCACAACTACTGAGCCCGCGCGCCTAGAGCCCGTGCTCCAAAACAAGAGAAGCCACCTCAATGAGAAGCCCGCACACCGCAATGAAGAGTATCCCCTGCTTGTCGCAACTAGAGAAAGCTCGCATGTAGCAATGAAGACCCAACGCAGACAAAAAAATTAATTTTTAAAAAAATGCAGGTTCTAAGAGTCTCTGTGGGACGATTCAAACTCACAAACCAACCTATGCGTATATTTGTATTTGGAAAAAGTCTAGCAAGACGCATCCCAGAACTTTAGCGGTGGCTGGGTGGTGAGATTATAGGTGATTTTTATTTTCATTTCTTTGTTTTCATCTGTTAGCTTATTTGGGTTTTCTAAACTGCCTTTCATTGCTGTGTATAGTTTTTATAACTGTAAAAAAGAAAAAAATTGTTAAGACGACTGAGGGATGGCTGAAGGCACGTGCAGGCACTGCCGCACCTGGAGGAGCTGGGTCTCCGGCTCGGCTCGCAGAGAGGCCAGGCCCTTATTTAGGCAGAGTCACCCCAGCTCGCATTCCAGCAGGAATCCTTCCTAGCGCATTCCTCCTCCAGCACCGGGCGTCCAGCTGCAGCCCGGCTCCTCCCTCCCAGGGCCTCCCTCTCCTTTGGTAGCCGCCGCCACCGGCCCAGGCCAGGCTGCACATCTGGACCTCATTAGGGCCCGACAGCACCAAAGCCGGCACATCTGGCCGCCGCGCAGCGGAGTGCGCGGCAGGGCAGCGGAGGGGAAGGGGCACGTCAGGACAGGGGCGCCCGGCGCACAGCTGGACGTGGGAAGGTGGCGGGCGGCTGGCCGCAGACAGTGCACTGCCGGCTGGGCTGGCCCTGTCTGCCCCGGAGTGCAGGAGAGTAGCACCCTCGCTGGTAGGAGAGCCAGGGCCCCCTGTGGCCTCCCAGACTGAGGGGGGGCAGGCCCAAAGGAGAAGCAGGAGCTCTGGACTATAGGCATGGTGCTCTTTCCCTCGAGAGGCCTGAGGCTGGGTCTGGGGGGCCTGCCAGGATGTGGAGCAGAGGGCACCTTCAGGCCCCCTTGCAAAGCAGAAAGGAACAGGAAAGGGGATTGCCTAGGCTCGCAGTGGCTGAGCCTTGGGCCTGCAGGTCAGGACGCAGGGTCTTCTACATCAGAACAAGCATACTTCCGTTTGAGATGAGAAAGGAGGGAGGTGCAAAGAGACAAGATGGAAACAGTATCCCCACTGCATTTTCCTTACACCAGGACACGCCCAGGTACCCGGCTCTACCCCTGTGTGCCATTATTTGTCCCCTTTGGGGCCTGTTCATCCAAGTCATTAACAGCCTCGCCAGTTCTTTCCTTGAGACAGCAGCAGATGCTCCTGACATCCTTTCCAAAGCAAGGCAGAGATCAAAGAAAAAAGCCAGTCAACAAAACGGAAAGCCTATCAGCTCAGCCATCACTCCTCCCCTTTGTCCTAGGGTTTCAAGACCTTGCCTGGCGCTTACCTGGACAGTCCTCTCTTCCCAGGAACCCCCAGATTCCCCTGCTTCTGCTCTCCATCTCCCCACCTCCTCCCACCCACCAGCCCCTGCCCACCACAGCAAGTGGCTTATCCATGGGTCCACATGCCCACACTAGTACCCTCGGAGGAATTCTCACAAAGCTCTAGTGGGTGCCAGTTGTTGGAGGAGAAGCCAAGGAGTACAGCAGAAAGTTCAAGGGCTTCAAAACCAACAGACAGCATCCCAAATCCTGCTGATTAACCCCTCTGAGCACTGGTTTTTTTCACCCATGAGATGACGATAATACCTCTTAGAGAACTGTTTTAAGCTCTGTGCTAGAAATATAATTCTATTATATGTTTCTCCAATAGAAATATAGTGTAATCACACATGTAATAGGAGGGGGTATTTTTACACTTTTCATTTTGGAAACATTTTAGATTTAAAAAAATTTTATTTATATTTATTTTTGGCTCCATTGGGTCTTCATTGCTATACACAGGCTTTCTCTAGTTGTGGCTCGCGGGGGCTACTCTTCCTTGTGGTGTGCAGGCTTCTCACTGTGGTGGGTTCTCTTGTTGCGGAGCACAGGCTCTAGGTGCACAGGCTTCAGTAGTTGCAGCACGCAGGCTCAGTAGTTGTGGCTCGGGGGCTCTAGAGCACAGGCTCAGTAGTTGTGGCACACAGGCTTAGCTGCTCTGTGGCATGTGGGATCTTCCCAGACCAGGGCTCAAACCCGTGTCCCCTGCATTGGCAGGCAGATTCTTAACCACTGTGCCACAGCGAAGTGCAGAAACATTTCAGATTTATAGGAGAGTTGCAAAGATTGTACAGAGAGTTCCAGTAAACTCTTCACTCAGCTTCCCCTAAGGTTAACATCTTGCATAACTATGGTATATTTGCCCCCAAAATAGGAAATTAACAATGGCACAACACTATCAACTTTATTCAGATTTCAGCAGTTTTCCCAAAGCAAATGTAACTTTAAATTTCCTACTAGCTACATTAAAAAAAAAACAGGTAAGGGAATTCCCTGGCGGTCCAGTGGTTAGGGCTCGGCACCTCCACTGCAAGGGCAGGGCACATTTGGCCTACCCTTGCTTCTCGAAATTCACCCAATGCTAATTTGTAAATAAGTAAATGGATAAGAGAGAGAAAGAGGACTTATTTTTTGATTCACAGTGGGGGTGGGGGACCGGCCATGTAGCTCGTAATATTTGTGTCCCCAGGTTGGGACACGCTCTCCCAGTCTTAAGGTGCTTAGGAAACCTAATTCATTATGGAATTATGGAGCACCACTTGTGCTAATACAGACTCAGGGCCGAGGGAGTTAAGTGTCTCGGTATATTTATAACAAGCCGCGGTAGTCTGGTGAGTCACTGCTCTCCTCGACAAGAGGACACACCTGCCTCCCAGGAGGAGAAGCTGCTGCTTACCGGTCAGCCCCCCTTCTCTGCCCAGATTAGAGACACACACACACTGTTGGGGAGCCCTCCTCCCTTCCCTGGGCTCCCCTGGGACACTGATCAATGCTACCCATCTCCCTCCCCCATTTTAGCAGAATTTCCAGACTAAGGCTGTGCTGTCCACTGATGATGCTGCAGACTGGCTGCACCCTGGGAACATCTTATTCCAAAGGGATTCCTTCTGGGAAGGTTTTCTACGGTAAAGCCCAGCTATGTAACCAGGCTCTTGAGCAGCCTCCATCTGGGGCCAATTCTTCCAGGATGCAGAGAGTCAAAGGCCAGAGGGGAGAGAGGAACATTGAGCCCTTTCCCTGTGCCAAGCCCTGGGCAGGGCACTTGGCACCCCTCAGCTCACTAAAGTAACACAATAAGCTGGGTGATGAGTTCCATCAACCCGTCTTTTACAAACTGAGACTTAGAGGAAAGCAGCTGGAAAGGAGCACACAGCTAAAAAAGTTCTAAAGCCAGGGTTCCAACCCAGGCCTGTCGAACTCCAAAGCTCTTGTTTTTATAAGATCATCTCAAGCTATTGGACTCGTGGTACAAAACATACATATATCACATAATCCTTGAAATATCGAGAGCAGGGCCAAACAGAGAAAGAGGAATAACCTCCAAATTAATAGAGGGAAGCATTCAACGGCAAAAAAAGAAAAAAAAAAATTAAATCCAAAAGAGGGAAAAAAGAGGAGAGAAAAAAGAATACAGGACAGATGGAACCAATAGAAAGCAGAGAGTAGATTTAATCCTAAATATATTCACAATTACATTAAATATAAATGGATGAAATGTTCCTGTTAAAAGATAAAGGCTGGGGCTTCCCAGGTGGCGCAGTGGTTGAGAGTCCGCCTGCCGATTCAGGGGACACGGGTTCGTGCGCCGGTCCGGGAAGATCCCACATGCTGCAGAGCGGCTGGGCCCGTGAGCCATGGCCGCTGAGCCTGCACGTCCAGAGCCTTTGCTCTGCAACGGGAGAGGCCATAACAGTGAGAGGCCCGCGTACCGCGAAGAAAGGAAAAAAAAAATAAAGATAAAGGTTGTCAGAGTGGATAGAGGGCAAATCCCGACTCTGGGGTCTGTAAGAGATACATCCAAGACATAAATAAGGATTCAGAAAGGTGGAGGGCAGAACCCAAGTCTGAATCAAAAGTCTCTGAGGCTGCAGGACTTGCTCTCTCTCCCAGATCTCAGCCCCCCAGCTTGTCCCTTTCTTGCCTTGGCCTCAGTCATCCCCTGAGCATGTGGTTTATTGGAAGGCACTCAGGCACTGGCATTAGACAAACCAGTGTGACCCTGGACTTTCTTAGGCTACCTGGGCCTCAGTGTCCTCCTCTGTAAAAGGAACAATAATTAATACCTTAGAGCAGTGCTGTAAAAGCTGGAGACAACAGGTTCATGGCAAGCGGCACACGGTGGAACTCGTATTATGTTTATTTTTTGTTCACATTGTGATCATTTTACTTGTGCCTATGTAATCGATAAGACCCTGTGGGCTGCCCTGACAGTGTGATAGAATATGAAAACCTTTCCTCTGCGTGTTTTTGGGTAGTTGGGGGAGCAGGGTGGGTGGGGAGTAGGGGTGAGCCCACTCTTGATTCTGTGCTGGGAAATTCGAGTGGGGCCAGGATGCCCTGTTCCTGTTTGTTTGCAAGCCTGACCAACCTGTTGTTCTGTCTTTGATTAGGTCACACTCCTGCTCAGGCCCTAACCGTGGCAACTTCCTACCATCCATGTATCAGGGTTCCTCCTGTCTACAAGGCCTCCAAGTCTTGCTTTCTGCCCTCTCCTTCTGCCTGTGGACTCACCCCTGCAGGCAAGCTATCAGCCCTTCCCCTGCACACCCCTCCAAGCCTGGTCGGCTCTCCCCCCAGGGCCGCCCCTCCTCCTCTGTCATTCAGGCTCACACTCCCTTGTCTACAATTCTGAAAGCCAAAAGCTCTAAAAATCAGACTTTAAAAAAAAATAGGTTTGATATAAACTGATTTGGCCACAAATCTGGTCTGCCGTGATGTGAGACTATTTAAAGTCCTTAATATGTCTCTTACTGTTCATACATTTCGCCGCAAAAGCTTTGCTGTGTTTAATTAAGGGTGCTGCCCAGACCCTGCTGGGTGTTCTGTAGTGTCAGCACCCGCATCATGTGAGCTTTCTGAAATCTGAAAGCTCTGAAAACCCACAGGCGTCTGACCCCAGGGCTTCGGGTGAGGGGTTGTGAGCCTGCAATAATGACAGCCTGAGGGCCCGCCCCGTGCAGGCACTTTATGTATTTATCTCTCATCCTGGTTACAGCCCTGTAAGGTGGGCATTCCTCCATCTCACACAGGAGGGTACAGAGGCCCAAGGTCACACAGCTGGGAAAGTGGCTGAACCAAGGCCCTCTGAGTTCCCAGCTGCCCACACTTTCTCCTTTGCACCCACTTCCTTAGTTTCCTCAGGAGCTAGGCCCCCCTGCTCCCTGTTTCTGTCTTTCTGATGCTCCTGGGACTTCCATATACAATAATGCCTAATTTCATTCATCTGACAGTATTCATTGAGGGCCTCTACACTCTGATATGCACACAAAATCTTAAGATGCTGAATCGGATGTAATAGGTTTGGGTGTGTTATTCTGCATTCTTAACCAGCTCTCAGTTGCTGGTGGATCCCACTTTGAGGAGTAAGGGGCTAAGGGAGAGGTGGGGACAGAGCTGAGTAAGATTCAATCCCTGCTGTCATCACTCTCATGTATAAGAGCTCTCTATGTACCTGATCCGGATGTGGGTGCTATTATTATCCTCATTTGACAGATGAGGAAACAAGCACAGAGAGATTAGGTAACTTGCCTAAGGTCACACAGCTCAGAAGTGGCAGAGCCAGGATTTGAACCCGGTGAGCCTGTCTCCAGAGTTCACGCAGTTAGCTACGACACAACACACAAGTTGGAGAGCTGGACCCTGTCAGTGCAGTGTGATGAGACAATCATTGCATGCAGGACTGGCAATACCAGAGAGGAGGCCTGGGCTCCTTTTTAGCACATGGTCAGTTTTCAGGGCAACTGAAACTCTGCCCTTTAAACACCTAAACCAGTTTTCTTTAGAAGATCTTTCTAAAATGGATTGTACATCTTCCTGCTGTATTTGACCTTTTCTTGATAACTCAAGACCACTGTTACGATTACCAATGTTTGTAACAGCTTTCAGTTTCTCATAGCTATTTCTATGCATGCTTCCAATAAACCGCGGGCTGAGAAACCAAGTGACCAACCTCATTAGAATAATGTGTAAAGAAAGTAAGGGTATGGAGGTGCAGAGTGAGGCTAGAGCAGTTTGTTGCTTTTTTATTTTTTTAAATTTATTTTTTTTATTATTTATTTATTTATTTTTGGCTGTGTTGTGTCTTTGTTGCTGTGCATGGGCTTTCTCTAGTTGCGGTGAGCTGGGGGCTACTCTTTGTTGTGGTGCGCGGGCTTCTTGTTGCAGTGGTTTTACTTGTTGCAGAGCACGGGCTCTAGGCGCACGGGCTTCAGTAGTTGTGGCATGCGGGCTCATTAGTTGTGGCTTGCGGGCCCTAGAGCGCAGGCTCAGTAGTTGTGGCGCACGGGCTTAGTTGCTCCTCCGCATGTGGGATCTTCCCGGACCAGGGCTTGAACCTGTGTCCCCTGCATTGGCGGGCGGATTCTTAACCACTGCGCCACCAGGGAAGTCTGAGCAGTTTGTTTTAAGACAAGCATGTTTCATCTTTTGTGCATAAAATTTATGAGATTCAGTTTGGTTGCTCATTTACATATTTTTGCTTATTTCCTGGGTCATGGCTGTTTTTTTTGAGAGTTGAGGGGGTTGATTAAGCATCCTCTATATCTGATTTTCAACCTGGAATGTGATCAGACTCCTAGGGGAATTTTCAGAACTGCCTAGAGTCCTGTTTTGTACTCCGAGGTGGGATGTGGGCCTCTGCATTTTGAAAAACTGCATTTGGAACCATCAGAACTTATTGAACACCTACTGCATCCTCACAAGTACTGAGCACTATGAACAAGAAAACCTGCAAACCCAGTCCTCAGGCATTACAGCAAGTTGAGTAGACAAGTTGAAACACACAAAATCAACTAAGGATAGTTCACTTTCAGAGAGGGCTAGTGAGCGTACCACACGAGCGGTACCGCAGCATAGTGATGACATCTGTGGGGACGGGACAGGAGGCCACTTGGTGTGGTGAGACCAGCTTGGATGTGGGGTCAGCAAACGTGGCTCTGAGTTTCTGCTCCCTGACCTGCCAGCAGACTCAGATCCTCTCTGAACATCAGTTTCCTCACCTGTAAAATGGGGATAAACTACTCTCCCTCCCACAGTTGTTGTGATGAGAGAAGTCCTAGGAATGCATCACATAAGCTGTAGAGTACTGTCCACATGTGTCGGGTAAGACTCCTACAGGCTGCAGGGGACACAGACCAACTCTAGTTACTTCCAGGGTTGAGCCTTTATTGTAAGGTTGTTTAGGAAGCCCAGGAGGGGTCTCACCAGACAAAGAGCAGCCCTCTGGAACAACTGGGTCCTCATTCTGGAGTCACTGGATGCTTGCAACAAGCCCAGTTATGGATTCTCTTCACCTGATGTCTCTGCTGCCTCCTGGTTTCTACCTCCTGACTCCTGCCCACTACCTTCTCCCCATATAAACCTCACTTTCTTTTCTTTTTTTTTTTTTAAAATAAATTACTTCAGTGACTGTAAAGAGAACAATTAGAAAGTGGTTGTAGTGGCACCTGTGGTTGTAACTATATACATATATATTTTAAATTAATTAATTAATTAATTTGGTTGCACTGGGTCTTAGTTGCGGCAGGCAGGCTCCTTAGTTGTGGCATGCAAACTCTTAGTTGCGGCATGCATATGGGATCTAGTTCCCCGACCAGGGATCGAACCTGGGCCCCCTGCATTGGGAACTCAGAGTCTTGTCCACTGTGTCACCAGGGAAGTCCCCAACCCTCACTTTCTGACCACTTAATGGTCCTCTGGTTTTCAAGCATCCTGGTGAGAGAGAGCTGGCTTGGTGAGCCACTGTCCAATAGAGAAGGTCCCCACCGGGCAGAGTTTTAATGCTGGGCTGCTCCTCCTGCACATCCAGCCTATAAATGGCTGCCTTTGTGTCAGGCTGAACCTTGGCCCGGGCAGCTGTGGCCAGGGTGTGGGCTCCCATGCCCCAGCAGTGCCAGGTTGTGCCTGTGGGGGCTGTGGGTGCGGCTCGCCCTAAGAGAGAGTAGCGCGGACTGTCCATTGTAGAATGTGAGCTATTTTTATAGAGGGAGGACAGCACTAAGGCTGCTAATCTGGCCAGCAAGCAGCACCTTCCTGCCATGTCTCACGGGCCACGCAGGGTGGGCTATCCGCAGGCCACGCCATGAGTCCGTGAAGGCTGTGGTGCCCTCAGTCTCCACGTTCCACAGGTTTTCGGTAGACAACACTCTTCTCAATGGTGTCCTGCCCCCAGACACTGGCATGTAAGTGTGTGCTCCCTAATCCCGTGATTAAAACTTGCTCGCAGCATTTCTACACAAGAATGTTCATTGCAGCATTGGATATCATAGAGAAAAATTAGCACCAGCTTATTGTCCAGCAGTGGGAGGACTAGTTCCCTATTTGGGTATATTTATATGACAGTGTACGTGTATGTGTTAAGAGTTATGATATCAAAGAATATTTAGTGACATGGTATAATAATAAAAGAAACTGCCGATTTGGCATTATTTATACGTGTGTATGCGAATGTGTTTGTGTACGTTTATCTACACATATATAATTCACATAGAAAAAAGACCAGAAGGGAAGTCCCTGGCGGTCCAGTGGTTGGGGCTCCATGCTTCCACTGCAGAGGGAACAGGTTCAATCCTTGGGTTGGGGTACTAAGATCCCACAAGCCGTGTGGTGCGGCCAAAAATAAAATAAAATTAAAAAGACCAGAAGATTTTTACATAAAAATATTAGTTTTGTTATCTCTGGGTAATATTCTGTGAGCAAATTTTGTTTTATTTTCTCATTTATGCTTTTCTCTTTTTCTACATTTTTCACAACAAATGTGTTACTTTTATAATGAGAAAAAAAAGAAACATTAATATCTTAAAAAATAAAAAAAACAAACCTTGTCCTCAGGAAAGAAATTTAAAACTCAGTTTGTATTCTATACTCTTAAAGGATTCACAGTTCCCATGAGGGAGTTGTATTTTCAAGGAAAATGAAGTTTTCTGTTAAAGGTATGACATCTTAACAGTGGAATTTCAGGCATCAGTGACCTAGTAGAGAAATGTTTGGACTTCCCTGGTGGCACAGTGGTTGAGAATCCGCCTGCCAATGCAGGGGACACGATCCCTGGTCTAGGAAGATCCCACACGCCGCAGAGCAACTAAGCCCGTGCACCACAGCTACTGAGCCTGTGTGCCACAACTACCGAAGCCCGTGCACTCTAGGGCCTGCATGCCGCAACTACTGAGACCGCATGCTGCAGCTACTGAAGCCTGTGGGCCTAGAGCCCATGCTCCGCAACAAGAGAAGCCACCGCAATGAGAAGCCTGCGTGTTGCAACGAAGAGTAGCCTCCACTCGCCATAACTAGAGGAAGCCTGCACACAGCAACAGAGACCCAACGCAGCCAAAAACAAACAAACAAACAAACAAATAAATAAATAAAGTGTGTCTTGGGGAAAAGAGAAGTGTTTGGAGGCAGAAAGCCTCCTAATTGCCTTGAAATCAACCTCCAGAGGCCTCCTTCCCTGGTCTTCCTCACAGGGAGGTGATAAGGGCAGCCAGAGGTGGGGAAGGTACAAGTGTCCAAAGTAGATGGAGCCAGGACACGTCTCAGACAGAGCACTTTGTCACCAACATATTTAAAAGGAATTAAAATCAAATGTTTATGTTGTCAGTCAAAACAGTGACTGAGTTTTTGTTTCACTTCTTGGGAAATCACTGCCCCCTTCCCTCCAACAGGAAGAGAAGAAGAGAGGAGCTGTAACAAACATGATCAAACTGCCATCAGTGATGACCCCTGGGTGTGTGGGGGAGGGGAGAGTGAGGAGTGGGGAGATGAGGGTGTTTACTTTTTACCTTTTGTCCTTTATACAGTTAAAAAAGAGAGAGCATTATGGGTGCTTTTTTTGTGCTTTTGTGGGTTTTTTGGTAGCCCTCAATTTTTTTTATTGTGAACACAAGATACTTTTGTAATCAGAGGAAAAAATGTCATAATGAAAGGACCAAACAGATGTGGTTGGCCACTGGGTGGCCATCCTGCTGCCCCCACCTGCAGGCCACGACCACCCTCACTCTAGGGCCACCATCCTCAGGCTTGCAGCTGTCCACACTTGGCAGGGGGTGGTGGGATGGGGGTGCGGGAGATAGGGCAGAGAGCAAGAAACCTCGGTCCTCTCCTCTGCCCCCTCTGGCCCCTCTGGGCAAAGCTCCAACCCTTGGGCAGCAGACCAGGTTGGCTCATATTGACACCACAGCCTTAGCTATGTCCCCAAGCTTGACCCCATCTGTGCCTCCCTGCCCTGTGTCAGCTGCCAGGCCTCCTTGCTTAGCTGGACTCCAGCCTGACCCCTTTTGAACAACCCTTCCCTGGGCCTGGGAATGCCCCAGCATTTCACTTACTGGCACATGGTAGTTGGCTGGGTATTTGATGCTAAAACTGCAATCTCAAGAAAAGTGTCTCCAGCCTTCATGCGGACCGTCCGGCACTTATTTGGCCTTGGAGATCAAGGCTCACCCTCTTGGTCAGCAGGTGAGCATAGCACAAGATCAACAGAGAAGGCTGAGTGAGAGAGAGAGCCTGGCCATAATTTGTGAGGCCACCTGTGAAAGCATCACAGACTTCGGGGGCCTGAGACACCTGTCCAGTCATGCCTCCAGTGATTGTAATCCCAGCTGGGGGACCTTGAACACATCCCTCTGAGCTGTGCTTCCCTCATCTGTAAAATGCAGATGATGATGATCTCTTTTATCCAGGGATATCATCAGGAGCAAATAGGTTAACGTATGTGAAAATGCTTTGTGAGTCGAAAGTACTTAAATGGTACTTTCCATGAAGATGTTACCTCACCACACTCTCTGCTGCAAGGATCACTGTGAGGTTGGCTGTTGATGGAGTGGGACTTCTAACAACCTTGCTGATGGTCGAGAACTATGGGTCTTGCACTAACGGTCCAATGCTAACAGCTGCACACCCACCTTGCCCCTATTACAATTCCCCCCTTTTCTTTGATATTCCTCAATCTTGAGGAGAACACATGAGTATAATGTTTTGGATAGAGATGTTAATCATAAACTCAGCAGAGGAACTCAGTTTTAGGGGGACTCAGTTTCAACCTCCAATCCTGTTTCATCCTTCCCCAAGTCTTTCAAGGAATGGGGCAACGACCACTCTGGCTACTTCCTGCTAAAATGGGCTGTAGTCCTACTTTGATTTGGGGAATGGATACCGAGTTGGAAATAGTCCTGAGTTCCAAGTCCTGGATCCAAGTCTTGTATAATAGTTTTAACTAAGTAGGTTTTAACCTCTCATGTGGTATTAACATATACATAGCTGGAGTTATTGGCCACTACATGTCTCCTTTTTCTGCTAATAGTTACCAGAGGAGACCTTGAGGTTATAAGGTTGAAGCTGCCATCTGCCAGCAGACACTGCTTTGAGAATGGCTGGGGGAATCCTGAGTATGACACAGCTCAGAAAATTCAAGTCCTCAACAATACAGGAATGTGTCTGAAATCACATCCACAATGGCCACCTAGTTTTACCTTGAATGTCTGAAGCACAGCTATTCCATTTTTGATTTTCAAATGTATCCCCCTCCTAATGGCCAAGACAGATGTACAATGCATGTTCAAAAGGCCACAAAACAGGCTGCTCTGGTCAGTAAAGTTTAAGTTAAATCACGTATCAGCCAGAATGACTTCCCCATAGCTCAAAATATGTGCATCATCTCCTTTTTTATTTATTTATTTTTTCTTTCTTTGGTGGCACCACACGGCTTGTGGGATCTTAGTTTCCCAACCAGGGACTGAACCTGGGTCCCCGCAGTGAAAGCACCAAGTCCTAACCACTGGACCACCAGGGAATCCCCATCATCTCCCTTTTCAATTGCAAATCCTTCAACAAACCAAAACATGTCCCTTGACGCTGGAGTTATTTAGCTGCTTGCCCTGGGTCTAGATCGTGCCCCTCAGTGCTAGGCCTTCTTTATATTTGCCTAGATATTCACATTGGGGAAAAGTGATCAGATATTGTGAACAGGCTCTGAAGTATGTTAATGGGGAAACACTTTATAGGCCATATATTGTGTCACTTATGCCCAGTTGTCACACAAGCATTGTGCATGTGCTTTCAGCAACAGACTTAAAGCAAGCAGTGTTTTTCACAAACATGCCAAATCAAGACTAATTTGTTTGTAAAATAAATCCGGTCAATTGACTACTAGGCTCCTCTGCACTGGCTTTGATGGAACTCCTCAGGAGTCTTAGACTGAATTCCCAAAAGGCCTCTCAAGGCCAGGAAATGCTAAAAGCCTGCCATCAGATTCTGCCTTAGTGGAATTCTCGGCCCCCAAAATATCAAGATTCCTGTACATGCTAGGAGATAGTCTTTCCCTTTCACCTGATAAGGCTGCCCAGAACCCAAGAATCTCCAGTTTCTGGAGGGACCAGCCAGAGAGAAAAGAAAAATATTTCAATTTTACTCAAAGAGGTAAAATTTACCAAACTGTTGTTAAGTCAGGAGTAACGTGAGGGGAAGGGCTTCCCTATATCTGGAGAACACAGATCAAAATCAGTAATACTCCAGACAAAACCCATAAACATTGTAACCATATTCACCAGTTTACACGGTACCCAATCTTTTTGTTAACTTTTTATGAAGTCACCACGTTTTCCATTAGGATTTTAAATTTCTTACCCAGTTCAGCAGTGTAATCTGAGATTTATTAGAGACCTGTACTTGTCAGAAAGTCCTTCCTATGAATCTTCTTGAAGATGAAGCACTTTTGCAAAGCTTCAGATTAACTATCTATTAAAGACTTAAAAAGGCAAGGTTAAAGATCTGATCACAATGTGTTGACAAAAAAGCTTAATCAAGTTGCTCTGATATAACCAGAATTATGGCTGATAGATTATACCAGGACATATCTATATTTCAGAAACTTTATATAATTTCTAGAATATCTATAGTAGTAACATTTATCCATACCATATAATCTGAGAAGATTTATCACTCATTTGACAATGCTTCCCATGTAATTCAATATACCAAATAATACTAGTTAAATATTCCTCTCTGAGATGCCTCAGGGGCCCTCTAAAGCATCCCGAAGTTAGCTGGAGGTCAAAAGAACTTTAATTAAAATTTGATATTTGGCAAGTTTTTCAAAAAGTTTCAAAACATTTCGTTAAATAAGATCATAGGTCACTGTAAGACATTACTTATTTCTTATCCAAAGTGAGAAGAGATCTCAAAAGCCAATACAGATCACTTAAAGGCAAGGAAGTTCATATAATCTGTTATCAAAATCAGCATTCTAAGTAAACTTGTTCTTTTAGCAGAGAGGAACCAAATCTAGTCTTGCACTACCCTACTTTTAATAACAAATTCCATTTACCTAACTAAGTTTAATCTAATCTCAGCCTGACCATGCATAAAACTCCTTTTTTGCTCAAAACATATAATAACTGTTTGTCATACCAGCCTTTTTTTAACATGTTTATTGGAGTATAATTGCTTTACAATGGTGTGTTAGTTTCTGCTTTATAACAAAGTGAATCAGCTATACATATACATATATCCCCACATCTCCTCCCTCTTGCGTCTCCCCCCCACCATCCCACCCCTCTAGGTGGACACAAAGCACCGAGCTGATCTCCCTGTGCTATGCGGCTGCTTCCCACTAGCTATCTATTTTACATTTGGTAGTATATATAAGTCCATGCCACTCTCTCACTTTGTCCCAGCTTACCCTTCTCCCTCTCCGTGTCCTCAAGTCCATTCTCTACGTCTGTGTCTTTATTCCTGTCCTGCCCCTAGGTTCTTCATAACCTTTTTTTTTAAATATTCCATATATATGTGTTAGCATACGGTACTTGTTTTTCTCTTTCTGACTTACTTCACTCAGACTCTAGGTCCATCTACCTCACTACAAATAACTCGATTTCGTTTCTTTTTATGGCTGAGCAATATTCCATTGTATATATGCACCACATCTTCCTATCCATTCATCTGTCGATGGACACCCAGGTTGCTTCCACGTCCTGGCTATTGCAAATAGAGCTGCAATGAACATTGTGGTACGTGACTCTTTTTGAATTATGGTTTTCTCAGGGTATATGCCCAGTAGTGGGATTGCTGGGTCGTATGGTAGTTCTATTTTTAGTTTTTTTTTTTTTTTTTTTTTTTTTTTGTGGTACGCGGGCCTCTCACTGTTGTGGCCTCTCCCGTTGCGGAGCACAGGCTCCGGACGCGCAGGCCCAGCGGCCATGGCTCACGGGCCCAGCCGCTCCGCGGCATGTGGGATCCTCCCGGACCAGGGCACGAACCCGCGCCCCCTGCATCGGCAGGCAGACTCTCAACCACTGCGCCACCAGGGAAGCCCTATTTTTAGTTTTTTAAGGAACCTCCATACTGTTCTCCACAGTGGCTGTATCAATTTACATTCCCACCAACAGAGCAAGAGGACTCCCCTTTCTCCACACCCTTTCCAGCATTTATTGTTTGTAGGTTTTTTTGATGATGGCCATTCTGACTGGTGTGAGGTGATACCTCATTGTAGTTTTGATCTGCATTTCTCTAATGATTAGTGATGTTGAGCATTCTTTCATGTGTTTGTTGGCAATCTCATACCAGCATTTTCTGATTGGAAACTTATGCGTTAGTTTTCCTCTCCTCAGAATGCAAAGACAGGTAAACTTAGATTTGCCCAGCAACCAATGTTCCAATATTTTAGCCTATTTGATTTTTGTTTTTTTGGGTTTGTTTTTTTTGGCCACACCACGCATCATGCGGGATCTTATTTCCCCGACCAAGGATTGACCCCGTGCTCCCTGCAGTGGAAGCTTGGAGTCCTAACCACTGGACTGCCAAGGAATTCCCTTATCCTATTTGAAATGACCCAGATAGTCAATAAATTCTTGCCATTTAACTTAGTTCAGTTTCAAGTTACCAAAATCTGGAAAGGCTATTTTAATTAATTAATTAATTAATTAATTAATTTATTTGGAAAGGCTATTTTAGATAGACTTAAAGTTTCATCATATCAAGTTATTTTCCTTGCTGACAAATTTGCAACAGATATAAGGTCTTATTTGATCTCTAGTATACCTAGATACAACAGAAGTATTACACTTAACAAACCAATAAGCTTAAGCTCGCTTCAGTACCAGATATCAATTCAGTACTACATATTTCCAAAATCATAAGGACCTGAAATTCATTTTGGCCAATTTTCTTTCTTTCTTTCTTTCTTTTAAAATTAATTTTTATTGGAGTATAGTTGCTTTACAATGTTGTGTTAGTTTCTGCTGTACAGCAAAGTAAATCAGCTACATGTATACATATATCTCCTCTTTTTTGGATTTCCTTCCCATTTAGGTCACCACAGAGCATTGAGTAGAGTTCCCTGTGCTATACAGTACGTTCTCATTAGTTACCTATTTTATACATAGATATAATCTGTCAATCCCAATCTCCCAATTCACCCCACCCTTGGACAATTTTCTAAATATTAGGAAGTATTTAATTTCTAAGTGCTTACTTTTAAGTCTATGAAATATAGCTCATTTACAAGTTAATTCAGCAATATTATAACTGAAAGCGGTCCAATTCTGGAGAATGCACCTGAAGGGGCTGCATTTGGGAAACAAATTTGAGTTTCCCATAGCCGGCACACTTACACACAAGACAAATGCAAACATACACACAAAGAACAAAATCTAATTCCTGCAGGACAGAAACAAAAGGGTGAAGTCCAACAATTTCCTTAACTTTTTCAAACAAGGATCCCTCTTTTTAACAACAAACAACATGCAAATGGAAAGACAGGGAATCGTGACTGTGTGTGTCATGGCAATTCACCTGACAAATGCAAAACCAAAAATAACAGTTGAAATAAGTTAAATTTACTTAGTTAACTTCAAGATTTCTCCTAGAAATATTTTTATTTTCTCAGGGTCAGGATTCTGAAAAAAGTATTGCATCAAGCCAGCTTTTTCCAACTGCATATGCAAAAAGAACCAATTTTGGAATTTCAAAGGAGTTTCATCATAACCAATTTTCCTCTGAAGTCTAAAGAATATAGTGGCCACGCAGTGTTCAAACAAACAAACAAACAAACTACTTTCTCTCTCTTTCTAGGAGCATACTAAAAATCTCCCAGTTTTGCAAAATACACTCTAGGGGGCCTATAAAATGGAAAGAGCTCTGATTATCACAGCAGGCATTATCAAATATCAACCAAACAAATGCAATGCCAAACGGTCTTGCAGGATCACAGTTCCCTAGCACCAAAAAGGGAGCTTCCCAATCACTGCAAAGGGAAAATCCCAAACAACGCTTCACCACAGGTGAATCCCAACACAATAGGGAAGGATACCTGGTGTTGTCACACTCAGCTCCATTTATTCACCAAAGACGTCTCAACTAGCCAGTGCAAGTACTGATTCACACACATACAACATACAAATAACAAACATGGTCCCACAAACAAAAGTCCCACAAAAAAAAAGCAAACCGGAGTGGCTCACCCCAAAATGATACACACAAAAACACAACAGATAAATTACCATCACACAGACAGAAAATCAGAGGAGTTGTAGTCTAAATTCCACTTCCATAAGTCAGAAAGAGAAAGACAAATACTGTATGATATCACTTATATGTGGAATTTAAAATATGGCACAAATGAATCTACAGAACAGAAACTGACTCATAGACATGGAGAACAGACTTGTGGTTGCCAAGGGGGACGAGGGAGGGAGAGGGATGGACTGGGAGTTTGGGGTTGGTAGATGCAAACTATTACATTTAGAATGGATAGGGACTTCCCTGGTGGCGCAGTGGCTAAGAATCTGCCTGCCAATGCAGGGGACACGTGTTCGATCCTTGGCCCAACTAGAGAAAGCCCGTGCACAGCAATGAAGACCCAATGCAGCCAAAAATAAATAAATAGAATAAATAAATAATTAAATAAATAAAATAAATAAAAAATTATAAAAAAAAAGAACGGATAAACAACAAGGTCCTAATGTATAGCACAGGGAACTATATTCAATACCTTGTGACAAACCATAATGGATGGAACAGAATATTGAAAAAGAATGTCTATATGTGTGTAACTGAGTCACTTTTCTGTACCACAGAGATTGGCACAACATTGTAAATCAACTCTACTTCAATTAAAAAAAAAAAAAATTCCACTCCCACTCCCAGACAGAAGCCTCCAAACAGAGTTGACCAAGGGACTTCCCTCGTGGTCCAGTGGTTAAGAGGCCGCTTTCCAATGCAGGGGATGCGGGTTCGACACCTGGTCCGGGAACTAAGATCCCACATGCCGCAGGGCAACTAAGCCCACACGCCCTGAAGCCTGCGCACAACTAGAGAGAAGCCCATGCAACGAAGAGCCCGCGGGCCGCAGCTAAGACCCGATGCAACCAAATAAATACCTGAATATTGAAAACAAAACAAAAAAGAGTGGCCCAGCTCTCAGAAGCGAATGGGCCCAAAGTGGCTCAATTCCCGCAAGGGAAGCAGCGCAAATGGGGGTGGAGAGGGCTTCCCTGGTGGCGCAGTGGTTGAGAGTCCGCCTGCCGATGCAGGGGACACGGGTTCGTGCCTCGGTCCGGGAAGATCCCACATGCCGCGGAGCGGCTGGGCCCGTGAGCCATGGCCGCTGGGCCTGCCGCGAACGGAGCCTGTGCTCCACAGCGGGAGAGGCCACAACAGTGAGAGGCCCGCGTACCGGAAAAAAAAAGAAAAAAAAAAAAAATGGGGTGGAGAGAATTCCCAGCCTGTGCAAGCTGGAGCGACTTACCCTCAAGTGACACTGAATGTGGACCACAGCTCTCTGGACTGCTCCAAACAGCCTCGAGCGGGGAATGGGGGAAAGGTTCACTGCTGCCTCAAGGCCTGGGCCCCGGCCAGTGAGCGGCTGTGGCGAGGGCCCTGGAGCTCTGGAGAACACATCCCCCAGCCTGTCCCCGGCCTCGCAGCTCACCCATCAGCCAGAGGGCCTGGAAGGCCCCGGGGAGAAGGCCGCCATCCGCTCTGCCTCTCACCGCGCTCTCCGCCTCGAGGACCACCTTGAGGCTGACAGTCAGCGAAGGCGGACCTCTAACTGCGACGGTAACGGTCACGTGATACCGCTCTTGTGCTAATGGGTCGCATGCGCGCGCGCCCCAAGGGCTGCGCATGCCCCCTGCCCCTAGTTTAAAAACGCTTCCTGGAGTTTTTGAGAACTTCAACAGTATCAACTTGGAGAAGTTTAACAATGTCAACTACTTCTCAAGTGTTTTTTACCCAGTAACTACGTGTGCCCAGTACTCGGTCGGTTTAATTCCCCTGGCAAGTCGAGGAATAGAAGATGCATTGGGCCTCACCCAGGACCTTGGGCTCCATCTGGGGAAATGGAGCCCTCATGTTAAAAGTTTGTTTTCTTTCCGTCAGTGATTGGGAGCTTGAATCAGACACTCAGCCAGCAGGGGGACGAGGGCAGGGATAAGACTCCTAATTTGGAGGAAGACAAATCTGAGTACAAATTAGGGCTCTTCCCCTCACTGTGTTCCATGAAACTGTGGGTGAGTCAGTTTCTCTCACTGGGGCTCAATTTCCCAGGCTATAAACAAGGAATAGCAACGCCTACCACAGTAAGTCATGGTGGGAATGAAAGAAGATAACATGTATAAAGTGCCTAGGTTGGTCAGTATTATAAATCCCTTCAAAGTGAAGAAATCAACAGGTTCCCCCTCCCTTTTATTCATTTATTTATTTGACTGCACCACGTGGCTTGCAGGATCTCAGTTCCCTGACCAGGGAATGAATCCAGCCCCAAAACGCTAAACCCTAACCCCTGGACTGCCAGGGAATTCCTCCCTCCCTTTTAAAATGTTATTTTAATTATGGTAAAAAAAGAAACATAAAATTTACCATCTTAATCATTTTTAATCATATAGTTCAGTAGTGATAAGTATATCCACATGTTGTGCAATCTCTAGAACATTTTAATCTTGCAAAACTGAAACTATACCCATTAAACAAAAATTCCCCATTTTCTCCTCCCCCTTGTGCCTGGTAACCACCATTCTACTTTCTGTTTCTATGAACTTGACCACTTTAAATACCTCCCATAAGTGGAATTATGCACTTTTTGTCCTTTTGTGTCTGGCTTATTTTACTTTGCAAAATGTACCCAAGGGTCATCCATGTTGTAGCATGTGACAGGAGTTCCTTCTTTTTTAAAGTTGAGTAATATTCCATGGTATGAATATACCACATTTTGTTTATCCATTTTTCCTCAATGGACATTGGATTGCTTCCACCTCTTGGTGGAATTGTGGATAACACTGCAATGAACAAAGGTGCACAAATATCTCTTTGAGACCCTGCATTCAATTCTTTTGGATGTGTATACATCCAGAAGTAGGACTGCTGGATCATATGGCTAGTTCTATTTTATTTTTTGAGGAAGCTCCATACTGTTTTGCATAGCAGATGCATCATTTCAAAATCCCACTGACGGTGCACAATACTTCCAATTTCTCCACATCCTTGTCAACACCTGTTATCTTTTTTTTTTTTTTAAGTAGCTATCTTAATGTGTGAAGTAAACAGGATCTCTTTTTGCAGAACTATTATCATTTCTTCTCACCACTCCAGAAATGCTGCAAATGAGTCCGATTGCAGGATTGACCCAGCATTTGGTCAAAGGAGTGTGTTTTGTCTGTGATCCTTGGAGAATCAAGCCAAGTTGGACAGGGATGCCAGGGCTTTCAACCTGCTGAGAGCTGTCCACTGTGGCCTGCAAATGGGGAGGCGCACACACGAGCTGCTAAGGTTGGCCAAGTCTGCTAGTATATTTGCTTTGGCTCCAAAGATCTCACAAAGGAAACAAGGGACCCGCTGCAGGGGGTGGGGGGCGTGGGGGGCAGATTCCCCCCCACCCCGCCCCGTGCAGCCCTTCTCATCCTTCTCAGTGACCTCTCCCCACTGTTATCTTGCTCCTGACATGTCTCCCGAGATTACCTTTGGTGAAGAAATTCTTGTTGAGAAGTTCAAAGCCAGGGCTTTGGGGCTCTGTTGAAGGACTCTGGGGGCGGGGCCTCGAGGCACTACGGAGACCAAGTAAAGAGGTGGCTTGCATGGGGTGCTGCACAGCTGGAAGAGGTCCCTGCAGTTGGGAAGCTGCATCAAAAGCTCGGGTGCTGGGCTTCCCTGGTGGCTCAGTGGTTGAGAGTCCGCCTGCTGATGCAGGGGACACGGGTTCGTGCCCCGGTCCGGGAAGATCCCACATGCCGCGGAGCGGCTGGGCCCGTGAGCTATGGCCGCTGAGCCTGCGCGTCCGGAGCCTGTGCTCCACAACGGGAGAGGCCACAACAGTGAGAGGCCCGCGTACAGCAAAAAAAAAAAAAAAAAGAAAGAAAAAAAGCTCAGGTGCTGCCCAGGAGAGAGAGATGAGCAAGAGGAAAATTCCAGATATGGGGCCCTGCAGAGAGAGAATCTCAATCTATGAGGGGTGCAGCTGAGCAGGGCCAGTGGTGCTTCCCCAAAGAGACAGTGAGTGCAGTGGTTAGACCATGGCTTGTGAAGTCAGAAGAGACTGGGGTTCAAACCTGACCCGGCTCCACCACTTACTAACTGTGTGGTCTTGGGCAAGTTATTAAGCCTCTCTGAGCCTCAGCTGCATCTTTAAAATGCGAACAAAAATGCAACCTCTGTGAGTTATTATGAGATCAGTATCAGTATTATTTATCACAGTGGCTACTGTTTTTTGTTTGTTTGTTTTCTGTTTTTTTGGGTGCACCATGAGGCATGAGGGATCTTAGTTCCCCGATCAGGGATCGAACCCGTGCCCCCTGCATTGGGAGCACAAAGTCTTAACCACTGGACCTCCAGGGAAGTCCTAGCTACTGTTTATTAAGCACTCCTACCCCCACCGCCTGTGTGCCAGAGGCTTTGTCAAGCACCTGCTAAGCATGCGGTGTGATAACAGAGGTCAAGTGTGAAGGCTCTTGGTGACTGACAGACCTTGGTGAAAAGCCCAAACCTGCTACTTGTTAACTGTTGGACCCCAGACAAGGCTGTTAACCTCCCAGCGCCTCAGCCTGCTCATCTTTAAAATGGGGATGATAAATGGGAATGATAATACCTGTCTCCCCAGGTATCACGCAGTGCTTTCCTTCAAGGGTTCATAACATGCCTTTGTCACTTCCATCTTCCCCGTGCAAATGGGAGGGGTGGGATGGGGTGTCCCGAGGCTTTGAAACCATCCTGGTATTTACTGCAGCCCAGAGAAGAGACTCTGGAACTCGTGATTGGAAAGATCTGCAGGAGATTGCACGTTCTGGAATGAAGATGCCATCAGACTGGGGCACTGGAAGAATGCTGGCCTGACGTCTGGGGGCCAGGAGAGAGGGCAGTTGTCCTGTTCAAAGGGTGGGTCTCCCAAGAGACCCAGTGCTGACTGCTCAGTCCCTCATTCTCCCCGGGAGAGTGTCCAGGGCACACTTGTCCTGCTTCCGTCCTTGCTGAGAGCTGGCCCTGGCTGCCGGCTACAGAGCTATCTCTATCCACCCCCTTGCCATCCAGCATGTGCATGCTGCCTGTGCGTGGTCGGATTCCTGAGTTTTCAGCCTCACTGCCCTCCAATCCCAGGCGCAAACCGGTCCCTGTCACCAGAGACTTTTCTGTGAGGCTGACACAGCAAAAGGAGCCGAAATGGTCTCTCGTCAACACAGACAGAGCAGGAGAGAATAAGAGCTGTGGTGGGGGGGGGCCCTTGCTGAGCCCGAAGGGACTCCGGACCGGCCTCTGGGAGCGGTGCTGACCTGAGCAGCTGGGCCTAAGAGCGCCTGCCTAGGCCAGCTCTTCTCCCCCCTCATCCAGGGGAAGGCTCCGAGAACCAGCCGACTAGTTCCTCCTCCTCCAGGCCTGTCACCATTTCCACACACAGCAGGGTCTGGGGGTGGAGGCTTTTTCCAGACATGTATTTAAGTGAGGAGAGAAAACAAGGCGAGTCGCCCAGGATTTGCCAAGTCAGTAGGCAGGAACACAACCCGAGAGGCCAAAAATAAGACAGCGGCGAGGGTCACCCTGCTCTCCTGAGCTGGAGACAGTTTACAACCCGTGCTGAACACTCCATAATCACACTTTTGTTTGAGGATGCCCCTTGATCCCAGGGCATCGGTCTCCTGGTTGGAAGGTAGCTGAGCCCTGATTGTGGGCAGTGAGTAATGGTGACTCAGGGAAATTCGAAAGGACACAGGGAGCACCATTGAAGTCATCTGGGGACATGCCCTGGTTCCCCCTGCCGGTCAGGGAGCCAGGAGTTCTGGTCTCCATTGTAAAGGAGGAATTTCTGAAGTTTTCTCTGGAACTTTGGCAGAATTCTATGGGCTCTTTCACAGGAAGCATTACGCTTTGGGTGTTTTTTTTGGGGGGGGAAATTACTAAGATTTCTTTCACCTTTATAGCTATTTATGAATTAGCTCCTTTTCTCTTTTAGCTCCAGAGTATACTTGTCTCTTTATTCTGATGGGGCATCTGTTACCTTGTATGACGAACAGCACTCCAGAAAGCAAATAATGACAGTAATAATGGCTAAAATTTATTCAGCCCTTATGGCATGCCAGGTACTGGTCTCTCCATATATTTTTGTGTTTTGTCAAATCTGAGGCTCCATCAATCTTCAGATATTCCACATATGATGTATCACTAAAGAATGCTGCCAATTAATCCATGACATGCCATTGATTTTAAGACTCAGCCAGATTTCAGAAATGTTAAAACAGGAATCTGAGAATCAATGAAATCCAGTAACCGATTCTCAGTTGTCATCCTTGCCTTACAGATGGGTAAACTGAAGAAC
Source organism: Mesoplodon mirus (assembly GCF_964341445.2). NCBI lineage: Eukaryota > Metazoa > Chordata > Mammalia > Artiodactyla > Ziphiidae > Mesoplodon > Mesoplodon mirus. Next base: position 69,758,610 of record NC_138988.1, on the reverse strand, counting down.
AGAGAGGCTGAGTAAAGCTGCCTGAAGTCACATAGCGAATATGTGGTGGACATGGAACTCGAACCCAGAGTCAGGTTTCAAAGCCTGGGCTTAAACCACTGTGCTGTATTGTGTCTGAGAAGTGGTTTCTGTCTATCCATGGGCAGGACAGAGGGAAGGACGCAAAACAAGAGGGAAAGTTGGACTCCACCCTCTGCTCCCTCTTCCTCATCGTCCCCAGGGCCAGTGTGGATGTCCCTTCTAAAAACCGCTCCCAGATCTTGCTCCTCCTCTCACTCCCAGCAGCTGGCACCCTGGTTCTCTCCTTCCTTGACACTCTCTTGCCCCTGCTTGGATGATTGCAGTAGCCTCTTAGCTGTCACCCTCCTCCAATTCCCCCCCCACCTGCATGCACACTGACCCAGAGTCATCTTCTTAAAATGTGAATCTGGTCTTGTTACTGTTCTGAAACCTCTAAGGGATCCAAATCCTAGCAAGCGATTCCTCATTCATTCAGCTGTTTCAGCACCTACTCTGCATCAGGCTCAGAGGATGGAAAGGTGAGCAAACCCCTATGTGGTCCACAGCCACCATCTCACGGAGAAGCGAGACCCCTCAGGGGGCAGATAGGACCCAGTGTGAAAATGCCTCAAAGGTGGAGTGGGGTAGAGTGCTGAGCTGGTGGGAGAAGCACCTGCTCTGGGGACTCAGGGACCCGTTTGTGGAGGTTGAATGGAGTTCACCAGGCAAAGAACAGCGAGGATTCCCAGGCAGAGGGAACAGCATGTGCAAAGGCCCAGAGTTGAGAGAGAGGCTGGAGCAGAGTGTGGGTGTGTCTCCGATGAGTCTAGAAGGACAGGCTTGGGGTGGCTGGGCTCTCTCCTTTTCAGCCTCTGCTCCCTTCTCTTCCTCTCCCCACAACATCCCTCTGCAGTAGGTACTTGTTTCTCAAACTGGCATCTTCCTCTTCACCCATCCTCCACAGGTAGCAACCCCTCTGCTCATCAAACTCATCCTTCCAGACCCTCCTCTGTGAAACCACCCCTGACCCTTGACTTCGCTCTCTGGCTTCTGAGCCAGGCAGAAGCCTGGGAAACTTGTCTTGGGTTCAGTGTGGGGGACTTTGGAGAATTTTGACAGATTCAGCTGAGTAAAGGCCAAAGTTCTTACAAAGGTTTATAACACCCTGCACAGTCTGGACACCCCGCCCCCAGCCTTGGACCCTGTTTCCCACTGCTCTCCTCTTTGCCTGCTCTGCTTCAGCTACACTGGTCTCCTTGATGGTCCTTAAATATGGCCCTCACCCTGCATTCTTACCTCAGGTCCTTTGTACCTGCTGTTTCTAGTACACCTTTTCCCTCCCTTATTTTACACCTTCATCAGATTTTCCTCAAATATCACCTCTCAGAGAGGTACACCCTAATACTCTACTTAAAACTGCAACCCCTATCTCACGCTCTTCCCTGCTTTTTCCCCACAGCACTCACCATCTTCAAGAGCTCGTATGATCCACATACTTATTTGTTTACTGTCTGTCTTTCCCCGTGAAAAGTGAGTTCCAGGAGGGCAGGGATTTGGGTCTGCCTGGTTCATTCTGTATCCTTAGAACCTAGCAATGGTGCCTGGCATACAGGAGGTGTGTAATAAATATTTGTCGGTTGAATGAATGAATTCTGAGTTCTGACTGTGTGCCAGGCAGGCTCTGCCCTGGATGCCACGGAAGCTGGAGAGCAGGAGGAACAGGGTCTCTGCCTCTCCAAGGGTGCCAGCCAAGCTGGTTCCAGCGGGCAGTGGGACAGGTCCCTGACAGCTAGGTGAGTCCTGGGTGAATCACCGCTAATGAGATGGTGAGGGCCACGCCAAGCTGCTTCCCACACGGGCGGCCGACAGGTAACTGCCTGTCGCCAGGAAACTCCTCAGTAAGGATTGAACAGGACCCTGGGCTGGGGCAGGAGGAAGTGCCCGCCTCCCCTTGAGACCCCACCCATTCCTGAGGACTGAGTCAGCTCACCTGGGCTCCCCCACCCCCAGGCCTTGGTGAGACACTGGTTTCTCAACCTTGGCTTTGAGATGATTTCTTTCCTAAAAGGAGTTTCGCTCGCTGCATCCCACAACCCTCCTGGGCAGGGCCTGTTTGTCAGCTAGCCCTGTCTGTGTCACCGAGTCTGCAGAGGGAAGGCAGCTGGGCTTGGAAAACCCCAGGACCCCGCTGGGAAGCCCTAGGGAGAGTCAGTCGACCAGTTGACCAGAGTTTATTAAGTGGGCACATAGGATCAATGGGGTTTTTAAAGCCCGACTGGACAGTGTGAAGGGGTCTCCCTGACCACATTCCACCTGCCCATTGGAGCCTTGGGCCCACCAGGGTGCCTGCCCAAGCCCAGGCAAGATGACCACCCAAGTCGGGGCATTGATTTCTGTGAGCCTCCATTTCCTCATCTGCAGAGTGGGGCAAAGCCTCCTGCCCCGTGGGCGGCCGCAGGGCCAGCATGAGATCATGGGTACACAGAGCAAGGAATGCAGGTGGGCAGCCAGGCCTCCTCCCCACAGCCCAGAAGATGTGGCCAATGTGGCAGATGTCTGGGGAGGAAGCTGGCCAGACCCTGTCCCAGAGTCAACGAGACCGGTCCATCAGTACCTCTCTCCCTTCCTCTCAGTCGGGGCACTTGGAGTCCCAGCAGGCCCTCCTACCCAGAACCCAAAAAGCCCCCAGCTGGGTTGCCTCACTGCAGCCCTCTGTCTGGGTCTGAAATCCCCATCCTTATTTATTTGTATCACAGTAACACGTCTATCGCTTTCAGTGAATGTATTTGTTGGCCAGTTATCAGATGTCCAAGGGGCACTGCCCAGCTGCCAGGCACAGTGCCCGGTGATGGATGCAGAGATGGTGAGGCCTGGCCCCATCTCAAGGGTGCACAGTCTTGTAAATATACCGCATGTGAAAACACCAGCAGGGCTCCTTGGGCACTCAGAGCAGGAGTGGTCGGTGGGGTGAGGGGGGTGTCGGGCAGAGCCTCATAGAGGAGCTGCAGCTTGGACAGGGCTGTCCTTGTGCTTTGCTGACCTACCTTTGCCGTTTAATCCTCACCACAGCCTTGTGATGCTGCCAGCACAGGTATCATCATACCCATTTTATGGATGACAAAACCAAGGTTCAAAGAGGTGAGGGGACTTGCCCAAGGCTTCCGTGATAGTGAGTGGCAGGGGCTCATCTGGAATCCCAGTTTCCCAGTCTCCATGCAGCAGTCTCCCATGACCTGCCTCAAGTTCCTTCTTCCCCTCACGTGTTCATTTTTACGGCAAACACTACACGGGTGCTTGGCATGTGCTGGGCGCTGTCCATAAGCTGGCGACTTATAGGTGGCAAGGTAGGGTCTAGAGGAGAAACCACACACATACCCAGATGCTGAAATCTTTCATTCAGTTTTCCATTCAACAGGTTCACTGAACACCTACTGTGCATCAGGTGCTGGGGATACAGCAGTGAACAAAATAGGCAAAGAGGACTGCCCTCGTGGAGGTTTTCTTCCAGTAGGAAAACAGACAATCAAGTAAGTGGGCAGTGCCCTGAAGGAGCATCACACAGGGTAAAGGAAAGAACACAGTGGTCAGGGAGGGCCTTTCCAGAATAAGTCATATTAGCTTGTGGTTGTTTCTGAGAAGACATTTGAGTGGAGGACGCCTGTGGATAGCCAAGGAAGTGTGCCAGGCAGAGGAAACAGCAGTGCAAAGGCCCTGAGGCAGGAGTGTGCTTGGGTGTTTTGAGGAGCATCAGGGAGCTGAATAGGTAAGGAGGGGAGTGGTAGGAAGTGAGGTCAGGGAGGTAATGGGAGTGGAGGAGGTACAGATCCTAAAGGTTTGTAGGTCATACTGAGGTCTTTGCTTTTAACCCTGAGTGAGGTGGGAGCCATTGGAGGGTTTTGAGCTGAAGAGTGACCTGGTTAGACTTAAGTTTCAAAAGGATCTTTCTGGCTGCTATGGAGATAGGCTCTAATGGGGCAAGGGATGGAAGAGGATAGGGAGACAATGGGGGGCTGCTGAGACCATCCAGGCAGAGATGGGCTAGGTTGGTGGTGGTAGAGTAGGAAGAAGTGGTCACCTCGGGATGTTCTGAAACTAGTCCCAACAGCATTTGCAGACTGGACAGGAGGTATGCAAGAAAGTGACAAGGTCAAGAGCGACCCTGGCTCCAGGAGCAGGAGGGCAGCTCTGCCCAGGCCAGGTCCAACCAAAGATGGCACATCCTTCGCCTGGAGCATGGCATGGGGCGTGGCACTGCCCAGGAGGACGTTGAGGCTGGGCAGTGCTGGGCCCTCCTTCCCTCCCACCTTGCGGCCGCATGGCCTCCTCATTTCATTTCAAACGCTGTGAACTGGGCCCAGCAGCTGCCACTCCCCTCCTACCCTGGATGGGACCATCAACCTGCACAATGTTTCTGGAAAGCATTTTGTCCATATGTATCAAGAGTCTTAAAACTTGTCATGCCCTTGGACCCAGTGAGTCCCTTTCTAGGAGGTTCCCCTGGAGAAGTCACCTGAAACGCTGGCAGCAGTTAATGCATCAAGAGCTTCACTTAGGCTCTTGTGCTGCCCTTAAATTCTTGTTTCCTAAGGTTTTACTGTCAAAGGACAACACTAATGCTACAATGTCAAGTGGATACTATATTGTGCATGAGACACATATACAAGGAAGGAAAGAGACAGTGATTACCACTGAGTGACTGGAACTTCGATCGCTATTTTCATTTTCTTCTTTATACTTTTCTGCTTTGTACTGATGTTCTAAAATGGACATGCTTTGCCTTCATGATAATTTGATTAAAAAGCACTATTCAAAAAAGAAAGAGAAAGGAAATGTGAGTTCCCAGAAGCTGAGGAAGCACAGCAGAAAACCAACTGACCCATCCCTTTCAGGGAAAGGCAGCAGCCACGTGGAGCAAGGCAGGCCTGGTGCCCCGCCAGCCGGACAGCCGGCCCCTGGGCTCACTTCCTCCAGCATAACTGCCCAGAGGCTGAGCTGAGAATAGTGGCGGGAGAGAGCAGAGCCAGGTCCAGAGGCCACTCTTCCTCCCCTTCCTACTGCTCAGGCCACAGGGGTATGTCCCTTTTCCTTGGGCCCCTATAGCCCTTGGAGTTTGCCCTTCCATCTCCTCTGCTTCCATAATATCTCACCAGAAACCTGCTGCTTTTGTGCTGTATTTATAACCTTGTGTCTCCACTGACTATGAGTATCCTGTATCCAGGGGTTCTCAAAATGTGGTCCTCAGACTAGCAGCGTCAGCACCACCCAGGAACTCGTTAGACATGCAAATTCACAGGTCCCACCCCAGACCCACTGAATCTGAAACTCTGGTGGTGGAGCCCAGCAATCTGTGTTTTAACAAGCCCTTTAGGGCTACAGTTTGAGAGCCACTGCCTTATGATACAGCCCCACTGTGGTCCTTGTTTTGCATCATTTCATTTTACACATTGCCATGATTTCCAAAAAACAAGCTCAGAGAGGTTAAGGGACTTGGCCAAGGTCACACAGCCAGTCAGAGGCAGAGCTGGGACTCTGAGCCCATACTTTTACTTTAATCTTTGTGCTCTGCGGCTGCCTGGACTTCAGGCTCCCTTGTGGGGCTTGGCTCTGGGCATACACAGTGCCACGGACATGGGTTGAACGGGAGTTTGCACACTGCGGCATCAGAGCCCTGGCTGCTCAGTCGGAAGACCAGAGCGATTCCGCGTGAGACCCAGTCAGCCAGGCCTCCTGTGCGCTGAGGGAGGCAGGCTCTCTGTGCCTGCTGAGGCCCCTCCAGTGAGGACAGCCAGTGGCAGTCAGGATGGACAAACACCTCAGTAGAGGGGCGCAGTGCCACCTGCTGGCCCGTAGCACATCATCAGCGATGCTGGCTGATAAACGCAGGGACCCACACACACTCAGGGACACTGTGACAAGCAAGCACGTGTCTCCTCCCACTGCACTTGGATGGACACATCCACACATGGATGTCTGGACCTGTGGGCACGTGGGGCTCTCAGCCACACGGCCTGGCAGATAGCATTAAATCCACTCATTTATTCATTTCTTCCCTCACCAAATGTTCGTTGAGATATGCCAAGCCCACAGCTCTGGCTGGTTGATGATCAAGAGACTGGGCAATCACTAGGCGATGTGGATAAAGGTCCTGGGAGGAATGTGCCCGGTGAGGTCACAGAGGCAACCCCTAACCCATCTAGACTGGAGTTAGGGGCAGGGACAACTTCCCCAGGACATCCATGCCCTGCTAGGTCTGAGTATGTGAGCAGGAGATGGCTGGGTGGGTGAAGAAAACAGAGGCTCAACAGAGCAAAGCCCAGGGGAGGAGCTGGAGAGGAGAGTTGGGAGCCCCAGCAAAGGGTCTTACACACGGGCCACAGAGTCTGGACTCTGTCCCCGCAGGCAGTGGGGAGCCATGGAAAGTTTTCAGCAGGGGAACGGCATGGCCAGTTTCTGGTGCCAAACCCACTGACACATTTGTACTAACACTTAGGCCCCGAGGGTCTCTTAGCCCCTTTTGTGGCTGGGCCTTGCATGTGATTTGTCCCTGTGTACTGTCTCCTCCTGCTGCAGCAGCTGCCCTTGGATGAGTCTGGGAAGGGGAGAGGCACCCCCCAGCCCCCAGAGGGAAGCTTGTGTCCAGTCTAGAAATGACTGAATGAAGCAAACAGCAGCCACCGTTAAGGCAGGCATCCCTGTGTGCCCAGTATATGCCCTTTTGTCAACTCACCAGGCCATCCGAGACAGCTCAGAGGGTGTGACCTATTCCAAAACGTAGCTCCCTGTGCCCACTAGGTCCCCCAGTTCCCCCTACTAGAGGGCCGGTGCCTGTCTGCGGGATGGATGAGTCATGATGGGTAGTGAATACAGTAGGGGAGGCTGGAGCACTGACACAAGCACAGTCCGGGTTAGAGCCCCACAGGACGGCAGGGAGGGGACCCTGGGTGGCTGATAGAGAGGGGAGCAGCATGAGGACTCCCCAAAGAGGAGGTGGCAGGTGGAGCTGAAGAGAAAACCTTGGCAGCTTCCCAGTTCAACTTGGCCGTGACTTTGTCAATGGCCAGCTCTGCACAAGTCTGGCCCCTGGCCTGGCTGCGGCCTGTGGTTTTCCTCAGTACAGCAGCGGTGGCAGCTTCCGAGAAGCCCCACCAAGACTTTCCTGTCAGGGCAACTCCAAGTTCCTCTTAAGGAAGGGGAAGTGGTGGAGTTTCTCCTAAGGGCTTTCAGTTTCTTTCTAAGAAGCCGGAGTGTCCCAACCCCAGGGCCCTGTGCAGAGCCAGGTGTTAAAAGGAGAGAGGTTCCACATCGGGGGCTTTCCCACCTCAGTTCCACGTGAAGCTCATTTGCTGGGGCCCCGGGGTGGACACTGCAGAAGAGGAAACAAGACCTGTGTTTTGCAGGTCCTTTCCCATGCCCCCTCCTTTCTTCCTCCTCCAGGGACACACCCCCTGCACTCCCTCCCTGCCCCCACCAACAGGGCACGTGCACAAAATGCGGCCTGCCCTCCCTCAGGGACATCCCAGGTGGAAACTTATTTCCTCAACCCTCAAAGCCAACTTCTTCTGAGTCCTGCTTCCTCCGGGCTCTGCTGGGCAACTGAACATCTAACCTAAACCAAGAGCCAACAGGTGACATCAGCTTCTTGCTGACTCTGGGCCAGGAAATGTGCCCATTTTGGAGACCCAAAGCTTTTTGAGGACACAGTGTGGGAACCCCAAGAGCTGAGAGCCCACCTTTTTAAGAAGACCTGGCTTGGCGGTAAAGCAAAAGTCCTGATGTGATTATAACAATAGCCATCATTGAGGTTAAGCACTTACCGTGTGCCAGCATTTTACATTAATTTCCTCCTATAACCCAGTCCCCCTGGCAATCCCATGACAAGGACACAATCATTATCCCTGAAGTCAAGCAACCTGTCCAACTCACACAGCCCACAAGCCCATTCTTCCCAGTAGACCTCTTCTCAGAAAGGCGGGGAAGAAAGACTATCAGGCCTTCAAAGTAGCTGGCTGGGGAGGTGTGATCTCCAATATCACCAAGATTCTCAAAGTAAGCTCTGAAAGCTGAAGAGCAAGCGATCTAGTTAAAGCCTGCTTGCAGCACTGCCACGGCTGGGGTTCTCCCCAGTGCCTTACACACTCCTGTTGACTCTTCTATTTTCCTCGAACGGGCACTGTTTTAGGGTTTCTGCATTATGTCCACATGCGTTATGGGACAATGGGGGGATTCCCCCAAACCGTGATGCTGTTCCGTTCAAAAACATTTGCCTAGAGGTCCACAGCTGTGTGACTCATGCTGCTGAGGTGGCAAGAAAACTCACAGCTGCAGGGGGGAGGGTGGGCAGTTTAGTAAATAAAAATACAGGACACCCAGTTAAATCTGAATTTCAGATCAACAGCAACATTTGGGATGCCCTGATACTAAAAAAAAAAACCAACAACAACAGTGTTGTTTATCTGAAATTCAAAATTGACTGGGCATCCTGTTTTGTACTTGGCAACCCAAGACACTCAGCACCTGGGGCAAAGCTCCAGCCTTCCCCAAGTTTCGGCAGGGAGCTGTCAAGAATAAGAGGCAAGCAAAACTGAGAGAAAACTACTCACCTGGGATGAAAACAAACCTAGGAGTTTGGTCAGAGAAAGATGGAAACACTGCTTCAAGGGTTCCTCCTGAGCAATCTCAAAATCTCACTCTCAACCCAGGGCAGAGTTCCGAGTGCAAATTCTGAAAAAATGCATGGTGTTCCTGAAGAAGACCTTCCTGCTCCTGGGTCTCAGTTTTCTCATCTCTGTCATGGGTAGGAGGTTTGGACTCTATGATGGCTAAGGACCTCCTAGCCCTTGGCTTTTCTGGCCTCATTGAAAATCTGCTAGAAGTGAGAGAAGGTGGGAGGTAGCCAGGGAGCAGAGAAGGAAGAGACAGCTCTGCTTGAAAAAGTGCCATCCCTCCTACCCTACAGCACCCAAAGGGGATTGGGGCATTGCGACTGGACCCTGGTTACTTGGAGGGCTCCTCTGGGGTCAGGCCATCCAGCTTTTCAAACACCCCTGGAAACACCTGAGCCACAGCTGGGATCATTGCTAGCTCCAAAATTAGAAAAGTATATTGTAAGGATGAAATGGCGAAATGGCTACAAAATGTTAACTAGATGATTGTAACTCAGCTCCTGTAGTTTATATAACTTGTGTAACTTATATGTGCTGTGGCACGTGGGTCCATTTGAATACATTTGAGGGATGTGGCCTCTGAGAGTAAGATGCGCAGGGCTTTGAAGCCCCACAAAGAGCGGTCCTGTAGATGTGCAGACAGTGAATTCCTCCAGACCACCAACCATATTCCGCGGTCTGATGGCGGTGTAGAGGTGACTCTCTGGAGATAGAGATGAGGGAAGGGCAGGTCTGGGAGGCAGGGAAGGTCCCTCTGAGAGGGTCCCAAGTGGTCCCTGGAGGGGGACTGGTGAGACCCAGCAGGGGCCTCAGGGCCAGTCTCCACGTAGGGCTGCAGTCTTGACAGGGAGCTAGAGCCCACATCACAAGGCAAGCCCTGGGTGCTTCTCAGGCTGATGGGTGCTGGGATTACTTCCCAACCTTCGCCTGCTATAAAGGCCAGGGTTGTTCACATGTAGGTTGCAGTGGTGGCACCTAAAGCACTGGGGGTGCCCAGGGCCCCCATGGTCACCATCAGCTCCGTACCTCAGAGTCACCACCAAAAGGTAACAGTCTTTTCTGTGGACAAAGCACATTTTCTCAATCTTGCATAAAAGTGTATCTTTAGGAAACTTGGTGAATTAGTTTGCTCAGGGGTGTTGGCAGAGTTGATTTCTTCTGAGGCCCCTCTTCTCCTCCTTGTCTTCACGTGGCCTTCCCCTGTGCCTAGGTCCTAATCTCCTCTTTTTTTTTTTTTTTTTTGCGGTACACGGGCCTCTCACTGTTGTGGCCTCTCCCGCTGCGGAGCACAGGCTCCGGACGCACAGGCTCAGTGGCCATGGCTCACGGGCCTAGCCGCTCCGCGGCATGTGGGATCTTCCCGGACCGGGGCACGAACCCGTGTCCCCTGCATTGGCAGGCAGACTCTCAACCACTGCGCCACCAGGGAAGCCCCCTAATATCCTCTTTTTATAAGGACACCAGTCATATCAGATTAGGGCTCACCTGTTGACCTCATTTTACCTTAATTACCTCTTTAAAGACCCTATCTCCAAATACAGTCATATTCTGAGGTACTGGGGGATTAGAACTTCAACATAACACTTCAACAACAACAACTTCAGCCAATAACACTTGGTGATTTTTAACCTAAAATTGGAGATGAAAACAGCATGCTGGTTTTGGAAATGCAGGTTGAAGACTGGTCTCAAGACCACTCCTCAGAGATGACCACCTTTCTCTAGACATTCTGGAGCCTCTCCTGCCTACCAGTTTTGATCAGGGATAGTTTGGGGATGCAGCCCCTGTACGTGGCCCCCACTGGCCAGTGGGCTGGGAGGGGGTCAATATTGTGACCAAAATGCTGGGACGTGGAATAGGGTGGGCAGCTCTCTCTACCCAGTGATAAAGGTCTGGTAATCTTTGTGCTTGAAAAAATGTGGTCTTTAAAAACAAAGTTTCAAATTATCTACTGGGAGCTGCTATTTATAGGATCATTTATGAGTCTCTAAAAAAAGAGAGACAAACTTTCAGCATTTGTGTTTTTACAAAAGTAGTACATGTTTATCGTTGAAAACACAGATGAAAAAGAAGAAAAAATTAACAATAATCAGTAACTGGACCTCCCAGAGATAATCACCATTAACATTGGGTTTCTATATCTATCTGTATCTATCGATGTGTCTTAATCTCCATTTCATCTACATTTATATAGTTGAATTTACTTTAAAGATAAGATGAACCTTACCATTTCATAACTTCTTATCCATTACTATATCATGATCACTTCACTGGGCATTGAATTGTTTTCTATGATGCCACTTTCGATGGTGGCAGATACGCACCATAAGCTACTCAACAAATTTCCTGTTGAATAATTGGGTTGTTTTACCATTTTTATGGTATTAAATGGAGCTGTGGCAGCATCTTCATAGTTAAATCTTTGCCATGATTATTTACGAGGGGTAAATTACTAGAGGTGAGATTTCTGAGCTAAAGAGAAAGCACTATTTAAAAATTTTAAACTTTATTTTTGAATAGATAGTATATTCACGAGGTTCAAAATTTAAAAGGCATCTCCCCACCTCTGTTCTGAAGTCAGCTAGTTCCCCTCCCCAGAGGCAATTGCTGTTACCAGTGTCTTATTTTCTTCCCAGAGATATTTTATGTGCGTATATAATATATACATGTACATAGTATGTATGTATATATACACACATATAAAATATATGCATATGTACATATATATCTCTCTATATATACATATATGTATATACATAACTTTTTCACAAATGATAGTATCCTCTATATACTATTTTCTTTTTAAAAATAAATTTATTTATTTATTTATTTATTTTTGGCTGTGTTGGGTCTTCGTTGCTGTGTGCGGGCTTCCTCTAGTTGAAATGAGCGGGGGCTACTCTTTGTTGCAGTGCATGGGCTTCTCATTGTCGTGGCTTCTCTTGTTGCGGAGCACGGGCTCTAGGCATGCAGGCTTCAGTAGCTGTGGCATGTGGGCTCAGTAGTTGTGGATTGCGAGCTCTAGAGCTCAGGCTCAGTAGTTGTGGCGCACGGGCTTAGTTGCTCCACGGCATGTGCGATCTTCCCGGGCCAGGGCTCGAATCCGTGTCCCTTGCATTAGCAGGCAGGTTCTTAACCACTGCGCCACCAGGGAAGCCCAAATTTTTTTTATTTTTAATTTATTTTTAGACCGCATCACGCAGCTTGCAGGATCTTAGTTCCCTGACCAGGGATCGAACCTGTGCCCCCTGCAGTGGAAGCGCGGAGTCCTATCCATGGCACCGCCAGGGAATTCCCCTCTATATACTATTTTTGCACTTTGCATTTTTCACTTAAATCATCTTGGAGGGCTGTCCATGTCAGTACATAAAGAACTTCCTCATTTTTCTTTAAGCAGCTGCACGGTATTTCATTATATGTATGTACTGTAATATACTTAAATAGTTCTCTGTTGATGGACATAGAGGTTGTTTACTAATTATATGACTATATAACAAATTACCCCAAAATATAATGACAAAAACCACAATAATTTATTTTCTCTTATGGTTTCTGTTGGTCAGAAATTTGAGAAGGGGACTTCCCTGTTGGTGCAGTGATTAAGAATCTGTCTGCCAATGCAGGGGACACGGGTTCGAGCCCTGGTCCTGGAAGATCCCACATGCTGCAAAGCAACTAAGCCCGTGCACCTCTACTGAGCCTGCTCTCCAGAGCCCGCGAGCCACAACTACTGAGCCCGTGCACATAGACCCTGTGCTCCGCAACAAGAGAAGCCACCACAATGAGAAGCCCACGCATTGCAGCAAAGAGTAGCCCCTGCTGGCCACAACTAGAGAAAGCCCGTGCACAGCAACAGAGACCCAACACAACCAAAAAAGAAAAAGAAAAAAAAAAGAAATTTGAGAAGGACCCAGCTGGGCGGTTCTCACTTGGGTCTGTCATGAGGCTACAGTCAGATGTTGGCTGAGGCCACAGTCATCTGAAGACTCAACTGGGGCTGGAGGATCATTTCTAGGGTTACTCACTCACATAGCTGGCAAGCTGGTGCTGTCTGTAGGCTGAGTGCCCCAGTCCTTTCCATATGGAGCTCTCCACAGAGCTGCCAGAACATCACTTCTGCCACATCTTATGGGTCGAAGCAAGTCACCAGGACAACCCAGATTCAAGAGGAGGTGAAATTGGGAATTCCCTGGTGGGCCAGTGGTTAAGACTCGAGCTTCCACTGCAGGGGGCATGGGTTCAACCCCTGGTTGGGGAACTAAGATCCTGCAAGCCAAAAAAAAAGAGGAGGTGAAATAATTCCACCTTGTGGTAGTAGAAGCAGCAAAATCATGTTGCAAAGAGGCATGAACACAGGGGTGGGGGTAATTCTCTCCAGGGCCATTATTGTAACAATACTCCATAGGGATGGTGCACAAAGTTCCTACACTGGGTCAGCATGCCCCACACATGCACCCAGAGACCAATGAACTTTAGCCTCACTCTTGACAACAACCTGGCGCCTCCCAGCTTGTTCCTAACTCCCTTCTCAGCCAGTCCAGCTCAGAAGCTCTGCCCATTGGCTGTGCCTCCGGTTTGGGGCCCTGTTTATGCCCTTTGGCCTTGCTGATGCATGTGAGGACTTTGATTCAGATTACCTGCAAGTCTTCCCGCTCTTGGGTGGCCCCTACTCTGCTTCCTGGAACTCACAGCCCCACACCCTCAGCTGCCCTCTGGCAGGGCCTGGTCTGCCCTCCCCCTGGGAAAGTTCATACAACACCAGTGGATTCTTCTTGACCAATTTCTCAGGAAAACTTCCTAATACATCTGAAAGTACGATATATGTCTTTCCCCATTTATTCACCCCAACCTAATAAGCTCCAGTAATTCAGACCTTTGAGAAATTCTACAATTTATGCTCCAAATTTTAGTCCCCCCCCTTTTTTTCTTGGTCTGTCATACATGTCCTTTAGAACTCATGAGTTACTGAGAATATAAACCAATGACACTGTTATTTGATAAGAGCTATAAAAGGAAAAGATAATACCAATAAGATAGAATCTCATACAATGGTTTATTGAGTGGGCCGAAAAGTTAACATGAGTCACATTTTCCTAATTGAATCGTATTTTTTGATGTAGTAGCTTGCTGCCTAAGGACCCTCAGAAGGCCATAAGGCAGAGCACAGAATTATTTAGTAATAAAATTTTAGATTTTTTTATAAACCAAATTTTTTGTAAGAGGAAGTCTTTTGGTAAAGATATTAGTTTGCTAATTATTAAAATAACTCTAGTGTTTTAAGATGTATTGTTAAGTAAAAAACAACAACAACAAAAAACAAGGTGTACAACAACTGCACAGTCAAGTACCTTTAGGGTGAAACTGGGATAATCTCTACAACATAACAAAACATAAAACATAATATGATATAATATGTGTGTGTCCATGTATCTCCTTTCTTTGGAAATATCTATAAGAAACCAGTAATATTTAGACTTCCCTGGCAGTCCAGTGGTTAAGTCTCCACACTTCCACTGCAGGGGGTATGTGTTCATCCCTGGTTGGGGAACGAAGATCCCACATGCCGCTAGGCCAAAAAGAAATTTAAAAAAGAAACCAGTAATATTGACTCTTAGGAGAAAAAAATTGGTGTCTGACAGCAGGGTGGGAGGAAGATTTGTCAGTTTATCCTTTGTTCCTTTTGAATTTTGTACCAAAATAAATCAAAACTGTGGGAACAGGTATCACCTGGGAGGAGCATGAGGGAGTTCTCCAGGGTGCTGGAAATGTTCTGGGCCTTGGTCTGAGTGATGGTTAAGTGGGTGAATACATGTGAAAAGTTATCATTCCATACACTTAAAATCTATGCACTTTATTATAAGTTATACTTCCAAGAAAGTGGTGACTTTCAATGAAAAAAATTAAATATATTAAAAATAATTTTTTGTTGTTGATTTTTGTTGTTTTTTGGGGGGCGGGGAGGCGCCGTATGGCATGTGGGGTCTTAGATCCCTGACCAGGGATCAAACCTGTGTCCCCTACAGTAGAAACATGGAGTCTTAACCACTGGACAGCCAGGGAAGTCCCAAAAATAATTTTTTAAGAAGAAAAATAAAGTCAGACTAGGCAGGCTGCCAAAAAATAAAGTCAGACCTTGCTTTGCTCCACAAAAGTAGATATGTTTCTGAAAAGTTTCCTTAAGCCAGTTTCTATAAAGTGAAGCATAATTTCCAGTTGGCTTCCATGATAATGTCTAAGAAGTGTTTGTGGACTTCATCCGGTGCTGGTCTTGATCTGAGCATTGGAACCCTGCTGGGGTGAACCCTCCCGCCCTCTGAGTCTGGGCTTGATGATAGTGAGAGAGGGGAAAGGTGATGAGTCTCCCTGAAAGGCCTGAGAAAGGGGAGCCCAGCAGAGAACAGAGGAAAAAAAGTTATTTACTGAGTGCCTCTGTGTCTGGGCCCTGCACATACTGGCACAACCAAGGCAAAGAACCCTTCAGAGAGGCAAGAGAGAAAATAAAAATTGGAAAACAGAACCATGTACAATTAATCCACTCATATGCTCAGCATTTCAACATTTTCAAAGCCCTTTTACACCCATTAGTTCATTTGACCCCAAAACAATCCCATGAATGGACAGGGTATGTGCTGTTCATCCCATTTTATGAATGAGGAAGGAAGCTGAGGCACAGAGAGAGAAGTCACACGGAGGTACCAGAGTCAGAACTCAAACCCGTGTTTTAAAATTCTAAGTCCGACGTGATTATTGCCGCTTCCCAGAAAGGTCACAGAGCATCCGGAGTCAGTTCTGGCTTCCCCACTTACCAGCAGTGTGATTTACGGCTAGTTGCTGAATCTCTCTCTGCCTCCCTATTCCCATCTGTACGATGGAGCTGGTTTGTAGATTAAATGCACCGATACACTGAAAGCACACAGTAAGTGTACATTAAAAGTTAGCTCTTGAGGGCTTCCCTGGTGGTGCAGTGGTTGAGAGTCCGCCTGCCAATGCAGGGAACGCGGGGTCGTGCCCCAGTCCAGGAAGATCCCACATGCCGCGGAGCGGCTGGGCCTGTGAGCCATGGCCGCTGAGCCTGCGAGTCCAGAGTCTGTGCTCCGCAATGCGAGAGGCCACAACAGTGAGAGGCCCGCGTACCGCAAAAAAAAAAAAAAAAGTTAGCTCTTGGGACTTCCCTGGCAGTCCAGTGGTTAAGACTCTGCGCTTCCAATGCAGGGGCCACGGGTTTGATCCCCAGTCGGGGAACTAAGATCCCACATGCTGTGCTGTGGTGCGCCGCCAGAAAAAAAAAAAAAGTTATCTCTTGTTTTTATTCCCACAGGTAAAGAGAGACACAGTTAGAATACCAAAGATGAGAAATGAGAGAATCATGGAGAGAAGAGGGTAAGGAGAAGAAATCAGAGGCAGAAATGGCTCCAGCATGTCAGTGGCTCAGGGAGTTAGAACAAGAAGGATGTGATAAGGTAGAGGCCAGGGTCAGGCCAGGAGCACCAGTAGGAAGGTGCCCTCACCTCCACCTTGGCCTTTGACTTGCAGAAGCTCACTGTGTATAGGCCGAAGGCCAGCTAGCAACTGGCCCAGGATAGAGCCTGAGGCCAGGCAGAGGAGAGAAGAGATGGAAAAGGCACCTGGGTCACCTTGAGGGTTGCAAGCTCAAGACGTGGACAGGTGAGCAAGGTGGCTTCACTCAGTTACCTCAGGATGCCAGACTTCGTGGACGGTGTCGTGCTGGCAAAAAGTAACAATCAGACCTCTGTTGGGGGATGAGGGATAAGAGGGGGGCTGATTTGCCAATTTCCATGGCAGGACCACTCCCACCATGGCCAATTTCAGGAAGAAGCAGGGCCCTGGGGTCCAGTCATGGGGCAGAGACAGGCAGCCAGAAGGAAAAGGCAAAGGTATGAGGCCACAGTCATTGTTAGGAGACCCTTGTCCTAGTCCCTGAGAGAGTCCACAGAAGTGCCATATGACCTTGCACACATCATTTGCACCTCTCTGACCTCCAGTCACCTCAATGGAAGAGAATTAATGCCTGCCATGTTGGTGGTCTGACAGCGCTAGTGTGAATCCAGGCCAGAAGGTGTTTTTCGAGCACTTACTATGTGCTAAGTTCTGGGATACAGAGATGAATAAACGAGCTCTGAGAGGCAGCCAGGGGCCAGATCACAGAAAGCCTGGTGGACTGTAGGAGGGAGGCATCAGATGGACTTCTTACCGTGATGCCACGGGAGGGTTGGGACCAGGACCCTGGATGGGAGTTTCAGATGGAAGAGAACTCCTGTGTCTGCTGTTTGGAGTACGACCACCAGGGGGCGAGTGTATGAGTGCAGGAGCCAGGGAGCAGCTCTTGAAATCAGTCACCTGAGAGAGGGCAGCATGGTGGCCTGGACCAGAGAGGTGGCTGTGTGAGAGGTGTGGGGTGCGAGGAGGCTCCATCTGGAATATATCCTGAAGGCAGAAGCAACTAGACTTGCTGCTGGAACAAATTATCCCAGGAATGTTGCTACATAAAGAGCGTAGCTAATAACAACTCCCAGCTGTTGAGCCCCTCCTGTGGGCCAGGAGCTTTCCCTGCATTATCTCCTTTGGTTTTCACACCAAGCATGCAAGGGGGCATCGCTCAATCTACTTACAATAAATAAATGGAGGCTCAGAGACACTGAGTGATGTGCCCAACGTCCCACAGCAAGCCCACCACAGAGTTGGGATTTGAGCCTTTTAGACTGTCATGGATGCCCTTCCCATGATACCAGCTGCCCCTAGGATTTTGGAAGGATTAGGATACTGTCTGGTACATAATAGGGCCTTAAATGATTATGTTTGCAAAATATTTACTATTACAGGCCCTTATTTCATTACATTCATAAACTCCCGCCAGCTTTATTGAGGTAAAATTGACAAATAAAAATTGTATAAATTAAAGATGTACAACATGATGTTTTTGATACATTCATAAACTTAAAAAGTTGTAAGCACTACACACCCACCAGAATGGCTAAAATTTAAAACAAACAGGGACTTCCCTGTTGGTCCAGTGGCTAAGACTCCGTGCTCCCAATGCAGGGGGCCCGGGTTCGATCCCTGGACAGGGAACTAGATCCTACATGCCGCAACTGAGAGTGCACATGCCTCAATTAAAGATCCCGCGTGCCGCAACTAAGACCTGGGGCAGCCAATTAAATAAATAAATAAATATTTTAACAAACAAGCAAAAACCCTGCTTGTGCCAAATGCTGGCAAAGATGTGAGCAATGGGAAACTCTCATTGCTGATGATGGGAATTCAAAATGGTACAGTCACCCTGGAAGACAGCTTGGCAGTTTCTGAGAGAGGTAATCATACACCTACCA
The DNA here is from genome assembly GCF_964341445.2 of Mesoplodon mirus. Taxonomy (NCBI): domain Eukaryota; kingdom Metazoa; phylum Chordata; class Mammalia; order Artiodactyla; family Ziphiidae; genus Mesoplodon; species Mesoplodon mirus. The sequence continues at coordinate 69,740,600 of NC_138988.1, read as the reverse complement.
TATGACCCAGTGATCCAATTTTAGGTATTTACCTTAGAGAAATGAAAATGTATGACCACAAAAAAAACCTGAACATGAATGTTTACAGTTCATAGCAGCACTGTTCACAATTGCCCCAAACCACAAATAACCCAAAGGTCCTTCAGCTGGTAAAGGGTAAACAAACCATGGTATACCCACCTAGGCGATACTACTCAGCAATGGAAAGGAACAAAGTACTGGTCCATGAACAACGTGGACGAGTCTCAAATACATGAGGCTGAGTAAAAGAAGCCAGACCCAAAAGTCTCCGTACTGTATGATTCCAAATATATGACATTCTGGAAGAGACAAAACTATAGGTCAGAGAATAGAGCAGTGGGTGCCAGGGACCAGAGGGTGAGGGGAGAGGGTGACTACAAAGGGGCAGCACAGGGAAACTTCTTGGGGTGATAGAGCTGTTCTATGTCTTGATTGTGGTAGTGGTTGCATGACTGTACCTTTGGCCAAAACTCATAGAACTATTTTATAAAGGGTGGATTTTGCTGTATGTAAATTATACGTCAATAAATCCTAAATCATTTAGTGCCATAGTAAGGCCACTTCCCCCATTCCCCACTCAGACTAACCATTGCTAGGGAACCCCTGGGGACCTGAGCCAGGGTTCCCAAGCTCAAGAACTGGTCCTGCCCTTTCTGAAGGGACTGTTCATCAGAACCACTGCTGAGCTTTAAAATGCTGATGTCACAGCCCAGCCAAATGAGGGGTTCTGATTTAATGGCCTTGGGGTGCAGCCTGAGCATTGGGAGTTTTTCAAAAGCTTCCCAGGTGATTTAAAAGACCTAGACACTGAGCTCCCTAAGAGCAGGGACTATGATTTACTCCACTTTGTATTCCCAGATACTCCATAAATATGTGCACTGCAGTGCATAGAGGCAGACAGTACAGAGTGAAACAGTGAACGCCTGTAATAATCACGTGTGGCCACCACTGCTCTGAGTGCTGGACCCCCCTCCCCCGCAGTCCCCAGGGAGGTAGGACCATGGTTAACCCCCTTTCCCAGGTGAGGAAACCCCAGCCCAGAGTAATGAAGTCTCACCCAAGACAATATAGCCAGTAAGTGGCAGAGCTGTGGGGAGGCCTGGACCCACTAACCACTGGGGATACTGCCCCCCAGTGCCAGCTACGGGCGGACTTTGGAATAAGACGAGCCAGGGTTTGAGTCTGGGTTCATTCCTTACAGCCTGGTTGACCATGGACAATTTATTTAGCCTTGACTGGTTTTACCTTCCTCATCTGTATGTAAAACGTGGACAGTCGAACCGATGCCAAAAGGCTGTTACTGAACGAATGAGATGACGTGTGCCGAGTGCTGACTGCATGGTAAATATTCAATAATTCTAGCAATAATGAATGTAGGAAGAAATGAGTGAATGAATGAGTGAATGCCATTCCCAGAGCCCCAGGACCAGGAGGGAAGGCAGGGAGAGGCAAGGTCTTCCGCTGACTCGGGGTCCACGAGGCCCTCCAGAGATGCCCCCACCCTGGCATCTGCCAGCCTTCCCTCCCCCCACCCCCAGCTCCCCTTCCAGGGTCAGGGCACGTGGGCACCAGAGCCACCAGACTGCTAGGGGAGCCTCCAGCCTTTTAGATGTAAGGGGCTTCAGGAGTGAAAATTTGAACCCCTTAGAGTCTTCCCTTCCTGATGTAGACCATGAGCCTGGGACAAATAGGGTCATTGTGTGAGCAAAGCCAGGGTGAGATGCAGCCAGGGAAGGTCAGAGACTCCCCCAGGTCACACAGGCCTCTTTGAGCTCCCAGGAGAGAAGCCTTGAGGATGGCACCCTCTTGGTGTCCATGGCTTTCTGGTGGGACCCTGAGTTCTGCCAGGTCCAGGCTCTGCTCTACCCTCTGATCACTGCACGTTTCCACATCGTCACACTCATTCATGGAATAAGCACTCCATTCCGGCCAGTGCTTCCAGGTTGCATTTCCCAGCAGCCGCTGGGGTATCTAGGCTCTCGGCTCTGGCACTGATGCCTAGTGATCCCACGTGGTGGCAGCTCAGGATCCCGGGAAGGAGGGCAGGGCGGGTGAGTTTTCCTTTGGTCCTTTTTTTTTTTTTTTTTGCGGTACACGGGCCTCTCACTGTTGTGGCCTCTCCCGTTGCGGGGCACAGGCTTCGGATGTGCAGGCTCAGCAGCCATGGCTCATGGGCCCAGCCGCTCTGCGGCATGTGGGATCTTCCCAGACTGGGGCACGAACCCGTGTCCCCTGCATCGGCAGGTGGACTCTCAACCACTGTGCCACCAGGGAAGCCCCTGGTCCTTCCTTTATTGTTCCCTTAACACAGGAAAGGCACTTTTGTTCTTGTGATTATAGAATAATACCTCATACTGAAAAAAAATTCAAATACCACAAGCATGTAAAGAAGAAAGCAAAACCACCACTTGTAAAATGTGTTCTGTACCCCTTTAGTTGGTGCAGATGTAAAATATCTTCACCCACAGCCCAGTGGGTTGGAGTGCTACCTCTTCTACCCCATGTTATGTGACCACAAGCAAGTTTTACTCAACCATCGTTGCTTCGGTTTCTCATCTGTAAAGTGAGGATTTGGTATAGTGTCTACTTCTAATGTTATTATGAATTAAGTGCAATAATCTCCACCAAGGCCTTAATTCAGTGCTTGACACAGAGTGAGTGTTTTAAAATGTTAGCTCCTTCTGTAATTATCGCCCACTTAACACCTCACAGGCGTCTTCCCAGGTGAGTTCATTAAGATTGAAGCCTTCTCATTGAACAGCGGCACGGTTCTCCACTGTGTGTACGCAGCAGTTTGCCACAAGTTCCCTCTCCATGGGCGTAAGTTTATTTGCTGAGTCTCCTTTGGATGGATATTTATGTAGTTTCCAGTTTGGGAGACTATTGTAAATAATGTGCGTGAGTCTTGTCACACTGATTTGTCTCCTTGGGGTAAATTCTCAGAATTATAACTGCAGGTCAAAAGGTTAGAATGTTGGGGTGTGTGCAGCTAGAATGTCAGGGTGTTAACACCTAGAATTTGGGCATGTGCACAGTTCAAATGTTGGGGTGCACAGGGCTCGGTCCTTGGACCCCTTCCTTCTGTTTCACACACACGCTTTAAACCCCGTCTCTGGATGACGGCTCTCATGTTTACAGCCCCAGACTAGACCTGGTGCCTAAGCTCAGATACCTGACTACTGGCCGAGGCCATGAGTGGGCACCTCAGCTATAACTCGTCCACGTGAGAGCTCCTGGTGTGTCGCTATCCCCCAAACTGCCCCTTCCACGGTCTCCTCATCTCAGTTAGTGGCAGCTGCACCCCACCACCTTGTTCTCAGGCCAGAGGCCTTAAAGTCACCTTTGGCTCCCTCTTTCTCTACCACCATATTCATTGTATAGGGGAGTCTCCTCCACTCTACCTTCAAAATATACCCAGAATCCTAGCCCTTCTCACCACCTTTACTGCTCCAACCCTGATATAAGCCTCCTCCTCTCTCACTTGATGGTAGTGGCAGCCTCTCAACTGCTTCTATCTTCATTCCTTTCAGTCTGTTTCAACAAGCGGCAGGAGGGAGTCTGTTAAAACAAATCAGGGCTTCCCTGGTGGTGCAGTGGTTGAGGGTCCGCCTGCCGATGCAGGGGACATGGGTTCGTGCCCCGGTCTGGGAGGATCCCACATGCCACGAAGTGGCTGGGCCCGTGAGCCATGGCTGCTGAGCCTGCACATCCGGAGCCTGTGCTCCGCAACGGGAGAGGCCACAACAGTGAGAGGCCCGCGTACCGCAAAAACAAAACAAAACAAAACAAATCAGATTCCCCCCAAGACTCCCCATCTCATTCAGCCCTGCCTCCACTGACCTCCACCCTTAGTTTAGTGATGATTTGATGTCTTCTCCTCTGATCTCCTTCCTGCCCACTCCACTTCAGCCACAGTGACCTCCTCACTGTTCTTTGCATGTACCAGGCAGGCTCCCACCTCAGGACCTTTGCACTTGCTGTTCCCTCCACCTGGAATGCTCTTCCCCCAGATATCTGTGTGTTTCCCTCCCTTTCTTCTTTCCTTGAGGTTGTTTTTCAAACATGTGTGTTTTTCACACACACATCCTATTCCCCCTCTGATCCCTTTCTTGTTTTTTTTCTTCCACTAAAGTGATGAACCATCCTGGTTTGCCTGGAACTGAGAGGTTTCTTGAGACTTAAGACTTTTACTTTTAAAACTAGGAACGTCTGGATGGTTCGTCACTCTATTTGAGCACTCATCACATCTGATATGTTCTACCTTTTATGCATTTATTTTGTTGAATAAGAATATAAACTCCATGAAGGCAGAAATGTTGTCTGTCTCCTTCACTGCTGTACCCCCACTATAGGTACTGCATTTGGCTCAAAGAAGATGCTCAACAAATATTTGTTGAATGAAGGAATGAACTTATGGCCAGGTCAGCCTGGTCCCCAAAGAGATCATGCCAATTAGGTTTTCTTGGGCTTTAAAAAATACCCTAGGGAAGGGAGGTGGCCTCAGGTTGGGGGGTGGCGGTAGGCAAACTGCTGGGCCTAGAAGGGGACAAAGATCTATGACTGGTCTGTTTCACCTTCTTCAGGGGCAGAGCCCAGCCGCAGCTGGGCCTGATGGAAGTGGCTTCGGGTGTCAGGGCCCCGGCTAGGGTTCTTGGATGTGGCCTGCTGGTCATTGCCACCCCCTGGTGGTCTCTTATGAAAAAGCAGCCTCACCCACCAGCCAGAGATGCTCCTGCCCTCTCCTCCTGCTCCTACCTTTCCCCTCCTGTCTTTCCCCATTTTCTTCCCTCTTTCCTCTCCTTTTCTGCTCAGCCAATTGCTCTGCTACCCGATGGACAGAGCCTTCACCTTAGTGCACTAGGTTAAAACCTGGCTCAGGCATCCACCAGCTGTGTGACCTTGAGCCAATGACTAAACCTCTCTAAGACTCAGTGTCCTCATCTGAAAAATGGAGATTATAAGTCCTGAAGGTAAAACGAGATAATCCATGTAAAACACTTAGAACAGTGCCTGCCTCAGTAGATGTTTGATATTTGTTATTATTATTAACCTCATGCCTAGCACTTGGTAGTTTGCTTGCTTTGTTCTTCATCTGGATAACCTAGGCTGCACATCAGACTCATATGGGTACTCCTAAAACATACCCATGCCTCTCCATCCCAGACCAGTCAAATCAGAAATCTTTGGTAATGGATCCAGGCATTGCATTGTTTGAATTTTTAGTTTATTTTTATATTTATTTGTTGGTATCTTTTAAAGCTTCCCAGGTGATACATATGTGCAGCCAGCCTGTGAACCACATTGGTGACCAACAGTACTGGGTTACCTGGGACTTTCCTAGTTTTAGCACTGAAAGTCCCACGTTCCAGGAATCCCCTCGGCCCTGGGCAAACTGGGATGCTTCGTCATCCCCTCCCCAAAGGAATGAACCCATGTTTTCTGAATCTCAAATCAGGACACACGGTCTGAACACAGACAACTGGAAATCGATTCTTTGAAAGCTCAGCTTGGGGCAGTGGGTCGGCTGAAGTGTCAGCCCGTGCGCGGCAGGAGCAGGGCTCTGAGGGGGAGAAGGCCCGGCTGTGGCTCAGTCAGACAGGTCCCTGTCGTTGGGCCCCCCGGGGCTCCAGCCGCTGGCCGCCCGCTCCATGGCCTTCACCCAGCGATCCTTCAGCTCCTCGGTTTCGGCCTTGAAGGTATAGAGCTGGCCTGATTGTTGCAGCTGGAAGACCCGGGGGTCCGCCTGGGGCCCAGCGGTCACCTGGTAGCCCAGCAGGGGGATGGAGGTGTGGGCCCGCATATCCTGGGAGGGGAGGGCAGAGCTGTGGGCTGCTGTCCTCCCATTCGGCGCCACTGCCTCAGATGGCTGTTTGGAAGGTACCAGGCACCTACCTGCCTCTTGCCCCGCAAAAACCCATGAAGTGGGGTGGGGTGGCAGGAGGGCATTGAGGAAGAGGACTGGTCACCCCCTGAGGGCAAAGCAGTCGCGACCTGGAGTCTGGGCCCAGCTCTGAAAGCCACTAACCCTGTGACTTGAGGGAACCAGGTCCTCACTGAGCCTCATCTGACTTATGGGGCCAACAGTACTCACCCCCACCACCACCCCTGACACACACACATACTGTGAGGAGGGGTGGGGCATGGCATTACCTGAGGGGCAGCATAGACATAGAGCACGAGGGGGTCATCCCGGGGGATCACGCACCAGCCCCGGGACCCACTCTTGCCCCACTTGTCCCCGAGGAGCTGTAGGAAGCTGCACATTAGGCTCTGCTCGGACCCCGCCGCAGCTCCTTTCTGAAACCAGAGAGAGGGACTGTCAGGGAACAGGGCACCCACTACCTGAAAGATGTCGGTCATTAGAAATCACTCTTTCTAAACCTTTCGGCAACCCTGCAACGAGGTGTTATTTGTCCCTGAGGCTCAGAGAGGTCCCATCAGGGACTTGCAGTCACAGAGCTGGCCAGTGGCAGAGCTGCAGTCAAACCTCAGCCAGCCTGACCTCTGCGCAGGTGCTGGGAGGGCTTATCCCCTGAGAGCTGCCCCAGGGAACAGAATTGGAGCCTGAAAAGGGGCAGACCATTCCTTCTCTCCAGGAGCAAAAGCTGTGTGGTATGGTCTAGTGATGGGGGAGGGCATGGGCAGGGCCGGGGCCTAAAAGAATGAGGGAGGATTGGAGAGTGGGCAGATGTCAGTGGAAAGGAACCAACTTGAACCTGGGAGCTGAGTTCAGCTGGAATAGACTGGGGTCTTCTCCCACCTCCCAAGGACAGTGGGATGTCAACCTGGCTTTAATGAGGGAGTGGCAGAGGGGCAGGGGTAACCAGTGTCTGGGCTCGGTGCTAGTGCCCTAGAGGTGCTGACCAGCAGTGGGAGTGCCTGGGGTGGGGAGTGGCTCAGCCCCAAGGACAGCAGAGAACATCTGTGGTAGAGATCAGAGAGCTGGCTCCTAACTCGCTGTGTGACCTTGGATGAGTCACTTCTCTGGGCCTGGGTCTCCAGCCAGCTGGTCCCTGAAGTCCCTTCCAATTACAATGGAGTCTCCAGGCTGCCTCTTCCCTGCAGTGGGACTCTGACCTGCAGCCTCAGTACCCCCATCTGTAAAATGGAATCAGCCGCACCAGCTCTTTTCACCTCCTGGGACTGCTAGGGCAGGGCATGGGGATGTGAACAGGAGTGGTCCAGGGGGCCGTGCGATTATCGGATGAGGATGCAGAGGAAAGGTGGAGAGCCTGGGCCATAGCCTGGAGCCAAAAGTTGCTTCTATTTGGTGACAGGCCCAGCTCTGTTTTATTTGGCCAGGGCCGGGCTGGGGTGGGGGGGTGTTCCATCGGGGGGCTGTCTGTGGGCAGAGAGAGAAGGACAGGGAGTGTGACCACGCCAGGCTTGTTCCTCAGCACTGAGGAAAGTGCCAGCACTTGGTGAGGCCGTGCACACATTTGCCTAGTAGAGGAAACCGGCCCTCACCTCCAGGATGCCACGCCTCTTGTCCTCCTTGTCCTCAGGGAGCACGTTTCCGGTGAGGAACGCATAGCAGTCTAAGCAGACTCGGTTGGGCCTGTTGTCATCGTATTTGAGTTCAGCCCGGTAGTCGGAGCACCTGGCACACACCACCTGGGGGAAGACAGGCAGGAGAGGCTTGGGGGCTGAGGTGAGGCATGGAGGTCCCCGTTCGTGCCTTGGCCCAGAAGGTGAGGACGTGAGAGCAACCCGAGACTGGAGGAATAAAAAGAAAGCTTCAGGAGAGAGATGGAGGCAGAGCTGGGCATCCCCTGCGCTGGCAGAGGCCCAGCCGCCTGGAGGCTGCAGTGCAGGGGGAGAGGGCCCGCAGCTGGGGGCTCGAGGCCTGGCCCCCACTGCAGGAGCTCAACCTCTCTCCCTTCACGTTCCCCGTTGTGAGGGCAGCTACCGATCCCGGGGGCTTGACCTGCGCACACCCCTTGCATCTGATCACTTCTCTGAGTGCTCTCTCTCCCCTCTGCCATCTCACATGACTCCCAGCAACCCCACCAGGTGACCAGCCCTGGGACTTTTACTCTCACCTGCAACGAGGGGACAGTGACTTGACGAAGGCCACAGAGCTCTCTGGCAGCAACTGGCCCTCCTCAAACAGAAGGTGTCTTTACCATTCTACAGTTTAGCATTAAGAGTCATGCAGATTTTGCAGTCCACCCAGTCCTAGAGTCAAACATGTTCTGATACAAAAATGATGGGCTGGCTGTTTTTGCCAGGAAGACCCGCCATGTGGAGTCTGTGGAGTGGCGCCCGGCCCCCAGCCCACCACGGAGACGTCCCCAAGAAGGCCGTCACAGATCAGGCTGGGGAGATGGGGTGAAAGAGGCATGAGGAAACCTGGGGAGAAACACAGGCACTGCAGGATGTGACTTCCAGGAAGACTGGAGTGTCACAGTGAGTCCAGGATGTGGGATTGGAAATGGGGGCAAGAGATAGAGACTTGGACGAAGGGTTATTCATCAGGAAGCCAGTCTGTGTGCCCAGCACAGCACGTGGCCTGGGAGGGAGCCACAGGGGACGGCCTGGGCTTGCCCCACCGTCACCAGGATTCCTGTCTGGCAGGCGGGGAGGCAGAAACTGGGCACCCAACCACAGAAAGGATGACTCACAGAGTACAAAGGTTCGTATGGGCAGGAGAAACCCCAGAATCGGGTGCTTCATGCAGTCCCACACACAGGGCTTCAGCTACCTTGAGAATATTTTATTTTGTTTTATATTGAGATTTAAGTTTTTTAAATACAATTAGCATGTATTTATTTTCTCTTCTCTCCTCTACCAACTTTTTATTTTGAAAAATTTCAAACCTGAAGACAAGTTGAAAGAATAATACAGTGATACCCCCACCACCAAATTCACGAATTGTGAACATTTTTGCCACTTTTGATTTCTCCCTCTCTCCCTTTCTCTCTCTCTCTCTCTATATATATATACATATATACACACACACACACACACATACATATATATGTTTTTTCTGAACCATCTGAGTTTAAATTATAGTCATCATGTCACATCACCCTTAAATATGTAGCTGGTGTCTCCTAAGAACAAGGGCATTCTCCTCCCTATCTATGATGTCATGATCACACACAGGAAATTTAACATTGATACAATATTGTTACCTATATATGCTTCATAATCAAATTTCCCCCAATGGTCCCAGTAATGACTTTTGTTTCTGGTTCTGTTTTTCCCACCCAGGATTCGATCAAGGATCATACATTTCATTTAGTTCTCAGAATATTTTATTTCTTTTTGTCCCTGGAAGGCAGGTACATGGGTGTTGTTATATGTTCTTTGTGCCTCTTTGTATTTCTTAACTATTTAAAATAATTTTTTAGAAACTACTTACAAAGTTACAAGTGTGAGTAGACTCAACTCTTATTTACTGATGTGACTCACCGAAAATGGAAACTAATCCCCAGATCCTTTCTATTTGGCTGTGGTATGAAACTCACTTACACCTGAACATAGGTGTGTCCCAGTCCTAGAAATTTACTTTGTGTCCTGATTGCAGTTTAACACATTTGGGGACGCCTCGCTGACTGGCCCCAACCTGCCCAGCTGGTCTCCTCCTGTCCCCCGAGGTCATTAAAGACGGAGGTCATTAAAGGGCTTCTCTGTTTGCAGAGTAAATGGAGAGGGTTGTAATGTTAACAGAGAACAGCTCAAGTACAGCAAGTGCTTAAAAAGCAAAGCAAGATCTGCCTCTGATAACTGGGCCTGAGCTGACAAGAGGGAGGAGTGGTTCCTTCCTCAATCAGCTGGTGGCTGTTCCTCTGAGTGAGGCTGCCCAAGTGATTGAGGAGGGGCAAGGAAAGGGGGACAAAGAGAGGGAAGGGGGTGAACCTTCTTTTGTTGAGTCCTCATTACCACCCTGGAGGTAGGTGTTACTAATCCCCATTGTACAGGTGAGGAAGCTGAGGCTTGAACCTGGCGGGCAGAGTTAGCAGAAGAACCGAGCAGGTGCTGGAGTGCTGAGGGTTTGCCAAGAAGAGGAGGGGACAGTTAGCTGAGATTGGTCAAGAAAAGAGGACGGTGAGGGGTGGGTGAGTAACAGGTGTGGGGCTGATGAGGTGGTGGATTAAAGGCCCGACAGGGGCTGAAGGATTTGGGTGCCCCCACCCTGGAACTGGAGACCATTTCCTGGTGCTGGGCCCTGGGGGTCTTGGGAAATGGTGGTGAGGAAGCAGATGAATGAATAGGATCAGCTTTGGGGAGTGTCTTGAGCAGGTCGCTCAACCTGTCTGAGCCTCATGTCCTACCTGCAGAACGGGGCGAAGAGCCGACCTGCTTCACACGTGGGCACCATGAGGTCCAAACAAGGTAACTCACACACCTGGCACAGTTAGCGCCCAGTGCTTCTGGCTGTACCGGTTGAAGCGGGCAGGGTTGGCAGGGATGGGAGGGCAGGGCCTGAGCTGGGAAGGCAGAGGCCGAGGTGGGTACTCACGTAGCCGCAGGCCCGGCAGTGGTGGCGGCGGCGCATCAGGGCGTTGAAGGGCTCCTGGCAGCGCATACACATGGTCACCATCTTGTCACGGACCCACTGCGGCGCCCGGAGGCCCAGCTTCTCGGACTGCAGCTGTGAGGTGGCAGGGTGGGCACTTCAGGACCCCCTGTACCCACCTGCTTGTGGCAGAGATTATGTGTGCTATGTTTCCCAGTGGCTTCCACACGAAGCGGACTGGACGAATAAAGACCACGTAAAGGGGAGGTCAGTTACTATGAGTCCTATTTTACAGGTGAGGAAACTGAGCCCCAGAGAGATCAAGGGACTCAGCAAAGGCACCCAGCAGGCCAGAGTTCAGAGCTCAGATCTGAAATCAAGTCACAGACGCTCTCCATAACTACCACCCCACCTGCCTTCCACCTTCCCTTGGTCTCACATTTTTCAGGCTCTTTCAAAACCCAAACCTGGACATGCGCTCACTCCCTCTTGCAAGAACAACGGAATCATGACTAACTGCTGAACAATCATTGACAGGAAGACAATGGAATTCGCCAAAAAAGATACCCCACATCCAAAGACAAAGGAGAAGCCGCAATGAGACAGTAGGAGGGGCGCAATCACATAAAATCAAATCCCATAACTGCTGGGTGGTGACTCACAAACTGGAGAACAATTATACCACAGAAGCCCACCCACTGGAGTGAAGGTTCTGAGCCCCACGTCAGGCTTCCCAACCTGGGGGTCCGGCAACAGGAGGAGGAATTCCTAGAGAATCAGAGTTTGAAGGCTAGTGGGATTTGATTGCAGGACTTCGACAGGACTGGGGGAAACAGAGACTCCACTCTTGGAGGGCATACACCAAGTAGTGTGCTCATCGGGACCCAGGAGAAGGAGCAGTGACCCCATAGGAGACTGAACCAGACCTACCTGCTAGTGTTGGAGGGTCTCCTGCAGAGGTGGGGGGTGGCTATAGCTCACCATGAGGACAAGGACACTGGCAGCAGAAGTTCTGGGAAGCACTCCTTGGCATGAGCCCTCCCAGGGTCTGCCATTAGCCCCACCAAAGAGCTGGGTAGGCTCCAGTGTTGGGTCGCCTCAGGCCAAACAACCAACAGGGAGGGAACCCAGCCCCACCCATCAGTAGACAAGTGAATTAAAGTTTTACTGAGCTCTGCCCACCAGAGCTCAACACCCAGCTCTACCCACCACCAGTCCCTCCCATCAGGAAGCTTGCACAAGCCTCTTAGATAGCTTCATCCACCAGAGGGCAGACAGCAGAAGCAAGAACTACAATTCTGCAGCCTGTGGAAGGAAAACCACATTCACAGAAAGATAGACAAAATGAAAAGGCAGAGGACTTTGTACCAGATGAAGGAACAAGATAAAACCCCAGAAAAACAACTAAATGAAGTGCAGATAGGCAACCTTCCAGAAAAAGAATTCAGAATAATGATAGTGAAGATGATCCAGGACCTCGGAAAAAGAATGGAGGCAAAGATCGAGAAGATGCAAGAAATGTTTAACAAAGACCTGGAAGAATTAAAGAACAAACACCTAGAAGAATTAAAGAACAAACAAACAGAGATGAACAATACAATAACTGAAATGAAAAATACACTAGAAGGAATCAATAGCAGAATAACTGAGGCAGAAGAATGGATAAGTGACCTGGAAGACAGAATGGTGGAACTCACTGCTGCAGAACAGAATAAAGAGAAAAGAATGAAAAGAAATGAAGACAGCCTAAGAGACCTCTGGGACAACATTGAACGCAACAACATTTGCATTATAGGGGTCCCAGAAGGAGAAGAGAGAGAGAAAGGTCCTGAGAAAATATTTTGAAGAGATTATAGTCGAAACTTCCCTAACATGGGAGAGGAAATAGCCACCCAAGTCCAGGAAGCACAGAGAGTCCCAGGCAGGAAAAACCCAAGCAGAAACACACCAAGACACATAGTAATCAAAGTGACAAAAATTAAAGACAAAGAAAAATTATTGAAAGCAATGAGGGAAAAATGACAAATAACATACAAGGGAACTCCCATAATGTTAATAGTTGATTTCTCAGCAGAAACTCTACAAGCCAGACGGGAGTGGCATGATATATTTAAAGTGATGAAAGGGAAGAACCTACAACCAAGATTACTCTACCTGGCAAGGATCTCATTCAGATTCAATGGAGAAATCAAAAGCTTTACAGACAAGCAAAAGCTAAGGGAATTCAGCACCACCAAACCAGCTCTACAACAAATGCTAAAGGAACTTCTCTAAGTGGGAAACACAAGAGAAGAAAAGGGCCTACAAAAACAATTAAGAAAATGGTAATAGGAACATACATATCGATAATTACCTTAAACGTGAATGGATTAAATGCTCCAACCAAAAGACACAGGCTCGCTGAATGGATACAAAAACAATACCCATATATATCTTGTCTACAAGAGACCCACTTCAGACCTAGGGACACATACAGACTGAAAGTGAGGGGATGGAAAAAGATATTCCATGCAAATGGAAATCAAAAGAAAGCTGGAGTAGCAATACTCATATCAGATAAAATAGACTTTAAAATAAAGAATGTTACAAGAGACAAGGAAGGATACTACATAATGATCAAGGGATCAATCCAAGAAGAAGCTATAGCAATTATAAATATATATGCACCCAACATAGGAGCACCTCAATACATAAGGTAACTGCTAACAGCTATAAAAGAGGAAATCAACAGTAACACAATAATAGTGGGGGACTTTAACACCTCACTTACACCAGTGGACAGATCATCCAAACAGAAAATTAATAAGGAAACCCAAGCTTTAAATGATACAATAGACCAGATAGATTTAATTGATATTTATAGCACACTCCATCCAAAAACAGCAGATTACACTTTCTTCTTAAGTGCACAGGGAACATTCTCCAGGATAGATCACATCTTGGGTCACAAATCAAGCCTCGGTAAATTTAAGAAAATTGAAATCATATCAAGCATCTTTTCTGACCACAACGCTATGAGATTAGAAAGCAATCACAGGGAAAAAAAAACCGTAAAAAAACACAAACACATGGAGGCTAAACAATATGTTACTAAGTAACCAAGAGATCACTGAAGAAATCAAAGAGGAAATCACAAAATACCTAGAGACATATTACAACAAAAACATGACAATCCAAAACCTATGGGATGCAGCAAAAGCAGTTCTAAGAAGGAAGTTTATAGCAATACAAGCCTACCTCAAGAAACAAGAAACATCTCAAATAAACAATCTAACCTTACACCTAAAGGAACTAGAGAAAGAACAAACAAAACCCAGAGTTAGTATAAGGAAAGAAATCATAAAGATCAGAGCAGAAATAAATGAAATAGAAACAAAGAAAACAATAGCACAGATCAATAAAACTAAAAGCTGGTTCTTTGAGAAGATGAACAAAATTGATAAACCTCTAGCCAGACTCATCAAGAAAAAGAGGGAGAGGACTCAAATCAATAAAATTAGAAATGAGAAAGGAGAAGTTACAACGGACAGCGCAGAAATACAAAAGCATCATAAGAGACCACTACAAGCAACTCTATGCCAATAAAATGGACAACCTGGAAGAAATGGACAAATTCTTAGAAAGGTATAACCTTCCAAGACCGAACCAGGAAGAAACAGAAAATATGAACAGACCAATCACAAGTAATGAAATTGAAACTGTGATTAAAAATCTTCCAACAAACAGTCCAGGACCAGATGGCTTCACAGGTGAATTCTATCAAACATTTAGAGAAGAGCTAACACCCATCCTTCTCAAACTCTTCCAAAATACTGCAGAGGAAGGAACACTCCCAAACTCATTCTATGAGGCCACCATCACGCTGATACCAAAACCAGACAAGGATACTAACAAAAAAAGAAAACTACAGACCAATATCACTGATGAATATAGATGTAAAAATCCTCAATAAAATACTAGCAAACAGGGCTTCCCTGGTGGCACAGTGGTTAAGAGTCTGCCTGCCGATGCAGGGGACACGGGTTTGTGCCCTGGTCCAGGAAGATCCCACATGCTGTGGAGCGCCTGGGCCCGTGAGCCATGGGTGAGCCATGGCCGCTGGGCCTGCGTGTCCGGAGCCTGTGCTCTGCAATGGGAGAGGCCACAACAGTGAGAGGCCCGCGTACCGCAAAAAAAAAAAAAAAAAAAACTAGCAAACAGAACGCAACAACACATTAAAAGGATCATACACCATGATCAAGTGGGATTTATCCCAGGGATGCAAGGATTCTTCAATATATGCAAATCAATCAATGGGATACACCATATTAACAAATTGAAGAAGAAAAACCATATGATCATCTCAATAGATGCAGAAAAAGGTTTTGACAAAATTCAACACCCATTTATTATAAAAACTCTCCAGAAAGTGGGCATAGAGGGAAATTACCTCAACATAATAAAGGCCATATAAGACAAACCCAGAGCAAACATCATTCTCAATGGTGAAAAACTGGAAGCATTTCCTCTAAGATCAGGGACAAGACAAGGATGTCTACTCTCGCCACTATTATTCAACATAGTTTTGGAAGTCCTACCCATGGCAATCAGAGAGGAAAAAGAAATAAAAGGAATACAAATTGGAAAAGAAGAAGTAAATCTGTCACTGTTTGAAGATGACATGATACTATACATAGAGAATCCTAAAGATGCCATCAGAAAACTACTAGAGCTAATCAATGAATCTAATAAAGTTTCAGGATACAAAGTTAATGCACAGAAATCTCTTGCATTCCTATATACTAACAATGAAAGATCAGAAAGAGAAATTAAGGAAACAATCCCATTCACCATTGCAACAAAAGTAATAAAATACCTAGGAATAAACCTACTTAAGGAGGTAAAAGACCTGTACTCAGAAAACTATAAGACACTGATGAAAGAAATCAAAGATGACACAAACAGATGGAGAGATATACCATGTTCTTGGATTGGAAGAATCAATATTGTGAAAGTGACTATACTACCCAAAGCAATCTACGGATTCAATGCAGTTCCTATCAAATTACCAGTGGCATTTTTTACAGAACTAGAAAAAAAAATCTTAAAATTTGTATGGAGACATAGAAGATCCCGAATAGCCAAAGCAGTTTTGCAGGAAAAAAACGGAGCTGGAGGAATCAGACTCCCTGACTTCAGAATATACTACAAAGCTACAGTAATCAAGACAATATGCTACTGGCACAAAAACAGAAATACAGATCAATGGAACAGGATAGAAAGCCCAGAGATAAACCCACACACCTATGGTCAACTAATCTATGACAAAGGAGGCAAGGATATACAATGGAGAAAAGACAGTCTCTTCAATAAGTGGTGCTGGGAAAACTGGACAACTACATGTAAAAGAATGAAATTAGAACACTCCCTAATACCATACACAAAAATAAACTCAAAATGGATTAGAGACCTAAATGTAAGACCGGACACTATAAAACTCTTAGAGGAAAACATAGGAAGAACACTCTTTGACATAAATCACAGCAAGATCTTTTTTGATCCACCTCCTAGAGTAATGGAAATAAAAACAAAAATAAACAAATGGGACCTAATGAAACTTAAAAGCTTTTGCAAAGCAAAGGAAACTATAAACAAGATGAAAAGACAACCTTCAGAATGGGAGAAAATATTTGCAAACGAATCAATGGACAAAGGATTAGTCTCCAAAATATATAAACAGCTCATGCCGTTCAATATTAAAAAAACAAACAACCCAATCAAAAAACGGGCAGAAGACCTAAATAGACATTTCTACAAAGAAGACATACAGATGGCCAAGAAGCACATGAGAAGCTGCTCAACATCACTAATTATTAGAAAAATGAAAATCAAAACTACAATGAGGGGCTTCCCTGGTGGCGCAGTGGTTGAGAGTCTCCCTGCCGATGCAGGGGACACAGGTTCATGCCCCGGTCCAGGAAGATCCCACATGCTGCAGAGTGGCTGGGCCCGTGAGCCATGGCTGCTGAGCCTGTGCATCCGGAGCCTGTGCTCCACACGGGAGAGGCCACAACAGTGAGAGGCCCGCATACCGCGAAAAAAAAAAAAAAACTACAATGAGGTATCACCTCACATCAGTTAGAATGGGTATCATCAGAAAATCTGCAAACAGCAAATGTTGGAGAGGGTGTGGAGAAAAGAGAACCCTCTTGTACTGTTGGTGGGAATGTAAATTGATACAGCCACTACGGAGAACAGTATGAAGGCTCCTTAAAAAACTAAAAATAGAACTATCTTATGACCCAGCAATCCCACTACTGGGCATATACCCAGAGAAAACCATAATTCAAAAAGACACATGCACCCCAATGTTCATTGCAGCACTATTTACAATAGCCAGGTCATGGAAGCAACCTAAATGCCCACTGACAGATGAATGGATAAAGAAGATGTGGTACATATATACAATGGAATAGTGCTCAGCCATAAAAAGGAACAAAATTGGGTCGTTTGTAGAGATGTGGATGGATCTAGAGACTGTCATACAGAGTGAAGTAAGACAGAAAAACAAGTATCGTATATTAATGCATATATGTGGAACCTAGAAAATGGTACAGATGAACTGGTTTGCAGGGCAGAAATAGAGACACAGATGTAGAGAACAAACATATGGACACCAAGGGGGGAAAGTGGCGGGGGTGGGGGAGTGGTGGTGGGATGAATTAGGAGATTGGGATTGACGTGTATACACTAATATGTATAAAATAGATTAATAAGAACCTGCTGTATAAAAAATAAATAAAATTTAAATTTAAAATCCCCCCCCCCCAAAAAGAAATGTTGGGAGATGGTTCTCCTAGGATCTCTTGTGTTTCCTTTTTTCTGGACTGTCTTTTCAAGAATCTTCCTATAGCAATCAGCCTTGAAAATAGATGTTGTCTCTCTAGAGCATAGGGCAGACATGCTCACTGCACATTACAAAAGATTCAGGGACTGATTTGCTTTTATTTGCTGACATAGTCAATTCTGATTCTTTCAAACTGAGGACCAGTCCCTGCCCTTGGAGCATGAATTAATAGAGATAAATGAAGAACTCTTGGAAGATAGCAAAAAAAAAAAAGAAAAAAGAAAAACCCAAACCTGCACACACACCACCCCCACAGCCCGAGTTATACATATAGATGTAAAATCCTTCCTAGGGGTAGTTGCACATAAAGCCTCCCAAAGGAATTTTTTGCCAATGGGGGAATCTTTGGCATTGAGTTTCTGAGTAGGGTGATGTTGGCGTGTGTGAGCTTCCCCTGATCCCTTCAAATCATTCATGGTGGGTGACACTCTCCAGCCCTCCAAGCTGGCCTAGGTAGAACAAAGAGAGGGAATCATTCCTGTGTAAGGCTGGCGGCTCCAGGAGGGATACAGAGCCTTCATTTACCTCCTGCTCCTGGGTGTCTCCCTCAGGGCTCTGGACCGCAGCTTTGAAGGTTTCATTCCGCTTCTCGATTTGGTCAATGGCGGCTTGGCAGGCCTGGGGCAGGTGGCGGAGCACAGGGAGGTGGTTAGGGGGGCGGCAAGAAGGGCTTGCTCATCTGTGAATCCATCTACACATTCCACAAACATTGCTAAAAGCCTACTGGTTGCTAGACGTTAGATTCTAAGTGTACATTGCCTGATTTAAGGGAGGAGAAAATATTAGACCCAGATTACAGATGTGAAAACTGAGGCTCAGAGACATTAAGTGACTTGCCCCAGGCCACCCAGCTAGGCAGTGAGAGGCAGCAAGATTTGAACCCAGGTCTGACTCCAACTACTACAGAGCAACTTTGAGGAAGAACAGGGAGCAAGCAGGCGGGTGTGCACTCACACACACACACACACACACACACACACACACACACACAGCATCCCTCTCTCCCCCGCAGCCTGGGTAGGGAGGTCAGAATCCTAGGGGCCCTGGAGCATTCTGATACCTGCAACCAGGAGATCATTTCCTCCTGGGACCTGCTCAGAAAGTGAACACAGGTGTTGAGGAGAGCAGCCCCTCGTAGTTTTCCCATCTCGCCCGGCCCTCAGCCTGCCTGCCTACCGGGCCCGCAGCTCCAGGGTGCGCTGCTTCCCGGACACCAGGAAGGAGTGGGGGAACTCCGCGTCAGTCAGCTCCCGCACCTGCTCGGAATGGGAGGGAGAGACTGCTCAGACTCGCCCACCCGCCCCCCAGGCACTGTGGCAGGGAGGTAGGTGAACTGTGCCCCAAGGACAATTCAAATTAGAGACAAGGATAGGGAGCTTGTTCAACTGCTCCCTAATCCCATCAAGCCAAGCAAATGCGCCTGCAACCTGGCCTCGCTCTGTACAGCAAATGAGACTTAGGGCTCCTGGAACTTTAGCAGGTAAGTTGGCCCAGTGTGAGGAAGGGGTGACGGCTCCTGACAAAGGAATCACCCAAAATGGAAACTGGGTCACAAATTGGGTTTGGGGACACAGCTTTTTCAAGACCAGATGTATGGCCTAGAACAAGACCTTTTTACCCCATAGAGTGAATGGAGGAATTGATCACCCAATTCACAGATCCAACAGACCCCCACTTCCTGTCTTTTACCATCCTTGTCCCAGAACTCCACAGGTCCCGAGTCCGTTATGAAAGCTGCCCGTCACAGAGCACCTACTATGTGACAGCCACTGAGCACCCCACACATGGTCTCATTTAATCAGCACAACTGCTGAACCCACTAATCAATTCTAATGCTTAATGGTCATCATGTGCCCCTGAAGGCAGTGCCTGTCAACAGCTACAGACCCCTGGCACAGCTGAATTTATGGTTACCTACCAGTTTACAAGAAATATGGGGGACCGAGGGACATGCTGAATGACACCACAGGGGTGCGGTCAGCAAAATCCAGACTGTGAGAAACTCTACCAGAGAAATGATCTGATTTCTTCAACTAATAAATGAGAGAAAAACTAGGAGAGGGAGGTATAATGGATAAAAGGGGATGTAAGAAGCATATTACAAATGATTCAAACAGATCAGCTGTGAGAAGACAATTATGAGACAGTCATGGAAAACTAAGGGATCTTAATGTTATTAAATAATTATCATTAATTTGTTAGATGTAATAATGGTACTTTTGGCAACTTTTAGGGCAAAAAAAGAGTTCTTATTTCTTGAAGAGACATACTGAAGTATTTATAGGTGAAATGATTATGTGTCTGAGATTTGCTCTTATATAATCCATTAGAAAAGGAGATTAAGAGGGGGATTGCTGAGGAAACCAGTTTTAGCCAGGTGATGAGTATATGGGGGTTCATTGTACCATTTTCTCAGCTTAAAAGTGTCCAGAATAAAAAGTTAAAGAAAATCTTCACAACAGTCTGGACAGGTAGATATTATCACCCTCATTTGGGAGATGAGAAAATGAAGATCAGAGAGGGCAAGAGACCTGCTTGAGGTCACACAGCATCTAAAGAGCATAATGAAGATTCAAATTCAGGTTTTTGGTCCCCAAGGGTAAAGCAGAAGCACATCTATTTCCACCGCACTCCCAGAGCCCAGTAAGCACAGACTTCTCCCAGGCAATGTGGAGACAGAGTCACAAAGGGAAGCTAAGATACAGACCTAGAGCCCAAGGGCCTAGCATGGAGCAACTTTGTTGTCACTGAATCCACCTGACATGTGGGCCCCTCTGCTGGCTCCCTGTCACGAGGTGACCAGGCCTTGGCACACTTTCAGGCAGCCCACCACACCTCAGAGAGCATGACTCTGGGAACATTCTTCCTCATGTTAGGCCTAGTCTACATCTCGGGCCCACAGAACCAGTCCGTTCCCTCTAGAAGAGGCCTGATGTGATTTGCACTTGATACCCTTGACAATGGGGAAGCTCTAAGGGTTTATAAATGGAGAAGCTCATGTGGAGAGAGGTGTTTGGGAAAGCCACTCCAGCAGCTATGTATAAGGGTCGAAGGGCTGGGGAAAATAGGACAAACCAGCAGCCCAGAGGCCGGTAGGGAGGGATACCCTGAATGGTCCATGCCTGCCTGGAGAGAGAAAAGGTTTCTACCTGGGGAACAGTATCAGGAATCTGGCAAGACTCCATGCCTGATTGGGTGAAGGAGAGGGGAGAGAGAAAAGAAGGGAGAAATCTAAGGTCTGGAGTCCACGGCCAGGAAGAAACATGATGCTTTTAATAGAAAAAGGGGAACTGGGAAGAGCCCCTGACCTGAGGGACCACCTCTGCAGAGGGGCAGGATGAAGGTTTCTAGAGGACAATTCCCCGAGCTCCGCAATACCCAGGCTCAATCACCAGACTTGGCCAGTTCAGGCCCCTGCCAGCCCACTCAGTGCCTTTGTGCTAATTAGAGAAAGACACCCCTTCCTCAAAACACTTTACTGACATCTGTTGGCAAACGGGCGTAACATTCAGTCAAGTGTCTGGTTTGTTGAACCAGACACTTGACTGCCATCTGCCGGACAGTGAGAACTGTAAATATGCAATCTATGCTGTCGTCTGTGGATGAGGTGTGCTCATCTTAGTTGAGGTGTGCTTGCACAGTGCACAACCTGCACAGTTGTCCATGGAGACGCTGAGTACATATGTACCCTAACCCCTTCCTTCTTCCCAGGCTGGCCCTGTACAGGATGGCACAACGATAGGACCAAGTCAGACCCTGGGGGGCGAATCAGCTGCTGAGAACTAGGCCTCCTTGACACTCAGGGAGGAGGAGGCCAGGGGGTCACAGCCAGTGGGAGCCATCATGTTGGTCAAAGTTCAGACCCGCCTCCAAAGCTTAGACTCAGGAAATGATTCTTGCACAAATGCGTGTAGGTGGACAGCTCTGCTCCTGCCAGGCCCGTGCCATCCAGGAGTGGGCGCTGTGCGGCCACCAGAGCACCAGACACGCCCTGTAGGGAATATGTTCACTGCGACTGGAGACGCCAGGAACCCAGCACACACTGGGCCCGGGAGCCCTCGGCACATACCCTGAGCATCTGACACTGTCAGGCCCATTTCTATGTATTTTCTCTTTACGATAGTCTGTTGTGGTCTCCATATTTCTTGGCTTTTCTATCTGTCAATTTTCTGCCTCTCTTTTTCTATGCCTGGGTCTCTGCCAGTCAGTCCTAAGACAGGGCTGCCTGTCTCCATTTCTCTGTCTTTAACTCTCCATAACTTGCCTTTCTCAGTCTCACTCACCAAGGCTCCCATGTGCTTGCACGCACCCTAGCCTCTGGGACATTCTGGCCACTTCAGTTAGGAAAGCTGGATGACGCAAGGTGGGGGGGCTGCACTCCTAGGGGAACTCAGCTGAGATATGGGGGACGGGCTGTGAAGCCCCAGAAGGTGCCCAAGTCCCTCCATCAGCCCTCATCACCCGCAGGCTACACCCCACCCCCAAGTCCTTGATTCAGCCCCAAATGCCAGGCAAGCCCAGTCAGCAGCAGGGGCAAGGCCCTCCTTCTGGGGGCTCTCAGAGGCTCAGGGGTTCTCCAGAGGTGGAGAAGTGTCCTGGTTCGAGTTCTGCCTGCAGCTCCCTCCTGAGGCAGATCCTGGGAGATGAGTGGGGGGAGGGGGAGTCAATAGGGGTAGGGAAGGGGGAGAGGTAAGGGTACCAAGATAGAGGCCAGATCTGACCTCTGCTTCTCCAGCCCCAGCCACCAGGACTCAGGAGCGATCAGAGAGGGGCTGTCAAGAAGTTTCCCCTCCTATTTCCTCCACTATGCCTTCAGTTCCACCCTATGCTTTATCCTTCCAGGTTGAAGCCTTAGTAGGAGATTGTATAGTATGCTGGTTAGGTACAGAGGCTCTGGACTCTGTTATACCTGAGTTTGATCATGCAAACCAGGATTTGCTGTGTGACCCCCAAGCAAGTTACTTAATCTTTCTGGGCCTTGGGTTTTTTTAATTTTTAAAAAAGACTTTTTTTTTAAGATCAGTTTTAGGTTCACAGCATAATTAAGAGGAAGGTACAGAGATTTCCCATATACTCCCTGAGCCCACATATGCACAGCCTCCTCCATTAATAACAATCCCCCACCAGAATGGTACATTTGTTAGAATCAATGAATCTACACTGACACATCATTATTACCCAAGGTTCAGAGTTTACATCAGGGTTCACTCTTGGTGTTATACATTCTGTGGGTTTGGATAAATGTGTAATGACTGTTATCTACCATTATAGTACCATACAAAATAGTTCTACTGCCCTTAAAATCCTCCATGTTCATCCCTCTCTTCCCCCAACTACTGGTAACCACTGATCCTCTTGCTGTCTCCATAGTTTTGCCTTTTCCAGAATGTCATATCATTGGAATCACATAGTATTGTACATACTATGTATGTATATATGTAGCCTTTTCAGATAGGCGTCTTTCACTTAGTGATATGCATTTAAGTTTCCTCCATGTTTCTTCATGGCTTAATAGCTCATTTCTTTTTATCACTGAATAATATTCCATTGTCTGGATGTACCACTTTATTTCCCTACTTTTAAAAGTGGGATTAACTACAGATATACACACAGGCATACTGTACACAGTTATTCACTGCAGTCTCATTTGCAGACACTGACAACTGAGAACAATCTAAATGTCTGTCAGTAGAGGATTAGCTGAACAAATTACGGTACCTCCACATGCTGGGATGCTATGCAGCTATGCAAAAGGATGAGGAAGCTCCTAACGAACTGATTTCCAAGCACCTCCAGAATTAGTAGTTAGTTAAAAAAGTCAAGTGCAGAATAGTGTATGTGAAAAATAGTCTCACTGTTTATGTGAAACAAAAGTAAGGAAGCCATAATGAATATACTATTAGTTTGTATATGCAAAGACTACCTCTGGAAGGCCTCACAAGAAGCAAAGGCTGCCTCCAGGAAGGGGAACTAGGGGATGGGGTGCATATATATGCAATATATATTGCATATATTTTTGATATAGTTTGATTTGGGAATGTGTATTATCTATATTTTTAGGTAATAAAGTTATTATTTTTTAAAGATTTTTAAAAACCAAAAAAATGCAGGGGATAATAACAGCCCCTACATCACAGGGCTGTTAAGAGGATCCAGTGGGATGATTTAGGGCCCAACCCAACCCACAGTGACCGCCCAGTCGTTGGGCACTACTATGGACTGCTGTGCTGTCTCCGCTCATTTGTGGCCATCTCTGGATGGGGACACACCCAAGTCAGCAGCTGAGCTGAAAGTGGAGGCCCTTCCTACTCAAAGTGTGGCCTGGGGAGCTGCAGTACTGGCATCACCCAGGAGCTGGTTAGAAATGCAGAATCTCCGGCCCCTCTCCAGACCTCCTGAATCAGAACCCACATTTTAACAAGACACCCAGGGGATTCATGCATGTATTAAAGTTTTCAAAATACTGGTGTAGATGGTAGGGAAAGCAGAGCAAAGCTGGAAGCTGGGAAGGGCCCTGGACAGGAAGGCTGGGAGGCCAGGTGGGAGAGATCTAACCCCAAAACTTTTCCACCTTCATGTTGCCCTGGACCTGACACACCTGGGTTCCTGGACTGAGACCCAGGTTGGCCCCTCCTGCTACTCCACATACTCGGTCCCACCCTTGGGGTAAAGCCCGAAGGTGGTTAGGGTCCCTCTTACCTTCATGCTGGCCACATCGATACGGGTCCTGACCTGGAATTGGGCGCCCACCTGGATGACCCTGGGCACACAGTAGAGCAGCATGTTGTTGAACTGCAGGAGACACAAGCATGAGTGTGTGCACAGTGGCAAGGGCAGGAAGGACAATCAGGCAGGCTTCCCTGGGCGTGGGCTGAGCCCCACTGGGTCTCCCTCCCCTCTCGCCACCCGCTGGGCCAGCTCACAGGACCTCACAGGTGTGATGAGGAAGTGGTTGTCTAGCCCCAATCCAACAGGTAGGTCACTGAAGGACTGCCCTACCTGTGGGCATCAAGGAACCACATCAGACCTCAGAAACCTACGAGGCCTTTCTCACAGGGGGCAAGGGTGGCAGGGGCTTATGAGAGATTGTAGCTCCCTCCCCAAAACCTTCAGGTGGGACCAGTTTCCAGATCTCCAGGAGACACCCTGGCTTCTTCAGTGCAAACTAGGGCAGTTCTTCCTAGCAGCCAACCTAATTCCCTCCTGCTGTACACTCTCTAGAGCACAGATTGATAACACAGGCTTTGGAGCCAAACAGACTGGGTTCAAATTCTGACTCTGCTGCTTCCCAGGGCATGTCTGGGAACCCCCTCAGTTAGAAATTCCTGAGGCCTGGAGGTAGCACGTGACTTGTCCCAAGTCACCTGGGTGCCAAAGTAGAGAAGGATAGAGAAGCAGGCTCGTCCCTGTTCGTCCTGCAGTGCCAGCTGGGTAGATGCCAGGCAGGCAGAACCTGGGGCAGAGGGCCCGTGGACTTCCCTCCCCAGTGTGAGGCAGGTCCCCCAGCATCCCCCTACCAAGAAAAGGTAGCGCTCAATGGGGCCGATGCGGCGGAAGGAGATCTTGAGGACAGGGCCCTCACGCAGCAGGGTGTTGGAGGGGTCTACTATGTCGTCCTCCAGGCCCAGGCGCTGGTACACTTCCCACAGTTCCTGAAGCCGCTCCTGGGGACAGGAGGTGCACCTTCAGCCGAGGCCAGGCAGGGCCTGCCTGCTTCTGGAAGGTTTGCCTTGTGTGAACAGGGACAGGGTGTGAGGGGGAGCTGGGCCAGGTGTTGTGAGGAAGGATCAGGGGATGAGGAGATACAGAGACCTGGGTGGGCTGGGGGAGGCTGAGAGCTGCAGAGAGGAGGTGACAGGGCCCCTGAGGATGCCCACTGCTTCTATTCCGAGGGCTGGGATGCTCACCATCTCAGTGATGGCTGCGTTGGAGTGTTGAGCGGCTGAGAAGATCATGTCAAGGGCTTCTGAAACGGGGGCAGGGCCAGAGTTACCCCCTGAAAATACGGGGCTTGTGGCTGAGGCAGGAGGTCCTTGAGGCTTAATCAAGTGGCCTCAGGGCCTGCCATGAGCACCCCCAGGAGCAGCCTTCCCCTGTAGCCTGGCACATGAGGTATTTGGATGATGGGGGCCATTTCCCACCCAGAGTGGAGAGACTAGAAGCCACCAAAAAACAGGGCTTAGGCCGTTGGCTTCTGTGACTTTCAATGCCCCCCAGATCCAGAGGGGTGAAGGCATGGTTTCAAATCCCAGCTCTGTTCCTTTTTGGCTGTGTGACCTTGAGCAAGTCACTTAACCTCTCTGGGCCTTAATGTCTATAAAAAAGTGGCTGATGCTATAGACAATGTCTATGAAGTACCAGCGGTCAGTGTTGATGGCTGATGGTCATCATAACCATTTTAGCAGGTGCTCCATAAATTATGGAAGTGGCTCAAACCTCCCCAACCCCCTGGATTCCCTGGGGGTGTCCTCACTCTGGGCATCAGCCAGGTCTGGGGCCTGGGCTGGCAGCTTCTGGACATACTCCTTGAGCAGCAGCTCATAGCGTGGGATTCTCTGCACAGGTTCCAGCATGTGGTGCTGCAGGGTCAGGCTGCCCGAGGCCTCGCTGCTCTTGGGGAGGGAGGGGGGAGGGAGAGCGTGGGGGTGAGAGGGGGAAGGGGTGGGTCAGGCTGCCCCTGAGGGTCGGGGGAGCGTGCAGCAACTGAGCCAGGGAGGTGCCCAAAATCACTGGGGAACCTGAGCTACTGCACACTGGGGTGGCAGTGCAGGCTCTGCCCCGCGCCCACCCCAACCTCACCTGAATGCGGGTGATAACCTCCTGGAAGGGTGGAGACTTGTCAGTCCAGGTGGCCAGCAGCTCGGCGGCTCGCTCAAAGTTCTTGACATACTCACTGTACATCTTCAGGAAGGGGGCCAGCTTCTGGATCACGTCGCCAATGCGGGGGGTGGTCGTCCTGCAGGAGGGGCACCAGGTACTGCCCTCGGCCTGGGGACCTCTTCTCTTAACTCCAGACAGGGTCAAGTTAGGTAAGGCTCCCCTCACCCCCCAACACAGCCTTTCTGCGGCACTTCTGGGTGCAGGTATGGGGGGGGCGTGTCATCCTCACACATTTGTATGGTTCACTCCCCCTTAGACTGTGAGCCCCCTGAGGGCAGATGCTGTTCTCTCCCATGGATTGGATTCCCCTAAAGGCCCAGTACAGTGTCAGGCCCACAACAGGCATTCAATAACCACCTGATGCTTGTTCATGTAACAATAACTAGGGCCACATGCCAGGCACTGCCCAAGATTCGGTGCATGTCTCATCTCATTTAATTCTCACAACACTGCATGGGGGAGGAGGGACAGTCAGTGGCCCATCTTAGAGAGGAGGAAATCCAGGCTCAGAGAGGTAAGTAAAGGTCATTCGACCCAGGAACTGTTACAGCAGAGCGGTAAGGACTGACCATCTGGAGCTGGCCTGCCTGAGTTTGATTTCCAACTGCACCACTTACTCTAGCTGTGTGTTCTTGGGCCAGTCACCTAGCCTCTCTATACCTTAATTTTCCCATCTGAAAAAACTGGGCATGATGGTAGGCAACCTCACAGGGTTGTCTTTTTTTAAAAAATTTATTGCAAAAAATTTTAAGCAATCATAAAATAAAAAGAATATAATAACGAACCCCTATGTATCTGTCCCTGCACTTAACAATTACTAAGATTCTTTTTTAACAAAGAATTTTAAAGGACATCCCAGACATCATGGCATTTCTTTGGCAAGATACTAATTTCAGCACTAAATACTTTAGTGGTCATCTCTGAAAACAGAGAGGGGTTCCTGCATAACCACGATGCCATCATCACACAGCAGGCTGATGTGAAGATTAAGCGAGTTAATAGGTGTAAAGCCCAAGTCAGGGCAAGTAGGAAACCCTCAGTTAGTGCTGGTTATTTCCACTGCCTCCTAAGTCACTCAGCCTAGTGAGGACCTGATCCATCCCCTTCTCCAGGACACACACACACACACACACACACACACACACACACACGCCTCATCCAAGCCCCTCACTGTGCAGACAGAGCAAGCCCAGAGGAGGAGAGTCATGGCCACACAGCAAGGGCAGAGGCATAATAGGCCAAACCCAGTTCCCTGGGGGCTGCAACCAGACCTGACCAGGGCTGTGGTCAGGGGGCCTCAGGGGCTCCTGCTGGACCTCACCAGTCATCCAGCCGCCGCTGCAGCTCTGGGAGGAAGAACTGTGCATGGAACTGGTAGATGGAGGCGGTGTTGGAGAAGATGAGCCTGACCACATCCTCGGGGAAGGCCTTGCTGCTGCGGGCTTCCTTCAGCAGCTCCTGGAAGAACACCTACAGCCGTCACTGGGTCACTGGGCCTGTGGCAGAGAAGGACCTCCACCCCCAACACAGCCCAGGGGGAGATAAGCACAGTCCCAGGGGCTTTGGGGTCCCTCCCCAGCTTGCTGAATGCTTCCACCTCCTTAATCTCCCATCAATCTCACAAAAACCCTGGGAAGAGAGAGAAGCAGGGAAGATTGTATTCCGGCCACTTTACAGATGCGCAAACCAAGGCCTAGAGACACAGGGACTTGGCCAAAGGCTGGCAGCTGATGAATGTCAGAAATGGGCCTATCTCGTGTCTGTCAAGTCTTGGACTTCGCCAGGCTCAAGATCCCACTGCTGATGTTCAGTGATTTAACCTTCTCGCCTTAGGGCTCCTTAAGCAAGTGTGAAGGGCTAACAATGGTGAGGATGTTGGGAGCTGGAATGACAGATGAGGATGCTGTGTGGGGCCTGGAAGGACTGGCTGGTGTGTTCTCCACTCCTGTGAGACCAGCCCAGGCACCAACGGTGGAACCAGGAGTGGCGCTAATGAGCTAAATCCCGATTTCTGCCTGAACTCCGGCCAATGGAGTTAAAAGACTAAGGCTTCCTAGAATCAAACCCCGAGGTCCTAACTCTCAGCTCGTGTGAGGTGGGTCAGAAGGGAGAGCAGGGGTGGGGTGAGGACACCCAGGTGCTGGGGCTCAGGAGCGGGCATCCTGGCCACTGGCCTGGTCTAGCAGGTGGAGGCGTGCCACATAGGCCTGCTCTGTCTCCAGCAGCTCCTGGACGACCCTCTTCTCCTCAGGCTCCTGCAGGGGAGTTGGGAGGAGAAGGAAAAGGAGAGCATTGGTCCCCTCTGATGGGAGCAGTATCCAAAGATGCCCCAGTGAAACGTACCTCCTGGGATTCATGCCTTCCTGCAACTCATCTGGGCTGGTGCTGGGACCGATTTAACTGAGAGGATGGGGCAGGGTGAGGCTGTGCCAGTTCTGGGCCTAAAGCCTTAAGGGGCCTGGAAGCTTCCACTTGTGCTCTCTTGGGAGCCACAAACTACCCCATCTGGAGGTCTAGCTGCCCTGATGGAGAGGCCACATGGAGAGGAGAGGTCCTGGGACTACAGGGAGAGGGAGCCAGGGGTCCAGCCATGCCAGCATCCTAGCTCAGCACAGCTTTCCAGCTGTCCCTGCCCAGGCACCGGGCTTGGGAGATGAGCTATCTTGGGCATTCCCACCCCAGCCAGCATCTGACTTCAGCCACTTGAGAGACCCTGTTATGGACTGAACTGTGTCCCCAAATCAATACATTGAAGCCCTAACCTCCAATGTGACTATATTTTGGAAATAGGGCCTTTAGTAATTAAGTTAATTGAGATAGAAGGGTAGAGCCTAATCCATTAAGACTGGTGTCCTTATAAGAAGAGGGAGGGACACCAGGAGAGCATGTGAACAGAGGAAAGGTCGTGTGAGGACATAGTGAGAAGATGGCCATCTACAAGCCAGGAAGGGAGCCTCCACAGAAACCAACCCTGCCAGCACCTTG
Organism: Mesoplodon mirus; assembly: GCF_964341445.2. NCBI lineage: Eukaryota > Metazoa > Chordata > Mammalia > Artiodactyla > Ziphiidae > Mesoplodon > Mesoplodon mirus. The sequence continues at coordinate 69,711,363 of NC_138988.1, read as the reverse complement.
ATCTTGGATGTCCAGTCTGCAGAGCTGTGAGAAAATGCACTTCTGCTGTTTAAGTCACCTAGTCTGTGGTATTTTGCTATGGCATCCCGAACTGACTAAGACAAACTCCAAGTGAGACCAACAGAAAAACCATCCAATAGCATTCCAATCAACCCACAAAACTGTCAGAAATAATAAACTATTTGGCCTCTACATTTTGGTGTAGTTTGTTATGCAGCAACTGATAACCAGTATACATAGTATGTACTACTATGATCACCGTCCCCATTTTATAAATGAGGAAACAAGCACAAAAGGGTTAAAGAGATTTGCCCAAGGTCACATAGTAAGCAGAAGAGCTGGGACATGCACCCTGGTAGTCTGGCTCCAGGGTTCACAGCCTCATGCAGCTGAGCCCTTAAATTCCACAGACAAGAAAACTGAAACCCAGAGAAGGGAGGTGACCTGCCCAGGATGAGTCTAAGGGCAGGAATTAGCGCTGACCTCTATTTCTAGTTGGCACTGTTGCCTTCTTCAGTGGGTAAATGGAGGCCGCCCCTGGGAAAGGTACTAGGTTCCAAGTTCTGTGGCCTTGGACAAGTTCCTTAAGCTGTCTGACTTTCAATTTCCATGTCTAAAAGACTCCTATAGTGAGGGTTATGAGAAATAATGCCAGCAGCGGGGTTTATAGTAGACACTTAATCAAAGGCTGTTAAGGGTGGGGTGGATGTGAATCTAGCTTTCAGCTGATCTCTGGTCACACAAGACCCCACCTGGGGAAGTGCTGGCTCTGGCTGGGAGAGAATGTGTGGGAAGGAGGTCAGTGGAGGGGCCCCCACCCAGCTCCCCACTTCTACCCCTCGGGCACCTGTGTCCCTGGGCCAGGGCAGGTCCTAGCCTGGCAAGATTTCCTCCAGTCCCTGATGGACAGCTTGCTCTTCAGGGAGCTCAGATACCTCCTGCTGACCGTCCTGGGCCCGGAGTCCATGGCCTCCTCCATGGTGGGCTTATCCCATGGCCCTGTGGGTGAAGGAGGCCCGCACTCAGGGTGGTGATGCCCAGCCTCCAGGCCGTGGACTCTGGGTGCTGCTCCTGGGGTCCTGAGGAGAAGACAGCAGACCTGAGGGTTTCCATCCTGTAGAGTAGGGAGAAGAATAGCACCTCTCTGGTGGGGATTTTGGGGCAGTTAGTGCAAATCACAGATGTTCACTGGCCTCTGAGTACCTGGTGCACAGGAAGAACTGACTGAGACTTCTACTTCCCTCCCCTACAACTTTCTTGGAGGGAACTCCAGTCTTCAAAATGAGTCAGCATATACTGTGTCTTGTTTTCCGGGGAACAACACACTTCCCTGTTTAAAATGCAGCTAGGAACCCTTCTTTTTGCACATAGAGGGTTTTAAGTGCCCTCCCAGATCACCTCGCCTGTGGACCTCACCCCTGGTTTTAAGTCTCTGTAAGCAGGAAATCCCCTAAAATCCCAGTAACTGATATATCGAGGGAAGGTGGGAGCCATAGAACACTCTAAAGGGAGGGCAGAGCTGATAAAGCTGGGGCTTTTCAGTGTGAGCTATGCCCTCCACACCTCTAGTGGTGGGAAAAGCCAGCCTGGGATCAGTTTCCCTCTCCCTCCAGGGATGAGCTTTCGTAGTGTGGCTTTGTTATCCTGCCTATTGGATTTGTAGGCCAGTTAAATTCTTTAGATAACAGAGGCCACCATCAAGGAATATATCCAACGACTTGGGCTGGGACCCATTCCCTTTGGTGTGGAAAGGCTTGTGGTGACAGCACAGGGTGGGCACCCTTATGAGAAAGGCAGGCTGGGAAATGGAGGACCAGACAGGTACAAAATGTTCAAAGCTCTGTGAGAAAGTTTCTCATTACCCCTATTCTGCAGCTAGGAAAAGAGAGGACCTTGTAGCAAGAGGCGGGCAGAGGTGGGATTCAGATCAGGCAGGCTGTCTCCCGAGCCTGAGCCTTAAACTGCCCCTCTGCATGTGAGTCAAGGAGAAACAGGTGCAGAGAGTCAATGTGACCTGCCCCACATCACACCCCGGTTGGTGGCAGAGAGAGGATTGGGACCCAGTCCCCCATGGCTCCTCTCTGGCACTCCAATGCACCACGGTTCCTCAGCACACTGGTCTGGTCTGCAGCTCATGGAATTAGCTGAGTCTCAGGCTTTCTGTTCTACATTTGGTTTCAGCTTCTGCATTTCTCTCCAAGTGCCCAGGCCAGCTTCTGTTTCCTCTTCACCCCTCAATTTCAGATCAGTTAAGGCACTGAAGGGAAGTGCCTCACAAGAAAGCTTAGGCCAAGGCAGCTGGCATGGGGCCCCTCATACAGTAAGGAGTGACTCCCACCCTCCCGACAAGACCTCCTCTGACCCCATCTGGTCTGAGGGCTGCCTCCTCCTGCTAGGAGTGCTGCCTAGGCAGAGCACACATGCTGAGGGTCTCCACTGGGCATGCCTGGCATGTTGAGTGGGGTGGTGGTCCAGGAAGGTGCTGCCTAGAGCTGTCCTTGGTGCTGAAGAGAATGTGCCCGGCAAAGCCCTCTGGGAGAGGCAGGGTCAGGTCACCTGCTCAGGAAGCTGAACTGCCCTTCTAGGTCCACGTCTATGCTGCCTCCACCGTGAAGCCCACAGGAGGCTTTGCCTGCTCTGAGTACACTCAGCAGAGCGTCAAGGCCCCTCCCATGATATCTATTGTCCATGACCTGGCATCATGGTCATTCCATGAGCTTAGCACGAAAGACAGAAGTCCTCCGGGCAGGGATCATTCTTTAGGCTCCTGCATCTGATACAGTTCCTGTGCGATGCTGTGCTATGCCACCCACACCCCCTCAGCACTGAGGCACTCTTCCCCTAGCTTCTGGTGTTATGGTGGCTGACAGGTTATTGACTGGGTCCCTCCCTGGGAATTGCCCTCTCTGGAAGAGAGCTACCTCATCTAAGGTCAAGTCCACATCCAATGACTAGTCCATGTGGGGGTACAAAGACCTAGCCCTTTGCCTCATCTGGAACAGCCTGAGAGGCCTCCAGCTCCAGAGCTCTCTGGCACAAGCTGCAGCCTCTGTGGCAAGTGATCGGCAGTTCAACCTCTCCCTGTGCCCAAAGCTGCCTCCCTCACCCACACAAGTATTGTTCCCAAAAGCCTCCCCAGCAAACTTCCTGAAGCAAATCTCTACCCCAGAGTCTATTTCCAGAGAACCCTACCTACAACAGTCACAATCCCTAACACAGTCCTGGGCTTAAGAAATGCCTGCAGAATGGATTAATGTCACATACAGACACACAATGACCTCTACACATCCGGTCCAGGCTTTTCCCTTCAGATGGAAGCCCCTGCATTGCTCCTTGCCCATGAACTTAAAGCACTTAAAGCCTCCCCACCTCTCTGTGCCTCCCCTTTCTCATCTGTAAGATGGGTATAGAGATGGAACCTACCCCCAATAGGCTGTTAGATGATTAAATGAAATAAGTAGCAAATGCACTTAGAACAGTGCCCTATAGGTAGGCTGACCACACATCCCGGTTTGCCTGTGATAGTCTCAACCTTTCCTATTGTCCCCTCCCTCCCACCAAAAAAATTTAATGGCATTCACTTTCAGTTTCCATTGTGTCCTGGTCTGAATGATAAATTGTATGGTTATCCTACTCATAGGGAGTAAGCACTTGATAAGTATTAGCTATTATTTCTGCTGGAGAGACAACGGGTGGAGTTCTGCAGCCCAAACACGGCATCTGGTCCACCCACGCTCACTCATAATTACACACACAGCTGGACTCTCCCCAACACATCAACACACACGCTCTCACCCATGCCCAGGCCTGGTGCCCCAACAACACTCTCCCATGCTCCAAGGAACCCATGGCCGGGGGACGTGGGCACTGCCCAGACAGGAGGAGATGTGCAGGACAGGGCCCAGAGAGAGAACTGCTCACTGTGAGGGTCCAAGATGGCCCCAGCCCTGCTCCTTAGCCTGGAGACTGGGAGGGTCTGGGCTGCCCAAGGGCCCAGGGGTGGGCAGAGGAGCGTGAGAGAGACTGCCAGTTGGCCATGGTGACCCTTCCCACCTCCACTACCCCGTACCTGCTATTATCAAACACAGTCACCAGATTGGACACAGATGACAGCTTCGCCTTACTCGCCCCCTCCATCCTGCAGGCCTCTAAGGTGGTCCTCAGCTACCCCTGTAGCAGGGAGAGAGGTCTCCAACCAGCACACTCAGCCACCCCCACCTGGGGTCACAGGTGTGCTAAGGCACCCTGGAGTCCCGTTTTTCCTGAGGCCTCAGCAGGCCTGCTCCCTGCTTCAGAGTGAGGAAAGAGGAAGTGGTCCCAGAGCCACAGCCTTGAAGGGGAAAGGCGGGTGCTCCCCACAGAGGGAGGAGCCTGTTTAGGCCCCACCTCACCCCCACGGGGCCTGACCTTTCACTCCTGTAGACCCCCTGTTCCAGAAGCCACCCCAAGAGGGCAACCGGGGTGTAGAGGGAGTTTCTGGAACTGGGCTCTTGGCCTGAGACACTCACCACTCTGGCCAACCACACTTTCTCACAAGGTCCAGTGGATTTTATTTGGTCTTTTCTCTACAACTTCTTTTCTGCATCTGACCCTGCTCACCACTGTAAGAAAACAGCTTTTTTAATTAAAAATAAATCACAAACCTATTAGGGGCTGGCAGAGAAGAGTAATATGGTGTTCCCACCTCCCCACTGGGGTTCTCTCATTTTAGTAACTGATGTCTCCACCTTCTTGACCCAAGGGAAGGCAACTTCCTCCCTGAAACTCTGATGATAATAATAACTAACACAAACTCTTTTCAGTGGTTTAGAAATATTTTCTCATTTAATACCACAGCAACCTTATGGGGTGGGCCCTATTACGATCCCCATTTTACAGAAGAAGAAACTGAGGATCAGAGGGTTTAAGTAACTTGCCCAAAGTCACCTAGTAAGAACACAAAAAGAAGTCAGATTTCTAAAGCGAAGGTCAGTTTCCTACAATTCCAGCAAAGATTTGGTTGGGAGCCTGGAGGATCACATTCTTGCTGCTCCATCCTCAGGCTTCCCTATTCCTAGCACACTGGGTGGTCTCTGCCTGATGCCTCCTTTTACCACTTGGTCTCCCAGCACTTCCAGAACAATGACAACTGTTTCTGTTCCCCTTATTCAAGCTTCACAGGCCCTTCAGGGCTCTCCCACTGGGTTCTGGTCTCACTTGCCCTGAGCCAGGGCCCTCCATTGAGACTGGTGTTTGTCCTGGAGGGTAGGGACTGAGCCTCAGTCATCTTGGTACCTGAAGCACCTGGCACAGCTTCACGATCCAGCGCCTGTGAAACACTGGGGCCTCACACACCCAAAAGCCTCACTCCCTCAGTCAGAGCTTTGCCTGAGTAATTTCTTCTAGCAGATGCCTGGCTTCTCCCCCCAACCCTAAATCTCAATAATCCTCCTCACTTTTTGTTTTTACTTTTTGTTATGGAGAATTTAGAACATATGCAAAAGTAGACAGAATAATATGATGCACCCCCATGAACTCATAACCCAACAAACAACCATCAACTCATGGTCAGCCCAGCTCCATCTATAGCCACATTCACTTCCCCTTCCCAGACCATTCTGAAGCAAATCAGATGATTTCACCCACAAATATTTTGGTGCATATCTAAAAAATAAGGAGGCTTCCCTCGTGGCACAGTGGTTAAGAATCCGCCTGCCAATGCAGGGGACACGGGTTCAAGCCCTGGTCCAGGAAGATCCCACATGCTGCGGAGCAACTAAGTCCATGCACCACAACTACTGAAGCCTACACGCCTAGAGCCCGTGCTCTGCAACAAGAGAAGCCACCGCAATGAGAAGCCTGCACACTGCAACGAAGAGTAGCTCCCGCTTACTGCAACTAAAGAAAGCCCGCGCACAGCAACAAAGACCCAATACAGCCAAAAATAAAATTAATTAATTAATTAAAAAACTTTTAAATGCACATGCACTTTGATCCAGCGTTCTCATTTCTTCCTGTTGCCTATACAAATATATTTCTTCCTGTGTGCAAAAATGTTAGGTCTACAAAGTATTCAGTGTAGCCTTGGTTATGATAGCACATAAATTGGCAGCAACTTAAATGTTACATGACTTTACGGTACGTTTATACAGTAGAGCCATTACACAGTATGAAATTTTTTTTTTTTTTTTTTGCGGTACGCGGGCCTCTCACTGTTGTGGCCTCTCCCGTTGCGGAGCACAGGCTCCGGATGCGCAGGCCCAGTGGCCATGGCTTACGGGTCCAGCCGCTCGGCAGCATGTGGGATCTTCCGGACCGGGGCACGAACCCGTGTCCCCTGCATCGGCAGGCAGACTCTCAACCACTGCACCACCAGGGAAGCCCCACAGTATGAAATTTTATGTACTAATCTGACATGATTTTAAAGATAAAGTAGAAAAAAGAGAAATAAGATGCAGAACAACATTATACACTACCATTTATATTTTACAGAAAAAAAAAAAGGAAGGTAGTTTTGCACATACATTCGTGTGTCGTGTGTAGAATATCTCCAAAAGGATATGATAGGAGCTAGGAAAAAGGATTGCCCTCCTGAGTGTAAACTGGAGGCTGGGATGGAAAGGAGACCCAATGCAGCCAAAAATAAATAAATAAATAAATAAATAAATAAATTTTAAAAATAAGTAAATAAATAATAAGGAAATATATATACTCCTGTGTGCAAAAATGTACACATAATGTACGTATAATGTACTGTGTACATATCACAGTACATATAATGCCAATATTATTCTATACATGCATACATATATATATTTTATACATGTTATATACATGTATGTGTATATATATGAAGCACTGTTACCATTATTATACCCCAAGAGATATTTAGCAGTAATTCCTCAATATAATAAAATACCCAGTCAGCAAAGTGCCAATGCTTCATAAATGTCATCTGCTATGAACTGAATTGTGTCCCTCCAAATTCACATATTGAAGCCCTAATCTCCATTGTGGCTGAATTTGGAAAAAGGGCCTTTAGGAGGTAATTAAGGCTAAATGAGGTCATGAGAGTGAGGCCCTAATCTGATAGGGTTGGTGGTCTTATAAGACGGGGAAGAGATCTCTCTCTCCACACACCCCCACACACACTCCTGCATACTCTGAGGAAAGGGCACCTGAGACTAAGTGGCCGTCTACAAGCTAGGAGGAGAGTCCTCACCAGAAACAGAACCCTGCCAGACCTTGATCAGGGACTTCAAGCCTCCAGAACTGTGAGAAATAAATTTCTGTTGTTTTTAAGCTTCCCAGTCTATGGTATTTTGTTATGGCAGCCTGAGCAGACTAACCGATCACCATTTTTAAAAAAAATCAGGATCCAAATAAGGTCCACATGTTACAATGGGCTGTTCTTCTGTCTATTAACTCTCTTTTCATCCACAGGTTCACCTTGTTCTTTCTGTTTTCCCCCACAATATGGCTATGAGGACACTGGGTTCCTGGCCCTACAGGTACCACAGTCTGCTGACTGCAGAGCTGGCCCCTGGATTTCCTGTCAGTGTGATTAGATCTAGGGGCTTGATTGGATTCGTCTTTAAATGCCACTTCTTCCTGGATTCCTCCCAAGTCTCAGGAGGCCTCCCTCCTTCGTGTTCCTCTCTTCTCCACTGCAGGGCCCAGTTTCCTCCTCTGCCTCCCACCAGACTGTACACTAGCTCCCGGCTTGCAGGGCCCAGGTGCCCATGCTTCCTGGGCGATCCCCAGCCAAGCCCAGTGTCCTGCACCCAGTGGGGCCTCAGAAGGCATGCAGGATGGACAAACATCACAGCCTGAGCCCAGAGGCTTATCTCACCCCTCAGCTGCCAGCACCTTGGGCTTCCAGAGCAGCATCTGGACCTGCCCCTCATGAAGGTGGGGGAGAGTGGGTAGGGGCACCAGCAGGAGGCCACACTAAATGCCCAACTCCAAACATGGCACAGGCACCATCAGAGCTGCATCTGCCCAAGAAGGAGGGCCAAGATGCCCACACCCAAAAAAAGTCTTCCAGGGCTCTGCTTCCCTGGTCCTCCCACCTCCCTGACCTCGGCCCACACAGTTCTGCCAGCCTTTCTGCCTGACTTGCTTCTCGCCTGTAGGCACCACCCAAGGCTCAGCTTCTGGTTCCCTCATTTACACACAGCCTCTTCCACCCAATTCAGAATCTATCCCAGGGTTCCACAGGCATCTCTTCCTGTCTCCCACCCCAACCTCAATATGCTCAGCACCTTCAGGACATCACCAGGGGCATGTCCCACCTTCGCTTCCAACTCAACACACAGTCTCGAAAATCAGCACTGTTATCCCACAGAAGGAATCCCAAATTCCTTGGAGTGCTGCCAAGAGCCCCTGGTTTGGCTCTGATGAACTTCCCAGCCATTTCTTCCTTATACACATGCAGGTCTGGGTTGGGACCTTGAGTGGTAGCTCTGGGCTGTGTCAGCTGAGCTAAGCTGAACCACAGTTCCAGAATTCCCTTTCCTGCAAGCTGACCATGGTGGCAGGGGGGGACGCAGCAGCCGTGCTTGCTCCTGTGGTTGGTGCAGGGCTCCTGCGGTGCTGCAGTTCACGCGTGTTGATGCAAATCTGTGGGTTCTCTACCGACCTCCTTCAGCTTGTCTAGTCCCAGGCTGGGTGTGTGTTTAGCTCCAGGACAAAGGGTGCCAACTTCTTCTGCAGGTCACTTGTGTCACCGAAGTTGTCTCGGCGTGGCTGCCTGTTCATCCTCCAGAGTCCCAGCCCTTCCTTACTGGTTCAGTTCCTTCTTGTTCTCCCCAATTTCACATCCATCTTCCCTTCCTCACTGCCTGCCATGAGGATTTTAGACTCAGAAGCATCAATTCTTTAAGTAGCTGCCCCATTGCATAAGGTCAAATCCCATATTCTGTATCACTTCTGGTTGTTCTGCTTCTCTCATCAAATCTGACCTAAACTCCTTGGGCCAGTAACTGAACTTCACTTTCTTCATCTGTGAAATGGGGATAATTACAGTGCCAATCTCCTATAGTTGTTGTGAAGATTAAATAATACCATGTGTAAGGGTTTAGAGTAAGGCCTGGTACAGAGAAGGTGCTCAGTGAATGTTATTCCTGACAGAACACCTTTTCTATGGCTCCCCTGCACCCCACCCCCGACCAATCAGTTCCTTTTGCCTGGAATGTCTCCACCCTGTCAACAGCTTATTTACTTCCTCCAGGAAGCCTTCCTTGATATCTACTGCTAGCATTCCTTTCCCTCCTCAGCGACCTGGTGTTCTTCTCTGTTTACTTGGATCTCTTCTGCCCCATTCATTAAGTCATGCATTCGGTTGGCAAGTATTTCTTGAGCATCTACTATGTGTCAGCCCTATGGTAGAGGTTATGGATTAAACACTGTCCCCTGCCCCTTAGCTCATAGTCTAAGGAGGAAGATGGGCCTGTTAACAACTGAAATACAATGTGGGAAATGCTTTGAACAGGGAAGCTGTGCCCAAAGAAGGGGCACTGAAGTCTGCAGAGAGCAGAGGGTGCTATCAAGGAAGGCTTCCTAGCAGAGGCAGCCTGAAGGATGAAGGATGAGTAAACTCTCCAGGTTGAGAAGGTGGGAAAAGGCATTCAAAGCAGAAGGAAGTGGTGTGGGCTTGAGAGACCAGGGAGAGACTAGGAATAAGGGCAGGGAGTCTAGCACATTGGAGTGTCTAGGGACTGGGAAATGGCAGGACACGGGCTGAGGGGGCCCCAGGAGCCTGTCCCTGGCAGGCTTTGTCTGCTGAGCTGAGGTGCTTTCACATGAACTGAATTTTATTTATGCAGAGTAGGCCCTGATTCAATGGTTGTGAATACATCTCTCTCTGAGTGGGGGCATCCATTTCAGGGCTCTTGGGGTCCTTGGCATAGATAAGCCTCATGCTTTCTCTTCTCTTAGTTCTGCTTTCAAGCCTTAAGGAGGATGGAAGAGCTCAGTTCCTGCAGCCCAGACAGAGGGAAAGAGGGAGGGATGCCCAAGCAGGAACTGTAGGGCTGGGCAGTCACATGGCAGACAAGCTGGCAGGCTGGCAAGAAAGCTCTGCCCTGGGATGCAAATGGGGCTTTGTGTGCAGACTAGGGGCACCCAAAGGGCCTTTCACTGGCAGCCCTGGGGCAACAGAGGGCATTTGGGGGCTGCCAGGGAGGAAATGTCAACATTTGGGACCTGGATGGTGTGTGTGTGTGTGTGTGTGTGTGTGTGTGTGTGTGTGTGTGAGAGAGAGAGAGAGAGAGAGAGAGAGAGAGAGAGAGAGAGAGAGAGAGAGAGAGATGTGTGATCTCCAGGGGTGTGTGAGGGTGTGGCTTTTTCAGGGGAGAGTGAGGACTCCCCAGAGGAGCACGTAGCCCCACTGAGCCAAGGCCCAGAGAGGACAGGCTGGCATGTTCCCTGGGACCCCCTTGCCCCCAACCTGGCCTGCAGCCCCAGCCAAACATAGCACCTGCCAAGAACTTAATGGCCTGTGACAGACAGGCCTGTGAGTGAGGGATGACGTGGATCCAGGGGAGATGCCGGCAGCTGGCTGAAACCTGCTCCAGTGTCTGGTGCAGCCCTTGCCGTTCCTCCCCTCGCAGCCTCCCCCTCCCCCTCAGTCTTCTAGCCCCTATGAGGCTCGAGGCTCGGGGAGGCCCTGACAGGGTTGGGGGTGTGGGCTGTCTGGGTAGTCATGTGATGAGCAGAGGCCACACCACCAGTGCCAGTGGAGGGGTGGGCTTTCCTCAGCAGTCCCTGGCTTGGAGGAGGAGGGATGAAAAAAGCTCGCCCCCCTCATAGACTAGTCTCCTCTGTCCCCTCCTCCAAACAGCCAGAATTTTCCCGTTCAGTCCCTCCGGCATTTATCTTCCTATCTTCGGGGAGAGCTTGGTGCTGCCGGCTGCCCATCAGCAGGCCTGGGTGCCAGGCTCAGGCAGTCCTGCTTCCTGCTGTTCCTGCTCCCATCCCAGGAAGCTTCCCATATTTCCCCTTCTGTGTGCCCCCTGCCCCTTTGTGCTCTGGGTGTTCCTAATTTGTACTGTCAGTCCGTGGGGTGTGATTATTCAGAGCCCATTAGCGCCTTGAGCAACACAGGGCGTTAAAATCAACCTCCCTCCACATGAGCCAGGGGAAGGTCCATTCTAGGGGTGCGGAGGCCTGAAAGACAAGACAGCAAACGTGTCAGTCCTGACGTGGGTGGCCGGGAGGACGTCAGTGAAGAACATAAACAACTCTTTCTTCTTCTTCGGCGTGTGAATGATCTAGTTTCAGACTTGGTACTCTCAGGGATTGGGCCAGCCTTGTGCCAGGCCCTGGCCCTGTCCTGCTATTCAAGAAGGCCTCAAGGTCACCAGAGGCTGCCCTCAGGTGGGACCTAGGGTGGTGTCCTGGGAAAGCTGGAATGAGGAGCCAGCCGGGTGGGTGAAGCAGCAGCAGGGCTGGCCTTAACAGGGAACATGCAGGAGGCCGAGCTACGCCCACACAACCGGAATGGGGACCGGGCAGGAAGGCGCCAGATGGGAGCCAGCAAGGCAAGGCCCAAGCCCAGGAATGGTGCTAGGCGGCGGCTTCTCAGAGCACACGGCCAGCAGGTGGGCCCTCACACCCTAGGTCAGGCTCTTTTTATCTTCAAACAGCTGTGGGCCTTTCTTGAGACCTGCTGGAGAAACATGAGCAGCTTGGAGAGAATCGACAGGTTTTGAGTGGAGAAAGAACAGATTGTTTCCGCACAGCCAGCTGCCCTGCCCACTGGTGACCTTTATCCCATGAGCACTTCCCCGCCTGAGCTACTGCTGCCCATCTCCCCACACGCCAGCAGGAGTTATTCTCCACCCGCTGGAGATCCACCATCAGCGCATCTTCTCTGTCACAAAGCTCCGCTTTTGCATACTTCTGGGAGAACTGTTACATAACGAACCACTAAAATCCATTTCTCCCATCAAAGAGCTGCATGATTCCTTCTTTCTTCCCGCCAGGATTCTCTCTTCCTTCTTTCCTTTCAGCAAATAGCCCCAGTGCTAGGAACGTGGGGAAATGTGACAAATGACACTCTTAAAATCTCGCCAGAGGCTGTAGTCTTTACAAGACCCTGAGGGGACAGGACCTTGGCTTATGTGTCTCTGTGTCCCCAGAAGTTAGCACAGTGCCTGCCACATAGCAGGCCCTCCACAAATCTTTCCTGAATAGGGAGTAGGACACTCTGAGCATGTAGGAAGGGGTCGTGGAAGAGTGTAGGGTTCTCTTTCCTCCATCGTCTGCCCTCCACCTTGACCAGGTTCCATCAAGCCCCAGCCCTGTCCCGCCTCCTCCCCCAGGCCCCGGCCCCTCAGGGTGACACATACATACACCCTGCAGTTTTCCACCCATCTCAGGGTTCAGTGACCCCCCCCATCACAGTCCCAGTCCCCTATAAGGCAAATCAGAAAGAAAGCTGACTGAATGTCCGTGACTCTAGCCTCAGTTTCCCCACACTTTTCAAGGGCCACCTTTGTCTGGTCTACCTTAGGGATCTCTCCAATTTATGTGTCACTGGGTGTCATAGCCAAGTCCACAGACAATGGCCTACAAGGCCCAATACTCCCTGACCTCATTTCCACCACTATCCCCCCCTCACTCTGCTCTAGGGACTTGACCTCCTCTCTGCCCTCCAACCTGCCAGACAAACTCCCACCTCAGGGTTTTTGCATGTGCCATTCCTTCAATCTAGAACTCTCTTCTGCCATATACCCACCTGGCTCACCCTCTTGCCTCCTTTAAATATTTGCTTAAGTGTTACCTTCTCACCAAGGGCCTTCCTCATCCCCATATATTCCCCAAATTGTAATACCACTACATATTCCCAGTCCCCCTCCTCTGCTTTATTTTTCTCACTTATCTCTTTCTCATATACTGATTTCTTTATTATGTTTATTGTCTCCCCCATTAGAATGCCAGCTCCATGAAGCAGGCATTTTTGTCTATTTTGCTTACTGCTATATCCCCAGTAACTGCAACAGTGCTTGGCACATAGTAGGTGCTCAATAAATATTGGTTGAAGGACTCAAGGGGCATTTTTATTTTCTGTCCCTTCTGAACTCTCACAGGGCACCCAGCTTCACTGAGAGCCAAAGTTCATTCTGCCTCTAGTCCCTGCTGGAACCCCGGCCCTAGTCTTCTGAACGAGATGCAACTTCTACCTGGTCCCGAGCAGCGGTGGGGGTGAGCAAGCCACACCTCTCTTACTGTCCTGCCCCTTTCTTAGACGAAGGACTGAGAACTACAACCTGAGGAGGAAAGAGAACTTAAGTTGGATGCTACCTGTGACTCTTCCTTTGGTCCAAGGAAAAAGCACCTTTAACTGGTGCCTTCATTAAAAGAAAAACAAACAAAAACAAAAAAAACAAAAAACATATTGGGATCATCTGTAGAGCTTCCCTAAAACATTTTAATTTCCAGACTCTATCCCCAGAGATTCTTAGTCAACTGCCTAGGCTGAGATTTTTTTTTTTTAAACTCCTTTAGCGATTCTAATGTTCAGCGAGAATTGGGAATCAGGGGTCCAGTCAATGCCCTGGCCAGGTTCTGTTGTCCGTCGGTGGCTCAAGAGCACCCAGAGTGAACGTGAGTACCCTAAGATGCCAAGTCTGGTTCCTCCAACTGGGAGGACTGTAGCTGTGCATGGATATTCTTCAGCTCACCCAGCAAGTAACAGTCTACACACACACACACACCGTTCTACCAGAAACCAAACTAATTCTTAGAGACTGCACAATGTAAACCAGGATTTAGAAACTCAAATTCCAACTAGAGCCATGTAGGCAAACCCCTGGTTGCAGCAGGTGTGTTGTTGAGATGCAGAGATGGGTGGAGAATCCATGCCCTTCTCACGGGGGCAGCTTTTATCCTGTTATGACCTATTCTTGTCAGGAGGGAGTGCAGGCCCTCTGGTACTGGATTTTGCTCTTTGTTCTCCCCAAGAAAATTCAGGAATTTTAAATGAAATAACCCATATTTTCACTTGAAAATCCAAATGCTGCCAGCAGATTGCTAACCCCAGTTATACAGCTGCCGAACTGCCGTATCTTGCAAGGCTGACCCCTCTTACAATGGGGTTGTATTTACACGACCACTTGAGAGCAGTGTCCCTTCCTTCCTGCCATCCTTCACGTTCAAGCTAATAGGAAATGGCTGCTCACCCCAGAGCCTCACACCGCTTAACGGCTGCTCCCTCAGCCCCGCCAAGACTCCCCGGAAGCTTTGCAATAAAGGCTTGCCGCAGGGGTGTGCTGGAGCTGGCTCCTACTGGCTTGCGAAAGTCAACTGTACCCATTTCTTCCCAAATCTGTGCTCAGTGACATCTCACTAGCACCATGAAATCAGCCATGGTGAGAATATTTACACCACGTGAATCAGCAAGTGCTACAAATCAGGGCTTTTCTTTTCCTAGAGAGCCAGTTATTAAACACTTACCAGCACACCACTGCACATAAGGATTCAGACTCTGCCACAGGGTGACAGGGAAGCAGTGGAGAAGGGAATAGTTTTGTTTTTCTAGTTATGTAAGAATTCACACGAATGTGTGCAACATTTTGACCCTTTAAAACCCTTAGATACTCACTAAAAGGAAACAACAAGAATCTTAGTCCTGAAATATTTCTTCCTTAATTAAGGAATAATGGTCTTAGAAGAAAATGCCCAGATTTTAAGAGTACAGTTTGGTGAGCTTTTACTAGTGTACCTACTCACATAACTACCACCCTAGTCAAGATGAAAAATGCTTTTATTCCCCCCAGAAAGTTCCACATGCCTCTTTCCAGTCATTCTTCCACAGGTAACCACTGTTCTGATTTTTATCCCCACAGATTAATTTTGCCTGTTTTACAACTTCATATAAATGGAATCATACAACATGTGCTCTTTTGTGTCTGGATTATTTCACTTAGAATAATGTCTTTGAGACTCACCCATGTCATTGCCCATATCAATAGTTCATGTCTTTTCAGTGCTAAATATTCTTCCACTGAATGAAAAGTCCTGATATTGTCTTAATCCCCAAACTCACCCAGACTCGGGGCAATGGCCCATTAATGCTTGATTTTTACTTCAGGAGAAGAAAACTTCTTCCCACCTCTCAGGATAAACAAACATTGGGCACAAGAGATTTAAATGGACTCACCTTTCTCCACCAAGAGCAGGATGATAGAGCAGAACACCAACCAGGCATTTGACCCTGGGTGAGTACTGTGCTCACCGTGACACACCATGTCTCCCCAGAGTGTAGAGGCCCCATTTCCCCGTCTTCACTCTTGTAGGCTTCATCCCAAGGCCTTGGGACCTATTAGTCCCTTAGCTGTCTTCTATGTTTCTCCCAGAAGGCTTAGGGATCTCGCATGCCAATACATCTGGTGACCTGCACGATATGCCAGAATTCCTGAGATGATGACAGTTATAATGTACCTTCTTTTAGCCTAATTAGGACAAGAGGTGATTCCTGAGTTAAGGTGAGTATAGGACCCCAGGAATTCAGTACAGATGGAAGGCCAGCGCTCCCCACCCCTACCCCAGGCAAGCAGGTGAACAGAGGCAGCAGCCAGAACATTCTTGCTCAGAACTAGTAAACAGGGAGCCTGCATCCAGACAAACCCATCTTCTTTATACCAGGATAAATTCTGACACCTGGGCTTCCCCAGGTGAGGCCTGAACTCTCATGCTGGCCTTGGCATCACCTCAAGTTCCTTCCTGACCTGGTTTGTGTGATGTCAACTTAGTTGCAATAATGGGTACTTACTATTTTGTATTCTCTCTTTTCATTGTAACAGTAGTTCCCCACAGGATCCCGGGGACTGGTGATCTATATACCTGGCAATTCTCAACAGTATTCTTTTTTTCTTTTTTTTTTTTCTTTTTTCCTGACTGCACCACGAGGCTTGCAGGATCTTAGTTCCCCAACCAGGGACCGAACCTGGGCCACGACAGTGAAAGCACCAAGTCCTAACCACTGGACCACCAGGGAATTCCCAAGAGTAATATTTCTTGTTAATCCTCTGCTGTTTGTTTGGTCCTACTTTGGGGCATATGGGTCTTCCTAAAGTTTCCATTCTTTTTTTTCCCTTTTTTTCTTTATTTTCTTTCTTTATTTTTTTGGCTGTGTTGGGTCTTTGTTGCTGTGCGCAGGGTTTCTCTAGTTGTGGTGAGTGGGGGCTAATCTTTGTTGCGGTGCACGGGCTTCTCATTGCGGTGGCTTCTCTTGTTGCAGAGCATGGACTCTAGGCACACGGGCTTCAGTAACTGTGGCACATGGGCTCAGTAGTTGTGGCTCGCGGGCTCTAGAGCACAGGCTCAGTAGCTGTGGCGCATGGGCTTAGTTGCTCCGCGGCATGTGGGATCTTCCCGGACCAGGGCTCAAACCCATGTCCCCTGCATTGACAGGAGGATTCTTAACTGCTGCACCACCAGGGAAGCCCCCTAAAGTTTTCATTCTTTTTTTTTTTTAATTTATTTTTGGCTGCATTGGATCTTCGTTGCTGCGTGCAGGCTTTCTCTAGTTGCGGTGACCAGGGGCTACTCTTCGTTGCGGTGCGCGGTCTTCTCCTTGCAGTGGCTTCTCCTGTTACGGAGCACGGGCTCTAGGTGCATGGGCTTCAGTAGTTGCAGCAAGTGGGCTCTGTAGTTGTGGCTCGCAGGCTGTAGAGCACAGGCTCAGTAGTTGTGGCGCACGGGCCCAGTTGCTCCGCAGCATGTGGGTTCTTCCCGGACCAGGGATCAAACACGTGTCCCCTGCATTGGCAGGCAGATTCTTAACTACTGCACCACCATGGAAGTCCAAGTTTTCATTCTTTAAGTGGTGCTACCATAAATAACTTTGTACAACTGTTAAAAGTATATTTGCTCATTCATTTTCTAGCAAGTATTTAGTGGGCTCCTACCACGTGCCAGGCACTGTGCCAACCATGAATAGGATAGTCCCTGGACTCCAAGAGCTTACAGTCTAATGAGGAGACTGACAGGAAAGCAGGCAGCCACAGTGCTGCACCGTAAGCCCTGTGAGGAGGCAGTCACAGAGGGTAATGGGAGGCACACACAGGGAGGCACTAACCAGCCCAGAGCTAACTGCTTCATAGCTCTGAGTACATACTGCCAGGTTGCTCAGTAGAGGGAATACTGAGCAAGATTTTCTTTCACTCAATCACTTCAGTGAGTACACTTTTCATTTCTAGATGAGCTACTTGATTCCTTTTCAAATATACCTCTTCTTTTTTCACAATGTCCTTTTCTTTTTTTTTTCAGCACTTTCTATTCTTTGCCTTCATTTGAAAACTACCATTTTCCCCTTAAAGTTTCTTTCAGATTACTTATTACATCAAGTTCCCACGAGTATTAATCCTCCTGTTTTGCGCATTTACTCTTGTAATGGAATGTGTTTTTGAGTGGTTTGTAGTATTTTTATCGTGAGGATTTTTTTTTTCCTTCCTCTTTTTGTCCCTGTGAGCCCTGAGTTGTGGAAACACAGCTACAGGGCAGTTTTGCATTTGCTTCCACTTCGTTCCCTAGGGATCTAACAGCTTTAACTGACCTATTTTTACTTTAATTTCTTGGGCTAAACTGTTCAATTACTTAAAAACAATTCACTGAACATTTACTATATGTATATCACCACAGTTGGTGCAAAGATACAAAACAATGCAACACAATGTAGCTGCTTTACAGGGAACCATTTTGAAAGGACCAAACACACACAAAAAGTAAGGTGACTACGTAAGGCAGAGTAAAAGGCCTAATGGTGGACACACTATGGGGTTCAGAAGGAAAAACAGAGAGCTGCAGAAACATGGGGAGGAAAAGCCCAGAGGAGGAGAAGGTTTGTGTGAGGAAGTTTCAGAAGGAAGGTAACCCCACTCTTCCGGGTGGAGTTAGTAAGGCACTGTTACGTTAGATAAGGCTGTGGATGTAGCTGACTTTAAGGTCCCTTTTAAGAAAGCTAAATCAGAATCCAGGCAAAAGGAAGTCAATTAAAGTGCTCCTGGGGGTGGGAGGTAGGTTTGATGAAAGCTGTGTTTGAAGAGGCAAACACTGTAACCTGAAAGGGCTAGGAAGCTTTCCAGTGACTCACACCAGAACAAACCTGGGTTAGAGAGGCCAGAGTGGGGGAGAGAGCAAGTGAGGGAGGCGGACTGACAGGATTGAGATGTGGAAAGTGTACGCAGTCTTTGTTGTCAGGAGTAGCCAGCCGGGAGGTGGCTTTTCAGGGGGCAAGGCAGGAAGGGAGGCAGGAAGCTCAGACTTCAAACCCGGATTAAGGGGTCAGAAGGCAGATGTCTATTCTAAAGAACTTTCTCACAATGAACACAGGATAAATACAGTCAAAGGGATCAGGTCACCCATTGCTGTGTCCCTGCCGACTCTTGGACACTCGCTTTCTTTCCGTTGAAACAGAAACTTTTATCGAGCACCTCCACAACTAGCAGGCTTTAGGTGTTCTTGCAGGGGATGGGCACGGTGCCAAACATGAACAGGGCACGTGCTGGAATAAACACCTTGCTCACAGGGCTGCTGAGAGGATCATACTTGAGTTATCTTGCTGCAAAGCACTTCAAAAGATGGCACAAGTAAGTGCAATTTAAGAGCCAGTTATTACTCATTTTTATTACCTAACGACTAGACTAACGGCGCCTAGCAGAACGCTTGCGTGTGCTCACATTGAAGGACTAAATAAAACCTTCAGACCCAGTGAAGTAAATAGGGCAAAACACATTTTCTAACCATGAGCTCTAAGGCAGGTTGGCGAAGAAGGGTCAACTGCAAAGGAGGAGGACCACAACCGCCGCGGTGCAACTGGATTTGGTCTGGTGGGGAGGGCAAACGGGTGAGACAAGGCTGGCGAGCGCGAAGGGACTCGGCCTGCAGCGGGAGGCCCCGCAGGCAGCGGGGCCGCAAAAAGGCGGGCCCAGAACTGCGGAGAAAACTCCCGAAGCCTGGGAGGGGGATTGGAAGCGCCTCAGACCATATTGGGGGCATCTGGCTTCCAGAACCTCCGAGCCCCGCCCCTGCCGCTCTCCGGGGCTCCCGGGGGAGCGCCCGGGCCTGCGGCCGCCTTCACAGTCTCCGAACCCACGGCCTGGTCGCCCGCGACCACTGACCCCCGGCTCACAGCCCAGCGCTGAGCCAGGACCCGACCCCGCCCGGGGACCGCATCCGTCGCTTACCGCCCGCCTCGCCTACACTCCTGCACTCCCCCGCGGCCGCGAGTGGTGCGGCCCGGCCCCGCCCCCTGACGCCAGCGAGGGGCAGGGCACCCGTCCCATCACGTGACGGGGGAGTGACCTCGCCGCCCCTTGCCATGGGGGCTTCCGACCCGGAAGTGGCGCCCTGGGCTCGCGGCGGTGCCGCGGGGATGGCGGGAGCCGGAGCAGGAGCTGGAGCTCGCGGTGGAGCGGCGGCGGGGGTCGAGGCCCGGGCTCGCGATCCGCCGCCTGCACACCGCGCACATCCGCGCCACCCTCGGCCTGCGGCGCAACCCTCGGCCCGCAGGATGGACGGCGCATCCGGTGGCCTGGGCTCCGGGGACAACGCCCCGACCACCGAGGCTCTTTTCGTGGCGCTGGGCGCCGGAGTGACGGCGCTCAGTCACCCGCTGCTCTACGTGAAGCTGCTCATCCAGGTGTGGGACCAGGGGCGCCATAGGGAGGTGGGGGATGATAAGAAGGTGACAGGCCAGGATCTGGAGGAGGATGGGGGCGGGGAGTCGATGGCAACGGATATGAGGAGAGGGGCGGGGACGGCGGGTTGGTGCGCAGAAGGAGCGGGAGAGGAGAAAAACGGTGAGGGATTTGGGGATGCAGGGGCCATGGGTTTGGGGATGCAGGAGAAGGGGGCAAAGGGGTCAGCGACAGATTTGGGAGAGGGTGGAAGGAACGAGGGATTTGGGGGTGCAGGGGAGGGGGCGATGGAACGGAGAGATAGGTTTGGGAGACGAAAGAATGGAGGCGATGGACTTGGACTAGGAGGGAAGTGGCAGCATTTTGGGGTGAAAGAAGAAACAACAGAATTGGGGGAGGGGTGGGAAGTTTTGGCGACTGGGTGGGGAGGAGGATTGGGGGTCAAGGCAGAATATTCAGAAGATGAGCACATATTTAGGGTGAAGGGGAGCAAGAGCTCTGGATTTGATAGAGATGGATTTAAAGCGGTTTGGGGTTGGGGGGACAAAGGACTGAGGGTCATGGCCAAAAATTTAGGAAAGAAAAAGGGGCATCAGACTCCGGGGAGGAGGGGACCGGGGCACTGGATTTAACGGTGACGGAATTTGGTGGGAGAGGCGGAGGCGAATCGGTTTACCGGAGATGGGGGCTCTGGATTTGATGGCGACGACAGATTTGATGGGAGGAGGGGACAGGATGACGTGCTTTGGGGGAGGGGAACAGATAGGGCGACGCAGTGGGGGAGGGGTAGTGGCGATTTGTCTGGAATGGGGAGCCAGGAGGCTTTTAGGGGGAAAGGGATGACGCATTTGGAGGAGAACACTGAATTCACGGTTCGGGGTGGGAGCTGTATGGGGGGATGGGCTGAGGGGTATGGGCGTAGTGGAATTGGGCAGAAGGGCCAGTTGGAACACAGGGTAGCAGGATGTGTAGGGGCTGGCAGAAAATGAGGCTAAGGTAGGATGTCTCTGGAATCGAGGCATGCAGGGGCACTTGGCATATTTGGTGGGACCAGCAGTGCCTTACAGATGAATTGGGCTGCTTGAGAAAGGGAGAGATGGAGCTGGAAGGGGGCGCCCGAGCTGAGGTGGAGAGAGTGCATTTGGCAGAATTAGGTGGGCATGACTGAGATGAGCACAATGTAGATGTGGATGGTTTGGGCTTGGACTAATATCTGAAGATTTAGCCTAGAATTTTCAGTTAAGTTGGGGGGCGGGGTTTGAGATGGAGACCTAACCAAGACTTGAGATTTGATTTGAGTTGAGGCAAATGGGTATCAGATTTACTGTCCTGATAATGGACTGAGAATGGGAGATACAGTTGGAATGAGAGGGACTTGAGAATAGGAGTAATTGAAATCTGGAGTCTGAGGAATGGGGGCAGTGGATTTTGGAGTGTGACAAGGAATGTGACAAAGAACGAGGAGATTCCTTCAGGGACATTACGATGCCTGACTAGAATCTAATCGTGACTGAGATTTGGAAATGGCTGATGGGGGAAGGTCGAGACTGGTGTTTGGTTGTGATTTGGGAGTGAGGGCTCCTTTACTTACAAAAATTCAGGTTGTGTTTGCAGCAATAGAGATTCCAGCTTTGGGAGAGAAATTGAGGCTTTGGAACTAACTGGTGGTACTTCAGATGAGAAGCAAGGATGATGGAGTGAGATTGGGTGAGGGCTGGGACTTCGGGGTGGCTGATAGGAGTGTCTGTGGAATGGAGGATGTTAGAGTACAAGGAATGGGGGGGGCTTCATGTGAAGGAACCTGGAAGTGGCTCCATCATTTGGACCTTGGTAGGTTTGGTTTACAGGAGAAGAAAATTGAAATAAGGGTCACTTGGAAAGGCAGTTAAGGAATGAGAGAGAATGGAGAATGAAGGAGGATAGGGAATTGGGGAATGAGGAAGTCCAGAGGGTGGAAGAACTGTATGGGGGGTGGATACGGATGGGTGAGCCCAGTTGGGGTGACAGGTGGTCTACCCGATGTGAACGCAGCTGGTGCTGAGTGTAACATATTTGAGGGTGAAGTCTTTTTTTTTTAATTAATTAATTTATTTTTGCCTGTGTTGGGCCTTCACTGCTGCACGCGGGCTTTCTCTAGTTGTGGTGAGTGGGGGCTACTCGTCGTTGCGGTGCACGGGCTTCTCACTGCAGTGGCTTCTCTTGCTGCGGAGTGCGGGCTCAGTAGTTGTGGCGCACGGGCTTGGTTGCTCCACAGCATGTGAGATCTTCCTGGACCAGGGCTTGAACCCGTGTCCCCTGCATTGGCACGCAGATTCTTAACCACTGTGCCACCAGGGAAGTCCTTGAGGGTGAAATCTTAATGGGTATAGCTTGGGAATCAGAGATAACATCTTGCAAAAAGGAAGATCCCTGTTTGGGGGTGGATGGCAGGATTGGATTGGCAGATCTGAGGGCTGTCCCGATTAAGTGAGTAAGAATGCAGTGCCTGAGATCAGGGCTCATGGGTGTTAGAGATTTGAGGGACTGGCTCTGTCAGTATATGGTATAGAACCGCAGCTTTGGCTGTGGTTAGGACTGGGTTAACAGATTTGGGGATGAAATTGGGTGAGTAGACTTGGGAACAGATAACTAGAACTTGAGAGTGAAGGGAATAGGAGTGAGATAGGGTCAGCGTGCCTTTGATAACACAGGTGGAAGTTAAGAAAATAGACTCAACAGATTTGGGAGCCATGGGGATACAGGATGAAGGGAACAAGCAGGTTTAAGGGTGAAATTGGAATCGATGGGCCTCCCCAGTTGTTGTGACTGGAGTGGATAAGGCAGCAAAAGAACGTTGGCTCAGACTTGGAGTTGAGGGTGTAAATGGAATGCTGCCTGTATGAGAGAACAAAATCAAAGCAAAACTAACCTCAGAACCTTCGAGCTTTTAACCCAGAAGGGGAAAGGTCTGGAAGGGGAGGGCTAACTGCTTGGTTCACCTGGCCAACCCTTTCCTTCAACTCTCCTGGGCTAGATGTTTTTCTTTTAAGAAGTTCTCCATCGTGGAGGGGGTTTCTTAATTTATGATCAGTAATCTGTCATGTAGCTCAGAATCCCATCCATAAGGGACAGCCTGAACTTCAAAACACTTGACTAAGGTGAGGAAGAAAGGAAATTGAGCCCAGAAAACGCTGGAAGCATACCTAGTTCTATTTAAGGCAGAGCTTCCCAACCCTGCTGTTTCTACGCTCTTCCACATCCAAGAGGCGCTCCTCTGGTCCATGGATTTGTCTGGCCTGCTCTGAGGGACAGGGCTACGGCCCTGGTCCCCTGCCAGGGAAAGGCCTTCTCACACCCCACTAAGGCGCTGGTCTCCTAGACACCTTGCCCCTTGCCTGGCAGCAGAGAATCTTCTCATTAATCGGCAGCATAACAAATGGCCTCACCCCTCAGGAGAAACCTCTCCTCCTCACAGAGGTTTGGGTGGCTTGGTCCTTCACCCACCCATGAGTTTAACACATACCTTAATTATAACCAGCATCTATCTATACAGCAAGAATTATGATAACCCTGCAGAAATGAGGGGGTCATTCTGTCACAGGGATACGGGGTGATCAAGATTAGATCACAGTTGAGGAATTGTTTGAGGAGCAGCTGGGATTCGAGGTGGCTGGGAGTGAGAGGGACAGATTTGTCGACATCTGCAGTGGGTACAGTAAGAAATTTGAGTGTGGGGTGAATGAGCTATCTGAAGTTTGGGGCTGAGATTTGGGTGTGATGTGTTTTGGTGTTGCTACATTTGAGATTGAGACTGGACTGATGTTTTAACCTGGCGATGAGAATTAACTGAGATTTTTTTCTGAGGTGAGCGTGGGGTTTAGTGTACATAAACATGGGGGGGGGTTTCTGCACTGGAAATATCTGGAATTGGAAGGTAAGAATGTTGAGGGATGGGGTGACTTGGATTATGGTAAGGGTGGTATCTGGGACTGGACATTTCTGTGCATTGGGAGATTACACGATGTTGATAGTAATAGACATTGATGAAATTTTGGGTATGTTTTGATGGGGAAAACATCAACAGAAATGGCATTTGACTTTGTGGGAGAAGAGTTAGAGGCCTGGGAAAGGTGAGAAGTAGTGAGACTGAATCAACAGTAGAATCTGACTTTCCCTTTGTATTTGTTGATTCTGAAGGTAGGTCATGAGCCGATGCCCCCCACCATTGGGACCAATGTGCTGGGGAGGAAGGTCCTCTACCTGCCGAGCTTCTTCACCTACGGTGAGTGTGCTTCCCAGGCAGGAAAGCCCACACCGAGAGAGACAAAAAAGAAGCACCAAACAGGGAACAGGCCCAGGTGGCCCTGGGGAGCACACCGGGCAGCATCGGGCACCCAGAGTCAGAGCCGGCATGGAAGGGGGGTCAGGCAGCAGGGCGTCAGGATGGGAGCAGGTGACCAACACAACTTTGGTCCATCTCCTCTGTGTGAGCTGCCAGCTGTCAGCCCAGGCAGCAGGATAGGGAGACAGGTGCCTGAGAGAGGGCAGTCCAAGACAATGGTCCCTGTCATCCTGGCCACCCCAGGCTGTGCCTGGAAGTGGGGGTAGGGAGTGGGTTTCCATTTTTTGTTTTTTGTGTTTTTTTTGCCTTCTGAGCAGTCTGGCTGCCCTTTTAGCAGTTCTTTTACTTTCCTGCTCCTCCAGCAGGAGGCCCATTGGGGCCTCCTGGGTTCTTTTCCTTTGTCCTGTTCCCCTGCATTCCTCAGGCAGTGGTGCCTACTCACTCAGGCATCTCCATCCCCTGGGTGTAGAACAGTACATGGTGGGTCTCAGCTTCACCCCTGGTGTGCCCTCGTGAGCTGCTCGAGCTCAGGAAGGCTGCTAACTGCTCTGGCCCCATACTCCGTATCAGCTTCTTCATGCCCAGGCCCTCCATCCAAGCACCCGCCCCCTCCGCCCCCTGCAGCCTTGCCTGCCAGAGGGTCTCTCCATCAGGAAGCCCACCACGGTGGAGCTTCCCTGATGCCAGCAAAGCCCACTGGCTGCCTGTGCAGCTCATTCCCTGACCCCCAGCTGGCCAAGGCCGTTTCAAATCCACCATCCCTGTCCCTCTCCCAGTCCCCACCCTTCCCAGACTTCTTTATTTTTTTTTATTTTTTTGGTCACACCACACGGCTTGCAGGATCTCAGTTCCCCGACCAGGGATTGAACCCCGGTCACGTCAGTGAAAGCCTGGAATCCTAACTGCTAGCCACCAGGGAACTCCCCAGACTTCTTTAAATGTGCCTTTGCTCTCTGTGTTCACAGCCAGGCTGACCCTCTCGTGCTCCCTCCACCTCTGCTCATCTTATCTGTTTAGTCAGTCTAGCATCTTCTCTGAAAATCTTTCTTTCTGCCAAATAACTTGGGGCCTCGCCTCCTGTCACCTTTTTTTCACTTCACACCCTGCTGGCAGAATCTGATGTCATGTTTCTCTTCTAGTTTTGCCATCTCATTGTTGAGTACAGTATAGAGCCAGGTGGAACATGTCATTTTGCGGGGAAATCTGTTCGTATTTGTTTCACTTAAAAGTTGTCAACGTGGGGAAGGAGGACGTCACAGAATCAGGGAGGCACCCCCCGCCGTAGTGCAACGAAGCCGGTATGCAGAGCGACGCTGGATTTGCGGGAGGCCGGGGTGGCGGGCTGCCAGCCCCTACGTGTGATTCCTCCATACACCACTATGCAGGCTCTAGCCGTAGAGAGGTTGGAACCCAGATCATCTCTGTTCATGTCACACAGTCATTCCCGAAAGGACTCAGGGCAGAGGGGTCTTGACAGTCACCTTACTGCCTCTTGCAAAGATGAGCAGAGTTCTGAGGTGCTCCCCCCGCCCCCCACCATTTATATAAATGTTGTTTCAGTGCAGATGGTGTAAGCAGACTCCTTGTGTTGGGGAGGGGCTCAGCTGTCTGGCTGTCTAGCGACCGTCTGGATGGGGTCTACTACTCCCCCTCAGCTATGAAAAGCGCCACAGCTGCCATGACATTCTTTGGTGTTCTCCCGGAAAGAACTTCCTGGAGAGTTATCAGGGACTACAGAGAAACCATGGAATGATGGAGCCCCTCGCGAGCCAGGGGACCCTTTGGGCCCACAAAGACCTCTGTAGACGTTTCTGCATACCTTTGTCTGTTCTCACTTTTTCGTAATTCAGCTCTGAGATGGGGAGAAATAGGGGTCCTTACTCCCTTTTTTTCTGGCTAGGAAATTGGATGGAAAGAGGTTAAGTGTCCTGCTGGAGACCACACTCAGGCTTTATCCCGCCAGCTCTCCCTTCTGCTGACTGGCGCTCCCCTCCCCCAAAATAAACCTTCCTTCTGCCTGTTCACTCCGTGAAGCAGGACGTCCTGGCCACGTCGCCCAGTGTCCTCTCTCCTCCTACTCCTCTCTTTCCAGCACCACCCCAATCTCAGGAAGCCAAACATGCAGGTACCAGGTGCTCTCAGGACCAGGGGAAGCCCATACAGCTGCCACATGGAATTGCTGTTGGCAGACATGTGGCAGAGGAGAGAACGGCACCCTCCCTTGCTGGTTCCCGCCACTGTGCGGTGCTGGAGAGCTAAAGTCTTGGCTCGAGGGGAGCACATTGTCTGAGGGAATGTTCTGCCAGCTTCCAGGTATGCAGGTTTATAAAAATACGTCTCCTTTTTGAACATCATTTAAAAGTTGATATTGAATAAAACAGCAAAACATTAAGAAAGTATCCTTTTAGAGACCCAAACAAAAAAACACTGACTCAAACAGGGTCAGGGTCCAGCTTCCCTGACCACTTAAGTGTTTTTCTATAGAATAGTTCATTGGTGCCTCTGTTTTAGTTACTTCTCCACTGGCTTTCCCCCCTGTAATTAATAAATGCCAGTAGGTGCCAGGTGGGATCCTGGATGCAGCACAGTGACGAGGTGGGGATGGCCCTCTCTGTGGCATGCTCAAAGGACACTCTTGAGTCTTTCCCCTGGGAGCCCTTCCTTTTCCTTTTTCCCTACCTTAGGTTGCAAACTTCATCACTGCTTGTGGTTGCCTTTTTCCATTTTTTCTTTTCCCAGAGAAAAACATTTTTTATAAGCAACAGAATTGGTTCCTAGGTTGCAGCACTTAAGTTGCTGAGTTGAGAAACTGTAGTTAAGTTTGCCAAGTAGATTTTCCAAACTACAAAAAGAAAAACATATGAACTTGTTTGTCAGAAAAATATGTTTTGAAGGTTTTACAAAAAGAAATGGGCTAGAGAAGATGTTTGGGGGCGGGGCCCGATTGCTTCCGTGGCCCTGGACGGTGCTCCCTTCCGTGACTGAAGTCAGCAGGTACTAAAGAAGGACAAGCTGCGTCTGGTCTGGGTGTGAATGTGACCCAGGAGTGGGTGCGTCTGGGCTGAACGTGACGCTGCCACCTCTGCTTTCTTGTAGCCAAGTACATTGTGCAAGTGGATGGGAAGATAGGGCTGTTCCGAGGCCTGAGCCCCCGGCTGATGTCCAACGCCCTCTCCACCGTGACCCGGGGCAGCATGAAGAAGGTGAGCCCGGGGTGAAACCAGGACCGGTTGCCCGAGGTTCCCCTGAGCCCCCTGCCACCCCTGGAGGCAGCCATGTGCACCAGTCCTGCTTCTCGGTTCCCACACTGGTCAGGGCTCCACCCCAGCACCAAAGCCAGACTCCAAGCCCTGGTGGCCCAACGCCGAGTCTCCTCAGTTGGAAAGGCCCCTGCCTCACCATCTGCCTGCTTTCTTACAAATGTGACACTAGGCAGGGACTTTCTCCCCCTCTAGCTCCAGCCCCAGGGTGTTACCCAAGGCGGGCCCAGCTAATGGACATGGCCAAGAAAATAGTAGGAGCTGTTTCCTGCCCTCTCCATCCCTTCAAAGTTACATCGAAGAGGCGCACCTGTATTTTGCTTTTGATCCACTTTTGTTCTTTGCATCTCAGGTTTTCCCTCCAGATGAGATTGAGCAGGTTGCCAACAAAGATGACATGAAGACTTCTCTGAAGAAAGTGGTGAAGGAGGTAGGTACCTGGAATTGGAGAGGAGAGCCTGATTATCTCTCACTGCCCAGTTGGGCAGGTCACTGAAGTGTCACAGTTGGGGCCTGCTGTGTGCACAGTGGGGTGGGATGTGGGAGGAGCCCCAGCAGGGCCACTGCAGGGAATCACAGAAAGCCTCTCAGCCGCCACGGGACCTGGCCTGGGACCTGGCAGCAGTCCTGGTTAGAGGGAATTTTGTGTGGGTGACCAGGGGGGCCATCTGAGGTAGACCGACCCCACATGGGTGCTGCAGGATCCCAGTTTTTCCCCCGTAAGTGCTTATAGCTCCCAGTGAGCACCAGTTCCAGAGACAGGCCAGACCAAGTCCCCGCCCTCTGCTCTCTTGCAGACCTCCTATGAGATGATGATGCAGTGCGTGTCCCGCATGCTGGCCCACCCCCTGCATGGTGAGCCGCCCCATTGGAGACTGCATGTCAGCCGTGGGGTGACCCCTCATGGGCTGTAGACGGGCAGCGGTAGAATTACTGGGAAGTAGTATCACTGGAATTGGCCGGGAGTTCAGTCCAAAGGGAGCTGGGGCTTTTCCCAGCCAGAAGAAAGGGGATGCCATGGTCATGGGGTGTGATGGGGAATCCCAGGGGCCCTCCTCCCCTCCCGCGCTCTGACACAGGCTGTGTTGTGCAGTGGCCACTGTGCCGGGCACCCCACCCACAGCTGGGGAGTCTTGGACTTTGGCCACCATGTCACCTGTGTGTGTTTTCTCTTTCCTCAGTCATCTCAATGCGCTGCATGGTCCAGTTTGTGGGACGGGAGGCCAAGTACAGGTGGGTAATCCTTAGGGTTGGCAGGAGTGGCCCTGTCACTATTCAGAGTGTGCCAGGACAGGCCATAGTGTGGTCAGCTCCTGCCCCTTTTCTGCCCTATTTCTTAATGTGCCAGCTTCAGAGGAATGGGGTAGTGGCTTCCATAGTCTGGGTCCAGGGGTATTTTCTCCCTGTCTTGTCTGGGGCAGCCCTGGATGAGCCTAGATGCCCTGCAGAGGGGTGAGTGGGACTGGAGTCTAGTTGGATTAGGAGTCCTGGCGGGGTTCCCTCCTAGACCCCCTAGGTTATGCCCTAGCCCTTTTTCCAGCTGTCACAGAAGCCAGCTTAGAGTTCGTTTCATCCTCTCCTAAGCAGCTGTCCACCCCATGGCCTTGGGGCTTGGCCTTCCATTGTTTACCAAATATTTACCCAGCACCTGCCATGCCTGGCACTGAGCTGGATCTGTAGGGGCATAGGTGTGTTGACACAGTCCTTCCCTGTGGCACTTGTGCCCTCCCTGCCCCTCTGAGGCTCAGTGCAGGACAGGAGGTGGGTCCTGGAGGCTCGTGGCAGGAGTACATGCATCTGTTATCCTTCCTCGCTCAAATTCTTATTTCCTGGGTTCAGTTGTTTTCTGCTGCTGTCCTTGGGGCCACTGCCCCAGGAAGCTTGGCTGCCATGGTGCCTCATTTTGAGTTCACTAATGGGAAATTGGCCCATTCCCCCCGTGGGCTTAGAACCCAGTGGGCTGAGCCACTGTCCTGAGAGGAAGGGTAGTGGGGCCTGGCAGGGCTCTGGCTCCCACCGTCTTTCTCCTAGGCTACCCTGGCCCTCTTGGCTTCGCAGAACCTCTATGCAGAACAGGTCACTTGGCATTGTCACAGGTCACAGAGGTTGCACTTGAGCCTCCTTTGCATTTCACACCTAAGACATCCAGCCTGTCCTGTGATCTCTAACAGGCTGCAGTGGGCAGGGTGCGCATCCCCGAGTTCCCTGCTGGGGAGGGCCAGATGCCTTTTCCCAAGCTGCATCTGTGCAGTCTGATTGCAGGGCCTCCTGCTGCAGGGCCCTGTATTCCTTCTCTGCCCTCTGGGAAGGTGCTTCTCTCCACTCACCACCTCTCCTCCTCTCTCTGTGAGACATGCAGGCTTCTTTGCCAAAAGGTTGTTCAGCCAGAAGTAAGCACTAGAGCCAGGCAGGAGAAGGTCCCGTCGCCTCTGCAGCAGCCCAGGCTAGAAGGTTCATTCCTACATTCCAGATCCATAGAAAAAAGCAATAGAGAACTAGGGTTCTGCCCCTGTGGGTGGTTGGGTTTCCCCAGTCTCCATAAACTGCGTAGACGCCCTCTCACTCCCCAACAAGAGCTGTAATCATCTACGCTTGGGTTCTGCCTGGTGACAGAGAATGCCCCCTCCCCATCCCGGCCAGGGCATGGGCTTCTCCAAGGTGCCCGGGTGACGTTGTATCCCTATGTTCTCCACAGCGGCGTGTTGAGCTCCATTGGGAAGATTTTCAAAGAAGAGGGGCTGCTGGGATTCTTTGTGTACGTGAGTTTATACACCCCATAACTGGCCACGGAGCATGGCTCTACTAACAGGCGCATTCTCAGCCCTCAGGCCACAGCTGTTGGCCTCAGACTAACCACAGGGCTCTGTCCCTGCCTGAGCAGCTGCACCTTGGCCCGTAGAGCTCCATGGCCTATGCGAGCTACGGATCATCGGGAACAAAACTGCCCAGCCCTGTCCACATCACGGCTTACACAGAAATGGTACTGTTTGTCCAGCACGCTGGGGGTGGGGGTGGCCAAAACCGCACCCCCGACCCCACTGTCCCTGTCCATGTGCTCCAGGGCTGGGGGTGGGCACGAGGCTGGTCTTTAGGGCTTCCATCGTCCTTGGTTTCACTGCTGAAAAGTCACTGAAAACCTGTGACTTGGGCTGAAGGTCAAGCTCTGGCAGCTCACAGGCTGACTCCAGCTGATGGATCCTGTTTGACATAGCACTTCTGAGAAATTAGTTCTTCATATTCAACATTTAGGATGTTTCACAAAACAATCCCTATTCTGCCTTCTCTTAAAAAGTCAAGACCTGGTCCTGCTGGGCCTATGTTTCTGCAGAGCAGATGTCTTCAGGGCATATAGTCTCCTGAGGGCCCTGGACCCCCTGCCCTCCTTGGTGTCTCACACCCATCTTACTCCACCTGTAAAGAAAACTCACACCGAAAAGACTGTAAACTACAAACAGAACCCCAAATCCAGGCCTGACGAATATTTTTTGTTTTGCTTTTTTAAGGTCTAGGCAGAGACATACATGCTGTGTACACAGTACACTAGACGTGGGGCTCTCTTTTAACTCATCTTGTGGTTTCATCATCGGCCGTGTGTGTGTGTGTGTGTGTGTGTGTGTGTCTCACTAGGAGGGGGGGTGTGTGTGTGTGTGTCTCACTAGGAGGTGATTTTGCCCCAGGGGACATCTGTAATGTCTGGAGACATCTTTTGATGGTCACAGCTGGGATCTAGTGGGTGGAGACCAGGGATGCTGCTAAACATCCTGCAGTGCAGAGGTCAGCCCCCATTGCAAAGAATCATCCAGACCTAAAGGTCAGTAGTGTCAAGGTTGATAAACCTTGATTTATATACGCACATATTCATATGTATATTCATATCTATGTATATGTACACATATGTATGGGTGTGCATATATATGTGTGTAAATAAATATTTGCTTGTGTGACTGGTGCTTCAGACCCTAAAACACTACATATCACCACCTCTGGTGTTTTTCACACTCATTGTATACATTCTTTTCTGGTGTGTGAGTAGGATTCCCACACAACAGATACCTTACCCATTGGGTTCTTTTTTTTTTTTCACGTGTTTATAGAACAGGTGATGTATGTACTCAGAAAGCACTGAGTGTACCTGTGAAAAGTCAGTCTGAGCACAGGTGGAAGCAACAGGATTGGAAATTGCATTCATGAAGGATCACTTTATTTATATCTCTCATATCATAGATGTGTTACAGGTATTTTGAACTTTCAAATATTTTGAAATAAGATTTTTGAAAATTCAAAAATCATAATTCTGTGTCCTCTCTCCAAGAGATAGCTGTTCTCCTGGAGATCTTTCCATGTCCTTCTATATCTAAACAAGCGAATAAACACATTCAAAAAAAAAAAACCCACAAGGGCTTCCCTGGTGGCGCAGTGGTTAAGAATCTGCCTGCCAATGCAGGGGACACGGGTTCGAGCCCTGCTCCGGGAAGATCCCACATGCCGCAGAGCAACTAAGCCCATGCACCACAACTACTGAAGCCTGCGCGCCTAGAGCCCGTGCTCCGCAACAAGAGAAGCCACTGCAACAAGAAGCCCACGCACTGCAACGAGAAGCCCACGCACTGCAACGAAGAGTAGCCCCCGCTCGCCGCAACTAGAGAAAAACTCGCACAAAGCAATGAAGACCCAACGCAGCCAAAAATAAATAAATAAAAAGAAAAAAAAACCCCAAACCCACAAGTATCACACAGGACCCACTGGTCTCAATCTGGCTTTTTGCCCTCAGCACTGTATCTTAGGGAAACTTCACATTAGTGTGTAGAGATGCGCATTCTAAAGGCCATCACTTTAAAAGTCAGCCCTCCTTGTAAAAGCTTGTATGGAATGTTTTTAGTGGAACATTCCAGGGGTGAATACAGGTGCACTGAGCAAAGTGTTTTGTGAGAGAGGATTGGGTAAAAAGGCCAGGAGAAGACTGCTAACGTGTAGGTACTCTTTCATAATCTGCATTGGAAAATCCCGGATTTTGCACCATTCACATCTTAAGGCCCAGCTTCTGTGGTTTGAACACCGCTTGTGAGGCCATAAGCTTAACTTGTGCTGTCAGATGTAGCATATAACACACATACCACCCCCCACTCCCCATGGAGAAAGGAACACTGCTTTCCTGCTGTGGATAGCTGCTGGCCCATGTGGCCCCTGCGGGCTTCCTTCCCGATGTGGTGCTGGTGGATATGCTGAAGTTTTGAGCTTGGAACATCCTTGTCTGCTTCCTGGGTGTGGAGCCCCCAGGAATTGTTCTCTTCCCTCCCCTGCTTATCTTTGCTCACCTTGTTTTTTAGCGGCTTAATCCCTCACCTCCTGGGAGATGTGGTTTTCTTGTGGGGCTGTAACCTGCTGGCCCACTTCATCAATGCCTACCTGGTGGATGACAGCGTGAGTGACACCCCAGGGGGGCTGGGGAACGACCAGAATCCAGGTTCCCAGGTTGGTTGGAACAAGGACTTGTCCATCTTTCCATGTACTGCTGATGCCCAGGGTCTGGGGCAGACTTGAGGACTCTGGGATTCTGAGTACTGGGCCCCTAGGGCTGGAGAGGGCCTCTGGGGAGGGGTCTGAGGAGAAGACTGGTTGTCCCTGGGTCAGCTTTGCCTCTGAGGAGAACGGCCTCGAGGGAGGAGATTGCTAACAAGACGTAGAGGGGTTTATGGAATGCCCGTCCCTAGGCAGCTTTAGGTCAAACAGACCCTAGCTTATCCACGGCTAGTTGGAGGCAGTGACCCAAACCAAACTAGGGATCCCTGGTAAATCAGGACGTAGACCAGCTAATAATAACCCTTGAACTTATGCTCACTGTTTTAGGCTTTTTCAAGCCCTTTAGTGAACATTGTGACATTTGATCCTGACAGCACCTCAGTTGTGAAAGGAACAGAGCAGGTATAACATCCTGTTTTACAGACAGATGAGACCCAGAGATTGAAGGGCTCTCCTGGGGCCCTTGCCTGCGAATTGACAGGGCTGGGACTAGGTCCTTCCCTGGGCCAGGCTGAGGGTGCTTCAGTCAGCTAGGAAGTGTACCATGCAGGTGCACCCCACTCTTGTTAGCAGTGGTCTACACAGCCTGGTATGCACAGACCTCTCGGCAGATTGGGTCAGGCACGGGGAGGCCTTGGTCCTTCTAAAAGGCACTTGTTGAAGAAAGGATTCTAGGGATCTGATAGGTCAGCTGGTTCGGCCTGACCCAAGATAAGAGTTGGGGAGCAGTGATAGGCAGGGGTTCCTGGGAGCCAGACATTCTAACAGCGGGAATCACCCACCCTCGGAGGCTGGGTGAGGGATTGGGGACCTGTCTGCCAGAATCACCTTGTTGGGGTGGGCAGGGTTCATAGTCTCCGTGTGTCTGTGTCTGGGCCCCAGAATGGCAGTTCCGGTGTGGGGGTGGTCCGGGAAAGAGTCTGTAGTGAGGGATGCCTCTCAGAGCTCGCAGCTGGGGCAGAGGGAAACTGGCCATATGAATTGGGTAGGTGAGTCTTACTGGCCTTTTAATGTGAGCAGATTCCAGTTGCTCCATAGAGAGCAGCTCCCACCTGCAATTACGGTAGCACAACAATGCCCCTTTCTCAGGGGCGTTACGGGTGGGTCAGCTGCTGCCTTCACATACAGAACAACCTGGGACAGCTGGGGTGCCTTGAGTGGGAGGGGTGTCCCACAGCTGATTGGTTCCTCCAGTCCAGGTGGGCAGGTGTTTGACCAGGGGCTGCTGCACTTACCTCACTGAGAACAGCAGTCGACACTTCACCGAAAGTATTTTTCACGTGCTTTTCTGGCTTAAAGGCTAAGATGAGGCTGCTCAGGCAGAGGGCTGAGCACATCTCCGCCCAGGGTTGCAGGGCATCCATCGGGTGGGATGGCCATGTCACAGGAAGCTGAGGGATAGGTAGTCACCCTTTGTAGTTTGGGGCTGTTTCATGGGCAAAGTTGACTTCAGGAGTTGGGGCCTGAAGGGGATGAGAGTTTGGTGAGGTAGGGTGGCGGTAAGCCCAGGGCTGCCCTTCACCTTCTGCTACAGGACCCAGGATTCTGTGTGCAGTTCAGATGGGTGCCTGACTTTCCATTCAGTAAGCACTTACTGTGCGCTGAGCCCCGGGCAGGCACTGATCAAGGCAAACAAAGGCCCAGCCCTGGCAGCTTACAGCTCGGAGGAGGTTACGTAGGCCATAGCCCGTGATCCCACCTACCTCGTCTCTTCCACTCACCATCCCTGGCTGGGTCACAGAAGGCCCTCCAGTCCGGATATCCCACTTCTGCCTCCCAAATCTTCTCTTGGATCTGACTGCCAGGCCACAGAAGCTGCTGGCAGGCCCTGAAAGGGAGCGCAGCGTGTGCCACGGGCGTGTGAGGAGCTGAGTGCAGAGGGGGTGTGAGGCCAGTGCGGAGGGTGAGGTGAAGGGGCTGCAGACCAGGCAGCGCAGACGGGGCCGGGGCCTGCATGTTTGAAGTCTGCATCCCGAGGTACCTGGGGCAAACCAGTCTCCCTTTTTGTCTTTTCAGTTCAGCCAGGCCCTGGCCATCCGGAGCTACACTAAATTTGTGATGG
This sequence comes from Mesoplodon mirus, assembly GCF_964341445.2. NCBI lineage: Eukaryota > Metazoa > Chordata > Mammalia > Artiodactyla > Ziphiidae > Mesoplodon > Mesoplodon mirus. The sequence goes on along the minus strand of NC_138988.1, from coordinate 69,676,575 downwards.
GGGTAAGTCTGGCCAGCTGCTCTTCCCACTGAGCTGGGGGCCTGGGCGGGGCTTTGGAGGCCAGCTCTGGAGATGGCTGGAGGCAGGCCTCGGTCTAGGGTGTGCCTGCTCCTGGAGCCCGGGTCGGGGGCTGGTGGTAGGTGGGCTCACTGACCCTCAGGTCTCCCTGCAGATCGCAGTGAGCATGCTGACCTACCCCTTCCTGCTGGTCGGTGATCTCATGGCCGTGAATAACTGCGGGTAGGTGTGTGCCCCTTCGCAGGCACCCTGCCAAGGCTGCTGGGGGGACCTGGCTGAGCCCGTCCAGTGCCCTGCCCCCTCCCACCTGCTCTATGTGTGGGCTTGGCCCA